>NC_133507.1:104464067-105775496 GCF_049354715.1 Callithrix jacchus | reverse complement strand
TCAAAAGTAGACTCCCAAGAACATAGAATAACACCACCGAGGCAATCACTGTTAGAAACAGATATTAAGTTGAAAATATCCTGAGAAGATTGAATTAAAATACAGTATTCTCACATCTTGGCTACATTCGGTAAGTAATACTGGCCAGAACGTCCGCGGCTTAACATAATAAAGGTTTATTTCCCCTTCACGTCTCAGGCCCGCGTGTGCTGCCAGGACTGCCTCCCACAGGATCACTCAGGGACCCAGACTCCTTCCATCTAGTGGTTCTGCCATTTTCTAGGGCCTTAGAGTCTTTGCTCCTGCCAGAGGAAGGGACAAGGGGGACCCTGGAAGGAGAGGTTTTGGGGACCAGGCCTGGAAGTGACGCCCTCACTTCTGCTCAGATGACATTGGGCAGCGCAGTCACGGATCTCTACCCAACAGCCTGGTTGGGTGGTTGGGAAATGCAGTCAGCTATAGGTCCAGCCTTCTCTGCCACAATGGCATTTAAGACATCAATAAATAAACTGGGCTCGGTGGCTCGCGCCTGTGATCCCAGCAGTTTGTGAGGCCGAAGTGGGTGGATTGACTGAGCTCAGGAGTTCGAGACCAGCCTGACCGATATGGTGAAGCCCTGTCTCTACTAAAAATACAAAAACATTTAGCTGGGTGTGGTGGTGGGCACTTGTAGTCCCAGCTACTCGGGAGGCTGAGACAGGAGAATCACTTGAACCTGGGAAGTGGACGTTGTGAGCTGAGATTGTGTCATTGTGTTGCCCTCCAGGGCAACAGAGCAAGGCTGCATCTCAAAAAACCCAGCCGGAATGAGTGAAAAAAGAAATTGCCAACACTTACAGTGTCCCCTCTGTGCCAGGCTTTGTCCTTAATCTGTAATTACCAATGCTCACTCTAACTGTTTCCGTATCAGCATCAGCACTGCTTTCAGAAGCAGGAAACTGAAACCAGGAGGGGTTCATTAAGCTGCTCAAGAAAGGCGTCTGCTCATGCCTGTAATCCTGGCACTTTGGAAGGAGTGCTGGAAGTCCCAGAGTTTGAGACCAGCCTGGGCACTATTGCGAGATCTCATCTTGATTCTGATCAAAAAAAAAAAAAAGAAAGAAAGAAAGAGAGGAAAGGGAGGGAGGGGGAGAGAGAGAGAGAAAAGAAGGAAGGAAGGAAGGAAGGAAGGAAGGAAGGAAGGAAGGAAGGAAGGAAGGAAGGAAGGAAGGATTAAAGAAAGAAAAGGTCAAAATTGGACTGATCTTTAGGGGAAGGAAGGGAGGGAGGGAGGAAGGAAGAAAAGAAGGAGAAGGAGAGAAAGAAAGAAAAGGTCAAAAGTAGACTGATCTTTAGGAGAAGGAAGGGAGGGAGGGAGGAAGAAAAGAAGGAGAAGGAGAGAAAGAGTTAGAGAAAAGGTCAAAAGTGGACTGATCTTTAGGGGTCCCACATATTTATTCATTTGTTTTTAAGCCCATAGTCATTCTGAGCTCACACTGGTGTGCCCCACCCTGCTGTGTGGGGCGATGCAGGGTGATTGGCTCCACCAAGCATAGCTATCAGGTGAGACTCAAGAGTTAAGAGGGGGTGACTATTGTCTCCTGGCTCTTCCAGGTTCTTCTTATGGCTTCTATTTGCCTCACAAACCTGAAAATGTGCCCTGATGCCTTTAAGAAAAAAGTGCATTGTTGTTGGAAAGACAAAATTGGCCTGCAGGTTTCCAATGCCCCACCACCGGTGTTTGTGTACAAAATAGAACCTGGGCCTGGGGGTGGCCAGGGGCTGGGCTGCACACAGAGGCCCACTGTCAGCCAGGGCTGGGGCTCTAGTTTCAGTCCTGAGTCTCTGGCACAGAAGTGGATGGAGACTGGGTGGGAGGACATGGCTCCTGTGTGACATAGCTGTGGCATCTTGGCTGAATTCCAGCCAGACTCCAAGTCACGCAGTCCTAGAATGAAGGCTGCAAAGAACTCTGGAAATCTGGGCCTGTGGTCTTCAAACTTGCCACTGCAAACCTTCTTTGAAGGAAACAGAGTGTAACAGAACATTCAGAACCGAGAGCTGCTCTGAAGGGCCAGATTGGCATGGGCGGGGCTGAGAACTCATGGCTGTGTGGGCCACGGTGGGAAAGCTCTGAGCTTCTCCAACCTCTTCTGCTGCAGCTACTGGTGAAATTGAGGTCCACAGAAAGGAAGTAACATGCTTGAGGGCACCCTGTAGCTTGGTGGCCCATCCAGGCTGAGAAGGAACTCATCAGATGCCAACTGCAAGTAGTGGGTCCCAGCTTACCCTTACTTCATTGTTTTTTTTTTTTTTTTTTTTTAATTTTAAGACAGAATCGAGTCTCACTCTGTTACCCAGGCTGGAGTGCTGTGGCACGACTCGGCTCACTGCAACCTTCACCTCCTGGGTTCAAGCAATTCTCCTGCCTCAGCTTCCCAAGTAGCAGGGACTATAGGCATGCCCCACCATGCTTGGCACATTTTTGTGTTTTTTGTAGAGATGGGGTTTCACCATGTTGCCCAGGCTGGTCCTGAACTCCTGGACTCAAGTAATCTGCCTACCTCAGCTTCCCAAAGTGCTGAGATTATAGGTGTGAGCCACTGGGACCAGCCCTTCCCCATGCTTCTGTCTGACTTGGCCATAAATGTGATTTCTCAACTTCAATCCCCTCCTCAACTTCAACAATTTGCTATTTTGGCTCAGAGAAGCTTAGATTTACTAGTTTGTCCTCTGATAAAGGGTATGATAATGGACACAAATCACAGCCAGATTTTAAAAAGTACATAGAGCAAGGCCCAGAATGGTCCCAAGGGCAGGAGTTTTGTCCCCCTAGAGTTGGTGCTCATGAGCCCCAAAGCTCTGACCCTCGTGCCTTAGAAATGTGGGTTTTTAAATATTTTTTTGAGATGGAATCTCACTCTGTCGCCAGGCTGGAGTGCAATGGCATGATCTCAGCTTACGGCAACCTCTGCCTTCTGGGTTCAAGAGCTTCTCCTGCCTCAGCCTCCTGAGTAGCTGGGATTACAGGCATGTGCTACCACACGGGGCTATTTTTTGTATTTTTAGTAAAGACAGGAGTTTCACCATGTTGGCAAGGCTGGTCTCGAACTACTGACCTCAGGTGATCTGCCCGTCTTGGCCTCTCAAAGTGCTGGGATTACAGGCCTGAGCCATCACGCCCGGCTCTTAGGGATGTTTATGGAGGCTTCATCATGTAGGTGTGGTCAAATATTAACTCAAAGTTCCTCTTCCCTCTCTGGAGGATGGGGCTTGGGCTGAAAATGCCAAGCTTCTAATCAGAGGTTGGTCTTTCTGGTGACCAGCCCCGTCCACAAGTCCCCCAAGAGTCACCTCGTTGGAATGAAAGACGCTCCCATCACCCAGAAAATTCCAAGGGCTTTAGGAGCTCTGGGTCAGGAACTGGGTTTAGAGACCAATTATTAGAACAAAAGATGGTCCTAGCTCCTCTACCGATTAGGAAATTCCAAGCGTTTTAGGAGCTCTGTGCCAGGCAACACTGGGAGATCCTGGAGAGCAGCTGATGACCAACATTCATCAAGGGTAGGAGGTTCAGGAACTTGCTCGGTGCCCTGCAGTCAGTACGTGCCGGGACTGGAGGCAGCTGGTGGGTTCCAGAAAAGCCTCGCCAACTCTCTGGATGTAAACATCAGTGAAGACATTCCAGTAACCAGTGCATGATAGCCCCACACAATATGGATGCACATCTGACAGGATAGCGACAGAAAGGAACAGAGAGAAGGCAAAACGTAATGGAACAGCCTCCGGAGCTGCTAAGAACCCTAAGGTGTTAAAGTCATATGGAAAGGCAAATGCAATATCAGTGTGAATGTCAGCAGAATAGTTACCTCTGGGGGAGGGAAGCCCAGCGGTAGGGAGAGGATTGAGGCTGGCGGTGCTTTTGTAAGACCAAAATGCGCTATTTCTGGAGCCAGGTGGTGACTTCTTGGGACTTCACTTTGTGATAAGTCATTGAGCTGTGTGCTTGTTTCGTGCCCTTTTCCATATGCCTATTACATTTCATAATAAGACAGGTTTTTAAAAAGAGGCAGAAATGCCCAAGAAATAAAGTGTGTCACCCTGCAGAGGAAGGACCTGCCCTTGGAGAGCCACCAGCTGGAGCAGGCAGCACCTGTGGATGCAGGGAAGCTTCTGTCCTCTCTTTACCCACTGGCCTGTCCTCCAGGTTCTTCCACAAACTGGTGTTGGTGGCACTTGGTTGTGGGCCCCCGTTCCTAGTGCTGGCATGAGCAGGTGATGCAGTGTCCTCCCCCGGGTGCCCGACTCCACTGCACACCCCGGCAGTCACACTAGGCAGGGGCTGCAATTGCCTCTCCATTTTCCTTTTCCCCTTGAAGCTGCTCTGGCTGAGAGCTTGGAAAAATGAGGAGGCCTCACAATAGGTGGGAAGAGAAGTGGACCTTTGCCTTTCTGGCCTCCTGCCACCTGGTGCCCAGCCTTATGAGGCAGCCTCAGGAGGCAACACTCAGCTGCCCAGCCATGAGGCATTTCAGCCCACACCTGGGCCAGCTGGTACAAGGATGGACTCAGGTGGGTCTCCCCACAACCACTTCCCTGGGCCTGGCTTCCACCTGCCTTCCGAGGATGGTTGCCTGGTTTCAATGCACTGACATGTGAACAGCGCGAGGCACCGCACTGGGATGGGAAGACCTGATCACATGGCTCCCTTGCTGGGGACACCTTCCCTCCTTGATCCCTCTCAGATGCATCCAATGCTACCTTGACTGTGCTGCTTTCTGGCTTCCATTCTTCAGTTCTCTCTCCTGCCTCAGGGTACTCTGTTGACCGCCCCTAAGCCCAGGTGGGATAATGAAGCCTTCCCTGGCCTTCAAGGCCCCCAGCTTGCCCCAGCAGCTGTGCCTGACACTCCCCTGTCCTCCCACTGGGCAGGAGCCCTGGAGCACAGGGACTTGTTGTATTCAGCTCCGGATCCCAGGTGCTCCAGCACCTGCCCAGAACCTGGACACAGCGGGAGAGTGACCCACGGTCCTCAAGAAGTCCCAGAGGCCCAGAAGCACCAGCAGTTTGGGGGCAGCCACCAGCTGTCCAGAGCAGTCCCAACACTCAGTTGGATATCTGGTTTGGCTGATCAATCTGTATACAGCTCACTTTAAACAGTAGCGATGTTGCTGAGGGCAATTGAATGTACTAGTTTAAATGCATTGCTGGGACTCACCATCTAAAGAAAACCTGTGATGAGTTAGTATTTCCCAAGAGTAAAAGATTCTTGTATAATGCAGCAAAGCCCATCGACCTTTCCCCCCTTTTATAAATTCAGATTCAGACATTGGGAGAGCCAGGGTTCTCGGGGAACAGACTTTGGGATGGCAATCAGAATGCAGGACATTTAATAGGAGGTGCTCTTGAGATGTACAGGTGGGAATTGGGGAAGGGGAGGGGCAGGATGGGCAGATGGAGGAGTTGGGCTTCGAGGCAGTCTCCCTGGAGGCCTTGGCTGGCCCCACTTGAGAGTTGCTCCCTTATGGGGTGAGGTGGCTAGACCTTTATATCCCCTGCCAGTCAATCTTTGGGCCACCTTGAATGAGGCAGTCCTTGTATGGACGGCCCAGGGCTCACTGCAGCACCCCCCAACCCAGCAGCTGGGGGAGTAAGTCCTTCAACCCTGAAGGGGAATCTGGATGCAAACTTTCTTTTTTTTTGAGACGAGGTCTCACTCTGTTGCCAGGCTGGAGTGCAGTGGCACTACCTCGGCTCACTGCAACCTCTGCCTCCTGGGTTCAAGCAATTCTGCTGCCTCAGCCTTCCAAGTAGCTGGGACTACAGGCACATGCCACCAAGCCCGGCTAGTTTTTTGTATTTTAGTAGAGACAGAGTTTCACCATGTTGGCCAGGATGGTGTTGATCTGACCTCGTGATCTGCCTGCCTCAGCCTCCCAAAGTGCTGGAATTATAGGCGTGAGCCACTGTGCCCCACCCTGAGTGCAAACCTTCACAGGGAAAAAGAACTGTCATTGCTTGAGGACCTACTACGCACTCAGCCCTGTGCTAGATGCTGTCTATCCATTCTGAAAAACGCTCACAATGGCTCTGCAAGGTGGATGTTGTTACACTCATTTTTCAGATGAGGAAGCAGAGGAGAAGGAATGTAAGTTATCAAGGGGTGTGCCAAGCATGGTCCCACCTCCTGCTGCTGGTTCCCTACAGAACACACTCCATCCTCGACACCTACCCCCGCGCCCTTGCTCTGGGACTGACTGCAGGTCTACAGGTTGTCCAGAGACTGTGTCCATGTAGGTGCCATGGACACGCCTCCCTGCTGGTCAGCTCTCCACGTGCTCCTGCTGAATAGAAGGTGGAGCCTGGGATGAGGCCTGGAGAGGCCAACCGCAGGGATCCAGGGCCCAGCAAGGGGTCCAGGGCAGGGAAAAGCAAAGACTCTTCCCAGCCAGTTCCCAGGCAGGATCAGGCAGAGACCGGCAGAGTCAGGCTCCCCTGGAAGCTGCCCCATTGCAGACCTGAAGGTGGGTGACACTCCAGCCTGTAAGGACACTCACTCACAGACACCAAGCACTTCCTGTGCACCAGGAGCAGTGCTTAGCCCCGGAGCCCAGAAACAAGCAAGATGCCATCCTTGGCTCAAGGGGCTCCTGGCTGGTGAAGATAATCACAGAGAACAACCAACCTGGGAACACTGCAACAACTCCTCTGAAAGTGAAAATGGCTGTCGTCAGTCCAGAGGCGTCCTGTGCTGGGCACTGGCTGGGCATCTGGGGTGCGTTAGGACTCATGCTTGTGAATGACTTTGCAGAGCAGATGTCATTATGTCCATTTTTGCCAAGAAGGTGATTGAATTCTAAGGCTCACTCAAGGTCAAAAATCATGGAGGGCCAGAATTGGAGCACAGGTGTCTGACTCACCTTCCTTTCTCCCAGCTTTGGCTCCTGATCCTTGCCTGAGGAGCCTCTGAAGTGCCTTATGCCAATAGCCAGCAGGGTGGGAGGCCCCAAGGGCATCAAGCAAAGCATCTTGCCTATAGCCCAGAACCTGGACACAGCAGGAGTGACCTATGGTTCTCAAGAAGTCCCAGAAACACCAGCAGTTTGGGGGCAGCCACCAGCTGTCCAGAGCAGTCCTAACATGGGTCTTGGCTATGACCTTAGTGAAGACCAGAGATCTTGTGTTTTGGGGGTGAGGCGTGTGATTGGGGAAGACAGTCCTGGTGGGGGGTGGGGGATGGTAGTAGGGGACACCGCTAAGGTCCATGGCTGAGCTCACTCTGGCCTTTAATCATAGCCACTGGGTAACTAAAATGTCACATCATAGTGGGGGTGGAGGACCCAGGTAATTTCCCTCCAGACCAGGGCCACAGGTGTCTTTCAAAGGAAGCCAGGAGGGCAGCCGTGCACAGGCTCCCTGGTAGCAACTCAAGAAGAGATCTTGGCCCTGTGTCCCTGCTGGAGGCCACCATTCTGCCATCTACTCAGCCTCTTGGGTCTAAAGCAGCGTCTTCTGTCGATACTGGAGCTCACCAATCAGTCATCGTCTCACTGTGGCTAGGGCACGTTCAGCATTTCTCTAGGGCATCCTTCATTGACTGGGGAAGTCTTCTGCTTGGAATGCGCTCCTCTTGTGCGCTGTCTGCCTGCCTCTCCCTAAGGTTCAGCTGAATCCTTCTGAGGAAGCATTCTCTGACAATTCAGTCTGGCCCCCGCGTTTTCACACTTTGCATCTTGTCTTAGGTGAGTTGCAAGGTCCTTCCAAGGCAGGGAGCAGAGATTTGCAGGGAGCAGAGACGCGTGGGGAGCAGAGACGCACACAGAGCTTCTGGAGCAATGACAGCCACCGCAAGCCTGCACAGCAGGGTCCCGGTAGCACTGCTAGCTCTGTGCTCAGCACTCCACAGCAACACACAGTGGCTCAGGAGCTGCAAGATTCCAAGCCACGATGCTCACGCTGGCCAGCCTCCCGGGAGTGCCATACCCTGCCCCACCCCAGGGCCCACCGGCCATCCCTTCCCTGTCACCTGGTCCACTGGCAGCTAGAAACATACTGAGAGGGAAGGCCAGGGCTCAGGTGGGTCAGGCTCTCTGTGCCAGATGAAGTCACGGTGGGCATGTGTGAGGCAAGAGGCTGGTGGGGAAGATGGCAAGCTGCAAGTAGAGCCATCAGCCATGTGGGAGCCCTGGAGGGCATGGGAAGTGGCTGGACTGCAGTGTAGGAGATGCCGTGGGAAGGAAGTCCGCAGCCCCAGCTTTGACCCTCTTCCTGTCCCCAGCTCCAAGTTCTCCTGGAACGTCAGCACTAGGTGGGGGGACTGGGTGAATCTCCATTACTGCATTCCTCAGGCCTAAGGTGGCCCCTGTCACTGAGTGCTGCCTGGGTCCATGTCTTGCTGCAGAGCACTGAGCACAGAGCTAGAGCTGTCACATCACCCAGATCACAGATCAGAAGGAGATACTTTCCCGTCCTCCAGGAACTCACTCCTAAAGTGGCAAACAGGACATGGAGACAACGTGTGATGGGGACCACAGTGGCAAGGTTGGGGGGGACATGTCTGGAAGGAACTGTGTGGGGAAAACCGTGTTCTCAGGCCAGGTATGATGGTTCATGCCTGTAATCCCAGCACTTTGGGAGGCCGAGGCGGGCGTATCACGATGTCAGGAGATCAAGGCCAGCCTTGCCATATGGTGAAACCTCATCTCTACTAAAAATACAAAAATTAGCCAGGCATGGTGGCAGATGCCTGTAATCCCAGCTACTTGGTAGGCTGCGGCAAAATCAAGAGAATTGCTTGAACCGTGGAGGCAGAAGTTGCAATGAGCCGAGATTGTGCTCCAGCCTGGGCAACAAAAGTGAAACTCTGTCTCAGAAAAAAAGAGCAAATAAACAAACAGAAAACATGTTCTTCCTGTGCTCTCATGCCGCAATCATCAGTACAGAAGACTTCTGTGATCAGATATGTGGGAGTTTTCCCACACACCAAGCAGCGGACTTCAACTAGGTGTCCTCTAATTCTGACACTCAACTTGGAGATAGTGTGAGACCCCACAGGTGGAGGGCTCAGTCCCCAAGACCACCCTCACCCCCAACTTCCGGCCTCCGGAACTTCTGACCTACTGGCTTCAAGTTGGGGTTCCCACGACTCTGTCTTTGGGTTTGATAATTTTCTGGAGTGGCTCCCCGAACTCAGGGAGATGCTCACGTTTACTGTTTTTTTCTTTAGACCCACCCCAAACACGTTTACTGTTTAATTATAAAGAATACTGCAAAGGATACGTGTGAAGAGACGTGTAGAGCAGCGTGTGGGGGAGGGGCATGGGGGTTCCATGCCCGTCCTGGGTGTGCCCTCCATCATCCTCCATGTGTTCGGCTGTCTGGAAGCTCCCTGAACCCTGTTCACTTGGGTTGTTATGGAAGCCTCTTGATGTCTGCATTCCTTCCCCAGGGTAAGACTATGGTCTTAAGACCCACGGTCAGAAAGGCAGGGAACACGAGAGTGAAGGGAGGGCAGGAGAAGGTCAAGGGCTAGGCCTGGGGGCCTAACACACCCAACACTATACCCCAAGCCTGTACCAACCACTGTGAGAGTTATGAGCCGCGAGCTGTGGTCGAAAACCGAGATTGTTATCGTAACACCGGCGGACCCCTCACCCTAGCCTCAAGGCTCTGGGGCGCTTCCTGGAGATGAGGCTTGAGGTTAGTGAGGTTTTAAAACTTATTTTCCTCTCAAGTTTTTGTCACTTAATTTTAATTTAATTAATTTATTCATTGGAGACGGAGTCGCTCTGTTGCCCAGGCTGGAGTGCAATGGTGCGCTCTCAGCTCACCACAACCTCTGCTTCCCGGGTTCAAGCGATTCTCCTGCCTCAGCCTCCCGAGTAGCTGGAATTACGGGCATGCAGCACCACACCCGGCTAATTTTATGTATTTTTAGTAGAGATGAGGTTTCACCATGTTGGTCAGGCCGGTCTCAAACCTGGTGATACTCCCACCTTGGCCTCCCAAAGTGCTGGGATTATAAGCTTAAGCCACCGCTCCCGGCCTAATTTTATTTTTTTTAGAGACAGGGTCTTGCTCTGTCACCCAGGCTGGAGTGCAGTCATAGGTCGTGGTAACCTTGAACTCATGAACATAGGTCACTGTAACCTCGAACTCTGGAGCTCAAGGGACCTCTCCCTCCTCAGCTTCCCAAAGCAGGGAGATACAGGCATGAGCCACCACGCCCAGCTATAAATGTTAGAAATAATTTCAAACTTACAGAAAAGTGACCACAGTTGTACAAATAATCTCCGATATGATTTGAACTCCTTAAAATGTTAATATTTTTCCACATTTGCTTTTTGTCCCCGTCTCTCTCTCTTATTCTCTTAATACACTTTTCTCTAAACTATTTCAGGGTAAGTTGCAGACAGGAAGCCCTTTTACTTCTGAATATTTCAGTATTTCCTAAAAACATGGACGTCCCTTCGCATAACCGCAGTACCATAATTCATGTTAGGAAACCGCTATGACACTACTAGCTAATTTGGATTTTATTTTGAGGAACTCCTCTGGTGAGACCTCTGGGGCACACTGATGATGTGTGGCGTGGGCAGGCCAGGGGTGTGGGGTGTCTGGTGGCACTTCTGCACTGGCACCCAAGAGGGGTGGGGGACACGAGATTGCTGAGTAAGCTCATCTCAAAGGCCTGGGGCTTAGTTGATGGTTGAACCTGACCCCAAAGCACTGGGGATTCGGCCGATTGGCAGGCTGGCCAGGACAGGCTTGTCCCTCTTGGATCCTTCCGGAAGTCCTGGCCTGGCACCTGGGATTCCAGTCGGCCAAGGGCCCTCCGTCTGTGGGAGAAGAACTGAGGTCCCCTGTTCAGTGAGAAGTTCAGGAGGAACAGAGTGTACTTGCAGTGCCCAGGGAACAGGGAGTGGAAGGGCAGGGAAGGAATAAAAAGAAGTAACCGAGAGCGAGTGTCTGGCAGGAGCCTGGCCTGTTTTGTAACCAGCAAGTGTCCTGGTGAGTCACCACTCTTCTCCGAGGCCTGCTCCTTCTGTGTCACCCCGTGCCGGTCTCTGGTTCCAGCACCATTCCCCTCTCAGCCTGGTGTTCCTGGGGCACATGAATTCGGGTTATTTACAGCTCGGTTCAAATTCAACCATGGCTGGCTTGTGAGCTCAGGCAAGGTGTGGCCCTCTCTGAACCTTCTTTTTTTTTTTTTTTTTTTCAGATGGAATCTTACTCTGTCACCCAGGCTGGAGTGCAGTGGTGTGATCTCAGCTCACTGCAACCTCCACTTCCCAGGTTCAAGCAATTCTCCTGCCTCAGCCTCCCAAGTACATGGCATTACAGGTGCCCGCCACCACACCTGGCTAATTGTAGCAGTTTTTTCGTAGAGATGGGGTTTCACCATGTTCAGTCAGGCTGGTCTCGAACTCCTGATCTCAAGCGATCCACCCACCTCAGCCTCCCAAAGTGCTGGGATTATAGGCATGAGCCACCGTGCTCGGCCACCTCATCTGGTAGCTTGCAGCAGGAGCTCCAGGTGGGATGGCAGGTGTTTTGCGCAAAGTGGATCCAATGCAAGCCGGGGTCCATCTCTCACTGGCCCCTGAGTCTGTTCGTGGGTAAGGCCCATGGCTCCCGGGCATTCTTTTTCTCCAGCTGTGAGGGAACCCATGCTCACCAGCGAGAGCAGTTCTGGGCCCATTCACCTCAATGCTTCTGTCCAGGCGCATGGCGCACAGATGTGTTCAGTTTGCTAAGGCTATGAGGAAGATAAGCCCGAAAGTCAGCACCTAGCATGCAGCAGAGCTTTGGGAAGCACTGTAGTCTAATGTGAGGTCTTTAAGCCATACAGAGTTATGCCCCAGAGCCCAGTGTGCCGCAGGTGATGGGTGTTCCCCTTCTGAGAGTGCACCCCTGCAGTCGGGGAGGAGACCCCTACCCATGGAATTACTGGGGCTAAGGAGGTGAGAGGCGGGAGCTGCAGCTGGGGCTGCAGGAGATTGTAGCTAAGGCTGCCGGGCTGTATTGCATGTAGGATCCTGGGCAATGTGTAAGGCAGGAGGGGATGCGGGTGTGTGTCAGGGGACGGGGGTCTGCCTGCAGCCCTCAATCTCGCCAAGACTTTTCCTCTGCCCCTGGGGTAACCCGACACCCAGCCATCCACCTGAGGTACAGGTGAGGGCTGCTCCAATTGCATTTTGAAGGTGTTGCAAGTTGCCCTATGATGTTCTGGGGCCAAACCATGTCCCTGGCCCACAGCCCAACCCCTGGGGCTTGGCATCAGTGGCATTGTCCCTGGAAGACAGGCTGCCTTTGAGGGTTTGAGGGTTTGGAGGTTTGAAGGCTTTGGTTTGGCGGGCCCGGTCCACAGGGCTGGGTCGAGCAGAATCGGGGCGGTGAGAGGACACAGCTCTGGGCCACCCAAAGGTGCCCAGTGATGAACAGTGTAGAGGTTTGGAGTGCATACTCCGGTGTCAGACAGCCTGGCCTCAACTTACAAGCTGTGACCTTGGACAACTGACTAAGCCTCTCTGTGCCTCAGTGTTCTCATCTGTACAATAGAACTGCTAAGAGTCCTTACTTCCTAACAGTGTGGTTAAGGTGGAATCAGCTTATACAGGTAAACCACTCAGAGTATCCCTAACTTGTGTGAGCACCACACAAACAGAAGCCATGATGATAGAAGAAAGGTTCCTCTGAGGGCAGAATGAGGCCAGCCTCCCCTCTCCTGACCTTCCAGCCCTTTGTGATCTGCCCCTGGTCATGGTCCTGCCTTGCCTCTTAACCACTCATGTCTCTCCACAGCAGCTGCACTGAGTCGCTGGTGCTTCTCTTGAGCCTACTCAGGCCTATGGTCCCAACAGGTGCCCTCCTCTGCCTGGGGCAGCCTTCCCCACCTTGTCAGGTCAACACCTACCTTGCACTTCCCTTCACGACTCAGCTCAGGAGTCACCTCCTCCAGGAAGCCTTCCACTTAACGCTGTGACATGATTAACCTCACTAAAGCCTGCAAGGTGTGAGGAAATTGAGGCTCCTCTGAGGCAGAGCCACTTGCCCAGGGGTAAGCTGCAGGAGTGGGGAGTTGGGACTCGGCTCTAAAGATGGTGGTCTTTCCCCTAGCCAGACTCCCTCTTGCTGTTGGCATTTGTGGGGGACGCTGGCTTCTTCAGCCAAAGCAATGCCTGGACACATTGACAACCATTGGTCAATGTGTCTGCTTTTATGACAGCACCATGCTGTTTGGATTACCATAGCTTTGTAATAGATTTGGAAGTATGGTAGAATGATGCTTTCAGCTTTGTTTTTTTGATCATAATTAATTTGTCTATTCGAGGTCTTTTGTGGTTCCGTATGAGTTTTGGAATTGTTATTTCTATTTCCATAAAAAGAAGCATTGGCATTTTGATAGAAATTGTATTGAATCTGTAGATTATTTGGGGTAGTATGGACATTTTAACAATATTCATATTTCAATTTATGATCATGGAATACCTTTCAATTGGGTTGTTTCTTCTGTTTCTTTATTGTTTGCAGATTTCAGTATACAGATCTTCCACCTGATGCTGCTTCAGGACTGAGTGGCTTAGTCCCTGGCTGCCGGGAGGCTGCCCATCAACCTTTCTAGGCATTGCTTTGGCTGAGGAGCTTCGTTGTCCAAGGCCATCTTCTTCCTCAGAGGATGCCAGCGTCTGTGTGGTGGAGCCTCACATGCAGATATAAACGCTCAGCCTCTTGACCCAACCTGGGACAACTCAGGGCAATGCCAGTTGCAGAGCTGCCTGTGGAATCAGCCGAGGCCTCTGCTGAGGCTGGTTCACAACCCAACTCTCCCTCCACTCAATCCCACCTTCATCCCCCACCCCAACATGGAGTCCCAGCATGCTTCCTAATCACGGTACTGCACGCTCATCTCTGAGGCAAAGTCTGCTTCAAGGGAGCCCAGCCTGCAGCAAGCTCTTGCTTGGAGGCATGTGAATCTTGCCGAAAGGGATTCTGGAGATCCCCAGAGCCTGCAGGCCCGGCTTGGGTGCTGTACAGCAGGAAATGCTATCAGGTCCCAGGGATGACATGGGCCAATGCTCCCTCATTGCTGTGGCTGCTCCCAGGGCCAGATGCCAGGTCACTGCCACACTGCCCCCAGACATGTGGAATACCTTCAGCACATGAAGGATTGAACTTGACCCCAAGTTCAACCTGGTTTATGGTGTGAGGGATGGGCTAACCCAAGAATGAAAGGGGAAGGATGGCTTGTGTTTGCAAAGGAAGCTTCCTTTGAAAAAGCCAGGCCACCTATACCTTACTCCAGAGAAATTCTCTTAGATGGACTAATTAAAAATTCCTGGCTGGGCATGGTGGCTCACGCCTGTAATCCCAGCACTTTGGGAGGCGAAGGCAGGTGGATCACAAGGTCAGGAGTTCAAGATCAGCTTGGCCAAGATGGTGAAACCCCGTCTCTACTAAAAATACAAAAATTAGCTGGGTGTGGTGGTGGGTGCCTGCAATTCCAGCTACTCAGGAGGCTGAGGCAGAGAATCGCTTGAACCTGGGAGGCGGCCGTTGCAGTGAGCCCAGACTACTGCACCACTGCACTCCAGCCTGGGTGACAGAGTGAGACTCCATCTCAAAAAACAAACAGAACAAAACATTCCTGAAGGCAGCAATCACAGCCACTTCACTTCTTTCTCCAGGGTCTGACACTGGCTTGGGAACTTAGGAGCACTCAATATTTACTGAGTAAATGAATGAAAGAAAGTGGCGTTAGGTCTTTCCCCCGACTGGAAGGTAAGCTCATGAGGGCAGGACCATCTGCTTCTATTACCTCCCACCCCAGTGCCCAGCACAGGGCCAAACATATATTTGTTGGATGAATGAGTGAATGAATGAATGAATGAATGAGTGTATTACCTATTCTAGAGTTTCCCAAACTGTGGTCTATGGATAGTCTTTGTATTTCACAGTCAGTGTCCAAATAAGTTTGGGAAATGCTGTACATGGTACTTTCCTGTCAGAGTCCTTCCACACTAGAGCACATTGAAGGCTCTGAGAAGGTCTGCAGTGAAAAAGACTGTTACACCCTATTGTATCCAACAGTTACCAAATGTATTCCCTCTGACTCTCAATAGTTCAGGGACACCAGTGTACCAGGGAAAACATTTTTGGGAATTGCTGCTTTAATCTGAGAATCTGAATTTGAGATCATTTAATCAGGGATGTCAGAAATTTGTTTGGGATGGGGCAAGGCAGGTGGCGGGGGGCAATTAGATCAAACACCGAGGCGGGAGAGGCTGCCCCTTGGACAAAGGATGTCACGATATGTGCAGGGTCTGCCCAGCAGGAGTTCTGCAGGTGCGTGAGGGCAGAGTGACCACCCATTAGGAGAAGGACTTGCGGCTGGTTTTACAAAGCCCATTAACCACAGGACGATACCCCTCCTCGGCTTTCCTGAGACCCAGGTCCCCATGCTGACGCTGACCTCTGCCCTCCATGCCACTTCATAGCATCTCTCTGACCCCTTTGAATGCCTCTCCACTCTGCCTGGTGGGCTCTGGGCTAACACGCCTGTAAACAGGGTTTTCTCCTGGTCTGCTGGGGCTGCCCAGCAGGGGCTTGTTCTGGGTATCTGGCCAGAGTGAGGGCTGGCCCTGCACCGCGCACATGTCTTCAGGGGGAGGGGGGCTCCCCGAACTTGAAGGAGAAGAGAAAGCACTAAAGACTCAGGCTGACTTTGACCTCACAGGTTACATAAGGACAGGCTCGGGGAGCTGGTCTGGGGCAGCCTCAGCCCTGTTCAGTCTGTGCTTTGGTAGGCATTGAAGAAAATACCAGCTAATCAGTGCAGGTGACGTGTAAGGCAGGGAGAGTTTCTGCTGTGAGGGCTTGGGTTGTGTTCACAGCTCATGCTCTGTTTAGGAAAGCTTGTGAAGGTGAGACTTGGGGCAGGGGGAGTTGGGGAGAGGAAGACCCAGCTGTCTGACTCGAGGAGGGGCAGAGTTTTGAGGGGTTGCAAGAAGAGAGTTTAGAGAGTAGAGCCATCCTGGAAGGCTTCCTAGAGAAGGTGGGCCTAGGTGCATGGGAAGGGTGGGTGCCCGTGCATAGGCAGAGTGGAGAGCAGGGCACTGCAGGCTGAGACATCAAATGCTGACATTAGGACCAGAAGTACCCATTTTTTTTTTTTCCTGAGATGGAGTCTCACTTTGTTGCTCAGGCTGGAGTGCAGTGGTGCTCCACTCAGTGCAACCTCTGCCTCCTGGGTTTAAGCGATTCCCCTGCCTCAACCTCTCGAGTAGCTGGGTCTACAGTCACGTGCCCAGCTAATTTTTGTATTTTTAGTAAAGTCTGGGTTTCACCATGTTGACCAGGCTTGTCTTGATCTCCTGACCTCGTGATCCACCCATCTCGGCTTCCCAAAGTGCTGGGATTATAGGTATGAGCCACTGCGCCTGGGTAAAGCACCCATTCTTGAAGGGCCATAGGATTGGCTCGGAGAGGGCAGATGGCCGTGTGGTCAGCTCGCTCTCCCAGAGCAAGCAGGGCACCTGCATAGAGAAGGGGTCTTAAGTTCCTGGGATCCCTGATGAAGAACCCCTAACAAAGACTGACTAATGCCAGGAGCAGCCCAGCTTCTGAGCACTTACTATGAAGTCCCTTGAAGAAGACACAGCAGCTCCCCGCCCAGCAAGGCTCTGCTGTACCATGGCCAAAAGTTGTCACGTGTCTTACCTGTGACACACACTGCTGGTTGTTTGCCCAGCATCCTACCCACTGCCACTTCTTGCCTTTCTCTACTACACATGCCAGAACACGAAATGACTCCCTTGCTCAATCTCTCTTGAGGCCAGGAGTGGACATGTGACACAATTGTGGACACCAGGAGTTAGGCAAAAGCCCCTGGGAAGAACAAAGTTTTGATTAAAAAAATTTTTTTTGGCCTTTTACCTCCTATTTTCTGTTGGAATGTGGCTGTGAGTCCTGGAGGGGCAGCAGCCATCTTGTTACCATGCGTCAAAAAGCATCGGGGAAGAGGCTTTCATAGTATCTGAAGTCAAATGTCTTCCTGCTTGCTGCAACATTGAATGAAGGAATGTCTCTGCTACTGCCACTCAAAAAGGGAGAGTCACAGAGGTAAACACTGGCAGTGCCCATGAGGGGAGACTTTGCAGCCAGTGCGAGGTCAGAATGCTGGACCCATTGGAAACACGGCTCAGTTTATCCAGCTCTCTTCTTTTTATCATTTATTTATTTATTTTTAATTTTGTTTTCTTAGAGATGGTCTCACTGTGTCACCCAGGCTGAGTGCAGTGGCTACTCTATTCACAGGTGCAATCCCACTATTGATAACATGGGAGTTTTCAGATCTGGCTCTCTTTGCTCCATGTCTGTGCTCACTAAGCAACCTATACAAATAGTTACTAGTTTTCTTTATCTTTCTTTCTTTTTTTTTTTGTGACAGTATCTCACTCTCGTCACACAGGCTGGAATGCAATCTCAACTCACTGCAACCTCCGCCTCCCAGGTTCAAGCGATTCTCCTGCCTCAGCCTCCCAAGTAGCTGGGATTACAGACATGTGCCACCAGGCCCTGCTAAGTTTTTGTATTTTTAGGAGAGAAGGGGTTTCACCATGTTGGCCAGGCTGGTCTTGAACTCCCAGTCACAGGTGATCCACCCACCCCGGCCTCCCAAAGTGCTGGGATTACAGGTGTGAACCACCACGCCTGGCCCTGGTTATCAGTTTTCTAATGATGTTCTGCCTGGAATGTCCCCTAAATCAGGTTCCTGAACCTGTGGGCCAATAAATGCTGAGCAAATGAGGGAGCAGCCTTGCCTCCCCGCGTGGAGCTGGGGTCTTGAGGATAAGAGCTGCCTGTCTGCACTCCTTGTAGCCAAGTACCCGGGCGGGGCCTGACCCATGCACGAGGCTCTCAAGTGCAGGTTGACAGTCAATGACTGGTGGAGGGTGGGCAGTGAGGTGTAAGGGGGGCCACCCAGAGAACAGAAGTCTAGTTGTTCCTCTTTGCTGTCCCCAGATAATTCCGGTGGCCTCAGGGCCTGGGGAACCCTCAGCCCGTTTCCAGAGGCACTGAAGGGGCCCGTGTCTCCGGGACACCTGAGTCTTGGGCACAGGGCCTTGGGCTATGGGCAGGGGCCAGAGGTGAGTTTTCTACAATGGAGCCACTCTTTGAATCTGCTTTGTGTTTGCCAGAACCTTCTGTCAGAAAGTTTCTGAGTTCAGTTTGGCTCCTTGCCATCCAGCTGTTTCTGGAGCTCTCTCTTGGGTAAAGATGAAAATCTGGGTTCAGATCTGACCTCAGCTAGGGTATAGGTCAAGGTTAGGGTCAGGATCAGATCCAGCCTCTGGGATAGGTTCAGGATTATTTTTATTTCTATTTATTTTTACTTCTTTGAGACAGAGTCTCACTCTTACCCAGGCTGGAGTGCAGAGACATGATCCCAGCTCACTGCAACCTCTACCTCCCGGGTTCAAGTGATTCTCCTGCCTCAACCTCCTGAGTAGCTGGGACTACAGGTGTGCATCACCACACCTGCCTAACTTTTTTGTATTTTCAGTAGAGACGAGGTTTCATCATGTTGCCCAGGCTAGTCTCAAACCCCTGAGCTCAGGCAATCTGCCCACCTTGACATCCCAGCTGGGATTACATGTGTGAGCCACCGGGCCCGGCCTGGTTCAGGTTTAGAATCAGGTCCATATGAGAGGGCTAGAGGGTCAGCTCCAGCTTCAGGTCATATGCTTGTATATCTCATGGGATGAGGATGCTGGGACTCAGGAGGAGTCAGAGTTTGAAAGGCCTTGAGTGCTCACACAGGGCAGCTCTGGGGCAACCTTCTCCAACTCTCTGACCTGCCTGTCCCCTCCTCCCAGCACCTGCTGTACTGCTCTGTGGAGGGCTGGGGGGGCTCTTGAGTTACCCCCAGATGTGTCGAGTCTGTTGGGTGATTGCACCAACTTCCTGTGGGCAGAGCCCCAGCCTTCCCTTTACTAGGCTTTCTTTCTCCTTGGACCCCCAGGAGGCTCGAAGTAAGTGCTGACTGCATGAATAAAGTCAGCATCCCAAGGACAAAACTCTTCCTCTGATCTAGACTTTGCAATTCAATTTAATTATGTTCAAAGATTTTAAGAAGGATGTAAGGGAATTTAGGACCTGTCTGCTATTTATGGGAGCTGTTCTTCATCTGCCCATTCACTCCTCCATCCATCCATCCATCTCAACCATTTTTTAAAAATCTATGTTCTGAGACTTTGC
Source organism: Callithrix jacchus (assembly GCF_049354715.1). Classification (NCBI taxonomy): domain Eukaryota; kingdom Metazoa; phylum Chordata; class Mammalia; order Primates; family Cebidae; genus Callithrix; species Callithrix jacchus. The sequence goes on along the minus strand of NC_133507.1, from coordinate 105,756,257 downwards.
CCAGCCCACAGGGGATAAAGGAGACAGGAGACTGTCTTCAAAAAACTCAATCACTAGATGGAATCAGAACAGCAAGCAGATGGTGGGTATAATAGGACAGAAAGGCATTCGAGTTCTGTAGGACCCAGAGGAAGACACCCAGCTTCACCTGGAGGCATCATCACCAAGCAAGTGTTTCTAAAGTTGAAGCTGAGTCTTGAAAGATGAGAAGGTGATCATTGATCAAAGAAGAGAAGAGCATCCTAGTGAACAAAAACAGAATGTGCCAAGGCCTGTGGCCTTTGGGGACCAGATAGAGCGGGAATGGCAAGGTGGCTGGTGAGACTGGGCTGCCAGGCAGGCAGGAGGCTGGAGGACGTCATCCTGAAAGCCGAGGGAACCACGGAGGGAATCTGAGCAAAGGATCAGCCCGATGCAAGTCATGTTCCACACCCATCATCCTGGAGGCTTGTAAGGGTGGGTGAAACTTGGGTCTTGGTATTGTGGTGGGAGGCCAGGCAGCAGGAGAAGCATGCCCTGAGGATGTGATCCGCACAGCTCGGACTCCAAAGTCCCCCAGAGATGTGTGGCCTCCGAAGTCCTGGGCTGCCAAGGAGGGAGGTCGGAGAGGGCATCCTGGGGAGCTGCATGTGTGGTCTGAGCAGAATTTGTAGCTGACTCAGGGACCCGCATGGGTCAATGGCTCTAGAGGGTTGTGTCAGGCCACCTGCAGCTTCAGCCAGAGGGCCAGGGGCAGTGCTAGTGCGTGGCAGGGGAGCAGGCCACAGCCAGCCTCTCTCCTTCCCTGGATCCCCGCCCTGCCTGGGCCTCCAGAGCAGTTGGAGATGGATGAAGATGCTGTCAGTGGTCCTGTAGGAGCATAGGCCCTGGGGTGTGTAACACCCAGGATGAGATGCCAGCCCTGGGTGCGGGCGGAGATGCCACAGATCTTCAGGCTCAGGTGAAACCTGCAGCATTAAGGAGTGCCTCTGAGCCACATGTGATGGTCAGGTGTTGGAATGAGGCAGCTCAGGGGGAAACTGAGGACAGGGGGCCCAGGGTCGGGGCAGTCAGGGTGTCAGAGAAGCTCAAGGGCAGTGCTCTGGGCTGCACCTGCACCCCTTCTGGAAAGAGGGAACATGTTGTACGTGTAGGACCTCAACCAGGAAACCCGAAGCTTGTTGATCTTGAGCACCTGCTGGAATCTTGGCCCCAGTTCTGGGCTCAGGACCCAGGGTGTGCATCACCCAGCCTGTGAAGGCGGGATCTCAGGGCTCACAGCGGGCAGATCCTGGCTGTATGTGGCTCCCTCCAGTGCCATGGCCAGCTGGGACGTGAGCGCCTCCTGAGGGACAGCTGCAAACTGCCAGGTCCTCTGAATCCAGCCACTACCCCTCCACGCCCCATTCAGGCCTCTGTGCTGGTTGCTTTTGAGCACCTGTTGGGTACCCTGCCTTGTGGAGAACACATCATGTACTTACTCCATTCAGTCCTTGGAGCAGTTCCTCAAGGAGTCAGCCTCATTATACGGAGGAGGAGGGAATTAAGCGTCAGTTATCCAATGAGTAAAGTAGGCAGAGATGTCAGCTGGGTGTGAGACCAATATGGTCCAGGACTTCAATTTTTTTTAAAGAGTGTCCTTCATATTGCTGGGCATGGTGACACACCCCTGTAGTCCCAACACTTTGTGACACTGAAGCAGACAGATCACTTGAGGCCAGGAGATTGAGACCAGCCTGGCCAACATGGTAAAAACCCTTCTCTACTAAAAATACAAAAATTAGTCGGTTGGGCGGTGCACATCTGTAATCCCAGATACTTGGGAGGCTGAGGCAGGAGAATCGCTTGAACCGGGAGGCGGAGATTGCAGTGAGCCAAGACCATGCCACTGTGCTCCAGCCTGGGTGACAGAGACTCTGTCTCAAAAAAAAAAATGCCCTTCATACCTTCATATGTTACAGAATAGAGGACTGAGAAGTTCTCAAATCCACTGTCCTCACCTAGGATCAACCGAAATTCAGAGCCTGAGGCTTTTGGCTTCCGTATGGAAACTTAAGTGTGTGTGACCTCTTAAGGGGAATGGAGCAATGGACAGGGGAGTGAAGCTGGAGAAAGGAGGACTGATGGCAGATGGCACTGGTGGAGAGTCCCTGGGCCTCAGTTCCCAGAAGCTGCACAAACTCATCCTGGGGGAGGTGATGAGACTTGGTCCCTGCGCCCATGTGTCCTGCGTCTCTCGTGGCGATGTGTGACACCCAGGTGGGACGTGCTCCATGGGCGTGTGCATGCAGCTGTCTGCAGACAGAGGCAGCTGGAGCAGGACACCAGTGAGGTGCAGAGGGCTTGCTATGGAGCCGCATCTTGCAGCTGGGGACACTGAAGCCTGAGCAGCTCTGACACGCCATGTGTTGATGTCTGAACCAGGACCTGCTTGAGGTCACTTGCCTCCCGGCCACTGAAGTGACTGTGGTGGTGACAGGCAGGCAGCAGCCTGTCCATCTATATGTGTGTGTGTTGGAGAGAGAGAGTATTTGGGGTGATGTGCAGGCTGCCAGGAAATGGAGCATGGATATGGTCCTGTCTAGCAGGTTCTCAGGAGCATGTGTGCCCCATATAAAGAAGGCTGCCCCAGGGCTGCTGGTCCAAGCCCAGAGTATCCAGATCCCCATCCCAGGATAGCCCAGCCCAAGCCAGACCATAGTGCTGGTCACTCCCAGGAGGAGCAGGGGACAATGGGACAGCATATATCCTGGGCTGTTGAGCTATTTCCACTGAGTCCTTAGACAACCTAGGGGCCCAGGGAGAGCAAGAATGATGAGTAACCAGGCTACGGCCTCCAAATAAACACCACCCCAAACCCCAGACCAAACCGCCTGCTGTGCTTGCCAGCTGCAGCTGCCAGAGTAATCAATACCCATTGTTCTCCTAGACAAATGTTCCCTCTGCACTTTTGGCCACTGTGTTCCAGGGGATGGCTAGGTGTGGGTTTACATCGTATAGATGGACACGGCTTAATGGGATCTGTTCCCCAAATTGCTCCACCCCTCAACTTCCCACTGCAGAGTCATGAGTTGAAGACCGACACCTGGCTGGATCTGGGTGAAGAGCTGGCACCAGTTCTGTGCAGACTCCACTCCCTGAAAGCTGGATGACCTTGACCTTGGGTTCCTCGACTACTCAAGAGGGGTGAGCATCTGTAGCTCTTGCTATATCATAGGGTTGGCCTGAAGGACGCAAAGATTCCTGGGAAAAGCAGCCAATAGGAGTAAAATGCAGTGTTACGGCTCCTTCTCTCATTGTAATGGGAGGCATCTGGCTCAGGGCAAGGAGCAAGGGCTTCTCAGTTGGACAGGCCTGGGCTCACATGCTGGCCTTTTCCGTCAAGGCCTGACACCTCTATCAGCTATGGGGTCAGAGACGCTAGCCTGCAAGACAAGAGTCTCGCTCTGTCACCAGGCACCAGGCTGGAGTGCAGTGGTGCAGTCTCGGCTCACTGCAGTCTCTGCCTCCTGGGTTCAAGCAGTTCTCCTGCCTCAGCCTCCAGAGTAGCTGGGACTACAGGCACACGCCACCACACTCAGCTAATTTTTGTATTTTTTTAGTAGAGATGGGGTTTCACCATGTTGGCCAGGATGGTCTTGATCTCTTGACCTCATGATCTGCCCACCTCAGCCTCCCAAAGTGTTGGGATTACAGGCGTCAGCCACCGTGCCCAGCTACCCCCTTCTTATTTGAGAGTAAGGCCCCATTATGTGAGTACTGGCAGGAGATTAAACCGCCCACTGTGGAAGCTGATGGGGCAGACATTCTCTCACCTAGTTCCTGGGAAAATGGACCCAGACGTGGCTAAAAGGACACTTCTATCCAGGGCTCAGACTCAGGTGGGTGACATCAAGTGGAGGGAGAGTGTGATGCCATTCCCTGTGGCCATGTCCACAGCTGGCAGCAGTGGCCCTGGTGTCTCGCCACAGTGGGAGCATGAGCTTCTGGTGGGCCTTCCCCTTAGGCCTCCAGGCGTGACCTTGCCTGGTAAGGGGGCAAGGCTCCAGGATGGGGGTCTGAGGGCCTATGGTGGGCAGAGGCAGAGTGCCTGGTAATTAATTCCGTTTTTCTCCTTGTTAGATTTCCAGTTTCCCATCTTTGCTATTTAAATCTTAGTTGTTGATGGAAGTTTCCAAAGGTTTATATTGCCTCTCCTGAAACAAAACCTGAGCTCCTTGAGAAATAAGACTTTGTATTTTCATCTTTGTACCCTCACGGCACCTAGTACGTTACTTAATACATATTTACTAATTAGATTCTAATTCTGCAGGTTCAGTAGGTTTCGTGCTGCCTGGGCTTTCCAAAAAGGATGTCTGCTGACAGGGTGGCTTGCTGGAAAAGGAAGATTCCGTAAAAATCCCATTCCCTTGTATGTTTCCAGGCTCTGCCAGGAGTTAGGGATAAAATTGAGCCCGTGGGAGACAGGTAGGGATTTACTCTCATTACAGAGTCATCTGTGTTTAAATAATTATTTAGGAATGCATATACTCTGTTGTTCAGCCTGTCCCTTATGCTGGATATTATACAAGTGCTCCAAATGTCTTCTCTCATTGAATTGTCACAAAACTCTTAGGAGGTAGGTGTTATTATCAACCTGATTTTATAAAAGTAGAACTTGAGGCTTAGGGACCTGCCCAGTTCAAGCAGCAAGTAAATAGTGGAGCCAAGGTTTAAACCCAGGTGTGTCTGACCTCCAAATCCATGGCTCTAACTGCTGCTTTGTCTTACCTTGATAGAGACAAACTCCGTGTTCAGGAAACCCAGAGGAAGGAATACCTGAATTGGCCAGAAAAGTCAAGGAAGCCTTCCTGGAAGAGGTGGTGCTTAAACTTCAATTTTTAAAAACCACACTTTTTTTTTTTTTTTTTTTTTTGAGACAGGGTCTTGCTCTGTCACCAGGCTGGAGTGCGGTGGCACAATCTTGGCTCACTGCAACCTCTGCCTCCCGGGTTCAAGCGATTCTATTGCCTCAGCCTCCCAAGTAGCTGGGATTACAGGTATGTGGCACCACGCCCAGCTAATTTTTGTATTTTTAGTAAAGGTGGGGTTTTACCATGTTGGCCAGGATGGTCTCAATCTCCTGACCTCGTAATTCACCCACCTTGGCCTCCCAAAGTGCTGGGATTACAGACATGAGCTGCCACGCCCAGCCAAAACCACACTTTTGAGTGGACATGTATAAACACCCACAAAAGTAAAGACGATATGAAATAAATCTTTAGGAAATAAAGCAGAGTTTTGGGACAGATGCCTGCCGGAGTCCAGGACTGTGCTATGTGCACCTTGGAGCACTCATAGACAGATAGGAGGGCCTTGTAGGGTGTCAGGCATGACCCGAGACAGTGTGGGATCAGATGGCACTGCCGTGGTGGACAGCCCATGGGAACTTGAGTTACTTAATTCAGAAAATGGCTGTTCCTTATGTTTGCACTTCCACCCACTGATTTGGGATGAAAAGAAAGCATTGCATGTGGCACATGGCAGGTGAGGAAACTTGCTGTTTTTGGATTTCCCCAGGAGTGGGTAGGTAAATAATTTCTTTCAGTTTGGCACAGTCGGGTTCAAGGGCGAGGACTTCAATCTTTCAGCACTGATGGTTTGAGGCAAGGGATGGGAATCTGAGTCACTCTTGCAAGCCTTACTGCAGAGGAAGCTGAAGGACTTCATGGGAGCCGGGGCAGGCAACAGTACTGGGTAGAGCAGGGTGTGGCCCTGGGTTTTACAGCCATGGTCCCTGGGCAAAGGCATTTTCCTTCTTGGCATGTTTATACAATAGTGATGGTTATTGCTTGGATTAAAAAAAGTTTTATGGTTGGTTATAATTTTTGACACTGGGAATGTCCCCATGTGTTGTAGAGTGGTCAAACTTCCTGAAGAGCAGAGGAGGAGAAAATTTCTTGGAATGCCTATGGCAACAGAAGTGTCACTATGCCAAGATATAGCCAACATCACCACCTACCTGGCCTAGGGGCAATTTTGCAGCATCCAGACTAATTTCATTTCTTTTCTATTTTAAGATTGATGTAGAGACAGTTTTGCTGTGTTGCCCAGGCTGGTCTCGAACTCTTGGCCTGAAGCAATTCTCCCTCCTCAGTCTACCAAAGTGTTGGGATTGAAGCCCAGCCCAAACTCACTGTTCATTCATTCCCTCATGCATCCACTTATTTTTTCTACTTGTTCACTCCTTATTTATGGGCTTGTCTTGGTTCTGGTGATTTTTCTGCTCTGATGTCTAGGTTTATAACCTAGATGAAGAGAAAAAAGAAATAGCTAAGAAGGAATTCTCTGACATTCCTTCTTGATTTCCTCTGCCAGCTTGTCTTTCTCAGGTGAGGCTTTAAGCATTTTGGCAAGCGAGGAGACACAAAAGACAAATCGTAGCTGAACTTCACTAGCACGTGATAAAATCACTCAGTCTTCCTGTGGGCAAGGTGAAGGGAATATACTTATCTACTTTAGCTGCATCCCACAAATTTTAATATTCTATGCTTTCATTCAGTTACAAATACTTCCTAATTTGAATTGTAGCTTCTCCCTTTTCCGTGAATTATTTAGAGGTGTGTTGTTTGGTTTCTAAATGTTTGAGTATTTTCCAGAAAATTTATACAACATATTCCAAATTTAATATTATTATGATTAGAAAACATACCTTGTGTGATTTGAAAACTTTTAAATTTATTGATATTTCTTTTATGTATTGAAATATTGTCTGTTTTGGTAGATGATTCTTGTGCACTTGAAAAAAATCCTATTTTCTTGTTATTGTTGGGTGGAATGTTCAATTCGTATAGCTGACAGTATTCAAGCCACTGTAGAGTTATTGATTTCCTGTCTACTTGTTCTATTAATTATTGAGAGACGGATATTGAAATATCCAACTATAATTGTGAATTTGTCTATCTTTAAATTCTACCAGTTTTTCTTTTATGTTTTTTTCAAGCTTTGTTAGTAGGTGCATGTTTAGAATTATAATGTAATCTTGATGTATTGGGTCCTTTATAATTTTAATAATGGCCTTCTTTATCCCTAGTAATACGATTTGCTTTGAAATCCATTTTTTTCTGATACTGATATAGCATTCTAATATTCTTTTGATTAGTGTTGGCATGGTATATCTTCTTTCATTCTTTTAGGTCTAACTTATTTGCGTCTTTATATCTAGAGTGCAATTCTGGTAGACAGGTGATAGTTGAGTTTATTTTTTATGGAAAAATATACATAACACAAAGTTCATCGTTTTAACCATGTAAAGTATACAATTCAGTGGTATTTAGTACAGTCACAGTGATGCAGGCCCATCATCGTGTTCAAGAACATTTTCATCATACTATAAGAAAAAACTCGGCCAGGCAGGTTGCTCACGCCTTTAATCCCAGCACTTTGGGAGGCCGAGGTGGGGGGATCATGAGGTCAGGAGTTCAAGACCAGCCTAGCCAAGATAGTGAAACCTCATCTCTACTAAAAATACAAAAATTAGGACCAGGTGCGGTGGCTCACGCCTGTAATCCCAGCACTTTGGGAGGCTGAGGCTGGTGGATCACGAGATCAAGAGATCGAGACCATCCTGGTCAACATGGTGAAACCCCGTCTCTACTAAAAATACAAAAAATTAGCGGGGCATGGTGGCACGTGCCTGTAATCCCAGCTACTCAGGAGGCTGAGGCAGGAGAATTGCCTGAACCCAGGAGGCAGAGGTTGCGGTGAGCTGAGATCGCACCATTGCACTCCAGCCTGGGTAACAAGAGCAAAACTCTGTCTCAAAAAAAAAAAAAAAAAGAAAAAACTCTATACCCATTAAATGGTCCCTCCTCATTTTCCTCTCCCAGTCCTTGGTAACCACTGTTCTACTTTCTGTCTTTGTGGACAAGTTAAGCAATTTGAACTTTTTTTTTTTTTTTTTGAGACAGAGTCTCTTACTGTCGCCCAGGCTGGAGTGCAGTAGTGCCATCTCTGCTTATTGCAACCTCTGCCTTCGGGGTTCAAGCAATTCTCCTGCCTCAGCCTCCTGAGTAGCTGGGATTACAGGTGCCCGCCACCATATCCAGCTAATTTTTTGTGTTTTTAGTAGAGACGGGGTTTCACTATGTTGGCCAGGTCGGTCTTGAACTCCTGACCTTGTAATCTGCCCACCTTGGCCTCCCAAAGTGCTGGATTACAGGTGTGAGCCACTCCACCTGGCCAGCAATTTGAACTTTTAGTGAAGATTCCTAAAATAATTTTTTCATAAAGTCCAATAATTTGACTAGAATATGCCTTGATATTGGCCATATAGGTTACTTTTCCCAGGTATGTGGCATGCTCTTTCACTATGTAGTTACAAAATCTTTCATTTCAGGAACATTTTCTTGAATTATAGGTTTTAGTGTTTGCTGTCTTCCATTTTTTCATGTTCTTCTTGAAAGCCTCTTATTGCATATGTTAGATCTTCTTTGCCTATCAATTACTTTTCTTTGAATCTTTTGTATCTCTTTAAAATATTGAAAAACATTTTCCTCTCCACCTTCTATTTATCTTCAGCATCATTGTACTTGTTCTTTCTTGTTTTCTTCTAGTATAATCTTCATTTGAAAAAAAATCTTTTTTCTAATTATATCCTGAGTTCTAGTCATCTCAAATCTTCCTATTCACCAATCACCTCATTTATAAGGTTTTAAAATTTTAATTTATGTTGTTCTTTAATAATTTTTTTTTCATTTTCATAATATATTTTACTTGTTTTTAAAATTAGGTAATTTTTATGTCTTTCATAGATGTCTTTCTTATGTGTTTCATTGCCTTGTCTATTTCATTGTTGGGTACATTTATTGTTTTATTATTTTTTTAAATTTTTTGAGATAGAATCTCGCTCTGTCACCCAGGCTGGAGTGCAGTGGTGCAGTCTCAGCTCAATGAAACCCCTGCCTCCTGCGTTTAAGCAATTCTCCTGCTTCAGTCTCCTGAGTAGCTGGGATTATAGGCATGTGCCACCATGCTGGGCTAATTTTTGTATTTTAATAGAGACTGGATTTCATCATGTTGGCCAGGCTGGTCTCAAACTCCTGACCTCAAGTGACCTGCCCACCTCTGCCTCCTAAAGTGCGGGATTACAGGCAGGAGCCACCATACCCAGCCTATTGTTTTATTCTTATATATTCTTATGGTACTTCCTATTATTTTATTTCCTCAGGATAAACTTCTTACAGGATTTGACTGTGATGATTTTCATTACTTACTTTGCATACACAATAAGTTTTCATTGCTTTTAGGATGGAAGGGCATGCTAGGATAGTTTTTTAAGCTTCATCCCTAGAGCTCCCTCTTAGGTTTTTCTCACAAAGTGATCTATTTATTTATTTATTTATTTGAGACAGAGCCTTCCTGTGTCACCCAGGCTGGAGTGAAACGGCACAATCTTGGTTCACTGTAACATCTGCCTCCTGGGTTCAAGGAATTCTCTGCTTCAGCCTCCCGAATATCTAGGATTATAGGTGCCTGCCACCACACCTGGCTAATTTTTGTATTTTTTTTTTATTTTTGAGACGGACTTTCGCTCTTGTTACCCAGGCTGGAGTGCGATGGCGCGATCTCGGCTCACCGCTACCTCTGCCTCCTGGGTTCAGGCAATTCTCCTGCCTCAGCCTCCTGAGTTGCTGAGATTACAGGCACACGCCACCATGCCCAGCTAATTTTTTGTATTTTTAGTAGAGACGAGGTTTCACCATGTTGACCAGGATGGTCTCGATCTCTTGATCTCGTGATCCACCCGCCTCAGCCTCCCAAAGTGCTGGGATTACAGGCGTGAGTCACCATGCCCAGCTGATTTATTTATTTGTTTTTGAGATGGAATCTTGCTCTGTAGCCTAGGCTGGAGTACAATGGCGCAATTTTGGCTCATTGCAACCTCTGCTTCCCAGGTTCAAGCGTTCAGGATGGCGTTTTGCCACGTTGGCCAGGCTGGTCTCAAACTTCTGACCTCAGGTGAACCACCTGCCTCAACTTTCCAAAGTACAGTGATAACAGGCGTGAGTCACTGTGCCTGGCTTCACAGAGTAATTTAAAACATGGCCTCATACTTTCTGAGCTCTGCCTACTCTGCACCTGTCCTCTACTTTAATCCACACTTTCTTTTCCCATTGCTTCTATTGTCCCTGTCCAACTCAGTTTAGATTCTATTCCCATCTGTTTCTTCTCACTGTGGCTCTTTGTCTGGGGAAAGAGCTTTGATTTGCTCATTTCATGGGGTTATAAGGCCCACGCTCCTCCAGCACCATCAGATCCATTGTATCATGGCCACATTGCATTCACCCCCATACTGGATCTTTTAAAACCTTCCCAGTTTTGATTGTTCTTCTCAGATTGGTTCACAGTGCATTCCAGTTAGTTCACACTGGACTTTGGGATTGTTCTGTCCTTGTGATATAGGAGTTAAGAAGAAATCACTTAGGCAGATAGAAAGGGTATGGGAGTCCTCGGTCAGGCTTTTCTCTTTAATGAAAGGCAGTCCAAATCATTTACTAACAATGGGCATCCTGTATAGTCGAGCTGCAGACACCGACAAGTAAACCAGAAGCTTGCATGGGTGAATGCTGGCAGGAACTAGGGACAAGACATGTTCAAGATAGTGGCTCCATCTTCCCTTCTCTGCTAGCCACATGTACAGTAGGGAGCAGACAAGATGGTGCTGGCCAAGGAGAGTTCATTTGCCTAATCAGATTAGGGTGGGAGACCAGCTTTCCAGTGTTATGTAACATCATACCTGATGGAACCAACCTGTGAGTCCCGCTTAAATCAGACACCGCCTCCTCAAGCTGGGCTATAAAATTTGGGGCATCCACCACAGCCAGTCTTTTCTGCTCAGAAGACCCCCCCATGTCTCTAGAGAGAGCTGTTTTTCTTTCTCTTTTCTTCTGCCTATTAAACCTCTGCTCCTAAATTCTTGTGTCCGTGTCCTAAATTTTCCTGCGGCGAGAGGACGAACCCCAGGGTGTGTGCCCCAGACACCATAGCCGCGTCACTCACAGCCATCAGAAACCAAGGCATCTTCAGACTGCACAGACGTAGGACCATGTGGTCCTTTAGCTGAAAACGGTTTGTTCCCACCCACTTTTAGAAAGTCTTGGGGAGACCTTATTACCTAGTTTTGTGGTAGATGTCATCCATTGGTCTAGTTTTGCTATCTTAGTTACTCTCTTCGTTTATATGGGATAATCTGGGAATATTTAAAACTCTACCATCACCTTACCAGAAATCCAATGTACATTTACTTTTTTAATGTAATTCAGCTAGAGATATTTTCTACTGCTCACAAGTCAGAACCTGGACTGATACAGAGGTTTAACTGACCATCACAAAAGGAGTGGGGGCATGGCTGCCATGTAAAGCAGTCACGAGCCTGTCATTTCAGCCCACATCAAAGACAGCAGAGCATTTAAACCATGGCAGGTGATGATCCTACCCCTTCTTTTCTGATCAGCCCTCGGGTGCAGCACAGCTCTGCAATCCGCTCTGAGCACCACAATTTTAACAGACACTCATTTGTGAAGTGTGTTTAGGAAGGCGAGGCCTTTTGAAATCTTGCTACTCTAGTAAGAAATTACTAGGGAACTTCTAGAACATCTCAGGGGGCAATACGACCATCACCTTCAAGTATTTGATCATGAAGAAAGCAAATAGACTTGCCTGTGTGGCCCCAAAGAGTAGAACCTCAACCACAGGGTAGACATCACCGGGGGACAGATACTCATTTGGACTTAAGGAAGAAACTTTTCTTCCACTGCGAGGCTGTACATACGCTTGATGGGTGCACTCTAAGGATGACACAACGGCAGTGGAGTTAGACTAATCACCTCTAAAGTCTCTGCAGCTCTAAGACAAGCTTTGAACGTTCCCCGCCTCGGAGCCAGTAATGCTACTAAGCTTGAAAGAGATGCCTAGCATTGTACTAGGAGGTGTTGAGGCTTAAGGTTGGTTGTCGGATTATGGAAAACTAAATGACAGACTTTAATTTCTTTTCTTCTTTCCCTTCTTCAAGATGAGAGTGACAACTTTACTCTCAAATAACTCATGATTTACTTTATAAGATTTCACTGATGTATCCGTGAAAGAATAAGCAAATAACAATCGCTACAGTTTTCTGAGTGCTGCTAGATGCTATCTTTATATTATCTCATGTCATCCTTGCAGCAACCCTGGGAGGTAAGTGCTCTTATTATTTCCACTTGAAAGATGAGGCTTTACAAGGGGAAGCAACTGGTCCAAGGCTGGCTGGGCTCAGTGGCTCATGCCTGTAACCCCAGCACTTCGTGAGGTCGAAGCGGGTAGATCATGAGGTCAGGAGTTCAAGACCAGCCTGGCTAACATAGTGAAACCCCGTATCTACTAGAAATACAAAAAATTAGCCGGACATGGTGGCGCACACCTGTAGTCCCAGCTCTCGGGGGACTGAGGTAGGAGAATTGCTTGAACTCAGGAGGTGGAAGTTGTGGTGAGCCGAGATCGTGCCACTGCAATTCAGCTTGGGCAACAGAGTGAGACTCCATCTAAAAAAAAATAGTTAACCAAGTCTGTACAGCTAGTAAATAGCCAAACTGGGATTCAAACACAGCTCTGTCACTAAATCTGTGCTCTTAAATATTTCAGTAGGAAAATTTTAAGATTTTTAAAAAGCTGGCACCATATGACTCTGAGTGTTCCAGAGGGAAGGAAAAAGATGAACACAGAGCTTTGAACATGGTGTCAGGTACCATCCAAGTTCATCCTCAGTAAGAAGCGCTTGTTGTTAGCCTGAAGTATCGGAGAGGACCCAGTCAGGAGATAGAAAACACAGCCATTCTTTTTACAAAGAGCATTAATACAAAAAGCGTTAGCCAGGTATCAAGTTGGTAATCAGGTAACTGAAAAGGCAAAAAGATCGCTGAGTTGTTGTGGAGATAATAACTGTTAGAAGCACCTCCCACCCCCCGTGGCTGGGGGACGAGGGAAGAGATTAGAATGATTAGAATTTAAGAGTTTGGAGGAGAAGCCCGTTTGGAGCCAAAACTCAGACCTCAGGGGGCAGTGGGAGGAGACACTGCTGCTCTGAAGCTGGTGTCTGGGAGATGCCGAACCACTAGGCTGGTTCTGTGAAGTTTGGGAAACTGGAAACTAGATTCGAGGGGAAGGCGTGTGGCTGGGGCTACAATCACCTGAGCTGAATCACCTGACTGGCAGGATGAGGTCCTGTCGCCCCCACTGGCACTGAGCTTCCCTTTATCGCCCCCTATTGGCTAAGACTAATATAGAGCCCGCTGGCAATGTAGGAACATGGTTTTGGCAACGAAGACATGGAGGCTCAGAGAGCTGAAGACATGTGCCTCAAGTTTCACAGTCGCCTCTCCACCACCAGCCTGTACAAGTGCTGGCTGCTTTTATGACCTCTTTGCTCATTTCTAGGGCGGCCCTGGGGCCAACTTAGCCTCCTTCTTTCACTTCTCTGCCCTTGGTAGGAGCTCTTGCCTCAAGGGGCAGCACAGCCTGACACTGGCAGACGGGAAGCCCGGGCAGGCTCCCAGGAGCCCTGAGAGTGCCCTCTTTGTGCTTCCCTGGCCCTGGAATCTCTCCTGACACATCCCCTGGCTGCGCCTCAACCCCTGTTCTGGCAGGCCCAGTCTGGCGGTGGTAACTGCCTGCTCAGCCTGCTGGGAACAAAGAGATCAGCTTAGCCCAAGCCATTACCTGCCTCTCAGAGGCCTCAGGCACCATGGCCAGGCCAAGCCCCTGTGTCGGCTTCCCAGAAAACGGGTCGGGTAGGGGTTAGGGCATGTCGGGCTCCTGTGCTGAAGGAAGCAATACTTGTCCCAAGGGACAGGAGACCTTTCATGGGTGGTGGGCTTCTAGTGGGTGAGCCAGGGGGAGCTCACTGCTGCTTATCCATCCTGTGCAGCCACCCCCCCCCACAAAATATTTACTGAGTGCATAGTATGTGTCAGACATGGTGCTTGTGGTGGAAATACAATGCTTATAAAGGGAACAACTTGGCCGGGCAAGGAGGCTCACGTCTGTAATCCCAGCGCTTTGGGAGGGTAAGGCAGGCAGATCACGAGGTCAGGAGATCGAGACTATCCTGGCCAACGTGGTGAAATGCTGTCTCTACTAAAAATACAAAAATTAGCTGGGTGTGGTGGTGTGCGCCTGTAGTCCCAGCTACTCGGGAGGCTGAGGCAGGAGAATCACTTGAACCTGGGAGGCAGAGGTTGCATTGAGCTGAGATTGTGTGACTGCATTCAGCCTGGGCGACAGAGTGAGACTCCATCTCAAATAAATAAATAAACAATAAATGGAACAACTTCGCCACACTGAGAGAACTTAGGGTCAAGTGCAAGATACAGACCACAGCTGAGTAAGGAAATGGGACAGATGTGGAGTTTATATCAACAATCCCAAGTTTGTAAAAATATAACTTTAACTTCTATAATTCACACTGATTTGTATTTTGAGACTCGTTTCATTGGGAGAGGAAAGGCATAACGGATCAGTTAGTTTGGGATCATTTTCTTTTTTCTAAGGCTGTGTTTAGGTTCTGGGAGGCTTATGTAGAGACGTGGAATCTGAGACATTAAATGAAGCAAAAATTCTCTTGAGCCCTTTGATTGGTATCCTGTGGGCCTGGCTCCTCTGTGCAGGCAGGTAAAGTGCATGCACGCACACTTGCATACACAATCACGGTCGTCCTCAGGCCCCACTCCGCAGCCACCTCTATCTCCCTGCCCTCCTGTGGTGTCCCTCCCTTCACTAACAAACATGTGGCTGAGTGGACTCAGTATGTCAAGACACGTTCAGGATGCCTTCTGCAAAGGAAGACACAGGGAACAGATGTCAGATAAGAGGCAGTCACATGGCAGACATAGAGCCAGGCACTTGACATGCTTTTCTTCAGTCCTTAACTTATCCATTAAAGTAGGTATGTTGTTATCCCCATTTTACAGATGAAAAAACTGAGGTTCAGGAAGGTTAAGGGATGCATCCCCCTCAGCACAGTGAGGATTCTATCAGATTCCCAACCCCTTCCCTCACTGCTATATCCTGTGGCCTGAGTGTAGATGCTGGTGCCCCAGAGGGTCCAGATATGGAAGGGAGTGGCAGCAGGACTCCAGGTCTATGAATGGCCTCTTAGAGCCTGGACCTGATTCATTCTTAATCCTTCACCTCTGAGACACAGGGTCAGGAATTTCTGCAGGAAGAGTCAGAGGATCAAGTGTGATGCATTCTGACAGCTCCCCAGGTGTTCGATGACAGCCTGGTGTAACTGAGCAAGCTGGGAAAACAAGCCCTTAGCCAAGGCACCCAAACCACCAGAAAATGGAAGAGACTCAAGTCTGTGGTTTTCCTGATGCATGAATGGACAGGGCTTAGGATGCAGCTGAATGACTTGGGGGTGGGGAGGGGACAGTGCCTGGATAGAGTCAGTCTGAGCCCCAGGGAAGGGATGGCAGCTTCTCACTTCTTACCCACCCCATGCCCTTGTGTCTCACTCTGCCCCCATCCTAGAGGGCAAACCCAGGAGTGGCTGCACTCCCTCTTACCTCCCACACTCCTGCTGCAGACATGATTAAAGAAAATTGAACCTTGAATCCCAGAGCACCACACAGGTCTGGAGTCCAGAAGATTCCAAATTTAAGTAGGTGAACCCCATTAAGAACATCAACAAAATGTCAAGAACTGTGACAGCAGCTGGGCTCTTTGTACATGTGGCTTGATAGAACCTATAATAAAATTTAAAAAGCATGCTACATAATTAGACTTTTAAATGTATTTATGCTTCACTTAAATAGCATTCGACTACTTTGGTTGGAAAAAAAATGGCAACCAGTAGATGTTTGTGATGTTATTTATTCAGAGTAGAGACAATTGCTGGAGCAAATGTGGATCCATAGGCCAGTTGCAATTAGTCTCAGTTCCCCTGCCTCAAGAAAAGCCTGGGTATGCGCCCCCAGGTCCATGGCCACAGACCCGGAGCTGGGAACTGCAGACTGGAGAGTTCTAATAACATCCCTTCCTGAGCGTCCATGTGTTCTTCGGCAAGTGACTTACTCCTGTGAGCTGCGGTTTCCTCATCCTTACCTGCTTGTTGGGGTGCTGGAACAGAATTAGACACTGGCCATGACACACATAGCTAGGGAAACACAAGCCTATGGCCTCAGAAGCGATTCCTCTCTTGTTTCAGATGGGAACAAACCATATGTCTTTTTTTCTATCACTGTCGAACCTTCAGGCTTGGAAGGTGAGGGCAAACAGGAGAGTTGGCAGCCAGGATGTTTCTGCCTCAGTTTTTCCAGGAAGATCTTATCAGAAAGAAAGTCAGCTAGGACTCAGTCACCTTCCTGAATTTGGGGATTGTTTGGTTTTCCCTTCTGCCTTATGAGGGGCTGGATCAGGTCCCGGGGCTTGGTTAGATCCAACGTAAGCTACCCTGAGCCATGGAAGTTGATGGAGCCAGAAGGTAGAGCAAAAGAGTTTTCAAGGAGACCCAGAGACCAAGCTCCCTTGTTATTTCTCCACTCATTCTTTTACCAAGCCATCTAGTAAATCCTGCCTGCCATGTTGGACAGGCTGGTTTCGAACTCCTGACCTCAAGTGATCCACCCACCTTGGCCTCCCAAAGTGCTGGGATTACAGGCGTGAGCCACCACACCCAGCCTCCTGCTGCCTTTTCTGGGCTGACTGTGTACTAGGGGTGGAGGCCGTGAAGCCCTGTTAGCATTACCATAGAGTTCTGTGTCTGGTTGAGAATGCAGATATGCCCACAGATAATGATCATATGATAATATGTGATAAGCGCCATGATCAAGTGAGGCACAGGAACTGTGGGGGCAGAGAGGAGGGGCTCCTCATTCGGCTGTAGGTCACAGAGGGCTCCCTGGCAGAGGTGACAGTGGAGCTCACCACGAAGGATGAATATGGTCCAAGATGTGGGTGCAGGACCAAGCAGGGAGGTGGCAGGAGCGACTAAGTCTTTGTTCACCAATAAGGTCTTTCTTTGGGGCATGGCCTTGTCATATATGGTGAATTTTACCCAAGTAAAGGGCCCAGAGTCAGAGCAGACAGAAACCATAGAACCACTTGCTTTAGTAAGTGTGTGCCATGACTCCTCAGAAGTACAGGTGGGAGGACCCCAGTGGGAGCAGAATGACTTTAAAACATCAACAATCCTGAAGGTTCCCCTCTCTCACTTCTTATTCTATCCTCCTTTTTTGGCTATCCTACACGAAGTCACTAGCTGAAATCTTTTCAAAGACTGTATTTATCACACCATTCTTCTGCTCAAGAAGATGTGGAGATCCTTCTGTTTCTGACCAAGGCAAACTAACAGGGCCCAGACTTATCAAATTACCTAAAAAAGCAATATTTGAAACAACGGTTTCAAAGACAATGAATACCAAACAATGCAGGTTAGTAATGTCTGGGAAATGGGAAACAAATGAACTCCTACAACTGCCCCAGCTTACAAGTCTCCAGGCCATGATGCAGAGCAGAGACATAGAGAGACTCTGCGACTCCTCGAGTGGAGATGGGGCTGAGGGTACAGGGAGGTTAAGGCCCCTAGAGTTCACACGACAGAGTATCAGAGAGATGAGAGCTGCAAGAAACAGAACCCCAGAGATCTCCAGAGGGTCCTCCTGGAGTATGCACCAGAGTAACGAACGATAGTGGCGAAACTATCCAAGGGTAGAACAGAGTTAGAGCCAGCAGTACGCAGCATGCATGCAAAGTCAGGAATCATGTGTGCGCCTGTCAGGCAGGTGGGAAAACATAATTGGGTACACTCAGGAGGGACTTGTCTCAGTAGTGGGGAACAACTAGCTTTTTAATTAGACAGGACTCCATCTAAAACTCATAAAAGCAAGCCCTTAAAGATTCAAACTGTTCCCAAGTATCTAAACTATATCTCAGAATACATCTCAAGAATATTTACAGAAATATGAAAAATCCAGCACCCAATAAGTCAAAGTTAACATTGTCTAGTAGTCAATCAAAGATAACTAGACATTCAAAGAAGCAGGAAAATACAACTTGTAATGAAGGGAAAGATTAACCAATTGAAATCAATCTAAAACTGACACAGATGTTAAAATTAGCGCACAAAGACATTGAAAGAATTATTATACACTTTGGGAGGCTGAGGTAGGTGGATAGCAGCCTAAGCCCAGGAGGTCAAGGCCAGCCTGGATAACATGGAGAAACCCCATCTCTACAAAAAATACAAAAATTAGGCAGGCATGGTGGTATGCACCTGTGGTCCCCAGCTACTCAGGAGGCTGAAGTGGGAGGATCACTTGAGCCTGGGAGGTGGAGGCTCACAATCAGTGAGTCCTGATTGTGCCACTGCACTCCAGCCTGGGGCAACAGAGTGAGACCCTATCTCAAAAAAAAAAACAACCAAAAACCCACACCACCCCCCCATTATTATAACTGTCGTCAATATGTTTGAAAACCGCTAAGTAGAGATATGGAAGATATAAACAGACCTAAACTGAGCTTCTAGACATGAAGCTGCAATGTCTGAGAGAAACAAAGCAGTGAATAGAATTAGCAATAGAGTAGACATTGCAGAAAAAAAAAAAGATTAGTAAACTTGAAGACATAGCAATAGAAATTATGTAAAATAAAACAACAAAACACAGAGAGAAAAGAATAAAATATTGAAAAGATCAGCCAGGCACAGTGGCTCATGCCTGTAATCCCAGCACTTTGGGAGGCCAAAGCTAGTGGATCACTTGAGGCCAAGAGTTCAAGACCAGCCTGGCCAACATGGTGAAACCCCATCTCTACTAAAAATACAAAAATTAGCTGGGTGTGGTAGAGGGCACCTGTATTCCCAGCTACTCAGGAGGTTGAAGTGGAAGAATTGCTTGAATGTGGGAAGCAGAAGTTACAGTGAGCTGAGATTGTACCATTGCACTTCAGCCTGGGTGACAGAGAGATCCTGTCTAAAAAAAAAAAAAACTGAAAAGAGCATCAGTGATTTTTCAGACAACCTCAAGTAGTCTAATATAAGTGTAATTGAAGTTTCTGAGATGGGAGAAAAGAATGAAAAACATATTTGAACAAATAATGACCAGAGATTTTTCAATTTTGATTAAAGCAATCTACTCATCACACTAAGAATCTCAGTGAGCCTCAAACACAAGAAATATGAATAAGCCTACACCAAAGTGCGTCATAATCAAATTGTTGAAAACCACTAATGAAAAGAAAATCTTAAAAGTGACCAGGGAAACAAATCCTGCTACACATTAACAAGGGTTAGTACTACAGTAGATTTTATTTTTTCTGAGACAGAGTTTTGCTCTTGTTGCCCAGGCTGGAGTGCAATGGTGGGACCTTGGCTCACTGCAATCTCTTTGTCCTGGGTTCAAGCTATTTTCCTGCGTCAACCTCTCTGAGTAACTGGGATTACAGGTGCCCACTACCATGCCTGGCTAATTTTTGTATTTTTAGTAGAGATGGGGTTTCATCATGTTGGCCAGGCTGGTCTCGAACTCCTGACTGCAGGTGATCCACCCACCTCAGCCTCCCAAAGTGCTGGGATTACAGGATTGAGCCACTGCGCCTGGCCTACAGCAGATTTCTTAAAGGAAAAAAAAGGCCAACAAAAGAATATTTTATTTTTATTTTATTTATTTTTGAGACAGCTTTCTTTACTCTGTCACACAGGCTGGAGTGCAGTGGTGCAATTTTGGCTCACTGCAACCTTTGCCTCATGGGTTCAAAGGATTCTCCTGTCTCAGCCTCCCAAGTAGCTGAGATTACAGGTATGCACCATCAGGCCTGGCTAATTTTTGTATTTTTAGTAGAGACTGGGTTTCAACATATTGGTCAGGCTGGTCTTGAACTCCTAACTTCAGGAGATCTGTCTGCCTCAGCCTCCCAAAGTGCTGGGATTACAGGTGTGAGCCACTGAGCTGGGCCCAAAAGACATTTTAAGTACATGATTTAAAATACTGAAAAGCAAAAAATAAAAAATAAATATTAAAAAGCCAACTCATAGAGGGAGGATCCAAGATGGTGGAATAGTAACAGCTCTGGAGTGCAGTTCCCAGTGAGAATGCAGAGGTCGCTGCAAGTGATCCCCAGGTAAGCAGGGTCTGGAGTGGACCTCCAGCAGTCCTACAGCAGAGGGGCCTGACTGTTAGAAGGAAAACTAAAAAACAGAAAGAAATAACTTCATCATCAACAAAAAGGATGTCCATTCAGAGACCCCATCTGAAAGTCACCAACTACGAAGACCACAGGTAGATAAATCCACAAAGATGGGAAGAAGCCAGTGCAAAAAGGATGAAAACAGCTAAAACCGGAATGCCTCTCTTTCTCCAAGGCATCACAACTCCTCACCAGCAAGGGAACAAAGCTGGCTGCAGAATGAGTCTGATGAATTGACAGAAACAGGCTTCAGAAAGTGGGTAATAACAAACTTCTCTGAGCTCAAAGAACATGTTCTAACCCAAAGCAAAGAAACTAAGAGCCTTGAAAAAAGGTTTGATGAAATGCTAATGAGAATAAACAGCTTAGAGAGGAATATAAATGAATTGATGGAGCTGAAAAACACAGCAGGAGAACTTCGTGAAGCATACAGAAGTTTCAGTAACCGAATTGACCAAGCAGAAGAAAGGATATCAGAGATTGAAGATCAACTCAATGAAATAAAATGAGAAGGCAAGATTAGAGAAAAAAGAGTAAAAAGAAATGAACAAGGCCTCCCAGAAATATGGAATTATATGAGAAGACCTAATCTACATTTGATAGGTGTACCTGAATGTGATGGAAAGAATGATTCAAGCTGGAAAACACGCTTCAGGATATTATCCAGGAGAATGTCCCCAACCTAGCAAGGCAGGCCAACATTCAAGTCCAAGAAATACAGAGAACACCACAAACATATTCCTCAAGAAGAGCAACCCCAAGGCACATAGTCGTTAGATTCACCAGGGTTGAAATGAAGGAGAAAATGCTAAGGGCAGTCAGAAAGAAAGGTCGGGTTACCCACAAAGGGAAGCCCATCAGACTCACAGCAGATCTCTCAGCAGAAACCCTACAAGCCAGAAGAGAGTGGGGGCCAATATTCAACATCCTTAAACAAAAGAACTTTCAACCTAGAATTTCATATCCAGCCAAACTAAGCTTCATAAGCTAAGGAAGGCTGAGGCAGGAGAATTGCTTGAATTCGGGAGGCAGAGGTGGAGGTTGCAGTGAGCTGAGATCAGGCCACTGCACTCCAGCCTTGTGACAGAGCAAGATTCTGTCTCAAAAAAACAAAACAAAACAAAAAACCCCACCACCACCACCAATGAAAAACTAGAAAAAGAGGAACAAATTAAACCCAGAGAAAGAAAAATAAAGGTAATACAACCAAAACAATGAAATAAAAAACAAATGAAGGAAACCAATGGAAGCAAAAGATGGTTTGTTGAGAAAATCAGTAAAATTGCTAAACCTCCAGGCGAAGTGATCAGGAATGAAAGAAGATACCTATTACCGATATCAGGAATGACAGGGGTGAGGCGTCATCACTGCAGCTTCCACAGATATTGAAAAGATAAAAGGGCATATTATCAGCAACTTTATGCCAATAAATTAAACGACCCAGGTGAGCTGGATGAATTCCTTCAAAAACACCCATGACCGCAGCTCACCCAAGAAGGAGCAGAACCAGAATAGCCTCATATCTATAAAAACATTTGAATCTTTGGTTAAAAATCTTCCCACAGAATACCCGTCAGGTCCAGGTGGTTTCACTGGTGAGTTCTCTCTATATATACATAGAGACGGAGTTTCGCTCTTGTTACTCAGACTGGAGTGCAATGGCGCAATCTCAGCTCACAGCAACCTCCACCTCCTGGGTTCAGGCAATTCTCCTGCCTCGGCCTCCAGAGTAGCTGGGATTACAGGCACACGCCACCATGCCCAGCTAATTTTTTATATTTTTAGTAGAGACGGGGTTTCACCATGTTGACCAGGACGGTCTCGATCTCTTGACCTCGTGATTCACCCGCCTCGGCCTCCCAAAGTGCTGGGATTACAGGTTTGAGCCCCCGCGCCCAGAGAGTTCTATAAAACATTTAAGGAAGAAATAATACCTATTCTTAAACTACTCCAGAAAACTGAAGAAGAGGGAATACGTCCCAATTCTTTCTACAAGGCCAGCATCATCCTGATTAAAAAACAATTAGCGGCCAGGCCCTTCCTCCCTCGTCGCGGGGACTCTTAGAAAGCGCTGCTGTTCCGCGCCCATCTCGCACCTCGCCTTCGCCTGCCGCCACGTACCTGGGAAGCGCTGCTGCTGTCCCGGCCGGGCCCGCCGCCCTGGGGCTCGGCGGCCGTCGACTCGGCTGCACTGCGGGGCGGGCCCCGAGGACAGCCCGCCGCCGCCCCGCAGTCGGGGCTTGCATTGGCCGCCCCGTGCCTCTACAGCGAGGCAGTGGCCGACCGTCAGGATGACCCCAACTTCTTCAACATGGTGGAAGGCTTCTTCCACCGTGACGCCAGCATTGTGGCGGACAAGCTGGTGGAGGACCTGAGGACCCGGGAGAGAGAGGAGCAGAAGCGGAGCCTGGTGCGCCGCATCCTGCGGATCATCAAGCCCTGAAACCACGTGCGGAGCCTCTCCTTCCCCACCCGGCGCGACGACAGCTCTTGGGAGGTCATCAAAGGCTGGGAGGTCACTGGGCCCAGCACAGCCAGCACCGCACTCCCCGCAAGGGAGGTATCCGTCACAGCACTGCTTGAGTGTAGATGAAGTAAAAGCTTTGGCTTCTCTGATGACATACAAATGTGCAGTGGTTAATGTGCCGTTTGGGGGCGCTAACGCTGGTGTTGAGATCAATCCCAAGAACTACTATACTGATAATGAATTGGACAAGATCACAAGGAGGTTCACCATGGAGCTGGCAAAGAAGGGCTTTATTGGTCCTGGCATTGATGTCCCTGCCCCAGACATGAACACAGGTGAGGGGGAGATGTCCTGGATCCCTGATATCTATGCCAGCACCATAGGCCACTGCAATATTAATGCACATGCCTGTGTTACTGGTAAACCCATCAGTCAAGGGGGCATCCACGGACGCATTTCTGCTACTGGCCATGGTGTCTTCCATGGGGTTGAAAACTTCATCAGTGAAGCTTCTTACATGAGCATTTTAGGAATGACACCAGGATTTGGAGATAAAACATTTGTTGTTCAGGGATTTGGGTAATGTGGGCCTACACTCTATGATATTTGCATCGTTTTGGTGCTAAATGTATTGCTGTTGGTGAGTCTGATGGGAGTATATGAAATCTAGATGGTTTTGACCCAAAGGAACTGGAAGACTTCAAATTGCAACATGGGTCCATTCTGGGCTTCCCCAGGGCAAAGCCCTAGGAAGGAAGCATCTTGGAGGCTGACTGTGACATACTGACTCCCAGATGCCAGTGAGAAGCAGTTGACCAAATACAACACACCCAGAGTCAAAGCCAAGATTACTGATGAAGGTGCCAGCGGGCCAACAACTCCAGAAGCTGATAAGATCTTCCTGGAGGGAACATTACGGTTATTCCAGATCTCCACCTGAATTCTGGAGGAGTGACAGTATCATACTTTGAGTGGCTTAAGAATCTAAGTCATGTCAGCTATGGCCATTTGATCTTCAAATATGAAGGGGATTCTAACTACCACTTGCTCTTGTCTGTTCAAGAGAGTTTACACTTGATCTTAGCTGAAAGGCCGAGAAGTAATCAAGAGAGTTTAGAAAGAAAATTTGGAAAGGATGGTGGAACTATTCCCACTGTACTTACGGCAGAGTTCCGAGATAGGATATCGGGTGCATCTGAGAAAGGCATCATGCACTCTGGCTTGGTGTACACAATGGAGCATTCTGCCAGGCAAATTATGCACACAGTCATGAAATGTAACCTGGGATTGGACCTGAGAACAGCTGCCTATGTCAACGCCATTGGGAAAGTCTTCAAAGTGTACAATGAAGCTGGTGTGACCTTCACATAGATGGATCATGGCTGACTTCCTCACTACCCTCTTCGTCTGTAGCTTCTGCAGACCTATCATGAGTTTACATGTAACCTCAGAAATCCCTTTCTCTCCTGACTCATTAGTAATGGATACCATTCTCAACAAGTCAATCCAAATCAACCCCTTAAGAAGAAAGAAATTAAGGTTATGGGATCGTGTACAAGCTGAGTGTGAAAGTAGACATCATCTACACCAGAGAGCCATTTTGGTATTTTACCTTTAAATAAAAAGTCTCCTCCATCTGGAAAAACAGACAAACAAATTAGCTGGGAACGGTGGCACGTGCTTGTAGTTCCAAGTACTTGGGGACTGACCCTTTGAACCTGAGAGGTGGAGGCTGCAGGAGCTGAGATTGCACCACCGCACTCCAGCCTGGGTGACAAAGTGAAATTCTGTCTCCAAAAATAAATAAACAAAAGAAAAAGAAAAAACAAAGAAATGAAATGAGGTTACTTTTTCTTTCTTTCTTTTTTTTTTTTTTTGATACTGAATTTCACATTCTTGCCCAGGCTGGAGGGCAGTGGCATGATCTTGACTTGCAACCTCTACCTCCTGGGTTCAAGCGATTCTCCTGCCTCCCAAGTATCTGGGATTAGAGGCATGCACCACCAGGCTTGGCTAATTTTGTATTTTTAGTGGAGACCAGGGTTTCACCATGTTGGTCAGGCTGGTCTCAAACTCCTGACATCAGGTGGTCCGCCCGCCTTGGCCTCCCAAAGTGCTGGGATTACAGGCATGAGCTACCACTCCCTGCCCATTTTATTTTTCCTTTCTTTACTTTTTTTTTTTTTTTTTGAGATGGAGTCTTACTCTGTCACCAGGCTGGAGTACAGTGGTGCAATCTCGACTTACTGCAATCTCCACCTCTTGGGTTCAAGCAATTCTCCACCTCAGCCTCCCAAGTAGCTGGGACTACAGGCGCATGCCACCATGCCCAGCTAATTTTTCTGTATTTTTAGTAGAGACGGGGTTTCACCATATTGGCCAGAATGATCTCGATTTCCTGACCTCATGATCTACCTGCCTTGGCCTCCCAAAGTGCTTGGATTACAGGCGTGAGCCACCATGCCCGGCCAAAGACTTTTTTAAAATTAAAAAACAAAAACAGAAAACCCAGCAGACCATTTTTCTAGAAATTGGCAGGCTTGTTCTAAAAATTCATGTGGAAATGCTAAGGACCCAGAATAGCCAAAATAACTTTGGAAAATAAGAATAAATTTAGAGTACTAACACTATCAGATTTCAAGACTTAAAAAGCCACAGTAATCAAGCCCAGGGATCAGCACGCATTTTCTTAAAGGGCCAAACAGTAAATATATTAGGACTGTGGGCCCTGTGGTTTCTGTCACAACCACTCAGTTCTGCCATTGTAGTGCGCAAGCAACCATAGGCAATGTCTACTGAATAGGAGTGTCTCTGTTCAATAATTTTTTTTGAATGGTCATGCCCAGGAGCCCTACAGCTTCCCTAAAAAAAGTGAATGGAAAATATGATATTTGAGTGAGCATAAAGACAAAGAAGCCTTTTATTTATGTGCTAATCCTCCCTCACACTTCCTAATCCATGATTAGCTAAGAACTACACTGCATAAACTTCCCCCTACCTTGAAGAAGTCCTTCTAACACGTCCCTGTGTCTCAGGGGTTGGCTATGAGCTGTGAGATTCAAATGTTCCTTTGGCATAGGAAATTCTAAGCATCTTAAATATGTAATGTGGAAAAAATTGGATAATGTAACCTTGTCAATAAACTGTCTGGCTCAAGGTTTCCTGGCAGGGGCTGGGGGTGGAGTAAGTAGCTAGGGTAGGGTAAGTAGGACCGTTGTAGAATTAACAGTGGAATGCAAGATGAACGTCAGCACCCCCAACCAAAGAAATGCAACCATTCATACACAAATATACACACTTCTCATGATGTCTGCAATATTTACATTGGAGACATTTTATTTACCCTGGAGTTCTTTGACTGCGCTAATAATGCCTGACAGACATTGAATGGAAATTATGTGCCAGAAACTTCACATACTTATTTCTGTTCCTTACAACGATCCCATGAATTAGTTTCTGTCATTCCCATTTTATAGAAGTAACAGATATTTAGAGATTTTAGGGAATGTGGCCAAAGTTACATTAGCTATTGAGTGGCTCAATGGGGTTTACACTCAAGACTGATTGAAACCAAATTGAACTCTCTCCTCCCTACCCTGAGTCATGCTGAGACAAGCAGTGGGGCACTGAGGGGTCTGAGCAGACCCTGAGGACCTGTTCTGTGGATTGCCCAGCTGTGCCAGCCAGAGGCCAGAAGCTAAGCTGGGAGATAATTGTGCATGGCCACGTCCAGTTCTCTGCACTGGCCAGTTCTAGCTGTGAAAGTCCAGCTAGGCCAAGGGTTGATCTGAGGATGCCAGTGCAGACCTTTCCATTGGCCTATTTTCTTCAAGACTTAATGAAGCCATCAGAGGTTTCTGCAAACCCTGTAGCTTAGAGCAGGACAATGGCCTTTGGATTTTCACAGTGCGTTGGCCAGTGGGAATTAGAATTCAAGATGAGATCTGGGTGGGAAAA
The DNA here is from genome assembly GCF_049354715.1 of Callithrix jacchus. Classification (NCBI taxonomy): domain Eukaryota; kingdom Metazoa; phylum Chordata; class Mammalia; order Primates; family Cebidae; genus Callithrix; species Callithrix jacchus. The sequence continues at coordinate 105,729,655 of NC_133507.1, read as the reverse complement.
CAAAGCCAAAGCATGTAATTCTGCTCCTGGCTTTTCCCAGATCTCATGTCCTCACATCTCTAACCAATCATGCCTTCCCAACAGTCCCCCAAAGTCTTAACTTAGTTCCACATTAACTCAAAAGTCCAAGTCCAAAGTCTCATCTGAGACAAGGCAAGTCCCTTCCACCTATAAGTCTGTAAAATAACTTTTAAAAAATGAGTTACTTCCAAAATACAATGGGGTTACAGGCATTGGATAAATGCTCCCATTCCAGATGGGAGAAATTGGCCAGAACAAAAAGGGCCACAGGCCCCATGCAAGTCCAGAATCTAGTGGGCAGTCATTAAATCTTAAAGCTCCAAAACAACCTCCTTTGACTCCATGTCCCACATCCAGGGCCCGCTGATGCAAAGGGTGGACTCCCAAGGCTGTGGGCATCCATGAAGGCAGTAGAGTGAAATGGACATTCTGACGTCCATGGCAAGTGGGGTGCCAAGGAGCAAGGCCAAAGTATCACAAAGTCAACCAAAACTCGGTTAATCAAGATGAAACAGGTGATTAAGCAGCAACTTGTGTCTGCTGTGTTGTACCACAGAAAATCCCAGTCTCGAAGGAGTTCACACTCTATAAACACACATATATTTTAAATTATGTATATTAACATGTTATATGCATACATGTAATGTATATACGTCATGAGACATGATTATTATAATTAATATATTAATATAATGTAGCCTATATTACATATATTATATATACAGATGGTCCCTGATTTATACACACATATATGTACATATATACACACACATATATAGTGAGATACATATATATTTATATATATACAGATGGTTCAACTTTAGAATGGTATGGAAGTGATGTGCATTCCATAGAAGGCAGTTCAAGGCTCTCTCACGATGCTAGTGAGCAACCGTGTGTGTAACTCCCAGCCAGCCATGCAATCATCAGGGTGAACTGATATTCTATAGTGGACCGTGTTGTCAGATGCTTTTGCCCAGCTGCGGGCTAATGTAAGTGTTCTGAGTGCGTTTAACTGTCACCCACACTGGAGTGCAGTGGCGTGATCTTGGCTCACTGCAACCTCCGCCTCCTGGGTTCAAGTGATTCCTCAGCCTCAGCCTCCTGAGTAGCTGGGATTACAGATGTGTGCCACCATACCTGGCTAATTTTTGTATTTTTAATGGGGCCGGGGTTTCCCCATGTTGGCCTGTGGTGATGAACTCCTGATCTCAGGTGATCTGCTCGCCTTGGTCTCCCAAAGTTCTGGGATTACAGGCGTGAGCCACCGTTCCTGGCCAGGTTAGGTGTATTAAATATCCTTTCAACTTATATTTTTAGCTTACCAAGGCTTTATCAGGCTGTAACCCCATCGTAAGTCCAGGGCATCTGTATTACAAATTTCTGAAGAGCTTTGCAAGCCATTTGGAGGCCTCTAAACTTTAGCAGAAGAGTACTGGGGGGCCACTGAAGGTCACATGGGAGAGAGGGACGCAGCTCGTGTTTTCGAGACTTTGTTGTAGCTGTAGTGTCAGAAAGGCCCCAAGTGTGGGTGGGGACTATGCTGGCTGCAGGCTGCTCCAGGCATTTTCTTCCCCACTTTTTTTTTCTGTAATGATGGTGTTCCTACTCTGTCACTCAGGCTGGAGTGTACTGATATGATCATGGCTCACTGTAGCCTTGACCAGACGTGCTCAAGCAATTCTCCTATCTCAATCTCCCCAGTAGCTAGAACCATTATTTTTAAAAATGTTTTATAGAGATAGAGTCTTGCTATGTTGCCCAGGCTGGTCTTGAAATCTTGGACTCAAGTGATCCTCCTGCCTCAGCCTCCCAAAGTGTTGGAATTACAGGTATGAGTCACTGGGCCTGGCCTAGACATTTTCTTAACACCTTTTACAGAGAGATGTGTACACCCTGGGTGGGAACCGGGATGAGCAAACAGGCTCCTTCCTCACAGGCTTGCCTATGAATTACCTACCCTGTTATGGAGTTGGATGTGAAGACTGTAGATCCGGCCCTGTTCAGAACTCTGGAGAAGGAGGTGTATGCTATTTAAGACATCCAGCTTCTTTCCGAGAGGGGTGGTTGGGGATGAAGAAAGGTGTCTTCTGCTGGGCTGAGGACTGAGTGGGATGCACATGCCAAGCAGGGGGTGGTGGGGGTGAGGGAGGAACTCAAGGGAGCTCAAACTCCCCGAGAGACCAAGACAAAGGTGGGTTTGTGGGGACAGGCAGGTCCGGAGGAAAAGAGCTAGGAGAGTAGATGGAGAGGGGAAGAGATGAGAGGGGCTGGAGTGTGAGCTTGAGGCTAGCGTGGGAGGAAGTGGCTACACATACTCCTTGACCTGGAGAAGGCAAACCTTCTGTGAAGTTGCAGAAGACTCGGGGAGAGTCTTGGAAACCCAGTGAGCACAGAATGGGGGTTTTGAGGGCTATCTGTCAAAGCATCTTCTACTGTCCAGGAGAGAAGCACCCACATTCTTTACAGACTGAGATGTTTTCTTCAGTGATTCTGTATGGACATGGCTCTGCCCTTCTGATGTGAGGACATAAGTCAGGGCAATGAGCTAAGGGCCTGGGCCACTGTTGGGCGCTGGGCAGGTGAGGGGATGCTGTGGCTCTGTCCCTCTGACTTCCTGGCCATGCTGGCTCCTGCTGGAATCTCACACCCAGCAAGAACCAGCCTACATTTTTCACCCCATCTTGGGCTGGCTCCTCTCCAGCTTTGATGACAGAGGCTGCTCTGGGCCCTGGATCTGGCTGGGCACCCAGTCCTCCTCACAGGAAGCATTCTGGGTTGGCAGAGCTTTCACGGAACCTACCCTATGGCTTGGGCAGATCCCGCCCCTCCACCCCCACTCCATGCCCCACTAGAGAACAGGCTGCCTGAAAGCGGTGTTTGTTCCCACTAGGAAAACATGGTCAACTCACCTGGCCAGGGGCTCCCAGGACTGAGAGGGAGCCAGGCTGCCAGGGCCTGGCTGGACCCACCTGTCCTGTGTGCACGGGGTACCTGCTCCTTTGCCACGCCTGCCCTGGCCCCTCCTCTCAGGCTTGCTTCGTGCCTGGCCTGGGCCATCTCTGTCCTCTCTTCCCCTTCCTTCTGTCTCTGGCTGTCCTGCCTGTCTCTTTCCCTGCTCCTCTTTTTCTCTCTTCCTTCTCTGCCGCCCATGTTGCCCCTTTCTTCCTCTCTGCCCCCTTCCTGCTCCTCCGCCTTCCCGCTCCTCTGCCTTCCTGTTCCTTTCTCAACCAAGCTCTGTCTCTGTCTCTCAGTTTGCTTGTCTTCCTCCCACCCCTGCCCTCTGTCTTCTCTCCAGGCCCAGGCAGGTTAATCTGAAAAATAAAGGGTGATATTTCTTTCAGAAAACAGCCTATTTAGGCTCACAAATACGGTGTCAGGGAGGGTCATCCCCTGGGAACCGTGGACCCAGCCAGCTGGGGAGGGGTTTGGCGTGTGGGAGGACCCAGTGCTAGAAGTGGGTTTGGAGGGAAAATGTCCATAAGAGTTTCCAGCTTCTGTCCTTTGACCTTGCCCACGCCACCACCTGCAACGGTAAAAATAAATGCATAACAATGATTGCTATTACAAAGGTTGCCATTTACTGCCATGCCAATCATTTTACCTACAGTATCATATTTAGCCCTGACAACAGTCCTACAAATTGGTCCCATTGCCCCTCTTAGCAAATGAGGAAATCGAGGGTCAGAGGAGTCACCCCACCCTTAGGTGGCAGCCCCAGTCTGACAGCCTCCAGGCCCCCTTATCCTCTGCACTAGGAGGTGGGCCTGCTGATGGCTTTCACTTTGGTATTTGAGGAACCTGAGCAAGGAGCTGGTGCCACCTTGTCATTTTCCAGAAAAGGGGAATGTGTGGTAAGGTGATGCCCTGCCCGTGGCCACTCAGCAGGTCAACGGCGACAGACATAAACCCAGGCCTCTGAGGTCCCAGAGAGAGGGGAGGAGCGGGCTCAGGGCCTGGCCTGTGACTCTAGGCGGCCTCCCTCCTCTCTGTGTGGCCTCTGTCAAGCCCTGCCCTTCTCTCAGCTGCACCTTCCCCATCTGAGGGGATCCTAGAATGCCCTCCTAGGACTCTGTCGAGGGTCCTGGCCCTCAGCTGGGGACACGGGAAGAGGTCTGAGGATTTCCTTTTTGAAGCTTAAATTTCATTATTTGATTAACTTGTGCATGAGGTTTTTGTAGCTGAGAGGGAATCCTTTTAAAGCAATTTAAAGAAAGTAAGTGAGATGATGCTTTAAAAAGAAAGTTCTGTGTGGCCATACTGAAGTCGGTTGCAGGTTGGGCCTCCCCAGTGTTCCATAACCATGAGAAGGGGGATGATTCTGCCCCTCAGAGCCCCCATCCTGCTTCCCAGTGACCCTGCACTGAAGCTTCACAAGGCTGAGGGTGAGCTTTCCAAAGTGTTTCGTTCATTCATTCGGCAAGTGTTTGTTGACCACCTACTATGTGCCACACACCCTTCTAAGCACAGGGGCTACCTCAAAGAAAAAAGCAGACAGAAGTCCTGCCCTCATGGGTCTTCCATTCTAGGACAGAGGACAAGGGATAAAGATGATGAATGAATGAGACATGGCCGTATGTGAGTTTAAAGTGATCCGGGCAGATGAAGCAGAGGAAGGTCCAGAGAGTGTGGAGCAGAGGAGGCTGTTTAGCCAGGGTGGCCAGGGAATCAGACTGCATCACCCGCCCAGGACCCCCAAAGCTGCCTACTGGCCCCAGAAGGATGCCCAAGCACCTCTCCCAGAACACAGGCCTTGGCTGCCCCCAATTCACACAGCAGAGGGGTGTCTCTGTCCTCTTTCTAGGTTCATACTGTCCCTACGGTGGGAAGCTGTCCCTGCAATGGGAAGGCCCCACCCTCTCATCTCCACCTGGCATTTTCAGTCTAATTCTTCTAAAGTCAGCTCAAGGTCCACTCCCTCCAGGACCCCCTCACTGACTTCCTCCAATGCCACTGGTGTCAATGCTGCCCCTTTGCCCCCATGCCCCTGTGCCTCTGAGTGGACACAAACCGGACAGCCCAGCGACCACAGAGCTGATCTTAGCAAGGATTTGGCCCAATGTTTCTGGTGAGGGGCCCCTGGCAGTCACCTCCCTGTGAGCATTCTCTATGCTCAGAGAGGGCTGTGGGTTACCCAGAGCTACACAGCAGGGGCCCGACCCCCAGGCAGTGTCATTCTCAGAGATAGTACTGCCAGCCTCACCCGGGAGTCCTGACTCCATTGCCAGGGTAGGGGCAATGCCTGGGCAGCTGTCCCTATAGAGATGAAGAGGAGATGAGGTTTTTTTTAATGTTCATTTTTTGTAGAGATGAGGTCTCACTATGTTGCCCACACTGGACTAAACTCCTGGGGTCAAGTGATCCTCCCACCTCAGCCTCTCAAACTGCTGGGTGTGATCCACTGCACCAGGCTAAGGTGGGGTTTTAGAATTGCCCCACAGTCCTGCTCCCCCCGGAAAACCTCCACAAGGATGGCCCCAGAGACATTCATTTCCTCCTGTCCCATCTCCAGGACACCTCCTGAGACCACTCCATGCTCATGCCTGGGACTTTGAGGGACACAGAAACATCAAGACATGGCCCAGCCTCCAGGATCGTGTGATCTAGTGGGAGACAAGAGACCCCAAACACACCAGCAGCACAAGGGTGGGGAGGTGGGGAGGTAGGGGGAGGTGGGGTGGTGGAGGCAGGTGGAGAGGTGGGGGCAGGTGGAGAGGTGGGGGCAGGTGAAGAGTTGGCAGCAGGTGATATCCCTGGGCAGAGGCAGAGTATCCACGGCGTCCGACTGTGTAAGCTGTGTGACTTTGGTCAAGTGCCCTGTCTCTCTGTGCCTCAGAGTTCTCATCTGTAAAATAGGAAAGATCACATCTACTTCATAGGATTGCTGTGATTACTACATGAGTTTCTAAAGGTCACCCCCATAGGGCAGCACAGGCCTGTGCTAAATATCACCCAAACTCTACTTAGCTCTCAGCACAGACACTTAGGATACACCTGATTGTGTGTCCTTTCAGCTGCATTTCTGCCCTTGATGCCTCTCTGAGTGTCAGGGACACCTGTCAAGGGGGAAAATTCTGTTTCAAAGGTGCAAGAAAAGAGCATAGGAGGCTTAGCAGTGTATTGGGCTAATATGGGTTCTTAATAAAGGTGTACATAGCGAGGACGAAGGGCTGCTGTGAGGCTGAGCTGGGGGCAGAGGGTCTGGGGTGTTTTCTGGTACCTTGTGTTAGGGTCCTGGGCTGTTCTCCTAATTGGCAATGTTGTTAAGATGTTACTCAATTGCAAATGTGTTTAGGGCAAGGAATGGTCCACTTGGCACCCCTTGGGGCTCTCAGCATACCTTGCAGGGTGTGTCCCTCCAGAAACAGACTCAGAGACTGGTCTGGCAAGGTGCTTCCCCACACATCCAGGGCTCGCCAGGTGAGGCCAGGCCTTATTGCTTTCTGGCTTGCCAGCATCTCACCAGGTGCACACAGAAGATACGCAGTGAGCACCAGTGCATTTCTTACAGAATCATTTATTTGCTTCAGAGTTTATATTGCTTTATCTTTTTTCTTCTTTTTTTTTTTTCTGGTACCCAGATGAGCTGAAAATTTTCTTTCTTTCTTTTTTTTTGAGACAGAGTTTCCCTCTGTCACCAGGCTGGAGTGCAGTGGCATGATCTCAGTTCACTACAACCTCTGCTGCCCGGGCTCCAGCAATTCTTGAGCCTCAGCCTGACAGGTAGCTGTAACCAAAGGCATGCTCTGTTGCACCTGGCTGATTTGTCTTGTATTTTTTGTAGAGATGGGATTTCACAGTGTTGCCCAGGCTGGTCTCAAAATCCTGAGCTCAAGCGATTCACCCTCCCTGGCCTCCCAAAGTGCTGGAATTACAGGTGTGAGACACCGCATCCTGCCAAGCTGAAAATTTTTAATCTCCTTTATTTCAGTTTTTTCCAGACATCAAAGTAATACGTTTGGTTTGATTAGAAAAATACAGAAAGGTGAGAAAGTCACATATAATCCCACCAAAAGGTTGTTTTCTAAGGTAATGCCTGCTTCCATGTTAATGTGCAATATATATTTTGTGTGCATATGTCATATGTATATGTGTGTGTGTGTGTATGTGTGTGTGTGTATTGAGAATGACAACTGATACCTTGTGTTGATTGAGTCCTTCCTCAGCCAGGTACTGTGCTTATTTGTCCCTGGCATTACTCCATCTGGCTCAGGTAAGGTGACTCTGGGGGCAGCCTTCGCCCGCATCACATCCTGCCTGTCTAACGAAGTAAGGCATTAGGCACAGGGGCCACAGGAACAGGCATTCCAGAGACGCTGGGAGAAGGGTGAGGACACCTGAGCTACAATAGTCAGGGAAGGCTTTGTGGAGGAGGTGAGACTGAGCCTGACCTGGAAGGACGGGACAAATTGGAAAGTAGCCCCAGCAGTGCGTGCTACAGCGTGACAGTGGCCTGAAGGTGCGGATCCACACTGATACTTCTGAGCTCTAGTGTTATATTCCCTGATGAGGGAGGGCGGTGCAAAGGGGTTCTGAGTGGTTAAAGCCCAAATGCTGGATCAGATGGACCTGTGCTGAAATCCCGGCCACCTTGAACTGGCTGCAGGACGGTGTGCAGGTCACTTTTCCTTCCAGAGTATGTAGGGCCCTCATCTGTACAGTGGGCAATCTGGGGCTCCTGTTTCACAGGGATGGCATGAGGGCTCAAAGACAGCATGTGCCCCGACTTGAGTGCAGTCCAGCCCAGCACCGGGTCAGTGTGCCATGAAAGCACACAGGGAAAGGTGGCGAAGCATAGATGGAGCTGGTCACGGAGGCACCAGGCTTAGGAGGTGAGGCAGCCGTGGCTGCATCAGTGCTTACTGGAGCTCTCTCTCCAAGATCTGTGAATACCTACTTCCCTGAAGATCACTGGAAATCCGGCTTCACTTCAGGAGGTCTGCGGTGGCCCACGGTCTATCGCCTTCTCTCCCTGCTGCCAGAGCTGCTGAGCTTCGAGGATGTGGTGGGCGGTGCCCTCTGCTCTCTTCTCCTGCACAGAAGCTCGGAGGCCTCTCTGCAGTCCCCCAGGGTGGCCGGGGCAGCGGCTCTGCTCTCCTGCCTGTCCTTTGCATAGTTCATCTCCTTCCCTGCTGGCTCTTCTCCCAGCTCTTCTTGCCACCTTGGAAGAGGGCACAGGGAGCCAGCCCCAAGGGGCGGGCCAGGGTCATCCTGATTCCCAGCCCCTCCCTCTGTGTCTTTATCTGCACTTTACTTCCTGAGCATGGGAAGAGAGTTAAGTGGGGGCGTCCTTGGCACAGCAACAGCTGCCCACTTACAGGGTGCCCTATCCTCCCCACACCTGTTGCTCATCTCTGGGAGTCCCAGCTGCATCTACCGCCCTCATGGGTGCGTGGCCCTTGGCCTCTGTGGCGAAGTGCCGGTCACTGTCCACCTTTATCATTGCTCTGAATTCACTCACGTTCACTTTGGCTCTTCTGACTGGAACTGAGCAACTGTTACCAAAAAATCACCCTTGGCTGTAACACAGAAACACAGTCATCAGTTACACGCATATTTCAGAGGTATTGGGCCCACATGTTTAATTTCACTTCATTCCTTCCCTATCCCTGCTGTCTCCCAGTCCAGCTTTATTGACTGAGGACATCTGTCTGTTGCTGTCCGACCCAGGGTCCTCAGAACATGCCCTCTCCCATGGAGAAAATACCAGTCCTACCAGGAGGCCCCCACCCATACAAAAAGGTCCACTGGCCCCCACACTCATTCAGGCACTTATGCACACCACATGTATACACACAGCGCACACCACATATCCCCACTGGCTGGGTTGGAGTTCCTGGGGAGGAACACTGTCACCCTTCAAGAGCTGCAGGTCTGGAGAGAGGGTGGTGTGGGAAGTCCTCAGGCTCACAGTGGTTGCAGAATGAGTTTAAGTCGCCTCTGCCTGGAAACCATTTTGGTTTGGTTCGCAGAGTGATTTTTCTTTTTAAAATTAGATGCCAACAATTAAAAATTAGAAGATAGTGGCAACAATTGGTTGAGCTGAGGATGGTAGGGGTATGGGAGTTCGCCTGTTCACCACAGTCCCCAAACCTGCCTCTTCCCTGACACTGTTCGGCTCTTGTTGATGTATGAGTTGGTGACACCCATTCAGTGCTCACAGATGCCAGTGTCTTCCCCGTCTGTGAGCCTGACCCCTAGGAACTCACCAGTCCCCCTGAGGTCAGGCTTTGGAGTCCCTGCTTCCTCATGCTAACACCTGCTCTGCCCACCTGATCTCCAGAACTGCTGTGGGATGCTTGGGGCCATGTGGGATTGAGGGGTTGGGGGTCTCTGGAGAGACAAGGTTCAGTCATTTCTATCAACCCCGGTACTCCAGAGTGGATTCAGCTGGGATCTCTTCCAGGAGTGACCGGCCTCAGTAGTGTGGTCAGCCCCAGGTGAGGCGCTGGGAAGTCAGGACTTCTTGTAAAGTTTCTGTCCTCCGGTAGCTCCCATCCAGTCAATGACACAAGATTTCTGTCTTGAAAGACCTTTCCCATCACCTTTAAAAAATACTTTTTATTAGGAAATAGTCACAGATTTATAAGAAGCTGCAAAAATAGTAGAGACATCTTGTACTTTTCACCCAGTTTTCTCTAATGGCAACATTTTACATGGATTCAGAATGATATAAAAAGGAGAAAATCAGCATTGGCACGATTCGTTGATCTATTCAGATTTCACTGTTTTGATGTACTCTTGTGCCTGTGAGTATATGTGTGTGTGCAGTTTCATCACAAGTGTAGATTTCTATAACCACCACCAAGATCCAGCACCATCCCATCACCCCTTTATCATTCACCCATCTTCCTCCCTCTCCCCGTGTCCCCTAAACCCTGGCAGCCACGAATCTGCTCTCTTTCACTGTAACTTTGCCATTTTGAAAATCTTTTTTTTTATCAAGCATATCACATATGTTATTTAATTTTCACTACAACTGCATGAAGTGTAAGGGCTGTTAATATTCCTGTTTACGTATAAGAAAATTGGGGCTCAGAAAATAACGTGTCTCCACCACAAGTAGTAAGTGGTGGAGTCAGAATATGAATTAGGAACCTTGACATCAGAGTTTACATTTTGAATCACATAACATGTTTGCCATAATGGCCTGCTTTTTTCTTAGATTTAATATCACTGTTAGCTAATGTGTCTACGATGACATTTAGTTGTCATCTCATAATGCTGTGAAACATCTGCTATCATTCATGAGGAAACTGAGGTTTGGTGAGATGAAGTGACTTTCCCATTTTAGGAAGTACAGGGATCAAGATTCAAAGGAAGACTTTCTTTTTCCTTTTCTCTTTCTTTTTACAGAGTCTCACTCTGTTGCCCAGCCTATAGTGCAGTGGCATCGTGATCTTGGCTCACTGTAACCTCTGCCTCTGGGGTTTAAGTGATTCTCCTTGCCTCAGACTTCCCTGTAGCTGGGACTACAGGCATGCACCACCATGCCCGGCGAATTTTCTTTCTTTCTTTCTTTTATTTTTTTGAAAAAGAAAGAAAGAAAGAAAAAAGAATAAAAGAAAAAGAAAAAAGAAAAAAAAAAGAATGAAAGAGAGAAAGAAAGAGGAAGAGAAAGAGGGAGAGAGAACAGGAGTGTTACTTTATTGCCCAGGCTAGAATGCAGTCTAAAAATGGGTATTAAAAACCGCTTTTATGCCAATAATTGTGCTTAACAATGGAAAATCTTAGATAGATGGAATAGTATAGTATGTAACCTTTAGAGACCGTCTTTTCTCAATTAGCATGGTGAACTTGAGATCTGCGTTAGGGTCCTCCAGAGACATAGAACCAACAGGTGTGTGTGTGCACGCATGTGTGTATAAAGGCATACATATGTGTGTATGAATGCACACATATTTGTATATATACCCTTGTGAGAGAGAGAATCATTTTAAGGAATTGGCTCACACAATTGCAGGAACAGGCAAGTCCAAACTCTGCAGGGTGGACTGCAGGCTTGAGACCCGGGAAAATCTGATTTGCAGCTTGAGTCCAAAGGATGGCTGGAAACAGAATTCCTTCTTCCTTGGGGGACTTCAGTCTTTTTCTCTGAAAGCCATCAACTAATTGGATGAGGCTCACCCACAGATGGTGGGTGGATGGGATGAGGCCCACCCAGCAGTTTATGGAAGGTGGTCTGCTTTATTCATATTTTATTATTTATTTATTTATTTTTGAGATGGAGTTTCACTCTTGTTGCCCAGGCTGGAGTGCAACAGGAGTGATCTTGGTTCACTGTAACCTCTGCCTCCCAGGTTCAAGTGATTCTCCTGCCTCAGCCTCCCAAGTAGCTCGGATTACAGGTGCATGCCACCATGCCTGGCTGATTTTTAAAAATTTTTAGTAGAGATGGGGTTTCACTATGTTGGCCAGGCTGGGCTTGAACCCCTGAGCAGGTGGTCCACCTGCCTTGCCCTCCCAAAGTGCTGGGATTATAGGCGTCAGCCACCACAACCAGCTGATCTGCTATTCAAATCTGATTTAAATGTTAATCTCATCTAAAAATACCTGCACAGTGACATCTAGACTGGTGTTTGACTACATAGCTGGTAGCCTAGGCAGGTTGACATATAAAAGTAACCATCATAAGATCTATCCCAGGTGTTGTGTGTTCCATAGCTCATTCCTTTTTAGAGTTGAGTGGTATTCCAAGGTATGTGTGTAACCAGTTTGTTTAACCCACTGAAGGACATTGGGGTTGTTTCCAGTTTGGGGCTGTTACAAATAAAGCTGCTATGAACAATTGTGTGCAGGTGTTTTTACATTTTTCACTTCCCTGGGATAAATGAGGAGTGTGATTGCTGCGCTATGTGGCCAGTATATACTTAACTATTTGAAAACCTGCCAAGCTGATTTCCAGAGTGCCTGGACCATTGTACATTCCCACCAACAATGCATGAGACAGCCACTTTTTCTACCTGCCTGCCAGAATTTTATTTTAGTCATTCTAATAGGTGTATCATGGTATTTTATTGTGGCATTTATTTGCATTTCCCTAATGGCTAGTGATACTGAACACATTTTCATATGTTTTCTTGTCATTTGTGTGTCTTTGGTGAGGCATCTCTTCACATCTTTTGCCTTTTCTTTTTCTTTTTTTTTTTAAGACAGAATCTCACTCTATGGCCAGGCTGGAGTACAGTGGCATGATTCCGGCTCATTGCAACTTCCATTTTCCGGTTTCAAGGAATTCTCCTGACTTAGCCTCTCGAGTAACTGGGATTACAGGCATGTACCACCAGACCCAGCTAATTTTTTGTATTTTTAGTAGAGATGGGGTTTCACCATGTTGGCCAGGATGGTCTCGATCTCTTGACCTAGTGATCCACCCGCCTTGGCCTCCCAAAGTGCTGGGATTACAGGAGTGAGCCACTGTGCCCAGCCCTTTTGCCCATTTTCTAATTGGCTTATTTGGTTTCTCACAGTTGAGTTTAGAGGTTCCTTTATGTATTCTGGATACAAGATGGGTATGTGATTCACGATGTTCCTTAAAATGTGCTCCAAAAGGGATTTGCTCTGGCAGATAAAGGGCTAAAAGTAGTGGGAGCATTGCCAGCAGAGCAAGGATTTTTAATTGAAAAAAATAAGATCCAATTTGTGAATTTTTTTCTCTTATGGATCATGCTTTTTGTGTCTTATCTAGGAGATCCTCGCCCAGTCTGAGGTCTCAAAGATTTTCTCCTAGAAGTTTTGCAGTTTTACACTTCAGTTCAGTGTCCCTTTGGATTATCACCTAGGGCATGCGAGTTAGGTCAAGGTTCATACCTTCCATGTCCAGTTGCTGCAGTGCCATTTGTTGAAAAGATTATCCCCGTTGGACTTTTACAACTTTGTCAGAACTGAATTGGCTATACTTGTGTGAGTCTATTTCTGGGTTCTCTATCCTGTGCCATTGATCTTTGTGTCTATCCCTCTGCCAATATCACATTACCTTGATTAGCATTGCTATGTGCTAAGACTTAAAATTAAGTAGAGGGATTTCTTCCACTTTATCCATTTTTTTTTTTTTTTTTTTTTTTTACTTTTTCTCCAATATGGTTTTAGGCAGGCATGGTGGCCCATGCCTGTAATCCCAATACTTTGAGAGGCCAAAGCAGGAGGATCACTTGAGCCCAGGAGTTCAAGACTAGCCTGGACAACATAGGAAGATCCTGTTTCTACAAATGATTTAAAAATTAACGGGGCATGGTGGTTCCAACTTCTTGGGAGACTGAGGCAGGAAGATTATATGAGCCTTAGAGGTAGAAGACAGTGAGCTAAGATCACACCACTGGACTCCAACCTGGGTGACAGAGTGAGACCCAGTCTCGAAAAAAAGACAAAAAAAAAAAACCCCAAAAAGTTTTAGTCATTCTAGTTCTTTTGTCTTTCCATGTAAATTTTAGAAGCAGCTTGTCTATATTTACAATAAATCTTGCTATGGATCTTGATAGAATTTGCTTTAAAACATAAATAATTTGGGGAAACTGACATCCTTCCTTCTACATGCCAACATCTGTGCCAAAAGTTGGGATGATTTGCAACTGTCTTTTTTTCTACTGAAAAGGCCTGTGACTCTCGGGCCTAGACATGTAGACAATGTTTACTTGCATCAACTCTCTCCAAAATTAGGGCTAACATATAAAGTGGCATTTTACAAAAAGAAAAAAGGTTTTATTGAAGTAAAAATAATTTTAAAAAGAGAGAGATAATTATAGGCCCGGGGCAGTAACACACACCTGTAATCCCAACACTTTGGGAGGCTGAGGCCAGCAGATCATGAGGTCAGGAGTTCGAGACCATCCTGGCCAACATGGGGAAAACCCATCTCTACTAAAAATACAAAAATTAGCTGGGTGTGGTGGTGCACACCTGTAGTCCCAGCTATGTGGGAGGCTGAGGCAGGAGAATCTCTTGAACCCAGGAGGTGGAGGTTGCAGTTAGCCAAGATAGCACCACTGCACTCTAGTCTGGTGACAGAGCGAGACTCCTGCTCCAAAAAAAAAATAAAAAACACATAATTATGTACTTGTCTTATTATGAACTGTAACCTATTCTAATGTCAGAAGCATTGTATTTCTTTTAAATGCATTTTATTTAAAAAAATTTAAATGAATAGATTTGGCCCCACATAGCCAAAACAAAATTGAAAAAAGAAGAACAAAGTTGAAGGTCTCGTACTGCTTGATTTCAAAACTTGCTACAAAGATACAGTAGTCAAAATGGTATGGTGCTGGCATAAAGACAGATATATAGATCAATGGAATCCAATACAGGACCCAGAAATAAACCCTCCCATGGTCAAATGATTTCCAACAATGGTGCCAATGATTTCCAACAATGGAGAAAAAACAGTTTTCAGCAAATGGCACTGGGAAAACAGCATACTACATGCAAAAAAAAAAAAAGTAGGTGAAGGCTTGCCTTATCCCACATACAAACTTTACCTGAAAATAGACCAAAGACCTAAACTTGAGAGTTAAAACTACAAAACTCTTAGAAGAAAGCATAGGGTAAAACTTCAAGACATTAGATTTGCCAATGATTTCTTGAATATGACACCAAGAGCACAGGCAACAAAGGAAAAAATAGATTAATTGGACTTCATCAACATTAAAAAGCTTTGTTCATCAAAGGACACTATCAGCAGAGTGAAAAAGCAGCCCACAGAATCGGAGAAAGTATTTGCAAATCATATATCTAATAAGGGATTAATATCCAGAATATATTTTTAAAATTCTACAACTCAGCAACAAAAAAGCCAAACACCTAAATTAAAAACTGGACAAAAGCCAGGCGCAGTGGCTCAGACCTGTAATCCCAGCACTTTGGGAGGCTGAGGCAGATGGATCACCTGAGGTCAGGAGTTCGAGACAAGCCTGGCCAACATGGCAAAATCCCAACTCTACTAAAAAAACAAAGATTAGCCAGGCGCCATGGCGGGAACCTGTAATCCCAGCTATTTGGGAGGCTGAGGCAGGACAATCACTTGAACCTGGGATGCAGAGGTTGCAGTGAACCAAGATTGTACCACTGCACTCCAGCCTGGGCAACAGAGTGAGACTCTGTCTCAAGAAACAAACAAACAAACAAAGAAACTAACTAGGCAAAGGACTTGAATGGACATTTCTCCAAGAAGACATACAGATGGCCAATAAGCATATGAAAAGGTGTTCTACATCACTAATCATTAGGGAAATGTGAACCCAAACCACAATGAGATACTGTTTCTCACTCATTGGGATAGCTACAATTAAAGGGAAAATAGAAGGTGTCGGCAAGGATGTGGAGAACCTGGAGCCCTTGAGCATTCTGGTGGGAATGGAATATAGTGCAGCTGCTATGGAAAACAGTATGATATAACCCAGTGTAAAGAAACTAAGAACTTGGAAAAAAGGTTCGATGAAATGATGAAAAGAATAGACAATATAGAGAGGAATACAAATGAACTTATGGAGTTGAAAAATACAACACGAGAACTTAGTGAAATATGTACAAGCTTAAACAGCCGAATGGATCAAGCAGAAGAAAGGGTATCAGAGGTCGAAGATCAACTTAATGAAACAAAACAACAAGACAAGAATAGAGAAAAAAGGATAAAAAGGAATGAGCAAAGTCTCCAAGCAATATGGGACTATGTGAAAAGACCTAATATACGCTTGATTGGTGTACCTGAATGTGACGGAGAGAATGAATTCAAGCTGGAAAATACTCTCCAGGACATTATCCAGGAAAATTTTCCTAATTTAGCAAAGCAGGACACTATTCAACCCCAGGCAATACAGAGAACACCACAAAGATATTCCTCAAGAAGACCAACCCCAAGGCACATAATCGTTAGATTCACCAAGATCGAAACGAAGGAGAAAATACTAAGGGCAGCCAGAGAGAAAGATCAAGTTACCCATAAAGGTAAGCCTATTAGGCTTACAGCAGATCTCTCAACAGAAACCCTACAAGCTAGAAGAGAGTGGGGGCCAATATTCAATATACTTAGTCAACAGAACTTTCAGCCCAGAATTTCATATCCTGCCAATTTAAGCTTTACATGTGAAGGAAAAATAAAATTTTTTAGGAACAAGCAAGTACTCAGAGATTTTATTACCACCAGGCCTGCTTTACAAGAACTTCTCAAAGAAGCACTATGCACAGAAAGGAACAACCAGTATGACCCTTTCTAAAAATACACCAAAAAGTAAAGAGCATTAACATAAAGAAGAATTTTTATCAACAAAAGGACAAAATAGCCAGTTAATATCAAATGGCAGCAACCCTAAATTTAAATCGACCAAATCTCCCAATCAAAAGATACAGACAAAATCTAATGGTATACCCAAAGATATACATAGACTCAAAATAAAGGGTTGGAAAAAAAAAACGTACCAACCAAATGGAGAGCAAAATAAATAAATAAAAAGCAGGAGTTGCAATTTTCACATTTGACAAAATAGATTTCAAAGCTACAAGGATACAAGGATAAAAGGATTAATGTAATAATAAGAGATATCTTAACACCCAGATACATAAGACCCATAATGAGATTTAGATTCAACGAGACAGAAAATTGATAACGATATCTGGGACTGGAACTAAGATCCAGAACAAATAAACTCAATAGAGCTCTCCATTTTAAACACACAAAATATACATTATCCACAAAATCTAACGATATATCTAAAGATATACAAAGACTCAAAACAAGGGGATGGAAAAAAACTCACCAACCAAATGGAGAGCAAAAATAAATAAATAAAAAGCAGGAGTTGCGATTCTCACACTTAATAAAATAGATTTCAAAGCTACAAGGATGCAAGGGTAAAAGGATTAATGCAACAATAAGAGATCTTAACACCCAGATACATAAGACACATAATGAGATTTAGATTCAACGAGACAACAAATTGATAACGATATCCAGGACTTGAACTCAGAGCCAGAACAAATAAACACAATAGAGGTCTCCATTTTAAACACATAAAATATGCATTAACCACTTTAAACACTCAAAATATTGATCGTCCATTATTGAAACCCATTTTAGGAATGAAGTAATATTCCTTTTTCCCTCTTTTTCTTTTTTTCCCCTTCTTCATCTCTTTTTCCCTCAATAAATAAATAAATAAATAAATAAAAGAAAGTTACCATCTGAAAAAAAAAAAAAAAGGAAAACAGTATGATAGTTTCTAAAACTTAAACACAGAATCACCATTTGATCTAGCAACTCCGCGTCTAGGTATATACCCACATAAAATTGAAAGCAGGGACTCAAGACACATCTTTGGTGGGAGGGTTAATTCTGTGTCAACTTGGGGGCTGTTTGGGATGAGATTAGCACTGGAATCAGTGTGCCTTGCGTAAAGGAGGTTGCCCTCCTTAACGTGCGTGGCACTCATCCAGTCAGTTGAAGGCCTGGGTAGAGCAAGAGCGACCTCCCCGAGCAAAAGCATTTTCTCTAGCAGATTGCCATTGAGCTGCAAGATCGGCTCTCCGGAATCTGAGGCCTGCCACAGTACACTAGCTGCAGTCAGGGGTTGATTCCGGTAATTGACTATGGATACCCAACATGGCAATGGCTTTCTCAATGAACTTAGCTTTTTGATCTGTTGAATCATTGCCTCAAGCTAAATTCTCAGGAGCTCTACTGTTTGGTCAAAGGAAACAGTAGAGGAACAAATCCTGTTGGTTTGAAATACCCTTAGAATAAACCCAGGATCTATCGCTTCTTAGTGCTTCCCCAGCTCCCTTCCTAGTCTAAGGCATGGCTTCCTCCTGTGTGTACAGCTGTGGACACCCTTTCCTGGGCTCCTGCTTCCCACTTTGTCACTGTATTGCAGTGGCTCTTAACTGGGCTGATTCTGCGCCAAGGACATTGAGCAATGTCTGAGACTGTTTGGTTGTCACAGCTGGGTGGAAGGTGCCATTGGCACCCACTGGGTAGAGGCCAGGGATGCTGCTAAACATCCTGCAATGCACAGGATGGCCCGCCTGGAAAAGGCATCGACAGCACTGAGCGGCAGCCACCCTGGCCCTGTATCTCATTGCCACGCAGCAGCAAGAGTGCTGTTTTCTCTGCTCAAAACCCTCTTGTGACTTCCAAGATCACTTGGCTTAAAATGCAAAACCTTTCTGTGATCTACAAGGTCCACTATGACCTGTGACCTCACTCCCACCACTCTTCCGTCACCCTCTCTGCTCCAGCCTCACTGTACCCTGCTGATCCTCACACACGCCCAGCACACTCCAGCCTCTGTGCCTCCTGTTCTCTCAGTCTGGAATGGGCTTCCCCCAGATCCTCACCCAGCAAGCTACTTGGCTTCATTCATAGCCCAGATGTCATCTTGGGCCTCCTCTTGGGCCTCATCTCTTGACATTTGGCCCAAATGTCATCATGGTCCGCCTTCCCTGACCACCTCATCTAAAATACTACCTTCCGCATCATTCTCCCTCCCCTTGCCCTCATCATTCATCTCCATCTGAGCTTTATTTAACTGATTTTTCATCAACTCACTCTTCCTAATAAAATATAAACTCCCCTATGTTTTGCTCACAAATGTCTCCATCCCCCTAGATGAGTTCCTGGCACACAGTAGACTGTCCATAAATACCTGTTCGATAAATGAGTGTTTGTTGAGCACTTACAATGTGCCAGGGTGTGCTGGGCCTGCTCAATGTGCTGTTGCTTGTATTCCTCGGAGCCACCCCATGGTGTTTACCCCCATCCAGAGAAGAAGCAAAGGCCAGCCAGCACAACCAGGCTCAGATGCCACCAGGCCTGATGGGGCCCACACCATTGCCCCGAATAGACCTATGGCTGGATACGCCGTCTTCTGCTCTTTAAAGCATTTTGTTACATGTGCTGCAACTCCCAACAGTTTTTCCAGGTGACATTGTGGTGTCACCGTCGTATATGTTTTAAGACCTGGAGCCCCTTCCATTTCATTTGTCTGTTGTGCTGTCTGGGCCTGGCGTCCGGGGCCCTCCTCCTCAGGTGGAGGAATGCGGCTCTAGCTCTGCCTGTGCAGGGCCACTGTTGTGATTCAATACAGTGTTTAAGGGAGCTGCCCCCACGGGGCTTAAGAACGCTGCTTTTAGGACTCAAGACAAGCCTCCTCCTGAGTGGATGAGAGAGCTTCCTGAGAGAGCTGGAGGACAAGGGGACAGATGGGCCATCCTCTCCCACCAACCACAGAGTACAGCTATGAATGGGGTCCCTGGTTCCAATTCCAGCTTTCTGGTAGAGCTGTCTAGGCAGCAGAAGCTCAGTCCATCTTTTTGACCAGGTCCAGTCTGGCAGGTCGGACCCATCCTGGGTGCAGGCAGGGCCTGCTCTGCCAACCTGAGCATCTTCTCTTGGCCTAGGCGCAGAGCCTGATGACTATGGCAACTGACACTGAGACCCACTGTGGAGCAGAGCTGGGCAGCAAGCTCCACCCTGGAGCCAGAGGCCTGGGCTCCAGTCTTACCCACGGCCAGCTGAGCTTCCTTTCCTTAGCTACTGAACCGAAAGCTATTGCAATGGACTCACAGGATTCCTGGTATTTAAATGGGACATATGTGAAGTTAGTATTTTTAACAGAGATATAATTTATATTCAGTACAATTCACCCTTTTGTGTGCAGTGCTATGAGTTTTATATAACCACTGCCACCACAACCAAGATATATAATATTTCCATCTCCCCGAAAAGTTGCCTCATGCCCCTCAGTAGACAGACCCTCCCCCTACCCTCAGCCCCTACCAACCCTTCTGATTTCTGGCTCTATAATTTTGCCTTTTGTAGAATGCCGTGTAAATGGGGCCTTCCAGCATGCGGTTTGCCCTGGCTTCTTTCTATAGCTTCATGCTTTTAAGACCCACCCGTGTTTCTGTGTTCTTGTGTATTGCTGAGTAGTATTTCATTGGGTGGTTGCACCAGGTTGTCCTTCACCTGTCGAGGGACATTTGGGTCGTTTCCAGCCTTTGGCGACTATGAGTAGAGCTGCTATTCAACATCTGTGTGTACCAAATAGGTTTTTGGGTGAACATAGTTTCATTTCTCTAGGGCCAGTGCCTGGAAAGGTGACGACTGGTCATAGAGTTAAGTGTATGTTTAACTTTTTGAGAAAGCACCAAACTGTTTTCCACGGTATCTGGACCATTTTGCATTCCCACCATAATTATGTGACAATTCCAGTTTCTCTTGGTCTTTGGCAGCAGTTGGAATAGTCAGATTTATTTTGATTTAGCCATTGTTTTGGACAATTTGTTTAGACATTGTTTGGACAGCTGCTTGTTAACTGACAATCAGCAGGTCCCAGTTGTAGCAGGCAATATTGAAACACGGGTAGGAAACGGGGCTCTGGAATTCAAACTGTTTTGGTTAAAGTCCTTCTGTACTTACTATATAAGTTTCATATTTCTTGTAGGAGAAAAGTGGAGTCGGTAATGAAGTTGTTAAAGGAATTAAATGTTAAAATGTATGACACATGCTTGGCTTTGCCCAATGCTAAGCCTCTATTACTACTCTTTGGAATATTGCACACCTGATCTCTAGTCCCCCCAGCAAGCATCCTTCTAGGTATTTCCATGTCCCTCTATAGAAGAGGACACTGAAGGTCAGAGAGGTCAAGCAACTGGCTAGGGGTCATACAGCTAATTAATGCGTGGTGGAGATAAGATTGGAATCCTCTTTAACTGCTGCTTCCTCCCTCCTTTACCACGTGCCCACGCTGTCAGCTAGGAAAGCTTTTGGCTCCAAGTTACAGGAAACCCATCCTGCAGAGGCTGAACCCACTGGGACACTTATTGATTATGCACTTAAGGAACAAAGCGAGACGTCTCGGGTCAGTCACGAAGACTCTTCCTATCTCTATGTGCCACCAGCCTTCACCTGCTGGCATTTCCTGCTCATTCTCAGCACCTCATCACAGATTAACTGACCACAAAAATGACCTCAGGCCTCCATCCCTCCCTCATTCATGCCCTTTGCAATATGAGCCAGTGGCTCTTCCCATGGAGAGGCTGAGTCAGTTATCCTGTCCCTGGGATCCTGGTTGGTCTTGTGATTTGCTTTGGTCAATAGTATGTGCTGACATTGATGGGAAGTTCTGAAGCCCAGGCCTTGAGAGTCTTTGTGTGATTCCAGTCTTATTTTTGGAACCTGGGCCATGGGACAAAATCTGGGCTGGCCTGCTGAATGATGGACAGGTGAGTGTCCCAGCCACTCGTTATTGTCCCATCTATCAGACAGCCAACCAGCCGACATGTGAATGCAGCCATTCTAAGTCAGCCAGCTTCTGGCCAACTTGCCAGCTGACCACACGCATAATGAGCCCAATTAAGATCAGCTGAGCCTACCATGTCAGCAGAACCCACAATTCACACGTAGACTTTTATGACCTATAATAAATGGTTGTTACAAGCTACCAAATTTTGAGGTTGTTTGTTACACAGCGACAGCTAACTGATACCTATCTCATGGTTGCAATGTGGTTGCTTCAGCTCCAGGAAGGAGTAGAAAGAGGAAGCAAGTCTTCTTCTTACACCTGTCCCTTTTGCAATGAAGCAAAGCTTTGTGATCTCAGGCAAGTAATTTATCTTCTAAGAAAAATATGATCATCTGTAAGGTAGAGGAAATATTACCTGTCTTGTGGGTTTTTTGGTGCAAACGAATAGCATGTCATGTAAAAACAACTACACGGTGTTCTATGAATGTAAGATATGCTTACTATCCCAGAAAAGCTGCTCAGATAATCTGGGCATTTGCTTGTGTTTCTGATCCACAAAAGTGCACAGTATCTTGGGTGAATACAGCTACCGTATTAGTCAGCTCTCACCACAGCAATGCTGTGTAACAAACCACTTCAAAACTTACTGCCTTTTAGCAACAAGCACTTATTCCCATGGCTACAATTTTGCAGTTGACTGAGGTTTGGCTGACTTAGGCTGAGGTTGACTGGGTGGCTCTGCTCCAGGCTGTTGGCTGCCTGGATTTGGCTCTAAGCTGAGAGTGAAGCATTAGTCTCTCATAATTCTTGGGCCAGCACATCATGGCAATGGGAGAAGTACAAGAGAACAAACCCTGTTTCACAAACACATTTCAAGCCTCTGCTTGCATCACTTATGCTAACGTGTCACTGGCCAAAGCACCTGGCCAAGCCCAACATTAATAGGGTGGGGAGAGATATCCTTTCTCTGGAGGGAACAAGTACAAGTCACATGGCAAGGAGGATGGGTATAGGGAGGTGTGAAAAATTGGGGACAATGATATGATGCATTAGAGCTACACTGGGATATTAGCCATTGTAATTGCCATTTTCCAAGATGGCAGAGGTATGATGGATATCAGATATAGCTAATACATGAGTGCATAGGGAAAGCTTTTTAAAAGAAAAATGTAGGGCTGTTTTATCCAAAAAGCAAGCTACAACTGCCCTACCCAAACAGAAAGCTAATGTAGAAACAGGGAGACCTGACTTCAGATCTATGGCTGGATAGGGAGTTGGTGAATTTCTCCAGGGTAAGGCTGTGTATGATTCTTTCTGGTGTCTTCCCCAATGCCTGACACAATTCCTGGCATAGAGGCAGAGTTAAATAAACGTTCACACATTCTTTCATGAGAATGACTAGCCAGGCTTTCTTCACCAAAGTTTCACTAAAACTGTTATGAGTTAATATACAGGAGATTTCTTAACTACTGCGCTGTTGACATCTTGGACCTGGTAATTCTTTGTTGTGCAGCATTAAGGATGTTTGGCAGTGTGGCTGGACTCTACCCACTAGAGGCCAATGCCATCCCTCTCCAGGTGCAACCGCCAAAAATGTCTCCAGGTGTTGCCAAATCACCCCCAAATAAGAACTACTGAAGCAAAGTGAAAAGCTTAGGGGGCACATCCTACCACAGTTCTTAGAAGCATGTCTGAAGTGCAGAGATATGATTAAGAGAAGAGAAACAACACGTTGTATCAAAACAGCTTAACTCTCTCCATATATATATATATATATTTAGCTATATATAGCTACACAAAGAGGATTTGAAACACAGTGAATGCTACCCATTTTATATATTTATATTTGTTTAGGCAAATGAGAAGATAGAGTAGTTCTATATCTGATCCATAAGGTGCAGGAAGACATTAGCTAAGAAATCCAACTGATGTGGACAAATGGAATCTACCACTCCAGGACAGAAAATGAATTTTATTCACAATCCTTACCAATTCAGTTAATACTGGACTGTGTTAAGCTCCAGGAGATTGTGTATGTGTGTGCTTTCTCTATTCTGCCTGCTTCCCGCCTGCTGTGCCTGGGGACTCCTGTGCTTCCTTCCTGACTCTGCCCAGCATGCACTCCTGCAGGACTGCCCAACCCCAGAGAGATATATGTGACTCCATATAGCTAAGTATAACTTGGAACATAAGGTATATATACAATATATATATCATATATGTATACTGTATATATATCATACATTTATAGTGTGTGTGTGTGTATATATATATATATATGCTCCAAGTTATATACATACTATATACAACTTGGAGTGTATATATATATATATATATATATATATATATATATATATAGTGTTTGTGTGTGTATATATATACACACACACTATATATATACTCCAAGTTATATATATAGTATATGTATATACTATATATATAACATACACACTATATATACACACACTCTATATATATAACTTGGAGAATATATATATAGTGTGTATATGTATATATATATACACACACCAAGTTATATCCAAGTTGTATATATTATGTATATAACTTGGAGTGTATATATATATACACACACTATATATATACAATATATATATACTATAAACTCTATATATACATATACACTCCAAGTTATATATATAGTATATACATATAACTTGGAGTATATATATATATAAATTGGAGCATATATATATAACTTGGAGCATATATATATATCAATGTCAGTGATATATATATAGACTCTAAATAGATAAGTATAACTCGGACATATTCTGTGTCTGGTTTTACAACCAAAGACCAGTACAGGTAAATTTGATGATCTGCAGGCATCGCTGTGGTGGTCAGCAATTATTCCAGTGAAGGCACAGGATTTTCCATGGGTTGGAAAAATTCCAATTTGATCATTTGAGAAATATTTTTTGAGGTCTGCTGTGGGCCAGGCACTGTTCTAGGAACGAGGGAGATGGTGGACAGCAAAACAATGTTCTCTGCCTCACAGAGCTCACATTCTAGTGGGAGAGAAAATGATAGACATATAAACATTTAGAATGATGTAACTAAAATTGTAATGAAATCCTGTAAATTAAAATTATATAACTGAAAGTGTTAGTTATAGGTGCTAAGAAAAAAATAAACGGAGAACCACTTGCAGTGGGCAGCCATTTCAGGAGGTAAATGCTGGGGGCGGGGTGTTTAACAGGGACTGAAGGATGTGAAGAAGAGAGTGCATGAAGGTTTGGAAGAACAATTCATGTGGAAGAACCAGCAAGACTTCCTTCCACCTGGCAGTACTATGCAAGATTCAGAACACATCTCCTCCCCATCTCTTGCTTCTTCTCTTTTCTTTTAAAAAAATTAATTGAGATCATTAAAACCAAGAGGCCTTATCAAAGTCCTTTTGCCCCAAAGCTTTTGTCAAGTAGAACTCTTATCTGGCTAAGTCAACTCCCGCGTCCAGGCCTCAGTCTCTTCATCCGTCCAATGTGAGGGTTGATCCAGACGCTCAGGGATTTTATAGGCAGAGGGGCAAGGGGATTTGTGTTGCCCAACCTGGGTTTGAATCCTGGCTCTATCGTTTCCTACCAAAGCAATTGTGACAGTGTCTTCACCTCTCTGAGCCTCCATTTCCTCCGAGCAACCCTTTTGGGGTTGGATGAAATGCCATGAGTCTAGCCTGGTATCTGAAGCCCACATCCGTTTCCCTACACAACTCAGACCCCCAGAGAGATAATGACTACAATGCAAGGGGTTTGCAGATGGCTAAGAAGTCCAGGAGTCTTGCCATTGTGATGACTGTAGTTTTTCTTGGCTGTCCAGAAGGATCCTCAAGCTTTTGCAAGTCCTCAGGTCTAAATTACTTAAAGGTAGGAGTCAAAAGACTGTGAGTGTCAGGAGATAGTGGAACACCCAGGAGGACAGTGTGTGGGGGAAGGTCCTTGACATTTGTGAAAAACCAAACACAATCTATGTGACAATCAGAACCCTTTCACGAAAAGGACCGTGTCCCGGCCATTTGGGTTTCCCATGTGCATGGGTTCTGGGAAAGCAGGCATTTTCTGAATGAAAACCGAGACTGCCAACCCTAGATGTTTGCAGTAACCAGGCTGCTGCCGGAGGGGAAACGGGCTCAAAGGACGGTGCCAGCTGCTCCACACACATTCATTCCTCCACCTCCCCAGTTATCCTGTGTGGAGCCAGATGCCACGCCTGGAGTAGAGAGAATGCCAGAGGCTCGGGAGGGCAGAGGGGAATAGCACAGGGGCCTGGATCCCGACGGGCCTAAGTCACTGTGCCGGCCCTGGAAGGCTTATCTCTGGATTTGTTGATAAGTGAGAGAAAAAAATAAAACCCATTCAGTTAAGCCACTTAATTGGGTCTCTCTACTCCATGCGACTGAACGCAGTGCTAACAGATTTCTGTGCAGGGACCCGTGCACTGTTATTTCACTCTGTCCTCGCAGCTCTCCTCAAGGATCACATTCTGAGCCCCATTTGACAGATGAGGAAACTAAAGCAAGGTCCCCTCCTTGCTATCCTATAGGTGGTAAGTGGTAGAGGTGGCATTTGAACTCAGGGCTGTCTTCGTCCAAATGCTGCACTCTCCCCCTGCCTCCCCTACCCTCCACCACACACTGATTGTCACTGTCTTATTCTGTTTGGATGGCCAGAACTAAGCACCATAGAATGGGTGTTTTAAAAACAATTTATTTCTCACTGTTCTGGAGGCTGGGAAGTCCAAGATCAAAGTGCCGTGAATTTAGTGCCTGGCGAGGGCCCGCTTCCTGGTTCACAGATGGTGCCTTCTTACTATAGCCCACGTGGTGGGAGGGCAGGCGGAGCCCTGGGGATAGGAGGCAGAATTCTACTCTGGAGGTGTGACTTAGATGCTGGACCAGATTGAGGACTAGCTGAAACAGGTCTGGGGCAGGAGCACCTTCCCATGACAAGACATATCCACCTGGGTGCCATGTCAGTTTATCATTGCCATGACAACACCCAGAAGTTACCGTCCCTTTCCATGGCAACCACCCACCAACAACCTGGATGTTACTACTGTCATTCTAGAGATTGCCCCTGCAAAAACTGCCCATCCATTTGCAATATAATTAAAAGTGGGTATAAATGTGAGTGCAGAGCTGCCTCTGAGCGGCTCCTCTGGGCGTACTACCTCTGGGGTAGCCCTGGACACACGGCCTCTGGGTAGCCCTGGACACACGGCCTCTGGGTAGCCCTGGACACACTGCCTCTGGATAGCCCTGGACACACTACCTCTGGGTAGCCCTGGACACACGGCCTCTGGGTAGCCCTGGACACACTGCCTCTGGGTAGCCCTGGACACACTGCCTCTGGGTAGCCCTGGACACACTACCTCTGGGTAGCCCTGGACACACTACCTCTGGGTAGCCCTGGACACACGGCCTCTGGGTAGCCCTGGACACACTGCCTCTGGGTAGCCCTGGACACACTGCCTCTGGGTAGCCCTGGACACACTACCTCTGGGGTAGCCCTGGACACACTGCCTCTGGGGTAGCCCTGGACACACTACCTCTGGGTAGCCCTGGACACACTGCCTCTGGGTAGCCCTGGACACACTACCTCTGGGTAGCCCTGGACACACTACCTCTGGGGTAGCCCTGGACACACTGCCTCTGGGGTAGCCCTGGACACACTGCCTCTGGGTAGCCCTGGACACACTACCTCTGGGGTAGCCCTGGACACACTGCCTCTGGGTAGCCCTGGACACACTACCTCTGGGTAGCCCTGGACACACTACCTCTGGGGTAGCCCTGGACACACTGCCTCTGGGTAGCCCTGGACACACGGCCTCTGGGTAGCCCTGGACACGCGGCCTCTGGGTAGCCCTGGACACGTGGCCTCTGGGTAGCCCTGGACACGCGGCCTCTGGGTAGCCCTGGACACGCGGCCTCTGGGTAGCCCTGGACACACTGCCTCTGGGTAGCCCTGGACACGCGGCCTCTGGGTAGCCCTGGACACACTGCCTCTGGGTAGTCCTGGACACACGGCCTCTGGGTAGTCCTGGACACACTGCCTCTGGGTAATCCTGGACACACTGCCTCTGGGTAGCCCTGGACACACTACCTCTGGGTAGCCCTGGACACACGGCCTCTGGGTAGCCCTGGACACACTGCCTCTGGATAGCCCTGGACACACTACCTCTGGGTAGCCCTGGACACACGGCCTCTGGGTAGCCCTGGACACACGGCCTCTGGGTAGCCCTGGACACACTACCTCTGGGTAGCCCTGGACACACGGCCTCTGGGGTAGCCCTGGACACACGGCCTCTGGGTAGCCCTGGACACACTACCTCTGGGGTAGCCCTGGACACACTGCCTCTGGGTAGCCCTGGACACACGGCCTCTGGGTAGCCCTGGACACACTGCCTCTGGGTAGCCCTGGACACACGGCCTCTGGGTAGCCCTGGACACACTACCTCTGGGTAGCCCTGGACACACTACCTCTGGGTAGCCCTGGACACACTGCCTCTGGGTAGCCCTGGACACATGGCCTCACGGCCTCTGGGTAGCCCTGGACACGCGGCCTCTGGGTAGCCCTGGACACGCGGCCTCTGGGTAGCCCTGGACACGCGGCCTCTGGGTAGCCCTGGACACGCGGCCTCTGGGTAGCCCTGGACACGCGGCCTCTGGGTAGCCCTGGACACACTACCTCTGGGTAGCCCTGGACACGCGGCCTCTGGGTAGCCCTGGACACACTGCCTCTGGGTAGTCCTGGACACACGGCCTCTGGGTAGTCCTGGACACACTGCCTCTGGGTAATCCTGGACACACTGCCTCTGGGTAGTCCTGGACACACGGCCTCTGGGTAGCCCTGGACACGCGGCCTCTGGGTAGCCCTGGACACACTACCTCTGGGTAGCCCTGGACACATGGCCTCTGGGCACACTTGTCCCATGATGAAGGCTCCACTTTTATGAACTAATTACCTTCCAAAGCCTGTCCTGGCCGCCCAGCACCATCGCCTTGGGGGATGGGATTTCAACATATGAATTTGGGGAAGACACAAACAGACCACAGCACCAAAAATTAACAGCATTCCGAGGCACAGGAATTACTGCGGGGCTGAACTTGGCCACTTGCTGGTTGTGGGACCTGGGGAAGTTATTTAGAGTCTCCGATCCTCAGTTTCCTCCTCTGGAACTGGAGACCATAGCAGTACCTGCCTCAAAGGGAGATGTTGAAGGTTGCTGCTGCCTGGCATGGAGCTGATACTCCCTGCATGGAAAACTTTTACTTATCTGGCTTCATGATAGTCCCTGGGCTGAGTGCATTTTCAAGTGCCTCAAGATCCTCCCTGACTCTTGCATTAGCCCCTTGGAGGAGGTATCATTGCTTCTTTTTGCAAGCAAGGAAACTGAAGCTCAGAGAGGGTGAGCACTCCACTCAGCATCATCCTGCTAGTGCAAAAAGAAGAGCACCTCCTGCGGGAGGGCCCAGGCTCTCAGGAGAGGGGTTACCCCCTAAGCCTCAGTTGCACCATCTGTAAAATGGAGGTGAGACTAGTACCTGACTCATACGGTTATTGGATTAAATGAGACATGGTATGTGCAAGACTCAGCCTCGGCCATATGGTTGGTAAGCTGATAGCTGATAGTAAGCAACCAATCTATGTAGCTCACGCTATTATTTGTTATTATCATCAGAAAGCTCCATGCTGACCAGGCCAGTCTCCTGCTTCCTCACTACTGGGGATTCTGAGGGTAGATATGTGTCCCGATTGCAGGCTGAGTTGGCCCTCTGGCCTGACGTCCGCCTCTGCACTGGCTTTGCCGAGGCCAAGGTCATAGAGGCGAAGGCTCAAGCCCCTCATGCCTCTCCTCCTACTTATGGGGAGCAGCCATTGTCTGCCTTCTTCACCGCCCTTTAGTTCTACTCCCACGATGCCCCTCCTCACAGATGTTCAGGACAGATAAAGAACCGGCTCTGACCAGACGCACTGCACGGGTTCTCCTGACTTACAGAGAAATTCCACCTTGCAGCCTGACCTTGTCCATTCCCTGCTGGACCTGCCTGAGGCAGGACCCCTGGCTGTCAGGTCACCTTTGTGTGGGGCAGTGGGGGATGGGCAGGGCACACACACAGACACCACACACACATGCATCCCCCACCACACATACACTGCACGCACAACCACACACACAAACACACACACCACACCAAAAACACACCACACATACTCACATATCACAAACACACTCAGACACCACACACATATGTATCCCCCACTACACACACACCACACACACAACCACACACTTGCATGCACACACTCACATCACACCACATACACACCACACACTCAGACATCAACACACAATCACACACACACTCACAGACATCACACACACACACCACACACCACACAAACACCACCCACACACATTCACACACACACCGCACCCTCGCTCACACTCACACACATACACACCACATAGCTGTCTCAGACACACTCACACTCTCAGCACACACACACCACACACACAACACATGTCTCTCACACATACACATTCACACAGACACCACACACATACTTACATCACACACACCACACACTAACATGCACACCACATACACCATACACATACACTCACACCACACACCACACAGTCTCTTACACACACCACACACAGACACCACACACACATACACCACACACACCACACACACTAACATGCACACCACACACTCACACCACATACCACACACACAAACATCACATACATACACACCACACACACCACGCATACTTACACCACTCACACCACACACACCAACATGCACACCACACACACACCATACACATACACTCACACCACACAGACATCGCACACATACAGCACACTCACACACACACCACACACAGACACCACACACACTCACAGATACCATACCCACACCCTCCACACTACACCCTTACACTCTCACATGCACACTCCTCACTCTCACGCACACATATACCACACTCAGCTCTATCCCTCACAGACACACTCTCCCACACACACTCTCACACGCACTTGGAACTCACACCCACACATTCTCTCTCTCTCTACTATGAAGGCCCTCCTGGGGGCAGGTCTGCCTTATATCCTCTCTGTGTCTGCCCAGCACTTAGCACAGTGCTCAGTACACAGTAGGGCCTTTATGGCACATGCTGTGGCTGAGCGGGTAGATGGATGGACAGACGTGCCTGAGAACAGTAAGTGTGCACTCATCCACCCACAGGCTCAGCCTCTGTTCATTGTGCACCTACGATGTGCAGGCTCTGCCCCAGGCTCCACCATACAGTGGAAAGCCAGACCACGGGCGGCTGCTTTCAAAGGTCCAACAGGCTAGCCACAGATGGACAAGCAGAGGAGCTCATCCAGCCGGAGTCAGGGGCTCTGGCGCCCCCACCCCCATTCCTCAGGGCAGAGCCTTGGTGAGCAATCCTGGCAGATGGCTGCATCTCCTTTTCTGGTCCCACACGCAGGGCTGGATCAGGTGAGGCAGGTAAGCTATCCCTGTCCTTGCATGAGCCTCAGAGTGGGCGCCTCCTTCAATGTTATGCCCAGGGCCCCTCCCTTGCCTTACTAAGTCCTGGCCCTGCCCAAACACTCATCAAGAAATTCCCACTGACCCCTCCGTAGAGACACCGTTGCTGCCCTGGAGCTTCTACCTGAGTTGCAGGGCAGAGCAGGGCAGAGCAGGGCAGTTGGGAAAAGAGAGGCAGGTGGGGGATGAAGCTCCTAGAAGCTGACATTTTCAGGTTGATGGTACACCAGGGGTGTACCCAGGTCACACACTTTCATGGTGATGACACGGCCCCAATCTTCAGCTGCAGAGACTGATGCTAATAGAGCGCCAGTGACTTG
This sequence comes from Callithrix jacchus, assembly GCF_049354715.1. NCBI lineage: Eukaryota > Metazoa > Chordata > Mammalia > Primates > Cebidae > Callithrix > Callithrix jacchus. Next base: position 105,698,498 of record NC_133507.1, on the reverse strand, counting down.
CTTTGTAATAGAGCAGGTAAGAGACAGGGTCTGGATTCCAACCCTCACCTCTGCTGCTTGTGAAATATGGAGGCAGGGCTGGGCGCGATGGCTCACCCCTGTAATCCCAGCACTTTGGGAGGCCGAGGTGGGTGGATCACGAGGTTAGGAGATCGAGACCATCCTGGCCAACATGGTGAAACCCCGACTCCACTAAAATACAAAAAAACTAGCTGGGCATGGTGGTGCGTGCTTGCAATCCCAGTTACTCGGGAGGCTGAGGCAGAAGAATCACTTGAACCCGGGAAGTGGAGGTTGCAGTGAGCCGAGATCTCGCTACTGCACTCCAGCTTGGCGACAGAGCAAAATGTCTGCCTCCAAAATGTGGAGGCAGGGAATAGAGCGATGGGGATGGTGAGTGGCTGGAAGGGTCCAGCTGTCTGAGGAAGGAAGGCCTTGGGGAAAGCTTTGGAACATGTGTTCCGTGGAATCAAAGCTGTGGAGGTTCACCTCCACAGGAGAATGCGCCTTTTAGATGAGGGTGCCACCTGATAGCTAGGGTGGGGGTGGCCGAGCCTGGGCGGACCCTGCAGTGACAGGCTGAGTCTGTAACGCAGCCTGCCAAGTGCACAGGGCAGGAGACCAGGCTCAGAGAAGGAAATGCGTTGCTTCCTGCCACACCACACAGGGCTGGCAGAGACCAAGCTAGCACCAGCGTTCCTCCATGAGGAATCACAGCAAACAAAGCAAAACCAGAATCAAGGAACAAAACACACCCAAAGCAATGTTTCAGTCCACCAGCCAGTGAAGTTCCAAAACAAGTCAGCCACCCCAGTCATTTAGTATCTTGGGGGCAAAACAAGTGGCCATGTGACTGCATGCTGCCTGCCCTTTCCATCTAATCCCACTTGGCCCCATCCCCCCATGCACCCTCCCACCCCCCACCCCCCACAGACAGCCAGGTCCCTGAGGCAGCCAGTCCCAGACCAGGGCCACCACTGACTTTCCTGAAGCTTAAAGTCAAGTTGCCAAAACAAACTTCTTTTGTCTTTCTTAGTTTTTCCGTGTTTAAATAATAATAATCTGAAAATGAGGTCATTGTGTGCTGTGCACTGCCACCTGCCAGCACTGCTGCCTGAGTCCCCAGTGTCTGCAGCGCAGCTCCTGAGGCCACTGTGGCCATCTCACCGGGTCCCACTCAGGGATCACCCTTGCACCTTGGCATCCCCACCCTTTTCTCTCCCTCAGTTCCTCATCGCCATCCATCATGGTCTGCTTCTCTTACCCACTCATGGATGGCATTGCAGCTTACTGGGACCCCCCTCCCATCTCAAACAGCTGCCTTCTACGGAGATAGGCACCCTCTGGAGACAGAAGTCCCCAACCTTAAGACAGGAGGCATTTTAGAGGGTGGAATTTGGCAGCTGGCAGGTAGGGGATGTTTCAGAGAGGAAGGGCATTTGGATCCCCAGCTTCGTAGAAGCACACAATCTGCCCAGCCTGGCCCCAAAGCTCCAGCTGCTCCCTCTTCCTAGGTGGGTCCAGCAGTCCTTGGTCCTGGCCAGCTCCCTGCTGCCTTCTCTTCTCAGCAGGGACCTCCCTGGGGTCAGTCTCGGAATCTTACTCTTCCTCCACTCCTGCACATAGCCCCAGATGCCTGGTATGCAGTAGGCACTGCATGGTGCTCACAGAACTGAGAAAGGAACACCCCCTGATCTCTCTCTCCTTGTCCAGTGGTCAAGTTTCTTCCCACAGGGCCATAGATGTTCCCCGGGAACCCAGGAGTGCTAAGGGTGAGGAATCCGCCTATGGCAATGGGGCCAAGGCAGTCATAACACTCATCTCCTACAGTGCTGGGAGGATTCAAGGGGAGAATGTGGTTAAAGTGTTTTGCAGAGTTCCATCTCCTAGTGGCATTTAGTGATGGGAGATCTTAACATACAACACTAGATAAGATTTCCTGCGCATGTGCCAGGCACTATGCAAGGGCTTAACCCTTCATCCCCCAGTGGTTCCCTGCAAACAGGCATCTTTATTGTCACCATTTTGCTACGTGGCAAACCTGGACCTGAGCCCAGGATTATCATCTTTCACATACTGGAGGTTATTTCGTGAACTCTCTTTGAGACAGGGTCTTGCTCTATCACCCAGGCTGGAATACAGTGGCATGATCTCGGTTCACTGCAGGCCTCACTCCCCGGGCTCAAGCCATCCTATTGCCACAGCCTCCTGAGTAGCTGGGACCACAGGCACATCACCATGCTGGCCAATTTATTTATTTATTGTTTTGTAGAGACAGGGTCTTACTGTGTTCACCAGGCTGGTCTCAAACTCATGGACTCAAGTGACCTTCTCACGTTGGCCTCCCAAATGCTGGGATTACAGGTGTGAGCTACTGCGCCTAGTGCATGCAGAAACTCTTTTTTTTGAGATGGAGTTTTGCTCTGTCACCCAGCCTGGAGTGCAATGGCGCAATCTTGGCTCAATCCAACCTCTGCCTCCTGGGTTCAAACGATTCTCCTGCCTTAGCCTCCTGAGTATCTGCAATTACAGGCGTCCACCGCCACCCTCAGCTAATATTTTTGTATTTTTAGTAGAGACAGGGTTTCACCATGTTGGCCAGGCTGTTCTTGAACTCCTGACATCAGGTGATCTGCCTGCCTCGGCCTCCCAAAGTGCTGGGATTACAGGCATGAGCCACCGTGCCTGGCCTGCAGGAACTCTTTAAAGCCCTAGCCATTGGTTGCAGGACAGACTGGGATGCAAAGGCTTCCCTGCCCTTAACACATACTGAAGGTGAACGAGAGAGAATGTCCTCAGCCCGCAGCCCCTGCCCAGGACGGGCACAGAGACACACATGTATGCACAACATATACACATATGCCTGCACACAGAGATACATGCAGACACATGCACACACAAACATAGACATACATAGAAACACACACACACACTCATACACACACACACACACACACACATATACACACAGTCATACACACATGCGTATCGAAGGTTAAGGACATGACCAGGCCCATCCCTGACAGAAGCGGGGTGCTCTGCCAGGCTCTCTGTTATCTGTCCTCATTAGCTGCCCATCTCTGGCTGAGAGGTGAGGGGAGGGTCCCGAATGTGCAGATGAGTCAGGGCGCTGGGCCATGGTGCCTGACTGCCTCTGGAGGGAGGGTGAAGGCCCAGCTAGCCATGAGACCACAGGAGTGCTGAGCTTTGAAAACAGGAGGGCCAGTCCAGACCTGCTTGGCTGGAAACTGCTGACTTTCTATTGCTGGAAGCAGTTGCTCAACCCCAACCTCGCTGAGGGCAGGGAGCAAGCATGGGGCTTTAGGGGTGATCCTGGCTCAGGGGAGCAAGGCTGAGTCAGCCTGGGTAGGTCCAGATAGGCCCAGGGTCCAGAAGCCCTGACGTGGGGATGCATCCAGAGGTGTGTGCCACTCCCTACCCCTCATACGTTGGTCACCAAGTCCCCTATCTTCCCCCAACCTCCCCCAGCAAGTGGAAAGGCTTAACACTACTCAGCACTGTGCATTGGAGCTTCCTGCCATGATGGACACACATGTTCTACATCTGCACTGTCAGACAGGATGGCCGGATGAGGCTACAGGGGGCTGGGAATAGGGCTAGTGTGTAGGCTACAGCTGCCACACTGGCTGGTGCAGCTCTAGACACAGCCTGCAGCCTGGAGGGCTGGCGCCTGAGCTCTGGCCTGGAGTGCCAGCTCATCTGCTCGGTGGCTGTGACCCACCTGTGCCCATGTGAGTGCACCCCACAGCCCACACCACGGCTGCCAGCATGAGGATGAGTGGCTGTGCCAGTGGGGCCTCCAGTCACCTGCTGGGCTTGAGGTCTGGGCCACAGACAGGCCTCATTTCCTTCATCTGAAAGATCCAGGAAAGCTTCATGCTGACCTTACAGGGCCATGACCTTGAGTAAGTGCCCAGGTGTTGTCCAGCGGGGTTTGCTGCTGGCAGATGGATCAAGAGTTGAACAAATGTTGCTCCATAGCCACAGGCCGCTGCAGACAGATCCAGCACTGTGGTTCCCACCCCTTTAGCTCACAGGAGGCCTGAACCAACAGCCCCAATAGCTTGGACCAGAAAGTGGGTGCAGGGACTGGCTGGAGGGTATGTGCATGGTTAGCATCTAACGGGGGATCCCTCAGAGAAAGGGAGCTCAGTTTGTCCAAAGGCCCTGTCCTCATCTTATCACAGATAACATTCCTCTAAACTCTCAAAGCAAATCCTCAAGAAGTAGGAGAAAAATGTTAATTAACTTCAATTAAAATTCCTTCCCAGGCTTGCGGCTTGAAGAATCTTGGGGACTGGGCTTGGGATGCTGTTTCAGGGAGGGCATCCTGTGTCCACGCCAGAGACATGGGCCACGGTCTCACCATCAGATTCATGTACAATTTCTTGTCTTTTCATGAAATAAGACTTAGCATTTCCCAGCCAACCTGTATAGCAAGAATTTTTACCAGTCTCTGTTCCACAGAGGAGGAGACTGAGGTTCATAGTAGCGATGTAACTCACCCAAGCCACAAAGTTACAGTGCTGGAATTCCATACTTGCAGAACAGACACTTGCCCAGACACAAGACACAGCGTCATAAACGAAGAGAAAATAAACGCGATAGGACCTTCTCATCCAAACGCCTACTGCCAATACTACCTCCGGCGGCGCCTGTCAGTGTTGCTGTCAGCAGCTTCCTGGATTTTCTTTGAGAATGAGCTTCCTCATGGGTCTGTGGGCTCCTTCCTTTTACCACACCTTGTTTCTGATAAGCCAGTATTGCCCAGACTGACCCCTGCTTAGACCAGTGAGTTTGCTGAGTTACATTTTGCCACAATGCCAACCAAGTGCTTTGAAGATGCTACTTAAGAAGGCGCTACAGAAATTCACTGTGTGGTCCCTCATCCCATGAGACCACCTTTAGTTACACAAGAGAAATTACCTTCAGTTTTCAGATTCAGCAGAGCCCATATTTCTAAGTAACTGGCTATGTATATCTTATAAAATCTGAGTATCTTCAGGCTGACCATTTTCCCTCTTTGCTTTGACCAGTAGGAAGCTCAGGATCACACAAGTAGCCCACTGCTAGCATTATAATGAATGGTTTTATGTATTGACTGTGTCCCGTTTTCAGTATACATTTTCATTTCTCCTTTTCCCCCATCTACTTACTTTCTTGCTCACATACCTTTAAAAAATCACCGGTATAGGGAAAGCATTAAATAAGCAATATTTCTCAGTAGATTCTACAAAAGGTTAGGAGAGGACAAGATCACCAAGGGATGAAAGAGTTAAACAAAAGGAAAAACAGAAACAACTCTGCAAAACAGAGGACTTGATTTGAGTAGGATTCAGGCAAGTGCATGCTTAGGGCTTCCTTATTCATTCCCCAGGAGCACCATGTTGGTCACCTTCTCTAGTGCAGGAGCTGTGCTTGGTGCAGGGAGACAGCAGTGAACAAGCCCCATCCCTTAGGGAGCTGCATGTGGAAGGATGAGTGAGACCCTACCAGACCAGCAGAGGTACCAGGCAGGGAAGCAGGAGTAGAGGTGGAGGTCACAAACTCAGGGGGATGGGCTGTGGTGGCCATGGGCACATCCAGGACAGAAGGGCCAGCTTTGCCAAAGGAGAGTGGCTTGGAATGAGAGCTGCAGGGTGAGGAACTGGTTGCTGAGAACAGAGGGAGGGCAAGGGCAGGAAAACAGCTCCAGCAAAGCAAACCCCCAAAGCCCTCAGCACTCAGCACATGTGGCAGAAAGAGGCTGCGATGTTCCAGGCAGAGCCTGGGCTCGGGGCAGCTGTGAGGTCTTGAGCTTGGGTGTGGGAAGGGATGATCCATAAGGCTTGGTCTACCACACAAGTGGACGAGACTCTTCTGCGACCAGAGGAGCCAGAAGAGAGCATTAAAGCAGAAGATGGATGTGATCAGATTTGCATTTTGTGAAGATCTCTCAGGGTACAGAACAGGCCTGGGATAAAAGGGGGTGCATTTGGGAGGCCAGGGCAGCAGCAGGTAATGGAGGAGATGATGGTGATCTGAGCTGGGGGTGGACAGGAATGGTCCATGGACTTCTTCCAGTATGTGATTTATTTCAGTACTTCCCTCCTAATACTGGAGTGGTACACGATCATTTCCAAGCATAGAAAACATCAACTAGCAGAAAAGTATGAAAGAGAAATTATTATTCACACCTCATGGCTCATGAGTGCACACACACACACACACCATCACACCATCACACTATCACACCACGCTAAAACCTCCTGCCTGCTGCTTTGAAACTCAGTCTGATTTATTAAGCCACATCCCTATTGCTGGATGTTTCTGTTTTGAATTTTTTCGCTATTATAGCTCAGAAAAGGACTAATTGGCTAAAAAGGAATCATGTCTAAAAAGAAAATCAGAAAAACAGTAACCCAAATCTGACGGCAGTACTCGCTTATACACACGTTAAAAGTTGGAAAGTCCAATGTGCGCCAAACTCAGGTGTTTATGAACAGTCAGGAAGCGCTGGCAGCGCACCCCGAGGCCCGCCTTTCTTCCAGGACCAGCGTGAACCACCAGACTGGGAGCAGTGCGTCGTGACAGAGGAGTCCCAACAGCACAAACTGGTCAGCACCACCTGGGATTCTGGGCCCATGGCCACGCATGTGGTCCCTGCTTGGAGGCCTTTCCTGGCCCCTTGGGCTAAAGCTCCTGGAGCACAGAACTTAGCTCTCCTGGCCCCAGCACTCAGCACGTCTGTCACCTTGCTGGAACTCACTAGATGTGCTTTCAACAAATGCGTAGGGGAGTAATTGACTTGATCACGTGAGGATGGGGAGGGAAGTAACGGTCATGAAATGTGCTACCTCCAGACACCAACAAGGCGCTCAACATAGTTACTTCAACCTGTGACACACTCCCCAGGAAGAAGGCGCCGAATTTGAAAAGATTTCTAGTTAAGGGGATTTCTTTTTCTCAATGGCTCTGCTGGAATATAATTGACATACTATAAACTGCACAGATTTAAAGTGTACTACTTACTTTTTAACATACATGTACTCCCATGGAACCATCATCACAGTTAAGATAATGAACATGTCTCTCACCTCCAGAAGCTTCCAAGTGACCCTTTGTCATCCCTTCATTCATCCTCACACCTTACCCCTATCCCCTGCAACGGCTGACTGGCTTTCTCTCAGTGTGGATTGGTCTGTCCTTGGGAGCACTTGCCCAAAGTCACACAGGATGCAAAATCAGATGTGTGTGACCTTTTCCATTGCGTTAATAGGTAATGGGTCCAGGTAGAGAATCAATACCGTAGATACTCTTTTTTTGCCTAGCTTCTTTCCCTGGGCACAATCACCCCAAGACTCATCCGTGTGGCAGCCTGTACCAACAAGTCTTACCATCATTCCCATTTGGCTGACACCGGGGGTCATAGGCACTAATTAATTTGCAAATGTCACATAGCCACGAAGTGGTAGAGCCAGAATTGGATCTCAACTCTGGCCACAAAGGCTATCTGCTTTCTATTCCATCACTGCCTCTAAGAACAGCCTAAGCACACACCTAGCTGCTGCTTCTGCTGCCTCTCCTTCTCCTCCTTCTCTTTCTTCTTCTTCATGAGCGCAGCTTCTGAAGGGTAACTGTGAGCCGCCATGCAGGATCCTCCTCTGGTGCCCCAACTTCCTGCCCTGTCTCCCCTTCCATCGCCTCTGCTCCTTCTATGGGAAAGTTAGGGCCAGGGTCCCTGAGTCAGGAGCCACCCTGGACCTGGAAGGAGAGGTGATGCTCTCCTGTGAGCTGTGAGCAGCCTGATGGCGGGGACTATGTTTAGCATTCGGGACTCCGAATCTAAACAGCACAGAATCCCACACGTAATAGATCTTCACCATGTTTGTGTAGAATTTTCTACTCCGCTTTGTCTGCTGCCTGGAGAAGCCCTTACAGTATAGGTAGGCTCCACTCCAAGGCTGCAGGCCACTTCCTGAGCAAAGATTCCCCAGGCCTACCAGGACAGTGTCTGTCTCAGGTTATCAGCTTCCACATGCCCTGTGGCCATCAGCTGTACCTGGCCCATCTGGCTCCTCCAGCAGCACATCCCTCCCACTGGGGTGCTCATCTCAGGGAGGCCCCAGAGTCCTGCCCCAGCCAGGGGCCCTTCCTGGACCAGCCTGAGCTCAGTGCCTGGACAGGGGCCTCTGACCAGCCTCAGCTCAGTACTTGGCAGGTCCCAAGCTCTCCAGTCCTCCAGGAGGCATGTAAAGCAGATCTAGAGTGTCTCCAGCCAAGGATGGAACCCTAACTGTGCCACTGGGAGACCTGGGCAACTCCCTCACCCACCCACTTGCTCATTCATTCATTCACTCATTCCACTTACACAAACCTCTATGTCAGCCCAGAGATGAGTGAGACCCAAGCCAGAGATGCTATGCACAGTTGTGCAGGTTGCATCTTGCACAAGGACACCAGTCAAGAAACACTCACAAAACAATTACCCTGGAGTGGTATGGAGCTGCAGCCCCCTGGAGGGGTGATTCTGTGTGGTGGCCCTGACTCTGTCCCCATCCTCAGGGAGTCCATGGTCAGGGGCCGTAGGGAGAAGTGACAGGGAAGTATGCTTCCAGCACAGCACAATAAGGCTGTGCAGAGGAACATTGAGAGCAGGGGAGTTGTCCCAGTAGCCTAAGCCTATCAGAGGAGGCTTCCTGGAGGAGGTGGCGTTGCCACCGAGACATGATGATGATGGAATGAGGAGAGAGCCAACACAGCAAGGGAGATCCTAAGCACGGGGCTGGAGGCAAGCAGGTGCACAGTGAATATTTCAGAGTGGCAGAAACAAGGGTGGGGTGCTGGGACCCACCCGGAGGGCAATGAGGAAATGCTGGAGGGTTTCAACTAGATGAGTGAGGCTCTTGGTCTCCCCTCTCTCATCTGTGAAATGGGCACAGCAATTTCTGCTTCTCCAGGTCGTGGGATATGGCTGGCACACAGTAGGTCCTCAGTAACAGGGGCCACCTCTGTCTGCCTGCTAAGCCAGGGAGGGCTCTGGCATTACACTGGCTAAGCCTGGTTGGCACCACCTGCCACATTCTTGTGCCCTGATGCTCTCCGTTGGTGGGGTCAGATGATGAAACTAGATCCCATCTTTGAGAAGTAGGATGATGTGCCTCTTTGCCACCCCATTCTCAGACTCAGGCTGTGGCTCTGACATCTGGCTCACCTCCCCTGGCACCCAGCTCTTGAGGCAGGGCACAGGCAACTGGGCAGGGCCTGGCTGGGTGGCATGTATGATGGCTAGGCCTCCTAGGACTGGCACCTGCTGGTGGGAGAAGAACCTGAGAGGCCTCAAGGTGCAGGGGACCTGCCTGACCACTGACCACCCCCTCCTCTCTGAGGAAGCAGGAGCACCTGCCTTTCCTATCCCCATCCCCATCCTCATCTTGCCTGGCGAGGCTCAGTCAGACAGTTTTGGGGACATCCAGCTGCACTGTACCCCCTGCTCTATGTCCCAGCATCTCCTGCCCCAACGGCTCAATTTGGCAAAGTCATATGCTAAACGTTTTAATAGTGACTGTTTTTCTGATTATAAAAGTAATACAGCCTGTAATGCCAGCACTTTGGGAGGCTGAGGCAGGTGGATTACTTGAGCGGAGGAGATTGAGACCAGCCTGGGCAACATGGTAAGACCCTGTTTCTACAAAAAAAGCAAAATTAGCTGGGTGTGGTGGCACATGCCTGTAAGTCTCAGTTATTCAGGAGGCTGAGGTGGGAGAATTGCTGAGCCCTGGAAGGAGAGGTTGCAATGAGCCTAGATCGTGCCACTGCACTCCAGCCTGGGCAACAGAGTGAGACCCTGCCCCCCGCCAACACACAAGTAATACATAGGGTAGGCATGGTGGCTCACACCTGTAATTCCAGCACTTTGGGAGGTCAAGGTGAGTGGATTGTTTGAGGCCGGGAGTTTGAGACAAGCCCGGGCAACAAAGTGAGACCTCATCTCTACTAAATAAATAAATAAAATTAGCCAGCCATGGTGGCCTGCACCTGTAGTCCTAGCTAGTCAGGAGGCTGAGGTAGGAGGATCACTTGAGCCCAGGAATTAGAAGCTGTAATAAGCTATGATTACTCCACTGCACTCCAGCTTGGGCAACAGAGTGAGACCATGTCTCAAAAAAAAAATAAATAAAAATAACATGTAGTCATTTTAGAAACCTTAGAAAATACGTATAAAGAAAAGAAGGAAACAAAAATAATCAGTCCACCACCCAGAAATAACACTGAATTAACACACCATTCATTAGGGATCTTTTCATGCCCCTGTGGGTAGACACAGACACAGACACACACACACAGAACCGGGGTTACACAATTCTGCATCTTGCTTTTCTTATTAACTATTTTATCATGAATGTTTTCATCAGTCATTAAAGATGATTCATAAGGAGGTTAATGTTTTATTGTGGAAAAGTGAACATAACTCAAAGGGAAAGAGAGCCACATAAAGAACACACAGAACCTGTCACCAGGGCCCGTGTCTCCCCAGCTACCAATCGTCTGTTTCACCTATTCTTCCCACTAACATTTTTGGGTTTCATTGGAGTATTTTCAAGTCAACCCCAGATATCCTATTTCACCCATAAATATCAAATGCATCTTTAAAGGTGTTGGAAGCGGTCTTCGGTGTATCCAAGAGGCCCCTGGCCTGGGTGCTGGGAGACCTGAGTCCCAGTCCTGCCTGGGCCCCTCGCCGCGGCATGAATGTGCTCTTCGACTCGCTTGCTCTGTAAGATGGAGGCAACAGTGCCTGCCTGCCCCCATGGGGGCTCATGAGGTTCGGGGAGATGCTAGACTCCCTAGAGTTCTGCTCCTGGCATCTACCATGTGCAGGGCAGGGTGCTGATCAGTTCATCTTTGTAACTCTCCAAGAAGTTGCTGTTGAAAATGCAACTCCAACAAGAAGTGTCCTCATCTCACAAGGAGAAAACAGACTCAGAGAGGTTATGAGACTTGCCCAAAGTCACACAAGATGCAAAATCATATGTGTGTGACTTTTTTTTTTTTTTTTTTGAGACAGAGTCTCACTCTGTTGCCCAGGCTGGAGTGCAATGGTGCAGTCTCAGTTCACTGCAACCTCTGCCTCTGGGTTCAAGCCATTCTCCTGCCTCAGCCTCCTGAGTAGCTGGGATTATAGGCAGTCACCATGCCTGGCTAATTTTTGTGTTTTTTAGTAGAGATGGGTTTTCACCATGTTGGGCAGGCTGGTTGGAAACCAACTCCTAAACTTGTGATCCACCTGCCTCAACCTCCCAAAGTGCTGGGATTACTGGCGTGAGACAACGCGCCCAGCCAGATGTGTGTGACTTTTTCCATTGCATTAATTGGTAATGGGTCCAGAGAGTCTTTGCCTCTTCAGTAGCTATATTTTGATGCCTCCAGAAGACGTGAAGATTTGAAATGTCCCCTTAGGCTGTGGGGGCAGGGCTGAGATGGGGATGAGAAGGAACTTTAGCTCATACCAAGTTTAGAAGTACATTTTCAAGAGGTGTGGCAGAGGTGTGGGCAGGGCTAAGGGGCCAGCAAAGGGCAGGAGGCCCAGGGAACAGACTCTCAGAAGCCTGTCAGAGAGCTGGCACTGGACAGAGGGTCCACCGAGCAGGAGCTGTGGCCACACAGCCCCTGTCCAGACCTGGGTCTGGCAGGAAGGTGCCAGGAAAATACCACCCCCCATCCTCTTGCCAGAGGGGGTGGTATTTTCTGGGAAGCCAGAGGGGACAGGGCCAGCCCTGCTGCAGACCTCAGCGTTCAGCCCACTTGGCCTCCTGGAGCAGGGAGCAGGGGAGAAGTTGGAGAAGGGTCCCTGAGAGCAGGAGGAAACAGCTGGAAGAATTAAGACCAGAAACTGGTTGTCTGTGGGGAGAACTGGGGGAGGGAGCATGGTGGGCAGTGGATGGTGCTTCTCAGCGGCACCTGACGGGGTTACTTTAATAAAAAATTTAGTAACAACCAAAACAAAACCACCCCACCACTCACTTCTCTTTTACTCAGAAACTGGGTCCATTTGGGTATTGATGACTTCTTAGAGTTGGAACAGGAAAAATATGGCCTTCTTGGTCATTCTCACTAATGTTCCGGGGGGTTTCCCCTCTCCTGCACCTCCCCAAGGTGTAGGGGTGGCCTCCGCACTTCTGTTCAAGTTCTTACAGGCCACAGCAGAGGCCCAGTTGAGAAAAGGCTCAGAGGAGCTTGGCTAGAGTTTGACCAAGAGAGGGCCTTTGTCACTGCCTAGTGTCAGTGTATCATAGTCATGAACAGCCAGGAGGGACCTCTGTTCACAGCCCCCGACTTTCCAGCTGATTGACCCTGGGAAAACCTCATAACCCTCCATGTTAGCTTCCTATGGCTGCTGTCCAAGGACCACAAACCAGGTGGCTTCAAGCAATAGACATGTATTCTCTCACAGTGATGGAGGCCAGAATCTGAAATCAAGGTGGGTGATACAGTTTGGCTGTGTCCCCACCCAAGTCTCATCTTGAATTGTAGCTCCCATCATTCCCATGTGTTGTGGGAGGAACCTGGTGAGAGATAATTGAATCATAGGGGTGAGTCTCTCCTGTGCTGTTCTGGTGATAGTGAGTAAGTCTCATGAGATCTGATGGCTTTATAAGGGAGAGTCTCCCTGCACAAGTTCTTTCTCTTTGACTGCTGCCATCCATGTAAGATGTGACTTGCTCCTCCTTGCCTTCCACCGTGATTATGAGGCCTCCCAGCCACATGGAACTGTGAGTCCATGAAAACTCCTTTTCTTCCCAGCCTTGGCTATGTCTTTACTAGCAGTGTGAAAATGGACTAATACAGTAGGGCAGGGTGGTTCCTTCTGGAAGCTCCAAAGGACAGTCTGCTCCATGCCACTCTCCTGGCTTCTAGTGCCTACTGGCCACCTGGACATCCCTTGGCTTGCGGCTGCGATATTTCAGTCTCTGTCTTTCTGCTGTGTATGAGTCACAAATCTACCCCTCCTTTCTCTTACAGGAATGTCAGTCATCGGCTTCCCTAAACTCAGGATGATTCCATCTCAAGGTCCTTATCTCAATTCCGATAAAGACCTGTTTCCAAATAAGGGCATGTTCACAGGTACTGGGGTGTTCAGACTTGGACATGGATTTGGGGGCCACTATTCAACCCACTAAACCCTTGGAGCTGCAGCATCCTCCTCTGTCAGTGGGTGTGGTGAAGTCCCTGAGAGATGTGAGGATGGTAGCAGAGAAGTCTGTGTGGTCCCTGCCTGGAGCAGGCCGCAGCAATTGTGGAGTGGATGGCAGTGGCTGGCGGGAGGGAGATGGGCCTGAGGAGGAAAGACCTTTCTTTTAGAGGTCCCCAGGCTGCTGGCACAATGAGGACAAGATTCCCCAGCCAAGCCTGTCGTTCTTAGATGAGGGAGGACCGGGCAGGGTCAGGGTGGACCAGTAACCATCAAGGGTTAGTGGAAGAAGGGACTCTAGGCACAGGTGATCTGGGCAGGACTGTGGCTGCTTTCCTAGGCCCATGGGACCAGGCTAGGCAATGGCTCTCCTTGATCTTTCCCCTTAAGTTCTTTGGCCTGTTCCTGTTTGCCCTGGGGCTTGGTGAGGCCTCTCCTGAGAGCTCCTTCCAAGCAGAAGCCAGCGTTCTGGGAGGTTCGAAGCCTTTCTCTCCTCCCAGCCTGGGACTGGGCTCCAAGCCAATGCTTCCACTTCCCACTGGGTAAGCTCCCTATAGCTCAGGGAATCAAAATACTTCTCTCACAGGGTGGAGTTGAAAATGACACCTTCCTGTGTTCATGAAACTGCCTTGTGCAAACTGGGCCACAGTAGCCAGCAGCTGTGTTCAAGACGGATCTTTGCACAAAGAACCCCAGGACCTTTCTAGCTCGGAAACCTTGAAACTCCTAAATCCCCAACTACAGCTGTCCCCAGGTCCAGTGAAGTTTACTTCTCCCAGCAAGACCTGGTCAGCAAAAGCTATCTCCAGCCTCACCTGTTAAACTTTTTTAATTGTTAAAAAACTATGCAAGTACTACACAAAACACCTTCTCTCTGTAAGACAATAAAGCACTACAGAAGCATATAAAATCTAGAGTAAGAAATCCCCTTCCTGGCTGGGTGTGGTGGCTCATGCTTGTAATCCCAGCACCTTGGGAAGCTGAGGCGGGTGGATCACCTGATGTCAGGAGTTTGAGATCAGCCTGGCCAACATGGCAAAACCCTGTCTCTGTTAAAAATACAAAAAAATTAGCTGGGCATGGTGACATATGCCTATAGTCCCAGCTACTCAGGAGGCTGAGAGAGGAGAATTGCTTGAACCTGGAAGGCAGAGGTTGCAGTGGACCAATATTGAGCCACTGCACTTCATTCTGGGTGACAGAGCAAAAGTCTGTCACAAAAAAAACAAAACAAAACAAAAGAAATCCCCTTCCTCACCCATTGTGTTTTCACCTTAATCAATTTCTCCTCCAGGGATAATCACTGTCCAGAGAAGGTTGGCTTCTATTTACACACATGCTTCTGTGGACAGACAGGGCCATACTTACTGCTCTGCAACTATTTTTTCACATGACGATGTGGTAGACACCCAGTTGCTGCATGCCAATCTATTTCTTCACATGTAACAATGAATTCACAGTTTTTGCAGAATGTATATGCTGTGCTTTATTAATTCCCCTACTGTGGACATTTAGGTTATTTTTAACTCCCCACTCAAACAATGCTGCAATGCACATATCTGTGCATGCATCATTTTGCTTATGTGAGACTATTTCTATTTGTCAGATACCTTGGATTAACACTGTCCAGTAAAAGGGTGTTTGCATTATAAGTGTGAATAAACACTGATAAAGTGCCCTCCTGAAAGAATGAACCAGTTAGCAGTCTTTCCACTGTGAAAGCGTGTTTCCCCACGCTCATGTCAACATCCCACAATAGCAGCACTTTCCATTTTTGCCAGTTAAAAACTCTTTGTGGCACGAGTAGCATTTCCTTGACTATCCTACCATTGAACATCTTTTCATGGCTTCTGGCCATTTGTATTTACTCAGATGCGAATCTTTTCTCTCTATCCTTGCCCAACCTTCTATTAGGTTATTATTCATTTGGAAGTTTTGCCTCCTTTTAAAAAAAGGGATCAGTGTACACAACGTTTGAAATTCAAATAAAACAACATGGGTTTCGCCATGTTGCCCAGGTTGGTCTCGAACTCCTGAGCTCAAGCAATCTGTCCACCTCTACCTCCCAAAGTGCTGACATTACAGGTGTGAGTTGTCAAGACCAGCCTAATTCCTTAGTTTTAAAATGTGTTTTGATATACAGTAGTTCATGTACGTCCTGAGTAGAGAGTAAGAAGGAGCCCCACCCTGCCCTCATTTGCTGCAGTTTCCCAATATCTCCACTGGCACACAGACTCGGCACCGTCAGGGGCCTCTGAAAATGTTTTCATTTTAATTTATTTTAAAGTCAGAAGGAAAGATGGGGCGTGGTGGCATACACCTGTGGTACCAGCTGCTTGGGAGGCAGAGGCAGGAAAATCACCTGAACCTGGGAGGTAGAGGTTGCAGTGAGACATGATCACACCACTGCACTCCAGCGTGGGCAACAGAGTGAGACTCTGTCT
The DNA here is from genome assembly GCF_049354715.1 of Callithrix jacchus. Taxonomy (NCBI): domain Eukaryota; kingdom Metazoa; phylum Chordata; class Mammalia; order Primates; family Cebidae; genus Callithrix; species Callithrix jacchus. The sequence continues at coordinate 105,682,862 of NC_133507.1, read as the reverse complement.
CCAAAAATTAAAATTAAAATAAATAAATATAATAAAATCAGAAGGAAAAATGAATATAGTCATAATGAACATATAATAATGCGTCCAGTCTGGATCACATTTGACTTTCGACAAGACAGGTATAAAGTATCATTTTAAGTATTTTTGAAGGAGTTAAAATGCCCAGGGCCTCTGAAGCCACAGTTCAGACATGCCAGGGCCAGTCAATTTCCAGTTTCTTGGGCTCATTCTAAAAATATTTTATGCATATTTGTTTCAAATATTTACATAGAAGGAACTGTTTTGCTTTTTTATTATGCTACATTGTAAACATATAGGAAAGTAAAGGAAATGATGTAACTGATACTTCTGAACCTAATACCCAGATTTAATAGTAAATAAATACAATTTTGCCATATTTGCTTCAGAGCTCTGTTTTGCTTAATAAAAAAAGAAAGAGAATGTGATGTAAAAAGCTAGCCCCCAACCATCAGTTTGCCCTCTCTTTCCTGTACAACCCTAAAATTGCAATAGGTCACTCACTGCACAAGCATGTTGTGTAGATCACAAACACTGTGCTGAATCCAGTGGTCACAGGCAGCTTAGCAGGTCTTGACAGAGTGGACCACTCCCTCTTCCTTGAGATAGTCCCTTCCCTTGCTCCCAGGCTCCCAACCTGCCTGGATTCCTCCTACTTCACTGGTGGCCCCTTCTCAGCCCCTCTCACTTATTACCCCTCATCTTCCCGATGGCTTACTCGTGGAGGACCCAAGGCTCAGTCATGCTCATCTCTGTCTAGCCTCTCTCAGTGATTTCATCCAGTCTATGGGTTTAAATACCATTTACATGTTGACTGATATAGTATGGAGGTGTGTCCCTGTCGGGGTCCACCCTGCAGAACCTGACCCAGGAATGGATGAACAAATTCACTTAGACACAGAATACAGTGAAAGAGTGGGTTAGGGGTGTCTGTGGCCACTCACATAATTAAAGGCCAGGTTCTGAGGCCTAAAGCAAACACCATTTGTGGGTGATAAACTTGGTTACCCTTCCCCTGAGCAAGCCATCCAGCCCTCAAAAGATTGAAGGTTAGATTTGGGACCACATGAGTAAACAAGTTATTCAGATAACCCCCCGCCACGTTCCCTACTTATTTGCTTTTCTTTATCAACTAAAGGTAAAGGAGATTAGGCTGCCTTCAGCCTAGACTTCTACTGAATCTATGCAAACCTCTCAGCCTTTCAAGAAGGTTTGTGACTATATTCTATAATTTTACAATCTTTCCAACCATTCTGACTGAACCCCCACATGTCCCCACCCAAATTTCATGTTGAAATGTAATCCTCAGTGTTAAAAGTGGGGCCTGGTTGTGGGGGTGATTGGCTCATGGGGGTGGGTTTCTCTTGAATGGTTTAGCACCATCCCCTTGGTGCTGTCCTCATGATAGTGAGTGAATTCTTGTGAGATCTAGTTGTTTAAAAGTGTGTGACACCCCCTCCCTCTCTACCTTGCTCTTGTTTTCACCTGTGATGTGCAAGTTCCTGCTTTGCCTTTCATCATGATTGGAAGCTTCTAGAGGCCTCCCCAGAAGCAGATGCTGGTGCTATGTCTCCTGTATCACCTGCAGAACTGTGAGCCAATTAAACCTCTTTTCTTTATAAATTACCCAGTCTCAGGTATTCCTTTATAGCAATGGAAGAATGGCCTCATACACTGACTGACATCCAAGTTAATGTCTGCAGCCTAATACTGTCACCCAATTCCAAACCCATATACCCAACTCCATATTGGACATAGCCTCCTGGATGTCTTGTAGGCATCTCCAACCAGAGGAGCAAAAGCAAACCCATGAGCTCCCTCCCATCTGCTCTTCCCAGTCTTCTATGCCTCAGTTAACAAAAGCACTACCCTTCTGCTGGTTAAGCCCTAAACCTGGTTTTAACTCTTGATTTCTCTCTCAGTCACACCCTCCATCAAAATCAATGAGCAAATCGTCCTGGTTCTATGGTCAAACCAAATCTGAAATGTGACTCCTTCTCACCCCCTCCACTGCTGACTCCCTGATTGGAACTGTACCAAGCACCATCTGCTACATTATAACATTATTTATGTGTTCATTCATTTGTCCCCCATGAATAGAATATAAGTTTCAAGACAGTTAGGACATTTTCCGTTTTGCTTATTCTTGTATCATCTGCACCTGGAACAGTGTTGACATATAGTAGGTGTTCAATAAATATTTGTTGGGAGCCAGGTTCAGTAACTCACACTTGTAATCTCAGCACTTTGGGAGGCTGAGGCAGGCAGATCACCTGAGGTCAGGACTTTGAGACCAGCCTGGCCAACATGGTGAAACCCTGTCTTTACTAAAAGTACAAACATTAGCTGGGTGTGGTGGTGCACACCTGTAATCCCAGCTACTTGGGAGGCTGAGGCAGGAGAATCGCTTGTGCCCTGGTGGTGGAGGTTGCAGTGAGGCAAGATTGCACCACTGCACTTCAGCCTGGGACACAGTGTGAGACAGTCTCAAACGAAATAACTAACTAAATAAGTATTTGTTGGATGAATACATATTTTAATAATCAGATTTATTTCTGTAGTTTATTCTTTTTCACTGAATGATCTGACTCACCAGATCCTGCACCAATACCTCAGTATTTTCTTTCTCTTTCTTTTCCTTCCTTCCTTCCTTCCTTCCTTCCTTCCTTCCTTCCTTCCTTCCTTCCTTCCTTTCTTTCTTTCTTTCTTTCTTTCTTTCTTTCTTTCTTTCTTTCTTTCCTTTCTTCCTTCCTTCCTTCCTTCCTTCTTTCTTTCTTTCTTTCTTTCTTTCTTTCTTTCTTTCTTTCTTTCTTTCTTTCTTTCTTTCTTTCTCTCTCTCTCTCTCTCTCTTTCTTTCTCTCTTGCTGTAAGTTTATTCAATGCAAAATAATCTTCTCCAATTTTACTGAGGTGGCTGACCACATCCACGACCAAATCCACCTCTAAACTGGAATTCGTTTCTGATCCAGCCCCAGCCCTGGCTTTCTTGTCGGCACCGGGTGTCACAGCACTCCTTCTGTAGGTGTCTCTGTCAGCTTCCCCTCTGTGAGTTTTGTGGGTTGTTCACCCTCCAGACCTTTAGGTGGAGGCCTGCCAGTCTCTAGACAGCTGTGGTGTGGGGTGGTAGGCACAATCTCTGGGGGCAGATGAAGGTAATCAAGGAGATACTGGACACCCTCATAGGTAAGGTACCAGTAGAAACATCTCTAGACAAACTGTTCCTTCAGGTAACCTCGGGACTTGAGAGCCTGCATGACCTTCATGACATGCAGGATGGGCACATTCTTGTCTGCCAGCTGCTGGTGCTTAGGCATGTGGACGTCCTTCTTGGCCACCATGACTCCCTCCTTAAAAAGGAGTTCATAAATGGCAGTCTGGTTCTTCTTAGGCATCAACATCTCAGCGGCTGCAGGGTCCAGGGCCGAGGCTATTTATTTATTTTTAGAGACAGGGTTCACTCTGCTGACCAGGCTGTAATGCAGTAGCACAATCATGGTTCATTGCAGCCTTGACTTCCAGGTTGAAGCGATCCTTTCACCTCAGACTCCCAAGTAGCTGGAGCTACAGGCACACACCTCCATGCCCACCTATTATGTGTTTTGTAGAGATGGAGTTTCACCATGTTGCCCAGGCTGGTCTCAAACTCCTGAGGTCAAACAATCTGCCCACCTCAGCCTTCCAAAATGTTGGCATTACAGGTGTGAGCTACCACGCCCAGCCTAGTTCCTTAGCTTTAAAATGTGTTTTGATATATAGTAGTTAATATACATAATGATTATTATTCTTTTTCAAAACTGATTTTGTTCTCCTCATGCATTTTCTAATACGGATGAATCTTAAGAGTAACTTTGTCAAGTTTTCCTAATTATCCTGTTGGTGTTTTGATTGGAATTACAGTCATAGACTTATAGATTGATTTGGGAAGAAACAACTTTACCCAGTTGCGTTTTCCTATCCTAGAACATTGACTGTCTCTCCATTTATTCAGGGCTTTTATATCCTTCAATCCAGTTTCAGAGTTTCCTTCATTTGTACATTCCTTGCATTTTGGGGAAGAATTCTTTTGGTCACAGTGTATTCTTTTCTTTTAATTTAGTAGCCAATTCACTATGCTAATGTGTAACTTAAAATCTTTGTATGTCAGGATTATAAAAAGAGGCAGGAAGATTTTTATCTTTGTTAAATTGTGGAATAGTTTGTATTACACAGAGATTGTATCTTCCTTGAAAGCACAGAAGAATTGGCCTCTAAGACTGCCTGGGCTTGCTGTCTTTGGAGGTCTAGATCTTTTACTCTCTTTACACACACACACAGAGTATTTTTTTTTTTTTTTGAGCAGTTTTAGGTTCAATTTCCACAGCCAAATTGAGTGGAAAGTACAGAGGGTTCCTGTCCCCTCACCATGCGATAACCTCCCCCATTATCAACACTCTGCAGCAGAGTGTTACATTGGAACCTACATTGACACATCATTATCACCAGGAGTCTGTAATTTACTTTGGGGTTGGCTCTTGGTGTTGTACATTCTGTGGCTTTGAACAAATGTATAATGTTATGGATTCACCATAATAGTAAACAGTAGTTTTGTGCAACAGAAAGCCAAACAGTGGTGAAAGAGGTTTATTGTGAGTTAACTGGCAAGGAGACAGAAGGAAACACTCAAATCTATCTCCCCAAGCTGGGGATTGGGGCAGGTTTTATAGTCAGAGTGTAATGAGGTGTGATCTAATTGGATCTTGCAATGAGGTGATGCCAAGGGGTGTGCTCTTATTGGATCCTGCCACAGGGTGATGCCAGGGCTCCATCTGATTGGACCTTGGATCCTGCCATGCTGTTTCCACTTCTTAATTCAGTCCTTTTCCTCGGTCCCGCAGTCAAGTTCCATTCACGTTGCCTACTTGGTTCATCTGGGCAAGCTCCAGTTACGTGACCTGGGGGTTTATGTCAACTGAGAAACAACTCACAACTTTCTTACTTAAAAGTTGAACCAGATTTTATCTGGTGCAGTTACCATTTCACTGCTGTGAAAGTCTTTTGTGCTCTATCTTTTCAGCCCTCCTCCTCCCTAACCCCAGCCCCTGGCAGCCACTGATGTTTGCACTGTTTCCATAGTTTGGTCTTTCCAGACACCACAGAGTTGGAATCGTACAGTATGTAGCCTTTTCAAATTGGCATTTAAAACTTAGTAATACGCATTTAAGCTTCTTCCACCATTTTCAAAGTTTGACGGCTCATTTCTATTTAGTGCCGAATAATAGTTCATTGTCAGATGTACCACAGTTTATTTATCCATTCACTTCCTAAAGGGCATCTTGGTTGCTTCCAAGTTTTGGCAATTATGAATAAAGCTGCTATAAACATGCATGTGCAGGTTTTTGTGTGGACATGAGTTTTCAACTCATTTGGGTAAATACCAAGGAGCGTGATTACTGGAACATATGGTAAGAGTACTTTTCGTTTTATGTGAAACTATTAAACTGCCTTCCAAAGTGTCTGTACCACTGTCTATTCCACCAGGAATGAATTAGGGTTCCTCTTTCTCCACAGCCTTGCCAACACTTGATGTCATTGATTTTAAACATGCTAGCAGGTGTGTATTGGTATCCGCTTGTTTTAATTTGTAATTCCCTAATGACATATGTTGACAATCTTTTCATATGCTTATTCGCTATCTGTATATTTTTGGTGAGGTGTCTGTTCAGATCTTTTGCCCATTTTTTAAAGAGATTGGGATTTCACTATATTGCCCAGACTGGACTCAAACTCCTAGGCTCAAGTGGTCCTCCCAACTTCCCAGCTTAGCCTCCTGAGTAACTGGGACTATAGGCGTACCCTGTGCACCTCCCTTCCTTGTCCATCTTTAAATCTGATTGTTCATTTTTTTTTTTATTGTTGAGTTTTAAGAGTTTTGTTGTATATGTTGGATAACAATCTTTTACCAGATATATTTTTTTCTTGTTTTTTTTTTTTTTTTTTTTTTTTTGCAAAGTTTTTTTCTGGTCTATTGTCTTCTCTGGAATAGCTTATATTTCCTTGGAAAATAATTCCAATTCTTTTGGTGGAAGTGTTTTCTCACCTCCTCTGAACCTGCACCACTAATTCACCTTTTTGGGCATTTACCCACTCCCTATATCACAGTGTGCTGGACTTTCATTGGTTAAGTGTCTAGGTTAATTCCCTCTTGCCAAACACATGCATAATTTCCTTTGAGAAGCTCCCCTTCACCATGATGCAACAACCTCATGGTTTGAGTGAGATTCAAATACATGCAGCATCAGGATGGGCCCAGACTGGGTTAATCCAACCAGTGCAACTCATTCCCCCTGCTGAAGTCTGCAGGCACATAGTCCCTGTTGTTGGCAGCTACCTTGAGATAAGAGGAAATCAGCCTGAGGATAACCTCAATAGAAAAGGGCAGAGCTGAGAGCATGGCAAAAATAGCGAGCTGGAGCCCTGATCAAGTCATGCCTGAAGCCTGTGTGATTCTGGAATTTTCGTTTTTTTGCCAGCCAATAAATCTCTTTTATTTTATTTTAATGTTTTGGTAACTAAGTAACTTTTTTATTTCAAAAGTCTTAGACCTTCATAAAAGATACGAAGAACTCCATAATCTATATTCAGATTTCCCAGTTGTTAACATTTTACTGCAGTGCTTCATTGTTCTCTCACTCTCTCTCTCTCTCTCTCTCTCTCTTTGCCCCCATGATTCCTAAATACTCCAAGGTATGGCTCTCCTAACGTAAAGATTGTTCCTTACATTAAAATGATTCCTCCCAATCAGAAATTAACACTGATACAAATCTCCCACCCAATCCAGAAATCTCGTTCAGATTCCATCAAATCTCCCACAAATGTCTCTTGGGGATGGGGGTCGGGTCAGGACTCGTTTCAGAATCTCACATCATATTTAGTTGCCCTGCCTCCTCAGTCTCCTTCCATCTGGAATAATTCCTCAGCCTTTCCCCGTGTCCCTTGTCTGGAGAGTTTTAGAGAACCGAGGTCATTCACTCCTTAGGTCAATCTCAGCCCCAGGCCCTCCAGTGTTCACACGTACCCAGACTCTGGCTGTCTGGTCTCGATGGGGTCTACGGAGGTGATGCCGTGCCCTCTTAATGCCTGCTCAGGGCCTCCCTGGGGCACTTTATGTCCTCCCATCCCACACTGGGTGATGCTCACTCCCATCTTCTGGTCACACCAGTGCCTGACAGGTTTCTCCACAATGAAGTAATCATTTCTCCTCCATATTTAATTCGTATTTTGTAGGAAAGTAGTCTGATATTATGCCGATATTCTGTTCCTCATCAAACTTGTGCCTACCAGCCCTATGGCTCCTGCTAATACCAGTGACTGCTGTAATGGCTGCCAAATGTGAGTGTTTAATTCTGTTGGTCCTTCTACTTTGTTAGTTACCTTCTCTTATAAAGAAGACCTTACCTCCCATTGTGTTCGTGTATATATTTATTTCTATCAATGTGGACTCATGGATGCCTATTTTATTTGGTAGGTTGTACTTTGAAAGTTGTGCTCATTGCTCCTGGGGTGTCATTGCTACTCAATTCTCTCAGGGAACAAATGCATAAGGCAGTAGGCACCTACGCATGCATTTCTGACTGTGTCTACAGCTAACTGTGTTGATGTATTTAAAAACCCAAGAGTTCATCTGACCCTTCCAATTCCATTCCAAACCCTCAGCGTTCTTTCCAGCCTTCCCGAATTCCATGTTTCTAAATCCCTCTGCAACAGTCAGAACGCTGGCTCCCATCAACCTCAGCGTATTTACTTATTTGCTTAATTGATTTGCTGTTTGCTCAGGTAACACAACCTGCCATCTCTGCCCCAGGTCCTCAGAGCTCAGGGAGCACTAAGGCTGAGGCAGCACCGCCCCCCTGCCGCCCCCCACCAACCTCCTGCTCTGCTTTCTCAGGTACAGACATCTCCATGCTTCTAGGGGAAGGAAGGGGATTTGGGAAAGAAGAGAATGATGCGAAGGGAGGCCTCCTTTTTATAAAGCAGTTTTAGGATGGGCTTTCTGTTATAGCATAGACCTTATATCTAACACTATCGGGATTAGTAACTGGGACTTCCTTTTTTTTTTTTTTTTTTTTTTGAGATGGAATCTTGCACTGTCACCCAGGCTGTAGTGCTGTGGCACGATCTCAGCTCACTGCAATCTCCACCTTCTGGGTTCAAGCAATTCTCCTGCCTCAGCCTCCAGAGTAGTGGGGACTACAGGCATGCGCCACCACACCCAGCTAATTTTTTTGTATTTTTTAGTAGAAACGAGGTTTCACCATGTTGGCCAGGATGGTCTCGATTTCCTGACCTCATGATCTGCTCGCCTCGGCCTCCCAAAATGTTGGAATTACAGGTGTGAGCCACCACACCCAGCCTGGGACATTTTTTTTTTTGAGACGGAGTTTCCCTCTTGTTACCCAGGCTGGAATGCAATGGCGCAATCTTGGCTCACCGCAACCTCTGCCTCCTGGGTTCAGGCAATTTTCCTGCCTCAGCCTCCTGAGTAGCTGGGATTACAGGCACGCACCACCATGCCCAGCTAATTTTTTGTATTTTTAGTAGAGAAGGGGTTTCACCATGTTGACCAGGATGGTCTCGATCTCTTGACCTCCTGATCCACCCGCCTTGGCCTCCCAAAATGCTGGGATTACAGGCTTGAGGCACCACGCCTGGCTGCCTGGGACATTTTTTTAAAGCTGACTCAAGTAGGGATTCATAAAACATGGTTTGAAAACCATGCACATGTGTGTATTCTTTAAATTTCTTATTTAATTTTCAAAATACAAATGTACCTTTATTTCTTAATATTCTGAAGTAGGGCTAAGGTCTTTCCTTGGGCGTGGGTCTGTTGTGAAGTTTTATATCATCTTTCAGACACAGACCACACTTATTGGACATTGTGTACAACTTCCAGCTGTATTTCCTTAGCATGATCCTTAAAGATGTTTACAAAGTCTCTGAATGCAAAGTTACTCTAGATGTGTACAATGTTTCCCAGCCCAACCCTATACAGCTCTCTTGCCCATACTTAGTTTAACGGGAATGGTTTTAGTGACTTGTGTTTATTGAGTCTTTCCAGAACAATCTAATTTTCATAGAAATAACACTTACTTGTCACACTCTGATTTCAGTGATCTAAACACTAATTAAATCATATACTTGCAATAATAAATACGATTGGTCCAACCAGGTTTGGAGACATATAGCTCCGCAGGTAATTGGTAAACATAGAACTCAGGGGGTAAGAGCAGAAGGATGTGACATTCTAGAGCAGACTAGGACACTTTTTCTGTGAGTCACGTAGTACATATTTTTGGCTTTTGTAGGTGCTATGGTCTTTATAACAACGACTTCACTCTCATGGTGGTGAGAAAGAAGTCACGGGCCATATGTAACTTCGTCCAAGAAAATCAAACAGGCCTGTGGGCTTAACCAGGGCTGGGAGTTTGATGACGCCTGCTCTGGAGAGTGGCCTATCAGCTGTGACCACTGATAGGTGTGTGTCCTGGGCATCCACTGTGTGTTTTGGGGTGGAAATGGAGGACACTGGTTGGTTAAGTAGACTTTAGGCAAGATAGTTTTTTCCTGCCCTTCACCAGAAAGAATCCTAACTTCAAGTGCCCAAACCATCTCCCTGAACTGCCCGTCTCGCAGACCTTCCTACACCCAAACTATCATCTACTCCTTGGCATTTTCCTGAGGGCAATACATGTTTTATTTACATACATATATATTTTTTGAGACAGGGTCTTGCTCTGTTGCCCAGGCTGGAGTGCAATGGCACGATCTCAGCTCACTGCAACCTTTGCCTCCCAGGTTCAAGCGATTCTCCTGCCTCAGTCTCCCAAGTAGCTGGGATTACAGGCATGCACCACCATACATGGCTAATTTTTGTATTTTTAGTAGAGACGGCGTTTCGCCTGTTGGCCAGGCTGGTCTTGAACTCCTGACCTCAGGTGATTCACCTGCCTTGGCCTCCCAAAGTGCTGGGATTATAGGCGTGAGCCACTGGGTCTGGGCTTCTTTTATTTATATATTTTTAAATCTTTTGTGATAGGACATTTCAAAGACATAGAAAAGTAGAGAGAATAGTGAATGAACCCAATGTAGCCATCCCTCAGCTAAAACAGTTACTACTAATAATGGCTGATTTTCATCTGTAGGCACAGGGGAGCCTCTTTTGCTATCCTAGAAGTCTCCTGCTAGCTATGGAAGCATTGTCCTGAGAGGGCAGCCAGCATAGACACACTTGAGAATCCTTCACTATCAGAGTAAAGGGCCTGAGAGCCTGGCCGCTAAGAGTAGCTGAGCCCCCAGGTTCTCAGGGTCTAATGAGCTATTGCGTTTCTCCCCTTTGAGATGGGGTGCTATTTGTCTTTGAAGGACTCTCTCACTAAGAGGATTGATATGGTTTGGCTCTGTGTCCCCACCCAAATCTCATCTTGAACTGTAATCCCCATGCGTTGAGGGAGGGAGGTGATTGGATCATGGGGGTGGTTTCCCCGGTGCTGTTCTCGTGATAGTGAACGAGTTTTCAAGATGGTTTTATAAGGCAGTTTTCTCTGTTCTTGCTCACTTCTCTCTTCTGCTGCCTTGTGAAGAAGGTGTCTGCTTCCCCTTCCAACATGATTGTAAGTTTCCTCAGGCCTCCCAGCCATGTGGAACTGTGAGTCAATTAAACTTCCTTTGTTTATAAATCACCCAGTGTCTTGTATTTATTTCTTTATAGCAGTGTGAAAACGGACTCATACAAGGATCAAAAGCGAAACTTTTCCAAGTGGATACTTGAAACCATCAACCACCTTTGCCTTCACAAAATTCTTTCCTGCCTTCATTCTTTTTACTCTCTACAAATATAAAAGCTCAAGTGGGGCCAGGAGCTGTGCCTGATGCCTGTAATCCCAGGACTTTGGGAGGCTGAGGTGGGTGGATCACTATGTCAGGAGTTTGAGGCCAGCCTGGCCAGCATGGGGAAACCCCAACTCTATTGAAAATACAAAAATTAGCCAGTCATTGTGGCATATGCCTGTAGCCCCAGCTACTTGGGAGGCTGAGGCAGGAGAATTGCTTGAACCCAGGAGGCGGTGGTTGCAGTGAGCCTGAGATTGTGCCACTGCACTCCAGCCTGGGTGACAGAGCGAGACTCCATCTTGGAAAAAAAAAAAAAGAAAAGAAAAAAGCTCAAGTGTGCAACCTGGCCTTTCAAGCAAAGATTTCTGAAGAGACCAGACAGCGCAGTGGTCAAGAGGGGGCCCTTAGAGTCAGACTATCTGAGTCTAAGTCCCAGCTCTGCCACTGACCAACTGAGGAGAAATCGCATAACCTCTCTGTGCCTCCATTTCCTCATCTGCCTCTGGGATTTTTGAGAGGATGAAAGAAGTTAGATAATACATATGACGCACCTGGAAAGGCGTCCGCACACATTCAGCACTCAGTAACGTCAAAATCAGAAAAAGATACAGACACACCCTACCCACTGGCCACTGGTGGTGAAAGTGTTTACACCGGAGTATGGACTATCCACTGTCTGTAGAGAGTGGGATACCATGGGGACGAGATCCGACTCTTGGCCACATTTAACCAGCTTGGGGACCACGGTTAGCCCCGATGCCTTTCAGAGCCTCCCAGCTCCCATTGACAACACTAGGTGTTTTAACAGCCTGTCCCTTTTACCCTTTCATATTACTTTAGTTGGAAACTCGGAATCGCTTTGCACCAAGGAGTCGTTCCTACCCCACTGTGGGCCTCCTTAGGCCCTGGGGCTTATTTTTAATTAACCAACCACGACTTCAGGAATGCAAATGCTAACAGGTCAAGCACGGCAATGGGCAGCAGCTCTCCTCTGGGCCCCTGGCCTGCTGCTTCTCTTCCAGGCGCAGATCTCCACAACCAGCCATGGGCCTTCTCCAGCTGGCGGCCTCAAGGTGGCTGCCCCTGTGGTTCAGCAGACTGCTAGCTGGACAGTTCCCAGGCTCTTGCAGGGGGACCCTGGAAAAGCCTCCAGCGGCTAATCGGAGAGCAGGCAAATCAGCCACAAGACAGAGGCAGAGGGGAACATCCCAATCCTGGGAGCCAGCCCCCTTCACCTGGGTTTCCTCCGTCCTCTCAGACATGAGAACCCAAGGCCCCTAAAATGTGAGGCCCCAGGGGCTCCAGAATCCTGAAGTTAGTCTGCAGCCCCTGGTCCTAAATAAACAAGGGCCCCTGGCTGAACTCCTCTGTCTTTGGGGTGCTTGAGCTTAGCTGTTAAGCCAATGGAATAAAATGACGGTGCTAACCACAGGGCAGGTGCTTGGCTGAGTACATCCAAGAAGAAGGGGGATGATCAGATGCCAGGAATTACAAGAGCCATTACCAACCAGAGGCATGAGCCAGGAGGGTAATGACTGTGGGCTCCAGTTTCCGCCAGGGGTCTACATCTTGAAGGGCTGTGCCAACACTCCCAAGATAAGTCTTATCTGCAGAAGGACGAGACACAGAGACCAGAGCTTCTAAATGATGCATTTCTGCAGCTGGTTTGGCTTCAAGCTGAACCCCGGCCTTTCCTTCTCTCACACCCTTCCTTTCACATGCTCCTCCCTTGCGTCCTCGCCTGACCCCCCACCCACCATCCATCCAGTGTTTTCCTGACATCCTCTCTGCTTTCTGCAGCTTTAAGGTCTTAGACCGTGCGGTAGGAGGCAGTTAGGCCGAGCTTACTCCCAGGCTCTGTACATGCTCACGGGTTTCCCAGAGTGATCAGGAAGCGTTTGAGGCCCATGGAACAGCACTCCATATTTCATCCCAGGCTCTGGCACTGAATGTGGGCAGATTCAGCCATTCCTCAATGGCTGTACAGGATGTGCTTCATCAGGTGGCTCTCGAGGGTCAGCCCAGATGAACTGGGAGGATCTCCCTGGATAAAGGTCCAAGACAGTCTTTGTCTGCCTGGCTTGGGCACCCCTCAGAAACCACACATCCACCTAGACCCCCATGAACTGGGCTCTCCCCACGCCCCCCAGGTTGTTGGACAGGTCATTCTAGCTAGCAGTCATCAGCCCACTCAGCACTCGGCTCTCCACCTCTCTCTCCCAAGGGCTTTGGCTCAGAATTTGCATCATTCTCAGTTTCACCTTTATCCACTGCATTTTCCGACCAATCGGTATTAGCCCATCAAGCAAACAAACTACATTTGCGTTGGGCAAATGAATTGTTACCCTAGCACAGGCGTCCACCCTTCACCTCATTCTCTCTACCCCAAAGATGCGGTACCCAGGGGTTCCAAGATCCACATGCACTTAGACTTGAATTCCACTGTGTGACCTTGGGCTGGCTACATAAATCTTTCCAGGCCTCAGTTTCTTTATCTGTAAAATGGGACTAGTAATAATAATAATCCTATGGGGTTATCATAATAACCACAAGAGGTAATGCATAGAGAGTAATTTGCACAATGCTTGGCTCAATGTATTTGATGTATTGTTATTTACATTCAGTTGCTCCTTCTCTTATCCCCAACCCAGCAGCGAAGTAAACGGAACAGCTTAAATTATGCTTCTCGTAGCCTATATTTGTAGAATGATCTATTTCTGAAGTTACACATTAATTCAAGGTTTCATTAAGTAGCGCAATGCCTTGGGCAACAGATTACTTATAAATAGCAGAATATTTAGTGGCTCCTTAGTTTTGCAGTCAGACATTAATGGTCCATGACTTGGAATCAGGATGGAGTCAGAACACACGCCCCCACATACATATGCTCACACTGAATGAGAGAGAAAGGTGCTCCCAACACTGCAAGTGAATCTTACCATTATTTTTGAAAAAAGAAGGACCAAAAAGAAAGAGGGAGTAGACCAAAGTTTTCCTTCACCAAAGAATGAAGAACATAGTCCAAGTGTGGGTGAATAGGTCCAGTTTTGCTTATATTAGTTATGGCCGAAGCACCCTTTCAGGATACCGTTTTGCAAATGTTATGAGATCTCATGAGTAAGTTTTCTTTGCCAACCTTTCACTTGTTAAAGAAAGTAATAGATTTCTCACAGTGAATTTAATCATTAGATGATTTGGGTAGGAAGGAGATCACAGCAATTGAGTACACTCACCAGGGATCGCTCAGGCCATCACTGGTCTTGCTGCTGCTGCTGCTGTGTGGTTCATCATGGACAGGCTGCTGGAAGACAGTGTCAGTGGAAGAATGTCACACAGAGATTGCCACACAACCACATGGGAAATGCCTCACGCAGCACAGCAGCTGAGCAAGGGCTTTGAAGATGGCCTAGGTGCTCAAACCGAATCTTGGCCAAAGTTCTTTTTACACCATGCATATTTTTTTTTCACTAAAATTAGAGGGCTACATTGTGCAAGGCCTGGAATGATTAGAGATGTGTTTCTTCATGGCCTTCAAGCTCCTGGAAACTCTCTGAGCCTGAAGACCTCGTCCCCTAGCCCTGCATCCTCCAGCCCTGCCCCTTACCCTTGACCAGGGCAGCTCAGGCTCCAGTCACCTGCCAGAGACCCAGCAACTGGGCCCGGTAGGAGCCAGGTCCGCCCACACACCATTCACTTGCTTCCAGGTACAGATGCTATTTCCAGCTTCCAAGACAGTATATGGAAAAATCCCCAATCAGAAGGCCTTATTGCATGGCTTTTTGTAGAGCGCACAGCTCAGGGTATCTTCCCAGCTCTGGGGAAATCTGAGCATTTTGACTGCTGTTGCATTGATTGTACTCCAGCTGATTCTTTGCTCACCTTCTTTCTATCTCCTTCTCAGTGATTCCCCAAGTCACAGAACTTTACAGCTGGCAGAAACTTTAAAGACCATGTGGTAAAAACCTCAAGAGTTTCAGAAAGAAAACCAAAGCTGTGGCTTTGGGCAGCATAGCAACTGGCAGGCCAGAGGCCATTTCCACCCTTCCACATCCCAACCTTCTCCACCAGCTCCTGGAGCTGATTCCTTCTCCACCACAGCCCATGTCTACCTTTGTGTCTGTGACCAGAGTCAGTAAGACTGTCTTGAGAGATGTGCGAGCCCCTGTACTCCACCTTGTCAATGATACTGAACAAATGCAGAAAAACCTGGGTAAACCAAATGAGCAGACTGCTGGTCTGCAGTCAGTTCTGGAGCATATCCTCGACTTTTTCTCTCTGCTTTCTGGGAGGTAGTGGCAAGCAACAAATCCAAGCAGATGCTCCTTGCCGGTAGCCCCGCATTGCATCGAGCTGCGCCTTGGCTGGAGCCCTCCCCACCCCGGGAGGCCCAGAGAGCTCGCCCCTCATGCACCAGCTGACCCTTCCGTCCAGTGTGTCCCAGAACACACAGTCACTGGCGTGAGTTCTCCCCAGCCCTCCGCACCAGAGGTGGTTTCTCCTTTTCCGTCCTGGGAAATAAAACAATGGTAAGCAGCTTTGTTCAGAGATGGTTATCCCTGATTATTCCCTTGGGGTTGACCAGGGCCTGGGAGTGAGCATTGACAGAGCCCCCAGCCTGTGGCAGACGGGGTGAGGGCACAAGAGAAGAAGGAAGCCTGGGCTGGGCATGTTAGGAAAATTGAGCTTCTCTTCAATTTTCCCTGTGAATCTCCAGGCACAGCTTCTACAGGGCCTCACCTCCCACAGTACTGCAGGGCTGATGGGGCTAGGGTCAGAGAAATATCTACAAACCAGGTCCCGGTGTCCCTGGGCCTCTCTGTGGGCATCACTCTGGTGAAAATAGGTGTCTGTGTGTGAGGTCCCTGGAGGCAGCACCGACTTTACATACCAAACACTGCCTGCCACTGTCTGGGTACACATGGCTGCTGGAGAGCACAGGTGAATGTGCCTGCTGGAGATCAGGTGGCAGGGGACAGCTCCTCATCCACAGATGCTGTCTTGTCCATTGTGGCCCTAGCCCCCAACCCAGTTGCCGCCATGACTCCCTTGGGATGGAGGGGCCAATGTTTACGGAGCCCCTGAGATGCACAGCTGGGGCTGGGGGCTTCGTGTCCATTGCTCCTGGTGACTGTCCTGCAACATAGGTATCATTGCAGCCTTTTACAGAGGAGGAAACAGGGGCTCAGGGGACAGCAAGCGCACGTTCCCAAGATTGCACATGTAGCAGGACCATGCTGAGAGACAGTGTGAGGGGGATTTGTATCAATTTAGAGCTAGAAAGGAGTTCAGCCATACCTACCTTTCAGGGAGGCTTAAGAGTGAGAGCAAGTGAGATTAGGATTGACAGACAGGCAGAGAGAGAAGTGGGGGAGAGAGGGAGAGAGGGAGAAAGGAGAGTCCAGCGTTGTTGGAAAGGGAGGGCAGTGCGGTGTTGAGATAGCAGGATGATGCTGAGAGGGACAGAGGCAGGGCAGGGTGATGGACATGCGTGGGGAGCGGAAAGAGGCTGGCTTCAGAGTCAGGTGTCTGCACTTGACCCAGGCTGCGGAAACTTGGACCATTAACTTAACCTCCCTGAGCCTCATTTACTCATCGACAAAACAGCTGTTAATACTTCAGTCACAGGCTGGTCAGCAAGAGTAACTGACATAATATACAGGAAGGTACTTAGCACACAGCCAGCACTCCCCAAACACTTGTTTCCTCCCGGCTGAGCAGAAGAGGCCTGGCTAGCCTCACTTCTCATGACAACTAGCAAGTGTTAGGACAGTGCCCCTGCCAAGGGCCCTCAGACCAACCCTCCAGGGGCTTTTATGCCTCAGACGCCTCATTTGCATGCCCTGGTTGGAAACTGCTTGGTAGAGGAATGGAATGTTCTGGCCTCACCGATTTGATTTTCAAATCACTTCCCTCTGAGCAATATCCTCCCTGCAGGGCAGAGTCCCAACACTCGGTTACACCTACGGACTCGGCCTAGTGATATGGGACACTGAGACTGGAGGGAGGGAAGGGGCTCACCCCACCCTTTCCACACCTTACTCCCAGTATGCAGGTTTCTAGAAACCGGGTTAAGAAGCTGCAGATTTGGAGAGATGTCAGGGGTGGCTATGGGGCGCCTGTAGGGAGAGGGCAGGATTCCTGCTCTGGCCGGGGTCGGTGGGGAGGTTGTTGTGTGTGCTGGTAGAGTCTTGGTCCCTATTTCTTACCCCAGTTGGCTCTCTCAGGCTTCTGTCCCCAGGGAGAAGAGCTGCCACATCAAGCCTCAGGAACTCTCCTTTGACCCTGAACTGCCCACTTCCCTTCTTTCCTGACGGCGCCAGCAGAGGGCACCAGGAGCCACGCAGGAGCTGCGGGACGTCCTGGCCACAGGGATGCCGCCCTCAGCCAGCCTCACCTGAGGATGGAACAGGGGGCTGCCTGGTTGCAGCGATCCTTCAGAGAGCAGTCCCTGCTGCCTTGCACAAAACGCCTCTGAGATCAGAAGCCCTTTCATGGAGAGCAGGTTTCAATTTCCAGTTCTTTTCGGGACGGGAAGCAGAGGGACTTGTGGGCATTTATGTGGAATTGCAACTGAGAAAATTGAGGCTCAGAGTGTTTAAGTCACTTGCCTGACATCATCCAGCTGGTAGGGTTTGCACCTAGATCGGCCTGACTTCAGAGCCACACTCTTCTCAGCATTGCTGTTCTGTCTGATTATGAATGGTGCATCTTAGACAGCAGGCTCGCCCAAGAAGGTAGCAGGCCCTCTGAGAGGAGGCTGTGGGGCATGCCAGCCTGTCCAAGCCCCTTTCCCAGGCTCCGCCCATACCCTCCTCTCCTCAGGCCATCTTATAACGGAAGGGCTGAATCTCCCTGACAGTGCCATCCTGCTCTCAGCCCAGAAAGACTCTTTGAACAGTCACCTTCCCCTCCATTCAGAGGCTTCTTAGCTCTGGAACAAGGAAAAAATTTAAATGATTCCCAGAGCATTATGTGCAATGGAGGCACCAAGTTACTGTTGGAAACCATGGCTCCACAAAACCCCTCTCGTGATGCTGTGGTCCAGTGTTCCCTGAGAGAGAACCCCGAGCCACCAGGATGTGGGTGGCAGATGTGATGATCATGCAGATGGGCTGCCACAGTAGGAAACCGAAAAGCAGCTCTATCCAGTGCCCTGGTGTGCCCCTGGGTGAGGGTGGGGCAGAGGCTGTGCACTGGGTCTGAGGTCTTAGGAAGTCCATCTTCCTTATGTCCCTCTTCAGGGCACTTTCGGTCTCAGATGAGTGAAAAATGAGTTGGAGGGCTGGGTGCGGTGTCTCATGCCTGTGATCCCAGCACTTTGGGAGGCCGAGGTGGGCGGATCATGAGGTCAAGAGATCGAGACCATCCTGGCCAACATAGTGAAACCCTGTCTCTATTAAAATACAAAAATTTGTTGGGTATGGTGGCATGCACCTTTAGTCCCAGCTACTCGGGAGGCTGAGGCAGGAGAATTGCTTGAAGCTGGGAGATGGAGGTTGTAGTGAGCTAAGATCATGCCATTGCATTCCAGTCTGGCACCTGGCGAAAGAGCAAGACTCTGACTCAGAAAAAAAAAAATGAGTTGGAGGTGAAAGAAGTTCTCTGGGCAAACCATTTAGTTCCCAGACGCAGGTTGTCCTGTGGAGGTAATGACCATCTCCATTTTACAGATGGGGAAGTGGGGGCTCAGAGAGGAGAAAGACTTGCTTGAAGTCACACAGGGAGAAGTCTCTGAACAAGGAGAGCCTATGGCTTCTTTTTTTTTTTTTTTTTGAGACGGAGTTTCGCTCTTCTTACCCAGGCTGGAGTGCAATGCCGCAATCTCGGCTCACCGCAACCTCCGACTCCTGGGTTCAGGCAATTCTCCTGCCTCAGCCTCCTGAGTAGCTGGGATTACAGGAATGTGCCACCATGCCCAGCTAATTTTTGTATTTTTAGTAGAGACGGGGTTTCACCATGTTGACCAGGATGGTCTCAATCTCTTGACCTTGTGATCCACCCGCCTCGGCCTCCCAAAGTGCTGGGATTACAGGCATGAGCCACCGCGCCTGGCAAGCCTGTGGCTTCTAAGCTGCTGCTGTTGTCACTGCCTTCCAGTGTTCCCATACCCGGCAGGGACAATAATGAAAGTAACTTTTTCCGACCAAGTCACCATGTGAGTTTCTGGTTGCTGATGTGACAAATCACCACCGACTCACTAGCTTTAAACAACACACATTTATTACAACAACATACAAAGAACTGTATTGTCGTACTAGCTTTAAACAACACACATTTATTACAACAACATACCAAGAACTGTATTATCGTACAGTTCTTTGGGTCAGAAGTCTTAGTGGGAGGAAATCAAGGTGTTACTGGAAAGAGGGGTCTTTATCCAGACCACTGGATTTATAGGCGCCCACCACCGTGCCCAGATAATTTTTGTATTTTGAGTAGAGACAGGATTTCACCATGTTGGTCAGGCTGGTCTCAAACTCCTGACCTCGTGATCTGCCTGCCTTGGCCTCCCAAAGTGCTGGGATTACAGGCATGAGCCACAGAGCCTCATCAAGTTTTTCTTATGTAGGGATCTTGTCTCCGCAAAGACTAAGCCAAACCTGTGCCTACCTGCAGTGGGCTGACAGCATGATACTTAGTACTCTACTGATTTAAAGAAAGCGATCCCTGACATTTTCCTATGTGAGCACACCAGAACCCAGCTGGAATTATTCTGTAAGCGTTTACTGTTAGGGGTATTGAGGCATCTGGACTTTCTGCCGTTGGAGGAGTTTGACCTTGCAGGTATTACCAAGCTGCTTCCTTAGCTGTAAACATCTTAGGACCATGGGTTGTGGCTGGCAAGGAATGTGCCTTGCTAGTTTTAAGATGGCGTTGATTTTACCTATTTATTTATTTTTGAGACAGACTCTGACTCTGTCACCCCAACTGGAGTGCAGTGGTGCAGTCTCGGCTCACTGTAACCTCGGCCTCCCAGGCTCAAGCAGTTCTCCCACCTCAGCCTCCCAAGTAGCTGGGATTACTGGTGCATGCCACCACTGCCCGGCTAATTTTTGTATTTTTAGTAGAGAAGGGGTTTCATCACGTTGGCCAGGCTGGTCTTGAACTCTTGATCTCAAATGATCCACTGGCCTCAGACTCCCAAAGTGCTGGGATTACAGGTGTGAGCCACTGCGCCCAGCCAAGATGGAGTTGATTTTAAAATGGTGTCACTCTGGCTCTCCTAGGCTCCTGCGTCCCTAACAAAGGTGTTGGCAGGGCTGGCTCCTCCTGAAGGCTCTGAGGGACAATGTATTTCCTTGGCTCTGGCTGTGCCAGCTTCTAGGAGCAAGAAAGGCCTGCATCCCTTGGCTCACGGCTCCTTCCTCCATCCTCAAAGCCGTCAGCATGATGTCTTCCAGTCCTTCTCTGACCCTCCTGCCTCCCTGTTATAAGGACTCTTGTGATTTGATTGGGCCCACCTGAACAATCCCCCATCTCCAGGTCCTTAACTAATCACCCGTGCAAAGTCCCCTTTGCTCTGTAAAGTAACAGCTAGGGCCTGGGGACTTGGACAGGGATAGCTTTGGGGGCCATTATTCTTCCTATCACAGTCACCCTGTGGGTTAGGAAAAAAAGGTGTCAGGCAAGCAACCTGACCATAGCGAGCAGCAGAGTCCTCAGAGCCTGGCAAGATCGGTCTCTCAGGTGGTGAGACCGTGTACGGAGAGAGTGTGCCAGAGCAGGCAGGGACCCTGGGGCTGAGACCGGCTCATTGTCCACCAAGACCTACCTCCTTTCTTCCTGGGCTGGCTCTGAGACTCCACTGGCAGCCTCCCGTTAGGTTACGTGGACATAAACCCCCATGGCTCCAGGCTTCCACTCTTCCTTCATCTTTAGGGTGGACACGGCCCCAGGCTGATCTAAGCATAAGAGACAGCTAGGGTATTGCCAGATATTGGTTCCCAGCTGTCCCCTGGAACAAGACTGAATGTTAACAAGTGCCCAGAGATCCTGGTGAGCTGAGAGTTTGGGAGACACTGCAGCAGATCGCAGTGTGGCTGCATGACTCCCTGCAGCAGGATGGGCATAGGGAATTCATAGGAAGGCAATGTGGGGAGCATGCCCCCACCCCTGTGATGGAGTCAGCTTGGCCTGTGGGCTGTCTGTGTTGATGGAGTCTGGCCGGCAGAAATGAAAAGTGTCTGTTTTCCTGTATCTGATGGAGGTATCTACTTTGAGCAGCTCACTTTTCTCCCCCGACCAAGAGGGTTACCCGGGCCAGGTGAAGGCAAGTGAGGAAGCATTGAGTCAGGGCATTGCTGCGTGTGTCAGCACAGAGCCAGGCTACCCAGAGCCTTGCAGCACCCCAGAAGCATTCACAAGCTGCCCAATAGGAAGGGATGGGAGGACTCCAAATAAGACGGGAGGACTCTGGAATGGGATGCATGCAGCCTTGCCCCTCTGAACCTCAGCTCACCTCTGCAGGGCTACAGTGGCAGGGGATTGGTTCCCTGGGAGTGCTCACAGCCATTCAACAGGTCTGAGAAGAAAGGCTGAGAGAGTGAAGGGCTCTGTCCCCCAGTCTCAGGCCGGTTCCCCAGGCCGAGCTGTCCCCACACTACCTCTCCACTCAACGAGCATGCCACTGTGCCCAGACAGAGCTCTGGGGCTGCACCTGCACTCCAGGGTCTGTGACACACGAAGCTATCTGCCCCCTGCAGCGCCCTCTACCCTCCAGCCCCCACATCAACAGAGACTGAGCATCGACCTTCACAGGGGGCAGCCCCAGGAAGGTCAGGGACAATTCTACCCCAGATGTCTAATTTCATCCTCAAATGTCCCCACACTCCTACTCGGGCAGGACAAGCCTTGAACGTGCCGCATCTTCCAGGTGGCCCTCCCAGTCCCCAGCCTGGCCTCTGGAGCCACCACCATGGTGGGACTTACAGAGACCAGAGAACAGTGCATCCCACATCCCGCTGTTCCTTGTGTCTGCAGCCCACCTCTCCAAACTCAGCACTGAGGCTACCAGAAAAAGAAGCCAGTAGAACCCCAGTACCTCCCGGAAAATCCAGCAGAAATCCACATTTTTGCCCATGCACTGCCACCTGCTGGCCAGCAGGTGTGGAGTTGCTGAGAGGCTAGAGGCAGAATGGAGGTGGAGGCTGTGGAAGTTTCACCTTCCAGCTCCGCCTCTCCTGCGCACAGGACTAGGGTCCCGTCCCTGGGGGTGTGACTGACCCCCCACATTTCCCCTCTGCTGCTCCTGTCAAATCCATCTCGCATGCTGTGGCCTTGTTGAAAAGACTCTGTTAAAATAACTCACATGGAGGTGTTGTGACTGATGATGACTTTAATTATATCTTTTACCCAGCCCCTCTGAGAAAAAAAAAAATTGGAATCCAGGTTGGACCATGTTTACCTCCAAATAAATGACTCTCTAATTGTGGAGTTTCGGGCTCTGCATTGGTGTTTTGGACAGGCAGGGCTCTTCCTAAGCATCCCTGGATCTCTGATTTACCCTGAGTGAGAGGTTGAGTCAGTAGGGCATATATTGTACCTGTCACCTCAGGATGTCATAAAGGAATAGAATATTAGAGTTGGCAGTGACCTTAGAGACCCAGCCATTGCACAGGTGAATCAAGAAAGGGAAGGGATTTGCCCACAGGGAACAGACTGGAAGGAGAATCTCTCCCCAAAACTGACAGACATTCTGAGAATTTTAAGGGGAAGCATGATATTCAAATCCCAGAGAGCAGTCTTGCTCCCCCAATCCCATTATCCCCTATTCCTTCCCAAGGATGACATAAGGGCTGGGCAGAGGGAGGCATCACTGGCACAGAGAGAGCCCCCTGCCTCCTCCAGCTCAGTGTCTGTTCTTCCGTCCATACCTGCCTGTGGGATGTGATCCAGCTCACGGCTCTTCTCCAGAAGGGTTGGAGAGGAATTTTGTCTCATTTTCCATCTTTTTATCTCTCTCAGCTACATTATGGATGATTCCAACTTTTTAAAAAAATTTATGAATTCCTTTGCAAATGTTTCTAATCTGATGTTTATACCTTTTTTTACTTTCAAAATTTAATAATTTTATTTTTCATTTTGAGATGTATTTGGTGTCAAATCCGTTTGGTCATCTTGGATAACTTTGTGTTCCCTGCATGTGTTTTTAATTTCCCCTTTTATTCCTGTAAACACTGAAAACACAACTTTGAATTCTGTTCCCAATAATCCCATAATTGTGACATCTTTGGTGATCTAATTCTGAATCTGCTGCTCCTACTGACACTTACTCTGAAAGACTGTTTTTCTTGTGGAGGCTCAATTTTTATTGCGAGCTCATGTTTTGCAGATATCAGTCTGTGGGAATTCTGAGAGGCCTGGGCTGAGGGTTAGCCCTCTGGAGAGATCTGTTTTGATTTCTATCAGGAGCCCTGGAGTACTTGCTTCCATCCTGGAAACACACTAAAATATTTCTTTCTCTCGGATATTCTTCAGGGAGTGCAAATCCATACCCAAAATCCATGTAAGGACAGTCTTTAAATTTTCAGGGGGAGGGAAGAGTAAAATATCTCTCTTCTTTTTCCTCTTCCTTCTCTTCTTCCACCTTCTCTCTTTCTCTTTTTTAAGACAAAGCCAAGACCAAGACAGACACATTTTCTTGTTAGTTTCTTTTTCTATGCCATCTTTTTTTTAAAGAGTTAGCTTTTCAAGGATTCTAGCTTTTTCTAAGAGTCTCAGTCCTGACACTCCATCTTGCCGGCATGAGGCCAGGGCCTTGCCTTGTCTGTTTTGTATGGCTGTTAAAACCAGTGACTGCAGGTTTCAGATATTTCCAGGTACTTCTAGGGCAGCCCACAGCATCAGGGGTCATTTACCTTTCTGGGTTTCAGCCTCTTCTTTGTTTTTGGCCTTAGTGAGTTTCCTTACTTTCTTATACGTTCACGTTCAGGGAGTCATTTAAAATATGTTTGCTTTATTTCAATCAACATGTCCAGGTATTTGTAGTGGAATTAATTTTCTTCCCAGAACATTTAGTCTAGAAGTGGAAGTCCTGATTTTATATTTAAATGTTTGAATGTTTGCTGCATGTGAAAAGTTTAACCAACTGTGAAGCGCGAGGGAACACAACCCACACAGGAGATCACCCTCACTTCCAACGCCAGTGACAAGTTTAGGGGTTCTCAAGGCCACCTCTTTTGATACCCATTGCAAAGTTGGAGAGGCCAGTTCCCCAAACCACTCAGTTTTGATAATTTGCTAGGAAGACTCATAGAGCTAACTGGGAGATGTTAGGCTCATCTTATACTCATGGGTGCAGATGAGCATCAGCCAAAAGAGGTTGCTCACAGGTGTGTCTGGACCATGCCTAGCTGCTGTGGTCCTCCCTGTGGGGTCAGCCTCCTGTTCCCAGCATCCATGTGTGGCAGAATGTGGGAGTGCTGGCAACCAGGGAGGTTCACTTGAACCTCAGTGTCCAGAGTTTTCCTTGGGCCTCATGGCATAAGCATGGCAGACGGTTCACATACTGGTCTCTCTTTGCAGCCTGTGGCTTCTCTGGATGTGACTCAAAACCTTTACCTTACATTGTTGGACTTTCTAGTTTGACCAGTCCTTACCTGAAATCACATCGTTAGCTATTCAGTGTAAATACAATCCGACAGTCTTAGAGCTTAAAGGTTCACTCCCATAAGCTGAAAGCAAAAGCCAGACCTTTTTTTGGGCAAGGTTAAATTATTTATACAGATCAGTTTTTTTGAGACAGAGTCTCTCTCTATCGCCAGGCTGGAGTGCAGTGGCTCACTACAACCTTGACCTCCTGGGCTTAATGGATCTTCCCACCTTAGCCTCCCTAGCAGCTGGGACTACACGTGCACCACCATGCCTGGCTAGATTTTGCATTTTTTGTAGAGATGTGGTTTTGCTGTGTTGCTCAGGCTGGTCTCAAACTTCTAGCCTCAAGTGATCCACCTGTCTCTGGCCTCCCAAAGTACTGGGATTACAGGTGTGAGCCACCACCAGACTACTATTTTGTCACACTTCTCTATTCTAGAGTTCTTCATTTTGATTCACTTTGTTAAATTAAAAAAAAAAAAAATCAGAGAAAAGGTATCACTGTACCCCAGGCTGGAGTGCAGTGGTACAATCATAGCTCACTGCAGCCTCACGCTCTCAGGCTCAAGCCATCCTTCCACCTCAGCCTCTCGAGTAGCTGGGACCACAGGCATGCACCCCATGATGAGTAACTTTTTTTTTTTTTTTTTTTTTAAGAGACAGGGTCTCACTATGTTGTCCAGGCTGGTTTTCAACTCCTGGCCCCAAGTGGTCCTCCTGCCTCTGCCTCCCAAGTACTGGGATTGCAGGCATGAACCATTCCTCTGGCCCCTCTCTTCTTTTCCTTTTGTAAGCTCTTCTTGTTTACCTTTCCCCTCTTTGGCATGTAATCTTATCTCTCTGCTCCAATCTCTTTCATGTCTGCTTTAAGCCTCCTCTCCTAAGGAGCCATGTTATCTTTCCTGGTTTTAAATGAAGAATTATGTATCTGATTTCTCCTTTACTCTGTTCCCCAGGGGTCCCTGGGAGGTTCCTCTTCTAATGCAGTGTTTACTTGCCTTTTGCTCATCCTCCCGTCTTCTGGCTAGGATGCAGCTTTTTTTTTTTTTTGACAGGGTCACTCTGTCACCCAGGCTGGAGTACAGTGGCACACTTTCAGCTCACTGTAGCCTTGACCTCCCAGGCTCAAGTGATCCTCCCACCTCAGCCTCCTGAGTAGCAGGGACTACAGGCATGTATGACCACACCCAACTAATTTTAGTTTATTTTTTGTTGTAGAAACAGGGTCTTGTCATATGGCCCAGGCTGCTCTTGAACTCCTGGGCTAGAGTGACCCGCCTGCCTCTGCCTTCCAAACTACTGAGATTACAGGTGTGAGCCACCACGTGTGTCCTGGTGAAGCATTTTTGAGTGGGAAGCATTTTGAGTGGCCTCTTCACCTTAAGAACTTTGTAGATCCTATGCCATTGTCAGTGAGGTTCCTCCACCTGGACTCACCTCCCCCGACTTTGAGGCTGGTCATGGAGGATTAATGGGGACACTAATGCCCTTGCAGACACTGCCGTTGGCCCTCTTGGTCTCTTGCAGCACTGCTCGTGTGTGGCCACTGCACTCTCCTGGTCCTTTTCCCTTCTCTCTCTGCCTTTCCTCTTTTGGCTCCTTCCTTCTCTCTGTCTCTTTCCCTGTAAGGTTCTTGGACAGCATTGTTTGAGAGTGGGGGGCAGAGGCAATGCAGGGAGTGGTTAGGAACTGGTGTGCCAGCAAACGGCCTGGCAGGATCCTGGCCCTGCCACCCACAGGAAGGGCTGGTTATTAGGTGTGTTATGAGCCTCCCCTCCCAGCTTCCTCCTCAGAGGCCTACGATCAAGATGAAAGGAGGGCAAATGTGCTGCATGCAAAATGCACCGCTATTATAGGTAGGTAGACAGGCATGAGCGGGGGCAGGAGAGGGCTCTCTCCCCACCCACCAGGAATGTCAAGTGATGGTTCCCCAGTGATCACACTGCCTCTCTAAAAGTGATACACTGGCAGCCAGTGCCAGGGAGAGGCCATTTCCTAACAGTCCACACCTGTGCACTAAAACATTAGTTAAATGTAGGCACCCGGGAGAAACAACTTCCCAAGCATGGGCATTAAGAGACAAAATGGCAAAGTATGAGCTTCCGGGGGCACGCCACCGCCACCGGAAGAGGGAAGAAAGCCTCAGATGGGCATGCGTACAACTTAAACGCACCGCGTGCTTGCCTCCCAAGGGAAGGGCGAATACTGCGCATGCGGGCAGCCCGCCCTAAGTGAAGAATCATGGGAAAGGGGCCAGTCTAGAAAGTCCTAGGGTCAAAGTTAAACGTTGCACATGACCTTGGTGCCTTCCAAGTGCGCTTAATTTTCTTTCCGGTTTTAAAGCCTTTTAAAGTAAACCTCCACTCCTGCTTTGAAACTTACCTCGGTCTCTTCTGCCTTGTGCCCCTCAGTGGACTTCTTTCTTCTGAGGAGGCAAGAATTGAGGTTGCGGGATCCTGTAGGGATTTGCCGCAGGTGACTTGGGTATCTTTCACTGGTCACACTGCCTGGCACACGGCACGTGATGAAGATGGAGCACTGATTCTTTTTATTGTCAATTCACTGGCTGTCTGGACCCTCTATTTGAGCTCTGATTTCTAACCAACTGATTTGTTCCATCCTCTACTTTTTTCTGCACATAAACTTCTTATGGGCAATGACCTGCCGTATGCATCCCAGAGCCTGTCTCCATGCCCGCTGCAGAGGCCTCTCTGGGTATTGCTGAGTGGGCTGACTCAGAGGCAGTGCTGGGCAGGGGAGGTGCCCACCTTGTCCCCATTCTGGCGAGAGCCTGTGCCTGCAGGGAGACGCTCCTGTTGCTTACTGCAGCTGCCTCCTCACTCAGCCTCACCGAAGCATCTGGCAGGACCCCCAACACCTTCTTCCCCAGTCTCTGCCCCACCTGCCTTCTCGGCAGGCTGTCTGCATGGCTCTGCCTGGGCTTCAGGTTCCAGGCTTCTGTCAAGGTGGGGGAGGATCCCAGCTGCAGGATAGACACAGGCAGGTATGGGTACCTCACTGGCATTAGGTCATAGGTTTCCTGAGCCTGGGCCTCTGAGGCAGAGAGCTCAAGCTGTCCCCTCCCCTCAGCCTCCCGCAGCAGCCTGTCCTGGGGCCTCTGGCCTGGACAACTCCGAGCCTACATCATAGAGTGGCATGATGAATGAAGCTATAGCCAGCTGAAATCTGGCTAAGAGTTAGGTTGACTTCAAGGGGCCCCTTGGGAGTTCCTGGGAGGTGGCCAAAAGTTGCAATCAGCTGCCCAGACATCTGTGTGTGTGTGTGTGGGGGGGGGCACATATAGGCTCAGGGAGGCAGGAGGAAGGGAGCCTGATGGGCCCTGGGATGTGCCATTTCCCCTGCCAGAAGCCTACCTGCCTCACCCAAGCTTGCCGCGTTGTGCTGGGAAAGGATGGTCTTGGCTCCGGCCTCTTTCCTCCTCTCCTGTGGAGAGAACATGGGTCCTGGAAGGCACTGAGCTCCCTGTGCTCAGCCCTGCTCAGCCCTTCCACCAGTTACCTGTCCGGTGGGCACACTGAAGCAGCTTTCCCCAAATCAGAGGCTCAGAGAGGTGAGCGATGCACCCACCCTGCACAGCTGGCAGGAGGTGCACTGGGGCTCCCACACAGACTGGTCTTCAGGCCCCTGGCCGCATCCATCATTCCTGCCTCTGTTCCTGTCCTTCAGGGGCCTGGCCAGCTGGGCACATCAGCTTAGGGCTGTGACCCCCCCTAGGGGCCTGAAAGTGTTTTAATTTTTTTTTTCCCTAACACGGAGTCTCACTGTCACCCAGGCTGGAGTTCAGTGGTGTGGTCTCAGCTTACTACAACCTCTACCTCCTGGGTTCAAGTAATTCTCCTGCCTCAGCCTCCGGAGTAGCTGGGACTACAGGCCCTCTCCACCATAACTGGCTAACTTTTGTATTTTTAGTAGAGACCGAGTTTCACCATGTTGGTCAGGCTGGTCTCGAACTCATGACCTCATGATCTGACTGCCTCAGCCTCCCAAAGTACTAGGATTACAGGTGTGAGCCTAAGTGTTTTAATTTTAAAGTCTTTTAAAATCAAAGGAAAAAAGAATATGGGAATGAACATATGCAAATGAACTCAGCCTAATTATATTTGTATTTAAACCAATACAATCATAAAATGTGATATTTTCTACTTAAAGTGCCTGGAGCCAAAGGTGGTAATAGGACGCTGGTCCCTCTTCACTGCCACCACTCCTCCAGCCCACCCGCTCTCAGCCTCAGAATGGGGCTTGTTAGACCTTCGGTTTGCCTGGGCTGTGGGTGCAGCCCCTGGGGCAGCTCACACCTTAGCAGGAAGCAGTCTCAGTTTTGTGAGGGGGTCAGCCCTGCCGGGAGCAGCTAGGATAAGCAGAAAGAGATTTGTGCAGAAGTCCCAGCTTCGGCTTCGTATGTGTCCCTCCTCCTTGGGTTTAGGGATGTTCTGGGGTGTTTAAAGTATGAGTGGGCTGTCCCCACCAAGAATCAACTTCCGTAAAGGATGGGGGACTCGCCTGGGAAATAACTGACTGCAAGGGGAGAGAGAGCAGCCCGCCCTTGCTTGGCTGTAGTAAAACGGGCCAGGCAGATTGGAGGAGAGAGTGGGAGACAGCAACTCAGGTCATCTCACCTGCGACCCTCCTGTGCACTCACCTGAGAGAGTGGTCAGGGGCGACCAATCGATCCAAGCACGCATGGTGGCTGTGGACCCTCATCCATGTGTCCCATGCCCTGGAGCCCTGGAGAGTGGCCTCCCATGTGGCTTTAGGAGCTGGCATCCCGTTGAGTTTTCATGTGATGTGGGACTGGTGTTGGAAGATATGGTGCCTTTTTCAGGGGCAGCCCCAGCTCTGGCCAAAGAACAGCCCACAGAGGTGATCTCTTGGGGGTGGGGGTCAGGACAGACAGAGAGATGGACAGACGGACAGGTGGGGGAGGCCCAGATCTGCCACCTCGAGGAGGCTCCTGGGGAGCATGGCACCATTCAGTTTCCCAGGCCTGCTCCGGATCACTGAGCAGAACCTCAGGGAAGCGCCAGGAACCCCGCTAAATGTGGGAAGCACTGCTCTGTAACTTCTTATCCATCTTCCCTCTACATCCCCAACCCTGTGGGGAGGGCCCCTGCTCCTCCTATGATTCTGATGACAAAACTGTGGCTCAGAGGTATGAAATGCTGGGTCCAGAGGCCACAGTTGGCAAAAGACAAAATGAGGATGTGACCAGGTCTGGCCACCTCCCGAGTCCATGTACCACAGGGCCCTGGCCATTCCCAGGCTGGGAGAGGCGCATGTGAGCCATGCTTTGTGAGTGACTGTGGAGTCGGGCCATTCTGGGGGCTGCTTCATGCAGGGACTGTGGGGATGCACTCAGGCCACAGGGGATGGGGAGTGTAGCTCGCATGTGAACCCTGCTTTCCTGTCATCAGCCAGCTGTGCGACCTTGAGCAGGTAATAACCCTTCCCAAGTCTCATCCCTCCATCTGTAAAATGGAGGTGGAGGGGACGATACATCACAGGGTTTTGGGGAGAGGAGATCAAGCTCAGAGCCCAGCTCACTGCCAGCTAAAGGGGGTTTGGCGAGCAGTGACAAGCTGGGAAGGGGACACTCTCTTCTTCAGGGCCCTCCTCCACTCTGGTGTCTCTTCCTTGCCTTTTATTCATTCCCTTTCCTGTAATCCCTAGTCCTTCTAACCTCATCCAAATCCAAGATGCCTGGAGTGGGGAACGGGGTGGAAGAGGAGCTAAACATCTCCCCCCGCTCTGCCAGCTCCCCCTTCCCTTTGCCCCTCACCTCATGGCACCAGGTGGGTCAGACCCAGCTGGAGGAGCAAGACTGTTTTGAACAGAAACAGGGGCTCCCTAAAGAATTCTGAGAAGATGCCTTAAAGGGGAATTCCCTGGCTCTGATGTCATTTCAGTATTTCCTGGGGGAGCTGCACCTGCTCTTATTCCAACACCTTCTATAAGAGGCTCAGCCTTCACCCTTGATGAGATGGAAGGCAAGGGCAACTGCCATATGTAGAGCACAGTCTAAAATCCTTGCGCACAAAGCCGGGGGCACTTTGGCAGAGGTCCAGTGGGCTTGCTGGATGAGAAAGCCCAGGAGCTGCATCTGCTTCCCTTGGCCAGAGAGCGGCAGCCTGTGGGATGCAGGTGGTCTGACTTTTCTCTGTCCTCGGGGCTCTGCTGGTTCTACCAAACTGGGCCCTGGAGTCAGGGGCCCTGGGGTCAGATCCTGGCTTTGACCTTGACCCTGAAGGCAGAGTGCCCTGGTAATGAAGAACTCCAGGGTCAGAGTCCGAGAGATCTGGGTTCAAACCCCAGGTCTGTCAGTCAGTAGCTGAGTGACATTGAGCAAACCCCTGAGCCTTCAAATACCTTCCTCCTGGGCTTGTAAGGATGCTTAAGTGAGATTTTAAAGCTTCTGGTGTCCAGATGAAGTACAGCTGATATCCAAGATGCTTTACCCCCTCCCTCCCTTCAAAGATCCCCAATACCCTGCCACCCCCACTAAGGGCCGAACTGCGAGACATCAGGGTTACAATCCTGGCTGATGCCGCCCTCTAGTGGCAGGGTGCAGCAACACAAACCATCACTGCAAACAGGAGCATTTCACCTCCTCCTGGAATTGTCTGAACAATGGTTTGTGGTCCAAAAAAACCATGACTTCTTACTAAAGTTAGGAATACTGTATATAATACTACATGAAGGTCCATTTTTAAAACATTTCCAATACATACACATTGACAAGTTCTTTGTTTGTTGTTCTTGACGCAGGGTCTCTCTCTGTTGCCCAAGCTGGAGTGCAGTGGCGCGATCACGGCTCACTGCAGCCTCAAAATCCAGGACTCCGGGGATTCTCTCACTTCCCTCCCAAGTATCTAAGACCACATGCATGTCATGCCCAGCTTATTTTTAAAACAATTTTTTTTGTGAGGGTACACATGGGGGTCTCACTTTGTTGCCCAGGCTGGTCTCAAACTCCTAGCCTCAAGGGACCCTTCTGCCTTGACCTCCCAAAGCAAAGGATTACAGGTGTGAGCCACTGCACCTGGCCAACAAGTTCTTAATATTGATATTTTTTCTCCAAATATTTCCATGTGAGATTGGCTTGCCATTAACACCTTGAATTTCTCCTTTCTTTCCTTCCTTCCTTCCTTCCTTCCTTCCTTCCTTCCTTCCTTCCTTCCTCCCTCCCTCCCTCCCTCCCTCCCTCCCTCCCTTTCTTTTTTCTTTCTTTTTCTTGAGATGGAGTTTGGCTCTTGTTGCCCAGGTTGGAGTGCGATGAAGCAATCTCGGTTCACTGCAACCTCCACCTCCTGGGTTCAAGCGATTCTCCTGCCTCAGCCTGAGTAGCTGGGATTACAGGCATGCACCAGCACACACTCAAACAATTTTGTATTTTTAGTAGAGGCAGGGTTTCTCCATATTGGTCAGGCTGGTCTTGAACTCCCGACCTCAGGTGATCTGCCCACCTCAGCCTCTCAAAGTGCTGGAATTACAGGCATGAGCCACCACACCTGGCTACACCTTGAATTTCTTACCTACTGGAAAACCCAGCGGCTTCCTCTTCACTGTTTGGAGCCAACGTGGCCCCTTGGCTAAGTCACTGTATTTGGCTGAGGGTTGATGACAGTCGCAAGAAGGGCGGGAGGGTGAGGGGTCTGCTCATCCACCCATGTGCGGCCTTTTGGAAGAGTCTGTTTTGGGTGGTGACCAAGTGCTGATGCAGCAGCAACGTGGCCCCTCGGTGGTGCCGCTGCCCTCATAGCTCACATTCCCCCTTCTCCTCCCGGGATTTAGAGCTCCCACTCATCATTTGGCTGAAGTGTCAAGGATTTCCTCTCCTGGAGGAAATGAACTTGCACTTTACACTTCACACCTATAGAAATTTAATCATCCGCCAGTTGTCGGCATGACAGAGAGATGGCTGCCAGCCCCAATCCCTTCTATAAAATACGGCCTTCCCTGTAAATCTAGGGGGCTGGAGGAGGAGGCTTTGACCTCAGTAAAGGGCTGGTCCTTCTAAGTGTGCCTCTGGATACAAGCCCTGGAGTCAATCGGTGGGTAGAAACTGACAGCCAGCAGGCATGACCAAGGGAAGAGAAGCCTGGCAGCATGCACTGGTGTCCTTCAGGCCACCCAAGGTGTCCCCAAGGCCCCTCCCTTCACCTCAGTGGACTGTGGAGCCAGGCGCCTAGGGTCCAACCCTGCTCCACCATTGGGTAGCTTTGGGCAAGTCACGTAATCATTTTGTCCTTCAATACAACAATATCAGAGCCAGGCGCGGACTGGGAGGCTGAGGTGGGTGAATCGTACGTAGGTCAGGAGTTCGAGACTAGCCTGGTCAACATGGTGAAACCCTGTCTCTACTAATCATACAAAAATTAGCTGGCATTAATGGCATGTGCCTGTAATCTCAGCTACTCCGGAGGCTGAGGCAGGAGAATTGCTTGAGCCTGGGAGGCAGAGGTTGCAGTGAGCTGAGATCGTGCCATTGCACTCCAGTTCAAGCGACAGAGTGAGACCCTGTCTCAAACAAAACAAAAACAAAATGAAAAACAGTATCAGGTTATTGACAGCATTAAATGAGTTAATACACTGTGGGAGGTAGAAAAGTTCCTCTTTACAGTTTCCCTTCTTGTTAAGAATCAATCATAAGTGTGCTAATAGCTCTTAGTTAAGCCCTATCCTACGCGGCGTAGAGACATGCCATGCTTACAGGCACCTAGTACATTCTGTGTCCTGGTACCAAGGCGTCTGTGCTGGACGTGCTCACAGGCATGTCCCAGCTCTCCATTGCTTTTACCTGTTTAGAAAAGTTTTAAGTTGTTAGCCAACTGGGTTTTAGTTTAGATTGTGAGGTCTGACTCCAGCCAATGGAGACCAGATACAGCAGTACGCACGACCCCAAATGCAGAAGGGACAAATGTGTCTGTTTTCCTTTGTTCATTGTACTCTCTGGCAAAATGGCTAGTGAGAGTACCCTTCTTCCTGCAGTCCAGGAAGTAAAAATTGCCTTGCTGAAAATCCTTTGTCTCAGTGCTGATTTTTCTTTGCGGCACTGAGTATCTGCTTCCAACATGCAGTGAATACAGTAAGCACTCAATAATTGTTACCATTTCTATTAATGTGATTTCTTTACCATCATCAGGCCTTCATCATCTGTCTCCATGTAAGTGCCACTGTCTCCCTGCTGGCCACTGCCTCCAGCCTCCCTCTTGTCCATTTTGCACCCAGCAACCACAGGATGCTTTCTAAAGGAGCCCTCTGCGAGGCAAACCTGACCCCTCCTGACCCTAGGCCTCCAGAGTGCCTAGGGTTCCCCCAGCCCCAGTCTGGCCCCCCATCTCCCTGTCTCTCCATCCCTCCCCATCTCTCCATCCCTCCCTGTCTCTCTATCCCTCCCCAAGCTTCTGGTGGGTCCCAGCTCACCCTCCCACCCCGGGCCTCTGGCAAGCTTCTCTTTGAGCATCATATTCTGCTTTGGTGTTGCCTTTCTGCAGGGATCATCTCCCGGGATCCCTCTCTTCCAATGGTCCTGTGCTATGGTCTGAAAGTTTGTGTCTCCTCGAAATTCATATGTTGACACTTAACCCCCAAGGCAATGGTATGAGGAGGTGAGGCTCTTGGGAGGGGGTGAGGTCATGAGGGACCCACCCTCCTGAATGGGATTTGTGTCATCATAATAGAGGCCCCAGAGGCTGCCTTGTCCTTCCCACCACATGGGCCACAGCAAGAAGAATCCATCTGTGAACCAGGAAGCAGGCCCTCACCAAACCTGCTGCCACCTTGATCTTGGACTTCCAGCCTCCAGAGCTGTGACAAAGAAATTTCTGTTGTTTCTAAGCCACCCAGTGTGTGGCGTTTTGTTCTAGCAGCTGAACAGACTAAGACAAACTGTGTGCTTTAAGTGCCACTGTGTCACTGCCCAGGTCATGTGGGATGTGGGGGCAGTCGTGAGTGACGGTTCTGTCTCCTCTACTGGCAGGTGAGATCCCCAGTCACAGGATCAAGGTCTGACTTCATCCTGGGGTTCACAGGGCAGAGACCCAGGTCCCACAAAGATGATGTGCTCAGGAAGCCACAGTGGAGCCCCAGATGCATCAGGTGAGTCATGCTGGTGCCACAGGCTTGAATTGGGCTGGCAACAAATAGGCTGGGGGGTGTCAGGTGGGCATTACCTCTGGGCTGTTCTTACTTGGGGCAATGTCTCCATTATCTTGGGGCAGTGCCTCCAACATCCCTTTCCAATTCAGCAACTGCACAACACCTGACTTTTGAAATAGACATTTACATCCCTGCCTGAAGGAGCCAGGACCAACTTGCTTGGAGGATCTGTGCATGGGGGACCCACCTGGGCTCTAGCACAGCACACACTGCTGAGCCAAGCACACAGGAGACCACAGGCCCTGCTGCCCTCAGACCACAGATGCAGCCCCAGCTCACCATGGGCATGTGCCCCCAATCAGACCTCTTTATGCAGCACTCCAGCCTCATGCCTCTGCCACACCCATTGTCCCACTCACCCCACCCTCTCCTGAGCTGCCCGGTGTCCTCATCCCTCTCCTAAGCAAAGAGCCTTCCTCCTCACAACCAACACCTTCACCTGGAATGAGTTTTCCTTGTCCAACTCTCTACCTATCCCCAAGGCCCAAGGAAGGGGAGGGAGAGGAAGTAGGGGGTAGGGGAGTGTTGGATTGTATTGATTATCTGTGTTCTAGCCCCTCAAGAGGTGCTTTACATCTGGTCCCTCAAGACTTTACTCTGTGGGACATTCCGTGGCTAAACTTGTCCCCTAGATGAATTTCTCCCCCACAAGCAGATCCACCAGTCAGGCTTCCCCCATTATCTCCAGGCATCCCTGGAGAAATTTGTCCCCACCCACCCAACCCAAAGACTTGAGTCTTATTCACCAGTGATCAGTGACTCACTCTAAACCAATGCTAACCAATATATAGGATGCCAGCAATAGATTCATTTTAAAATTTCCAGGAATCATATTTTTTTAAAGTAAAAAGAAATTGATTATTCAACAAAGCATATCCACAAATGATCATTTAAACATGCATTTAACATAAACAATTAATTAATGGTTAATTAATGTGGTCCTTTTCTTGTATTTACCCTGTGGGAAGTAGAAAAGTTCCTTTTTAAAGTTTTCTCGTTAGAGAATAAGTGTGCTAATAACTTTGTTAAGCACTATCCTATGCAGCTGTTAGACCTGCCATGCTTACAGGCACATCGTATATTCTGTGTCTTTGTACTTTAACCAAGATATCTGTGCTGGACTTGCTCACAGGCATGTCCCAGCTCTCCATTGCTTTTACCTGTTTAGAAAAGTTTTAAGTTATTAGCTGATCGGGTTTTAGTTTAGATTGTGAGTTCTGGCTCCAGCCAATGGAGATCATTCACAGCAGTAAGGGCGACCCCAAATGTGTAAGAAAGAAATTTGGGTGTTTTCCTTTGTTCTTTGTACTCTTGCAGCAAGATGGTTAGTGAGTACCCTTCCTGCAGTCCAGGAAGTAAAATTGCGTTGCTGAAAGATCCTTTGTCTCAGTGCTGATTTTTCTTTGCAGCACCAAGCACCTACGTATTTCCAACAACAGTGTCTTCGGAATGCGGTGCGTATTGGACACTTTGAGCGGTGCGTATTGGACTCCATGTGAACCAGACACTGTTGGCTGCACCTGCTCAGCGGCCACCGTCCTGAACAGAGCAGCTCTAGACATCCTGTAATTCCCCTGGATGCAGGGCACAGCTTTCACGTGGGAAGTCTCAGGTTCCTCCTCAGTGAAAGGGCGATGGCGGTAGTAGCTACATCATAGGGCTGTTGGGGAAATTTAAGTGTTCCGTGAATGCTGGCTGCTGGTGGGCACGCGCGTCTGTGTGCTCACACCGTAGTGTGTGTTAAGCATTGCCCTTGTTAGGTGAACTATTTTCAAATTGAATTTCCCTAGCTTATTCACTCAACAAGAGTGTACTGGACATGCCAGGTGCTATTCTACCTGTTGGGTCACAGTGAACAAGATGGACACACTCCTCGCCAGGTGTGGGCGTAACAATGCAAGTTTGTAAGCCTAGAGATTCTGCTCAGCCCCTGCCCTGCACAGCTGCCCTCAGGGCTTCCAGAAGTTCAGACTCCGGCCACCTCCTTTCTGGTTGTAATGTGGAGGAAGGTACACTAGGTGGCGCTATCTGGCCACATTCCGCTTTCAG
This sequence comes from Callithrix jacchus, assembly GCF_049354715.1. NCBI lineage: Eukaryota > Metazoa > Chordata > Mammalia > Primates > Cebidae > Callithrix > Callithrix jacchus. Next base: position 105,646,160 of record NC_133507.1, on the reverse strand, counting down.
CTCCTGCCTCTCTTCTAGATGCCAGATCTTCAAACTTCCAGAGCCCCAGATTTCCCAAGACCACCAAGATTATCTGAGACTCTAGAGTCTCCCCAAATTCCTGTCTCCCAGACCCCACATCTCCCAATTTCGCACCCCCCAACCTGTGACTTTCCATACACTAGATTTTTAAGTTCTCAAACCATCCCAGAGCCCCAGACCCTTAAAACCGAATCCCAGAACGCCCCGACCCCATAACCTCCAAGCCTCCAAAACTCTCAGAACTAGATACCCCAGGCCCCAGCACCTCCAGCTTCCCAAACTCTACTCCTCGGGCCCCAAACCGTTTGTCACTCCTTCCCTCCAGACCCTCAGACCCCAAGACTCTACAAACCCCTACAAACCGCCCCCATTCTTCAGACCCTTCTAGACTCCTTAGACTCCTAGGAACCATCATAGCCCCGAAGCCCCTCAATGTCCTAGACCCATAGAACACTAGACCCCTGGACTCTGCACACAGATATAGATCCCCAGGCATCAGCTCTCCCGAGGCTCCTCCCATTCCCCAGGTCCCCCTCACCCCAAGATCCAGGGCTCAAGACTCCTCCCACTTCCCAACACAGTGGAACTTAGGGCAGGTGGGGTGGGAACTGACCACTTTCTGAACTGGAAAACAGGTTCCCAGCTCCACTTGGTGAGGTTCCAGACACAGAAGCTCAGGAATGCCACAGCTGTGAGGGACACGGTCTTGCCCAGATGAGCGAATCCAGGCCCAGAGAAGGCAGAACACGTGCTCAAGGCTCCCAGCCTGTGAGTAGCAGAAATCCACACCCGTGATTCCTGGGCTCACAGTAAATGCTCAAATGCTGGCCACAACCAGTGCATTGCTATTACTCACTCACGAAAGCACCTGCGGCCTAGCCTCAGCTCAGGCTGACCTCTCGGAGGCCCGACGTGGGACCATTCTATCTTCCGGAGACTGAACGATCAGAACACCACCCAATTTAGCAACATCTGCAAATTTAATTAACAAGCTGTTTATCTTCCTGGCTGAGCGATTAATAAAGGTGTCAGGCAGAACAAGGCCCTAAACAGCTCCCTGCCGAGCTCTGAAAATCCCCCTCCTTCTGCTCAAGGGGCCTAGCCATTTATCAGAGGGATGGGAGGGATGGGCTTGCAAGGACCAGAATGAATGGGGAGCGGGGGCACAAAGCAGGGAGTTTCTCGGAGTCGCCACCCAGACATCGTGCTCTTGTTCAGCCACGCAGCCCGTGGGCACCCACTCCTACCGTGTGCCTGGCATCATGCTGCAGAGACATTCGGCAAACACAGCACGCAGTTGATTGTCTACCAGGGCTGTAAGCAGTAGGAGGGAAAATTCTAAGTGCAAACTGATGTGGTCTCTTTCTTCACTGGAATTAATCAGCCAGACCACTCACCAACCACGACCAGCCGTGCTGCCATCACAGGACAGTGAGTTGTGACCTGTGGACCTGCTGTGTTCAGAGCCAGACACGCTTTCAGTGAGGAGCCATAGGAAGCTGCAGCCTCTGCTGTCAGCGATGCCATTTTGTCAGTCCCTATACATTTGAACTTTGCAGCTACAATCATCCTAACGTCTCATGGATTCTGGTTTTTCTGGAAGCGTCGCAGATGACAGGAATAGGTCCTGTGCAGCCACAGCTGGCGGCAGTCAGCATTGCTCATGATCATACTAGGGTGGCATCTGGCCATTCTGTCCCTGTAGCTTAAGGAACGGTCTCCTAGACACGTAAAGATGGAGACAGACACACCTAGCCCAACACAGGCCTCTTGCAGATGAGGAAACGGGGCGAGCTGCGGCATCCAGAGGCGAATTGGGGCTTGTCCGAGTCTACCCAGTGAGTTCGACGTGCAGCCACAACTAAATGTCACCCTAGATGCTTGCTCCAAAACAAAACACTACCCTCGGGTCTCAAAATAATGCCCTACTTCTGCCCTTATCCCAAGCCTGGGCTGTCCTCTGGGCCTGGGCTACCCACCCTGACCCACGTACATCCTGGGGAGCTGGGGGGTGCCTGAGCGGGCGGGACACCGGAACCTATGCTCAGCCTGATAAGAGCGAAATCCCAAGACGCCCCATAGTATTCTGGGAGACTCGTCCTCATCTTCACTCTGCCCACAAAGCTACAGCAGCCTCTTCTTTCTCCAAACTCTCAGGCCAATGCCTTTGCTTTTGAGTTCACTGGGGAAAGAGCAATCAGAGCAACGGAGCAGCCACGTCTTCCCGGCAGTTGGAATGGACAGACTGTCCGGGCCCCCACCCGAGGCCCTCCCCGCACTCCAGCCCATCCCACAATCTGCCACGCCCCTGGTCTCCCTCCGGTCCCCACAGCGCCGCCTTGTCCTCCTTTGCTTGCTCTTCCCCTTCTCTCGATCTTAAGAGGGTTCTCAGGGCTCCATTCAGGCACTCTCTCTTTTCTGCCCCTACGTGAACTCATCCAGGCCATGGCTTTTCACATGGTCCGTAAGCAGGTGGTTCCCAAGTGTGTTTCCAGCCCCGGCAGCTCCCAGTGAGGAAGGAGATCCTTAATCACCTTCAGCCTTCTACGTTGCATCTCAAAAGGAGAAGTTAGAAGTCAGCCAGAGGAGCCCTAACTCCTGCCAGCTGGTGCCGCTGGCCCGGTTAAGGATAAGACCTCTACTGCTAAGCACAATCCCGTCTCTAGATCACGCATATGGTATGGTGGAATCTTTCCAAAGGCACCGTTTTACTTAAACAGGATCATACCCCAGCTAAGTCACGTACCCCACGCCTACTTCATGGACCGAGACCCTTTCACAGGTAGTTTCTGGAGCTGTAAGCCTTTAAAAGGGCAGGGACTTTCTTTGTTAGGTGAGCTTGGCTGTTAGGCAACTATGCCTCCCCTGCTCCTGGCCAAATAAATCACCCCTTCCTTCCCAGTTCTGTTTGAGAGGTTTGTCTTGTAGCTTTTCCTGAGCTACAGGTTGGTAAAAATGCATCTTTCTGTGATTGGATGTTGATATAATCACCTCGACTTTAATGGGGTCCCCAAACAAACTCTCAATGTCCCCCACTCCTCCTCAACCTGCTGTCTCCAGTGACTGTCTGCCGCACGCCCAGTTCCACGTGGCTTTGGCCAATTTCACACAGCTGGGGTGGACAGCACCTTGCGCCTGGCCCACGCGGGGTATGGGGTGGGGTGAAACTGCTCAGCACCCACGCCTGTGTCTCTGGAAGTGTGGGGCCATACCACGGGGCCACCCTCGAGTGGCAGGGGCAGAAGCAGCTGGGCGAACCCCCTCCTCCATCCCCAGGCCGATGGTTCTGAGAAGCATCCCAGACTCTGGGAGGGCTCCCCAACTTTCTTCCCTGCTCCAGGCACAGGCCCTGGGTCAGGCTTTGTTCTCAGGGGAACCCAAGCTAAGACCCAAGGAGATGACCACTTAGACTTAGACTCCCCTTCAGGAAAAGACTGATGCCCAGCTGTGAGCAGGCCTACAGCTGTGGGCTTTGTCTATTTCCGGGCTGAGGGCACACTATTCTAGAGTGGCCCCAGTGAGGACTGGGCAGGGCAGCGGTCCCCCTCCTGGCCTCCTGAGATGGGACGGGCGCGATTTGCTCCAGCACCGTCTGCTGGAGCACGCAGGTTGTGCAAGGAGGACGGCCCCAGGAGGGCCAGCCCCGCCCACCTTGCTTCTTCCCACCAGAGGGTGCTCCCCCATACACTTTCGCACCCCTCACTCCCTCTCAGAGTCTGCTTCCCAGACATTCCATCTGAGACACAGTTTGATAAGGAGCTGGAGAATGAGCATGCCAGTGAGCAGGACTGAGCCCGGGGAGAGTTCAGACTTGGGGAGGAGGATTACCTGAAGGCAGTGTTTAATTATTTAATGCCCCAATATTATTACTGGGCTCCTGCTCGGCTGTGCCCAGGGCAGATGGAAGCCAGACTGTGACCACCTGGGATCTGGGAATCTTGAAGAGATGCCATGGACTGCTTGGGTCGGGCTGGGGCTGGAGGCTCTGCACCTGAAGGAGCCGAGATTCCGAGCAGGCGAAGTGAAGGGGCGGCTTCTGACCCTGCTGGACAGTGCAGGCCACTCTTTCCGCCTCCAAGAATAAGCAGGTGCTGCAATGGGACGGGCCCCACCGGCAGGGGCGGACTTGGAGCCATCTTTCCAGGTGGAACACTGTATTTCTTAAATGAGGTGACCGCTGAATTGAATGTTCCTCTCTGCCTCTCCAGACCTGCCTTATGGCAGGTGGTCATCCCAGGCTGCCAGTCTCCCTGGGCTGGCGCAGTGCCTGTCACTGGGTGCAGGGAGCTCATGGGTCTCCCAGCGGTCAATTCAACTTGGTGTGCACTCACTAGATGCTAGCTAGCCACGTGACAGCAGCACCGGGCATGGCAGGGAAGAAAACCGCTCCTGTGCCAAGAAGCCCTCAGTCCTGGGAGGAGGGGTGACAAATCCACAAACATGCGTTGTCACACCCAGGAGAGGTGCCAGATCCAGGAATCACGAAGGCACCAAGGAGGAGGTCTGAGGGCTTTGCTGAGGAGGCAATGCACCCTGAGACCTGAAGAGCTGGGGAGCCAGCACTGGAGGTGGGAGGGAGGGCTCCAAGCAGGGCTCCAGGATTCCCCAAGCCCAGCGGAGGGAATAGCAGGTGTGTGATTGTGATGGGGTATGGAGAGCCCCAGGGCAGGGGGACAGGAGGCAGGGTTAGGCTGGGTGGTAGGCGAGAGTGGTGCCTGGGACCCCAGGAAAGGCTGTAGCTAGGAAGGCTCTGGATTAGTGCCCGAGGATCCTGCTGGCAGCTGACGGAATGGAGAGGGCAGGGAGAGGCGAGCTGGGAAACGCCGAGCTGGGCAGAGGCAGAGGGAAAAGAGAGGAGAGAAACTGAGGGGGGCAGGGTTGGCGAGACTTGGGGAGGGCTGGGTGGGTGCCAGGAGAGCGGGGGAGAGCAGCCAGGCTTCCCCTCCCATCTGGGTTTTACTCATGCTGGAGTTGGAGTTCGGGCAACTTTTGTCCTCTCTGCCCCGTGATCCAGGGCGAAGAGAGGTTAAAACAAGACCTAGTACCTCTCAGTTTTAGAATCAGCCACTATCTTTTCTAGTTACAAATCGATGGCGGGAAGCGTGTGGGAGAAGTAAGATTTAGCCTCCCAAACAGGCAGCGGGGAAGGAAGCGACCAGAAGCGCTCCCAGCAGCTCATTTGCATTTCAAACAGCCCGTTTGTTTTATCTCCTAATTAGCATACTCACCCTCAGCTGAAAACGAGTCCATTAAAGGAGACTCTGCTCCAGGCTCGACTCTTCCCTTAAGTATTTTTAAAGTGCATGATTAATACACTTGCCCAGCGCTGCCTGGACTGTGCTGCGGGGTCAGGGGGCAGGTAAATGAAAGAAAATGGCTGCACTCTGCGCTGACTGGCTGATTAATCACTGCCTCTTTTCTATAAATCATGGCAGATGGCAGGAGCTGGCTGCAGGCCCTCGTGGGGAATGAGGTACTGCAGGCGGGATGAACAGGGGTCGGGGGAGGCCTCAAGTGTGTCGTGTTGTTTTTCTTGGCCCGGCCTGGCCCTACAGATCCTGGGGATCCTGTTGCCTGCAAGGTGGTGTAGCTGCTGGGAAGACACAGGAATTCTCATTTCTCTCTTGGATCTTTTAGGACCCAGTAATGACACGCTCAATTTTGGTAATAGTCAACTTTGGGGTGGGGTGAGTCAGGTACAGTGCAATGTTTGTATATATTTTGTCTTCAATTCTCCCAACCCCATTTTCCAGATAGGAATTGTGAGGCTAGGCTTGGCAAGTTCAAGGCAGACACAGGTATTGTTCCATCTAGTACCACCCAAAGCCTGCTCCTCACTGGCCTCCCTTCTGCAATCTCCAGGGTGGCATCATGAACCCAAGGTCCAGAAGTGAAGGCCCTGGAGCTTGCACAGCTGCCCCCTCCCCGGGACCTCGGCTCTCTCCAACCCTGGGGGCCACCGCAGGATTTCCCTGGGACGGGGACAAGTTCACCTCCCCGTGCACATTCAATGGTGTTTTTGTCTCTTGACTCGTCTTTCCCAGGAGATGATGGATTTCCTGGAGGCAGGAAGTGTGGCCGCAACTGGAACCGGCATGCGTCAGGCTCTGGGGTGGTGTGACAGATGTGTGTCCTGTCCGCTTAGCTGAGCTGAACTGCATTGCCCAGAACCCCCTTCCCTGCACAGGCTTGGGTTATGTTGGCCCCAGGGGAGGGTCTGCACTCAATGCAGCAACAGAGGGAACAGCAGCCGTGTCTTCCTTTTACACTCAGAAGGCGTGGGGGGCCAGTGCCTCCCAGCACCCATGGGACTCGCAGGTGCTGTTGATCTTAGGAGATGGATTTGGTGTCCAGGCAGCTAGGGCATAGCTCTTCCCGCCCAGCCAGACCCTCCTAGGCCTTCCTGACTTCCAGGCCAGGCATATGCTTAATTCATGAAGGTTTTGGTTTCTCCCACAGGTCACCCATCCTCGAAGGTGTAGGCTCAGAGCAGGATTGTTGTGGGCTCCAGTACTTTCTGGGAGGTTCCAGCTCAGGCTTTCAGGTTCCACGTGTCCTTCCAACCCCACTTCATGGTCATCTCCTCTTCCCTATACCAACCCTCCAGCTCCACGCACCAGAGAAGCAGCAGCTCCTTTAGATGGGGTAGCCAGCTCCCAAAATTTCACAAGGCCAAGTCCCCATAATAGGCTGTGTCTGTGTGTCTGAGTATGTATGCGTGTGTGTATGTGTCTCTGAGTGTCTGTGTGTGTCTCTGTGTGTGTGTCTCTGTGTGTCTGTGTCTATGTGTATCTGTGTGTGTTTCTGTGTCTGTGTGTGTGTGTCGGTGTGTGTCGTGTCTGTGTGTGTGTCTTTGTGTGTGTGTCTGTGTGTGTATCTGTGTGTGTCTCTGTGTGTGTTCTCTGTGTGTGTGTCTGTGTGTCTCTGTGCATCTGTGTGTATGTGTGTGTCTCTGTGTCTCTCTGTATGTCTCTGTGTGTGCATCTGTGTCTGTGTGTCTGTATCTGCATCTGTGTGTGTGTCTCTGTGTGTGTCTGTCTCTGTATGTGTGTCTTTGTGTGTCTGTCTGTCTGTATGTGTGTGTGTGTGTGTGTGTGCACGTGACTGTGTCCTAGTGTTCCACTTCTCTGATTGGTGCAGGTGGCCGAGCCCCTAGGAACGAAATGGGAGGGAGATGGGAAACCCTCGCGGGCTGGGAGCTGTCTATTCAGGTTCTGCAGACTACGTGGGAAAGTGGAACCCAGTGATCCTGGCAGAGGGAACAGCATGTGCAAAGACCAGGGGTAGAGGGGAACAGTACCGAGGAGCCATGAGTTCCTGTCCTGCCCCAAGAGAGAAGAGATCTTCAGAGGAAGCAGGGGCTGCCTGGGTGGATCCTAGCTTGGCTATGGGCAGTGGGAGCCAGGCTGGGCTTTCCTGCAGAAGGCACCATGTGGTTGCTGCAGATGAGAAAGGGTGATGCCCCAGGAACTCCAGGCTTGTGGGGGTTAGGGACGGAATTGACGTGGGCTGTACAGCATTGCCCTGGTTCCTTGTCAGGGATACAACCAGGTGGAGTGGCCTGTCCCCTAGGTTCCAGTGACTGGGCTGTAGCAGTCATGCTCTTGATCGAGTTAAAAAGTGGCTGCTGGTATCACTGGCCCCTGTGCAGCTGTTGAAGCTCTTCTCCCATCACTCTGGAGAGCTGTGTATTTTCCCAAACTCGAAGCATTGGTGCTGAGGCAAAAAATAAATAAATAAAAAGAAAAAAAAAAACAGAGAAGGGTAGCTGGGCCTCCCCCAACTCCAAGGATTTGAGCTGGCAAGCCTCCGGGAGTCTCAGAAGACCCCCTCATGGGGCATCCAGAGAAATGGGAGCCCAGGGAGAGGATGGGCCCTGCCAGAGGTCACCCAGTGAGATCCAAGAACTGTTGAGACCCCAAGTCTCCAGAAGCTTGCCCAGCAGCAGTGCCAAGGGCAGGGGATGTGGGGCCAAGTCTCTTCGTGCAGAGATCCAGAGCAAGTGGGGCCTGGGTGAGACCACCCTCAGGGGAGTACCCTCTCTGAGCCCCAAGGAGCCACGGGCCCTGAGCATCTCTCCCTCCCTTGGAAACTCACCACCTTAAAAGAGATGGACCCAGAGGTAAGTGACAAGATGATGCCATAAATGCCACAATGCGAGCACTGGCGGAGATCAGGAGAGGCAACCACCAATCCTGCCTCATGAGTGTTCGCATTCCATGCATTCCTTCTCACAGTAAGTAGCTACTGAGCACCCCGGACAAACGGATGGACGGGGCTGGATGGGGCTGAGGACACAGCGCTGAACAAGACAGGCGAGCCCCTGCCCTGTTCTGATGAGCACCAGGGCTCAGTGCCATCCTTGGGTACTCAGTCGGAAACCCAGAACTTCTGAGGTGTTACAACCTGGGGCGCCTGTGCCTTCCTCCTGTCTAACAGGTGAGGCCTGGGCAAGGCCCTTCCCAAAGCCCCGTGTCTGTCAGGCTGCAGCGGGGTGATCCAGCCACACAGCCACTATAACAGCCTGCTCCCTCCAGAAATGGTCTCTGTGACCAGGGAAAAGCCGCGGGGCCTGGTTTTCCTCCTGTGTGAAGTGCTGAGGCTGGATGATCGGCTGGAAATGGACGAGGGCTTTGACGCCTCTGGGCGGGACCCCCTGGGCTGTCTTGGGCAAGCCCTGAAGGGAGGGGAGGTGGCACTAGGACTGGGACCGGTTCTCCACCTCGGCCCTAGGCCAGCAGCTGCATCACTGCTATTCTCTCACCAGGGGGCGCTGGTGGGCTTTTGCACTACGTTTCCCCACCTCTCTGGTCTTTTTTTTTCCAATTAAAAACCATCTTTGTAGGATCCATTTTCAAACAAACTTTGGAACAGTCTCTTTGAGAAATCCAGTGCACTTTTTTTCTGAGACAGGGTCTTTGTCACCCACGCTGGAGTGTGTGACGTTGATTCAGTGCACCCTCAACCTCTGGGCTTAAACAGTCTTCCCACAACAGCTTCCCGAGTAGCTTGTACTACACCACCATACTCGGCTAATTGTGTGTGTGTGTGTGTGTGTGTGTGTGTGTGTGTTTGGAAAGACAGGGTCTTGCTTTGTTTCCCAGGCTGGTCTCAAACTCCCGGGCTCAAGTGATCCCTGCCACCTCAGTCTCCCAAAGTGCTGGAATTACTGGTGTGACCAATGTACCTTTAACTTGGAGATTCAGGAAGGTTCCAGCCACGCAGCTGAAGACCCAGCCTGGGTCTCACCCCGTAGCCAGATCCTGGCGGGAGTGGGGGCAGGGGTGGTTCTGGGATCCCTGTAGACTGGGCCCCGAAATGCTGACTTCTGACATTTGTCGGGTTTTGTTTGTTTGTTTGAGATGGAGTCTCACTTGGTCACCCAGGCTGGAGTGCAGCGGCACCATCTCAACTCACTGCATTCTCCGCCTCCTGGGTTCAAGTGAGTCTCCTGTCTCAGCCTCTTAAGTACTTAGCTGGGATTACAGGTGCATGTCACCAGGCCCGGCTAATTTTTGTATTTTTAGTAGAGATGGGGTTTCACCATGTCGGCCGGGCTGGTCTCAAACTCCTGACCTCAAGTGATCCACCCGTCTCGGCCTCCCAACGTGCTGGGATTACAGGTGTGAGCCACTGTGCCCAGCCTGACATTTGTTGGTTTAAATACACGTGAAAGGAATTCCAGGGCACCTATCCTCCACCCTGCCCCATCAGCTGTTCTTGAACTTCAGCAGAGCCCAAGCTGGAGAGTATTTGCCGTGAAAGATTTCCTGACTTTGGGGGACAAATTGGGCTGCTCTCAGGAGTGGGGGACAGAATGGGGTACGAGGTGGGGGCAGGGGGCCTTCTTCATTCTACTTCCTGCTCAGGAATATTTTAGGGACTCACTATTTTAGTAGAAGCAGTAATTGGGCACCTGATTACCATCCTGGTGTTTTTAATCACTATGTCTGTGAATTTCCCCAGTGTGAGAATGGCCCAACCTTCTATTTCCTATCCCTTCAAAGCTTGCAGAAGATGGAATATTCCAGCACAGGTGCAGGGTCCATGCTAACTAAAACCACCACAGAACCACAGACAGGGCACAAGGACAGGGGCAACTAAGGGTGTGTTCCTGATTCCCAGCAGGAGATGGGCATACCCTGCCCCCTCCACCAAGGCACGGGGCTATGGTCGCAGCTGACAGTATGGTCATGCGAAGAGTTTTGCAAATAACCTTGACCCAACACTGAACTCTGCAGGGCGTGCAGGAGCAAATTGGAAGCTCAGTTTGCTCATCTGCAAAATGGGAGAATAATAGTCACTACCCAATTAGATTATGGTGACTGTTAAAGGACATTGCCCATGTTATCAGGGTTTTGGCTGTCACTATTCATCGAGTGCCTCCCTCTTGTCTACTAATGCTTTACACACCCTGAGAGAAGAGTCTGTGGATTAGAGAGGCTAAGGGAGCTGTCTAGGACGGCATAGCTTGGCAGAAGGGTGGAGCCATGGCCCACCTGGGTCTGAAGAATTCCCCTGCTCTTCTTAGCCCGTCCTCTGAACTCTTGGGGATCTGGCAGATTCTCCTTTCTGGAGAGAAGTCAGAGGCTGAGGCTGCACTTTGCATCCCACCAACCTGGTTGTGCCTGGGCCTGGCTGCTGGCTGGTAGTGAAGAGCAAAACAGTCCCAACCAGATCCGGGCACCTGGAGGCCACCAGTGTGCAAAGCCCTCCCTCCTGAGAAGTGCAGGCTCATTGGCCCAGCCCACCCAGCCCTGCTGTGCCAGGCAGTGGAGTCCAGGAGAGGAGGGATGAAGCCCCAGGCCTTGCCCACTGAGGAGCCCAGTATTCCCCCTAGGATAGCAGCAAATCCCACTTGCCATGGAGATGCCAGGGTGTGCCACAGAGAGGGAGATAGGAGAGGGCCCTAGAGAGGACCACAGAAGCCGCTTGCAGAGGGTGGGGGATGGATGACAGGGATGAGCAGGACTGGGAGAGGAGGAGGGAGAGAGGGAGGGAGGGCAAGGACCCAGGATTGTGTGCTGTGTGGGGGCACCTCAAGAGACAGAAAAGAGGAATGGGTACCTGTTGGTAGGTTTGGGGCATTGGCTTACACAGAGGAGAAGGGCCTGCCAGCTTATGGATGGTTTGAAAGCTGGAGTTTAGACTTGATGTGATAAAAACAGGGAGCCATGCTAGCCTCTTGAGTGAGGGAGGGCTGGGGATGGCCGGGGAAGGGGTAGAAGTGAAAGCGGTTACGGGTGCCAGTCTCTGCCCATCCACGACTGGTCTCTAACCCACTTCATTCCCTGGTTTCGGTGCATTTACTAAGTTGCCCTTGGAAGCTACCCTCAGAAATTCCATTTTCAAATGAGGTGAGAAAACGCTCATGGCATAACAGGGTGAAACGCTAAGAAGCCGCGGAAGCTGTGCTTTATAACCTGGGTTTTGTGAGAGAAGTCTGCATGTGTGTCTGTCAGGTACAACTCCCTGAGGGCTTTAAGGTGCAGATTGGTGATGTTGGTCTTCATCCTTTTTCTCCTTCTTTGACAAATCTTCCTTTACCTTCTGGGAAGGTTTCTTGCCTTAGCCCTCTTTTTTTTTTTTTTTTTTTTAAGACAGAGTCTCACTCTGTTGCCCAGGCTGGAGTGCAGTGGAGCAATCTTGGCTCACTGCAACCTCTGCCTCCTGGGTTTAAGTGATTCTCCTGCCTCGGCCTCTAGATAGCTGGGATTACAGGTGCCCACCACTACACCCAGCTAATTTTTTGCATGTGTTTTTAATAGAGACAGCGTTTCACCATGTTGGCTGGGCTGATCTCGAACTCCTGACCTTGTGATTTGCCCACCTGGGCCTTCCAAAGTGCTGGGATTACAGGTGTGAACCACTGTGCCCAGATGCCTTAGCCCTCCTTGCCCCTGGGGTAGGAGGAGCCAGCTTCTGGTTACAAATGACCCAGGCTCTGGCATTTGTGGCCTTCAAAGTCCATTAGGGAAAGACAAGTGTGGCAGGGAGAGGTAGAATGTCAAAAGCAGGGGCTGGGGAGGGGCACCCCAAACTTTCAGGGGCTTCTCTGGGCCTGGGCTGGCCTTGTGGGGAGGAGGGGTCAGTGGACCTCTGGGGGCTGCTCCACACATGCCAGTTTCCCATTTCTCCTGAGACCCCATGCCTGAGAGAGACACATACTTCTTCAGAGCCACAGTTCCACCCCAGGGTCACCTGTGTGGACAAACACAAGTGACACGCGACTCAGGGGCCCTTGATATCCTCCCACCCAACATACCTTGGCACTGTGTGGGATCCAGAACCAGGGACCATCCAGGGTTTGGGGGAAGCTCAGAATGCACACTCGACTGATTCCAGGCCAGAGTGACATGCGATTTCCTGCAGGCCCAAGCTGGTGGCCTGAGAGGTCTCCCCATTAAAAGTGCTAAAAAAAAAAAAAAAAACAAACCAAAGAAAGGAAAAAAAAAGAGCCAGGAGGGACCGCACGAACACTGCCCAGCAATTCTCTCTGCAGGTGGCATGACGGTAAGTTTTGTTTTCTTCTTAATAGTGAGCTATGTGTTTCTAATTTTCTACAATGAGCAGATGTGAATTTTAAAACTAGGAGGGAAAAGGGAAAATAAAGCAAAACCAACCAGAAAGGCTAAGCCCTGGGGAAGCCAGGCTTTGGGGGACCAGGACAGAGAGGTTTTGCTGGAGTGCTGGGTTCCCAGGGTGGCTTTTGCACTGGGCCTGGGGACAGAGAGACCCCAGGGCCCTGCATGGCTGTACACACTCCTCACCCCACTGCTCAGCAGCCCCTCCCCACCGTCACTCATTCCTGGAGGCTGGATGGTGCTGCCACCGTGCTCCCAATTAGAGGCATCTCCATACTGCCCAGTGGAGGGGCACCAAGGGCTGTGCTATGCCCCCAGACCCGCCCAGGCCTCATTCTTCAAAGTGCACTAGAGCCCTGGGTTTCTTCTGAAGACACAGGACATCTTACCCCTTGTAGACTCCTCTGCCCCACTCCCCTCCACCCTTTTCCTTCGGGGTCTCCTGCCAATAATGTCATTCACTTCCTTCCAGTGTCTGATTACAAGATTTGTCCCTGCTAGCCAACAAGACACTGAGTCCTGAGAATTTGACATCACAGTCCCTCTGACCGGCCCTTCATCGCCTGTTTTCTGCTACCCCTGACCTTCCTTTTGTTCATTCCAGTGCGCCCTTGCCGGTCCCCTCATCTCCTCTCCATCCACCACCCACAAGGCCACACCAGGGAAGAAAAAGTACTGGGATTGTACTTCTGTGTTCAGAATGACTTTGATGATACTTTCCTTCCCTTCTATCAGTGCTTATAGGATCAGATCCAAGTTTCCTTTCCTGCAGCCCAGAGGCCTCCAAGATCAGTCCTGGGAGAGCGGAATACCTGGGGCTTACTGTACAACTCCCAGCCCTTGCTCCCAGAGCAGACATTACTAATGGTAGCACACTCCTCCTGCTAATCCAGGATGTGGCTTCTGAGTCCTCTTCAGCCGAGGCACCCTGTAACTGATCAAAGTTGGTTATCTCATAGCCAGTGCTAACCCGCAGGCCTATGCTTCTCTCTCTTCCCTATCCCATTCCCCTACTGTTCGGCCGCATGAGATGTATTGGCCCTCTCACAATGGGGTAGTCCAGGGGGTTTAAGGATTGAACCAACTGCACACAGGTACTGGCAGATGCGGGTGATGCAGGGGACAGCGCAGTGCTCCAGGACTAGCTTTGCTGCTCTCACTCCTCTGCCTAAAGGGGCAAGGATCCTGGAAGGAGTGACTTGCTTTGAAAAGAGTCGTCTGGTTGAGGGACAGAGTGAATCCCAAAGCAGCCCCGAATGGACAGAGTTGGGGAATAAGTGCACTGGCCTCCTTCTCCCTCACCTGCCTGTGCTCCCATTGTCTGAACCCCACTAAAGGTGGAGGGCGGGAGGGCCCCTTGCAGTAGACACCACAGGGCAGGGCAAGGCTCGGGGGAACTGGGCACCACCAGAAGCTTCCAGCCTATGGCAGGATGCCCTACTCGGCCCCACAGAGGAGAGAGAAGGGACAGGCCAGGCTTGCGGACAGGCCCTCAATGTGCTACTCGGTCCATGCCACTGTGCTTTTGCCACCAAGTTCTGTCTGCCTGTCCAACTGTCCTGCCAGCTTCGTTCACCGAAACCTCCTGCTCCTTCCAGCAGCCCAGGAGCCACCTCCTCCTTGAAGCCTCATGGGTTTCCCCTCTTCTGGGTCCTCAGTGCTGCCCCAGTTAGAGGTCTTCAGTACTTCCTCTGGACTTCAAAAGCAGTTCCCCAGCACGGGATGTCTGTTGGAGCCAGGCTCGTGTCTGGGAAAGGTGACCCCATCTTCCCGCGGGATTGACCAGGACTCAGAAGCCGAGACAGTGCTTCCGGCGTGGTCAAGAGACTGGCCCCGAATCCAGCATCCTCTTTCCACAAAGCTCTCAGTCCTGTGTTCAGCCAGTGTCCCTCATGTGGCTTCCCACCCACTGGTTGTTGGGCTCACCTCCACACCAGCCCACCTCTGACCCCTGCTCTCCTCCGCAATCCCACTGCCAACCAGACCAAGAGAGCAAGGTGTGAGAAGCGCCCCTCGCCTGCCTGTGGCACACAGACTCACTGCAGACCCCGAGGCTCCTCAGCTTTCTTCTGGTGTCCTTTTGGGATCTTGTCCTATTGACTTTGTGATGAGTCACAGGACTCCTGCAGCCACATTGAGGCAGTGCACGAGCCAACCTCTGTGAGGCAGATTCTGACACCGCCTGACCTGTCCCTGGGCCACTGCCTCGTGTGCTCACTCTGAAAGCCTGCCTGACCCTCAGTCTCTTCTTTTGCTGCCCCCTAGCCTCTGTGATCCACCTGTGTACAACTGGTCATAGCCAGCTGTGTGTGAGTGGACCCAGGCTCAAGTCAACTCAACTGAACAAATGCCTGAGAATCTGGGATGTCAGGCTGTCCAGAGCACTGGGAAAGTGTCAAGATGACCAGGACACCATCCTTGCTCTCTGGGTCCTCACATCTAACCAGAGGGACTGGCATGTGACATGATACTAGCATATGCCAAAAGCAATAATACTAACATTACACAGACAGAACAGGGAGGATAGATAGCAATGTGTGTGTTTATCAAGGAAGGCTTCCTGTAGGAGGTGGTAGGGCTGGGTTTTCCAGTTAAGATAGTGGTCTTGTTCTACAGCTGCTCTAGTCTTCATATAAAAAAAATGGTTTTTTTATTTCTGGATTGCTAGACTCGGTGGGGTGATGTCTTATGTCAACCAAGGCCCGGAGCTCAGTGATGCTCGTCCTGCACAGCTGACAGGAAATGACCCCAGGAGTGGCCTGGCTGCCTTCCTCATTATCAGGGTGGAAATTACCAGTGTCCCCACATCACGGCCCTCGTACTCATAACACATCGTAGCGTCTCAGCCCCCAAAGCCCAGAGCAGCTGGACACGTTAACAGGAACCTCAGGTAGCCACAATATGCTGCCTCAAATACGAGCTTGGCCCTAAAGTCCTCTGTGCCAGGCAGCCCTCTCCCGTTTATTTCCATTCTTTACCCAAGCCAATCTCATTTATCTCCCCCAAATATTTCACCTAATTGTGCTCCAGCAGAGGTGGGGGCACATGTCCTTATGGTCTGGGCAGCCGGGATTCCTAATAAAAAGTCATCATAATAATTAAGAACAATGATTAGGCTCTTTTCCGCTGCCGCCATCACTCCAGCCCCATCCAAATGGGCTCCAGACCAGGTGCCAAGCTCTGCAGCACCGCCCGGGCATTTATTCCGAGCACACCGCCCTGGCAAGTGATTCCAATCCTGCTCCACACCTGCTAACCAACATCTGCTGGTGCTTCCTGGGAGTTCAAGGACTTTGGGAGAGGCAGCTTAGAGGTGGTGTAGTCAGAAACCAAACACCACTTCCATCTCTACTCTCCAGAGCACGAAGGAACCCCGTCTGTGTCTTTGAGCCCACGCTGTCCCTACCCCAGGGGTGTCCTTCCTTCCCACCCACCTGTTCGTGTGGCCCAGCCCTCTCGGTACCCCCCCACACTCAGCTCTGGGCACCCTCCTCCGGGCTCCTATCCTGGCAGCCTGGGGCGGTAGGGCGGGCACCTCCCTTGGTTTCCCACAGCCTGTCTTGGAGCTGGACTATAGCGCTCTCGCTGCTGTTTTTTTGTGTGTCTCAGAGATGCAGCCTCATTCATTTTGCTGCCCGGCACTGAGCTCAGTGCCGGGCAGCAAGGGGGCCTCTTTACGAGTCTGTTGAATGAGTGATGAGAGCTAAAAGATGCCCAATATGGAATTTCAGAGATAAACAGAATTTTTTTATTTTTTATTTTTTGAGACGGAGTTTCGCTCTTGTTACCCAGGCTGGAGTGCAATGGCGCGATCTCGGCTCACCGCAACCTCTGTGTCCTGGGTTCAGGCAATTCTCCTGCCTCAGCCTCCTGAGGCACTGGGATTACAGGCACGCGCCATGGTGCCCAGCTAATTTTTTGTATTTTTAGTAGAGACGGGGTTTCACCATGTTGACCAGGATGGTCTCAATCTCTTGACCTCGTGATCCACCCGCCTCGGCCTCCCAAAGTGCTGGGATTGTAGGCTTGAGCCACCGTGCCCGGCCGAGATAAACAGAATTTTAACATCTTCTTATCTCCCTTTGGATAAAGTTTCCTAGGATCTAAGCTGAGCTCCTAGAATCAGCAAGGGGGAGGGCAGTCATTCATGCTCTCCCTCTGCAGACAGTAGTCACATTTGGCTTGACCCGAAACGGACACAGCCAGAGACTCGGTACTATCACGACCATTGGCCACAGCCCAAGGGTGATGGCTGCAGTTGCAGGCTGATGATCTTCCAGCCTTCCAGGCCGAGGCAGCAGTGTGGCTGTGGGCAGAGCAGGTGGGGTTTCTGTAGAATTTCTCCATCTGCATAGTCTTTGAGTGACGGCAGGTGGGGGGATGGGGGTCAGGGCTCCCTCTTCACTTGGGATGACCCAGTAGGAGTGGGGAAGGGTTTGAATCTTCCCTTTCCTGCCCACAGGGAGGGAAGCGGGAAGATTCCAGAGAGGATGCTCTGTTGCGTGCAGGCAGCCAGGAACTTGGAGATGAAGGTGCCTTCAAAAGTCTGGCAGGGTACAAGGGACCAGGCTAGCTTTGGGCAAATAGAGTGTCTTCCCCCTTGGGAAGCCAGAACGACCCAAACTCTCACGACTCCTCCCCAGTGGGAGCATGTGTCCAGGGGCAATGCCAGTGATGTTTGTCCTGGCTGTCTCATCTCCATCTCGGGGTCAGTAGAAGCACACACACACACATACACACCCGTGCACACACACATAGTGAGAACTCAGAAACTAAAAACATGTTAAACACTTGCTATTACTCTGTGGCAGAGCACCTGCTCTCCCAGAGAACAGGAAGAAGTTCACTCATTGGCTCAGCAGGTGTTCTCTGAGCTTTCGTCCTGGCCAAGCAGCAGGCTAGCGGCTGGTGCAGCAGTGAGCAAAGTGCTCCCTGGCCGGGCCTTTGGGAACCTTCCGGGGTGGAAGGAGAACCAGGGCTTAAACACCCAAAGCAAAGTATCATCACAAACCAGGACAGGTGCCATGGAGGAAAGTGCCGGGGTGATGGGAAAGGCTGGCAGGGGCCTGGCCTTGTCTGGGGCCAGGGAAGGCATCTCTGACAAAGTGACTTTGGATGTAAGTGCTGAGGACATGGTGGGTTATCCAGGTGGGCGGGGGAGGGGCGGCAGTGGGAGTAGGGAGTGAGGATCCTGGATGAGAGACCAACCTGGGCAAAGCTCCTGGGGCCAGGGAGAGACTTGTGCAATGGAGAAGCTGATGGGATAAGCAGTGTGGTGAGACAGGAGCTGAGGGGTTGCAGGAGTCATAGCACAGGGGCCCATGGGTAGCAAGTGACTGCTGGTCCCTGTGTGGGTCCATGGGAAGCCTGACCAAATCTCCTGGCTGTAGGGCAGAGAATGATGGGAGGGCCAAGAGTGGATGCAGAGGACGAGTGAGCGCTCATCACCTGGTCCTGGGGCGAGGCGAGGGTGGCAAGTCAGAAGCACAGGGGCAGTGGTGTTTCCTCCCTGGGGGATGGATTGGCCACGGAGATTCCAGAAAAGGCGGCCTCAGAGATGCCCCCTGATGTCCTAACTTCCATCAGGGATGGATGGGAAAGTCAGGCAGGCGCCTGTGGGGCTGCTCAGAGTCTTGAGCTGAGGCTGAGAGTTGGGGAGAAGGTGGCGGGGCGGGGGGCCTCATGGACAGAGGGTGCTGAGGCCTGGGCTCCAGGCACCACACACTTCCCGCCTGCTCTCCACCTCTCCGTGAGCCCCATCCCCACCTCCCTCTGACCTCCAGAAAGACAGGAGGGAGAGAAGGAGAGGAGCACATGCTAAACCAGTTCTGAAAACAGGACAAACTATGAACACAAACATGGAATGGGAGCTCAAAAGGGGAATAAACATAGGCAAAAAGTATGACTGAGGCGGTGGCCAGCTCTCCCCACCAATGTAATGTCACAGAGCCCTCCCGCAGCCTCCCGCTGGGGTTCATCCCAGCAGGGACTCCCAGGGGAGATTCCAGAAAAGGCAGCATCACTACAGCCTCTGCCTCCTGTGTTCAAGTGATTCTCCTGCCTCAGCCTCCTGAGTAGCTGGGACTACAGGCATGTGCCATCACGCCTGGCTAATTTTTGTATTTTTAGTAGAGATATGGTTTCACCGTGTTGGCCAGGATGGTCTCAGTCTCCTGACCTTATGATCCTCCCACCTTGGCCTCCCAAAGTGCTACAATTACAGGTATGAGCCACCGCACCCAGTTGGGAGTTGACATGTGTTCTCGGGACCCGCAGCAGCAGCAGCAGCACCTGGGGACTGGTTAGAAACTAGAACTCTGAATCTAAGGCTCTGGGGGTGAAAGCAGTGGGGCTTTCTCATTGTTATTTTGTTTTGTTTTGCTTTTTAAAAAAACTGAGGTGGTGGGACAAAGAGAGCAGAAAAAGAAACTGGTAGCATCCCTCGCTGTGCCACGGCTACTAGAGGTGCACCCCAGACAAGCAGGGTCTGGAGCGGACCTCAATAGTCGTACAGCGAAGGGGCTAGACTGGTAGAAGGAAAACCAAGCAACAGAAATACTTCATCATCAACATTCTGGGTGTCCACTCAGAGACCCAAACGAAAAGTCAGCAACTACGCAGACGACCAGCGGACAAATCCACAAAGATGGGAAGAAACCAGCGCAAAAAGGAGGAAAACACCCGAAACCAGAACACATCGCCTCCTAGAAAGGACCAAGACTCCTCACCAGCAAGGGAACAAAGCTGGACGGAGAATGACTGTGACGAAATGACGGAATTAGACTTCAGAAGATGGATAATGAGAAACTTTTGTGAGCTAAAAGATCATGTATTAAATCAATGCAAAGAAACTAAGAACCTTGAAAAAAGATTTGAAAAAAGATTCGAGGAAATGATAACAAGAATGGATACCTTAGAGAGGAATATGAATGAATTAAAGGAGCTGAAAAACACAATACGAGAACTTCGCGAAGCAAACGCAAGTTTCAATAGCCGAATTGACCAAGCAGAAGAAAGAATATCTGAAGTCGAAGACCAACTCAATGAAATAAAACGAGAAACCAAGATCAGAGAAAAAAGCGCAAAAAGGAATGAACAAAGTCTCCAAGAAATGTGGGACTATGTGAAAAGACCTAACCTACGTTTGATAGGTGTACCAGAAGGGGACGAAGAGAATGAATCCCAGCTGGAAAATACTCTTCAGGACATCATCCAGGAAAATTTCCCCCACCTAGCAAGACAAGCCAACACTCAATTGCAGGAAATACAGAGAACACCACAAAGATATTCTGCAAGAAGAGCAACCCCAAGGCACATAATCGTCAGATTCAACAGGGTTGAAATAAAGGAGAGAATACTAAGGGCAGCCAGAGAGAAAGGTCGGGTCACCCACAAAGGGAAGCCCATCAGACTCACAGCAGATCTCTCGGCAGAAACACTACAAGCCAGAAGAGAGTGGGGGCCAATATTCAACATTCTTAAAGAAAAGAACTTTCAACCCAGAATTTCATATCCAGCCAAACTGAGCTTCAGAAGTGAAGGAAGAATAAAATCCTTTGCGAACAAGCAAGTACTCAGAGATTTTGTCACCACCAGGCCTGCTTTACAAGAGCTCCTAAAAGAGGCACTACACATAGAAAGGATCAATCAGTACCAGCCATTCCAAAATCACACTGAATGCTAAAGAGCTTCAACATAATGAAGAATCTACAACAACTAACAGGCAAAACAGCCACTTAGAATCAAAATGGCAGTATCAAATTCACACATAACAATATTAACCCTAAATGTAAATGGACTAAATGCACCAATCAAAAGACACAGACTGGCAAATTGGATAAAAATCCAAAACCCATCAGTGTGCTGTATCCAGGAAACCCATCTCACATGCAAGGATACACAAAGGCTCAAAATAAAGGGATGGAGGAAGATTTACCAAGCTAATGGAAAGCAAAAAAAAGCAGGAGTTGCAATTCTCATCTCTGATAAAATAGACTTTAAAGCAACAAAGATCAAAAGAGACAAAGAAGGCCATTACATAATGGTAAAAGGATCGATACAACAAGAAGAGCTAACGATCCTAAACATATATGGACCCAACACAGGAGCACCCAGATACATAAGGCAAGTTCTTAATGACTTACAGAAGGACTTAGACTCCCACACAATAATAGTGGGAGACTTTAACACTCCACTGTCAATACTAGACAGATCAACCAGACAGAAAATCAACAAGGATACCCAGGGCTTGAACTCAGACCTGGAGCAAGCAAACCTGGTGGACATTTACAGAACTCTCCACCCCAAATCCACAGAATACACATTCTTCTCAGCACCACATCACACCTACTCTAAAATTGACCACATAATTGGAAGTAAAGCACTGCTCAACAAATGCAAAACAACTGAAATCATAACAAACAGCCTCTCAGACCATAGTGCAATCAAGTTAGAACTTAGAATTCAGAAACCGACCCAGAACCGCACAGCTTCATGGAAACTGAACAACTGGCTCTTGAATGTTGACTGGGTAAACAACGAAATGAAGGCAGAAATAAAGAAGTTCTTCGAAACCAATGAGAATGAAGACACAACGTGCCAGAACCTCTGGGACACATTTAAAGCAGTCTCTAGAGGAAAGTATATAGCAATAAGTGCCCATATGAGGAGAATGGAGAGATCCAAAATTGACACCCTATTGTCAAAATTGAAAGAGCTAGAGGAGCAAGATCAAAAAAACTCAAAACCCAGCAGAAGACAAGAAATTACTAAGATCAGAGCTGAGCTGAAGGAGATTGAGACACGAAAAACCCTTCAAAAAATCAATAAATCCAAGAGCTGCTTTTTGAAAAGATCAACAAAATAGACAGACCACTAGCCAGATTGATTAAAAATAAAAGAGAGAACAACCAAATAGATGCAATAAAAAATGATAAAGGGGAAATCACCACAGATTCCACAGAAATTCAAACCATCATCAGAGAATATTACAAACAACTCTATGCACATAAACTAGTAAACCTGGAAGAAATGGATAAATTCCTGGACTCCTGTGTCCTCCCAAGCCTAAACCAGGAGGAAGCTGAAACTATGAATAGACCAATAACAAGGTCTGAAGTTGAGGCAGCAATTAAGAGCCTACCTCACAAAAAAAGCCCAGGTCCAGATGGGTTCACAGCCGAATTCTACCAGACACACAAGGAGGAGCTGGTACCATTCCTTCTAAAACTATTTCAAACAATCCAAAAAGAGGGAATCCTTCCCAAATCATTTTATGAGACCAACATCATCCTGATACCAAAACCCGGCAGAGACCCAACGAGAAAAGAAAACTTCAGGCCAATATCCATGATGAACATAGATGCAAAAATCTTCAATAAAATATTGGCAAGCCGATTGCAACAGCAAATCAAAAAACTTATTCATCATGATCAAGTAGGATTCATCCCAGGGATGCAAGGCTGGTTCAACATACGCAAGTCTATCAACGTAATTCACCACATAAACAGAACCAAAAACAAAAACCACATGATTATCTCAATTGACGCAGAGAAGGCATTTGACAAAATTCAACAGCCCTTTATGCTAAAAACCCTCAATAAACTCGGGATCGATGGAACGTATCTCAAAGTAATAAAAGCTATTTATGACAAACCAACAGCCAATATCATACTGAATGGGCAAAAACTGGAAGCATTCCCTTTGAAATCTGGTACTAGACAAGGATGCCCTCTCTCACCACTCCTATTCAATATAGTACTGGAAGTTCTAGCCAGAGCAATCAGGCAAGAAAAAGAAATAAAGGGTATTCAAATAGGAAAGGTGGAAGCCAAATTGTCTCTATTTGCAGACGACATGATAGTATACCTAGAAGACCCCATCGCCTCAGCCCAAAAACTCCTGAAACTAACAACTTCAGCAAAGTCTCAGGATATAAAATCAATGTGCAAAAATCACAAGCATTCGTCTACACCAATAACAGACTTAAAGAAAGCCAAATCAAGAGCGAACTGCCATTCGCAATTGCTACAAAAAGAATAAAATACCTTGGAATACAACTCACAAGGAACGTAAGGGACCTCTTCAAGGAGAACTACAAACCACTGCTCAACGAAATCAGAGAGGACACAAACAGATGGAGAAACATTCCATGTTCATGGTTAGGAAGAATTAATATCGTGAAAATGGCTATACTGCCCAAAGTAATTTACAGAATCAACGCTATCCCCATCAAGCTACCATTGACTTTCTTCACAGAACTGGAAAAAACCACCATGAACTTCATATGGAACCAAAAGAGAGCCCGCATAGCCAAGTCAATTCTAAGCAAAAAGAACACAGCGGGGGGCATCACACTACCGGATTTCAAACTATACTACAAGGCTACAGTAATCAAAACAGCATGGTACTGGTACCAAAACAGAGATATAGACCAATGGAACAAAACAGAGGCACCGGAGGCAACACAACATACATACAACTATACAATCTTTGATAAACCTGACAAAAACAAGCAATGGGGCAAGGATTCCATGTTTAACAAATGGTGCTGGGAAAACTGGCTAGCCATGTGCAGAAAGCAGAAACTGGACCCCTTCCTGACACCTTACACTAAAATTAACTCCAGATGGATTAAAGACTTAAACATAAGACCTGGCACCATAAAAACCCTAGAAGGAAATCTAGGCAAAACTATCCAGGACATAGGAGTAGGCAAGGACTTCATGAACAAAACACCAAGAGCATTGGCAACAAAAGCCAAAATAGACAAATGGGACCTAATGAAACTCCACAGCTTCTGCACGGCAAAAGAAACAGTCACTAGAGTGGATCGGCAACCAACAGAATGGGAAAAAATTTTCGCAGTCTACC
This sequence comes from Callithrix jacchus, assembly GCF_049354715.1. Lineage (NCBI taxonomy): Eukaryota > Metazoa > Chordata > Mammalia > Primates > Cebidae > Callithrix > Callithrix jacchus. Next base: position 105,622,683 of record NC_133507.1, on the reverse strand, counting down.
CATCTGACAAAGGGCTGATATCCAGAATTTACAAACAACTCAAGCAGATTTACAGGAAAAAAACAAACAAGCCCATTCAAAAGTGGGCAAAGGATATGAACAGATACTTTACGAAAGAAGACATATATGAGGCCAACAATCATATGAAAAAATGCTCATCGTCACTGGTCATCAGAGAGATGCAAATCAAAACCACATTGAGATACCATCTCACGCCAGTTAGAATGGCGATCATTAAAAAATCTGGAGACAACAGATGCTGGAGAGGATGTGGAGAAAAAGGAACACTTTTACACTGTTGGTGGGAGTGTAAATTAGTTCAACCATTGTGGAAGACAGTGTGGCGATTCCTCAAGGCCTTAGAAATAGAAATTCCATTTGACCCAGCAATCCCATTACTGGGTATATATCCAAAAGACTATAAATCTTTCTACTATAAGGACACATGTATACGAATGTTCATTGCAGCACTGTTTACAATAGCAAAGACCTGGAATCAACCCAAATGCCCATTGATAATAGACTGGATTGGAAAAATGTGGCACATATACACCATGGAATATTATGCAGCAATCAGAAATGATGAGTTCGTGTCGTTTGTAGGGACATGGATGAATCTGGAAAACATCATCCTCAGCAAACTGACACAAGAACAGAAAATGAAACACCGCATATTCTCACTCATAGGTGGGTGATGAAAAATGAGAACACATGGACACAGAAAGGGGAGTACTAAACACTGGGGTCTATTGGGGGGAAAAGGGGAGGGCCAGTGGGAGGGGGAGGTGGGGAGGGATAGCCTGGGGAGAAATGCCAAATGTGGGTGAAGGGGAGAAGAAAAGCAAAGCACACTGCCATGTGTATACCTACGCAACTGTCTTGCATGCTCTGCTCATGTACCCCAAAACCTATAATCCAATAAAAAATTAAAAAAAAAAAAAAAAAAAAAAACTGAGGTGGTCCCAGCACTTTGGGTGGCCGAGGTGGGCGGATCACCTGAGATCAGGAATTTGATACCAGCCTGACCTACATGGAGAAACCCTGTTTCTTCTAAAAATACAAAAGTAGCTAGGTGTGGTGGCACATGCCTGTAATCCCAGCTACTCAGGAGGCTGAGGCAGGAGAATTGCTTGAACCCGGGAGATGGAGGTTGCAGTGAGCCGAGATCACTGCACTCCAGCCTGGGCAACAAGAGTGAAACTCCGTCTCAAGAAAAAAAATGAGGTGAAATTTACATAACATAAACTTAACAATCGTAAACTGTTTGCTTCAGTGATGTTTAGTTAACTCACAATGCTGTACAACAATTCCAGCTCTCTCTAGTACCCAAACAGTGCTATCACCCCAAAAGAAACTCATTCCTATTACAGGGGGCTTCCCCAGGTCCCTGCCTCCAGCCCCCACAACCAGCAGTCACCTTGCTGTCTCTGTGGATTTGCCTATTCTGGACATTTCCTGCAGACGGAATCATGCAGTATGTGGCCTTTTGTGCCTGGCTCCTTTCACTTAGCATCATGCTTTTGGGTTCACTCATGCTGGAGCCGCATCAGCACTGGAGTTGTTTATGTGGCTGAATAATGGTCTGTGGCTCGTGTAGACCACATGAATCTGTGTTTTCACCAGCACCCCCGGGTGATTCTGATGCACGCTCAAGCTTGGGAACTGCCACCCAATGATACCGGAATTGAAGCCCCGGGAGGGCCCTTTCCCCTAGTATGCACTGCCCCCCCCACCTCCATCCACACACCTGAGACACCTGCAGAGCCCACCCACAGGTGCAGCTAATGATAGAGCACCTGCACCTGCAGATTCACATCCAATGCAGCACCCCTAAGGGCTCTGCTCAGACACATTTTGGATGTGTTGTGATTTGAGCTTAAATGTAGTCAAAAGGAATCATTTTGAAAATGCTCCTCTCAGTCAGACCACTTCGTTAGTTCATTGTGGACACTCTTTCCCCCACAAAGCCAAATTAGCGAGGGGAGGGTCCAGGGCAAGGCGGCAGGGGGCAGAGGGACCAATGGCTTTAGAGCCCTGCTCTGGGCTTGCAGCCTGTCTCTGTCACTAGCTAGCTGTGTGCGTCCCTGGGCAGTTCCCCCACCTGGAAAGGCCCGCGGTGAGGAGCACCCAGAACGAGGCTCCACAAATCGCAGCGATTGTTTGCCATTTTCATAGGTTTGACAAAGTTTCATTTACACTGGCACAAACTTGTGTGGTTAAGAAGCTGAGATTTTATTCTAAACACAGTAGGAGACATTGGGGGGTTTTAGGCTTCAGGCGAGTGAGCAACAAGAGCCTGTTTACTTTCTTAGAAGATGTCCCTGGTTTCTGTGGGGATCGTATTATAGTTCCCAGTGTCATCCCCTTAGCTCAGGCCCACTGGCACCCCCCGCCTCCACAAGGCCACCACACCTCCAGAGCTGTCTGAGCCTGGGGGGACCCAGCCGAGGCCTGCATGGACTCGCCATCACCTCTGTGAGATGGGTGCTTCTCTGACCCTCACTTTACAGATAAGGAGAACAATGGCTCAAGAGACAGATTCGAACCCAGGCCCATCTGTGTGCCAAGCCCAGGCACTCCACCCAGCACACTGAGCCGGGATGCAGTGTTAGAAGGGAACGCCTAGAGCCTCCCATCCAGGCCTCCTGGTATCCAGACCTCTGCAGGCCTCCACAGTGAGGCACCTGGCACTCAGGTCCTCCAGGCCACCGTCAGGGCTGCACAGGCATCTGGTCACCATCAGAGGAAGAGCTGGGAGCCCAGGGTCCCTTCGGGCACTTCCTTTGTTTTTTTTTTTTTTTTGGTAGAGACAGGGTTTCACCATGTTGGCCAGGTTGTCTCGACCTCCTGGCCTCAGGCCTTGGCCTCCTGCCTTGGCCTTCCAAATTGCTGGGATTACAGGCGTTTGCCACCATGCCTGGCCCTTTTTTTTTTTTTCCTTCAGGCACTTCCATAGCAGCCTACTAAATGCTTCTGGGAGTGAATCTCACTTTGGACACACACTAGCTGTGTGATCTTGGCCCAGCCACTTAATCTTTCGGAGCCTCTACTTCCTGACCGGCAAAAACAGAATAATAGAAGCTGCTAGCCTTCAGCGTTAAGGGGAGAATTAGACATAACAGTGTGTTTTCTGCTCCAAAAGGCTGATTGAGGCAGGGTCCCCCTCTGCCACCCCTCTACCATCCTCCCCGCCACTGCCTGGATACTTCCAGCCACCCAGCCTAAGTTCCCTCCACACGAGATGAAAACAGTCTGGGCTGGAGGCTGCCAACAGCATCACTCCCAGCTGCAGCCACCTCTGCTCCAGGAGCCCGGGTGAAGGGCAGGTGGTGACTTGAAGGGGAAATTGTCTCACACGCTGTCCTCAGAACCTCAAGGAAGCTGGTGACACACTGGAGTGTGGACATTAATGCAATAGTGGGGTAATTCAATCACTTTATAGAAGTTGATCTGTCCTTTTTATTACAATTACTGTCGGCTGGGGTGTTTCGTTCCATCATTGAAAATAAACATCATTTATCATACTTGTAAAGATTAGCCCCCGACAGCTACAGCTCTTGCTTTGCATAAATGTGTATTAATGTCGGCCCTGCCCGCAGTGTGGGGAGAAGTCTATATTTCACAAGACTGATTAGGCCCTGTCAGCACTGCTTTAAGTAATGTCTTATCATGACTGATACTCCCCGACTGCAAAACAGCGGCCGGGGGAGTCTGGGGGCTGCTCCAGGCAATTTATGGTGGCACCAGAATGAAAAACAGGCCTGGAAAGGTGGGCATCTGTTTCCTCTGGGCCTGAGCCCATCCCTGAAGCTGGATCTACGCCTCCTCCCGAGGCCCCAGCCTAACAAGCCAAGGCTGTCCATGGGGGTGCTAGGGCCCAGGAGTTCCATGCCCATGGGGAGCCTCATTCCAACCTTGCATGCCCTCCTCTGACACCACTGAGGTTCTGTCTCCTCTGTGCTGCGGGGAGGCTTGTCTGTGAGGCAGTTAACTGTCAGGATCCCCTGTCGTATCAACTGCCCTCCACTCTGCCATGCCCACTGTTGGTACCCAGATCAGGCCCAGCCCACGCGTCTCTCCTGTGCTCAGCCTGGTACCCACAACCTCCTACTTTGCCCATTCGTCCTCCACATACACTCCGGGGACTCCATGTCACCCATATCGGACAGTGCCCAAGCTCCTCAGGAGCCAAACAGAATCAGGCTTTTGGGCCCTCCAGGGACTGTCTCCTGCCACCCTCCTCCTGCTGCCAGCCCCTCCCTGGTCTCAGGCACCCTGGGCTCCTCTGCTCTCCTTTGTGCTCAAGGCCACCCTGTGGTTTCACATGCGTGTGCTTCTGGACCCGAGGGGACACCTTCTCCCTGCGTCCACCCAAGGAACCTGGCACCTGGGCCTCCTGTTCCCTGCTCCTCCTTGGCCGGGGGAGTCAGTCTCTATTCCAACCAGGGATTTGGGCAGAAACCCTCTTAGTCACCCCGGGCCCCAGCGCCCTGTAAAGCGCTTGGCACAGAGTGAGTGCTGAATAAATCGTGGCTTCAAACAAAACAAAATGAAGCAATATTAATGATCAAGAACCCATTCTGTTGAAGAGACTCTCGAGTGCTGTGAGGGAAAACAAAAGCCTCTTCATTCTTCTAGGGCATGCAATCTAGCTGCAAACAGACAGAACCGAAACACTGAAACCATGGTGTCTATGCGTCCAACAAGATCAGCCATCTAGGAACAGGAGTCATTCCACCCAGGCAGAAGGCAGGGCCTGGGTCTCAGCACCTGCCACCCTCAGCCACCTACAAGCCTCTAGGAGAATTTTAAATGTCTGTGCTTCCATCATTTAAAAACATTCATCATATGGTAAAATACATGTAACATGAAATTTATCATCTTCATTCTTTTTAAATGTCCAGCTCAATTGTGTGAAGCTTATTCACACTGTTGTCTGTACGTCCATCTTTTGTTCCCCTACCCCTTTTTTTTTTTAAGATGGAGTTTCACTCTTGTTGCCCAGGTTGGAGGGCAATGGCTCGATCTCGGCTCAACACAATCTCCGCCTCTCGAGTTCAAGCTATTTCCTGCCTCAGCCACCCAAGTAGCTAGGATTACAGGCATGCGTCACCAGCCCAGCTAATTATGTATTTTTAGTAGACACAGGGTTTCTCCATGTTGGTCAGGCTGGTCTCGAACTCCCAACCTCAGGTGATCCACTGACTCGGCCTCCCAAAGTGCTGGGATTACAGGTGTGAGCCACTGCACACAGCCCTGTTTTCTGTTTTTTGGGACAGAGTCTCACTCTGTCACCCAGGCTGAAGTGCAGTTCACGACTAAGGCCCACTGCAACCTTAAGCTTCTGGGCTCAAGCAATCCTTCCGCCTCAGCCTCTTAACGCATGGCTAATTGCTTTTTGTTTTATGTAGCAAGAGGGTCTCACTATGCTGTCCAGGCTGGTCTCAAACTCCTGGGTTCAAGCCATTCTTCTGTCTCCCAAAGTGCTGGGATCACAGACGTGAGCCACCATTCCCAGCCCTGTGCTTCTATCTGTTTTTTCCCTTTTTTCTTTTGAGATGAAGCCTCACTGTGTCGCCAGGCAGGAGTGCAGTGGTATGATCTTGGCCCACTGTAACCTCTGCCTCCTGGTTTCTAGCAATTTGGTTTCTAGCAATTCTTCTGCCTCAGCCTCCTGAGTAGCTGGGACTACAGGCACCCACCACCACACCCAGTTAATTTACCTATATTTTGTAGAGATGGGGTTTTACCATGTTGGCCTGGATAGTCTCGATCTCCTGACCTCATGATCTGCCTGCCTCAGCCTCCCAGGTGTGAGCCACACTCCCGGCCCATCTTTTTTGTTTTTGTTTTTGTTTTGAGACAGAATTTGCTCTGTTGCCCAGGCTGGAGTGCAGTGGCGTGATCTCAGCTCACTGCAATGTCCACCTCCCGGGTTCAAGCGATTCTCCTGTCTCAGCCTCCCGAGTTGCTGGGATCACAGGCGTGCGCCACCACAACCGTTTAATTTTTGTATTTTTAGTAGCGATGGGGTTTCACCATGCTGGCCAGGCTGGTCTTGAACTCCTGACCTCATGATTCACTTGCCTCGGCCTCCCAAAATGCTGTGATTACAGGTGTGAGCCACTTTGCCTAGCCACTTTGGTCTTTTTGAGAAGGCTGACCTGGATCCTGTAGAGCTGTGCTGCCCAGTATGGTAGCACCACAAGCCACAAGTGATGATTTACACTTGAATTAATTATAACTAATGCAATTAAAAGTTCAGTCCCACAGCCTACCAAAGACATTTCTAGTGTTCAAGAACTCTCATATTAGATAGCACAGACATCGAGCACGTCCATGGTCCCAGAACATCTTGTGGATCGGTGCTGTCTGATGGGATTCCGGGATGCCTGGAGAGAGTGGACCGGAGTGGACCAGGGCTGGAGAAGGGACCCCAAGAGGGCATTGGTGGCACGTTCCGCATGAGGATGTCAGCAGGCAGTTTCAGGTCATTAACAGTGCATGATTTGAATCATGTCGGGGGAGGCTGGCCTCAAAGCCAAGTGTCACCTTGAGATTTTGGGATGGGTGCTGGTGTGAATGCTGAAGTTGGTCTTGAGTGACACCGTGGTTACTGTCACGGCCTGACAAAAAAAATAGAATAAAATTACAAAGACTGGTTGGTGTACCCAGCAAGGAGAGGTGTGTGCCACATGAAAGCCTGAGCACACTGTGGAGCAGGATTTTGGGCAGAAAATGTGGGGGAAGGACTGATTTCAGAGGGTCCGCACTCTGCAAGACAGAATATAGGCACAGAAGAACACCAACATTTTCAATGATTTTGCTGCTATACTTGATTACGTTTGTAAACTCATCTGAGCTATATAGTTCTGTAAGAAATGCGGTGGCCCAGCACTTTGGGAGGCCGAGGCGGGTGGATCATGAGGTCAAGAGATCGAGACCATCCTGGTCAACAAGGTGAAACTGTCTCTACTAAAAATACAAAAATTAGCTGGGCATGGTGGTGCGCACCTGTAGTCCCAGCTACTTGGGAGGCTGAGGCAGGAGAATTGCTTGAACCCAGGAGGCGGAGGTTGCAGTGAGCCGAGATCGTGCCATTGCACTCCAGTCTGGGTATCAACAGCGAAACTCCGTCTCAAAAAAAGAAAAAAGAAAAAATTTATGTCTTGTTTGATGCTCCTCTATCTTTAAAACATTATAATAACTATAATGTAAGACACTTGAAAGTTTTTCCTTTAACGTGTCCATTGATGAGCAAGCAGAGATTCTTGTCTGTGCGGTCCACCTACACCCCAGCACCTATTGCAGCGTCTGGTGCATAGTAGATGCTCATTAAATAGCTGAGAAATGAGTGAACAGAATCGTGAGAAGACAGCTAGGTGGATGATGAATGGAAATCTTGGAAGCACAAAGCAGATACCAAATGGATGTTTGCCAAGTGAATAAATCACTGAATGAATGAGTACATTTATGAACAAATGAATGAATGAATGGCTGTCAGGCAACTAGAGCATAGTTGAGACAGGTGGGAGTGGCGCTCAGTCAGGCATCTGGCTGCATCTGGATCTCAACTGAACCTGGAGACCTCGTAGGGTCTGCAGCTGCCTCAGTGTTCCCAACCCCTGCTGGACCATGCCCTCTCTTTGTGCCATCCTCTCCCCATCCCCACTGGCCTCCTGCTGGCTCTCATGAGCTTTTTTTTTTTTTTTTGAGACAGAGTTTCGCTATTGTTGCCCAGGCTGGAGTGTGATGGTGCAATCTTGGCTCACAACAAACTCTGCCTTCTGGGTTCAAGCGATTCTCCTGCCTCAGCCTCCCGAATAGCTAGGATTACAGGTGTGCAACCTTATGCCCGGCTAATTTTGGATTTTTAGTAGAGATGGAGCTTCTCCACGTTGGTCAGGCTGGTCTTGAACTCCCAACCTCAGGTGCCTCAGCCTCCTAAAGTGCTGGGATTACAGGTGTGAGCCACCATGCCCGGCCTATTTAAATCTTTTTTTTTTTTTTTGAGATGGAATCTGGCTCTGTTGCCCAGGCTGGAGGACAATGGTGGGATCTCAGCTTACTGCAACCTCCGCCTACTGGGTTAAAGTGATTCTCCTGCCTCAGCCTTTGGAGTTGCTGGGACTACAGGCACGCGCCACCACACTGGGCCAATTTTTGTTTTTTCAGTAGAGACGAGGTTTCACCATGTTGGCCAGACTGGTCTCAAACTCCTGACCTCATCATCTGCCCGCTTTGGCCTCCAAAAGTGCTGGGATTACAGGTGTGTGCCACCGCGCCAGGTTCCTTGGGCACTTGGGAAGAGTCTGTGCCTGTTCTCTATACTTATGCTACCTTAAAGGACAGGGCAGCTGCTTCCCTGCCAGACAGTAGCAAAGGCCTTTATTGGGATGTAGTTCACACACAAGCAATTCATCCCTCTAAAATGTGCAACTCAATGGGTTTTAGTGTATACACAGGTACGTGCAACTATCAACACAGTACATTTGAGGTTTCATCATTTCAAAAAGACCCCCTGTACCCTTTAACTATCACCTCTGTGTTACCTTTTTCCCCCTAACCTCCTGCCCCTGACAACCACTATCCTACTTTCCATCTCTGGCTTCTGCTGGCATGGGTGCTCACATGAGTAGGATAAACAGCATGCACCCTTTTGTGAGTGGCTTCCTTCATTCAGCACCATGTTTTCAAGATTCATCATGTGTAACATGTTGGTTCCTTTTCATGGCTGAATAATATTCCACTGTATGGATAAAACACATTTTACTTCTCTATTTGTCTGTGGGTGGACATTTGGGTTATTTCTACCTTTTGACTATTATGAATAGTGCTGCTATGGATGTCTAGTGGATGTCTATTTTCAGTTGTCTCAGACCTACCCATTTTAGTGAAATTACTGGGCCCCGTAGAGGAAAAATGGTTTCCCCAGGATCCTGTCTCAGTGTTCCTTTCTCAGCCCCAAAGATGGATCTGCTGTGGGAATGGCCGTAGGGAAGCTTCCTCAGGGCATAGGAAGCCACGGCCAGTCAGGAGTGCGGCGCACACTGCCTGCTGCAGTGTGAGGTGTGAGGCTCATATTTACAGACACAATTTCGGAAGCTTCCAGTTTTCTCCAGCTAGGTCCCTCAAGCACCCTGGCTTCAGATCTTTGCTTATGATGACTGTGTCGCTGAAGCTGCAGGTGTTTGGGCTGGTCCATACCAACCATTCTGCCTGCTGAGCTGTCTGTGGTAGTCAAGTGTGTCACTTCAGGCTGGAACACTTATCTGCTGATGGAAGACCCCTCCCTCACTCTCAGGCTCTCTTTCCATCTGCCGCCATGAGCGGTGATGCTGGTGGCTTCTTCATCATCGTGGGTTCCCAAGTGACTCAGGAGCAGATGCAACAAAAAAACAAACCTTTGATGTTGTAAGCCACCGACATAGTGGGGTTGTTTGTGGCATAACTTGGCCTGTCCTGATGGAAAATCCAGATGCCTGACCCTCCTTCCTCCGGTCCCACCGTCAATGGCCATCTTTGTTAGCAGCTGGTGCAGAGCACCACCTCATTCCCAATTCAAGAGGTGTACAGACCCCCCCAGCTCCCCAACCCAGGGCCGGGCGGGGTGGGATCCCATCTAAATATCTGGGGCATGTGGGAAGGGCAAAGGCATTTCTTTCTTGGGTTACTTACTGTAAACAGACCCCTCTTGACACCCGCCCCCTCCCTACAAACATCATAGAATCCACAAAGCATCCTCCCTTTGGAGGGCCCTGCATATTTATTCATTCCTTTTTCTTTCAAGACAGAGTCTTGCTCTGCTGCCCAGGCTGGAGTGTAGTGGCACAATCTCAGCTCACCGCAACCTGTGACTCCTGAATTCAACCAATTCTCCTGTCTCAGCCTCCCGAGTAGCTGGGACTACAGCGCATGCACCATGCCCTGCTAATTTTTGTATTTTTAGTAGAGCCAGGGTTTTGCCATGTTGGCCAGGCTAGTCTTGAACTCCTGACCTCAGATGATCCACCCACCTCAGCCTCCCAAAGTGCTGGGATTACAGGTGTGAGCCACTGTGCCCAGTCAGATCTGGACTTTCTCTTTTCACAGATTATATGGTCTATGAAACAAAAAGACAAGGTAGCCTAGCGTGAATGTTTTGTCCCCTCCCACTGCTGGTGTCATACAGCCCCGGCTGTGGGTCCCCCAGACTCTGCTCCCGCTGTGCTCCCACCTCACCCTTCCCTGATTTCTCCTCCTGGGCTGAGGATTTGGCTTCTGCTTGTTCTCCTAGGGTGAGCCCTTGCCCCTGCGTTCCCTTTAGTTCTAACACACCGGCCACTTCAGAGAAGCCCCTGCCACCCCTGCCTTAGGAATCCTGCTCCCTCTGCACACGGCTCTGTCAGTCTCTGCTGCTTTCTCTCCAGGCCCTACCAGATCCAGCCTCCAGCAGAGCTGGGAAGTCAGGGTGCCTGGCCTCACCTTTCTGGACACCCCACAGAGTGCACTGTCCAGTATGGCAGCCACTACCCCATGAGATGAGGATGAGACTAAGTGAATTTAAATTTCAGTGAATGAAGAGTAAACATCTGGTTCCCTGTTCATACTAGCCATATGCCAGGTGCTTGATACGCACATGGGGCAGGTGTCCACTGTATTGGATGACACTGACATGAACATTTCCATCACAGCAGAAAGTTCCATCAGGCAGCTGTGCTCTAAGGTATTCCTCCATCCTTTTAATGCCCTTACAGCCCTGCCCAGCTTAGAGAAAGGAGCTCCTATGTGCAGTTCCACGCGGGTGTGAGGAGGCTTTAATCCTTGCATTCTCTCTCCTTAGAGCAGCTCGTGTATTTTATGCCTCCTCTCTGTCTAGGGAATGGCTATTTCTGGCCCATAACAAAGAAAGGGTCATCAGCAGGACACAGCCATGAGCCTCGGCATTTATTCCTTCCTGTCTGGAGTGCCTTCCCCTACTACAGAGATTTGAACACTTCAGCTACATTTCCCACAGCCCTTTGCAGTTAGGCTCCTGGTTACAAAATCAGTTCTGCCGAACAGAAGCCCTTACATGAGGTTAGAAGACAGAAGACAAACAAGCAAGACCAGTGGCCAGCGTCCTGCTCCAGTTGCAGTAGTGGCTGGATTCAGCATCCCCATGGCCAGCCGTCAGCTTTCTGTGTCAAAAGACAGCTGTGTCTGTGAGTGAGAATGTAGGCCCATGGCCACTGGCAGCTTCCGAATCCCAGCTTCCCAATTCCCTGGTCACAGCTATGACTGTGGGTGCCTGGAGTTAAGTTCCGGTTCCTTGGTATTCTGGTAGTCATTCCTAGAGACCCAGACTGGAATTGAACCATTAGCCCCTTCAGATGATTTTGTAAATCTTGAATTCCCTGTATTCAGTCCCTTCCTGCTTAAAGTACCTATCGTGGTTTCTGTTCCCTCCACTCAACCTGGACTAGCAAGGAGTCAGCAACAGCTGGAGCAGGAAATCCCCAATCAGGGCAACTGTCTGGGCATCTCTAAAATATAAATAGCCCCATGGTCTAAGCAACTTGTCCTGGAAGTGAAGTTTTCTACCTCAGTCACCACATTCCTACAGAGCTGGACCAAGTGACACCTTCATTTTATGTGACAGTCTTTATACATCATCCATTCAGAATTTTTGAACCCCAGGATGAAGGGTTCAAGGAGCCTAGATAATTTCGAATGCTGGCTAAAACAATATCTTTTTATTAAGGCTGGTTTCAAAAAAAATAGAGTTACAAGGTGAATGTTATGTCCAAAGTGTGGTCAGACTGTCAAAGCTACACAAAATCAGCCACATAGAATCGCAAAACACACGTCACAGTTACATTTGTTCTGTGGAAGCGAAAAAAGGTAATTTTTTTTATCAAGCTAGGAAAATGACAAAATAACACCACTGAGAACACCACAGCAAGAAGTCAGTGAGCATCACAACCCCATGTGTCTCCTGCCACCTCCGCCCTGCCACGTCCTGCTGTCCTGCCCACAAAGTCAAGTGCTGGGGTTGATACTCGCATAGCGTTGCTTCTCTCGGTTCACATGCACCTTACTCTCCACCCGTGATTCAGTAATTCCAGTATGGCAAATTGGGGCTTCTTCCCAAGGAGTAGCAATTATTTGAAATTATATCCCAAGAAGCTCATTTTTATCTCCTTGGCAATCTCCTCAGAACAAAGGCTTGCCAGGAACAGAGCCTGTGCCCATCTGTCCCTCTCACTGGTTTACCAAATATTTATTGGGCACTGTTAGGGGTTGAATTTTGTCCTTCCTCCAAAAAAGATATGCTGAAGTCTGAACTTAACAATGCCTTCGAATGGGACCTTATTTGGAAATAGGGTCATTGCAGATGTAATTAGTTAAGATTAGGCCATAATCTTAGGTGGGCCCTTCATCCAGTATGACTGATGTCCTTATAAGAAGAGCACCAGCCGGGCGCGGTGGCTCAAGCCTGTAATCCCAGCACTTTGGGAGGCTGAGGCAGGTGGATCACGAGGTCAAGAGATCAAGACCATCCTGGTCAACATGGTGAAACCCCGTCTCTACTAAAGATACAAAAAATTAGCTGGGCATGGTGGCGCATGCCTGTAATCCCAGCCACTCAGGAGGCTGAGGCAGGAGAATTGCCTGAACCCAGGAGGTGGAGGTTGTGGTGAGCCAAGATCGCGCCATTGCACTCCAGCCTGGGTAACAAGAGTGAAACTCCGTCTCAAAAAAAAAAAAAAAGAGAAAGAAAATCACCATGCAAAGACAGGCACACAGGGACAGTGCCAGGTGAATATGTAGGCAGAGATGGGAGTGATGCCACTGCAAGCCAGGGAAGGCCAAAGATTGCCAGTCACACTAGAATCTGAAAGAGGCAAAGAAGGATTCCCCCAAAGCTTTCTGAGGGAGCGGGGCCCTGTCGGCACCTTGATCTCAGAACTTTCTGCTTCCAGAACTGCAATCAAGTACATTTCTATTGTTTTTAAACCATATAGTTTATGGCACTTCGCTATGGCAACCCCAGAAACTAACACAGCCACCAAGCAGTATACTGGAAGCTGAGGTTACAGTGGAGAAGGGAACAGGTACGTCTCTATCTGACGTCCTTCCTCCTGTCCTTCTGCAGCCTCCTTTGTCAACCTCTGGGCAATGAGTGCGCCCTGGTTATCAGTGCCTCTGGGTTAGAAAACCAGTGAACAAGTCAATCAATCGTGGCCAGCCAGTACTGGCTATTTGAGACCTTGGCCACAGCACCTGGCTCTTTAGCTAAGAGTATAATATTTTAGTTGTGCTTTGATTCTAACCAAGGCAGCTCCTTTTATACATGGGGAAACTGAGGCCTGGGGAACTGAGGTGATTCCCAAGATTGTGGTCGTTCATGCTAGAACCAATCTAGTGCTGAAGTCCACGGATGCCCAGTCTCCATGTCTTGACCCCTCTGAGGCCTGGCTAGAGCCAGAAGCAAAACCTCCCTCTTCCCAGAAAGCCTGGGTCCTGGGTCAGTGGCTCAGTCTCCAGAGGACCTCTCTCTCAGAGCTGTGTCTCACCTGTGACAAGCCCCAACTTGTTTCCATGTCCCCTGTCCTGTCCTCACTGGCCACTGTAGCAGCCCCGGGTGCACTGGTTCTCTCTGATCACCCACTCTGGGACTTCTGGGACTTCTGTACGCTGACCCAGCCCAGTCCCACCGGATGTGAGAGCTTGGGGGCTGGGCTCGCAGGCTGGGTCAGGCACAGCACACAGCTGCACACTTGGGTGATGAGTGCCTTTGTTATGCCTCCTCTAACCTGGTCTGAACACCTGCATACAATATGTCAGTGTTTCCTGGCCAGGATGAGGTCACAGGCCCGGTAAAAATCTCATGACGTTATAAATCCTCCCTTATAAAACTTGCCATTCAGACATGCACAGAAAACTTTAAACAATTCTTCGGGGGGCTCATGGGTCACCAAAGCCTGTCTGTGTCCTCCTGAAAGGCCCATAGACTGCAGATTAAAACTCCAGGCAAAAGGTACACAGGTCTGTGCGTACAGATGCAAGCAAAACCTGCCGACAGCTACACTCGCATATAAACTGTGTGGCACGCATTTTAGGTGATTTATTTTGTTTGAATACCTGAAGGCAAATATATGTAAGGTGATGTGACCTGAGTGGCGTGGGAGAACACAGGCTTCGGCGTTCCACAGATCTCTGCTAAATCTCCACTTTGCTGCCATCCTAGCTATGTGACTTTGGGTATGTGAATTTGCTTCTCTCAGCCTCCGAATCTTCATGTGTAAAATGTGGATGTGCAAGAAGCTATGAAAGAGGTCTACCCTTGTGGCCTGCAGACCTGACGGGAGAACTCTTTAGTCACTAACAGTGCCGCTTTCCCATGGCTGCTGTCACAAATGACCACAAACTTGGCAGTTTAACCAGCACACTTGGATTCTTTTACTGCTCTGTAGGTGAGAAGCCAGCGAGGACCTCACCTGGCTGAGTGCGAGGCATTTGCAGGGCTGTGTTCCCTCTGGAGGCTCTGCAAGATAGTCCGCTCCCAGGCCCTTTCAGATCCTGTCGGCGGGCATTCCTCACCTGTGGTCTCTGTGTGTGTCCTTAAAGCCCATCACTGTGACCTCTGCCCCTGTCGTCACATCTTCTCTTACCCTGCCTGCTACTTTCCCTGTGGTTGGATCTCAGGATGCATTGGGTCCACTCAGATAATTTAGAATAATCTCCCATCTCAATTTCCTTAATTAAAAAAAACTCCTTCTTTCTTCTCTCTTTCTCTCTTTCTTTCTTTCCTTTGCCTCTCTTTCTCTTTCTCTCTTTCTTCCTCCCTCCCTCCTTTCTTTTTCTTTCTCTCTCTCCTCCCTCCCTCCCCTCCCTCCTTTCTTTTTCTTTCTTTCTTTCTCTCTCTCTCCTCCCTCCCTCCCTCCCTCCCTCCCTCCCTCCCTCCCTCCCTCCCTCCCTTCCTTCCTTCCTCCCTCCCTCCCTCCCTCCCTCCCTCCCTTCAGTGCTCAGTGAACCCAAAGAAAGGAACGAACATGTGAGTGGCAGAGCCAAGGCTGTGTCAAGCTACCAACTTTTCTCTTTGGGGCTACACAAGTGTAGAAGCCTCTCCTATTGCCCTGGAACTCCCTGGGCCTGGGAGTGCTGTCCCTTAGAAAGTCCCCTGCCTGGCCCTTCCCTCTTCCCTTCCTAATTTCCTGCAGTCCCTTTCTTTATCCCTCTTCCTGTCTGGGGTCTCCTGTTCAGCCCTCTTCCCCAGGCTCCCAGAGGCTTCCCCAGAGCCTGCTCTGGTCGGGTTGAAAGTGTGCCTTGCAAGTTGGACAGCCTTGCATGACTATGACTGCTCTCTACCATAACATTGAGGCTAAAAAAGCACTTGCTCCCTCCTCAGCCCCTGATGGTGGTGGGGATGGGGCAGTCTACCATGTACAGATGTTCTGGTTGTGTACTGCACAAGGACTTTACACCTAAGGTGATGCCGTTCTCGTCAACGGCATATACTAACTTGTATGAGAGATGCGGTGGGTGTTGGGAACCCCGCCTCCCATGTGGGAACTGAAGCTGTGTGGAGGAGCCCACACGGGATAGTGTCTCTCCCAGCTCCAAGGGTCTGGGCCAATTTAAAAAAAACCACTCTTCCTGTGCCCTTTACCACCACCTGCTGGGGGCAGAGGTACAGCACATGCTGTACTGGTTGGCTCAGGCTGCCGTAACAAACACCACAGACAGGGAAGCTTAAACAACACACATTTGTTTTCTCACAGTGCTGGACACTGGAATCCAAGATCAAGGTTTGGCTTGATCTGGCCAGCAGGGTTGGTTCCTGGGGAAAGCTCCCTTCCTGCCTTGCCGATGGCCACCTGCTTGCTGTGTTCCAACCTCCGTTTGCACAGAGAAAGAGAGGGGTGGAGTACAAATGAATGTTCTGCTGTCTCTTCCTTTTCTTTGAAGGACACGAGTTCTATCAGATGGGGCCTCAGCCTTATGACCTAATTTAACCTTCATTATCTCCTTAGAGCTGTTATCTCCACATATCGCCATGCCGGAGATTAGGGCTTCAACATATGAGTTTTGGGAGGGGCTCAGTTCAATCCACGGCCTCACTATACAAATGTAGGATGGTTGATGTCCATGGCATGCCTGTGGCACACACTCACCGGCATATGCACATGCGTGCCACCTCTGCACTTGCCTCCTGACCTGCCCTTCAGGGCTCACCTGGGGTCTTCTCTCCCTAGGCCCCTGGGCTCCTTGAATCCAACTCACTTGGTGGGGTGGGAGTGTCACAGTCAATCCCATTGTAGGCTGCACACCTGAGGGTGTGAGAACTGTGAGCATATGGCCTTGGTGCCCCCACCCCAGACCACTCTGGAGAGGTCCTGAGAGCTGAACCAGGCAGAGCCAAGGGCTTCCCACACAGCAGCTATTCTACCCAACTCCTGGCAGGATGCAATAACTTCAAAAGAATTTTGATTTATATGACTACTCTTCTGATGATTTAAGCAACATCCTATGGATAAAACCCCACAGCCAGCGTTCCAGCCCCCACCCCCAACTGGTCTTTACTAGAGGGGCCCTTCCAGTGTCCCTCACCTGGCCCAAGGGGAGGCCCCTGTGAGTCTCCAAGCCTGGTTTGCGCAGACACTCCCATGGGCCAGGCGGCATCCTTCCCCATCATGCAGATTTTGTGCAGTGGCCGCAGGCCTCTCCTACTTCTTACGGAAATCCCGTCCTCTTCTCTGGAAGGTTCCTCTTCTGCTTGAGGCCCCTGCCTCCCAGGCGGACACTACTCCTAGGGGGCAGGCATGCTGCTTGGTGACACAGACACCAAGTGTGGTCCCCTAGTTTATCTGAGCCAAGGGCATGGCACAGTCCCAGGTATGGCCCACTAGTTAATCTGAGCCGTGGTGGCTGTTCTCTCCATCTGCGTTACACTTGGCTCAGCTCTTTCTGTCTATACACAGGTAGCCATGTTCCTAGAACCCATGGCAGGAGATGTGGGAAGGTTGGGAGTTTCCAAAATCACCCGCAGACCCATGGCCAGCCCCAGCAGCCTCTCCTGGCCTACAGAACTTGAGCTCCTCTTTCTCCTAAGGTAGGTTTCCTTCTCAGGCTTCATGCCCATTCCTGGAAGCCTGCTTTGAGCACCACCACCTTTGTCAATCAGGCATATTTTTGCTCTTGAAAAGCTTTGGAGGAGGGTCAGATTCCTAGGCCCTTTCTCCCCTGAGTAGCCTCAGGGAGCAGGTGTGTATCTTGGGGAAGGCGCACAGCTCCTCCACCTGGCTGCATCCAAACTCCAGCAGGAATGACTGTGACAGGCAGCAGTGACCCTCAAGTCCTCCCCAATTGCTCTCAGCCCAGGCCCCTCCACAGTGTCCTGTCACATTCAGCCCATCCTGGAAACATAAACTTGGTAGATTTCTTTCGTTTATTTAACAAACTTGCTTTGTGAAGGCAGGCCGTGCTCAGCACTGTGGGTACGAGATGGAAAAGACTCAGAACCTCCCCTCAAAGAACACACAGTCTGCAAGGAGAAACCAAAGAGTGAACTGGTATAGGAGGATGATGCTGGGCTTCCTGAGGGAGTCATGGAGGGCTTCCTGGAGGAGGACACTTTTAAAGGGATTCTAATTTATTTTTATTTTATTTTGACGTAATTTCAGACTTAAAGAAAAGTTGCAAGAATAATAAGAAAAATTTCATACAGCCTCATCTGAATTCCCCAAATACTAACATTTAACCACATCTGCCATATCCTTCTCTCTACCTACCTACAACTAAATATATCAACTAACAACAAAAATAATCCTTTATGTAATCATGGTACAGTGATCAAAATCAGGAAATACGCATTAATATAATATTATTATCTTATCTACATACTTCATTCAGATTTCTCCACTGGGAACAATTACGTCCCTCAAAGTGAGGAAGGAAACGCTTAATCCTCTTAAGCTTCTAAGACCACCTCCCCCTTGACTTCTACATTGCATTCAATAGGAGAAGTAGAGCCTGCCAGAGTGGGCACTGCCCTTACTCGCACCCCTAGAGATGGCAGGCATGGCAGGGAGGAATCTTTCCGGAAGGCATTGTTTTTGCTTAAGCACGATCAAACCCCCACGTAGTCATGTACCCCACGCCAGCTCCGTGGATCAAGACCCTATCACATGTAATTTCTAGAATTGTGAACCTTTAGAAGGGCAAGGATTTTCTTTGTCAGGGAGCTCGGTTGTGAAGCTCCCGGCCGAATAGATCGCTGCTCCCTTCCCTGTTTGGTGTTGGAGAGGTCTGTTTGCAGCCGCTCCTGCTTCATTTTAGTTCCCTGACCAGGAAGCGACTTTTGGTTTGTGGACAGCCAGGACAGGTAGTTTTGCCTCGCCCTGTGGTGCATCCCTGTGGGGGACTCCAGCCCACTTGGGCGATGTGAGTCCTGAGAGCACTCCCAGGCAGGCACTGGCCCTGGTGGAACGCCTCGCCAGAGCAAAAGCAGGGTAGGCCCCAGCAGTGTGGATCCACACAGTAGCTGAACACCGAGAAGGAGCGGGTGCCTGAAGTGTCTGGACGATGGAAGCATGGTAGGACCGGTGCTGGGGAACTTGCCCTCCTCCTTTAGGTGGGAGCATGCCCTGATCACCCACGTGTGCCAGATTTGGCACTCTTGAACTCAGCTCTCTCTCTCTCTCTCTCTGTAATTAACCTTGGAAGTCTTGCTTTTGGTTTCAGTTTGGGTAGAGGGAGGCGTATGACTGTGTGAGTGAGTGGAGGTGTCCAGTTGAACTCACCAGCCATGAATGTGGAAGCGGCAGGTCTGTTAGAGAGGGCTGTAAGCTTCAAGCGTATTGCCGGCTGGGATTAGGGGTGATCTGCATATGGCTAGAAGGAGATGCCCTCGCAATCTAGGTATTGCAGGGGGATTAACGAACTCTCCAATGCCCAGTGGCAACTGAAACACTTCTGAGAGGAAGACAGTCCTACTGGCCTGAAGCGAAAGTAAAAGAGGGTGCAGGGCGGGAGAAACTGGGGAAGGTGTGTGACTATGTGAGTGATTGGAGGGGTCCAACTGGACTCAGCAGCCATGAAATGTGGGAGCAGGAGGTCCATAAGAGAGGTCCGTAAACTCCGAGTGTATTGTGGGGCCAGCTGGGATTAGGGGTGATCTGCATGTGGCTAGAATCTAGGTATTTGGGGGGATTAATGAACTCTCCACTGCCAAGTGATGTCTAAAACACTCCTGAGAGGGAGATGGTCCTACTGGCCTAAAGCAAAAGTGAGAGTGTGTCACGCCATACAGGGTGGGAAAAACTGAGGATGGAGTAAGACTCTCTTTACTGCCTGTGAGTACTGTTTCCTGTGCAAAACCATGGGTCACACTTAGAGCAAGCCTACCCTCCGGGGACCAGGCTGCAAATTTTCTAGAAGAGATTTAGTGGGGATTATGGAGTGACTCTGACACCAGGAAAGCTGAGGACCTTACATGAGGTAGACTGGCCAGCATTTGGGGTGGATTGGCCCTCACAGGGAAGCCAAGACAGGTCTCTTGTCTCCAAAGTATGGCATAAGGTTACATGCAAGCCAGGATACCCCGATCAATTTCCGTACATCAACTCAGGGCTGCAGGTAGTTCTAAACCCTTCACAGTGGCTAAGACGACAGGCAGCAACTGTACCGCTGGCAAAGGAGCAGATAGCTAGGAAAAACCCCACTTCACCCGCCGAGGGACACAGACTCCTAAGGTCCTGGCAGACCCAGTGACAGAAGAGCCTTTGCTGATGATACCCCCTCCGCCTCATTAGGAGGAAGGATTTCTTGACCCTGGGCCTGAAACCTCAGTACCTCTGCTAGAATTACACACCCCTAAACCACCCAGAGTAGACAACAAAGAATGTGGAGGGACTCCTCCCATAGCCTCCCGGGAGGAACTCCCCCTCTAGCAGCCCGTCTTCTACCCAAGGCAGGGGTGCAGATGCTTTAAGAGAGCAGAGGTTTACAGGAGTGAATGAGGATGGCCTCATGATGAAAAGATGTTTTCAATTACCTGCCGTTCCCCTCAGCTGATCTTATCAACAGGAATTTTGGAAAAGCAGGCTTTTTGCCTACCACAGACCTGGTCAGTGGGAGGCCATGAGATTACACATCAGTTCTTGTACATGCCAGACTGTCCCCCTACCCCTTTTGGGGAGAGACTTGCTAAGCAAACTAAGAGCTACAATCGTCTTCACTGATAAGGGCTCCCTGCAGCTAAAACTGCCTCGGGCAGGGATTATCATGGCTCTCAGTCCCTCAGGAGGAGGAGTGGAGACTCTTCCTTACCGAACTAGGGACCAAAGACCAGAGGCCAGTGCAGGACTTTCGTCTGGTTAATCCGGCTACAGTGACTTTGCACCCAACTGTACCTAATCCATACCTGCTGTTGGAATTATTGCCAGTGGAAGATAGTTGGTTCACCTGCTTGGACTTAAAGGATGCTTTCTTTAGCATTAGACTGGCCTCGGAGAGTCAGAAACTATTTTGCTTTTCAATGGGAAAATCCAGAAACAAGTGTAACCACCCAATACACCTGGACCCGGCTCCCCCAGGGGTTCAAGAACTCTCCCACTATCCTTAGGGAGGCACTAGCCTGTGACCTGCAGGAGTTTCCTGCTAAGGACTTAGGCTGTGTGTTGCTCCAATTTGCTAATGACCTTTTATTGGACACCCCACGGCAGTCAGGTGCACTAAAGGAACAGATGCTTTACTTCAGCACCTGGAGGACTGTGGGTATAAAGTGTCTAAAAGAAAAGAAAGCCCAGATTTGCCAACAGCAAATGTGATATCTGGGGTTCACCATCCAGCAGGGAGAGCACAGCCTAGGACCAGAGAGGAAACAAGTCATTTGCAACCTCCCAGGACCGGAGGCTAGAAGGCAGGTGAGGGAGTTCCTGGGAGCGGTGGGTTTCTGTAGATTGTGGATTCCAAGCTTCGCAGTACTGGCCAAACCCCTTTATGGAGTTACTAAGCGGGGAGACAGGGAACTCTTTGAGTGGGGATCTCAGCAGCGGCAGACCTTTCAGGAACCCAAAGAGAAACTTACGTCAGCCCTGGCTTTGGGGTTTAACAAAGCCCATCACGCCGTGTCAGAAAGAGGAAAAATGGCAGTTGAAGTTCTAACACAAACAGTGGGACCTCGGCCCAGGCCTGAAGCAAGCAGCTGGACGGAATTTCCAAGGGATGGCCCGCGTGTTTGAGGGCCCTGGCAGCAACTGCTCTGTTAGCACAAGAGGCTCATAGGCTAACTCTGGGGCAGAACTTAAATATCAAAGCACCCCACACAGTAGTGACTTTAATGAATACAAAAGGACTTTCTCCAAGCAGAAGGGGGGCAAATAATTTAAGAGGGATGGGTCCGGCTGCCAGATGGGAGACTAGCGGCGCTGCAGCTACTGGGGGCTGCGGTAGTGCAGGCTGTACATGGAACCACTCATTTAGGCCAAGAGTCACTTGAGAAGTTGTCAGGCAGTATTTTTACATCTCACGCTTACCGGCCCTGACCAAGACTGTGGCGCAGCGATGCATTACCTGTGGCAGCACAACATGAGGCAAGGTCCAACTATTCCCCTGGCATTCAAGCCTATGGAGCAGCTCCATTTGAAGATCTCCAGGTAGATTTCACTGAAACGCCAAGTGTGGAGGACACAAGTATTTGTTGGTCCTGGTGTGCACATGCTCTGGGTGGGGAGAGGCCTTCCCGACCAGGACTGAAAAGGCCCGTGAAGTAACCTGTGTGCTTCTTCAAGATCTCATCCCTAGGTCTGGACTGCCACTGCACATCGGCTCAGACAACAGACCAGCGTCTGTAGCTGATTTGGTCTGGAAAACTGTGACAGCATTGGGTATCATCACTTGGAAGCTGCACGCTGCCTTACTGACCACAGAGTTCCAGAAAGGTGGAACAGATGAACCAGACTATTAAGAATAGCTTAGGCAAAATGTGTCAGGAAATAGGATTAAAGTGGGTGCAGGCACTTCCCTTGGTGTTATTCAAAATTAGATGTATTCCCACTAAGAAAACAGGATATTCCCCCATGAAGTCTTATATCATAGCCCCCCCCCCCCCCACTGTGGGCACTTCTGGGAACTCCTTGGGAGTGGGGAGAGATTGAGCTAGGGTGACAGTTACAAGATCTAGAAAAAACCACTCAGGATATTTCAACCTGGGTAAATGAAAGATGCCCCGTAAGCTTCCTCTCCTCAGTTCACCCTTTCTCACCATGTGATCACGTGTGGATAAAGGACTTGAATGCAGTCCCTCTGAAGCCTCTGTGGAAAGGACCCCAGACCATGATCCTGACCACCCACATAGCTGTAAAGGTAGAGGGAATCCCAGCCTGGATCCACCACAGCCACGTAAAGCCTGCAGCAGCTGAAACTTGGGAAGCTAAACCCAACCCAGACCATGACTTCAGAATCACCTTGAGAAGGACAACAAGGCTGGCTCCAGACACATCCTGGAAACTCACTGGTCCACGCATGGCCGAAGCATGAGGAAACTCATCATGGGACTTCTTCTTCTTAGAATTTGGACTTATACAGTCAGGACATTAACTGATTTTGGAGAATGCTGTCAGTGTGTGTACCAGGTTACTGAAGTAGGACAGGAAGTTACTGCCATTCTTTTGCTCTACAGTTATTATGAGTGTGCAGGGACACAGAAGGGAACCTTTTTATATAATGGTACTCAGTTTAAGGTGTGTAATCCAGGGGATGGACAACCCTATGTCTGCTACGACCCATCAGAGCCCCCTACATATGACTTTTGAAATTAAACTCCTACCAGGGCGATGGAACAGCCCTACTAAGTTAATAGCTAAAACAGAGGAGAAGGGAAGCCCAAAGCAGGTCCCCCTAAGGTTTGATGTCTGTGCAGCCATCAGTGCCTGTCATTCCAGTGGTGGGGGGCGCTGTGGTTCCCTCAGATGGGAACAAAGTTATGCAAAAGAGCGTTAGTATGTCTGCCAGAAAGCCTGCTGGTGCAGTGAATGCATTTATTGGTTACGCATCATCGGGGCCACTTGGAAGGATGATAAAAATGATCCCATTTGCCTTGTAAAAGAGAAGGACACCACTCCATGGAGTAATGTCCCCTGCATCTCAGGACACTGTAACCCAATAGAATTAATAATCACAAACCCCCAAGAAAACCAGTTGGGCAAAAGGGGAGCGTGTAATGCTAGGAATTAATGGAAAAGGACTTGATCCTGGAGTCAGTATCCAGATTCAGGGGAAAATCAGAAAGCGCTCAGCCCAGCCAGTGTACCAGACCTTCTATGATATATTAGATGGGCCCTGCCAGAGTTCCGAAAAAGACAAAGAACTTGTTCCTCCAACTTGCTGAAAAGGTGGCCCATTCCCTTCATGTTACTTCTTGCTGTGTGTGTGGAGGAACTACTATGGGTAATTGATGGCCATGGGAAGCCCAGGCGTTATTATCCTCTGACCCTGTCCCTGACCTAACCTCAGTTCAAATAATTTAAACCAACAATTTCTGGGTTTTAAAGGTTTTGATTATTGGACAATACTGTCTGGCCGGAGAAGGGAAATACTTCACTGTTCGAGTAGGAAAGCTTAGCTGCTTAGGGCAGCAACTGTGCAATGGAACAGTGAACACTATAACCTGGTGGAGCTCAAATTACACAGAGAAAAACCCCTTCTGAACATTTCCAAAATTATAGGATGCTTGGAATCATCCTGGGTACCGGAGAGGCTGGACGGCCCCGGCTGGATTGTATTGGATATGTGGACATATAGCATATGTACAACTGCCTGAAAGATGGACGGGTAGCTGTGTCGTAGGCACCATCAAGCCTTCTTTTTTCCTATTATCTGTTAGATGGTGAGCTGTTAGGATATCTGGTCTACTCCGCCTGGGAGGAAAGAAGCTAAAGATAGGCAAATGGAAAGATGATGAGTGGCCATCGGAGAGAATTATTGAGTACTATGGGCTGGCCACATGGGCAGAGGATGGTTCATGGGGATACTGGACTCCTATTTACATGCTCAACCGGAGCATCTGGTTGCAGGCTGTTTTGGAAATACTCACTAATGAAACAGGGAAACCTCTGTCCATTTTGGCCTGACAGGAAACTCAAATGAGAAACGCGGTTTATCAGAACTGGCTGGCCTTAGATTATTTGTTAGCAGCTGAAGGAGGAGCCTGTGGAAAATTCAGTCTAACCAACTGCTGTCCACACATAGATGACCAGGGGTGGGCAGTGGAGGATATTGTAAGAGCCACGACCAAACTGACACATGTGCCTGTGCAGGAAGGGCATGGATTTAGCCCCGAGTCCTTGCTTGGAGGTTGGTTCTCATCCTTGGGAGGATTCAAGACTCTCATCGTAAGTGTTGTAGTAATAACAGGTATTTGTTTGCTACCCCCTTGTTTGTCCCCCGGTTCCTTCAGATGATTAAAAGATTTATCACTGCTATAGTGATGAACCACACCAGAGAACCACATCACAAGTATATTATATGAGTCATTGTCAATCAGTCTCTTCAGAGGAATAGGAAAATAAGAACGATAATGAGAATGTGAACTCTCACTGATGTTATAGGTGAGATTCTCAAAGGGGGGCGTGAGGAAGGAGACCCTTAATCCTCTTAAGCTTCTAAGACCACCTCCCCCTTGACTTCTACATTGCATTCAATAGGAGAAGTACAGCCTGCCAGAGTGGGCACTGCCCTTACTCACACCCCTAGAGATGGCAGGCAGGGCGGGGAGGAATCTTTCCGGAAGGCATTGTTTTTGCTTAAGCACGATCAAACCCCCACGTAGTCATGTACCCCATGCCTGCTCCGTGGATCAAGACCCTTTCACATGTAATTTCTAGAATTGTAAACCTTTAGAAGGGCAAGGATTTTCTTTGTCAGGGAGCTCGGTTGTGAAGGTATTTTCACCTGCTGCAGCTCCAGGCTGAATAAATCACCACTTCCTTCCCTGTTCGGTGTTCGAGAGGCTGCTTATTTGCGACTGCTCCTTCTTCAAAAGCAAATGCAAACCCAGGACCGCATGTCCCATCTCTGTGGTATTCTTTACCCTGGAACAGTTATGCAGTCTGTCTTTGCATTTTGTGTCATTCTCACCTTTGTAGAGTACCAGCCAGTTATTTTGTAGAAGGTCCCCTGATCTGAGCTTGGTGATGTCTCCCCAGGGTTCCAACCAGGTGACGCAAATTTTCAGGGACACTGCACAAGGGAGGTGCATCTTTCTCAGCATTTCTCATCAGGAGGCATGGGGCATCCATGTGTCCCACTGAGTGTGATGTTTGCTCTGATAACTTGGTTAAGATGGTATCCTCCAGAGTTTTCCATTATGAAGTTATTTTCCCCCTTGAAACTTTTTTTTTTTGAGACAGAGTCTCACTCTGTCACTCAGGCTGGAGTGCAGTGTCATGATCTCAGTTCACTGTGACCTCTGCTTCCTGGGTTCCAGGGATTCTCCTGCCTCAGCCCCCTGAGAAGCTGGGATTACAGGTGCCCACCACCAAACCCAGATAATTTTTGTATTGTTAGTAGAGACAGGGTTTTGCCATGTTGGCCAGGCTGGTCTCAAACCTCTGACCTCGAGTGATCCACCCGCCTCGACCTCCCAAAGTGCTGGGATTACAGGCATGAGCCACTGTGCCCAGTTCCCCTGTGAAACTAATAAGTGGGTGTGCTTTAAACAAAATAAAGGCTGGTCCAAGGGCAGTGGCGTTCACAACTATCTGATCACAGCCAGTTACAGATGCCTTTGTTCCTTTTCCACTCCCACTGCTTCACTTGTCTAGCCTAAAAACAGACAAATGAACCAAAAACAAGACGTAGACCTGGTAACACATCCAGTTGATAAAACAAAGGCATCTTCTCTAATCCTGTGTCTAAAAGGTAACGCTGAACAATTTGGTGTGCATCTATATTTTTCCCAATATGTATGCACTTTTATTTTTTTTTAACAAATAAGAGTAGTGTCATCTTACATGAATTTTTGATTTTGCAACTTAGCTATTTTGCTGTTAAAATTATAGTATTATTTATTGTTCATCATTGTTTTAATTTGTCTTTTAGTTATGACTAGTGAGCCGGGCACGGTGGCTCAGTCCTGTAATCCCACACTTGGGGATCCTGAGGTGCATGGATCATTTGAGGTCAGGAGTTCAAGACCAGCATGGCCAACATGGTGAAACCCTGTCTCTACTAAAAATCCAAAAATTAGCCAGGTAGTGGAACAGCCCTGTATTCTCAGCTACTCAGGAGGTGGAGGCAGGAGAACCATTTGAGCCTGGGAGGTGGAAGTTGCAGTGAGTTGAGATCGTGCCACTGCACTCCTGTTTGGGCAACAGAGTGAGACCCTGTCTTTAAAAAAAAATTATGACTAGTGAGAGTGAAACTCCTCAAATAATCCTTGACTATCAGCGTTTCTTCTGTGGATGAATACCCTGCTCATCTCTGTCTATTAATTGGCCAGTTTGTCCCAGCCACTGAGATATCTCAGCACTGTAGGTACCCTCCGGACAGTGCCAATAACCTAGTCTTAAAGGACAAATGGGTTACTGAAAGGACTTCGCTCGGCAGGAAGTGGAAGGTTCCATGTGTGGAAACTGCCCAGACAGCCTTGACTTCTAGAAAGATTGGTGCGTCTCCTCTAGAGAAGGACAAAGTATGGAGGAGACCCTGTTTAGTCACATGCTTGCAAACCAAGAGGTGAACGGTTTTCCAAAGCCGGGTTCAGCTAGGGAAAGTTTGTAGTGGTAGAAAGCAAAGTTCTGGAGAACTCCAGGAAACCAGCCACTGGAGACAAACCTGGACCTCAGCCCTAATGGGCGTCTTTCATTATCATTGCCCTCATTAGTGCTTTATTGTATTAGTTATAGCTAATTTACATTTTACTGAAGCATTGAAAACAGATTGCAGATGTTTGGAAACAGATGTTATCCTAATGTTAAGGCAAAACCATGAATATTTATGATGATTATTGCCCAGATCAAATTACCTCTCTTAACCAGGGAGGCAGGCATGTTCTAACAACTTTGGCCGGGACCGGTGAGGGAAGACAGAAAAGTATTGATGAACTTTTGGGCACACTTCAATTTTCCTTCATGTGGGATCCATTTTATTCTGTCTACCCATGGACCTGAAAACAGAGATTGGTTGTTATGGAACCAATTTAGGGATTTTCCTGCTGCTCGTATTAATTGGCCAAGTCAGGATTTTCCATCTGTTTTTTTCCACACTGTTTCTTAGAGAAGAGTTTGTCAAGGCCTCTCCAACCCGAGCTTCCATGGGTACTTCTCAGGCTGCAGGGAGAAGGCCGGGCTTCTCTGCCCTTCTCCCTGCCCATCTGCCAGGGCCCAGGGAGCCAGCAGAGGCCAGGTGGGGCCTCAGGGGCAAGTGGAATTGGCAGATGTCCCCACAGAAGGTTGAGAGGGCTCCAGGCTGACTCACTGCTGGGCGGAGCTCATTTTTTTTTTCCTGCCATCTACCCTGGCAGAAATGCCAGCCATAGGGCTGTTTCTCTGCTGTCGTCAAGAGACCCCATCTTGAATTCTGGAACAAAGTTGAGGAGTCTTTGCTGAGTGTAGTGGTTGAGGGATACTTGATCCAGGCCTTTTGTGCCCACTGCCATGTACTTTTGAGTGTACCCTCGCAACTGCAGCTCTTTTTTGGGGGCACCAGGTGCAGAGAATCAAGTGCCTGGAACTGACTCCCTACCCTGCCCTCCGCCTTTGAGGGGTGATTGGAGGGAAAGCCCAGCTCTTTGGCTTTAGGAGAGGCAAGTATGAGGCACTACTTACTCTCAGAGTCCTCATGTCCAGAGTCCCCATGGGTCAGACTGACACTCCAGCCTGGCTCAGCCCTGTCCCCTTCCATCCTTCCTTGTCCAGCTTCCTCATGGGGAAGTGCCAGGAAAGCCCCTGCTCTGGGGCTCTTGTCCCAGGCCTGTTTCTGGGGAGCCCCACCTAAGACACTGAGTGTCTGTTCTGTGCTAGCCTCACACCCATCATGGGCACGGGGAAATGATGAAGGGACAGAGCTCATGCATGAGAAGCTTTATTGACAAGGGATGGAGACAAATAGACCAGCAGACACTTTCAGCAGCCAAGAGGCAGGACACCAGGGCGGGGTGCATGCAGCCTGTGCGGTCAGCGTCTGGGCAATCGCCAGCCACATGTGCCATCCCTTGTGCACCCACTGCAGGTCACACACAGGCCCTGCTGCCTCATAGCCACCCTGCATGGCGGATGTCATCAGCCCCACCTTCCTTCTGAAACACCTGGATCTCAGAGGTGGGGAGAGACACACCCAGGGACATTTATTTTTAATTAACTTGTATCAGGTGCATTCCTAGGGGATCAGGGACTGTGCGAGGCTCTTGGAAATTATGACCAGCCAATGGAGGCTATCTCTGTCCTCAAGAGCAGACTCAATGGAGAAGATAACTGTGAACATACATAGTTAACATGGAAATGTGTAATAAATATGTAATTCCAAGTTGTGATCAGTGCTGTGGAATGCACAGCACATTGTGAGAATATACGAGGGGGCATGGCCTGAGGAGGTGACCTCTGGGCTGAGAGTGCAGGATGAGCAGGTGGCCTGGGTGGAGGACTCGGGACAAGGGCCCCTAGGCAGAGGAACAGCATGGGCAAAGGCCTCAGGGAGAAAGAGCGCAGGGCATCCCAGGAACTACAGGGAGGACGATGTGACTGGAGATGGTGGGATGGAGGGAAGCTGGAGAGGCTGGCAGGGGCCAGGCCATGCAGGGCCTTGTCATGATGCCACTGGGTGGGTATCACCCTAAGAACCATGGAGCATCATGGGGCATCATGAGAGGAAGAGAGGGAGGGGAGGATGAGGGCAGAAGAGAGCTAAAACCTCAGCTGTCCTAACAGGAAATTGATAGGTAATGCTAAAATGCATAAATCAATAAAGTAGACATTAACATATCACTCCACAACCAGAATCAGCACCAGAAGAAACAGCAGGGCCGGGTGTGGTGGCTAACGCCTGTAATTCTAGCACTCTGGGAGGCTGAGATGGGAGGATCACTTGAGGCCAGGAGTTCAAGACCAGCCTGGCCAACATAGTGAGACCCCCATCTCTACTAAAAATTTTAAAAATAAACCAGGTATTGTGGTGAGTGCCGGTAGTCCAGCTACTTGGGAGGCTGAGGTGAGAGGATTGCTTGAGCCAAGGAGTTGGAGGCTGCAGTGAGCTATGATCATGGCACCGTACTCCAGCTTGGACAACAGAGGAAAAGGAAACAAACAAAAAGCCATTGCTTTGTGTGTGTTGGCAGGGAAGGGGGTTTAAAGGACTTCTGCATAAGCCTTTTAGTAATAGTTGATTCAAACTGCATGCATATACTGTATAATTTTGGTAAATAAAGTTAATTCTAAAACAACAAAATTAACTAAAACAAAAAGTTGGGGAAATAAAGCATTGTGAATGTCATATTGTGGGAGGCCTGCTATCACAATATCAGATCACACTAACACTCCTCCATCCCATGCAATTCTTCCAAGAGAAACTTCTTGCTCCTGGGAGAATAAATGGACAGCTGAGAGCTGTCCACAGAAGCGGCTGCCTGCTTCAGAAAAAAAAAAACTTTTTGATGTTTTTATTGTTTGGGCAAACAGTCAATCTATGCAAGAGATAAGTGTCTTTCAAGAGATGAATAAAGGCTTTGATGGATAATCCCTTCCAAACACTTAAAATAACCACCTTGGTTAAACAGTCCCACGGCAGGGCCACGAATGTGGGATAGCAGGTGGCTGTGTAAACAGTAGCAGCAACTTGTAAAGTGACTTATCGAATGGCCTTTCCCTCTGCTAGTTTCTTTAAAAAGCAAGCGCTTTATTTACAGATTACGCAGCTAGAGGGCTGATTCAGGAATTTCATGTCATGCAGGTATGAAATAGCCAGGCAAATATGGTGTCTTGTACAAAGTCATTTGTGTTAACACTGTAAATACGTAACGAGCTACTATGGTTACATAGCGAGGAAAGGCTGCATGTCGATAGCTAGACAAACAGAGTTCCTTGTAAGAGGCTGTTTGTTCAGTTCTGTATTTATCTAGCTAGCCCCTGTATTTTGGTAGTATGAGATTCTCTGCAATGTAAACGTAATATGAGTATACTTGAAACGAGCCCTAGCAGCTCTGCAAATACAGCCATTAACTGGTTTTTGCAGGTTGAATTTGTAGATTTCATATTTGTGAATTTGATACTGGCTAACGTTTCTCTGTGACCCCAGCTCCATATTCACAGTGCTGTTCTGGCCACGTGCAAACATGGCTTGGTGGTAAAATTTGGGTCCTCCGACGTGTGCTTTCCCAGCTGCGGCCTAGCAAGGTGATGCTCAGCTTTCTTGTTCCAGCTCTCATACTGTAACAAGTGTCCTTTCTGCAGTCTATTTAGTGCCACATTTTGGTTTTTTTCTGGTCGGTGGTTTTGCGATTTAAAATCGCCCCAACCTAGTGCTGATGTACCTTGCAGAGAAAATTCGTATGTTGGGCAAGTTTTGTTCAGGCATGAGTTGTGTGCTATTGGCTGTGAGTTCCCCGTCAGTGAATCAACAATGTGCATTACATAAGGTATCTTTAAACAGACGCACTCAAAGAATAAGGTTATATATTGATTAGTTGGGGAAGATGTCACCAAGAGGTTCAAAGGAATTAACCCTGTCTTTTCCCTGAGGGGCAAAGGCTCAGTATGCGCTAATTTGGTGTCTAGCATGGCATTGTAGACAATGACTGAGTATCACGAATAAACTGTGGTTGGTTATATTTAGTATCAGAGCACGTGGTTGTCTCCCCCAAATCCAGACAACCCTCCTCATGTGAAGCAAGCAGTCCTAAAGCTTGGGTGGACTTGACATCACCTTCAGCTCCAAGAGTGGACCTCGATCTAATCAAACCCTTATCCCAACCCACTTGCCACGTACCTGTGTCTAGGGACAAGACAGTGCTCAACGTTGGTCCAATCAGAGTAAGTTTTTCTGAAATTCGCTTTCCTAAAGTTAGAGTTGCCAAAACCCAGCACCACCACCAACAAAAAAACATGCTGTTCAATTACATTTGAATTTCAGATAAACCACAAATATTTTTTAGTATAAATATGTCCCAAATATTGCATGGGCCATCATCATACTGAAAATTACTTGTTGCTTCTGTGAAATCAAATTTAACTAGGCTTTTGTTTATTGTTATTTAATTTTAATTTTTTATTATGTATTGATTTTAACTATATCTTTCTTTGCTAAATCTGGCAAGCCTACCCAGACACAGACTCTGAAACAGCAAACAGGATTCCCATTCAAGGGCCTTATTAAGGAAGTGCACCCAGGGAGTGATCTCAGGTAAGGTCCTGCAGAAGGTAGCTGGTTCTAAAGGGGAGGTCCAGGAGCTATGCTGTAAGGGCTGCCCCTGGGATTAAGATTTCAGGTACTTCCCGGTTCGTTGCATAAGCCTCTCCAGTGGCCTAAGGGCAATCCTCCAGACACAGTGTTAGGTGCAGACAGTGAAAAGCAAAGGGACAGAGAATCAGAAGAAAGGATCCAAGAGCGTGAGGTGGAACATCTGCAATAACCGTCCTAGAGCTTCTGTTCAACAGTCGGGAAAGAGAGCTGACATCAGGCGGGACCTGTGTCCCAACTTTCTACTGCTGCCCTCCTGTACCTCCAGGCAACTGGAGAAACTGTGTCCCCCAAAATTCACATCCACTGGCACCTCAGAATGGGAACTTATTGTGTGCTGTGGACTGAAGGTGCCCCTCCTCCATCAATCTACATGCTGAAACCCTAACTCCACAAGGTGACGGTGTTAGGAGGTGGGGCCCTTGGGAGGTAATGAGGTCATGAAGGCGGAGTCCTCATGAAAAGGATTAGTGCTCTTGCAAGAAGAGACAGGAGAGAGCTTGCTTCTTCTCCCTCCTCTCTCCATCATGTGAAGATACAAGAAGAAGATGTCTGTCTATAAACCAGGAAGAGGGCCTTTGTCTGGGACCAATAGCGCCCTGATCTCGGATTTCCACCCTCCAGGACTGTGAGAAATAAATGTTGACCATTTACGTCACTCAGATCTGTGGCCCCATTAGGTAGAGGGGTGGCTGGGTGGCAGGTTGGGTCAGAATAGCATCCTCATGGCCGCTGGCTCCTAACAGGGCTGTCTGCATCAGACTTCTGTGCACAACCCCTCCTGGATGCTGCCACTTTCCTCTCCTGAACTCATAAGCAGCATTTATTGGGAGTCTACAGTGCGCAGAGTCCTCAATGAGCACTGAATTTTAAATGACATCCCCAAGTAACAGCCACAAAGGGCCTTAGCAGGTAAGCAAGCCCCTCTCAATTCAGATTCAGCCCGGTAGACTACCTCCGTGCTTTCTGAGTCACCCCAGGAGACAAGGCAGGAGGCCCAGATCAATTGCCGACTGAGACTGTTCTCTTGCTTGGCAGTGTGCTCGGGTGAGAAGTCCCCAGCGTCCCTTCCACGGAGTCCCACAACTTGTGCAGGGAAACATATGAAGGAGGCTCTGTTCCTCTTCCTTCCGCAGGCCCAGGCAGTCTGAAATATTTATAAGATGCAAGGGCAGGAGACTCCTGTGAAGGAAAGGCAAAGAGAGCTGAATTCCAGGTGTGGGAAAAAATACGCAGAAACAATTGAACATTTGCACGTGAGGCTTTATTGGAGCTGATTTTGACCAGAAATCCCTTTGAGGTTCACCAAGTGTAGTCGAAAGATTTTAAAAGTCTGATTTTCTGAAAGTTTCCCTCTTAGAATAAAGATTATTTAAAGAGGCCTGGAATGTTTGGGAAGGGCATGAGAGATGGGATTTAATTTTGTTTCTGCTGCTTATTGACTGCATAACCTTGGGCAGGTTAATTACCATCATTGAATCTGTTTCATCATCTGTAAAATCAGGATAATAGTTTCAATATCTGGACTGTTGTGGTAATTGCATGAGCTAATTAGGAATTATCAATCCCCACCTCCTGCAGGGGCTCAGGGCTGGGGGTCATTTTAACTTTTTCATATCTGTAACTGGGAGCCCCCAGGGTCTGGTCTTAGATTGATTCATTCTTGCTCATTCTAGAGATGCACAATCAGGAGCCCAGTGTAAGTAGCTGTTGATCTCTAAATTGGAAGAGGATATGAGAAGCCCCTTTGCCCAACCTCTAACCCTAACAGGACATCTTTCTTCTTTGCAGCTCCTGACACATGGCCCTCCATCTTGGGGCAGGACATCCACCCACTGATGAAGAATGCAGGGGTCAGGAAACCCTTCTCTCAGCCGAGCTGAAGCTGGCTCCTGTAACTGCTAACACCTGGATCCTCTGAAGAGGCAACACCTATTTCCTTTGCCACCTGCCACTGCTTCAACTCTCAGAAAAGCCCCATACCTCTGTGCAGTGTTCGCCTGCTAAGTACAGCTCACAGGTGTGGTCTGAGGACCTTCCCCATCTTCCTGAGGGAGAGGGGTGGGGGTTGCTGTAAAATGCAGGCCCCAGGGGTGACGCTTCATGCCTACAGATTCAAATATGTGGAAGCACGTCTCTGTTTTGGGTGTCATTTGATTTAATTTCTGATGCTTAGCCCCTCTTCTGTTTGATTCTAAAAAAGGGTGATAATTACTTATAAGTAAACCAAGTCAAATGCAGGGATTTCTTAGCCACTGTGGGCTTAAAACTCTATTGATTCAGAAGACCTCCTCTCCCCCATCCTCTACCCTGGGGACACGGATAATTGTGGAGGAGAAGGAGGAGGAGGAGAGGGAGATGCTAGGTAAATGCCCTGAGTGGAGGCATTTCCAGTTCTCAGTGGTCACGTGGCCTGTACAGAGCCAAGATGAGCAATGTCCCATCCAGCCTCAGCTTAGGACATGGAGAGCACTGCCTTGATACTGTCTGTGGGTCCCAGCCTGACCCTTCACTAACGTCTTGGATACAGCTGAGCCCCCATCCTGGCTCCCAGGCATGTCCCTCTGGGACATTTCCAGATCCCAGCCCCCAGCTCTCTCTCAGATCTGTTCCTACAATCAACCTCAGCTCCCACTCCAGGCCCATGAAAATGTCTGGGGCCTGCCACACCTTTGCACAGGCAGGGCATCCTCTGGGGCTGACTATGGCCCTCTCAGACCTAGACAGGACCTGCCACTCTTGCACATTCTGCTGTTCTGCCAGGGCCTATGGGGTTATGTTTCTCTCAGCCCTGGTTGCCACAGTCTCCTGGCTTGTGAGAGGGTATGCTGAGCAAATGCAGTGGCAAGCTTGGACTGCCAGCCACAGGACACCAAGAAGGCAGGGGCACCAGAAGGGCAAGGGCAAACACCACTCCCTCTCTTTGGCATTGGACTGCAGGCTCTCTGCTTCTGCCCGGCTCTCCAAGGCAGCCTCATTCTCTCTATGGACAGGCTTTTCCATAGCATGCACGGTGCCGACTCTGGCTGGCCAGCCAGGAAGTTCTCTCAACCCCCTCCACATCACCCACACGACCCAGCTGTTCTGGCTCCTTTGCCCATCTGATTGGCCACATTTGCCCATGACTGCACCCTTGGACAAGCCTCAGTAGCCAGGAGACCGTGGGTACGCAGGGAGTAGTGCACATTTCTACCACCCTGCTCCAGACAGGCAATTGCATGAATCTTGCCCAAGGTCACTCATCAGTAACCAGTGGCCTAGAGACAAACACCAGCAGTCACACAGTTTCCTGAAACCCCAGGCTGCTGCCTCTCTGACTGCTTTGCCGTTTTCAAGGAAGATCAGCTCTGGTGGCAGATGGCCTCGTCTCTGTATCTGCAGCTATCGGTGAGCAAGTCCACTCCTACCCCATCACCTCTGCAATGACACTGCTCTCCAAGCCTGAGGATGAGCCCTTCCCAGGTTAAAAGTTGTTTATATGCACACACAAACCTTCCTCTCTGAAATGGCAGCATGCCACTCTCCAAGGGCTGCTAGAAAGGACAGTCCCTGGGTTGAATGGCAAGTTAATTCTGATCCACAAATTAATTTCGTCTCTTTGTGTATCAAGGGTGTGTGAGACTTATTTAATTTAATTTGAAATAAATGTAATTATAGAAATGAATGAGCTATCAAAAATTTAAACATATGATCCATCAATATTGGCATGAGGTGAATGGCTGGTTATTACAAATGAAATGGGTCTTTGGCAATATGGAATCCAATTTCCCCCACAGTGTGTCTCATTATGTCTTGACATCTGGGTTAATGCTAAATTACAATTCCTAATTTTCAAATTGGAGCTTAATTTCTAAATAGCAGGTTAACATAAATAAACTCTCCAGCTGTGGGGCTTCTGGGAGCTCTGGGGAGAGGAACTTGAAGGCAGAGCAGTCTGTGGTTTTGCAGTTATCTGCTCCTCTAAATTCTCTGCCACAAGTCAAGTACTAGATGCAGGGGCAGACATAGGTACTCTGGTGGCCAGTGCCTTCCAGGCTGGGGTTTTCAGATGCTCCCACTGTATGGTGTGACTGAGCCTGAGGCAGTGGAGAAGAGCAATGGCATCCCAGACAGACAGATGGTCAGACAGACAGCTGCTCTGGTGCCTGTGCAGCCAGGCACAGCAAGTCATCCCAAGGGGCTTTGTCCAGTGCTGCGGCCCAGTGCTGCTATCCAGCCCACCGGCCATCACACCAGGAGACTTCACAACTCACACCCAAGGGTGGATCGAAAACGGCAAACTTCTCTATGGAGTCTATGGAAAAATGCTGTAGAACAAGAGGAAGGCAGATCGTTCTGAGGACTCAGAAGAAGAAGACTCCTGAAAATGGCTCATTGTCAGAGTCGAGATGAAACCTCAGAAAACTGTTTGGCAGCCCGAAGAAGATGCAAGAAGGCATGGCATCCAGGAAACCAGGACCTGGAGGAGAAGAAGTTGAGCTGAAAAGCCAGACAGGCATGAGGGAAGTGGGAGGGAGGGTGATGAGGGAGTCACTTGCAGAAGAATTGAGGTCCTCACCAAAGCAGTAAAGAGTCCCATGGGCTGTGACAAATCAGATTGATGATGTGGAGGACATACTTGGTACATGTTCCCAGATTGCTGAGAAAAAGGAAAAGAAAATAGATGCTACTTATGAAAATTAATATACTGCATACTTAGGACAGAGAACAGCTCCTTTTCATCATGAACATCTAGAATGAGTGTTTCTAAGAAAGGAGGAGGCCACTCCTGAAACGCTCCCTACCCCTAAGTGAGGTCCTCCCCACCCACTGCATTCTCCATCCCCACATGACTCGATTATTCTCCAGGGCTCTGCTAGCATCTGCCACAGAGTCCTAGTTTATTGTTTTCACTCATTTATGGACTATGTCTCTTACTAATATGCAAGCTGCCTGAGGGCATAAATGTTCTCTTGCTCATCACTCTTTCCCCAGTACCTGGCATGGAGGTTTTCAATAAAGATTTTGAACTAATGAAATCATGTAGAAGATGGTTTTGCTGGTAAACTCTATCAAATAATTGAGGAAGAAATAATACTAATTTGACACCAACTCTTTCAGAAAACTGGACAGGAAACACTTTCTACTGATTTTTATGAAGCTAGAATCTCCCTGAAACAAAACCTGACATTTTGACATGGAAATAAAAGAAAATTACAGAAAAATATTCCCTATGAATTTAAACACAAAAATTCCTATACCTGTTTCTTTTTTTTTTTTTTTTTTTGAGACAGAGTTTCGCTCTTGTTACCCAGGCTGGAGTGCAATGGCACTATCTCGGCTCACCTCAACCTCAGCCTCCTGGGTTCAGGCAATTCTCCTGTCTCCGCCTCCCGAGTAGCTGGGATTACAGGCACACGCCACCATGCCCAGCTTCCTATACCTGTTTCTAATTGCTGCTGTAACAAATCATCACAAACTTGGGGGCTTAAAACAATACAGATGTATTCTCTTACGATTCTGGAATTGAGAAGTTGGAAATCAGTTTCACTAGGCTGAAATCAAAATGCCAGCAGGACCAAACTCCCTGAGGTTCCAGGGGAGAATCTGTGTCTTTTCCTTCCGCAGCTTCTGGAGCCCTGGGCTTGCCCCTCCATCTGCAAAGCTATCTAGCTGAAGCATCTTGCTCTTCTTGCCTTCTTCTCCCATCAAATCTCCCTCTGTTCCCTGGGATAAGGACACTTGTGAGTGCATTTAGGGTCTGCCTGGATAATTCAGGTCCATTTCAAGATCTCCAACTTATCACATCTTCAAAGTCTCTTTTGCCATAGAAAGTCATCATCACAGGTTCAAGGGATTGGAACATGAGCATATTAGGGCCATTATTCAGACTACCACAATTCTTAATAGAATACTTAATATTAGCAAATTCAAGCCAATAATCTATTAAAAGGTGATCATCACAATTAAGTGTAATTTATCCCAGGACTCCAAGACTGGTAACATTTGAACAATCAAACTGGGATCTGGAAGGGAAGATGAGATAACTCTTTGGGGGTGATGGAGACATTCTATATCCTGACTGAGGTGTTAGGTCTACAGGTGTATGTGTGTATCAAAACGAATCAAATTTAACGTAATGCTATAATTTCCTATAAGTAAATTTCACCAGAATTTGATACTTACCAGAGCAAAATATCAAAATAAAAAAAGTGCAAACAGAAGTCAGAGAATCATTCACAACTCTTGGACACAGGCATCTAGGTGAATGATGGTATTACCTACATCACTGAGGACAACTGGGAGGGAGCCAGGTTTCGAGGGAAACCAAGAATTCACTGTGCACATGACATATTTGAGATAAGATAGCCAAGTAACATGTCAGCCCCATGCAGTCACCTGTGGGGACAACGGGAGGGATAGATGAGCTTGTGACTGGATGTAGGGACAAGGATGAGGGCCAAGTTTCTGGCCTGGGTGACCGTGTGGCTAAAAGGGCACTCAGTTAGATGAACTTAAGGAGGGTGATATGGTTCTCCCTGGGGCATCCGCCTAACTCCCCTGGCCAGGGGAATACAGACAGTGACTGCTGGGTAGCGCTTCCACTTCTCTGTGTCACAGCTCCCTTCTCTGGGCCACAGCTCCCTTCCTAGGCAGCCAGCTGCTGCCCCACCAGGGGCCCAGTGTTCGGGTCTGTACCCTGATCCTTTGCTTCTTGCCAGCTGCTGCTAGCCCTCTCACAATGTAGCTACCACGGAGACCACTCCACCTTTTCCCACCTGTGGACTCCCTGCTTGGGGCCTGCCCTGCTGCTAACTAGGCCCTTTTCCTAGCACCAGCACTTCATGGAGCACTGATCCACGGACTTGATATGATACGTTCAGATCCAAGGGCTTGACACAGCCACTCTTTCTTTCAACATTTTATTTGAAAATAAATTTACATTACGGTAAAGTTGCATGAATAATACAAAGAACACCCATAAGCCCTGAACCCAGACTCACATTTTCTTTTTTTCTTCTTGTTTCAGACTCACATTTTCCCTTTGCTTTATTACTTCGCTGTCTCTCCCCATATATATTCTCTTTATTCTCAGTAGCGACATTCTATGACTTCACCATGACTCCTGAAGGTGCATATAGAACAATTGCTCCTATGTGAAATACAGAGTTAGGTTCCCCTAAGCTTCTGGTCATGATATTTTGTCCACTGATCTATACATAACCTTGTTTCTGTTTAAAAACACCTGATTTGATACATATCATTTGTCCATCGATACATATTATTGATCATTGAACTCATGGTTGAGAGCATTATAACTCATGCCAGAACAAAGCTTTCCTAACACACACAGTTTCTCTGTACAGCCCATCACACCCTTCTTGTGCTTAGGGACATTAGAGAGCATGTCGGCATTAAGTTTGGGGACTATTTTAAATAGCAAAATCACTCTGCCTCAGCTGGGAATGTGTACAGCGGGTGACTTAAAGTTTTTGCCACTGCTGCACATGTGGGCAAATTGATCACAAAAGCACCATGAGCATTGGTTTTGGGATTGCAAAGAAACTTCACCAAGTAGGTAAATTTGCAAATATAGAATCCATGAACAGTGACTATCAACTCTGTGTGTGTATGTGTGTACGTGCTACCACTACTACTATATACCACTGTGCTGCTACTGAATACACACACACACAAATATATATATATATTTCATATATATAAAGGAAATGAATACCTATGCATATACCTGTACCTGTGTATATACATGTATGACACATACATGTGTATATGCATAGGTATTCATTTCCCATATATATGTATGTGTATATATACACATATATGTGTACGTATTTTATATATACATACATACAGGCATATGCATAGGTATTCATTTCTTATTACTGCTATAACAAATTACCAGAACCTTGGTGGCATTAAATAACATAGCTTTACTCTCTGATAGTTTTACAGGCCACAAGTCCAACATCAGCTTCACTGGGATGACACCTTATTCCTTCTGGTGCTTCCAGAAGACTGTCCACTTCCTTGTCTTTGTCCGCTTCTGGGGTCCATCTGCATGCCTTGGCTTGTAGCCCCTCATATCCATCGCTACAACATCTCACTTGTCACATCTCCTACTGCTTACTCTGATCTCCTGCCTCCCTTTGAGAAGGATCCTTGGGACGACGTTTAGGACCCACCTGGATAATCTGGGCTAACTTCCCAATCTCCCAATATCAAGATCCAACTTGATTTGCAAAGTCCCTTTTGCCATATAAGGTAGCATTCACAGGTTTTGAAGACTAGGATTTGGATATTTTAGAAGGGCATTATGCAAGCTACATACACACATACACATACACATATACATATACACATATACTCACACACATGTATACATATACTGACATACACACACACATATACTCACACATAGTTTTTTTCCCTGAACCATTTGAGAGTAAATTCCATACATCATGTCCTTTACTCTTAAAAACCTCAGTGTGTATTTTGCAAGAAAAAACTTTCTCTTACATAACTATAGTATAGTTAGCGACATCAGGAAATTTTAAGTAGATAGGACACTTTACTCTACTGATCTCCTGTGATGCCCCAATTTTGTTAGCTGACCCAATGCCACCCTTTCTAGCTTCAGGTTTCCACCAGTACAGGATCCTGCCTAGGATCACATATGGCACTTAGTTGTCGCATCTCTTTATCTCTAATCTGGAAAATACATCCAGCTTTTATTTGCCTTTTGCAATGTTGATTTTTTTTTGTTGTTGAGCCTGGGTCTTACTCTGTCACCCAGGCTGGAGTGCAGTGGCATGATCTTGGCTCACTGTAGCCTCAATATCCCAGGCTCAAATGAACCTCCCACCTCAGCCCTCCCGAGTAGCTGAGACCACAGTCAGGGACCATAATGCTTGGCTAATTTTTATTTTTTATTTATTTTTTACTTTTTGTAGGGACAGGGTCTCACTATGTTGCCCAGGCTGGTCTCAAACTCTGGGCTCAAGCAATCCCCCCAACTCGATCTCCCAAAGTGCTGGGATTATAGGAGTGAGCCACTGCACCTGGTTGATGTTGACATGTTTTTTTAAAACAGTACAGGAATTAAAAAATACATACTCACTTTAGGATTAGTGTTCTGCAACCCTGGCTAGAATACTACACCAGTAACTTTGTATCCGTCTCATGACTTCTCATCTGGAGGATACATCTGCCTCTCACGGTGACATTAATTTTGATCACCCTAAGATGTGGTCTCACTTCTCCCCTTTACAGAGTTTTCCTCCCTTGCAACAAATAAGCAGTCTGTGGGAAATACTGTGGGACACACACATTTGCCTGCTCCCCTCCCAAATCCAACCCCAAGATTTAGCATCCATTGATGGTTCTTGCCTGAACCATTCTCTACGATGATAACTGCAAAATGATAATTTTCATATCTACTTTATTCTCTTTCTTTTTTTTTTTTGAGACAGAGTCTCACTCTGACATCCAGGCTGGAGTGCAGTGGTGCAATCTTGGTTCACTACAACCTCCGCCTCCCTGGTTCAAGTGATTCTCCTATCTCAGCCTCCCAAGTAGCTGGGATTACAGGTGCCTGCTGTCACACTCGGCTAATTTTTGTATTTTTAGTGGAGATGGGGTTTCACCATGTTGGCCATGCTGGTCTCTACCTCCTGACCTCAGGTGATCCACCCACTTCAACCTCCAAAGTGCTGGGATTGTAGGCATGAGCTACCATGCTCCTCAAAATGAAAATTTTCAACTCAGGGCACCCTCTTCGTTTACCAATCAATACCCAGTGTTCTACTGTAAGCAAGAGCTCCCATCTAGTTACTTATCTGCTCATAGTTTTAGCATTACTGGAAATGAGGGTCCCTCAACCTTTTGGCCCAGTGAACTCCCTGTTGTGGGCGCTGTCCTGTGCACTGCAGGATGTTTGGCAGCATCCCTGGTCTCTTCCCGTTGGATGCCAGTAGCATACCTTCCTTCCTCTCACTTCACAACCAAAACTGTCTATGGACATGGCCAAATCTCCCCCAGGGGCCAAACTTGTCTCCAGTTGAGAGCCACTGGTATAGACTCAAGGATTCATGTTTTTCTAGTGGTTTGTGAATGCTTTGGCACTTGAGTTCTCCCAAATCTGGCCAAGAGGAGCCCCTTCAGGAGACTCATGTGGCCCCTCGGCTTGCCCCTTCATTTTCTGGAGCCCTTTCTCACTTTCCACTGTTGCAAGTGCTCCAGGCACAGCGCGCAGCTTTCCCGCCCCAGCCCTGGCCTCAGCCATCTCTCCGAGAAATCTGACATCACTGTTCTGACCCAGACTGATTAACAAGACTGTGGCCAACTGTAACACTGGGGGTTTTCAACTGCATCCAGCAACATTCGGGGATCCCTGCCCTATGAGCTCTTCCTGACCTCATCTCACCCTCACAATTTTCTCCCCCTGGTTCTCCCCGAGTCTGGTTCTGTTTCCGGCTTGCGTCTGTCCCCTGTTTTGTGGGTGGGCGTGGGCAAGAGGCTGATGCCCGGGGGTGAGCCAATGTCTGTTTTACATCATGCTTGGCAATCTTTTTGGAAGCTGAAATTTTAATGTTTATTTTTTTTAGGTGGATCAAAAGAACTCTGTGAAAACAAGTGTGTTAAAATGCTCCTGTCTTCAAAATGGGAGGCAGCCTCCTCAGGCTGTGTGGGAAAGGCACCTACCTGTTCAGCATGAGGCTCAGCCCAATG
This sequence comes from Callithrix jacchus, assembly GCF_049354715.1. Classification (NCBI taxonomy): domain Eukaryota; kingdom Metazoa; phylum Chordata; class Mammalia; order Primates; family Cebidae; genus Callithrix; species Callithrix jacchus. The sequence goes on along the minus strand of NC_133507.1, from coordinate 105,580,539 downwards.
CCCCTGCGCCCAGCAGCCTGAGCCCACCTGGTGTGCCTTTGCTCCCAGCATGCCCTGCCTCTGCCCTGCCCCGTCCACTTCAGTCTGCTGCCCTTTGTCTCCCGGCTGGGGGCATTTTGGCAGAAATTGATGTTTTTAGTGTTACAAGGGCAAGGACTCATCTCCATGACTCTCTTATTCCCCAGAGTCCTTCAAAGGCCCATCTAAACCAGAGCCTGGGTCCTTAGGGGCTGGCACCAAGACTCTCGAGGCCACCCTCAACCCTGGATATAGGGAAGGGCCTATACCTTTAGAGGACTCCTCTGCCCTGTGTATCTCCCTTGGTGCCATGTGGTGACAGTCCCTTCCCTTCCTCCTGGCCTATTAGATAGCACAGCCAACCCATAGAAGCTGCTATTCAGTATCCTAAACTTGGAGTGATGTGTCTGAAGTCGGACGGCAGCCACCGTAGGAGTGGATCCTGGCCTCTCCATGAAGGCATCCCCAGGGATAAGCCTACTGGCCCCTGCTTGTGTAAATGTATGTTTCATTAAACTCGCTAGACTACGAGTCTCTTGAAGACAGGGATTCATTCTATTTCCCAAACTTCTTCTTATTAAAAATTAAAGGCCAAGTGCAGTGGCTCACACTGTCATCCCAGCACTTTAGGAGGCTGAGGCTGAAGGATTGCTTGAGGCCAGGAGTTTGAGCCTAGCCTGGGAAACATGGTAAAACCCTGTCTGCAAAAAAACAGAAAAATTAATTGGGTGTGGTGGTGTGTGAGCCTGTAGTCCCAGGTACTTGGGAGGCTGAGGTGGGAGGATGACTTGAGCCCAGGAAGGTGGAAGAACACTCGACACCAGAGTGATCAAGGCTGCAGTAAGCCAAGATGGCGCCACTGCACTCAAGCATGGATGACAGAATGGGACCCTGTCTAAAATAAAATTTTAAAAAATTAAAAACAGAGTAAAAAAAGTTGAAAGGATAGTACAACGGCCAACCCTCCACCTAGATTCAACAATTGTTCATAATTTATCCTGTTTGCTCTGTTAACATATGTACACAGATAGATTTTTTTTTTTTTTTTTTTTGAGACGGAGTTTCGCTCTCGTTACCCAGGCTGGAGTGCAATGGTGCGATCTCGGCTCACCGCAATCTCCGCCTCCTGGGTTCAGGCAATTCTCCTGCCTAAGCCTCCCGAGCAGCTGGGATTACAGGCACGCACGACCGTGCCCAGCTAATTTTTTGTAATTTTAGTAGAGACGGGGTTTCACCATGTTGACCAAGATGGTCTCGATCTGTTGACCTCGTGATCCACCCGCCTCAGCCTCCCAAAGTGCTGGGATTACAGGCGTGAGCCACCGCGCCCGGCCAGATTTTTTTTTTTAAAACTGACTCTGTGAAAGTGAGACACAGACATAATGACATTTTTCACTTAAATACTTCAGCCAGGCAGGGCACAGTGGCTCAGGCCTGTAATCCCAGCACTTTGGGAGGCTGAGGGGGGCAGATCACGAGGTCAAGGGATAGAAACCACCCTGGCCAACATGGTGAAACCCCGTCTCTACTAAAAATACAAAAGTTATCCGGGCATGGTGGCGTGTGCCTATAGTCCCAGTTACCCGGGAGGCTGAGGCAGGAGAATCTTTTGAATCCTGGAGGAGGACGTTGCAGTGAGCCGAGATGGAGCCGTTGCACTCCAGCCTGGTGACAGAGCGAGACTCCATTTCAAAAAAACGAAAAACAAAAACTTCAGCCAGAGTGCATCTCCTAATAATAAAGACGTTTTCCTACCAAACCATTATCACACCTAAAAAATTAATAGTTTAATATCTTCTACCACCCAGGCCATATTCGGATTGCACAGATTGGCCCAGGACTGTCCTTGATAGCTGCTTTTTCTTCTGAACAAGAATTCAGTCAAGGTTGGCATTTGGTGGCTGGGTGTCTTTCATCTCTTGTACCTAGAATAGACAACACCCCTTCCTCTTCTGCAGCCAGGCCAGATGTCCTACAGAAGGAAGGACCATGTTTGTGTCACCCCTATATCCTCAGTGTGCGTTGGGGGCCCCAGAGACCATGCCGGGACGGATGAGCTGAGTGGCCAGTCCCTTTGGGGAAGTGCTTCCCGCCGAGCTCGGCTCAGCCTGACTCCAGTTCCCCACACCCACTCAGATGCCTACCTGTCGACTCCTTCCCACCCACGAAGACTTCACGCCTAGGGTGACATGGGTTGATGGTCCACACACTCATTCCTTGGAAGGAAGGTTTAATCTGTTTTATTGAATTTTCAGACACTCAAATCAATACCCATAATAATGCCCAGCAGAAATAAAATCCCGCTGCAGGTATTTTGCCAGACAGTTGATATTTACACATAGCAGGTTTCCCTTGACGGCTTCAAATAGCTTAATAAGTCTCACCACAGGCAGCATGCTCCAGCAGTTGGCCAGTGCAGGGGCCGGGAAGCGGCCTCTGCCTTCCAGGGGTCCCACTCCCCAGCCTCGGTGCTCAGGGAAACACTTTCTGCAGGCCCTGGTGCTCGTCATTAGGCCTCTCCACAACCTCCTCATTTGTAAACAAAGGGGCATAGGAATAAGATGAGCTCTTTGCATTAGACGGGAGGTTTACTGTGCCAGTCTGGCCCCAGTCCCCTAGAGGCAGTTGCCTGGGCACAGCAGGAGAGTCGACCAGGGAGACAGCTGGGTGGAGGGGCAGGGGCTGCTGTCAGATTCTCTCTCTCCATAGGAGAAGCTGCTGGTTAGCTGGGGACCTTGAGGCAGAGAAGCTGTGTTGGGAGCATGCAGGGGGTGCAAGCAGACTGGGCTAGGTTGGAGCACCACAGGGCAGGGGCATCCCCCACAGAAGAGTGGGCAGGAGGCCGCCAGGCTCCCAAAGCACCGCCTTTGTGGAATTGCAGGCCCTTTGAGGACGGCTGCTTCTCTGGAGAGCCTTACGTTCCTCCCGAGTCTCCCTTAGTGCCTGGCTGGTTGGAGGGATGAGGCCTCTCTGAACCCACTCAAACAGGACGGCCTGAAAGACTGTGTGGGGTTGAAGCGAGGTGATGCCTGCCCGGGGCCTGGCACGTGTCTCGCCATCACCCGGGCAGAAGGCTCCAGGTCCTCCTGCACCTCCCAGCTTCAGGGGCTGCCTGTGGGGGTGAGCAGAAAACTCTACTGATCTGGATGGCAGCTGCCAGGCCAATGGGGCATCTGATTGTCTCGTGGCCTCCTATCGCCTGGTTGTGGCCCTTTCATGAGGGTTGACTCTTCTCCCTGCTACCTTTGCCTGCTCATTCAGCAGCCCTGAGGGACCACAGTGTTCTGCTGGGTACAGCAGGATCAGAGCCGGACACCGAGCACCTCCCAGGATGCCCCTCATAGGCCCGGAGCTGGGCAGTAAGGACCCTCTAGGAACCCAGCAGGACCCTAAGGCACACAGGTGGCTGGGTCTTCCGCACCCCGCTGTATAGATGGAGGAGGTGGTCAGACATCCTGGGGAGGTAGGAGGTGAGCTGGGTCTTAAACAGCGGGGGAGGCCGTGGCCTGGCGACGGGCCAAACAGACACCCCAAGGGTCCTGAGAATGGCTTGTGCTAGGGAGCAGGACTCTCAGAAAGCTGTTGCTTCTAGAAGGCCAGGAAAGTCCCCTGCTTTCACCTTACCCCCTTGGCAGAAGATGCCGAAAGGTCACCTGAGGCCGCCTCAGGACTGTGGGCAGGTGGTGGGAGGGGTCCACTCTCAGGGCAGGCAGTATGGGAGTGCAGGGGCTATGACAAATTTAAAAATAATAAGGCCGGGCGCAGTGGCTCACCCCTGTAATCCCAGCACTCTGGGAGGCCGAGGCGGGTGGATCACTTGAAGTCAGGAGTTCAAGACCAGCCTTGCCAACATGGCAAAACCCCGTCTCTACTAAAAATACAAAAAAAAATTAGCCAGGTGTGGTGGCAGGCACCTATAATCCCAGATACTTGGGAGACTGAGGCAAGAGAATGGCTTGAACTGGAGAGATGGAGTTTGCAGTGAGCTGAGGTCATGCCATTGCACTCCTGCCTGGGCAACACAGTGAGACTCTGTCTCAATAAAAAAATAAAAGTAGTAATGAAACAGACTAATAGTTGGTCTGCTTTTTATCGGGAACCTGCACCAACCATTCTAAACCGTGGCAGGAGTGAGATTTTCCTCTATGAAAAAGATCTTTTCTTGGTTTAAGTTCTAAATAATTGCTATGGCTGAATTTTAATAATGCGTATGTGTAAGCTTCAAATGAGCACACTTTCATTAATTACCCTTTCATAAACATTGGGTTCTACATAGAAGACAATTTGAGGGCTCCAAGTTATACAATTGGCCTCTGTCACTCACCAGCCCAGCTACATCCATTGCAAGACATGTTCAGATGTCCTGGAATCACTGGAGTTCCTTTCAAGCACAAATCGTGTTTCCAGCTGCTGCTGCAACACCCCCCTCAGACACGGTGACTGCAAAGACCGAGGCAGAACGTGAGGCGTCAATGAGTGTTCAAAAACTGAGCACAGGAAGCAGTGCAAATGCTGGCTGTAATGTTTTTGTCTGCTAAGTGCAGGTTTTAGCTCAGACATGAACTATTTGGCAGAATTTGAATAATGTCTTTAAAATCTGAATGTATTTATGTTAGCTGGCTATTTTAAAACTCATTAAGTCAATAAAACACTACCTCATTGTATGATTCAGTAAGTGCCTCAATTGTACACTTTGCAGATGTTTTGGTTATGTTAAAATTAACATATTAGTTACGAGACAATTCATTACACAAGAGAGTATTACCTCAGCCTGGAACTAAAGGATTAAAATTCAAACTGTTGGGTAGATATAAAAAGTATTGAATAAATAGTTGAGTTTTTTTCCTTTTGGGTACTGTAAGTTTTGTTTTCTTTTCCTTTCCTTTTACTTTTTAAAAACTTGTCTTTACCTGAATGATTATATATATAAAATATTATATTATATATAAACATATAGTTAATATTAATATAATATATTAGTATATTAATTATTATGTAATATACCAGATAATATATAAATATTATATACTATGATTATGTAATCATAATTGAACATTATATTTATTTCACTAGGGGTATTTCTTTTCTGGTTAGTCATATTTTTCCATTACATGATTATTACTGAAAGCGATTTTTTTATTTTTTCGAGACAGGGTTTTGCTCTGTTGCCCAGGCTGGAGTGCAGTGGTGTAATCTTGGCTCACTGCAGCCTCAACTTTCTATATCCAAGTGATCTTCCACCTCAGCCTCCTTAGTAGCTGGGACCCTAGGCACACACCACTACATTCGACACTATTTTGTAATTATTTGTAGAGATGAGGCATCCCTATGTTTCCCAGGCTGGTCTTGAACTCCTGGGCTCCAGTGAGTCACCTGCCTCAGCCTCCCAAAGTGCTGGGATTACAGGTGTGAGCCACTGCGCCCAGCCTGAAACGGATTTTGTTGTTTAGAGAGAGGGTGTTATAAATGACCTTCGGTTCTCTCAATTCTCTCAGCACTTTCTCTTTGCCAATCAGGCCATGCTCACTGGGACCTTGGGCAAGCCAAGGGATCTTTCTGGGCCTCAGCTGATATGTCTGAACACTCACAGGGCTGCTGGGTTAGAGCCCCTAGGTGATCAGTCTCCAAGCTCCAGTTGGCCGAGTGTAACAAACAGGAACCCCGGCCCTGGCAGGAAACTGTGGTGTGGTGCTTGGGTTTTGACGTAAGGCAGGTCTGGTTTTTTCACTCTCTACCCAGGTGACCTTGGGCAAATATTTATCCTTTCTGAGCCTCAGTTTTCTCAGCTGTAGGAGATCACAACTTTCTTTGAAATTTGTGGGGAGGGTTAAATAGAATAACACATGCTAAGAGCCCAGCCCAGCCCCAGGCCCACAGCTGCTGTGCAGTCAAGAAAAATCATTTTCTGTACATCACACACTTTGTGGGGAGAAGCAGCCCCTTGAGGAGTGACGGGAGCCTTTGAGGGACTGGAGGAGTAGCAGAGAGGAGGAGAATCTGACTTTCTGGGAGAAGGAAGCCAGGGTAGCTGATGAACATAATCTGGCTGCTTCCACATACTGGACCTCCCTGCCTTCCCAAACTCACCTCTGCTCTCCCCACTGTGCTCCAGGCCCCAGAGGCCCTGCAGGGAGCACAGCCTAGATCTGGCTGCCCAGTGGAATCATGTGGGAGCTTTCAAATCACTCCAATTCCTGAGCTAGAGAACCTGATTCCACAGGTGTGAGCTGGGAACTAAAGGTCGGGCTTTTTCTATTGAGAAACATAAAAATAACTATTTTGAAGTATTTTTAAAATAAGTATTTTTATGTTGTTTTACATAATATAGAAATAACTAGTGTGTATTTAGTACCTTCACAATGTTGTGCAGCCATCACTTTTGTCTAGTTCCAAAATATTTCCGTCCCTTAAAAGGGAAACCAGACCCATAAAGCAGTCACTCTGTCTCTCCTTCCCCTAGTACCGGGAGACCACTAATTTGCTTTCTCTCTGCGTTGATTTGCCAGTTCTGAATATTTCACATAAATGGAGCCACACAATATGTGACTTTTTGTGTCTGGCTTCTTTCACCGAACACAATGATTTCAAAGTTCATTCATGTTGTAGCATATATAATACTTCAGTCCTTTTTATGATGTGATCTATTCTATTGCATGGACACACCAACGTTCTTTATACCTTCCTCAGTAGATGAAAATCTCAGGTGCTTCCACCTTTTGGCTATTGTGAATAATGCTGCTGCAAACATTCATGTATAAACATTTCTTTGAATACCTGTCTTCAGTTGTTTTGTGTGTGTGCCTAAATTGGAATTGCTGGGCCACATGGTAACGCTCTGTTCAACTTTTTGAGGAATGGCCAAACTGTTTTCCGTAGCAAATTCCCCATTTTACATTCCCACTAGCAGTGTACAAGGATTCCGCTTTTTCTGTGTTCTTGCCAACACTTGTTATTGGCCACCTTTTTTATTCTAGTTGTCCTAGTGGGCATGAAGTGGTATTCCATTGTGGTTTTGATTTATGTTTCCCTAATGACTAATGACACTGGGCATCTTTTCATGTTCTTGTTAGCTATTTGGATATCTTCTTTGGGGAAATGTCTATTCAAGTCATTTGCCCATTTAAAAAATTGAGCTGTAGCTGGGCACAGTGGCTCATGCCTGTAGTCTTAGCACTTTGGGAGGCTGAGGTGGGCAGATCCCTTAAGCTCAGGGGTTCAAGGCCAGCAAGGCAACATGGCAAAACCCTGTTTCTACTAAAAATACAAAAATTAGCTGGGTGTGGTGGCACGCACCTGTAGCCTCAGCTACATGGGAGCCTAAGGCAAGAGAATTGCTTGAGTCTGGGAGGCTGAGTTAGCAGTGAACCAAGATCACACCACTGTACTCCAGCCCGGGTGGGAGAGCCAGACCCTATTTTAAAAAAAAAAAATGGGTTGCTTGTTTTTTGTTGTTGAGTTGTAAGAGTTCTTCATGTATTCTGGATAATAGAATATTATCAGATATATCATTTGCAGATATTTCCCATTCTGTGGGTTGTCTTTTCACTTTCTTAATAGTACCCTTTGAAGCACAAAAGTTTTTAATTTTGATAAAGCTTAACTTATTTTTTTCTTTGGTTGTGTATGCTTTAGGTGTCATATCTAAGAATCCAGTGGCAAATCCAAGGTTATGAAGATTCACCCCTGTGTTTTCTTCTAAGAGTTTTATAGTTTTTGCTCTTCCATTCAGGTCTTTAATTAGTATTAAGTTTTGTGTATGGAGTGAAGTAGAGGTCTTTTATATGTGTTGAAGACTCTATTCTTTTCCCATCTGATGGTCTTAGCACCCTTGTTGAAAATTTATTTCTGGACCTCACTTCTATTTTATTGATCTATATGTTTATCTACATTGTTTTGATGACTGTAGCTTTGTAACATGTTTTGAATCAGAAAATGTGAGTCATCTGCCTTGTTTTTCTTTTTCAAAATTGTTTTGGCTATTTGAGGTGCCTTGCACTTCCATTTAAGTGATAGGATTACCTTTTCTATTTTTCCCCACTTGTATTTCTGATTTTAGTAATTTGAGTATTTTCTCTTGGTCAGTCTAAATTAAAGAAAAATTTTTTTTGATATTTCCAAAGGATCAACTTTTAGTTTCCTTAATATTTTCCATAGTTTTACTATTTCTATTTTATTTACCTCTAGTCTTTATTATTTTCTTCCTTCTGGTACCTCTGAGTTTAGTTTGTCTTCTTTCTATATTTCCTTAAGGTATAAAATCAGGTTATTGATTTGAAGTATTAAAACTATATACATATATATGTATATATTATACATATAAATTATATATGTATACCTTTACAGCTATAGATTTCCCTCTTACCACTGCTTTCACTGCATCTGATAGGTTTTGGTATGTTGTTAATTATCATTCATCTCAAAAGTGTTTTCTGATTTCTCTTGTAATTTCTTCTTTGACTCACAGGTTGTTTATGAGTGTGTTGTTTACTTCCCATGTATTTGTGAAGTTTCCATTTCTCTTTCCTTTACTGATTTTTGGTTCCATTTCATTGTGGTTAGAAAAGATTCTTTGTATGATTTTAATCTTTTTAACTGTATTGGAGAATGTTCCATGTGCATTTGAGAAGAATGTATATCCTGTTGCTGTTGGATGGAGTGTTCTACATATGCTTGTTGGGTCTAATTGGTTTATAGGGTTGTTTGGGTTCTCTATTTCCTCATTAATCTGTCTAGCTGTTCTACCCATTACTAAAAGTGCAGCATTGAAGTCTCCAATTATTTTTGCAAAACTGCCTGTTACTCCATTCAGTTTTATTGATTTGTGCTTCATATATTTTGGGACTCTGTTATTAGATGCATATATATTTATAATTATTTTATATTCATAATGGATTGACTATTTTATCAATATATAATCTCCTTCTTTGTCTCATAATACTTTTGATCTTAAAGTCTGTTTTGTCTAAGCATAGCCACCATTGCTCTCTTTTAGTTACTATTTTTATGTAATATCTTTCCCCATCTTTTCATCTTAAACCTATTTGTGTCTTTCATGCACTTGTATCATTTAAAAAATCTATTTTGCCAAAGTTTGCTTTTTCATTGGAAATTTTAAATTTATTTACATGTAAATAATTATTACTAAGAAAATATTTATATCTGCCATTTTGCCATTTGTTTTCTGAGTGTATTAAACTTTTTGTTTATCAATTTCTCCACTACTATCTTCTTTTGTGACTAAGTAATTTTTAGTGTGATATATATATACATGTATATATATATATTTATACACACACACATATAGATAGATAGATAGATAGATAGATAGATAGATAGATAGATAGATAGATAGATAGATTCTAGCTAGAATCTCAGTTTGTGCCCAGGAGTGGTCATAGTTCACTACAACCTGGGACTCCTGAGCTAGAGATCTTCCTGCCTCAGCCTCCTGAGTACCTAGGGCAACAGACACACACCACCATACCTGGCTAATTTAAAAAATATATATTTGTAAAGATGGGGTCTTGCTACATTGACCAGACTGGTCTCAAACCCCTGGCCTCAACCAGTCCTCCTGCCTCAGCCTCTGTTTCTGAGTTTTATTCTTAGTTGTTACCCTGGAGATTACAATTACCATCTTAACTTTATAACAATCCAGTTTGAACTGATACCAACTTTTAATTTTGATAGTACATAAAACTCTGATCTTTCACAGCTCTGCCTCCCCACCGCATATTGTTATTTTCACAAATTACATCTTTATGCATTGTGTGCCCATTAACATAAATTTATAGTTATTGATGTATGCATTTGTATTCTAAATCACATAGAAACAGAAAGAGAAACTACAAACCAAAATTGCAATACTATTAACTTGTATTTACCTATGTAACTGGCTACCTTTGCTGGTATCATTTATTTCTTCATGTGGCTTTGAGTTACTGTCTGACGTCATTTCAGCCTGAAGGGCTCTCTTTAGCATTTCTTCTAGGGAAGATCTACTAGTGACAAATTCCCTCAGTTTTGGTTTATATGGGAATATTTTAATTTGTCCTTTATGCTCTCAGAATATTTGCTGGATATAGAATTCTTGGTTGACATTTTTTTCCCATCTCAGTACTTTAAATATATCATCTTCTGGCCTTCATGATTTGCAATGAGAAAATTGCTGTTAAATTTATTTAGTATCCCTTGTCTGTGATGAGTCTCTTCTCCCTTGTCTCAAGATGTCATCTTTCTCTTATGTCAGCTTGCTATAGTGTGTCTCAATGTGGATCTCTTTGAGTTTATTTTGCTTGGAGTTTGCTGAGCTACACATTGGATGTGTAGAGTTATGTCTTTCACAAAATTTGGGAAGTTTGGGGCCATTATTTCTTCTAATATTCTTTCTGTTTTTTTTTTTTTGAACTCCCATTATGACATGTTTGTAAGACTGGTGGTATCCTACAGGTCTTCTAGCCTGTCTCTGTTTATTTTTCTTCATTCTTTTTTCTTTCTGATCTTCAAACTAAATAATCTCAATTGACGTAACTTCAAGTTCACTGATTCTATCATTTGCCTGTTCAAATCTGCTGTCGAACCCCTCTAGCAGAATTTTCATTTCATTTGTAGTTTTCAGCTCCCAAATCTCTACTTGATTCCTTTTATAATTTCTATCTCTTTATCAATATTCTTTATTTGATGATGTATTGCTCTCCTGGTTTCTTTTAGTTCTGTCTCCATGGTTTACTTTAGCTTTTTGAGTATACTTAATTTATTTAAAATCTTTGTCTATTAAGTCTAATGCCTGGGCCTTTCATGAACAGTTTCTATAAATTTATTTTTTCCTACAAATGTACCATACTTTCTTGTTCTTTAAATGCTGTATAGTTTTTTTTACTTGAAAACTGGACATTCTCAATATTATTATAGGGCAATTCTAGAAACCAGATTTCTCCCCATCCTCAGAATTAGTTGTTTCTGCTTGTTGTGGGTTGTTACTGTGTGCTTGTTTAGCTTATTTAGTATCTTTTCTAAACTATTTTTGTAAAGTCTGAATTCTTTGTCATGTGTGGCCACTGATATTTGTGTTCCATTGTTTTAGTGATTAACTGGTGTTTTCATAGTGTTTATTTAAATGCCTGGAGCCAACAAAAAGCATAAACTATAGTAATAATTGTTGCAGACAAGATTCACCAATGGATACTAAAGTTTGAGGAAAAACAGTATTTGTATATAAGCTCAAAGTATATCTCCCAATATAATAATTCCAAAGGCAAAAGTATTAACTTTGCAGTGGAAAAACCTGACAGACACCAGCATAACCAAATGATCAATGTTAACATGACCAGTAATAAGACATATCAACACCATGACTCTCTTGATATAACACACTCATAGGGACACATAATTTCTGTTGTGTTGTTTTGACAAAAATGCACAATTTAATTCCAATCATGAGAAAACATCAGACATGCCCAAATTGAGGGACACCGTTCAGAAGTGTCAAGGTCATGCAAGACAAGGAGAGACTACAGTACTGACAGATTAGAGGAAACAAAGGATAAATCACAAATGCAAATTGGGATCTTGGAAAAGATCCTCAAAGAACAAAAAGACATGGGAAAACTAGTGACATTCAAGTAGGATCTGCACCTTAGTTAAAAGCATTGTACTGATATTAATTTTTTGGTTTTGATCATTGTATTACGGTTATTTAAGTTGTCGCAATTAGGGGTAAAGGGTATGTGATAATACTCTGTGTGTGCTATTTTCGCAACTTTTCTGTAAGTCTAAAATTAGTTCAGTAGAAAAAGTTAAACACAAAGGTTATTTCAGTTAGTGGGAGCAAAGTGGTAGAGGGGTGCTGGCGAGGAGACCAGCAGGGCATGTGGGACTGGATCCCTTCAGGCCACAGCCAAGGAATGTGTCTGTTCTGAGGGTGAAGATGCACCACAGGAGGGCACCACATCCAGCATTGATGCCACCGAAACAGTGTCTTAGGTCTCTCCATGGAGAATGGGATGTAGAGAGGAAAATAAAAGGCAGGGAGACTAGTGAAAAGGCTGCTGGGGTTGTCTTGACCTAGAGACAGAGAGAGGCCATCCGATTTTGTATCTAGTTTTAGGATATAGGTGACAGGACTCAGTGGTGGATTGGATGTGGAATGAGACTGAAAGAGAATAGTCAAGGATAATGTGTATTAATCTGTCTTCTCTGGAGAAACAGGACAGTAGTGTACAGTAGTCGTCGGTTATCCATGGTTTCCCTTTCTGCAGCTTCAGTTACTCATGGTCAATCACCAGCTGAAAATATTAAATGAAAAACAAACAATTTGTACATTTTAAATGGCACATTTCTCTACATACTGTGATGAAATCTTGCACTGTCTGCTCCATCACCCCCAGGGCACGAATCATCCCTTTGTCCGGTACCTCCCTGCCGCGTGCGCTCCCCTGTCCGGCACCTCTGTGCCCGTGTGTGCTCCCCTCCCACTTTGTTCCTTTACTAGTCATCTCTGTTCTCCCATTGACTGTTGTGGCATTACAGTGCTTCTGTTCAGGTCGCCCTTATTTTGCTTAATAACGGCCCCAAAGCACAAGAATACTGTGCCTAATTTATAAATTGAACTTTATCATTGGTATGGATGTACGTATGGAAAACACATACCATATGTAGGGTTTGATAGATCTGCAGTTTCAGGCACCCACTGGGAGTCTTGGAAGGTATCCTCTGCAAATAAGGGGTACTACTATGCATATATGTGTGTATGTATATGAGAGAGGGAGAGAGAGAGAGAGAGACTGATGATAAGAAATTGGCCCATGTGATTATGGAGGTGGAGAGGTCCTAAGATCTGCAGTTGACAAGCTGGAGACCTGGGCGAGCCAATAGTGTCATTCCAATCTGAGTCTCAACGTCTGAGAACCAGGAGAGCTGAGGGTTCCAGTCCGAATCTAAATCCAAAGGCAGGAGAAGACTGATGTCTCAGCTTGCAGACAGTCAGGTAGAGAATGAGAATTCTTTACTACTCCATCTTTTTGTTCTCTTCAGGCCTTTAATAGCTGGGATGACCTCCACCCACATTAGAGAGGGCAATCTGCTGTACTCAGTTAATCAAATGTCTCACCCAGAACCAACCCTCACAGACACACCCAGAATAATGTTTAACCAACTAAATAGATACCTCATGGCCTTGTCAAGTTGACACTTAAGATTAAACATCCCAACTGGCTCTTGGGTTCTTGCCTTAGTCAAATGCCAAATGGTGGTGCCATTTACTAAGATGAGGAAGACTGGAGAAGCTGGTTTGGGGATGAATATTAAATTGAAGTGCTGATGAGACCTCCAAGGGAATGTCAAACAGGCAGTTGACTGTAAGAGCCTAGAGGTCACGGGGGAGGTGTACGTTTGAGAGAGATCAGCACACAGGTGGTATTAGAGCCTTGGGATTGCGTAGGCACACCCAGGGAGAGAATGTGGAGGAGCTGCTGAGGACAGACCCTGGGAGCCTCCACCACTCACAGGGCCATGGGATGATGGGGGCCAGCAACAGGACCAAAAAAGAAATGGTCCTGAGTCAGCCCATTCACCCATTCTCATTTTCAACACTGCCTGAGATTGGGAGTCTACCAACTGTAACTCTGCTTACCTCGACAGTCATTGATATGGTCTAGATCTGTGTCCATGCCAAAGTATCATGTGGAATTGTAACCCCCAGTGTTGGAGGAGGGGCCTGGTGGGAGATGATAAAATCATGGGGGTGGATTTCCCCTTTTATGTTCTCCTGATAGTGAGATCTGGTTCCTTAAGAGTGTGTAGCACCTCTCCCTTCCCTGTCTTCCTCCTGCTCTGGCCACATAGGATGTGCCTGTTTCCCCTTCCCCTTCTGCCGTATTTGTAAGTTTCCTGAGGCCTCCTCAGCCATGCTTCCTGTAAACCCTGTAGAAAACCTTTCTTAGAAATTACCCAGCCTCAGGTAGTTCTTTATAGCAATGTGAGAATGAATGAGTACAGTCATATAACCTTAATTCTCTGCCCTGCTCAGTCCGCACCAGTCCAACACACACATCTAAGACTCTACTACGTGTCAGTGCCTGCGTAACAAAGACAGGTCTCTGTCAGCAAGAGGCTCCTGGTCTAATGGGGAGATGAACTCTCAGCAGACCTCTTCTGTGCCCAGGTAGCTAACTCTCACTTATTCAAGCATTCATTCCACCACCAGGGACTGATCCTGGATGTGGTGCCAGCTGAGGTCAGGCAGCAGAAATGCAGTCAAATGAAACATGGTCACACTCTCCAGGAGCTCAGAGTCTACAGGGAAGACAGACTGAAAACGGGCATTTCAGTCAAATGTTGCAAATTCTCTCATGGAAGATGTTATCATTTGTTCTGCTGAGAGCTTGACCTACCCAGGGAGAAAGGAACCCATGTAGATTTGACAGGACTGACTACCCCTGGCCACCCGCTCCTTCCTTCAGAACCTCATTGTGGTACAAGGGCCATATCCAGAAGGAAACAAGTCACTTTATTTCATTTTGTTTTGGTAGTAAGCCTATTTAATGGAGCTTTTCTTGTTTTTCAATACTAGTAAGTCAGGCAGACTAAAATGAGCACGCACATAGTTATATGTGTGCATGAATGCAGCACACATACACACACGTGCACACATGCACACACACACACACACACACACTCACAGACTCAGGCTGTTTTCTGGCTTCCAAATCTCTTAGTATGAAGCCGTTTTCCCCCCTGGCCAAATGGCTGTCTGCAGAGTGTTGGCTGGCCCGTAAATTTCCCGCCCGTAATATAAAACACAGCTCTATTGACAGCTCATAAAGCAGGGCCCGGTGTCACTCCCGCCGAGCGGAGGCAATAAAGGGCACCGGGGAATTACCTCTAGCTCCAGCAGCTGGCCACGCTGCGGGGACGCCGGCAGCAGGCCTAATGGGTTCTCCTCCCCACCTTGTAAAGCGTTCCATATAGACATAATTTCACCCCCACCCAGGAGCAATTTCTTTTAGGGAGAGAGGCAGCTCCCTGAAAGAGGTACTGTCTGCCGCTCAACCTGGTGCTGGAATCACAAATGCCCAAGTAAAAGGGCAGTGACTGCCTTGGATTCTCAGCCTCCTCTGTTTCCCTAAGGCTGCTGCTCCCTTCCCCTCAGCCTTCTGGTCGGACTATCTCAGCCAGTGCTAATGTGATGACCGTGGCCCAGCTTTCTCCCTCCAGACCCCTCAGCAGCCCAGGCTTGTGAGACAAGGCTCCCCTAGGGGCAGAGACAGTTCCCCCATCACCATCCTAAGAGAGTCCTTGGGGCTTCTCTAGACACCCAGCTCCCAGGTAACCGACTGTCCCAAACCTTCTTCCCCATTCTTGGACCTCTGATTACCCCTCTCCCAGCAGGCCACCTTGGTGCCTACATCAAGGGCTAGGATAGAAGCTCTTTTCTTCCTGGTCCCAAACTTACAAGCAACCTCCAAGCATCCATCTTCTCTTTCCTCCCTCCTGTTCCAGCAGGGGCATTGTCCATCCTGTTGTCTAAGGTCAACCCTCCCCAACCCCTTCCCCTGTTCTGGCTCCCGCCACACTCTGGTTAGCTCACCCCCTATCCGCTCTCTATTTGGCATCTCCCTCTCAGTTGGATCATCTCAGCAACTCTCCACATGCTTCAATCTTTCCCATTAAAAAAATCACAGACAAAACCTCTCCTGCTATTGTTCTCTCTTCTCTTTTCCCTTTGCTGGCAAACTTCTGGAAGAAGCAGTCACTCCATGATTCCACTTCCGGCTCTGGACAAATGTCTGTCTGCAGAGTGCTGAGTGTTGTCCCTGCCTCCCTCCCACCCAACACTGCTCCATCATGCGCCAACCCAGCACCTGCATCTGTCACCAATGAGCTCATTCGGCAAGTGTGAATTACAGTGACCTTGAAGCTTATTTGTGCTGTGAAAAAAATACAGCAGGTAAGGAGATGGGCTGGTGGGGGGGGCGGTATTCTAATTTTAAGTAGGGTGGTTAGGATAGCAAGACCTGACAGAGGTGCAGTGTGAGTCATGTGGATGCTTGGGGAACAGCCAGTGCAGAAGCCTGGAGCATGCTTGGGGCAGCAAGGAGGCCAGGTGGATGAAGTGAAGCACAGCAGTGGAGCAGAGCGCTGGTAAACCAGGAGGCGATAGGGGAGGAAGGGGAATGAGGGCTCTTAGGAGAAGTCTTGAGCTTACCCTAGCTTACAAAGCTTTGCACCACTGGCCTTCTTCCCCACTCCTTCAGCCCCTTAGCCTCTGCCAGCCATGCCTGCTTTCCTTACTTACTCACTGGTACTGTGGTCCCCACTCTTCCCTCAGTGCTTTTACACATGCTCTTCCCTTTTCCTGGAATACCTCTCCCTGCCCTTTTTGTTTGGCCATCTCTCAGACCAAGGCTCAGTTAGCATTTTCTCGGGTGTCTTCTCTAAACTCCCCGACTTGATCAAATCTGCCTATTACATTGTCTCACAGTACCATGAGCTTTCACGGCCCTGAGAGCTGCAGTTCTCCTTTATGTGGTTCATGCTACTTTCCCCCATTGTCGGCAAGCCTCATTTTGCTCACCACTCTCTCACACAGTGAGGCGAGGGCACTGGGGTTAGACCGCCTGAGTCTAAATCCTCATCTGCCACTTAGTGGCAATGCAATCTTGGACAAGTTAACCTAACTAGAGATAATATAGTTCCTATCTGTCGTGTAGGGTTGCTGTGAGGATTGCAGAACTCCATTAATGTAAACTGCCTATCACAGTGCCTGCCACAGAGTAAACACTGCGAGTGGTAGACACAATCATCGGTCCCAGTTCTTCACCTTGCCTGGAGTCCATGCCCCAGTCTTGCCTCCTTATGGGCCAGATGAAATTCCTTGCCTCTGTGACTTTGGGTCTGGCCATGTCACTTGCTTTGGCCAACAGAAAGGGATGGAAGTAGCAGTGGACCAGTTCTGAACCTAGGTCTTAGGGGACCTAGCGAATTCCTATGTCCTCTGGAACTTCTGCCTTCACCATGAGAAGACTCTCCCTGGGGTCACTGCTGATCCTTCAGTCTGGACCTCAGAATGTGGGGCTGGGCCATTGACCCCGGCCTGGCATAGATCAGTTCATTCTTGGGAAACCCATGGAGAGTGAGAACAAATGATCATTGCTTTAAGCCTAGGAGTTTGAGGATGGTTTGTTTCCAACATATATTATTGCAGCAATATAACCCGCCCAAGAGATTTAATGTGTATGGCATAGTGCTTGGGACAGAGCAAACACTTAGGGTAGCACCCTGCTCACAGTAGCTATGGCAGGTCACCAGGCTGGCCCTTGTCAGCCTTGCCAGACCTTCAGAGGTACCTTCCTTCCCTGGTCATGTTATCAGCCACAGCTTAAGCAGAAGCACAGGACCACTGGGATGGATGGATGGATGGATGGATGGATGGATGGATGGATGGATGGATGGAAAGACAGATGATAGACAAAGACCATGCTAGATAGATAGAGAGATGATAGATCATAATAGCTAGCTAGATAATAGTTAGATAGATAGGTGGGTAGATAGATATAGGAATGGATCTGCTGCAGGGACCTGGCATTTTGCAATCCTAAGGTCAAGTGGTCTATGTAGGGCCCTTTTGCTGTGTCTAATGCTGGAACTTGAAGCCGACAGGTAGGTGGTCAGAAAGGGAAGATACCTGTAGACTGGGGAGCAAGGACAAGCTGGAGCCCACAAGGACAGACTCAGAGCTGTCAGCACTTGTTGCTTCTGGCCTTGGTGGTATGAATGTCTTTCTGAAGCCAGGGCCCTCACCATGGCACTAAACACACATGCCTGGCCCGGAGGTGGGGCAGCTGAAGGAGGAGCTGGGGAAGGTGGAGGACCAGATGGCTGCCCCACAAAGATGGGCAGAGCCTGCAAGTAATCGCCAACATAAATGGGTCTTGAAATGCCTGCTGCCTCCCTCTGTCCCTGCAACTCGCCCACAAGAATCTCTCTTGTGACCCAGCCTCACGAAACACACAGGAGCAGGAATTCTGAGAAACATGGTTCAGGCTAGCCAAGTGGACTTGCTGCAAAGTTACTGGGCCTCAAAAACACCTTCAGACCAATTTTTAGGAACGAAGTTACTGATGAAATGAGTTCTTGCAATAGTGGGACTCAGGGTAATCTTTTCCAGGGATATTTCTGTTCCAAATCTATTAGCCAAAGGAATATTTCTGTGATGATGATGTCTCTCAGCACAGAGACATCTTTACTGAACACTCGCTAAGGCTGAGATATGTTACATATTTGGTCTCATTTCATCCTTGAAAGGGTTTTTGGGATGGGCAATTTATCAAACCTGTGTCTCACAGATGAGGACAGTGGGGTTCAAGACCCCTTGTCACTTCCCATGGGCTGGGCCTGGAGCTCTGTAAGGAAGTGAAGATACATCTTCCCGGTGTAGAAAAGAGTGGCTGCCATGCAGAGGCCTGCTGGCTGGATCTAACTGTGCTTAAGCTCAGATTGCCCTAGTGGCTAATGATGCTGAGCAGCCTTTCTTGTGCTCATGTGCCACCATATATCCTCTTTAGGGAAGCATCTGTTCAAATATTTTGCCCATTTTTAAGCTGGATGATTTGTTTTCTTACTGTTGATCGTGAGAGTTCTGTATATACTCTGGATACAAGTCCTTTGCTGGATGGATGATGAAACAATTATTTTCTCGCAGTCTGCATCTTGTGTTTTCATTCTCTTATTTCTTACAGAGAACATATGTTTTAACATTTTATGAAATCCAATTTCCCAAATTTTTCTTTTATGGGTCATGTTTTTTGGTGTCATGTATAATAAATTTTTGTCTAACCTCAGGGCATAAAGATTTTTTATACCATGGCTGCTTCTAAAAAAAATGTTATGGTTTTATATTTTATATTGGCTCTATGATCTATTTAGAGGCCATTTTTGTGAGGTATGAGGTTTAGGTTAAGGTTCATTTTTTTCTGCCTATGGATATCCAGTTGTTTCAACATCCTGTGTTTTAAGGACTATCCTTTTCCCACTGAATTACCTCGGCCCCTTTGTTCACAATCCATTGTCATATTTTTGTGGGTCTATTTCTGGATTCTCTATTTCAGGGGTTGGCAAATGTTTTCTGTGAAGGGTAAAATAGTAAATGTTTTAGGTTTTGTGGGCCATATGATCTCTGCTTCATATGCATTTATTATATTTTAAAAAACCTTTAAAAATGTAAAAACCATTCTTAGCTCACAGGTCATACAAAAAGAGACCATGGCCAGTATGTATCAGTCCATTCTCACATTGCTATGAAGAGATACCTGAGACTGGGAAACTTATAAAGGAAAGAGGTTTATACAGATGTGCATGGCTGGGAGGCCTCAGGAAACTTACACTCATGGCTGAAGGGAAAGCAGGCACTTCCTTCTTCAGAAGGTGGCAGGGAGAGAAGTGCTGAGCAAAGGGGGAAAGGTCCCTTATAAAACCATCAGATGCTGTGAGAACTCACTCACTATCATGGGAACAGATTGGGGGTAACCATCCCTATGATTCAATTACCATAAAAGATTTTGGTTTTGTATTTTATATTAGCTCTACAGGAAACACCAGGCCCCCCCCACAACACGTGGGGATTGTGGGAACTACAATTCAAGATGAGATTTGGGTGGGGATACAGCCAAACCAGATCAGCCAGATTTGGGTGGGGACACAGCCAAACCAGAGCAGCCAGATTTGGGTGGGGACACAGCCAAACCAGATCAGCCAGATTTGGCCTTTGAGCTACAGTGTGTGACCCTGCTCTGCTCTGTTCCATTGAGCTGTGTCTTCCCATCACCAATACCACCCTGTCTTAATGATGGCAGCTTTATAGTATGTCTTAAACCCAGGTTGCGTGAGTGCTCCAACTTTATCGTGTCTTTTAATTGAGGCTTTTAGATGCTTTTATTTTATGTAATTATTGGTATGTTTGCATTTAGGCCTACCATTTCATTCTTTGTTTTTCTCTGTTGCTTCTTTTTGTTGTTATTATTCCTACTGCCCCTTTTTGCCCTCTTTGGGTTATTTGAACATGTTTTTAGTATTCCATTTCAATGTCTCTATTATGGTTTTGCCACATCATTTGTATAGTTTGTTTGGTCTTTTTCTGGTTGCACCAGGGATTAGAATATATATATGTATATATATATGCACAGTCTGCAGATCAATACTTTCCCACTTCAAGTGAAATGGAATTCTAGAACCCCATAAAGGTCCTTAACCCTCTCCACTTACCTAATACTCGTCTTTATGACATCTACATACATGGAAAACTCCATCAAACGATGTTATACTTTTTTTTCTCTTATATGTTGAACGTATGTTAAAGAACCCAAGAGGTAGGAGTAGGTTACCGTATTCACTCAGACACTTACCACTTCCGCTACTCTTCCTGCAGTCCTGATGCTCCACGTTTTCTTTAGGATCACTTCCCTTCTGCCTTCCAGGGCAGGTATATGGGCAATTAATCCTCATAGTTTTCCTTTATCTGAGGATGTCCATTTATCTCACAGTATCTGTTTTACTTTCATCTCTGAAGGATATTTTCATGAATAACAAGTTCTGGGTTGGCAGTTCTTTTCTTTCAGCACTTTAAAAATATTTCACTTACTCCTGGCTTTCATGGTTTCTGATGAGTGATCTCCAGTCCCCTCAGACAAACTCCTATTAATCTTTCAAAACCTGAATCAGACTTTTTTTTTAACTTTCATTTGAAGTTCAAGGGTACAAGTGCCTTTGTTACATAGGTAAACTTGTGTCGTTGCAGTTTGTCATACAGATTATTTCATCACCCTGGTATTAAGCCTAGTACCCTTTAGTTATTTTTTTCTGATCATCTTTCTCCTCCCAGCCAGATACTTTTCTTGATCTTTCATGCCTTCCCTGTTAGTTGATCACTCCCTCCAGAGAGAGAGAGAGAGAGAGAGAGAGAGAGAGAGAGAGAGAGAGAGAGAGAGAGGAAGGAGGAGGAGGAGGAGGAGGAGGAGAAGAAGAAGAAGAAAGAAGAAGAAAGAACAAGAGGAAGAAGAAGGAGGAGGAGGAGGAGAACAAGAAGACAGCAACAACAGAAGAATAAGGAGAGAAAGGAGAAGGAGAAGGAGGAGAAGAGAAAGAAGGAAAAGAGGAAGAACAGGAAGAGGAAGAGGATGAAGAAGGAAGGAAAAGACAAAGAAAGGAGAAAGAAGAAAAAAGAATAAGAAAGAACCCCCTGCTACTGTCATCCTTTTCTGGGTGTATTTATTTTTTATTTTATAGAACTGGGGTCTTACTCTGTCTTTCAGGCTGGAGGACAGTGGTCCAATCACTCCAGCCATGAACTCTTGGGCTGCAGTCCTCCTGCAAGCAATCCTCCTGCCTCAGCCTCCCCAGTAGCTGGGACTACAGGCATATACCGCTACACCTGGCTAATTTCTTCTGGGTTTAGAACCATCTAAAATACAGAGTCAGCAGACAGATGGAAGTTGCATGTTGGTCTTATTGTGATAAAAGCTGGACTGAGGCTGTGGTAGGTTGAAATTTTTTTTGTTGTTTTCTTGTTTTTTTGAGACAAGGTCTCACCCTGTTGCCTAGGCTAGAGTGCAGTGTTGCCATCACAGCTCACCGCAGCCTCCACCTCCTTGGGCTCAGGTAATGCTTCTACCTCAGCCTCCCGAGTACCTGGGACTTCAGGTGCATGCCACCATGCCCAGCTGTTTTCTAGTTTTTATAGAGAGAGACAGGGTTTCACCATTTTGCCCAGGCTGGTCTTGAACTCTTGAGCTCATGCAATCCTTCGGCCTCCTAAAGTGCTAGGATTACAGGTGTGTGCCACTATGCCTGGTCTGGATTGTTGCTCAGATACCTGTCTCCCCTCATTGTATGGAAGTGAGCTTCTTAGTTCCACCAACCTGGGGCTCAGCCATATGCCTTGCTCCCTGTTCCTAAGCTAGGTCCAAAGAGACATCCTGTGTTATCTCTTGCCCATTGGTCCTTCTGCTGTCACCACTAGATGTCCGAGCAATCCTCTGGTCCTGGGGGGAGGAGTGACACAAGAGCAGAGCTAAGCAGGTCCAGCAAGCCCAGCCACACTAAGTCCACCTCAGCTGACTTGCAGACTTAGGAGCTAAACAGATGCCTCCTGTTGTAAGCATTTTTATTAGACAGCACTGCTGGGCTGCAGTTAACTTTTTCTGGAATTGGCACCTAGAATCGGAGGCTGCTGCTCCTAAATCCGTAGCAGAGGTTTGGAACTGAGCAGTGAGAAAATACAGAGGCGGTTGGGAAAAATGGCAAAAAAAAAAAAAAAAAAAGTGACCTGTGTTATGTGGTGGAGAAACAGCTGGTAAAATTATTGCCTATGATACTTTGGGAGGGAGAAAATGTACCTATGAATTACTGGAGTCAGGCAGGATGGTTTCCAGGCAGAATACTGTAAACATGAGCTTCTTTGAGCTGCAAATGATAAGGCTCTACACGTAAGAGACGAGTTCAGAAAGGAAATGGCCAGTGTACAAGCAGAATTTAGAAAACAGAATCACCTCCCATCTATGGGCTCTTCAGCCAGTAGAAGGTCCTCAAATTAATAGGTTGGTGCAAAATAATTGTGGCATAAAAGTAATTATTTCTGCATCAGCTTGGTATCTGGCCTGGGAGGCAAAGCCCAGATCCAGTGCTATGTTGGTGAAGGATGCTTCAGAGTAGAGATGACATCAGGGATATGCTCTCTATGCTAATGCCCATTGTCATCAGGTCCTTCCAAGGAATATGGTGGCATCGAGCATATCCTTTCAGCGACAACGGGGTGCCTACAAACTATCAGGGTGTGGCCCGCAGCAGCCTGATGTGGGTGTATATGTTGTGAAGTGTAGAGAGGCACACTGCCAAAGGAATTTGGGTGTGGCTTCTGACACCCAGTGGGCTGGCGTCAAATACATAGAAAACTAGCCTGATGCTTGAGAGATCGCCCTGAGCAAAGGCATCGCCCAGGACTCAAAGGAAACTGAGACTGTTGGAACGTAAAGAACTTCAGGTTCCCAACTTCCTACAGGCAGGAAGAAGCTGAAAGTTACTCCATTGCCAAAAGGACTATTTTCCAATATCCTCATCAGACGTTGAAAGGATGATGGGAAAGGAAGAAGGCCCCAGTGGTAGAAGCTAGAGCTGTGGAGCATGATGGCCCGGGAGCCACTCAGGGAGCACCCACCCCCAGAGCAGGGGCTCTGCAACATTCGCCCTGCAGGACTTCAGATGCCTGAACCAGCGACTGCTGTGTGCCTCTGCCTCCCTTTCCAGATGGAGTGCTCATTAGCGTTCCTCTAGCCCTGGTCCACCCCTGTATGTTGGGTGTGTGTGCAGGGTGTGAAGGGCAGAAAACCTGTCCTTTTAGTTCGTAAGACTCTGGGTCAAGAAGAACCACACCTTTTGCCAAGGCCAGCTGCTGGGCATCCTGGAGGTGCCACCTGCCTGCTCTTGACTCGCTCTGCCTGCAACACAGCCTTGGGGGTTTGCCCATCTCACCCTGGCCCCCCGATGAAATGTGCTCCATCAGAGTGCCCGCCAAAGGGACAGTTCAAGAGTGTTTGGGTCTAGCCCTGGCCTGCAATGCATACAGATGCTCAGAGCAGCTCCCCGGAACAGCAGTCGGATATTCACTGTGAAATGTCAAACCCCGCCCAGACCCAAGGAGACAACAAACAAACAGCCAGTAAATGCCTCAGCATTAAACATTTCTTGGCAAAGGCGGGATAGTCAATTTTGACACCGTTAAGAAAAAATACAGCCTAATTTCTGCTGGAATGCACCAAATTTACTGCCCAGGTTCTCATTAACTACTGTCAAGGGAGAGGCAGATAGACAAGATAAATTATGAAAAAATTACTTTTTTAATGTACAAAAAGACTTATTTACAAGTTGAGCATGTCATCTCAATTCATAGCATGTAGAAAAAGCTAAAAATGTTTTGGAGATATAAATTTGGCTGGATGACTCACCTACAGTATATTCAGGGATGTCTTCTGTACAGAATATATACAGGCTGGGACTAGCAAGGAAAATCCTAACGGGAAGGCAGTGAACACCACTGCAGAGCCACGGACGCTTAGCAATGTTCCCTGGCTTTCACCTGCAGTTGGCCTTGTCTCTGGACACTTTGATACGCCGGGGTGCAGGGGGCCCAGATGGTGATGGCCTTGTCCTCAAACTCTCCTAAGAAGTTCCTCATTGAGGCCAAGGTCACAGTCAGAGTCACATGCTGAGTGGTGCTGCTAGTTTGGCAAGGTTGCCACACATTCCCCATGAGAAGGTTTGGGGTGTGTGTGTGTGTGTGTGTGGTGTGGAAGATGCACCAATTCACCCTCCAGTGTGTCCAGGAATAATGTCTCCTGAAGCCAGTTCCAAATTCCATTGCCAGGTGGGTCTTGGTCACACTGACAAGGAAAATTCAATGACCTGAGGATCAGCCCCTCCCCCTTCCACTCCCACCCATACCACCACACGCCATCATTCTCTGCCCAGTGACTGCGGGGGCAGAAGGTAGGGAATCCGGAGGACATCAGGCCTGCATGCTGTGGCTTGGTGGAGAACACTGGGCTGCTGGTGAGTGCTGGGGAGCCTGGGCTTCTGTCAGGCCGTGGAGTTTTTTGTGGTAAATGGGTGGCCATTGCATTGGAGAAACAGGATTGGGTAAACACATGACTTCGTCTTCCTACTGGGAGATCCCCAGGGCGGCCTGAGGCTCTGCCTCGAGTGCACCTTCACTCCTTGAGGCCTTCGAAGATCTGTAACCCACAGCGGCTCCAGCAGCCCTGAGGTATTTAGAAACAAGTCTTCTTTTCAGGAAGGGCTACATTCTACATGCAAACACTGTAAACACGGTCTGGAGAGGCCAGGGCAGCTTCTGGGCTTGCCCCGAGGAGTACATTTTTTCTTTCCTTTTTCTGGTGATACTTAATACTTTATTCATTCATATATGCTTGGATGGGCTGCCAGTCCCAACTCAGCTTTATGGGGTAGAAGAGCCAGCTCTACCAAACCTGGACTCAGAATGTGCTTCTGAATCATCCAGGTATCATCTGTGCTTTTCCTCTATGACAAGGGACCTTGGAGACCTCAAGAGTTAGGCTTCATAGAGGAATTCAGGTGGGACCAGGAATTCCTCTTCCTGCCAAGTAGCAGAAGAAGCTTACATTTCCAGAATATCCAGTATGGCATTCAGATTCAAACCCAAATGCTCCCTACCCTCTTTC
Source organism: Callithrix jacchus (assembly GCF_049354715.1). Lineage (NCBI taxonomy): Eukaryota > Metazoa > Chordata > Mammalia > Primates > Cebidae > Callithrix > Callithrix jacchus. The sequence continues at coordinate 105,555,274 of NC_133507.1, read as the reverse complement.
TGCATATCCTTGGAAAGCCTTTGGCCAGAGTAATCCCTCTTTAGCCAAATGTCAGCCATGAGGAAGCCAGAACAGAGTGGTCCCGTAGGCACTAAAGGCTGGAGAGCACGGTATAAATGAGTTTTGCATTTTTTCCTGTTCTATGGAGACTTCTTCCATTGTTCTGAGGGATAATGCAGAAGACCAGAGAGGATGCCCATAAACCTTCTCTTACAACATCCGTCGTCTGAACGGCCATTAGGCAACAACCCCTCATGCCTATTTAACACTTTTTGGAAAAAGACAAAACAGCTGGAACCCCTAGGCTCTGGGCAGCGATGACCTCTCTGGGTGCACTCAGCGCCAGGTGCTCGGGGCTCTAGGTCATCATGTTCAGGAACTTGCTCTCCTCCGCGAGGCTGGTGAGCATGGAGCTCATGTCCCCAACAGCCATGTTGCTGATGCCTGCGGGGATGGAGGGCAGGGTCAGGGAGTTTCGGGGGGTGGTGAGGCGGGAGGAGTTCTGGGAGAGATTGTGGAGGAGGCTGGGGCTCAGAGCACCCGAGAACAAACTCGAGTGATCGCCATCATCCATGATGGCATCAAAGTCAATCTGGGGGGCCTCCAGGAGCTGGGAGTCCACAGTGCTGGACACTTGGTTGACTCCTGGTGAGGGCAAGGGCTGGGGCTGGATGTTGTCCAGGCAGGCCTGTGGCTGTGGTGGCTGGGACCTTGTGACTTGGCAGCCCCCGAGGTTCTCCAGGCCTCCATCCTGTTCATACATGTGGATCTGGCCATAGTAGTAGAGCATGCTGTGGTCCGGGGGCCCCGAGTCTGGCAGAGGCGGCTGGGGATGCACCGACCCCATGGTGCCCATCGCTCCCTTGGGCACAGCCTCTGCTGTCTCCTGACTGGAGGGCATGGCAGCCATGGCATGGCCTGTGGCCCTGGCATAGGCCAGCTGCTGCTGCGCAGCACGTACCCCACGGTGGCGGCCAGCGGGGCTGGGGTCGGGTGGAGGCCGGGGCTGCACTAGGCCAAAGCCTGCTGTAGCCACTCCCATTGGGCCTGGCTGGGGCTCGATGAAGCCAGGCTGGCGGGCAGGCAGAAGGCTGGGGACCTGGTGGTAGCCCTCCTGGCTCATGGGGGCTGCCAGGTGATGGCTCTGCTGTGGGTAGCTCTGGACTGGGTGAGGTGGTGGCACTCCAGCCAGGGCTGAATTGAGGACCCCGAGTTCCCTGTGGCGGTTGGCCATCATGGTAGGGTCAGGTGCAACTTCTGTCTGCTGTGGGTGTCCCAGATGGCCTGGCTTGGCTGGCATGCTGCTGCAGGATGGGGCAAACTGGCTGAGGGCCCCACTGATGGTGCTGGGGCTCAGCTGGGGGTGGGCCTGGCCATAGCAGGCATGGGGGCTCATAGCGGTAGTCATGCCAGGACACTGGCTGCCTGCCACTGGCTGTCGCAGCTGCTGCATGTAGTTTACTCTGGGCATGCCCTGGGAAGGGGCTCCGCTGGGGAGCTGAAGGTGTGGCTGTGTGCTGTCCAGGCCCCCAGGACTCGCCTGTAGGCCTTGTGGACTGTAGCCTGGGTACTGGCCAAAGGCTGGCTTCTGCTGCACCACCGCCAGGTTGCCCTGAGGAACGGGTGGAGGCTTCACCTGGCTGGCCAGGGCGTCCACTGTGCCGGAGCTCACCTCGTTCCACTGCACAGGCATGTTATTTTTGTTCAGGCTGGAGGGTGCCCCAAAGCCCAGCTGGCATCCTCCCAGCACAGGGGCAGAGGGGCTGACATTGGAGTCCGCAGCCACCATCCTCCGCTGGCCATGCAGCCCCGGGCTGGGCAGTTTGGGGTTGTCAGAGAAACCAGTGCTTTCCGTGGGATACACCTGCCCGGCACCTTCATCCAGAGCGCCACTGGCGTGCGCCTTGATATACTGCACCACATCGTCGGGCAGCACAAGGTCGTCCTCCGGCAGCCCCAGGTCGGCTTCGGTTCCTGCGCTGTCCGCTCCTGCCGCCACGGCCTCCATCACCATGTTCTCACTGATGCTGGGTGGCCGGGGTGAGTAGGTGCCGCGGGCCAGGCCGCCGTCGGTGCTCGGGTGGCTCTGCAGGCGGAGGCCTCGCCTGTCGGCACAGGGCGGCAGCAGGCCGGGGTTCACGTTGTGGGCGCTGTGGAAGCGCTGCACTCGCGGCAGGGCCAGGGCATCGGGCCGCCGCACAGGGTCGCTGGCCCGCCTGGCGCCGCTGCCCGGAGCCTCGTGAGGGAAGGCGGGTGCGACCCCTGCGTGGCCGTGGCCATAGGTCGGCCCATCGCTGCCACGCCGCGGCCCCAGCGGGCGTGTGCAGCCGGGGGGCAGCACGCGCTCTGGCGCATCCAGCAGCGCCAGCCTGGTCCGCAGGCTCATGCGCTCCAGCCCCGGCAGCGGGGTGGGTGGGGGGCCGCCCGTGGCCGCTGCGTACTTGGCCCGCAGGCTGTACTGCTGCGCCGGCGTGAGGTTGAGCAGCCCGGAGCCGCCGCTGCACTGGCTGGCCTCGCTTGAGCGCCGCGACGCATCGGTGGAGATGGGGTCGTAAGAGTCTGCAGAGCTGGCATTGTGCGGGCGGCCGGCGCCCAGGGGCGAGGCCTCGCTGGAGCGGCGGCTGGAGAAGTAGGGGGAGATGCCGGAGGAGCGGCGGCTCACGGTGTAGGCCGAGCTGACAGTGCTGGTGGAGCTGTCGCGGCGCTCCTGCAGCTGGTTCAGCATGGTCACCTCGCTGGCGGACAGCTCCGACAGTCGCGGGTTGGGCAGCAGCCCCGAGGGCCCGCCGCCTCCACTGCCGCTGAAGTTTTCCAGGATGGAGCCTGCGGGAAAGCAGAGGGGTCAGCACCGGGACAAGGCTCGGGTGGCTGCTTGCTTTGACCATGCTCAGTCATGGCGCTGGGCCCGGAACCCAGGAGACACTCAGGAGATGCATGTTTTCTTTCTTTTTCTCTTTGTAGAGACAGGGTTTCCCAGGCTCGCCTTGAACTCCTGGGCTCAAGGGATCCTCCCTCCTCAGACTCTGGAGTAGCTAGGGCACACATGTGCCACCATGACCAGTGACCAGATGGTTTTCAATCAAGAAGGGGAAAGAAAAAGCGATATGTAAACAAAGGGTGACACTTAATGCTAAGAGTGGGCGAGGGAAGTCAGGAGGCCTAAGTCCCTGCCTTAATCTGTCTAGCCCTGAATTCTTTCTCTGGCCTTAGTTTCTCCAGCTGTAGATAAATGCGCATCTCCATAGGACTGAGTTACACAGAGGAGGGGATGAGCAGCCCAGTAAGGCCCAGGCCGGTCTCCTGGTACTGCACCCTCACAGTCCATGGAGGTGTTGTCACCTGGGCTCCCCTGAGTTGGAGCTGAAGGAGCAGGATATTACAGGGAGTGCCCTGAGGTCTATACCCATGGAAGGAAAGAAAGGAGAGACAGGCTGCAAGAGCCGGCAGAGGAGAAGTGAGCCCAGGAAGATCTCATGGGGAGCCCAGGACCTCCAATGGCTCTTCAGTGCTGCCTGTGCTGGGCACCTCTCTGAGCCTCATCTTGATGGCTGGACCTTTATACTCCTGCAGTGACCAGTCATTGCCTGCGGGCCTGCTGGGAAGGGGTGACCTTGGGTGGGGCATCTGTCTGCAACTCTGGAGATCCCTGTAGGTGGCTGAGAATTCAAGGCCATTTACCAGCAGTCCCCAAAAGTTGGGACACCAAATCTTCCCTTCAAATGAGAGCAGGTGGTACATCAGTGTCTACCACAGTGGGCAACCCAGCACAAACCCAGGCACAGAGTTGGTACCCAAGACATGCTCACTAACGATGCCTTCCATCTCAGAGCCTGGCCGGCACCTCCTGGGGCTAAGCACAGTGCTGCCTCCTCCATGAAGTCCTCCCTGCTTGTACCCAGCTCAACGTGCTTTCTCCTTCCTCTGCACAGCTCTACCCTGAGCTCTGGTTTGGCGGTACCCGGCTCATTCTGCAGTAGGGTGTAAATCTGGTGGCACAAGCTTCTAACCATACGCTCCTTTGGGACTGGAATTCAACTGTTCTCCTGCCTAGGGCCTTTGACATGGTGCCCACAGCAAGTGCCTAATCAGTGAATGAATGACTGGGTGAAGAAGAGGATGATGTGAGCAGGGCCTGCTTGTTTTGGGGGGTTACAGGGACTTAGCATGGTGCAGTTGAAGGAGCATGGGTTTTGGAGCCACATGGACTAGGCTATCACCTCTGCCATTGGTTTGGGTAAGGCGTTTCACCTCTCTGAGCCTCAGTTTCCTTTTCTGTACTGGGCTGGTAAGATCCTGTAGGCATCCGGTGAGATAGCACTGGTGCTTGGTGGGTGTAAGCCTAGCTGGTGCTGCCCCAGACTCTCTCCCGCCCTGTATGCAAACACCCGGCCTTCACTCACCACTTCCCGGGAGGGGAGGCAGCTTGGTGTTCCGCGTGTGTGGAGTCGGCCCGGCCCATGAGCAGGAATCCTTGAGTGACTTGAGCTTCTCCTTCTTGAGCTGCTCAAATCGGTGCATGGTGGTCATGTGTTTGCGCAGCTGGAGGCCACCAGTGGAGGGGGCAGCCAGGGCTGAGGTGTCGGCCCCTGGAGGTGTGTCATCCAGCGCCGTCAGGTCTCCCAGGCTCCCGGGCCCCGTCCCCGGCATCTCCACACCACTGTCATTGTTGGGGGCACTGCCCAGGGGAGAGGGCTCGCTGCTGCAGGATGACTGGGCCCCGGGGCTGGACTGACACAGCTGCAGGGGACGAGGCAAGAAAGCACAGACTCAGAGGGTGTGAGAGTCCACCAGGTCCTGCCTCTAGGCCTGCACATGCACCACACCCTTGCACAGCCTGTGGGGCTGCAGGGTGAGGGAAGGAGGCTGCCTTGCAGAGGAGCATGTAAAGCATCACGAGTCTGTTTGCTCAAAATGGTCAAGTCACTTCACTTCTCTTAACCTTGGCTTCCTCACCTATGACATGGACCTGAACTGATTCCAGTGCAGGGTTAGTGGGTGGATAGACAGCAGGCAGCATGCAGAAGGCACCCAGTATGGCATGAAAGAAGGCACTTAATCCCCCAAACAGCCATGTACCCAGATGAGGTGAGGAATGAAAACCTGCTGACTTGGTGGCTTCAACCAGACAGGATGATCTCAAAAGGCCAGGGGCAGGTTGTTGGACAGGGAAAGGATGACCGTGGAGGGGACTGTGGGATGCAGCCCTTACCTAAAGGGCCACCCCAAAGCAGCCTCCCCTCTGGGTCAGGTAGAGTGGGGCAGGGAGCTCATGGCACATGTACACAGTGCAGAATGCCAGAGATCGGATGGCATCCACAGAACTCGGATCTGAGCCCAGATGCACCACTTCTGGGCTCATTGCTAGGCCAAATACCCCCAAATTCCAGCTTCCTTAGGGAGCTGCGATCTTCCTTCCCAGGAGGACAAAGGCTTCATGGGAGCAGGGACCTTCTAGGTGTTGCCATTGGTGCCATCCATATTCTTCTGCTTGGCCCTCAGGACCCTCAGTAGCCTGGATGCACGCCTCCCTGTCACTCTGTCCCTGACACAGCCTGGCACCCCTGCTCCCCAGCACCTGCCAGCTCCACTCTGGCTGCCAAGGGCAATGGCCCCACCTGTAGTGTCCTGCTGTGTGCCCGTCTGGGCCTACCTGCCTGGGCCTATGAGGCCTGGACTGACAGGGGAGTCTCTGCCAGGTAGCAGCATGAACCAGCTCCCCAGCCACCCTCACTCCCCCAGCCCACCCACACACACCCAGCTCCTTGGCTCACCTCAGTACCGTCTATCCTTAGGGGAGGTACAGTTGGGAAAAAGAGGTGGAGACAAAGAACAGGTGGTTAGAACAAAAGGAGTGGACGCCAGAGGGGCGGGGATGCAGAGACAGGACAGACGGGTGGGGCTGGCAGCGGCGCTTGGGTGCTGGCTGGAAAGGCAGACATGCAGAGGCCACCCCCGCCCTGTGTAGGCCCATCGTACGGGGCGGCATCCCCCTCATCTAGGGCACTGCCACATACCCAGCAGGAGCCTGGTCAGAGCAGAATGGGACCTGGACAGGACAGGTTCCCTGTGAGACCCAAGGTGGTGAAGGGAAAGCCAAGTTGGAGGAGAGAGGAGGGACACTAATGTGCCCTAAGAGGGGGACTTCTGGGCAGAGCCCACAACCGCGGTCAGGTTAGTGGGTGGATTAGGACTCCTGGGCGCGGCTATGGAGTCGCCTTGCGTGGCTGGGCTGCCCAGCTACGCTTACCCCGGAGCTCTCGGTCTTGATGGCTCTGACGTGCAGGCAGTCCTCCACAGCGTGGCTGGTGCTACTGGCCTCGGCGCTGTCCTCAGAAGCACGGCCGCCAGGCTCGGTGCCGGCCTCACTGTCCCCGTTCTCTTTGAGCAGTGGTGTGCGGAGGTGCATGTCGTTGCGCTGCTTCTTGGTGACATGGGCGTCTGGGCCGTGGACCGTTTTCACATGCTTCCGGAGAGAGCTGGGGTCTGTGTATCGCTTCGTGCAGCCTGGAATCTTGCAGATGTAGGGTTTCTGGGGGCAGAAACAGGCCTGTGTCATGGATGGGGCTACAAGCATCAACCTTGAAGGGTGCTCTCCCTGTTCTCCTGAAGCTTTCCATGTCCCTCGGCAGAGCCTGGCTGGCAACGTCAGTAAGTGCTCTGTCGAATTTGCAGCCAGTGCTCCGTGGACAGGGCCATGCCTGACCCAAGCCTGCAGGAGCCTGGCCGTAGCCTGGCTTGTCTGCCACCTGTTCATGCAGCTAAGCACATGGCCAAGGGGAGTCCTGCCACAAGAGGCTGGGTACACACGCGCCTCGTGTAATCACAGTGCTGCCTCTCGGGGAACAGGGCAGTGAGGTTTTTAGTACTAGTAGCAAGTGTGTGAGCTCCGTGTACAGTGTGACAGGGCTAGCAACCCTGATTTCTCTGAGGAAGAAAGGCAGGATCAGGGAGGCAAAGGAACAGGTTCCTAGTCATCAGTAATAGGGTGAACACACAGGATTTCCGAACCTCAGTCCTGGACCCATAAACACGTGCACATGTGCGCGCACGCGCACACACACACACACACATGCACCCCACGTCTACACAAAAACACAAACACATATACACAAGTACATATACACATACGTTTGTAAGTGTATGTGTGTGTGTGTGTACAGATACGGGGGAGTATGTGGGTATCTGTATCTGTATGTGGATATGTGTGTGTACTCATACTCCCCCGCATCTGTACACACACACACACGTCTACACAAAAACATAAACACATCCACACGTGAGAGACTCTCAGGGGTTCAGATGCCTTTGAAAATTCCTCTAACTTCTTACCAGCGTATACACATATACATATGTGTATATGTGTTTGTGTTTTTGTGTAGACGTGGTGTGTATGTGTATAGATGCGGGGGAGTATGAGTGCACACACACTCATATCCACATACAGATACTCACACACATACTCCCCTACATCTATACACACACACATACACTTACAAACACACATACATACATGTGCACACACACTCCCCTCTAAGACTGGCGCTTGTCCATAGAGACTCACAGGGGTTCAGATGCCTTTGAAAATCCCTCCAACTTCTTACAAGCATTAGAGCAAAGTCCCTTTGGGGTCTAGGATGTGCCTAAACTTTTAAAAAGATTCTTTTCTGAGTAAGCCTGAGTGACAGTCATTGTGTGACTGTGCTGGGACACCACCAACTCTTGCCTGGCTTCTCTCCCTGGTTCTCACAGATAGGGGCTCTGCCTACCCAGGAAGACGGGCTGCTCTGTGCCCCATTTGCTGGGGCGACAGCCACGGCAGGCCCAGGCCATGCTAACAGCTGGAGCATGTCACTGCTCGCTGCTCAAGCCAACAGGCCAGGGGGCTGTCAACAAGTGCCAAGCTCAGGCAGCACTGTTCTGCTTCCCCCAGGCAGCAGGGCAGCTGCTCTGCAGTGGGACACCTGCTTGTGGTGGAAAGGGAATTTGGGTGTGTGAAGCAGTGACCAAGGGTATTTTCACAGCTGCAGAGGAATCATCACTCCTCTGGTACTGGGGAAAGTCATTTCATCTCTGAGTATTCGTTTCCTCATCTAGAGGATGGGGAGGCAGAATCCACCCAGCATCCCTGAGGAACAGGGAGCAGACGCATGTTAAGCACTCCGAGATCAGAGAGGCCACTTCCCTGCCTCAACTTCAGCTCCCAAGGACCTCACGATGGCCTCTGAGGAGGGCACTATTATATTTATTACAGAGATAAGGAAATGGAGGCACAGAGAGGGTCAGTACGCCATGGGACCTCATGGGGCATCTTTTAGAGGAGAGGATGTGGCAGAGAGAGAGACTGGTCTGTCCAGGTCTCAGAGTCTTGGTCTGTGTCTGAGGATGTGCAGCTGGTCAGGGGTGGGGGAAGGACACCAGGCACCTGGCTATCCACTGGCCTGCAGATGCCTACAAGCCATGGGGTGTTGGTGTGGCCCCCATGTGCATGCCAAGTGTGTGCCCCTTGGGGGTACCTCATTGGAGTGGGTGCGGTTCTGGTGCTTGGCACGGTCCGAGGCATTAGAGAAGGCCTTGTTGCAGCCCTCGTGCTCACACACATATGGCTTCTCCCCGGTGTGGGACCGCAGGTGCGTCTTCAGGTTCTCCAGGCGTGAGTAGGCCTTCGAGCAGCCCTCGAACTAGAAGGAGGCGGTTCAGTCAGTCAAGGCTCCCCAGGGGGCCCAACCTGGAGGCCAGGCTGCTGGTTCCCCTGCCCTACTCTTCTCCACCCCATCAGTGCATCCAGAAGCATGCGTTTTAAAGGTGTTACTTTCCTTTCCTGAAAACTTGGAAAGGGCTGAAAAGTACAAAGAGAAAATGAAAAACCACCAGCCGCCAGGGGGTGCCACCACTGAGACGCCCGTAAGTTTCATTCTGGGGATTCTGCAAGTCATCTCCACATGTCTTTAAAACCAAAACTGGGAACATATCAAGTCTTCAGTTACATATTCTGTTTTTTAAAATCAGCAGCACATTCCTGTATCATTAAACTCTAAACTATTACTTTGAACTGATTCCCAGTACCACTCTCGATTATAATTTTTCTGCACACTAAAATGTGCTGAGAATAAATTCACTCTTTCAAGTCCTTGAGTGACTCGGCCACCCTCACCTTCACTCTGGCCACGCTGGTCTCCTTTCAGTTCTTTGACCCCCAGTTCTTCCTGGCTTGGGGCTCTGCCTACTACTGGCTTTTCTGGCTGGAACCTTTCGCAGCCCCCACCCAATCCGGTTTCCTGGCCCAGGTCCCTCTGAGAGCGTTTTTCTGATACTCTCAATCACAACACTCTACCCTCTCTCCGTTGTTCCCCTTGGCATGATTTATAATGATCTTAATCATTTTGTTACCCAGCCTTCTTACTAGAATACCAGCTCCACAGAGCAGGAATCTTCTTGGTCCTGTTCATTTCTGTGTTCCTAATATTTAGCACCTAGGCACTTAAGAAACATTTTTGGGAAGGAAGGAGGAAAGGATGGAGCAAGGGAGAGAGGAAGGAAAGAAAGGAGGTGGGAGAGAGGGGAGGAAGGAGGACGGGGAGAAGGAAGAAGAGATCATTGCAGGGAGCTCTGCAGCTATTCCAAAGATACTGCGGTTGCCACTGAATGGATGTATGAAAACTGCTCTCAGGAGGACACGTACATCCCAGTAGGAGCTGTCTCATTCCTCACATCCTCCCCTTTATTCCTGACCAGTCTGATTGAGCACGCTTGGCTCCAAATGCCTTTTATCTGTTTCCACAACTCACAGCTCATATCATCAAAGGGCTATGATTTGCCACCACTGAGGATGTTAAGAAAATAACTTGTTGCAATGGGCCCCAAAGGGCCAGAACAATCTTGCAAAAGGAGGACAAATTTGGAGGACTCATATGTCCCAATTACTTCCTACACATTGACAGTAATAAAGACTGCAGGTGGTGGTGGTATAAAGAGAGACACAGAGATCCACGCAATAGAACTGGCAGTTCAGAAGGAAACCCAGACACTTAAGGTCAATTGAGTTTTGACAAGAGTGCCAAGACCATTCAAGTAGAAAGAACAGTTTTTCAAAATGAACTCAGACAACTGCATAATCACATGCAAAAGAGTAAGTCTGAATCCCTACCTCATACCATGTACAAACCTTAACTCCAGGCAGGGCATGGTGCTCACGCCTGTAATCCCATCATTTTGGGAGGCCGAGGCAGGCAGATCACCTGAGGTCAGAAGTTCAAGACCAGCCTGGCCATCATGGTGAAAACCTGTCTCTACTAAAAATACAAAAAAATTAGCCAGTGTGATGGCACATGCCTGAATTCCAGCTACCTGGGAGGCTGAGGCAGGAGAATTGCTTGAACCTGGGAGGCAGAGGTTGCAGTGAGCCAAGATGGCACCATTGCACTCCAGCCTGGGTGACAGAGGGAGAAGACTGTGTCTCCAAGCAAACAAACAAACAACTCCAGACAGACCAAAGACCTCAATGGAAGAGCTTTATTATAAAACCCCTTATACACACATATATTTCCTTTAAAAATTTTTTTAAATTTTTTAGAGTGCCAGTATTCAATATTTCTATAAATAAAAGTCTATCTTTATAAAGTATAAATCTTAGAAGAAAACAGAGAGGTAAATTTTTGTGACCTTGGATTAGGCAATGGTTCCTTAGCTATGACACTAAAAGCACAAGCAATTAAAAAATTAGACAACCTCAAAATTAAAAACTTTTGTGCTTTAAAGAAAAGTATCAGAGAAATGAAAAGAAAACCGAGAGAATGGGAGAATTATTTGCAAGTTGTATATCTGATAAGGGTCTAGTAACTTAGACATGTAAAAAATTCTTACAAGTTAACAACAAAAAGACACCCAGATTTCAAAATGGGCAATATTTGAGTAGACAGTTCTCCAAAGAAGATACACAAATGGCCAGTAAGCTCCTGAAAATGAAGTTCAACATCATTAGTCACTAACTAGGGAAGTACCAATCAAAAACACAATAAAGTACGACTCTATACCCAGTAGGATAAGGCTAGAATAAAAAAGATGGGTAACAGCCAGTGTTGGTGAAGATCTGGGGAAATCAGAACCCTCATTCATTGTGGGTAGAAAGTTAAAATGGAACAGTGTTTTTGGAAAACAGTCTAGCAGTCCCTCAATTGCCATATGACTTAGTAATCCCATTCCTAGTTACACATACCCAAGAGAAGTGAAAATGTTATGTCCATATAAAAATATGAACATACATATTCATAGCAGCATTGTTCATAATAGCCCCAAAGTCAATGCAATGCAAATATCCATCAACTGATGAATGCATAAACAAAGCATGGTCTAGCCATTCAATGTTATATTATACAGCCATGAAAAGAAATAAAGTACATGTGCATGCCACTACACAGATGAAACCTTGAAAATGTGTTAACTGAAAGAAGCAAGACACAAAGGCACATATTGTATGATTTCAGTTTTTATGAAATTTCCAGAAGACAAATCCATATAGAGATAAAGCAGATTAGTAATTGTTCGGGGCTCTGGGAAGGAGAGAATTTGGAGTGGCTGCTAATGAGTACAGGGTATCTTTCTGGGGTGATGAAAATGTTCTGAAATTAGTAGTAATTGTTGTATAAATTTGTGAATATATTAAACACAACTAAATTGTACATTTTCTGAAAAGGGTGAACTTTATGGTATGTTCATCTCTGTTTTTGGTAGTGATCCATGAGATAATGGCTTTCCACATAATCCCCTCTCCACAAAGGCACAGAGAGTTATTTCTCAATAAAAAAACTGACATGCCAACAAGGGTAGCATATTTCACTGGATCCTGGACACCACTGATTTTAAGACAGTCTGACTTCAGAGATATTAAGTTGAAAATGTTTGTCTCAGAATCTATGAAACAGGAATTCATAAAGAGGAATTCCCAGATGTTTCAGCTGCAGCTAAAACCATGTCCTCTTTTGTGGGGCAAAAAAATAAGTCTCTTGAACTATAGTCATAAGTCCTGTTGACCTCCTAAAGGAGACCATAGAAAAGGTCTTTGAGCTCACTAAAAAAAAATAATAATAACTCAGCTGGGAGCTATGGCTCAAGCCTGTAATCCGAGCCCTTTGGGAGGCCTAGGCAGGCGGACTGCTTGAGCCCAGGAGTTCAAGAGTGGCCTGGGCAACATGGTGAAATCCTGTCTCTACAAAAAACCACAAAAATTAACTGGGTGTGGTGGCATGCGTCCCAGCTACTCAGGAGGCTGAGGTGGGAGGACTGCCTGATCCCAGGAGGTGGAGGCTGCAATGAGCTGCCTGGGTGACACAGTGAGACTTTCTCAAAAAACAAATAAACAAAAAACCTTCAACCCAAATGAGTTTTAATGCATCGTTGCTCAAGCTCTGAATCATCAGTGATGTTCTTTTTCTCTGCAGAGTGCTATGGAGCAGTCCCTCTGCCCAGTGTCACCCAGCCAAGCAAACTGCAGCAGGCAGCTCTGCCTTTGGGCTTACAATCGCAGACACACCCACACACTTCTCTCTGCTTACCAAGACACTCACACCCAGAGAGCAAATCCATCAAGGTCTGAGACAGCACGAGGCAAGGGGCCTCCAGGACCCAAACAGGCAGGGTGGGAACAGGCTTCTGTCCCAAAGCTCCTGCAGTGGCCTGCTCCACCAGGTGTGCCTGTGGCTGGCCACCTCCAAACACGATTCCCCTGGCCAGGCTGACAGGCTGGTCCTGATGCCACAGCAGGAATGGGGAGAAGCCACTCACCGTGCACTTGTGGGGCTTCTCGCCCGTGTGCCGCCGCATGTGCACCACCAGCATGTACTGTGCCTTGAAGGGCTTCTGCTCCCGCGTGCAGGCCTGCCAGCGGCACACGAACTCCTTCTTCTCCCCATGGATGTGCTCGTTGTTGATGTGCTGCCGGGAGGGAAATGCCCAGGAGTGGGTAAGCAGGGCCACGAGGCGCACAGACCACCCCCGGCTGTCAGCTGACCACCCGCCCCGGCATGCCCCCTGGCCCTCCCCGACCTGTGTGCAGACCACCCACCCTGCTGACCCCACCTATTATGTTCAGACCACGCTCCTCATTGCCCATCCCACCTACTACGTGCAGACCACTGACCCAACAAGATCACCCCTACAAGCCAGGCCACGCCTCCTCGTGAATAATCACTAGCTGCCATTAATGAAGGCCTACTGTGTACCACTTATCTTCCCTGCATTTTCCAATCAGTCATCAAAGTGACCATCTATTCTGGGCAAAGACATCCCATGCACCCCAGCCTGGGCTCAGGGCTCTGGGGTGAGATGCTCTCAGGCTGCAAATAGTAGGAAGTAATTAACTGCAAGCAAGGCAAGCATCCCGTAGTGGGTGCGTGAGAAATGTCTCCTAAGCTTGCCCCATTGTTTCAGAGGTTTGTAAATAACATGTTTTGTTATAACAGAAAAACAACACATGCTCATCTCTATTTTTGTATTGACCCATGAGATAATGGCTTTGTCCCCTTTCCACAAAGGCACAAAGAGTTCAGTGGACTGCCCAGGGCCCTGGCAGGTGATTAGGCAGGGCCATATCTGACCTTAATGGTGGGCTCTGGGCACTGCGTGGGGCTCACCCTGGGAGAAAACAGCCTAGGCGAGTGAGGTGGGAAAGCCAGCGCAGCACGACTAACCCCACCACATATCTCGGGTCAGGTGGGGCTTTGCTTACCCATCCCGATGGCGAGACCAGGACACTCAGGTCTTGGAGGCCTCCCCTTCCTTCTCTGTTCTTCACTTCCTCCCAGCACCCCCTCCCACAACCTCTAGACCCATACTGTCTGCTACAGTAGCCACTTGTCCCATGTGGCTCTTGCACACTTGAAATGTGGCTGGCCCAAGCCAGGATGGGCTAGATGTGCAAACTACATGTCAGTTTCAAAGACTTAGAATGGAAAAAAAAAAAGAATATACAATATCTCAATAATTATGTTTTATATTAACTACCTGTTGAAATAATATTTCAGATATATTGGGTTAAATAAAAAATATTAAAATGAACTTCACCTGTTTCTTTTTGCTCCTTTTAAAGGCACTCCTAGGACATGTAAATTACGTGGGTGGCTGGCATTTGCGGCCTGCAGTATTGTTCTGCTAGACTTTCTACTGTGGACCTTTGCCACCTGCAAGGCTGTCCTGAGAGCCAAGCATCAGGCACTGGCAGTGCCTTGCCCCAGAGGACAGAAAACTGTCAGGTCCTCACACCCTATGCGACTGGCCCCATTGTCATGCATACGAAAGCCCCTGCTGGAGCATGTGAAATCTACAGCGCTTTGAACTTCCAAAGAAATCTTATCATATTAGCCTCACTTTCCATTTTTAAAGCCTTTCAAATGATAAAAATGCTTCCTGACAATGCCTTTCATTTTTTTCTTATTGGTTTACTTGGCAACAAATTGTTAATAATCGACCAGGGGCTCCAGCTCGCCTGTGTGCCTGTTCCATCCATCTTTCCAAGGAGCAGAGAGAGACAGAGACAGAGCGGGGTGAAGGGGTCTGCTTTTTCCAGGGCCTAGTCTGGCCACTGATAGCTGTAGGACAGTCCAGGGCACAGGCAGAAGCCCTGGGCTAAAGCCCTTCCTTCCAGGTTGGGGACCCTCAGCCTTTGTTTGAGGAAATCCATGCCTGCTCTTTGGAGCTGACCCACTTATCACAGAGCACGTCTTTGACATCCTCATCTGCATGCTCTGGCTTTGGCCTTCCCCTGGCCTGAGAGGCTGTCCGTCTCTCCTCCTTTCCTCTAACTGATTTGTTCTGCAACTCAGAACTCCACGGCCCCTGCTCCAGCTAGGGCTCGTTTAGCCCACAGAGGTGGCACAAGTTGAAAAACCCGGAAGAGGTTAGATAAGACCTTGGTTCACCAGTTCTATGTCAGCTGCACTCCTTTGCTGGGAAATTCTGGTATTCTGGGTGAGAACAGTGTTTGGGAGGAAAAACTCCAACACAAAAGAAACCTAGAGTATTTGGAAGCAAGTTGCATAAACAGAAGAAGCAGAGGAGTTGGTGTGTCCTAAATGCTAAGTTCACAGAGCTGGGGAGAAACAAGCACCTCTGGGACGGCTTCCGAATATGAACAGGAGACATGTGTACACGTGTGTGTGTGCACATGTATGCATGTCTGCTCTTCCCAGCAATCGGACTACTAATTTAGTGAGTTCATCTTTACAGACACTCATTCACCAAGGAATGTGTGTTGGGAGTTGGGAGGGGGCTTTCTTGAATTTAAGTTCCTTTCTGGATGGAGAAGAGAGAGCCATGCAGGGGTGGTGTGGGGAGCAGGAGGAGGAAGGAGGGAGCTGCTAGGTGCAGAGTGCCTGAGAACATGACTGAGCATCCTGTGGGGCAACATCACCCCGATTTAAAGGAAAAAAAATGAGGCTTGCAGAGGTGGAGTCGCTTGCTCAGAACCACGCAGCTGGTTGTGGTGGGGACAGGTCTGGAGCCAGGTGTCTCCCATGCCAAGCCTCCACTCTGCACGCTGCACACATCACCCTGACTGCCACATAAGGGATGCTGCAGTGTAAGAGTTTGGAGTGAGACAAAGAGGCCTGCCCTGAAGGGCTCGCCGGCTCCCATGGTCATCTCTAATTGTCTGAGCTGTCAGTACTCAGGCATGGTTATGCAGCCTCCTCTTTGATCTCGGGGTAGACACCCACCTGCACCCATATCCACTGCGTATCTGAGAACAGTCTCCAAGAGGAAATGGTCAACTCCTTCTGTCATGGGAGAAGCTTCTTTCATTTATTATCTTGTAGATGCTGGCTGGTTTAACTAATTGTATTTCCCTCTTTGCACTGGCTATTAGGAATCTCACAAGAGAAATAGTCTGTAGTACATAGACTATAGCTCAAAGCACTCGGTTTTTAATACTAACTATTCCTGGTTTCATTTTATTGTTCCCTTTTCCCTGATAGTCTCATTTACTTATTTTTTCTTTTAATCTCTTGTATTACATATGTATTGGAAGCTGTCTTAAAAAATAGGCAGGACACACATAAGTAATCGTGCCTCCCACTTGCAGAGGATGCAGCCCAGGCATCTCTTGGGGCCTCTCCTCCAGCCCCTTTTCTCTAGTAGAGACCCTGGAAGGCTCAGCATCCTGCGTGGCTTGGGCAGTCCCCCGGTGGGCGGGCTGCTGGGTGGGGGCTCAGAGGCTTACGTGCACCAGCTGCTCCTGGGTGTCGTACTCCTTGGTGCAGTCTTCCCAGTGGCAGTTGGTCTCATAGATGACCACCTCAGCCTCCTGCTTGCAGTCATCCCTGTCCAAGTCTTCCTTGAGGTCAGCCAGCTGCTCCTGGGAGAGGGGAAGGGCACACCCACATGAGCCGTGTCCAGACAACTGGCCCTGAAAAGAGGTCGCTGTTAGTCCCATGCATTCTGTTACAGGTGTGGATGCAAGTGTGTGCATGCACACACACAACACATGCATGCAGACACACACACACACAGACACACACACACATGCTCTCTCTCTCTCTCTTTCTCAGGAGGATTTTTAGCTCCTTTCCTCAGCTCAGCCCCCATCCACAGCTCTCCTTGTCAGATGGCCTGTCCTGGGCTGCTCCTCCTTCCTCTCTAGTGCCCTCTTGTCCTTGTCAAGGTGTTCTGTCACTCCCTGGGTCTACTCCATGCCAGGAGAACAGGAGAAAGGCAGGGTGGGGTCTTTTGTCTGGTTTGATTTCCACTGTGGGGAACCAGATTTTCTTGCCACAGCCCTAACACACGGGCATCTGCATGATATGATTGTATAACAGAAAGAATCTGACACCCTCCCCATGAACTCACAGTGTGCTCAAGGTCTGGGACTTGGGTCTCCAGACCACATTAGGGCCCATGAGGCCATTTTAAGGAGGTGAAGGAAAGACCCCTGAGACATTCCTTCACCTGATCACAGGTACCTGAAATTCTTTCACCTGATAACAGGTGCCTGAAATGCCCTTCAAAGAGGACAGTCTTTTGCTCTCAAACTGGCAACAGGCTGAGAATTAACCTGCAAGACCATCCCCACCCTCACAGATGCTACCAGGGCCACCCTCTGAGCAGACAACATGAGGACAGGCAGGTACCTGCCTGGGGTTGGGGCATAGGGAGAGACTCAGATGCCCCAAGTAGAGACAGAAAGCCCACGGAGGGCCTACAGGGGCTGTTGAGGACTCCCCAGTATTCCACTGGTCTCCTAGGCAGGCTGGGAGCAAAGCCGGGCACAGAGGCAGATGTTACCAAGACTTCCTTCACATTTCAAACTCTCCAAAAACAGCAGGAAAACGTCTTTCCAAATAGCCTCTGGGGAAAACATGTATAGTCAGGCTCAGGGGGATGAATGACCTTTCCCCATAGTCAAAAAGCCTAACGCTCACTGGCTTCAGAGACCCAATAAGGTGCCACAGCTGCCCAGGTCATGGTCTCACTCCTAATGCCGAGTCCCTTTCTGGGAGTGGCAGAAAGTGGCCTCAGGACGCCCTGCTGTCAGTGGAGACTCAAACCCCAACTGATTTTTCCATAAGAGCTGCAAACACCTCTTCCAAGAAGGAGTCCTGGTTGTTTCTCAGAGGACCTTTCAACTGATCCACTTGTCTGAACAGGAAGGCAACAGCATGTCATACAATAGCTCCGGGGGCTGCACCGGGACCACAATCAAAGGAAGGTGTAGGAGCATTTCCTTTCCAGATTTTTAGCAATGGGATTGTCTGGGGCTGTTGGGGTGAAACCGTAGGGAGAGTGGACCAGAGGGCCTCCTACCACCCTCTCCACACTATGAGAAAATCTGGAAGTCAATTTGCTATTTCCACTGGCTGTGCGCCCTGCTCACTCTGAAGACTTGGAAAGCTGACAGGTCACACTGCAATCAGAGGGCAGCACAGAGGTGGGTAGGGCCTCAGGGTTGCACTGGGCATCCTTCTAGCCTGCTATTTCAAGGGCTTCAGCAGAGAAGGTTCATTATACTGCAATTTCTGCCAACGGAGAGAAAACCCAGCCATCCACCTTACAAATGAGTCAGGGAGCCCTTGTTCAGTGAATCAGGGCACTGAGTGACAGGGGGACAACCTCCTCACGATAAGCAGCTTCCCTTACTGACACTTGTGCAGAGCCAGGCTGGGCAGGCAGGAGGCCTTGTGTGCCCAGCCTGGGTTGGAGGGTGGCCATGGGGCTCCCAGGTGCTCAGTGCCTGCCTGCTGGCCCCATCTTCACCATTCCGGCATGTTTATCTTCCCCCGATATGTGCCATCCTCATCAATTTCATCGGCCCCTGATGATGGTTGGCCTCGTGGAAACCATGCATCATGCTGAGACTGGCTTTGGTGTCAGCAAAGGGAAAAGAATTTGTCACCAACCCCTCTGTTTGCCTGACAATAACAGGAGCCAATATTTCATGAAAATTAAGTGCCTAGAGCATGCCTGATGGCTCACAGTTTTGATAAAGGATGGTCGGCAGATGCAAGGAGATGGGGATAGGAGACCCCGAGCATCCTTGGTTCCCAAGCTGGGGCTTCTGTAGTAACGGATGGAGACTGGGCCACCATGAGAGGGCTTGGGGGGCCAGGGGCTTACTCACCAGGTCAATAGGCCTTTACAAGACAGGCCCCTGCTCCAAGAGTGGGGGCTGCCTGTGTGCTTTCTTGGAGTGGAAGAGTAAGTGGCAAGGTTTCCAAAAGGACCAGTGCAGGGACTGGGTCACGGGATAGGCCTGCACGGGGCTGTGGGCTGCTCTGCTCCTCTCTCCCACCTGAGCTTGTCCTATTTTCCCCCTCACCATGCCACTCACTGACTCAAATGTGCATTGAATCATTGGAAAAGACTGTGTCAGTGACTGCATACTTGTGCAAACCCTGGTGACATGGAACCCAGTCAGGCACTTCTCCCACAGTGCCACTTCTCCAAAGCTTAGAGTGCAGACAGGGAGACAAATGGACACATAGCATATGCCCTAAAGTGACCCATGAGCTAGGCTGGGTGTTTGGGCCTGGAGCTAAGTCCTATTACCCAGAAGAATCAGGAGGGGCTGAAGAGGCAGTGAAGGAGCCAGGGGGTGGGAGGAGTTCCAAGAGTGAGAGTAGCCTAGAGGGGCCTCAGCCATTCCAGGGACATGAGCAACTCAGCTAGGCTGGGCTGGTGCTGCTCATAGGTCAGGTGTGGGGAGAGATATGGATGCAGCCTGAGACAAGAAGGATGGCTAGGCAGAATTTCATTCACTCACTCACTCATTCATCCATCCATTCATTCATTCATTCATTCATTCACCAAGTGTGTGATGGGTAAGCAGTATGTGCAGAATCCTTGGAACACAGTGGTGAGACAGTCACAGCTCAGCATTCCCACCCAGTCCTCTCTGGGTCACTCATTCATCCATGCGGCGAGGCAGCAAGCCATCTGTTCACCACCAAGGGTACAGCCCCAAGGCAGCCCACAGGCCTGGTCCTAGCTTGAGGGTGGTGTGGCAGGTGGCAGGTTACCTGCGTCAGTGCCAGAGGGGAGGCCGGCCGCAGGCCCTCAGGCTCGGTCTTGACCTTGCTGCGTTTGTGAATGGCGACAGGGTTGATGGTGCTGCTCACAGCCGACTCACTGCTCTGCTTGTTCTGAGGGAGGGTGCGGAGGACAGCCTGTCACTCAGGGGCAGGGCAGGGATACCCCACATTCTTTTGGACTTTAGGATCTCCCTGCACAGACCATCTAGGCTAACTCTGTGTTTAAAGTATCAGAAATAGAGTTCCCAGCTCAGTCTTCCTGCCAGGAGCATGTGCCCTGCTACAGGAGAGCACCAAGACCTCGGCAAGCCAACCCCATCTCTCCACCTCTGCCTCCCCAAGACTTCTGGGAAATGGGAAAGAGACCTTCTTTTTGGAAAATGCGGGGTAACCTTGCTCTTGTTTTGATGAGGCTCAACTTCTCAGCCCTCCAGAGCAGGGGACACTGTGGGTCTGAGAACAGGGCCTGGCGTGCCCAGAGCCTGGGTCCTCAGGAGAAGGGTTTGGGGCCTATAAGGTGGTATTTCTAGAGCTGAGAGCCACCATCAGGGGAAGGCCCTGGGGAGCCACCAGGAGCCCTGTAGTGGAGAGGGAGGACATTCTGGAACAGGGGACACTTCTAGAGGCCATGGTGTCTTATCTTCCTCCCAAGGACACAGCCACATCCAGGCTCTACCATTTGCTTATGGGTGGCCTGGGGTGGTCCCTACACCTCCAGCACCGTCATTGTCAGTTTTCCCAGGTTCCAGAGTCTATGGGGGCTCTGCACACATGAGCTCATTTATATGCACAATGACGCCACCTAGGTGCCAGGAACCCCACTTTGCAGATAAGTTAGTGCAGGCTGCGAGAGGAAGAGATTTGCTGCTTTCAGGTAAGTTAGGATCCCAAAGATGGTCTGACTGACACTAAGGCCTGTGCCTTTTCATCTCCTTATCTGTAAAACAAGACTTCATTTGCCAAATAATAATGGCACCTAGGATGTGCCAGGCACTGTGCTAGGATGCTCAGGCATGCTCAAGGCCCGTTGGAAAGGTCGAATGAGGCAGCATATGAAAGCCTGCTGTAAATGCATGCTCTGCAATGAAGCTGCACAGTGTTATCATAATTCACTCACCCACACATGACGCGTGCTGTGTGGGGAGCACCTCCACAGTGCCAGGCCCTGGGAGCTCGAGGCTTTCCCCATCTACTTATTATGCTTCTTGGACAGGAGACAGCAGAATTCCGAAGCTGCAAGCCTGCCATGGACTGAGCCCAGGTCTCACCCTTTCTGTCATGTGGCCTCTGCCCAGAAGGCACCCCAGCAGCCAGAGATGAACCCAGAGTCCCTCCATAAGTTCTAGGCATGAGCTGGCAATAAACAGCCCTCATGTGGTCTGGATGAGTACCCAGTGGCCACCCTGGCCCCTGCACCCACCTACCTGGTTGTCACTCAGACAGTTGCTGCTGCTGCTGAGCTGGGTGGGCGTGGCATTGACGGAGGTGAGGGCCATGGGCTGCTGAGCCAGGAAGGTGGGTGAGGGCTGGATCAGAGGTGGTGTGTGTCCAAAGGCTGACCCCAGACCCCTCTGCTGGCTCAGAATCTGCTGGTAAGCCACGGGGTTGATGGGGTGGGGGAAAGTGAAGGCTGGGCTGCAATAGAGAGCAGACAAGGAGGTGGGGGTGGGCATCGGGGGCCCTGTTAGGTTAACGCTTCTTAGACAGAGAGAACCTTGCCCAGGGGATAGAAATGGGCATGTTGCTAGCCCCACCATCACTGTGGCCTCCTCACTCGAGAACCAGCTGTGGCTCCCTACTGCCTGCCACTCACCTGTGATCAGCTCCCAGGTTCTGTCCTAGGATGCAGCTTTCACCCCTGGCAGGCTGACCCCCAGCAGGGACCAGGCTCCACCTCATCCCCACACCCCGGCCCCTCCACTGCTGTGATACCTAGATGTATGCCTGCATCACTGCTCCCTGACTACATGAACCCCATGAGGCCTCTGAATCCTGTTCTAATGTCCCCTCATCCAGGAATCATGAGCCCTCCAGCTTGCATTATTCTCCTCTTGTTACTGCACTTCTAGGATCTGTCATACCACTTGCATTAGATTCACTCTTCACACAGCAGGATACCAAGGAAGGAACCATAAAAGACATTGCTGAACCATAAAAGACATCGTGGCTTCCTCCTGCTTCCTCTTGCATCACGTGCTGCAAGGTAGGCTGGGACCTAGCAGCCATGTTGTGAGGACACTCAAGCAGCCCTAAGCAGAGGCTCACAGATGAGGACCTAAGGGCACTGCTGAGAGCCCTGTGAGGCCATTCTGGCCCAGCCAAGCCTTCAGCGGGCTAAAGCACTGGCTGATAGCTTGACTATGGCAACCTGAGAGAGCTGGAGCTCAGCCTGTCTCAAATTCCTGACCCTCAGAAATGGAGTGAGATAACAGTTGCTTGTGGTTTTAAACTGCTAAGTGTTGGAACAATTATTAGGCAGCAAAAGATAGCAAATGCCCTGGTTATTCCTTCTATCTCCAGGTCCTTGGGGCAAACTCTCCTGACATTCCTAACACCTCCTGGCATCTCTCGGAGGTGCTGGGGAGGCATGTGAGTTTCAGTCAAGCTGGCTGGGGTCTGAGTCCTCAGTCAAGAGTAGCACAGAGGGGACAAGGGTGGCTGGTGCCAGTGAGGCTTGGGTGTGCCATGTTGTAGCTACAGAGGGAGGCCTGCTGCCAGCCCAAAGGCTTGCTGAGAGCATGGGCCAAGTCCATGTCACATTTTGTGTGGTTTCCAAGGTTGGCCAACACTTGGCTGCTCCACCAAATTCAGTGAAATACTAGGAAATCCACCTTTGACTTCAAACACCTTTGATTTCACGTTTGAGTCATTCATGACAGTCTCGGTCCACGATGTGCTCAGATGTGATCAATTTGATTACTATTGGTTTTGAATTCATAAAAAAGGTGCAAGTATGTGGATTCACAAATGCCACAGTCCTATCTTTCTCTTCGGGTTAAAAGCAGCCACTGAAAACCCAGGCCCTCCCCATCAGGCCCTCAGCCCAGCTCCCGTTCTCAGCCCTCTGCTTGCAAGCAGGGCTTACCTGAGGGTGCCTGCCGACAGGTGCCCATAGGAGCCGCTGGCCGCTGAGCTGCTGCGGGAATTGTTGATGTAGGCCACCAGCGAGTTGGGTGAGGTGCGGATCATCCGCTGAAGGTCCAGGCTGGCGTCTGAGAGCGGGGAGATGGACAGCGCCCGCTTGCGGCTCAGGCGGGGCGTCACCCGAGGGCTGGAGAAACGGGACACTGTGGGACGGCCAACACAAGACAGGTCAGCATCACTGGGGATGGGGGAGGAAGTGACAGGTAGGCAGGGGACAGGAAGAGCCTATGAGGATGGTCTAATAAGAATCCTGCCAACTTTCCAGTTGTGAGCTCTTAGACAAAGAATGTTACCTCTTGGTCTCAGTTTATTGATCTGTAAAATGGACTGAGTAGCACAAGGCATGGTGAGGACTGGAGAAGTGAATGAATGTAAGGTGTTTGGACAAGTGAATATGAGCACTGAGCAGAGTGTCTTTACCATTAGGTGCAGAGACCAGGGCTGGAACCCAGCAGTGCTTACCACATGAGTGTGCACGAATCATAAGTGAGCAGCAGTTCGGTGGCCTCTCACCAAGGGAGCCCACCTGGGAAGCCAGCCCTAGGTCAAGAAACAGGGCTTGGCCAGTGCCCACAAGCCCCCTGCATCTTCCAACCCAAGGGTAGCTGCTATCCTGGCTTCTAACACAGATAAGTGCTGCCTACTTCTGAGCTTTGTGTAAATGGAATTTTAAATATGCTTTCCTATCTGGCCTTCCTCATCCACATGGTCAGTTTGTATGATTTATCCATGCTATTGAGTGTGGGAGATGCTCTTCTGTTCCCACTGCTATGGAGAATTCCATGGGGAAGGGAATGAATGGAAGTCAATGCTCCAAGGTCATGGGTCATGTTGTATCTGAAATCAACACTAAAGTGCACCCCTGATAGGGAGTTTGCCAAGCAGAGGCTTGGATGGCTGTGTGGACACATGGATATGCCCTCAGCCCTCGCCAGCTGCTGTCACACACCTACATGACTGCAGAAGGGAAGAGGGCTTGCCCCTGACAAGTGCACCCTGCACCCCAGGGCCACAGGCTCTTCCACCATGGTTCCAGACTGCGCCCCCTCATGGTGCCCCCATGAGGATTCTAGGTCTCTCCCCTGCACAAACAGTGGCCTAGAAACGGGCTGACAACACTGCTGCATGACTCACCACATGCCAAGTTTCCTGCCTTGTCCAGACCCTCCCACAGCCAGTTTCTCTTTTTAAAGGGCTCTAATAGTGACAACCACCAGGGCTGGCAGGAGGTGTAAATTAGGTGATGCGTGAGAAGTGCCTGGCCCACGGCAGGGCACAATAAATGCTTGGGCCTGTCTTTGGCCTTCTGGACACCTGCATGGAGTAGCCTCTTCTCATGTCTTGCTGGCCCCTGCCCACCCATCCTCCTTTCCGTGGCCTCCAGGTTCCCCAGGGGCTGGTGGTGTCACCCATAAACGATGCTGGGGGTTGCTTAAGCACATCCATGTTTGTGCTCAGCTGTTCTGGGCTTGTGATGACCTCTTTCTTCCCTTCTGCCTGCCCAGACCTGCTGAGATCCCACCTGGGTGCTCCCTTCTCCGGGCAGGCTGCCCTGACTACAGGGTCTGGCTCCATGGGCCTCCTGCTCACAGTCCACATGGCCCCTTGGCACTCCCAAAGCTTTCCTGTTGGCTCTGACCACTGGCCTCAGGGTTACTCTGAATCATGCATGTGTCAGTGCTTTGTCTCCATAGCTGCAGGAGTACTGAGGGCAGGGTGTGATGGCCTGCAAGCCTCTGAGCCCCCCACTCCATACATACCAGTCCCAAAGAAGACTGTGTGAGGGCAGAGCCCACACCCACCTACTGAACAAGCCACATGCCATGCTGGGCCCTAGGGGCAACCATGCCTGGCCCAGACTCACACTTGCTGCAATTCTGAGAAGACCTAGGGATCCCTGGGGAGGCTCTTTCCTGCCAGGCCACCAGGAGAAGCACCTCTCTAAGGCATGGAGAGGACAGAGGACATCCAGGACCATTGGGCCAAAAGGGGCTTCCAGGGTTTTCTCTCCTAATGGCCTCTTTCACAGGATATGGGGAGTCTGGGGCCACAGAGGAGAGTAGACAGCAAGCAGCCTGGGATGAAGGGACTCTGGGTAGAGGGACAGAGACCTGGGCTGGACCAGTGGCCTGTGGTGGGGTGACGTGGGGGCTGCACATGGGTACCCTGGGCTGGATCCATCAGTCAGCTGCATGACTTGGGACAAATTGTTTTACCTGTCACAGATTCCAGGTCTTCATCAATGACTCCAGCATAAAACAAGTCCCCTGCCAGCTCTGGGTTACTTTGACCCAATGGGATGATGGGTGAGGAGGTGGCCCGGGCACTCCAGAGTGGCAACAGTTGGGACCCTCATGTGACCCAATTCTTGGTATTCTTTATTTTCCACAAGAAGAGTTAAGTGAGTTTAGGAAAGCTCCCAGTTGAAAAAAAAAGGTGAGATAATCAAAACATTCTTTTCTTTCGACATCCTTGTCAGCTAAACTTTCTGCTTTTGCTGTTTATTTATTGGGCTACAAAGACTGGAGCTTATAGGATTTTAGTAAGCAGAGCTACAGTGGGTACACAAAAGACTCTCCACAGATGCTTCTGGGGATGACCAGTTGGTCTGACCCCACAGAGGGGCCAGGGCAAAGCAGGTAACTCAGACAACTCCTCCTTTCTCCTATGGCAGGAAGGATCCTGGGCCACCTGCTTGAGGACAGAAGGAGGCAGGAAAACCCATAGAGTAGGCTACTCCCCAGTCAGCCCGGAGGCTGCACTGCAAATATGACCACCCACACTAAACAGTGATCCTGGACAAAAAACAGGGGCATCCTGGCTGGAGTGTGCTCCTCTAGTGCAGTATCTGCATCCTGGCTGGAGTGTGCTCCTCTAGTGTAGTATCTGCATCCTTGCTGGACTGTGTTCCTCTAGTGTAGTATCTGCATCCTGGCTGGAGCGTGTTCCTCTAGTGTAGTATCTGCATCCTGGCTGGAGTGTGCTCCTCTAGTGCAGTATCTGCATCCTGGCTGGAGCGTGTTCCTCTAGTGTAGTATCTGCATCCTGGCTGGAGCGTGCTCCTCTAGTGCAGTATCTGCATCCTGGCTGGAGCGTGTTCCTCTAGTGTAGTATCTGCATCCTGGCTGGAGTGTGCTCCTCTAGTGTAGTATCTGCATCCTGGCTGGAGCGTGTTCCTCTAGTGTAGTATCTGCATCCTGGCTGGAGTGTGCTCCTCTAGTGTAGTATCTGCATCCTGACTGGAGTGTGTTCCTCTAGTGTAGTATCTGCATCCTGACTGGAGTGTGTTCCTCTAGTGTAGTATCTGCATCCTGACTGGAGTGTGCTCCTCTAGTGTAGTATCTGCATCCTGGCTGGAGCGTGTTCCTCTAGTGTAGTATCTGCATCCTGGCTGGAGCGTGTTCCTCTAGTGTTGTATCTGCATCCTGGCTGGAGCGTGTTCCTCTAGTGTAGTATCTGCATCCTGACTGGAGTGTGTTCCTCTAGTGTAGTATCTGCATCCTGACTGGAGTGTGCTCCTCTAGTGTAGTATCTGCATCCTGGCTGGAGCGTGTTCCTCTAGTGTAGTATCTGCATCCTGGCTGGAGTGTGCTCCTCTAGTGTAGTATCTGCATCCTGACTGGAGTGTGTTCCTCTAGTGTTGTATCTGCATCCTGGCTGGAGCGTGTTCCTCTAGTGTTGTATCTGCATCCTGGCTGGAGCGTGTTCCTCTAGTGTATTATCTGCATCCTGGCTGGACTGTGTTCCTCTAGTGTAGTATCTGCATCCTGGCTGGAGCGTGTTCCTCTAGTGTAGTATCTGCATCCTGGCTGGACTGTGTTCCTCTAGTGTAGTATCTGCATCCTGACTGGAGTGTGTTCCTCTAGTGTAGTATCTGCATCCTGGCTGGACTGTGTTCCTCTAGTGTAGTATCTGCATCCTGGCTGGAGCGTGTTCCTCTAGTGTAGTATCTGCATCCTGGCTGGAGTGTGCTCCTCTAGTGCAGTATCTGCATCCTGGCTGGACTGTGTTCCTCTAGTGTAGTATCTGCATCCTAGGTGGAGCGTGCTCCTCTAGTGTAGGATCTGCATCCTGGCTGGACTGTGTTCCTCTAGTGTAGTATCTGCATCCTGGCTGGAGCGTGTTCCTCTAGTGCAGTATCTGCATCCTGACTGAACTGTGTTCCTCTAGTGTAGTATCTGCATCCTGGCTGGACTGTGTTCCTCTAGGGTAGTATCTGCATCCTGGCTGGGGTGTGTTCCTCTAGGGTAGTATCTGCATCCTGGCTGGAGTGTGCTCCTCTAGTGCAGTATCTGCATCCTGGCTGGACTGTGTTCCTCTAGTGTAGTATCTGCATCCTGGCTGGACTGTGTTCCTCTAGGGTAGTATCTGCATCCTGGCTGGAGTGTGCTCCTCTAGTGCAGTATCTGCATCCTGGCTGGACTGTGTTCCTCTAGTGTAGTATCTGCATCCTGGCTGGAGCGTGTTCCTCTAGTGCAGTATCTGCATCCTGACTGGACTGTGATCCTCTAGTGTAGTATCTGTATCCTGGCTGGACTGTGTTCCTCTAGGGTAGTATCTGCATCCTGGCTGGGGTGTGTTCCTCTAGTGTAGTATCTGCATCCTGGCTGGAGTGTGCTCCTCTAGGGTAGTATCTGCATCCTGGCTGGAGTGTGCTCCTCTAGTGCAGTATCTGCATCCTGGCTGGACTGTGTTCCTCTAGTGTAGTATCTGCATCCTGGCTGGACTGTGTTCCTCTAGGGTAGTATCTGCATCCTGGCTGGAGTGTGCTCCTCTAGTGCAGTATCTGCATCCTGGCTGGACTGTGTTCCTCTAGTGTAGTATCTGCATCCTGGCTGGACTGTGTTCCTCTAGTGTAGTATCTGCATCCTGGCTGGGGCGTGTTCCTCTAGGGTAGTATCTGCATCCTGACTGGAGCGTGTTCCTCTAGTGTAGTATCTGCATCCTGGCTGGGGCGTGTTCCTCTAGGGTAGTATCTGCATCCTGGCTGGGGTGTGTTCCTCTAGGGTAGTATCTGCATCCTGGCTGGAGTGTGCTCCTCTAGTGCAGTATCTGCATCCTGGCTGGACTGTGTTCCTCTAGTGTAGTATCTGCATCCTGGCTGGAGCGTGTTCCTCTAGTGCAGTATCTGCATCCTGACTGGAGTGTGTTCCTCTAGTGTAGTATCTGCATCCTGGCTGGACTGTGTTCCTCTAGGGTAGTATCTGCATCCTGGCTGGGGTGTGTTCCTCTAGGGTAGTATCTGCATCCTGGCTGGAGTGTGCTCCTCTAGTGCAGTATCTGCATCCTGGCTGGACTGTGTTCCTCTAGTGTAGTATCTGCATCCTGGCTGGACTGTGTTCCTCTAGGGTAGTATCTGCATCCTGGCTGGAGTGTGCTCCTCTAGTGCAGTATCTGCATCCTGGCTGGACTGTGTTCCTCTAGTGTAGTATCTGCATCCTGGCTGGACTGTGTTCCTCTAGGGTAGTATCTGCATCCTGGCTGGAGTGTGCTCCTCTAGTGCAGTATCTGCATCCTGGCTGGACTGTGTTCCTCTAGTGTAGTATCTGCATCCTGACTGGACTGTGTTCCTCTAGTGTAGTATCTGCATCCTGGCTGGACTGTGTTCCTCTAGTGTAGTATCTGCATCCTGGCTGGGGTGTGTTCCTCTAGGGTAGTATCTGCATCCTGGCTGGACTGTGTTCCTCTAGTGTAGTATCTGCATCCTGACTGGAGTGTGTTCCTCTAGGGTAGTATCTGCATCCTGACTGGAGCGTGTTCCTCTAGTGTAGTATCTGCATCCTGGCTGGAGCGTGTTCCTCTAGTGCAGTATCTGCATCCTGGCTGGAGTGTGCTCCTCTAGTGCAGTATCTGCATCCTGGCTGGACTGTGTTCCTCTAGTGTAGTATCTGCATCCTGGCTGGACTGTGTTCCTCTAGTGTAGTATCTGCATCCTGGCTGGGGTGTGTTCCTCTAGGGTAGTATCTGCATCCTGACTGGAGCGTGTTCCTCTAGTGTAGTATCTGCATCCTGGCTGGGGTGTGTTCCTCTAGGGTAGTATCTGCATCCTGACTGGAGCGCGTTCCTCTAGTGTAGTATCTGCATCCTGGCTGGAGCGTGTTCCTCTAGTGCAGTATCTGCATCCTGGCTGGGGTGTGCTCCTCTAGTGTAGTATCTGCATCCTGGCTGGAGTGTGCTCCTCTAGTGTAGTATCTGCATCCTGGCTGGGGTGTGTTCCTCTAGTGTAGTATCTGCATCCTGGCTGGAGCGTGCTCCTCTAGTGTAGTATCTGCATCCTGGCTGGAGTGTGTTCCTCTGCTGCAGTATCTGCATCCTGGGTGGAGTCTGTTTCTGCAGTGCAGCATCTGTATCCTGGCTGTTTTGCGCTTCTCTGCTGTAGTATCTAGAGAAACGCCTGCTTCTGAATTCTTATGTAATTAATGAGCCAGTGACAGCCGCTGTTCAGTGACGCTTAGACCCACTGACTAATTTAATAGCTACCACCATTGTCCAAGCAAAGCAGATTTGCAGATTAGCAAGTATGCTTGGGAAGTAAGTGACTTGCTGTAGGTCACCGAGCTACAGAGGCCGGATTTCAACTCAGGTCCAAAGGAGCCCTGCTGTCTGGAGTTTGTGAGGACTCAGTGTCCCCTCTCTCCATCTTCAGAGAAGTCAGTTAAGGCGCAGGGCCAGGAGGATGTCCCCTCCCACAAACAGTTTTCAACCTCCCATTTTCAGTGGCGCTGAAGAGTGAACCTTCTCGGAGCCAGCTGCCTCCTTGTCCTCTCCTCCTATCCACAAGGCAGCTCCCGCTCAGCACAGCCAGCCTCACACTCCTGACCTGTGCCTGAACCAGCTCTTCCTACAGGCCTGAGCTTAGCACATGCCTGCCATTTGCACAGTGGCAGAGCGGGAGACCCAGGAGTCAGCCTTCCCTCCTCCCCTCCACCACAGTGGAACCCCCTAATGTGTGGGTTCATGAACGCCTCTCAAAATCTCTCCTTTCAAACCCCACCCCCAGCATAGCCCACCACTTGCTCAGATCATTCTGGAGCCCTCAGCTAACAGCTGTCCAATCCACAGTGCTCACGGCAAAGAGAGAGAGATTTTCAACTCGGAAACAGGATCACGTCCCTGCCCTCTCCCCAAAACTTTCTAAAGCTCCTCACTGCTATTACAAAGAAGGTCTAGGAGGTGGCCTGTGGGGTGCCCTCACTCCAGCCACTGCGCTCCTTCCAGCACCTCCTCCCTGTCACCTGCTCAGGGACTTGCTCCTATCTTTCTCACCATGCATTAGGGACTCAAATCCTTTTCCTGCCTGACCATCCCCAAGACTCCAATACAGCTGGCACAGCCATGAGCCCAGTGGGAGGTGCCAAGGGCTGACCCATGGCACAGACAGGACATGCTGAGGAACAGATGCACAGCCACCTAAAGACAGCACTTACTCAACGCTACCCTCACATGCGCTAGGACTTCTCCTAACTTTCAAGTGTTAGGTAATTTCATCTTCACCACGGCGCCATAAAGAAGGGGCTGTTATGCTCATTTTACAGAAGACAAAACAAAGGCATTAAGTAACTTGCCCAAGGTCCAGGGACACCAAAACCACCTGCCGTGGGGCCTCATGCCCAGGGTGCAGAGGAGGAGAGGTGTCTTGAGGCAGCGGGGCATATGACTGTGAGAAGGCACAGGGAGGGTCCCCTGAATGGGAGGGGACCCCAGGTGGACACACACACACACACACACACACACAGACACCCCAGGTGGACATGCACACCCCCCCAGGTGAACATATACACACACCCCAGGTGGGCACACTGCCCCCAGGTGGACACACACATATACATACCCCAGGTGGACACACACACACACACACACACACACCCCAGGTGGACATGCACACCCCCCCAGGTGAACACATACACACACCCCAGGTGGACACACTGCCCCCAGGTGGACACATATACACACCCCAGGTGGACACACTGCCCCCAGGTGGACACACATATACATACCCCAGGTGGACACACACACACACACACACACCCCAGGTGGACATGCACACCCCCCCCAGGTGAACACATACACACACCCCAGGTGGACACACACACTCCAGGTGGACACCCCCCCCAGGTGGACACAAACACACACCCCAGGTGGACATGCACACACACACTGCAGGTGAACATACACATACCCCAGGCAGACACACACACATACACACACACACATATTCTAGGTGAACACACACCCCAGGTGAACACACACATACACATACACACACACACTCCAGGTGGACACACATACACACACAATCCAGGTAGACACACACACTGCAGGTGAACATACACACACACCCCCCAGGTGGACATGCACACCCCCCCAGGTGGACACACCACCCTCAGGTGGACACACATATACACACCCCAGGTGGACACCCCCCCCAGGTGGACACACACACCCCAGGTGGACATGCATACACACACTGCAGGTGAACATACACACACTCCAGGTGGACACACACACACACATACACACACTGCAGGTGAACATACACACATACACCCCAGATGGACACACATACACACACACATGATGCAGAGGCTCATAGACAGCCTCTGCCACTGGCCTGTCAAGCCTGTCACTTTGTGGCTTCCTTGGAGCACACTTACTTAGCTTTCCCGAGCCTTTCTTTCCCCATCTGTATAATCAGGGCAGTGTGACTTGCTTTGCGGGGCTGTTGTGAAGACACATAGAACGCCAAGAATAGTGCCTAAAACCCAGCGGGCATTCCAAAATGAAACTGCTAATGAATGTGGCTTCTTCAAGGGCCAGGAGGACTGTTCCAAGGGGCAGGGTGAGCCTCCAGTTAATAATGGAGTGAAGGACAGCAAGTCTAGGAGCGAAGATTGGGGCACGCAGCAACACAGCTGTCATTAGACATTCATTCACCCGCTTCCATTCGGCGTCCTCTCAGCTTCTGGGTTCTTATTTACTGAGTCCACTCCCTGTCAATCCTCACTTCAAAGGAAACTCAAAGAAAGATGCAGAAGTGAATTCTCTGAAAGATTCCTATTACTTACAAATGGAGTGGCAAATGCGGAAATGTGAGGAAAAAACCATCGGACATGATATAAAGCAAGAAACCCACACACATCTTTGTAATACATTTTTTTAAAAAGATTCTGCTGCTAATATTTGGATTCCCACCCTCTTGTGTGCCCCTAACAAGAGGAAACAGGCCAAATCTGACAGTGATATTCATCTCTGTTATTCCTGCCTCTCATGGGAAATATGTTTATTAATGCACCTCTTCCCTTGATAAATTACTAAATAGAAAGAAAAGCCTGGCACTCATTTCCCATGGTTTCTCCTGTGATTTATGACTGAGAACACAGAGTAGTCATCTGTGGATGTGCCTGTTTTAATGCCGGTCAGCCATGGGTGACTGGCCACCTGCCCACCCTCACCTGGGTGGATGCCAACACCACCTGCCTCTGGACCCTGCTTCACCCACTAGTGCTTTCTGTTGCTCATTCACGTGTTCATTCATTCATCCATCAGCCCCTCTCTCATGTAGTGCTGAGAGTATGCCAGGCATTGGTTGGACATGATGGGGACTGCAGGCAGGGAAGACTCTGACCCTGCCCTCATGGAGCTCACCGTATAGGAGAGAGGTGAAGACAGTGCCCTGAGGCACCAGGCAGGATTTGCAAGGTGCCATCTAAGCAGGATTATTCTAGAGAATCCCAAGGTGGTCAGGAGGGAGATCATTGCTTTCCCTGGGAAGGGGAAAGAGGTGTAAGAGCAGCCCTGGACTCAGGCCAACCCAGGTTCTAACCCTGCTTGCACACTCTGAACTGGGTAGCTGTGGGCAAATCACTGGTTGTCTCACGCAGAAATGGGCTACTAGCACCCACCAGAGGGGTGCTATGGGCTAACCAGCGTATCATCTGTAGCTGTGGGTGGACTTCCATGAAGTTGGGGCTGGGGATCCCCCCAAGGCCTGCATGCCCAGGAGCCTGGGCCGAGGGGCAGGAAGAAAGAGCTTCATCCTGGCACCGGGTCCCGGGAGCCTTCTCTGTGTCAGATGCCGTCCTCAGCCGTGGGCTGGGATGTGCCGCCACCAGGGCCAGCAGGACACAGCCTCATAGTAGGCCTCCGGTGCCCCGAACACTCACTGGCTAAAACGTGTTCCCTACATGGCCCAACTCCCTCACCCAGATATTTTCTGGCTCACTGAGGAGATGCTCTAAGGAAATCTGGCCTGAGGACCTTAATGCCCTCACACCTAGCCGTCCACAGCCCTCTCACCCACTCTGATCGGGGAGTAGCAAGAGTCTGCATCATGGAGCAGGAAGCTCAGAGTTACTGGCACCACGGCCTAGCTGAGTGAGGAACACAGAACCAGGCTGTGCCACAGGCTCCTCACCTGTGAAGGGGCTTCGTGAAGCCGATGTGGTGGGACAGTTTGTGGGGCTTTACCAGATAACCCAGAGACACCGCTGAGCCTGTGCCTATACACAGCCCCACCGCCTCACACAGGGACCTGCAGTCTGGCTTCCTTTGCCTCAGTCTCCCTTCCTGCCTCAGGCCAGGCAAAGGATCCTGCCTGACTTGGGCCTCTGGCGGCTCCTCCACCAGCTCTTCCTGCCTCTCTGGGTTTGATCAATGTAATTGGTTTCTGAAAACCCCCCGGATCCGCAGGAGGCATAAAGAACAGGCGTCAGAATGGAGGTGACATCCGAGCCAAATTAGTGTCAATATGACAATAAAATGCACGGCTTGGAGGAAGTATGAGCTGTAAACAGACAACATTTCAATCGGAAACATCTCAATCTTCTCAATATGGTGGAGGGGGGAGGGGGCGACTGTTCTGTTGTTAAATCACCAATATTCAACAGCATAACATGAGAAAATTCCATTTGAGGGCCCGGGTGACAACCAGTGAATTCCCTGCTCTCCAGGGAGCCGCTCAGCAGAATGATGACCTGGGCTCCCTGACTGGTTCTCTATCACCTTCCCATGCAGCAGTGCTCCTGTCTTCCTACTGTAAATCAGGCCCCCTTTAAGAACAAGAGGAAATGGGCCTTCACCCACCACCAGGAGACCAGGGAAGGGGATTTCATCAGAGCCTGGGAGATCCATCTGTCCTGGCTGCACCTGGCCTCAGCGCCCTGGGAGGAACGCAGGGCTTGGCTTTCCAATCCCACAAGAGCCCATAGAGGCCTCTCTAGCTTCTGGCCTTTCTTCCATCACTGCACTGTGTTTCCAAATGCAGGCTGCACAGTCGGCCCAAATGAGGTTATTTGAGGTTTGATGGAGGCAGAGACAGGAATATCCTCCTCAGACGGGGATTAGGTTTTCCATTTCAGGAAAAAATACAAAGTTCCATTTTAAGAAACATTTATTTAACCCCCAAAGGCGAGTCTATTAAAAAAATATTATTAAATACACAATTGTGCAGGTGGCAGTCAGCTAAGGTTTGCAAACGGGTGTGCTCGGGACAAGGTCCTGGGGGATGAGGACCCACATGGAGTTCCCACCACCTCTACCCGCTCACCTTCCTGCCTGGCAGAGCCCTCTCCACGCCTCAGCTGGATACTCAAAGCCTCCAGAAAGTTCTCTCCCTTGCAGTGCTCCCTCCTGTGGGTGCTGAGAAAGGAGGCTGGGGTGGGTGGGCATCAGGTAAGGACAGGCATTCTTGATCCCAGCCAGGAGCACACACAGGGTACACTGGAGCTCAGGCACCAGGAAGGCAGGGCTTGTGTGCTGCTCCTGAGGCATCTCGTCCCTAGATCTAGAACTGGGCCTGGGACATAGAAGGTGCCCAATCAACACCCGCTGAATCAACCAGTGTGTGTGCAAGAGACAGAGACGGAGAAAGAGAGAGAGAGAGAAGGCCTGTTCTCCTGGGCCGTCCATGAGTTCTCCAGGACCCTGTGCCTGCACAGAGCTCACGTGCTCAAGGTCATGTGCATCGTGGCTTCCTGGTGTGAACACATGCTCCTCAGAGAGAGCCAGGCCCTTCTACAGGTCTCCTGAGGTGCACTGCTGGTGCCATGGATGGCCTACAGAATTTTCTCAATGAGAATTTGAGCAAAAAGAAACCTAGTGGAAACGCTCACTCACATTCTCTGCTGGGTGGTCTGGAGCTTTCTGGGAGGGAAACCCACCTTTGAAAACACCTCCCCAGCTCCAATGGTTCCCGAGAGGGGAGGGGCCTGGGGGACACCCTAGAGACAGGTCCAGGCTCAGACAAACTTGGGCCTGGCTGACAGCTCTGGTGTTGGTTTCAGCATCTCCTAGAGACACACGAGTAACCATCCACGCAGGCAGCAGAGCTGAGTGGAATTGCAAAAAGCATTTTTAAAAGTTGAAGTGAAAGTTCTGGTTTTAGTTGAAAATGGTTTTGGGAAAAAAATGCATTAAGTAGCAACAAAAATAGGAGATAATCCTGGACTACTCTGATTTTCTTGGATTGTAACTGACTGGGAACAAAGAGAAAGAAGTCATCTGCTTCTGAAATCCACGGATAAGGAAAATGCCCCCACCTCCAACTCATGCCGGAACCGGAGAAACTGGTATCCCTCCTCAGGCCGACTCTGGAATCTGGTGATGCTTCCGCCCTATCCCTGCATCCTGAAGCCAGATGCGTTCCCAAGGTGGAAGCAGTGAAGGCACGGCGGGTGGGGTGTGATGAGTTAACTAGCAGATGCTGGAGGGCTGTGAGCTCTTGTGCCCACTGCTGAGCTAACCCCTGCACTCCTCTGCCTTCCTGCTTCCTTGAGATGCTCAGCCCCAGGCGCTGCCAAATTCTGAGCACCTGGAAGGCAAAGCAGCTCCCCAGCCCGTTCCAGTCCCCTATGAGCCAACAACAGGGGACTTGAGTGGTCCCTTCCTTAGCTGGAGTGCATCTTTCCATCCCAGGGTCTTTTCTAAGTGCCATTCACTCATTTACTCACTCACCTGACAGACACTGAGGAACTGCTCCTGACCAGATATGCTCCCAGACCTGGCAGGGCTGGCCATCTGGCCATATGTAAGGAGAAGTCCCAGCCAGTTCCTGTGGGAGGTGCCTTGGGTTCCGCTAGTGCAGTGGAGCTAGCTGGTGGCTTGAGAGGCCTGGAGCTGGATTCTTGTGGGGTCTCAGGAGAAGGCCTAGGGCACCGTGCATTGGACACTGTGCAGGAATGAGCTCAGGGAGGTATCTGGGGACCTGCAGATGGGGCAGTGCATGGCAAGACTGCAGCGTGCAGGTGACGATAAGTGAGCTGGAGAGGAAGACCTCTGTATGGGGGTGCTAAAGTCTGAATTTTATCCTGAGGGGGCTAGAGGTGGTACAGGCTGAGCACAGAATGGATAAAGAGGGGGAGACTAGGTGAATAGCAGCCATGGAGCAATGCTACAAGGGTGACATGTCACTGGCTGGCCTGGGAAGGGTGACACGCCACACTTAGAGGCCTAGAGAACAGGATGGGATGGATGGGAGACGGCAAGGAAAAGGTCTGGGAGGACCTGGGGCCTGGGCCTAGGCGGCAGGTGGACAGAACTGCCTATGATGAAGACACAGACTCCTGCAAGAGGGAGTGACAGACATACTGGTGCGAAGAGGCCTGCGCCAGCGTTATTCCACACCTGCTACATGCCAGGCACTGGGCTAAGCTCACACGTGCCATCTCAATGTGTTTAATCCACGCAGCTTGCATGACTTGGGATCGCCACCCCACACCGCTTCGGTCCTGTCACCAGCTCTGAGTCCAGCTACCACAGAGAGGACACCGTGCAGCCAGGCCTGGCCTAGGCCTGTCCTAGAGCTCGCTGAACAACTTCTCCCCTCTGGCTCTGACCCAGCTGCTCTGAGCCCAAGTTCACCTGGCCTGGCTGGCCCTCCCTGGGGTCAGGGCTCATGGTTGGTCAGGTGCATGTGCTGCTGGAAACTGTACCCCAGGGAAGGGCAGATGGTGTTGGTAACAAACAGAGCAAGACCTGGGGCGAGCTGCTAGATGTTGGGAGCCCATATGCTCATCTTAAAGTAAGGAGCGTATCTCTAGCCTCAGAAGGTGGCTAAGGGAGTTACATGGAAGAATGTGTATAAAATCACAGAAGAGAGGCAGCTCGCATTCCAGTTCACTGTCTCTCATGTATACACACGCACAGAGCAGACACTCATGCGGCAAATCACTGGACGACTCCTGGCTGCCTGGCTTAGCCTTTCCTGCTCTGTGGGGACATCTGCCTCATCTTACCCCACTCAGCCATGATTTCTCTGCCTCGTCCACTTTCCTATTGGCCTTATGCCACCCTCAGGCCCTTGGAGGAAGGGTCCTGCTTGGAGGAAGCTGACATCTGGGTGTGGCTATTTGCACACGATCCTTCATGCGCTGGATTGCTGTTGTTTGGTTTCTAATATCGGCAAGGAGCATGCTTAGCGCATGACTTTCTCTCAGTGCCTCTGACACCTCACTGTGGCTCGTGGGAGCATTGTGCAGGGCTGCTGAGAGGAGAGGGGGACACAGCACATGGATGTGTGTGTGCTCAGAGGGACGTCAGTGTCCTGCAGAGATGACAGGTGTCATTGGACACCTGCATGGTATGCTTAATCCTGGACTAAACACCATGCTGGGGAAGGCAAGGAAGAACAGGACAGACATGGACCACATTCTGGTGGCATCCCTGAGGCATGCTATAGCCTCCTTCCAGGGCCTGGCAAGGACCACACCCATGAGGGGTCAGCCCTGGAGGTCTGCCACCCTCTTCTCAGCAAAACTCTTCCTGGGAAGTAGGAGATGCTCAAGATAGCTGAGGAGCCATGTGAGGCGGTTGCTCCAAGTATGAGGTAGGACAGGCAAAGAGTGAAGTAGGATCTTGAGGAGGGAACTGTCCCAGTGACTGAGGGGCACAGGGGACAGGGAAGGAGGAGGCTTCCAAAGAGACTTCCTGGAGGAGGCAAGGTGTCAGCCAGGCCTTAAGGAAGTGAAGAGCTCCCCTGCAAGAAAGCCCTGGGGGAGGGTCAGGGTGAGCAAAGCGGGCGGGGGGGCCCACCCTGAGTCTCATGGCCCCACCTGGCCCCACATGACTTCCCGCCAGCCCACCCCCAACCTGCGCAGGCTACACAGCCCTGTAGGCACCAGGGCTGCCCCTGCAGGACGGTTTCCCTGCAGGCTTCTGTCTCCTTGCCTTGAGCTTTCAGGGAGTGAAAACACCACCCCAGGGAAGGCTCAAGAAGGCTGGCTCTCCAGGATGCGCCTGCCCGTCTGCTGCTGTGGCTTCCAGCTCTACTGGCTGCCCTGCCTCCCTGTGTGCCGCGGGCCAGGGCTCCAGGACCTGCAGGTGGAGTGGCACTGACTGGGGGATGGGAGGGGCGCTAAGCCTTCCACCCTCTCCACTCTTCCTTGAGAGGGACTCCATGCTGACCCCAGGGCTAATGGTCAGGGGGTCACAGGCGTCCC
The DNA here is from genome assembly GCF_049354715.1 of Callithrix jacchus. Lineage (NCBI taxonomy): Eukaryota > Metazoa > Chordata > Mammalia > Primates > Cebidae > Callithrix > Callithrix jacchus. The sequence continues at coordinate 105,517,185 of NC_133507.1, read as the reverse complement.
TTTGAAAGCAGCTGTGAGGATGGCATTTGGTAGGTGGGAAGGACTTGGTGTCTAGCAGGCACCAAAAGCTTCATCTACCCAGGACACCTGACTTCCCTCCTTCCCACCTACAGCTTCCTAGCTCAGTTACCAACTCCATTCTTCAAATGCTTAGGCCCGAGACCCTGCGGTCAAGATAAAGGGGAGTTGAGATAAAAACTCCCCTTTATCTCAACTCCATATTCTAGCTGGGAGCACATCCTGTGGCTCTACCTTCACTATCTTCCTGAGACCTGGCCCCTTCTCCCCACCTCTATCAACTGGACCCCCTGCCTCCATCTTGCCTCCAAATCAATTCTCACATCAGCATGGAGGGAGATTCTGTCTGTGAGTCAGTCAGATCTCTTTTCTCCTTGGTCCAGCCTCATCTCCAGTGAAAGTCAGCCTCTTCCGAGGTCTGCTGGATGGCAAGACCCCACCTGGAAACTCTGGCTGCTCCCCCACTCCCACCCCTCACCGCCTGATCTGGCATCCTGGCTGTTTCTTGAGCTCGGCAGGCCCACTGCTGCCTCAGGCCCTTTGCACTGCAGTTTCCTCTGCCTGGAGCACTCACCCCCAGATTTCAACTTTCCAGTGAGGCTTCCTCTGACTTCCCCATTCCAAACTGCACCCTGCTCACCCAGTGCCCACTCCCGGCCCCTGCTTTGTTTCCCCGTCCATTTGTAATTGGCTACTTTGACATGTAATTCCCAGAGCTGCCTAGCATTTCTCCCCATTGCACTGTAAGTTCCGGCTTTGTTGGCTGTGGTGTCTGTGATGCTTACAACGCTTCCTGGCCCGTGGTGACTTGGTAAGTGTTCAAAGACTCAGTGCCTGTGGACAGCAGCCCTGGAAGGCATCAGAGTACAACCCAACCTCTCCTTAAGGGCCATTGTCCCCAAAAGAAACAGCGAGTGACCTCCTCAGTCTCAAGGGAGGATCCATTGGCCCCATCCTCAGCCCCTCGGGGCTGGCACTCACCGTCCACTGGGTTGAGGTAGTCGTGGAGATGGGGTGCGCTGGCAGCACCCCCGCTCTGCATCAGCAGGTCCCCGTAAGGTGCGGGGTGGCCCGCCACGAGGGTCATCTGGTGGTAATAGTCTGAGGGGGTGGTGCCTGGAGCAGGGAGGCCAAACAGACCCCTCTCCTTAAGGTGCTCCTGGGCCACTGTGGGCAGAGGAGAGAGAAAGAAGCCATCAGAACCTGGCACTGGCCACACCTTTTCCTGCCAAAAAGAAGAGAGAAACGCACATCTGGTGTGGGGGGTTCTTTCCTCGGCATTTCACCCCCACTGCCCCACTGTCTGCACCGTGATGGTCCCAGGCTTGGCCAGCATGAGCTGGGGTGTGGCTGCTGATGGAGACCAGATCCCGACCTCCACACTCCTCCATTTCATCAGATTTATAAAACAATCTCTTCCTCCCCTGCCTCCATGCCCCGCAGAATCCCGGAGCCCCAGGTCAATAGGATCCACGGTCCAGCAGAGTCTTCAAAGTTAAAAGGAGGTGCAAACAGAGGCACCTCGGTGGCACGTGGCTGGGCCAAGTCAGTCTGTGCCTGAACATTCAGGGTAAGACGGCTGCCGGGGCACCAGGCCTAGCCAGCTAAAGCTCCTGGCCTGCACATGTCCTTATCCCTGCAGCACAGAGCCTCAGGGCTGCCTGCTTCAGCCTTGAGGTCGGCTCTGCCCAGCGCTTAGGCAAGACACAGCGAGGATGAAATTCAGAGCATCTGAGGGAGGCTGGCCCTCAGCAGGGGGATGTCAGGAAACGAACGGGAGCTTGGAAACCCAGCACCTGCATTGACAGTCCACAGGTGTGCAAAGAGGGCAGTCTGAAGCCAGGAAGCAAGCTCCTAGCCACTGTGCGCCACAGCATCTGTTGCCAGCCTCGGCAAATTCCAAATGAGCTCTCATGTGCTTGGCAGAGAGAGACCAAGCCATGGAAGCTGCCGTCCTCTGCCTCCTTCTCGCCATCTCCGGCTGCATCTCCCGAGAGCCCAGGCCTCCAGCCAGGCTGATCACCCACAGCCTCTGCCTCCCCTGTCCATGCCTAAAGTGCCCTCCCCTATTTCTTCCTGCCTATCCACCTTCCCCCAAAGCCTTCCCTGGAGATCCCATTTGTCCCATTCACATATGGTCTGGCAGACACTGCCTCGGATCGCTGATGAGCTTCCAAGCCTCACATGGCAGGCTTTGGGGCTGGTACCAAGCAGGGCACACAGGACTTGAGTTCAGACCTCCTGCCAGCTGCTCTTGAACCTGATCTGCCATCCTTGGTCACTTAGCAGCTTGGCTCAGGGCTGGTGAGGCCTCAGGGTATCTGGTCTACTTCCTGCAGGAATCAGGGCCATGCAAATTAGCCAGATGCCTGCTGTGTCATGGGGCTGTGGGTGGGTACACTGGTGTTCCAGAAGCTACCTCACTATTTATCTGGAACTCATGCACAGCATGGTGCTCCATCAGTCGAAGGCCTTTCCTCCAGGGGCAGATCTGTCTCACCACCTCCAGCTCCTAATTAAAAAAATTTTTTTTTACAGACAGGATCTCACTCTGTTGCCCAAGCTGAAGCTCGGTGGTCACTGCAGCCTTGAACTCCTGGGCTCAAGCGATCCTCCCCAAATATGGGGATTACAGGCATGAGCCACTGTGCCTAGTCCACCTAGCTCTTCATGGGCTACACTGCAGTGGGTGGAACTCAGTGTCCCTGGTTCCTGAGCATTTCCAGGAGGGTGCTCTGTTGCTTCCTTCCTCCCATGGACATCCCTCTGGGCCCTCTGGCCCCAGCCCTAGGAGAGCAGCCAGGTTCCTTCCGCCTCTTCCTTGGGAGCCCTGTCACTATGTGGATTAGTTTCCCATGGATGCTGTAACAGATTAGCATAAACTTGGTGTTAACTGTTGTTAAAACAACAGAACTTTATTCTCTCACAGTTCTGGAGGACAGAAATCTGAAATTAAGGTGCTGGCAGGGCTGCACTCCCACCAGACGCTTGAGGGGAAGATGGTTCCTTACCTTTTCCAGTTTCTGGTGGTTGCCAGCTTCCTGCCCATGGCCACAGCACTCCCATCTGTGCCTCTGCCTTCACATCGCCTTGTCCCCTGTGACCCTCTATGTCCCTGGGTGGGCGTGAATGTGTCTCTCTTTTCTGGGTGTGCTTGTGGGGATACCTGTGATTGGATTTAGGGCCTGTGCAGGTAATCGGGGATGATCTCTTCAGCTTAAGGGCACTAACTTAATGACATCTGCAAAGCTCGCTTTTCCAAATTAGGGAATACCCATAGGTTTGGGGGTTAGGAGGTAGACCTGTCTTTTGGGGGGCACCCCTCAACCTGTTGTTCAGGAGTAGTGTGAAGGAATGCCAGCCTGGTCACTGTGCAAGGGGACGAAGGCTGGGGAGTTGACAGTGTTAGTTGAGCTGGGCAGAACCTGGAACCTGACCTGTGTCCTCTCTCTCTTGGCCAGCCTGTGATGGGCTGGGCACGATGCTCATGCCTGTAATCCCAGCACTGAGTCCTCAGGAGTGACATGGACAGGGCTGGGCCCACTGTCCTCAAGACAGCAACTGGGCAGCACAGGCCTCAGAGCACCTCAGCTTGCTTAAGGCCACTCAGGGGACACACGCAGAGGTCAGGGCTGAGTTCTGACCTTAAAAGGCCATTTTGGAATGGTGCCACATTCTGGCTAGCCCTTTGACAGCCCCCTGGCTACAGCCATTTGCCTTGCTTGGTTTCTCTCTGGTGAGGAGCAGGCCAAGTGTAAGCCTCCATGCCACGAAGAGAAGTCAATGGTTCAGGGAGCCTTTCTACACATTTGGAAAGCGGAAGCCCCTTTTTCATTGTGAAATTCCAGCTTGCGCATTCTCAGAGCCAGGCTTCTGCTTCAACTCACGGTCACGCCCACCAGTTGGAAGAGGATACATTCCCCTGGGGGAGAATGCTGGACCACGTTTCCCAGAGCCTCTGCCCATGGGGCTCTCAAGTTCAAGTTGCAAACGTCCTCTAGCCTAAGAGGTCAAGTCTTAGCTTCATGTATTCTAAGAAGATGCACTTGGTTGCTTCCAAGGATGGGAACAATGAGTGGCTAGCAGAGCGCTGTCAGGGGCAGCATGGGGCCACGCCATGCTGAGAATAAGGATGTACTTCCCAGGGAGACGGCATGGGTGGGACTGGCCCCGAAATGTCCAGGTCATGAATATGTGTTTGCATGTGTCTGTCTGTCGGTGGGGCGGGTGAGGGCTCGAAGTCTAAAACTTTAGATCTGCTTTATGCATATAAAGACATATTTGTACCTTTTCTGGCTAAAATTAGTCACACCAGGGGTGGCCATCTGATCTTTGAGCTGGGCCAATCAATTTTCTCTCTTGGACATCTGAACTGACAGGCACAATGCCACAGCTTCATCCCTGGAACCCAGGGCCTGGGCCGCCACTTGGTGGCCTCCTATGTCAACCTACAAGGGGAAGATCTAGCAGAGACACAGGCAGCAGCCAGCCCATCCCTGCACGAGACACCCCAATACAACGTCCCCTTTCCTAACACCAGCTTCTGCAGATATTGGTTAATTACAACCAGTGGTTCTAATCCAGGACCTATCTGGATAGACCCTTACTTACTGTTATCATTATGGTAAATCATATATGGTTTGCATGCAAAAGAGTGCTTACCAAGGGCTCTTTAATGAGCATAAAACCCAAAAAGCTGTAGTTCAGAGTAGTGTGAAGGAACGCCAGCCTGGTCACTGTTGAAGGGGACTAAGGCTGGAGAGTTGACAGTGTTAGTGTGAAAGAGGCCACCTGTACCCTGACCCAGTGCCCTAGCTGCCCTTCCCCATCCCCAGACCTTACTCACCGTCAGCGGGGCTGAGGCCCCTGGCTGCAGAGATCATGGAGAGCGTGGGGCTGCTGTGCACAGAACGGAGGTAGTGCTCCATGTGGGGGTTCACATATGGGTGGGGGGCGTTGAAGGGGGAGTCCCCAGGGCCAGCCGGGTGTGGGGAAAGCCGGATCAAGGAGATGTCAGAGATGACAGGGCTGCCGCTCAGGGCAGGGGGCCTGCAGAGACAATGGGCAACCGTCTAAGAAGGAGGACACAGAGGGAACCCCACCAAGATCCCAAAACTGACATGGACAGTCCTTGGCTCTCCTGGAAAGAGTCTCCAGAACAACCTACACTTACTACCTGCTACACCGACATCCCTTGGTCATCTGTGAATTAGAGTCTGAACTCTCAAGCATTAGCCAGTGAATGCAGGCCGAAAGCTCCGTGCTGGTACATGCACCCACCCGCCAGTCCCACGCTAAGAATGGACCTTGCACCCGAGACTAGACTTGCTGAAGCACAGGCACAGCAGGCCACCCACATATCACAGCTGCACTGTGGCTTCCCCAGTGCCTATTCAGGGCTGGGCACAGGCCTGCATGCTAGAAACATGTATGAAAAAGAATATAAAAATACTAATACTTTGGGTAAAGCTGAAGGAGCTCATACTCCTAATAGGTATGTGAGAAAGAATGGGAGCAAGAGATGTCAAGCAAGTGGAGAATTTCTGGCTTCAGTTGGATGGTTGGTGGCTGGTGTGACCAGCTCTGCCTCAAGGTCAGGATTCAATGTGATTTGAAATTGGTGAGCCCTAACTAAAATCTTGGAATATCTCCTCACTCTCCTTCCGTAGAATTCCTCCTAAAGCTAACAGAGCCACCCTTCTGAGATGCCCCAAAAGCCAGGCATGCATTTGGTTTGGTGCCCCTGGCTTGGGCTGGCATGACCAGGGCCCCACCCCATGTCCCCCAATATGCCCACCAAGAGCCATGGAATCCACTCAGTGTGACCTCCGGCCCTTACATCAGGCCTGCTGACCTGCAGCCTCTATGCAGGTGTATTTTGAGGTAATCTACTCCAAAACTCACTTGTTAAAGATGAATCAGATTTTACAGTGAAGCAGCTGCAAAACCACAGCTAAGTCACCAGCAACCACATTTACCAAAATTTCATTTTTATTTCTTTAGTCCATAATTTGACATTGTGCAAAGAAAAGAGAGTGTGTTAGAATCAGACAGGCCAGGTGCAGTGGCTCACACCTGTAATCCCAGCACTTCGGGAGGCTGAAGTGGGCGGATCACAAGGTCAGGAGATCGAGACCATCCTGGCTAACATGGTGAAACCCTGTCTCTACTAAAAATACAAAAAATTAGCTGGGCGTGGTGGCACGCGCTTATAATCCCAGCTGCTCAGGAGGCTGAGGCAGGAGAATTGCTTGAACCCGGGAAGAGGAGGTGGCAGTGAGCTGAGATCGTGCCATTGCACTCCAGTCTGGGCAACTGGGCGATAGAGCGAGAGTCTATTTCGGGGAAAAAAAAAAAAAAAGAATCGGACAAACCTGGGTTGGAATCCCAGCCAAATCATACTGTAACTTCTCCAAGCCTTAGTTTCCTCATTTGTGGAATGGGGATCATAATAGTGTCTGTTTCATAGTGTTTTCATGAGGATGAAAGTCCCCAAAACTGCCAGAGACACGGCGGGCAGTCATGAGAGGAGAACTGCTATTAGAGGGTTAGAACCACACTTCGAGGGCTAACCTAGACATGCCTGGGAGGCCCTCACAATCTTCACACAGGATTGACGCTGGACGTGAAAGGCCACTGCTGGCATTGGTTATTTCAGAGAGGAAATGATTTGTCCGTTGGCTGAGCAAACCAGAGATAATTACTGATCATACTTAATAGTGCATGAAAACTGGGCTTACAGTATAATACCAAAGAGGTGACATCCAGATGTTCTCACATCTGGGTTTCACAAACTTCTCCCTGGGAGGCCGCTGTGCCATGCCTGGAGAGAGTCTTCCGCTGCCTGGTTGCCTAGCTTCAGCACATGTGACTGCCCTGGGCATGCAGATCCCACGAACCTGCTTCTGCCTTTTTGCCTATGCCAATCCTTGGCCTCAGATGCCTTCCTGCACCCTATACCATGGTGGCCAACTCCTCATCCCTGTCAGCCAAGGAGGTGGCACCCTCCCTGAAGCCCCTTCTCCTGCCTCAAGATCCCTTCTCTCTGTTCCCCCAGGGTGCACTGTTCCAGGCTCAGGCTAACAGGTGCATCTGCCAGGTTTCTGGGCTCTGCCTGGGAGCAGGGCACATCCGAGGCACTTCTGCACATGCAGCACCTGGCCTGGAACTGGCGCCATGCAGGTGCTCAGAAGTACCTTCAGAATCAGTGACAGCCACAGGTCTGTGTACCAGCCACTAAGCTCAATGGGAGGGAGACTGAGGAATAAGCCAGAAGTCACAACCTCAAAACGTTCTTACACACAGCCTGCCTGTAGAGGTGGGTGCCTCTCCATGGGAACTGTATGAAGTGTGGGGGGCTTAACAGATAGCTTTTGCTATCTGTTAAGCAGGTGCTGCTATGCGTGCCCCGGAGATGAGAAGCAGAACCAGACTGAATGCACCCATGGACAAGGGCAGGTCTTTGTCATGGGCTCCAGTACATGACTGCAGCTGGATGACACTCACATCCTGCCACAGGGTGGGTGGGTTGTGAAGAGAGGGCTCTGGGAGAATGCCACCTCTCTATAGCTCCTGGGGGGAGACCTGGGCTGAAGGATGCAAGTTCTGGAAGGCTGAGTGTGGCTCAGCAAAATGAAGGGTGTCTACAGGCTGGAAGAACAGCTGAGTGCCTCCTGTCCTGACTCCTAGGTCCTCCTGGACATTCCAGGCAGGGCAGGTTCCCAGAGCCTGCAGGATGCCAGTCTGGTTTGGGGTCACAGTAGCCTGTGATCAGATGCCAGTGGCCTTAGGTGGCTTGCTCAGATCCCAGGAATGCCAGTCTCCCTGGCACCAGGGTTGCCCCATGGGGTGTGCCAACCATAGTTGAGCAACCCCTGCAATAGCCAGTGATCACATGGGAATTTCAAGCTACATGGTGAGGCCACATGGCAGGCCTGATCTGTCAAGGTGATGCAGATCTCACAGGCCAGGTGAGCCTCCCCTGAGAGGCCTGGAGTGAGGTGTTGTCATGGCCACATGCACACCACTGTCTGGGGCTGCGATGGAGGCAGCTGGGCCTGGAGGTACCAGGTGGGGCCTGGGTCACACATGGAGGAACTGGGGCTTTCGTCTCCACAGTGCAGTTGCCACTGTCTGGGGAAGGTAGACTCCACCTCCCGCCTCCCACTGCAGGCATCACCAAGGGAATCAGGAGCCAAGGTGGAGCCCAGGGCAGCCTCTTCCTCTCTCAGGCCCTGGGCTCCGTAGGGATGTCCAGGGGTCTCTGCAGAGGTGGCTGGACTATCTCTTCATGGCTGCCCCATGAAATAAGCACTGGCTGTGTGGCCCCATGAAGGTGGGTATGGAAAAATTGCACCAACCACTGCACTTGACCAGGAGCACACTGCATCCAGACAGGAGAGTCATTCTCTACGCTGTGTGGCCAGTGAGAGGCAAGCAGGAGCCCCCTCCAGCGGGCCTCACTACCGGGCTGGGGCTCCCTCATCCAGGCGCCGCATGCCCCATCACAGCACTTCTGTCCAGGACTCCCTGTTCCCATGGTGTGACCAGGCAGGAAGCTAGGAGAGGCCACTGTCCTACTCCAGAACAGATTCTATCAGGGACAGTGGAGAGATAGTTCAGCCCCCACAACAGGTCTGACTAAAGGGCACAGAGAAACCCTCGCTCGTCCCCTCTGCCAGGAAAGGCTGCGGTGCTGGGCCTGGAAGAGGGGATCTGAGCCACCCCACAGGGACAGATGCAAATGCTCTAGGCATGCAGGAGGGTAGGGCAGGATGCTGCGTTTGGCACTACCTGCCCCTTTGAGGAGCATTGGCTCCCTAATCCTCCCCACATAGCTGTGTGGCCTCAACCAGAATACTGCTTCTCTCTGGTGCCTCACCAGGGTGGTATGAAAAGACCAGGGCTGGGAAGCTGGTAGGGGGTTTACACAAATTAACTCCTGTCCCTTCCCTCCTCGGCAATAAGCCAGCTTGGAATATAACAGGTCTGCTGACCTGGGAACCCAGGGCACACAATGCCTGAGACAAAAGGCCCATTGGCCAAGGGAGCCATGAATGACTATCTAGACACTTTTTCCAGGAAGCCTCCTGAGATGTCTCTTTTGCAGAGGACCAGTGAGATCGCAGCTGTGCTCTCACCTGGCATCTCCCCAGGACAGGGCCGACTGTGTGCCAGCCGTCTGTGGGGCACATGCACATATTTCCTTTTTGAATTCAAATAAAACATTCACAACACAGGCACTTTATGCCCACCTTGCAGATGAGAACACCCCCAGATATACTAGGTCCCTTGGCTAAGGGTGCTCAGACAGCAGGTGGTAGAACCACAGCCAACCCAGGTGGGGCTGGCTGGAGCTCCTGCCTGCGCCCTGCACAGAGAAGTGGGTGTTCTTGATGACACTGGTTGGTGGTGAGCAAGGCTCAGGGTGTGGGCAGGATCAGGGAGGGGGCAGCACCTGAGGCCAGGAGAGCTTTCTCCCCACTGTTTCAGCTCCTCTGTCTCCAGTCCCCACCTCACCCCTATCTGGTCATCACACACAATCCTATCCCACTCTGTGTAGGGAACTGGAACCCCCAGCCCACTGTGTTGGATGACCGCTAAGGATCCAGGGGCACACGTGTTCCTAGAGATGGTCATCTGAAAGACCAAGCAAAGCCAGAACGGCCAGAACTGGCAGAACCGCCAGCATCACACAGGCAGGCCGGGCCTGCGGGAGCTTCCCAGCAGCTCTGAATCACAGCAGCATTCCGAACTGCACAGCGGGCCCTTCAGGACCCAGAGCCCCTCTTTCTTGCACACTTGTCCCCATCCCAGGCTGCAGTCGCAAGTCCCACCATGCTGGGTGATGCCAGCGCCAGTGAACAGACGACCGAGCCATGGAGACCTCACCAGGAAAGGCAACTGCTGGTGAAGTCTGAGCCACCACTTCAGTCCGACCCCAGCAGCAACCTCCACCTCCCTTTCTTCTTCCATTTCCACACTGCTGTACTGCATGGCCCCAGCCTTGGTGTGAGCTGTGTCCATTCAGGCTTTGAATTCTGACAGCTGGGCAGAGACTCAGAGATGGCCTTCAGGATGGGAGGCGGAGCTGGCTGCATGAACTCAATGTAAAAGATGGCCACAGTCTTCTATGTCACAGATACACATGTGCACACCTCACGCTCTCATGGCCAAGCGACCAGCAGCAGAGCCAGCCCTTCTGCAGGCCGCTTCGCTTAGACACTGCTCCTATGCATTGCCTTCTTCCTCAGTCAGCTCTGAGCTCATCTAAGCCTGATTCAACCAGTTGTTCCTTCTTATTTGTTCACACTCCCAACAGGGCTGTGCCTGGGGACCTGTAGGGAGCTCAGAGCCTAGGGGGAAGAGGCAGACCCATGAATCAGGTCATTTCAGGGCAGCATAAGGGCTCCAGCAGAGGAGTGATTTTCTAATTCTGTCTGGAAGGGTGCAGGAAGGCTTCTCGGAGAAGGTGACTTTAGGTCTGGGTCTTGAGGGATGAATACGAGTCACGAGGTAGTACGTTACCAACAAAGGAACCAGGGTGTGCAAAGAAAGGCTGGAGCATGAAGCTCTGTGTGTGTGTGTGTGAAGGTTATGCCTGAGAGGGGGCAGGGCACACCCCACAGGGTGCTTTGGGCTGGGTCTCTATTGAACCCACTTCCTTTGTGCTGCTCTGGCAGGGGACATGTGACCTGAGCCCAGCTGATCAACATATTCCATACCAGAGATGGGCATGTGCCCTACACAGCAGCTTTGGCTGGGGTCTTTGGTTCTCTCTGTCTGCAGGGGTTGCTGAGCTGGTAGGGTGAAAGCATGGTGCTGCTGGAGGCCCTGCAGGAAGAGCTCAGCAGGGAAGGTGATAGAGAACATCAGAGCTGCGGCTGACAAAGTCCTCAGCATTTGCAGAACACCTACTATGCGCAGTACATCCAGCAGGCCTGCAAGGCAGATTTCATTATCTCCATTTTAAAGACTAGGAAGCTGAGGCTCAAGGAAGTCATGTGACTTGCCCACAGCTGCAGAGCTGGAGTAGAAGGCCAGCCTCTCTGCCTCTGTGAAGTTGGATCACGCACACAGATATCTCTAAGGGTCCACCCAGATGCAGGCTTGTGCTGGCTCCACGCTCACTGGCTCAGTTCTCGAGAAGATTGACGTGGTGGACCCCTGGCAGGTGTAACTTCAGCTGGTCCCCAAGCTGACTCTGGGGCAGTGCAGGCTGAGGGGGCCACCCCCACTGGTGGACAGAGCCTGGACTCTGACGTCACAGATCTGGGTCTGAATCATGGCTTGGGTGCTGTTGCGGTCTCAGCACTACGTGCCCTGAGCCTCAGGATCCCTTGCCTGCAGGTGGGGTAGCTGTGAGATAGGATGAGCCAAGCATGGAAAGCTAAGTGCCAGTGTAACACCAGGCACTTAGCAGGTGCTCAACTAGTGCTCACCCCTCTCATCTAGCAGATGAGCAAATGGAAGGAGCTCAGAGGCTGGGGCAAACCCAGCCCACACCTTTCAGCATCAAATCTTAGGACCCTTCCCCATCTGCTGCCATGAGATTTTTGGTGGGAGACAAGAGGAGAGATCAAGTCAATGAGCACACTGCAACAGCCATGCGTAACTCAGCACCCAGCTGGCTGGGTCTAAGCTAGCATGCCAGACCCTCAGAGTGGGTGCTTTCCCTGGGAGTGAGAATGATGAGGGATGTGTATCTGGAGGGTGTGTAGCTTCTGTCTGAGAAATGAGTAAGGCTTTGAGGACTAGGGAGGAGAAGGGAAGCATTTGACCTGAGCACAGCCTGAAACAAGGTGCAGGGGCAGGAACTGGCGTGTTCCTTAAGGAGTGAGAGAAAGAGAAGGAAGTGCAGGGATTGGGGCCCCACGCCCCAGTCACGGAGCTTGCTTGGGGAAGCTGAACAATGCAAGGCTGAGGGCTTGCTGACTCATCCAGACTCAGCACCAGCCATCAGGGCGGGCTGTCCCCCTCGGGGCCAGAGCCAGCGGAGGAGCCCATCCTTGGCATGCCAAAGACAGCTTTGCTCCAAGGTCTGTGCTGGCCAGTGGGGCCAGACAGGCAGGAACAGGCCCTTTGTGCCCCACTTAACAGACAGCACTGCTGAGTCCCAAAGCACCAGGGGCATGGCCATGTGAGGCCGGTGGCAGCAGCAGGTGGAAACACAGGGACCCAGGTGGCCCCAGACTGGTCTAAGGGTTATTGCTGATGAAGAGAAAGGGGGGCCTAGTCACTTGGGGGCATGAGCCTAGAAACCTTACCACCTGCCTGCTGCTCAGGGTAACTTACAACCTCAGTGGCAGCAGGGGAGGGGCCCCAATCCCATATGGCTAGGGCCTGCCTCTCCCCTCTGTGTCCCATACACCACTCTCTGGTCCTTGGCACAGGCCATGCTCGCCTCTCATAGCTTTGCCCCTTGATGTCTGCAACTCCAGTCTTGCCCTTCCCCTCTGCATCCCTTTCCCCAGCTAACCCCTGTTCTCCTCCCAGAGGTGCCAGCTCAGGGACCCCTCACCCAAGGCGCCCCTAGCCCCAGGTCAAGGGCAAGGTCAGGCTCCTTGTGTGGTGCTTCTGTGTTAGGTGGCTCCTTCCCCTGACCCTGAACACGTCCATCTCAGTTGATGACCAGATGTCATCAGCTGCGAGCTCACATGCGCCCTGTCTCCTGTATCCGTTCTGTTCACATGGCTGGTCCTGCACATACCAGGGACATAGAGCATGCTCAAATACATGTCTGCTGAATGAATGAATGAATGAAGCAGGGAGCATGTCCATGGAAGAGCACAGACACTACAGCACAAGACTGTAGCTCAGCTCAGCTTACTCCTGGCTGTGTGGCTGGGAGCACACGTGTGCCCTCTCTGAACAGTTATAATAGCAATCTTACAAATCTGTTGTGAGGAGCAGAGGGAAGGCATGTGAGGGGGCTCATGAGATCTCCCAGAGCTATGTCCACGTTCTACCCCTGGAACCTGTGAACAAGAACTTACTAGGAAAAGGGACTTGGCAGATTGAGTAAGGCAAGGATTTGGAGATGAGGAGATTATGGGTTACCCAGGTGAGCCCTACATCCCATCACGGAGTCCTTTTAAGACAGCAGAGTAAGATCTGAGACACAGAAGATAAGATGGCCACACGACAGAAAGACAGAGACTACAGGGATGGGGCCACCGGCTGAGGAATGCTGGCAACACCAGAAGATGGGAGAGGCAAGGACAGTCTCCCTCTGGGGACCTCTAAGGGCACACAGCCCTGATGACACCTGGATCTTGGTCCAGTGATACTGATTTTGGATTTCTGATCTCCAAAACTGTGGGAAAACACATTTCCATTGTTTGAAGCCATTGAGTTTGTGGTATCGTGTTCCAGCAGCCCCAGTAAATGAACTCTTCATGGAAAGTGTGTTGAATTGGCCTAGAGTCGGCCCTAGGGGGGCGGCAGACATCATCATCATTATTGCCACCGTTCTTCTGAGACTAAGTTCTTAGTAGGGCTCCTATATTATTGGTCGGAGTAACCCAGGTTCCAGTAGATGCTCCCTTTGAGGCAGGCTGGCAGGGAAGGGGAACTCTCATGCTGGGGTGCCCATGGTGGATGAAGGTGTCTGAGCCCCCGAGTTCCTACCCCAGTGTGCACAGGGCTCTGGAGCGGGCTTTCCCACCCGCCGTCTGGATTTCACGGTCATTGACTCCCCATAGCCAGAATCCACCCAGCACACAGCCCCAACACGCCATTTCCTCCTGCCCCAGGAACTGCTGGCTTGCATGCGTATACCAGCCCTGCCTTTGGGCCAATATGCCTACCACCCACCAGGATCACAGGGCCATGGGTGGAGTCCACAGAGCTCCAGAGTGGGGAAGCTAGGACCTTTTTGTCACTGCCAAGCTGCTCAGGGCCAGGTGCCCACTTTCTCAGAAATGCTGGGCAGGTATCCTCTAGGCCCACTGATCTGCTGGAAAGGAAGCTGGAGTCCCCAAAGCTTGGCCTTGCATCTCTTCCTCCCCAATCTGGGACTTTCTTTTTTTTTTTTTGAGATGGAGTCTTGCTCTGTTGCCCAGACTGGAGTGCGATGGTGTGATCTCAGCTCACTGCAACCTCCGCCTCCTTGGTTTCAAGCAATTCTCCTGCCTCAGCCTCCTGAGTAGCTGGGATTACAGATGCATACCACTATCCCTGGCTAATTTTTTGTACTTTTAGTAGAGATGGGGTTTTATCATGTTAGCCGGGCTGGTCTCAAACTCTTGACCTCATGTGATCCGCTTGCCTTGGCCTCCCAAAGTGCTGGAATTACAGGTGTGAGCCACTGCGCCTAGCCAAAACTGAGAATTCTTAGTGCCAGGGCAGGGTGTGCATGTGTCTGCTCTCCCAGGGCCTCCCTGTAGAACAAGGCCAGCTCCTGCCACCCTCGACTCTAGAAACAGAGCTCCAGAACACTCCTCTGGATGGAATTCAATCTCCTCCCCAGGGTTTTTGTTTGTTCATTTGGGTTTTGGTGTTTTGTTTTGTAGGTGAAACTGTACGCTGGCAAGAGTGCTTACCATGTTTTCCATACATTTGTTTAGAAAGTTCTAGAAATCAAGTTCTTTACAAAACGTACTAAAGGGATTTGCATTTTTTAAGAGCCATATGGCAAATTCTTTTGGAAAACAATGGAGAACTGTCCCTTTCTCAAACTGAAGTGCAGTCCATGTCTTTTGTTAAGCTGTACTCTCCTGTGTGTCTGGTGGCAGTCTGTCCTCATGGAGAGGCTCTGCACATGGGAGCTGAGGCCACAGTGTCCAGACATTCACTGCTGCTCTGTGTCCGTGTCACACATCATTCCCCCAGATCAGCTGATGTTCACTGAGTGTGGGCCTCTGATGGCACTGATGGTGGGAGCTGGGGTCACAGGCAGACTGGTCCAGGGTCCTGCATGCACCCAGGTAGTGAGGGAGCAGGTGGTTGCAAACCTGACTGACAAGTGTTGCACCACACATTTCCAAGGTCTACTGTGAATTCACACGTGCACAGATCTCAGCAGACCACTTGAGTGCCCATGAAGCCATGGTGATGGTAGGACAGTCAGGGTGCTGCTGCTGGGAAGGCACTCCCAAGACCAGCCACAAGCTCAGGAAATCACAGGCCCTCAATCACATAGTTCACACTGGTGCTTTGGCCAAATCACTGTGCCAGGACCTCTGGAGTCACAGAGAGAGGATGGACACTGACTGTAGCCTGCAAGCAGTCCGCGAGGTGCTGGAGCAGGAAGAGGGGTGGGAGGAAAAGAATTCACCCACTCTGTTGGTGCAGTCTGAGAGGGCTTTTTGCAGGAGGTGGCATCTGAACTGTGCCCAGACTCTAGCAAGAGAATGGAATGGAGGTGGTGAGTAGTAGAGGCCTGGTATTCTGAGATGGGAGAATAGCTGTACAAGGGCATGTTGTATTGGGGAATAGCCAGTATAGTCCAGAGGCTGAAGGTCTGACCAGACACCGGAGTGGAAGGAGAACATGTAGGGAAAACTGTAGTAGAAAGGGTGGTAACCGACCTGAGCTACTTTACAATGGGAACTTCTCTTCATCCAAATCATGCTATCAAGGGAGTGAAGAGACCAGGCACGAACTGGGAGAGGATATTCACAACACACACCGCTAACTGGAGCGAGTCACCTTGGTGTGCAAAATGCTTATTCAAACAGTGGGAAAAAGGCAACTTCATAAATAAATGGCCAAGATAGCCAAATTTGTCCATAGATAAATGGGTCGATTTCCAAATGGGAAATAGACATTTCCCAAGAAGGAAACAATAGTAGCCAATAGGTATGAGAAAGAACACTCAGCTTCATTAGTAATAAGGGAAAGCAGAAAATTAAAATCACAGAAAAGTGCCAGTTTGGCAAAAATTAAAATGTAGAGGCCATCACCTCCAAAGCGACGGGCAAGGATATCACGAGGATAAGGGGCAAGGCCAGCTCTCAAACTGCTGGTGAGAGTGAGTGTTGGCAAAACCAGCGGGCGAAGTCTGGCAGTATCTAGGAGGGTTACAACGTGAATCCCGTGACTCAGCATTTCCATTCCCAGACATGCATTTACTTTAAATAGCCCCGCCCCTGGGGCCCAGAGGATCGTATAAAAGTGTTTCTGCAGTCATGTTCAAATTAGCAAAAACAGACACATCCCCAATGCCAGTCAACACAGACTGCTTCAGAGCAGCCAAAATGAATGAATAAAGAGCCCCACGCACTAGCAGGAGACTCTTCGGAACAACACAGAGTGAGAAGGCAAGTTCCGGAAGAATATCTCTGCAATGATTCCATTTATGTATATAAAGAATGGCAAAGCAAAATGAATTAATATATTGTTAGGGGAGTCAGACATAAGGTAAAACTGACATAGATGTGAGGGGTGATAAACTCCAAATCCCAAAGAATGATGGAGTGGGAAGGACCTGAGGCAGAAGAATGGGGAGGACACGGGGCCTCAAAGGTGCTGGCATGTCCCCAGTCCTTAGGGTGGGCAGGGGATGAGGGCGTATATGTCATAATTACTCAGATATCTTAAGCATGCTTTTGTTGTTACTTTTTTTGAGACGCAGTTTCTCTCTTGTTGCCCAGGTTGGAGTGCAATGGCGTGATCTTGGCTCACTGCAACCTCCGCCTTTCGGGTTCATGTGATTCTCCTGCCTCAGCCTCCCCAGTAGCTGGGATTACAGGCATGTGCTACCACGCCCAGCTAATTTTTGTATTATTAGTAGAGACAGGGTTTTGCCATGTTGGGGTCTCGAACTCCTGACCTCAGGTGATCCACCTGCCTCGGCCTCCCAAAGTGTTGGAATTTCCAGTGTTAGCCACTGTACCTGGCTGCTTTTGTTGTTCTTTTGCATGTTTTCAGTATTTAATAAGACCGTTTTGTTTTTAAAGGATGGCTGGGTAGAGTAGTCTCTGGTTTAACTTGGCTAAGTGGATGAGGATTCTGGGAGCGGGACGGCTGCAGGGCTGGTGCTGGTGGTGAACGTGTGTGACTGCTGGAAAGTGTCTGGGGCTCAGTGGCTGTCTACATGATCCCTCCATGGGCCCTCTCCGGCGCAACATCTATCTGCTGTCCAGGCTCCCTCCAGGCCAGCCCCAGCCCCATCTGCAACAGACACACATCTGTTTACACATCCCATACATTCGACATGCACTCACCCCTGTTCCCATTACGGACACCACACCAGACCAGGCCAGCTTTCAGCTGTCACCCCCTATGCAGAGCCGTAATAAAGAAATCACTGTTTTCTGTTGACAAAGAGCAGATTTCTTACTAAGTAAACACTGATGTTTTGGTAGGGAAATTAAGTTATAAAATTACGCCTACAAAGGAGGCAATACAGATGGACTTGGTTACAATCTAGCCTCAGGGTCCACAATGGGTAATTGATTCGCCCACCCTTTATCAGTTCCCCCAACCCCCCCCCCCCAGGGGGGGAGGCAGAAGAATAAGAAGGTTATCAGCTTTTGCAAACAGAAAACCCAAAAAGCATGAAAGATAAGAGGGGATTATCAGGGAGACTTTTTTCCTAGCAAAGGGAAGGCTTTGCTGGAGCAGGGTGGGGAGAGGAGGAGTGAGGTGTGGGGCCTGGAGGAAGCCTTGGGTTTGCTTCAAGCGTCCAGTGGGACCAGGAATGTGGCTGGGTCCTGGGACGAGGCCCTGGGGGAAAAAGTCCTGCTTAGCGCCCCTCCAGGTAAACTGCGGCAATGGTTACCCTCCAGGGTACATGGGGTCTTTGTCTGTAATAGAAGCTGCCCTTGGCTGAGCACTGCTGAACCTAATCTTCCAGAAAGTCAAGGGTTTAAAGCCATGGGTAGGAATAAAGAAATAAGAGAATAAGATGGCAATCTTGGGAGTGGAGGGTGAGGCCTTCTTAGGGGGAGAGCTTTCACTAGACTTTGCTAAGGGCCTGGTTTTTAGCGATGAGGAAGGGCCTGGGTGGCCAGTGTGCTGGAGAGAAACTCCTCCACAGTGAGATTCTTAAACGCTGGCCCAGCCTGCCAAAGTGGTGTGTGGAATTTCCTTTCCTGGATGCCTGTCAAAACTAGCTGGAGAATCCTGAGTAGCTCAGATGTAATCTCTTCTTAGAGGTGGGTGTGCTGCTGATTTTCACCAAGCCTTCATGAGTGTGTGTGTTGAAAAGATTTCTCTCCTTGGAGCAGGGCAACCCTGATGGGCAGGGTTGGGGAAGGGCTGGGACATGGGGGAGGCAGGCATCTGTGCCTCCCCGCTGACAAATATTTTCTGTTCCTGTATTCCTGGTGCTCTGGGCTCCGCACACCCCTCTTCCAGCATATCACCCTCGCACTGCCCAATTTCTGCCCTCTCCCCAACCAGATCATGCATGGGGTCTGTGCATGGAGCAAGACTGTGCCTCCTGGAGGTGGAAGGGGCATGGAGGATGAGAAACCAGTGGGTGCAATGCACCCTATTCAGGTGCTGGATACCCCAAAAGCCCTGACGTCACCACTACAAACCTATGCAGATCACAAAACTGGACTTGCACCCCATACATTTATACAAATAAACATTCTATTAAAAAAAAGACTGCCTCCTTGGGCCTGTATCCCCAGTGCATGAGGCTGGCACACATGGTCACTGGGTGAGTGTCCTCAGAGGAATGGGCACTAGGAACATTCCCCACTGAGTTAAGTAACTCTGAACTCTCGCTACTTTGTTTGGACAGCAAAGCTAAGTGTACATTTCAGAAGGGCAGCCCTGAAAGGAGAGGACAGAGGGCTGGGGCTCCTGGCGTGTCCAGCACACTTCTGGATGGGCACCAGACATGCCATCTACACTGTAGTCACAGAGGCTTGAGGGCAGCAGCAATTTCTGACCTTTTTAACCAGTGTCTTAGGGGCAGGGCACTGCCCACAATTTCTGACCTTTTTAAGCAGTGTCTTAGGGGCAGGGCACTGCCCACACTTCCTCTCCACACATGTTGAGCGGCCTCAAGTGATAGCACTTGGGATACAATAAATCCAGCAACAATGAGTTAGGCTGAACAAACGAATACATCTGGCAGTGGCGTCAGCTTCCACCGAATGGACAATCTGAACACGTGCAGGCTAAGAGGACACCCCACCTCAAAGGCCAATCCACCCCACCAATGCCTGAAATTTTACTGTTAGTGCTTAATTCCTTTGAGTTGATTACTGGTCTGTTTCCATGTCTGCAGACAGAGACAACACACTGTAGCCCTGGGAACCATGGCGAGACTCTCTTTCCTCTCTGAGGACAATCATGGCATAGGAGAGAGCTCAGGCTTGGTGAGATCTCACAAGCTGGGCAGTCTTGGGAAGCTTTTAAATTCTGGGAACCCCCCAGTTCTCTTCTCTATGAATCAAGGAAAAAATTCTCCACCTTACAGGGTGTTGGGAGGACTAAATGGGACACCACTGGCCCAGTACCCTGCAGGGTGTCTGCAGGGAAATGTGGGTTTCCTTCTAATGTCAGCAGGGGAGTGATTAGAGCAGGGGACCGTCCTCCACTCCATATGTCCCAGGTGTGGTTCTACATGTGTTACAGACACCCATCGAGTCCTCACAACAGTTTCACATCGGGAACCATCATGTCCTCATTTTAGAGATGGGGACACTGAGGCCGTGGGGCTAAGTAAGCCCAAAGATGTAAAGAGTATAAGCAGCACAGGCAAGATGTGAACCCCGGCCTCAACCCGGTTCTGTCTACATCCTGGGGGTGTGAAGAGGAAACGTCTGACAGTGGGGGCCCCGAGGGACAGCAGAGGAACCAAAAAGGTCATCCTGATCCTGCCACAGCCCCTCCCCCACTGCACACCCGCCTCAGCCAGCACATCAAGATTTGCTCCACTCCCTGGCCTCTCCTGCTCTCGGCTGACCACCACAGCTCTCTCCAAAGCCCAGAGCCAGGCAGCTCCTCTTCTGCGAGGGACTGGCGTTCAGCAAAGATCAAAGACCAGGCCATCTTATCAGACACGCTCCTCGTTAAACTTTTATAGGCCAGATTCCATTATAAATGAGCTGCCTGTCCCACGCAGCCCAGCAAGTGCATTCTTGGCTTTGGGAATCTGAAGCTCTCAGAGCTGGGAAAGACTTTAGCAAGGGAGTGGGGGGCCAAAATGCCCAGTAAGCTATGCTGCTTACTAGGAGTGTATCACTGGAAAGGCAGTCAGCCTTCCCGTGCCTCAGTTTCCCCAATTATCAAGTGGGAGTGAGAGCACTGCTTTCCTTGCAGGGAGGGTGAGATGACATAAGTCAGGGGCTGGACACCGACTCCTGCTACTGCTCCTCTGCTGGTCTGACCCAAGCAGCCCACAGCCAAGAAAGTGGAAGGGGCCTGCCTGATGGGGTCTCAGAGCCAAGGCTGCAAAGCTAATCAGTCTACCCTCAGACAGCCACGGATGGAGGGTGTGCTACCCACATATTGCCTAGACCCAGGATTTCTGGGCTCCTTGTCTACCTGCTGTCCAGTTGCTCTGAAGAAGTGGGCAGCAACAGTGGTTTTAAGGAAGAGCTCCCTGGAGATGGAGAGGCAGTGTGGACCCACGGAAGGAGGAGGGACAACCCAGCATCTCATCCCGTGGGGCAGATGGACAAGCCTTTCGGAAGTCTCCTTCCCCTAGGCTCTGAAAAGAAACGTGTTTGCAGAGGGAGGAGAAGGTTCTTCCCAAAAAACAAACAAAGCCAATCCTCTATGACTCGTGAACCTCGGGTGCTGTGCCAAGAATCAAGAAAAAAGTATCTTCTGCTCAATCCACCCGCCTCAGTGAATGAGTGAGGATGGAGTCACAAGGGCCCAGCATGACACTGGTGAGTCACAGGCTGAGCAGGCTGCTGTGTTCATTAATCTCACGGTGAACAGTGCCGTCTTTATGGGACACTGACCTTGGAAAAAGCAATCTTCAAATCCCCCCAGACTAGAAAGTTCATGAGTTCAGCCCTGTAGCAGTAAAGAAACTTCTCTCTCAAATGAAGGCATACTGCCACCCGGCTAAACATCCCCATTAATATGCAGTCTTGGGGGCCAAGTGGGGCTTCAGACACTCTTAAAACTGTCTCTGGAGACCCTGGGTAATGCGCATTTTGCTTGACCAAGCGCACAGATGACAGGGAAGTGAGGGCCCCACGCTCAGCAGCTGGCATTCCCTCTCTTGCTCTAACATACCTGGGCCTGAGTGCTGACTTTACATGAGTTGATAGCTACAACCCTGAGCCATCTGTGCCAGCAAGAGCCTGTTCATCTCTCCTCCAGGGAGAGTGGCCTTGGGCCGTGACTGCCAGTGCAATGCAAACCAAGTACAGCTCAGGACTGAGTGATCTGCAGGAAGCCACCAGCAGTGGTCAGGTTGGGGGTGGAGCTGAGGACGTCAGAGGTCCGATGGTGCCAGGCAGGAGGAGAAAGGAAGGCTGAGATACCGAAGCTGTTCCCACCCCATGTACCCACTGCCTTTTGCAAGCTGAGAATACGAATAGGTTTAGGTCAACTTGGAGGTGCTTTTCTGTGAATGGGTTATCACAAGGAACCAGGAGATTTTTAACAACCCCTATTTTGGCGGTGAGATGCTGTCAGCGACGAGTCCAGAAAGCCAACAAGCAGCTCTGTGCCTGCTTTTCCGGATGTCAAGCAAATGGGGGATCTGCAGTGGTCCCCAGACTCTGGCCTGTGGGTATCTGTAAATAAGCAGGTTCCCGGGCCTCACCCTAGCCTGAAAGTTACCAGGAACTCCTGGGGCCAGGGCCTGGAATGTGCATCTTTAAGACACACCCTGTTTGTTCAGATCTGCATCCAGGTTTCGGAACTGAAGCATGGGACAGTTTCTATATGCCCTTCTGGGCAGGAAGCAGCTGAAATCGGTCCCCTCTAAAGCCCCAAGGCAAAGCAGGGCTGGAAAGGTCCCCAGAAGCAACACGGGGAGCTGAAGGTTAGCCCCGGCCTCCTGAACTAGGAGCATGGACTTCCGCTTTCCCCTCCAGGACACAAGTTAATGCTGGCCCCAGGCAGGCCAGACTCATGCCTGTGTGACTGCATACGCTGATGAGACGGGGAGCACCAGTGGGGGCCCCTTCCCCCCTACACCTCAGCCATACTTCCGTGACACCCTGGCTTTTTTCTGGGAGGCAGGGGCCCATAGGGCATCCAAAGAGCTTCTCTTTCCTGTTAGCGTCACAAGGTTGAAGGGACTGCTGGGAGTGTGAGGCCCTATTCACAGATGGCCTTCTCTTCTGAGAAGTGTGCGGCCCTTCTCCCAGCCTGCTGTGGCCCCCTTCTCAGTAGATTTGGCCCTTCTACAGAGTGCCGTGGTGTGTGTGGGGGGAGGGAGTCTTTTTTTCCCCCACCCTGCTTGTGGGGATATGACCAGCAGCCATCACACCCACTCCCCATTTTTCTCCCCATCACCTGTGATTTGTGCAGCCCAAAGACGCTGCAGCAGGAGTCCACGGGCGGTGCCTTTCCTCTCCTGGGACCATGGGAGCATCAGTAAGCCATGCAAGCCTGTGTGGGTCTGAACCTTGAGGGACTGGGAAGGCTGCTCTGCAGAGGAGCTGGCTTGGGTATCTATGAGGAGGCCATCGAGCTGGGCTATGCTGCGTGGTAGTCCTTACACCAGCCTCCGTGCCCTGCCTTCCACACGTGCAGCTGCCTGTTTACAGCTGGGTAATCACCCTGGTCCTGCTCCCCCACCCCCAGAGCCACTGCGGCAGATCTGGCAGGTCCCCTCACCCCATTCCTGCCCTTCTCCTGTCCATTCCCTAATTGCTCCTGTAATTGCCTGAAAAAAATCTGACCACTCCCTGCTGTTCCTGGTTGCTAAAAGGAGGAAGTCCAAATTCCTCAACTGGGGGAAAGAAAGACACCCTCCACGCACCACGGCACTCCTTCGGCCCCATCCCCCACCTTCCTACGCTGCAGCCCCTGGACACACCGTGGCCGGCCTTTGCCGCCCAGTCTCCCAGACTGCCGTGGCCCCCTTCTCAAATCAGCAAGGGGGGCAACAATGATCATGACTGTTGCTCAGATCCACTGAGTGTTTCCAAAGTGTTCTAGATGCTTTACTCACATTACCCTGCTTCCTTCTCAGAATAACTCGGTAGGCTGGGTTACAGGGGCTGTCTCAGTAGATCTGGCCCTTCTACAGATGAGAGAGCTGAGGTTAGTTAATTCATGCTAATCACAGCTCGGGGGTTCAGGAATGGGTCACAGTGGGGGTAGCCTGGCAGACTGAGAGCTGGCATCGGCAGGCTCCTGGGTGATGACCAAGGTACTCCCAAGGGGCAGAGGGCAAGGCGGAATGAGAGAGTGCAGTGAACACCTCTCTGGAGACTGTACACACCAGATGTGCCCTCCCTGGAGCTAACGGGATCCTGAGAGGGAACAGGGAGGGGTCTGGGTGCTTGAGCAGTGGAGAACAGAAGGTGCAAGGACTGAGTGGTGGGCGCACTCACAAAATGGTCACCAGCCCAGGGCAGCAGGCAGACGCTCAGGTTCAGGTGACACTGAAATGAAATGACACCACATCTGATTTTCTGTGCAAACATTTGTGCAATTAGGCACATCTGGTCCTGACAGGGAGGAGTGGGCTGCAACATAGGCTTGATGGATCAGGGTGCTCTACCAGGCTCCGTCCACACTCAGCACGGAAGCCAGAGCCACAGGTCCGTTTTCCTCACAGGCTTTGTCCTGGTTCCCACCTGGGGCACTGGGGGTGGAGAAGGTGAGGGTATGGGCCAGCCCTGAGGCCCTTGCTGTGTCCCCGGCTTGGCCTGGCAGGAACCAACTGTCCTGAGGATAGTGTGGAGCCACGTGAAGCCCACCCAGTGGGACCAGGTAGGGACGGGGGGCTCTGGGAGCACCATGCTGCTGCCCATCACTGGGGCTTAACTAGCCCGTCCTTGGCTCGGGAGATCTGCACCCCAGAGCCTTGCCCTCACAGAAGTAACTGCCTTTTAGGGATGTCACATAGAAGTCACTGTACCTCTCTGAGCCTCAATGTCTGCATCTGCAAGATGAAGCTTAACCCCCATCTCACAGAGCAATCAGGAAGATTGATCAGTACAGCACACCAAGGCCCAGGGCTGTGTCTGGGCTACTGCAGAACCATGCAAATTATAAATATGCTTTACTGTATTCTACTGGCTAATGCCAGACTCCACACTGGGGCTCAGTGATCCCAAATAACCTGAATAATGGCCCCCAAGAATGTCCGTCCATACCCTAATCCCTGGCATTTGTGTTTCCTTCTATGGCAAATGGACTTTGGAGATGCAACTACCCTAAAGATCTTGAGATGGGAGCCACACGTGGATTACCCTGATAGGCCCTAAAGACAATGGCAGGTGTCCTTAGAAGAGAGAAGCAGGGGAGGAAACTCCCACAGACCAGGAAGAAGGCGAGGTGAGGACAGAGCAAGGTGGGGAAAGGCGACGCGTATGAGGTTGGGGCTGTAAGCCGAGGAATGTAGGCAACCTCCAGAACCTAGAAACGTCAAAGATTTTCCCCTGGAGCCTCCAGAAGGAACCAGCCCTGCCTCCAACTCCTTGGTTTTAAGCACTATAAGATTTATTTCAGACTTCCGACCTCCAGAACAATATGAGGATAGTTTGCATTGTTTTAAGCCATGGAGTTTACGGTAATTAGTTACAGCAGCCTTAGGAATCTCTTCAGGAATCCAGTCCAGTGAAAGAGCCGAGCAGGCCAGGAGGGACAAAGTCGTCTCTATGGGCCACCAGCTGGGCACCCCTCCCTGCTGCTTGCCAGCATTCACGGCCTCCTTCTCCAAGTGCTCTGCTCACACCCCACCTCACTGGACAGGAAAGGAAGCAGGCCCTACCCAGAGCTGGAGCATGGGAAAGCCTGGAGAAGACCCAGGCCCCTTCCCAGGGCTCCTACCTGCCCAGGGAAGGACAGCACTGGGGGCCTCCCCTCTCAGCGGGGGCTCTGCCTGCAGCCAGGCCTCTCAAGCCAGAGCCTACAGCTGCATTACCTACAAGGCGAGGCACACATATACACAGGCCCCTCCCCCAGTGTCTCTGACTCAATGGGGCTGGGCTGCAGCCTGAGGATCTGCATTGCCTGCAACAGACTCCCAGGGGCTCCCAGGGGCTGCTGCTGCTTGGCCTGGGAGTCTGGGAGCCACTGGACTCGGGCAGTGCCCTAACGAAGGACTGAGGTGCCATCAGGAAGGGCTTAGGAGAGCTCACCAGAGGGACCTGTGGTCCATACTTATGCTCCTACAAGAAAGGCCAGCTTGCAGTGGAGCGCCTGAGCTCAGGGGGCTGGAACTTGATTTCTAACTTCCAAAGCGGGTAAGCCGTAGGGTTAGTCAGCTACCCACTCTGTGCTGCTTCCGTTCCTTCATTTGTAAAATGGAAAAACACACAATGACTCTCTTTTGGGTTGTTGAGAAGATTAAATGGCCTGCATACAGGAAAGCATTTACAGCAGGCCCTGTTCACAAGGTCAGTTACATGAGGAATGACAGTCATCACTGTTGGGGTCTTCCTACACTTCTGGTGGTACCTCGACACACTTCAGGTGTGTAGGGAGATATAAGCCAGGACATTCACCTACAGGGGGAAGCCTCCAGCATGGACTCCGCACGGAGTGCTCAGCATTGCCCAGTTTTCCTGATCAACACCCGTGCAGGGAGCACTTTGAAGAAGGCCTGCTATGTCCAAGGATCTGTGTCACCGAACCAGCCAAACATGACTCATGAGCAAGAAATCAGCAACAGCAACCCCCTCCCAACAGGGACTGAGCTCCCTAAATGCTCCTAGGATTCTCAGGCGCCACTTAGCAATTTTTGGATGGCCCAACTAGTTCCAAACACGTACACCTTTAGGCTTCTCTGGCTGTGGTCTCAGCCACCTGGAGGTGGAGGGGCCCTGGAGGTGAGCAGAGAGGGAAATGACCCCAACACCCACCCGGCAGACACAAGGCTGCTGCGGCAGATATAGTCAAGTGAGAACCAGCCACGCACAATGAAATAAAATGAAAAGCTCCCAACATGTCAACAGGACACAGAGGACAACTTGAAGGGACCCCCAATGTCCAAATCTGGGACAACTGGACCAGCACAATAAATAGTGATAATAGAGTATAACCCATAGAATCACACAAATAACCATGCGTCCATGTGTGTATCAACAGACAACTGCATGGAAATATGTAAATAAATGTGGGAGATCGGATAGCTTTTCCTTACAGGAGAGTTCCAACCAGTAAATGTGGACAGAAAGATAGAAACAGAAAATCACCATTTGACAAACACTAGTAATGACTGTTTCTGGCAAGAAGCATTGATGGATGTATAAGTTAGAGGATGGAAATGTGATAAGAAACATTTTCTCCAAGTATTATCCCACAAGATACTGATTAATTGCAAATGGGACAACTTTAAAGCTGGGAAGCCAGCAGACAGCCCTACAACCAAGTAATCGACATTCCCAGCAAAGAGAAGGGTGAACATCATCGGCCTCCTGACAGGATGCCTGGAAACCACACACATCGCTTTTATGGTGTTATTCCCCGAAACACATGATCAGAATGCCATCATGAAGCAGCATCCATTAGGCACACCCAAACCCAGAGACATCTTATACTGTAACTGGCCAGGACTCTTTAAAACTGCCAAGGTCACGAAAGACAAAGGAGACTAAGGAACTGTCCCAGACCAGAGATGATGAAGGGAGTCTCGACAGCCAAGTGCCACGTGGGGTCCAGGACTGGATCTTGAACTGGGAAGAAAGATACTAGCAGGCAACTGACCAAATTTGGATAAGCTCTGTGGGTGAGTGAACACCATGCTATCAGTCTTGCGTTATGTAAGATGTCAACATTTGAGGAGCCGCTTGGAGTTCATACAAGAAAGTCTTTATGATTTTGGAACTGTTTTTGTACGTCCTTAATTATTTCAAAATAAAAGATTTAAAAGTTAAAAAAAAAAGGTTTTAAAAAGAAAGTGAAAGTCCCAGGTTTGCTCCATCCTGGGGAAGCAGTGGGTGTCCTGAAACAGGACCCTGCTCAGGCACAATGCTGTGAGCACAGTGAGGGCTCAGCAGGTGCTTACTGACTTCACTGGGATGGGAGATGGTAGAGGCAGGCGGGGAGAGGTTCTCCACTCAGCAAACACTGGTTGTACACCTATTCATGTCAGCTGCTGAGACACAGAGGTGAGAGGAGAGCTCAGAGCTCGGTGGAGGCAAGTACAAAAATGGATGATGATACTGTGGATCAAGAGCAGCAGCCTTCACTCAGTGTGAAGGACCACAGTGCCCCTGAGGAGGTGGCTCCTCAGTTGAGGCTTGGAGATGGCCTGATGGGGGGACATTCCAGGCACGTTGGGC
This sequence comes from Callithrix jacchus, assembly GCF_049354715.1. Classification (NCBI taxonomy): domain Eukaryota; kingdom Metazoa; phylum Chordata; class Mammalia; order Primates; family Cebidae; genus Callithrix; species Callithrix jacchus. The sequence continues at coordinate 105,489,832 of NC_133507.1, read as the reverse complement.
GGGCAGCTGGCACCAGGCACAGAGACACAGGACAGAACCATAGACAGCAGCTTAGCATGCAGAGGTGAGGGGCCGGAGGTGTGGGCATGAAGATGCTGGGTCCAGAGGGGTCTTGAGGCTGGCTTGTACTTTTTTGTAGGTACTCCTTTGCAGGTACTCCCCTGGAGGCAGGTGTGGGGAGCAGCGGAGAGTTTGGGGGTAGGGAGAAGGAGGGGCCTCTCTCCTGGAAAGAGGACAGATGGGATAGCCAAGGACCAAGACTTTGAGTCCTAAAGGCCAAGAAAATGACAGCAGCCATGGGCTTAGAGGCCCCAGGTGGGTATGAAGGGGACAGGGCTAGGCAGGTGGAGACCACCTGGTGACCCCACCCCTTCTCCCTGGGGAACTCAAAGCTGGGAATAGGAAGGGCGCCAGAGCATCACTTTGAGCTTGTCTTTATAAGTACGGTGACTATATAAAGGGGTCACTTGAAGGAGAGAAAAAGGGTGCTCTAAATTATGCTGGAACAACATATACCTAAGATCCCCCTACTTATATAGGATCTTAGACCTAGACAGGATTCCCACTGCATGGATGAAGAAAGAGCTGAAACCATGTATAGAGACACCAAGGAAGCCCAGAGCCTTCGAAGTGGTGATGTGGGCTGGGGATGGTTGGTGTTCCCATGCCACCCACCCACACGCTCACACAGGGTCCTGGGCCATGATGACAAAGGTGATCGCCCATTCAGGACAATGTAGATCAGGAACTCCCAAAAGACAGAGGCAGGAGATGTGGCTGAGGCTGCCGGCCCAGCCTCCCCATGGCAAGTGACTGCATGCAGGGAGCAGCAGGCAGAGGGCAGGACTTACCCGTGCACGCCGTGGACAGAATGAGGCTCGTAATGGTACCTTCCCTCCTGGTGTCGCATATCAATGGGTAGGGGCGCATGGAACGGTGGCAAGAGGTGCTGCGGCACTGCAGAGTGGGAGAGAGAAAAAGGACTTCAAAAACTTTTCCCCTCCCTCAAAAAGCTACTTTCAAAGGGCTTTAAAGCTCAGTGAATTTCATAGCAACAGCAGCCAGGACAAGGGGCTCTGCGGTGCCTGCGCGATCACACACCACGAAGGGGGATGAATAAATAATCAAAGTCCGCCCAAGAATCCTACATCTTCCACATAAAAGATCCCCAACTGCGCTCTTGACAAAGACAAGCAGCTAAGCACTCTTTGAACTCAGGGAGATTATAGGCAGGGCCACGAAACTGGACTCAGCCCGCAAATCAGGGCTGACAGAGCGACAGGCTCCAACTCCGCCGGCTTCTGCCCATGCTGGCCCCGGCTGCATGTGGCTCTGGCAGCACAGGTTACGGCATCCGGATGCTGCAGTGCACACAGGCTGGAGGTGTTTACCTAGAGTCATCTGTGAAGGCAGGGCCCACAGACGGCACCGCCAGCCTCGGGAAGGCCAAATCCCACCCAATTGCTGTCCTGTTTTGCTGGCAGCATAAAGCGGACGTCTATGTGAATCTGTTAGTTCTCCAGCTCTTAACACTAATTCTTGACCCCTGTATGCCATCGAGTGCCCCCAGAATCGAAAACGCCAGCACGTGCGCGTCAGTTTCCAGAGCTGAGTCAGCCTCCTATCTGAACTTGGCCTGCCCTCAACAAATCATCATGATAATTGTAGGATGCTCTTTGTTTATTTTTTAAAAAATCCTGGGTACCCTGAAGGCAAACATAATTATAGGCTTTAGGAAAACAAGGCTTTTAACAAAGTAGTTATACTGAGAAAAGGGCTAAGAAGTAGGGATTTCTTAGTCGACTCTCCCTCAGTCTGAAGGCCACAGCCCAGCGGGAAGCAGGGTTACATTTGGATTTCTGACCATTTTAAAGAAATGAGGATGGGTTTGTGATAGGTACGTACAGGTCAGCTGACTTTAGTTAACAAATGCACACACAGTCCACATGTCTGCTCTCAGCACTTGGCTGAGGGGAGTCTCCCAATGCCACCAGAGCCCAGACCACCCAACCCTACCCCTAGCTATGAGCTGGCATGCTCTGCTCAGGATTCAGGATTCAGGAAACTTCACTCAGGTCTATAAGGTCTATGGAACATTGGGAGCTTCAGGGGTTTACCGGGTAAACATGAAGTACAGGAAGCACTAAGGCTGCCTCTCTGCCCCACAAGACCAAGCAGTGGCGTGGGGTGCGTGTGCGTGTGCGTGTGTGTGTGTTTGCATGTGTTTGGTATGTGTCTAAGTACAGTGCGTGTGGTGTATGTACGTGTATGTGTGTGCTGTGTATGCATGAGTACATGTAGTGTGTAGTGTGTCTCTGTTGTAGTGTGTCTTATGCATGTGTGAGTACATGTAGTGTAGTAGTGTGTAGTGTGTGTCTCTGTTGTAGTGTTTTATGTACTACTGTGTGTATGTGCATGTGTGGTGCTGTGTATGTGCATGTGATGTGTGTTGCTGTATGTGGATATGCTGTGTTGAATGTGTATGCATGTGTTGTGGTGTATGTGTGTTGCTGTGTGCATGCACATGTATGTTATATGTATATGTGTTATGCCTATGTGCATGTGTGTTGCTGTGTGTATGTGCATGTTGCTGTGTATATGTATGTGTGTGCTGCTGTGTATACATGCATGTATGTTGTATGCCTATGTGTTGCTATGTGTATGTGCATATGCTGTGTGGTGTGTGTACATGTGTTGTCATGTACGTGTATATGCATGTGTTGCATGTGTACGTTGCTGTGTATATGTGTGTGCTGTGTGTATGTGCGTGTTACTGTGTGTATGTGCATGTGTTGTGTGTTGGAGAAGGGGCCTAAGGCTTCCAGAAAGAGGCCTGGGGAAGGGCCCCTCAGAGTCCTGCTGCAGCGGGGCCTACCCTCTGTTTTCTGGCGGCTCCTGGGGTGGAGGCAGTGAAGGGTACAGGGGAAGCACCTTCTCTTTCCCCAGGCAGGCAGGGCTGCAGGTGGCACCTCCCACCAGCTCTACTGCTCTCCAGGAGCCTCCATCACCTGTGGAATGTGCAGGCCACACACCTACACCCCTCTCTCACCCCCTGGAATCCCCAGGAGGAGCCTGGGAACACGTGTTAGTGGGTCCTCCTGTCCCAGCGGTGATGTGTGAGGTTGGCCAGGGCAGAGTAGCAATGAGCCCGCCAGGGTTGATGCTGCAGGGGTTGGTCTCAGTCTGCTGCCTCATGGGGCTCTGCTGACAGCACCTTTAGTTTTACCATTAACCTTATTCCCATTTTTCAGGAAAGAACATCAAGGCTCAGGATGGTATGACTCTACTTTCATAAAAGCAGTGATCCATCAGGCTGTAAATGATTGGTGGTCTCTGTTTCCCCTACACAGCCCAGTCCAGCACCTAGCATGCACAAGCCCCGGCACTGCCGCCCCAATGCGGTAGCACGGTGTTTGCCCCAGGACAGATGGGGGTGCATAAAGTCAGCTAGTCAGGGAAGGTGCAAGGAGCTGCACCCACGGTCCTTCCCAGACCCCTCTGCTCACCCTCAGAGAGGAGATCACATCGGTTCACACCAGCAGTTGTGAAGTATGAACAGCTGTCATCTAGAAACATGCATTCACTCATTTATTTATGCATGCATGATCTACCTTGTATCAAGCACTTGCTATGTGGCAGACAGTGTTCTAGGCCCTGGGAACAGTGTCATGACAAGATAGCCCACTGAGGGGAGACAGGTGCTGGACAAGTCAGCAAAATGTATATATGACATAGTGTCAGAGGGGGATGAAACTCAGGAGGAAATCCATCAGGGAGAGGGAACAAAGGAGACACGGATGAGGCATGGAAGTAAGCTGCCCTCTTTTTTTTGGAGACAGAGTCTAGTTCTATTGACCAGGCTGGAGTGCAATAGCGCGATTTTGGCTCACTGCAACCTCCACCTCCTGGATTATCCTACCTCAGCCTCCCAAGTAGCTGGGATTACAGGTGCCCGCCACCACACCCAGCTAATTTTTGTCTTTTTAGTAGAGATGGGGTTTCACTGTGTTGGCCAGGCTGGTCTCTAACTCTTGACCTCATGATACACCCGGAGAAGGAGCTCGGGGCAGAGGGAACAGCAAATGCAAAGGGCTGGTGGCAGGAGAACTCAGTGATTTCAGCATAATTAGGCAGGCACAGAAGGATGGATGGAGGTGGAAATACAGGAAAGAAGGTCCTATCATACTAGCCAGGCTGTGGGAAGAACCTTGAGATTTTTTTCTGAGCCATTTGGGAAGCCCTTTGTGAAATGCCATACAAGGAAGGTCCAAATGCTGCGGAACAGTGGTGCACATCTGCAAGGAATCCCGGACTGGCCCTGCCACTAGGTGGCCATGGAACTTTGGGGAACTTATGTCCCTTCTCTGGGTCTCATAGTCTTCATACAACAGGGATTAGAGGAGCTCTGAGGTCCCTTCCTGCTGGCACATTGCTGCTATCTGTAAATGGTTACCCACTTTCCAGGCAAAAGGCCTCGCTTATTCCAGCCAGTGACATCCCAAGGCTTCAGGAGGGACCCCCTGAGCAGGCCCAGACCGGGGCTCTGGGTGCAGGTGCTGGCTCATCTTTGTGGCCCTATATGTATAATGACTGACCCAGTGGCTTTTCTAAACCCACTTGACATACCAGCCCCAGCCCCTGTCCTCTGAGCCCAGTTATAGTAGGATGGCACCCCAACAGCCCCCTACACACACATGCACACATGTACACACAGTCTCTACAGACCAACTTTTCACCCACACAACCTGAGGGATGAAGGTTGACCCTGACTCATTGGTGGTCTCTTTCAGGCCAGTATGAATTGTCCCACAGCCCCCGATGGAAACATTCAGAAGTGAGTGCTCTGCTCAGAGCCCCCAGCCAGGCTGAGGAGGGGGAAATTCTGCTTTCCAGCTCTGGTGAGAAACCACTGCATCCAGAGGCTCCAGAAGCCCACAAGGAACATAAAGATGCATGGGAAGAACAGGTGCTGCCTTGAGTGACATCCTGAGCCAGAAACTTGCAAACACGGCTTTCATTGTTGGCTTTTATGGTTTTTTTCCCCAAGTAAAAGAAAAAATCCAAATTTAATCATGTCCTTCTGGCAGAGGGACACACACACCACCCTGCCCCCAAACACACACACCCCATATGCCGTTTCAAAGAAATGCCTCTCGTTTTAAGTTTCTGAGGAAGAACCTCTAAGATGGGAATTTTCAATGGATCACCACTCCCCTCTAGAAGATGCACATTTGTTTTTGATCCTACACAGAAAGCCCAACAGCCTGAGAAGCTGAGGGTGGCCAAGTGATGGCTTTTTCTTTAAAATCCTGGAATTTTCTATGCAGCAGTTTCAACACCAAATGCTCCTTGCTGGCTGTCCTCTCAAATGCTCCTTGAGGGCAGTGAGGGGGCAAGGACAACCCTTCCCTAGAAGCCTGGCTCAAGTTAATGCCCCATTAGCAATGATCCAGTGGATTCCTGGGGGAGAGAAGGAGGTAGGGGTCTGCAGAGTTCAGACAAAGAATCGAGAAAACTGGGTCATGGAAACGTGACCGGGCAGCCTCCGTCAGCAGCCGGAGGAATTCTCGTCGGATGAAGTCATGTGTTGCCACAGCGCAGAGGCACTGCCCCGTGGCTGGGCTCCCAGAGAGGCCCGAAGGGCTGTTCCATGGCAGAGAGGACAGCGAGGTGAAAGCAGCCACCTCTCAGGAGAGACTGCCTGTGTTGGGGATGTCCCGGCCCTCTGGGGTGTCCAGTCCTAGAGATTAACACTGTCTCCAGTTACTGCAGTCTCTCCCATCAAGACTGTGGGAGGGAATTAGCTCAGAAGCACGTGGCCGCTATGCACCAGGCTAGCCTGGACCAGAGAATAAATGGGTTTCAGAGAGAAACTAAGTTGCCCAGCACCGATGGAGGGAAGGTGAGGCCCAGCCTTGTACAATACAGGTCACTGTTATGATGAGGCGGCACAAACACATCTCAGTGCAGCTTGTGCACCAGGAAGGGAGGCAATGGCAGGGCTGGGGCCTGGATCCTCATCCTTCTTGGGCAACTGGCCCACACTCCAGGGTCACCATGTAGGAGGCCAGTGCGGTAGCAGCATCCATGACCAGGATCAAGGAAGGGCGCATGAGGCCTTTGGTTCTGAATGTGAGGGCCCTCAGCCCCTTGGCTGTGGCCGGGATGGGAAAGCCCGGTGACGCTGAGTGTTGCTGTGGAGGGTTCCAGGGATTGGCTCCCATGCTTTAGGGGTGAATCCCAGGGGGCAGTGGTGGATCCACATGGAGCAGCCATGCTGCACTCACTGGGCAGGTCCCATGTCAGGACCATAGGTCCCCATGCCGTGTCTACCTGTCACACTCAGGTGACCTCTGAGATGCCTGCACATACCTTCACAGCCTTCAGGCCAGGAGGCCTTCGATCTGTGTGGGACTCTCACAGCACTCACATGCAAAGCACTCATAGGGCACCTGCTCTGCATCGGTCACTCTTGTGTGCTGAAGCAGACTCCACTGAGCTGAAGTGGAGGCGTTCTTACTTGGCATGGCCCTGAGATGACTGAGGAAGGGCTTCTTGACCTCCGATTTCATTCTCACTATGGGGGACTTTGGGATTTTCCAGTTAACAGTTACTTTATCATGTTCCTTTAACTTAGAATTCCTTGCATATTAAGTAACATCCAGCACAGTGTTATCTTCTTAGAAGCAAACAGAACTTGGGAAAGCCATGGGAATGAATTCACACTAAAGTGTAGGTGGCTTACTGGTTGCTTTTCTCCTTATGGAAAGAACTAGGCACAAAATACACTGATATCTTCGGCAAAAGAAGGTGCTAGTATAGAGGAGAGAAAAAAGCAGTAGAGGGGCAGGCTGGAAGTCAAGGTGACCTTTACAGTCAGAGTGAAGTCCAGCTTGCTCCTGACTCATCAGCCAAAGGACAGTCCTACAGGACATCACCTGTACCTGTTGTCTAAGGAGCTTGGGAGAGGAGCAGAACACACCTGAGCCATGAATCCAGACAGACCTGAGTGTGAACCATGGCTCTGTCTTTGCTAGCAAGTGATAAGCGTTTCAGCTTCAGTTACATCATCTGTAATATAGGAATGACAACAACCCAACTGCTGTGAAGAATATTTATGGTGGGCTGGGCGCAGGGGCTCAAGCCTGTAATCCCAGCACTTTGGGAGGCTGTGGTAGGTGGATTACCTGAGGTCAGGAGTTCAAGACCAGTCTGCCCAACATGGAGAAACCTCGTCTCTACTAAAAATATAAAAATTAGCCAGGTGTGGTGGCACAGGCCTGTAATCTCAGCTACTCAGGAGGCTGAGGCAGGAGAATAACTTGAACACTGGAGGTTGCAGTGAGCTGAGATGGCGCCAATGCACTCCAGCCTGGGAGACAGAACGAGACTCTGTATCCAAAAAAAAAAAAAGAATATTTATAGTGTCCACAGAATAGAAACCTAATAAGTGATAGTGCCCTTCCCCATCTCTGAGCAGATGTGACAAGTGTCTCAGTGCTATGGTAATGAAAGGAACTTTTCCTCCATTCCCAGTATAAGGGACATTGAGATGTATCAGACAGAAATTTAAATGTGGCATCCACTGTTACATGTGTACTCCGTGCAAACTCACTGCTTGACAGAGCGAGGATGGAAGAGCTGACAGAAGTCACGGCTTTGCAGGAAAGATCTTTTATAAATTAGTCCCTGCTGGCTGCCCACCCCTGTTCCCAGGTGACCCTTCCCCAAAAGGCTTAGGCTGGCTACTCCAAGCTCCGGTGTTTCCCACTATTCTTTCCCTACTCTCTGCTGCCCAGAGAAAATAAGCAGGGGAGGGATCCTACATGGTGGTCTGGGAGTTCAGGTGAATACGTCGCGAATTCTGTTTAAAAGGAGGGCTCCCTCTCTCCTTATCACATCAGCCACATAACCCCTTGGCTGCAGCAATAATACCCCTCTTGGGAAAGTCAGCAGCAAGAGAAGCCCAAGGCAGAAGGGGTTGTGCCCAGGTCCCAGGCTGCGACATCTCATGCAAGGCCCCTCCTGTGTGAGGATGGGGTCCCCTCTACAGTTCAATTCTGTTACACCAAACCCAGTACTACTACCCTCCAGGGAAGTGGGGGCATGGATGGCCTGGACAAAGCTGCCAGGAGGGCAAGGCTGGGCAGGGCGTTGCATCTTCAGGCTGCTTCTGGGCTCTGCCACGAAGCGTCTGCACAGGCTCAGGACAGAGTGGGGCTTGCACGCACACATCTGCCGTCTCAGGGCCCTGGGCCAGGTCTGAGTTGTCTAACAAGAACAAGTGCACCACTGGGTATGAGGTCATCAAAGACTCTCCAGTCTCAACAGAGAGAAAGTGAGAGTGACTGCTACTTTCCATTCCACGCTTAATGTACAATTTGGTCCATTAAACCATTTAATCCTTTATGAAACAGGAATGGTAAGACACCTTATGAAATGAAAAATGTTAATCTCATGGGTAAGGATGGCGATCAGCACCATCATTATGGCAATAAACCTCAGAAGGCCAGGAGCTCCCCGATGCTGCTGGATGTCAGCTTCCTGTTTGCATGGCTAAGGTCTCTTCTGGTCATTTATTCTGGGCTTGTCATAAATCCCATGAAGCAGGACTCTGGTCTCTCCTATTCCTATGGAGATCCCTGGCCCAATCCCCAGGGAAGTGGGACCTAAAGGCTTCCCAGAAGATAGCAGAAATGACACCAGCTTCAAAGAAGAGGCTGAATGCTCTCTCCTTCAGCCACCCAGGTCTGATCTAGGGACACGATATAGTTTAGACACATTGCTCCACTAATATGTCCTTGACATACACAGGCTTCAGGCCCCACCAAGCCCAGTTCTGCAGCTGGGCTTGTCTCTGGAATCCACGGCAGAGCTGCCCACCACCCAGGGCAGAGTTCTCCATCCGCAGCCAACCGCAGCCTAGAGAATGGAAGTCACAACCACATGGCCTGCTATAGGCCAAGCCTTCCCCTACTCGGTCAATGTAAGAGGATGCTGCTCGTGTGTTCTGGAAGCCACAGAGAACAAGACGCACAATTCCCGCCCACCGGGAGTGCCCCAGGGGTGCTGCTGTGTAAGCCACTGCCACAGTTGGAGAGCCTGGCCTGGATTCAGCGAGGCCCACGCAGCACAAACTGCCCAAGTGGCCTCCAAGTCAGGAAAAGATTTCCATGAGGTCTGGAGCAGCCAGGAAGGCTCCCTGGAAGAGGCCAGACCTGGCAGAGCCAGAAGGAAGGGGGAGGATGGTAGGTTCTTCAGGCTCGGGGCAGTGCAGACAGCCCAGGATGCCCAATTGTGCCCTGGCACTGAATCAAGTGAAGTGTAAGCCCTGGTGCAAAGCATGTGGCCTCTCTCATACATACAGGACTAGGAACCTCTCTTGCTGGTGTCCTCGAGAGGAATACAGGATGTAATATACATAATAAGAGGCACATGATGAAGCACCTACTAAGCTCTGACACGGGTGCTTCTCAGGCTGGGGCTGAACCCTGTTCCCGCAGCTCCTGCCTCAGTGATACTGGGTCTGTCTCGGAGGTTCTCAGTGATGCAGAGGCTGCAGCTCCACGGACCACACTGGGAAACTCACAGGCGCTTTTCCATTTCCACACTTGCTGTGGCTCTGTAGTTCCCATGTGCTCAGTAAGGAAGGGGAAATCATTTCTCACGTCCGTACGCCTGCCAGACATTGTACTAGCTGGAGAAATTCAATACAGAAGATCAGAGAGGCAGCAGTAGGGGTGGCATTTTAATTCTGATGACCATTTACCAGGGCTTCTGTGCAGCAGCTGCAAGGGGTCTGGGTGTCGCTGGGAATGCAGGTTTGGAAGGCATCTAGGGGTCTGAGCTTTTTGATGGTACAAGCATGAAAGTGCACACCAGGGCTGGGAGAAGCTGCAAGGGACTTCCTCCCCTTGCTAGGGAGCCTTGGTCAGTTCTGAGATCCTAATACTTTCAAAGGCCAGCACTTCAGCCACGTGACCCCAGATAACCAGGTATTCTCCAATGAGGATGAAGCCACCGGCCTGAACGTCAGAGGTAGGAAGCAGCAAAAGAGCAGAAGTCATGGAAAGCCTCCTTGCCCAGGGCTGGACAGAGACGGCTTCAGGGCCTTATGCAAATGGCATCATGATTTTCAATAATAAGCCACAGCACAAGGGACTTCCAGAGGCCTTCCTGATGCCCAGCCACCAGCCCACAGGAAGCATTTAATAAGAATAATATCCTGAATGGCCACTCCACAGCATGCAACTAAAAAGTGCTTCTGTCTTGCTTGGGGGAAAAAAAGTGGGGGGAGGAATTAAAATCAGACAGGAAATTCCAACACCACGAGCTGGCTGGTGTCCGGCTGGCTGAGGCCCAGGCCACTCATGCAATCAGGCCTGCCCTGCAGACACAGACTAGCAGGATCGTGGCCTCTGCTGGTCTGCCCACGTACACTGCCCACCCCAGGCTGAGGTGTTACTTTACAAATTAGCTGCTGAAAGAGAGAGTGTGATGGGCTGAGGCCAGCACAGCCACTCCATGCTGGGCAAAGTCCTGACACTGGTCTCCCGGTGGGGGCAGGCAGGGACGAAGAGGGACCTGCACATCTGGCCCCGTGCCATGTGGGCCTTGCTGCTCGGGAGCCAGGCGGTCATGAGATCTGTTCCTTGCAATAGTGGCCCTGAGGTAACAAGGAGACAGACCACAAGAGGCGGCATGGTGTCCCAGAGGACAGTGCTGAGGCTGCTGCTGGTGCCCCAGCCAAGTCTGGCTCCACTGCTGACTCACTGAACCTTCCTGTGCCCCCATCTGTAAAATGAGGATAGGGACAGGGACCATCTCAGAGGGAGACCGTGAAGCGGAGAAGAGCTTGTGCAGGGCTACGCATGCAGTTGGGCCCCCAAGGGTGCCGGTGTGGCCATCCCTATGACCCCTCTGCTGGGCCCTTTCTCTTTGGCAAGGGGTGGGAGACAGGGGTGAGCTCCAGAGGGACACTTGGGATCCCCATCATCATAGGGAATAGGGTGGGCTCCCCGCCTGTCTGGTAGACACGTGGGGTCCCAGATTAGAGAATTTTGGGGCTGGAAGAAACAACAGGGATGGTCCAGCTTGATTAAGGTTGGAAACTCTTCTTGGCCACAGAATGTTTCTAAAAAAGTAGTGTGCAGGCCTCCCCACCAAAAAACACAATAGATTTGAAGCCAGGAGGACAGTGGCTCCCAGGGACCCTGGCACCTTGCAGAATGCAATGCAGAAAGCAGGAATCCAGCCCAGGAGCACGGAGGAGATGGTACCTAGGCCCTAGTGCTCCTTCCACCGGTCTTCCAACCAAATCAGCTGGGAATCTGACTCCTTGGATGAATGATGTAATACATAGAAACAATGCATATAAGGCATTTCAAGGAGGATCAACAGGACTTGGTGACTGACTCATAGGCCAGGGCTAGTCCGGGTGGCCTGGGATGGATTCAGGCTTTCCCCTAAAATCTCACTGCTTCTTACAGACTCACTTGCCAACACACGCTGGTGACCCCGTCAGCTGGCAGGGAGCTCATCAGTGGCAATGCTGACTGGTCCCCGTCCAGGAAGCTCACGTGTCATAGGGCAGTTAGCCCTTTCAGGAGGATGACCAGGCCACTCCTCTGTCTGGTCCCCATGGGTCCTGAAGGTGTCATTTGCTATTCTGTGAACTTAACTAGCGTCCAGCTCCTTTCCTGCAGAGCCCCAGCAAGAAGTTTGCTGATCTGGCTCATACGTCCTGCCAAGAGCACTAAGCCCCTGTTTTGCCCTCTGGCATAGCTCTCGAGGCGACAGTGAGGCCACCACATTTGTTCTCCACCAGGCACTGGTGGTGGTTTCCCAGGCTGAGCCAAGGCACCTCTTTATTCCAGGCTGCATTCTGAGGCAGGGCCTGCCACAGACAATCAATAACCTTTAAAACCAGGTAGCGGAATCAGCCACCTGGACAAGCAAACAAGCACTGGGGCTGGACTATCCTTCTGCACTCAATAGGTGAACGACAAAATGCTCTCCATTCCTTCATCCAAGCAGGTCCCGTAAGGACCACTTCCTGGGAGCCCCTTATCAGTTCCAATAATTATGTTGCTCAAAGGGATCCTTTAAAACACTCTACCTTGGACTAGAATCTTCCCTAGGTATCCACCCATCCAATGCAGCCCGGGCTAACAGAAATACAATGTGGCCACATATGTTATCATAATTTTTCTAGGAGCCACATTCTAAAAAAACTAAAAAGAAACAGGCAATTATTTTAATAATACGACTGAATCAGTATATAAAAATACTGTCACTTCTACATGGAACCAGTATAAAATTATTAATTAGATGTGTTACATGCTTTTATTCCTACTGCGTCTTCAAAACCTGGCAAATATCCTGCACTCACAGTACATCTCCACTAGGATAGCCACCTCACAAGCACTCAGCCACACACAGCTTGCGGCTACCCTACTGAACAGCTCAGGCCTAACGCGTTATCCTTACCGACTTCCAACCACTGTGGAATTCTCATCTAGTTTAGTAGAAGTCCCATCCATACACAAAACACGCTGATGTGAAATCTCCCCAAACCTCAGTCCTTCCTAACTTTTGAGTCTTACCTTCCCACCAACTTCTATTTGGTCGCTTAAATTGGCTGTTGAACAAACAGTTACAATTTCTTTTTTCTTTTTTGAGATAGAGTCTTGCTCTGTCTCCCAGGCTGGAGTGCAGTGGCGCGATCTCAGCTCACTGCAACCTCTGCCTCCCGGGTTCAAGCAATTGTCCTGCCTCAGCCTCCCAAGTAGCTGGGATTACAGGTGCCTACCACCATGACCAGCTAATTTTTGTATTTTTAGTAGAGATGGGGTTTCACCATGTTGACCAGGCTGGTCTCGAACTCCTGACCTCAAGTGATCCACCCGCCTCGGCCTCCCAAAGTGCTGGGATTACAGGCATGAGCCACAGCACCCGGCCCAAACAGTTATTATTTCTTCCCTCCTTTACTCCCTCCCTTCCATGTATTTGACTCACAAGCATTCCCAGGATTGTAGGAGGGTTACTTGCAATTCTATGGGTGACGCCAGTGCCCCACCCAGGGGAGTAAGTCAGCCTATGGCTCCCTCCCCGACCCTTCCACACCTTTGACCTCTCCGCACAGAACTGGTCAGCAGCACCTTCCTTAATTTTGCCCTGGATCACTGTCTGCTGCATACTTGATAAGCTTGGAGTGTTCCCAAACATGGGAATGAGTGTATGGACTCCTGAGACCTTCGGACAAATAAGAGGGTCCCCAGAAAGCAAAGCCCATGCCGGGATCATGAGGGGCAGTGTGTCAGGGCCGTGGAGAAACACTGGCCAAGCCACATTACACTTCTGGAAGCCTGGCTCCCTGCCCGTGTGATTCCGGACCCAGTTAACTGAACGATGGTTGGAGCACGTGCCATTCCCACCATGTTCCCCACTCCCCACCAGTGACCCTGTGGCGGATGAAAACAGTATTTCTCTTTACTGGGATACGGTGTCTACCAGCAGGACTGGAGGCCAGTCCATGAGTCCGTGGGAAAAGCCTGCACCCCTATTTTGTTGGTTCAGAAACTGACACCAACAAAAATGCAGCCTCATGACCCAACCCTCCAGCCCCGAGCAGTACCCAGAATCTTACTTCCTAGAAAAAGACTAGAAGAAAGGGAGGAGGAAAACACTCCAAAGCCTTCCTGACATCAAAAAAACCTCTTGCAAAACAATATTTTGATGAGCTAAGCGTGTGAATTAAAAGCAGATGGAGTCTACTTCCTCTAAAATAAACAGGGTCTAAAATCTAGGGGAAGACTCCCAAACGCAACGTGTTTTGGGGCTGGAGGAACCAGAGCTGCCCTTCCACAACCCAACAGCAGCCTGGGCTGTGTACTCTCATCTGAGGTGTTTGTGGGCAAAGGCCCTGCTCCGTGGGTCCAGTCACACCCCAGTAGAGGGGACCGGGAGGAGGGTCTGAGTGACTGACAGGTGGACCCCAAGTACAGCCATCACCAGCAGAATGGAGTCAAAAGCCCCAGCCTGGCACTCCGGACCCTCCAGGTTCTGCCCCATAGACTCTCCCAGCCTCACGGTCAAATGATAGTCTTGCAGACCCCATGCCTCCTAGGCTGCAACCAGCCCGGCAACCAGCCCCCACCCTGCCCCACCACACCCCCTTGTACTCATCACGCCAACTCAGTTCACCCTCAGCAACCCCAGTCCATGGTGCCTGCCTCCAGGAATCTTTCTGGACCTTTCTTCTGCCACCCTCCTCCACAGCAGGCAGACGATACTCCCTCTATACCATTTCCTGTAAACCAACAACTAACCCAGTGTGTGGCATGGAGGAGGTGAGGAGTATGTGCCCAGTGAGTGAATGAATGAATAAATGAATGAGTGACTCCTCCCACTACTGGAAAACAGAACCCATGGATAACAAGGGTGGCCAGTAGCTACTGACGGTCAGTCTGAACTAATTTAGGACCAAAGAGAGAAAGCCTTGCTGCGAGGGACAGCAGCTAGTAGGAGACAGAGCAGGAGTCCCAGGAGTCAGCCACACGCTGGTCCTTCCTTGGACACTGAAAACCGAAGTGGTTCTCACAGCCAATGCACAGAGCTTCCTTCACACTGGTGTCTTCCTGAGCATGTCACGTTTGTTAAGTCATTTCATTCTCATAACAGTTGATGAAGGTATTATTACTACTGTCTCCCTTTTACAGATGAGGAAATTGGGCACGGAGAGTTGAGTAACTTGCCCTGAGACAGTCAAATGGCTAATCTGTGTCACAGCCAGGCCTCATGCCCATTCCTCCAAATTCCAGATGTGAGTGGGCTGGGGTGGGGCAGTGTGAGCTCTTCTAGGACCAGGAAGAAGAAATGAGTCCAGAGGGAGGCCCAGGTCCCAGTCTTTGCCCAACTCAGCCCCCCTTCTCCTGGGTGCCCACTCGCCCTCAGGGCAGCCTGGGCCAGGCAGCGGCGTGATAAGGGCCACAGGTGTGTGATGGGGGAAGGAGCAGCACTCTTCGACCCAGCCCTGGTAAGGAGGTGGAAGAGTGCTACTTATAGAATCCTGGAATACCAACAGATTCCAGGAAACACAGGCCAGCCCTATTATGTCCACTTCATTCGTGGTCTTTCCAAAAGGAAATGTAACCCCTTAAAACAGAATGGGTCTGCCATGCAGCGGCATCCAGGTACCCAGAGAAGTCGGAGGCAAGTCTGGGAGGGGCCCAGGGGAGGGGAGTTATCTGCTTCCCCAGCTGTGCTCCTGGTGGCTGCTAATAACCTCCATGGATCATTCTGCCTGGCTCGGAAAACATTCTGACTGGCGTTAAAAATGGGCCCCTCTCCTGACCGTGGCTTGGCGCCCTGGCGGCACATGCGGGATGCTGGTTGTTAGCATGCTGCTTGTGTAATTAGGGCAGCGAGGATGGCAAAGGGCCCACCCCAGGTCCCCAAGAGTGATTGCAGTTCAGAAAAAGCACCCACTTGGTTTTGCACTGATTAATGATGGGCCCCGATAATAGCCCTGCTTAACACAGGAGTTTGTCAAGATTAAGTAATTGCCTTAAACAAAAAGTGTATTATCTTTAAGGCCCCTCTGATGAATGACTGGTGCTAGGAAATGGGGTGATGGATGTCTGTGACTTCCTGCCACCATTCCTCCCCATTTGCATAAATTAAAACCCATCCCTTGATTAGGTAAGAAGCCCGACAGACCCTGCCAAGGGACCAGGTGGCTGAGGGCCCTGCTGTCACCCCTGCCTCAGGCCCGCTGACCTCTGGGAGGCCCGCAGACCACTGGGAGGCTCCAAACTGCTTGTTAGCTTGGACATAGGCCTCACAGGCAGGGGTAGACCAGATGCCCCAGGGGGATCGAGGTTGGGATATGACAGCTAAAAGGAAGATGTCACAGCACAGGGACACGGAGGCAACTCAAAGGGACATGGGACCAAAAGCCCCAAGTATGGTTGGACTGAGGCTCACTCCACCCTCAGTTGGCCCTACACGGAGGAGCTGTAGCTATGACTTCGGTCACAGGTCCCTTATGAAATTAATCTGTACAAAGGCCTACAAAGAGTCTGCTGCCCCCACCTGTAGCGTGGGTTTATAAATGAGGGGTGTGCATAATCTAACCACCATCACAGAAGCATACTTGTACACCTCTGAGCATCAAGTTGCCAGGTCTGGAGCCATGAAATCAATGTCCCTTGAGCATTTCTTTCCTTCCGGATACCACTTTGCAAAAGACAATTCATAGCAAGGGACAGAGTCAGGTGCAATGGGAGGAAGCTGACATGGGGTGGGACTGAGCAGAGATACTAGCTGAGAGAAGGGCAGCATTTGAGAGGAGGCTGCAGGGCCCAGCCGGCCAGGGAACACCAGGTGGGAGGCACCTCCAGGTGGTCTCTCTGTGGGACCCAACCAGGAAGAGCACCTTGGGCAGGAGCACCACTCACCAAGCCAGCCAAAAGGCAGAAGGTGCATTTATTCCCAAGTAGGCATGACAACAATCATGCCACAGTCCTGTGGCTCCGGGGACCGGAGAACTCAGGATCCCTCACAGCCTCTCTGTGGGAGCTTAACTACTCAGCACAAGCCATGGACTACACTGCATCCCAACTCCCCACCCTGGGTCAGGGATGCACTTTCCAGGCACAGACAGAGGCAGGGTTAATCTGGGCACTAAATTGAAGCCTTCTCAGCCTGCATCTGATTCCTGCAGACTGTCTGTCCTCCAGGACTCTGCTTAGTGGTTGACTCCCCGCTTCCTTTCTGGGCAAACTAAGATTCCCAAACCAAACCACCCACCCCGAATCTGCCTCCAGGCTAGAGTGACACCAGCTAGAGCCGGGAGCTGTTCCCATAACATTGGTTTTCCCCTAAACCACAGTTTCAGGGCACATGCCATGTGTGGCCCATTGATGGGAGGGGCTGGGGCCGGGGGCCCAAGCAGTGGCCAGCTATGGGTTGGGGGCAGGGTGCCTTCCCTCCTAGGAAGGGGAAACTGCCTTCTTCCACACCCCAGATGGCTGCAGGCTCGCACAGTTCTTAGCCCAGAACTCAGGCTTCTTTTCCCTTTTCAGGTGCTGAGAGGGACCCACAGAGAATGACTCTAGAGCATGAGTCTGCAGGATGGGGCAGATCCAGTGCTAGGAGAGGTGGGGCCTCAATACACAAGGGGCTGGGAAAGGAGTCCCCAGGCAGCTGCCCAGAGGGGAGGTGGGATGCCACCTCTCTTGTTCTACCCAAGTGTGCACAAATGAGTCACCCTGAAAGCCATGCTCATGCCACACTCTGGACAGTCTTGGGCACCCTGTCCCAATGGCCAGCTCTGCTCAGGCCAAAGCCAAGCACGGCTGAGTGCACAGACCACCAAACCAGGCCCCCCCAGGCCACGGCTCCTCTGCTGTCAGAGTCCCCACTATCAAAAGTCCCCACTGCTGACCCCACGGAGCCAGGGGCAGGTTTAATGACCTATAATCAGGCCTCATGTGAGCAGGAGGCCATCCTGTGCCAGGGCTCCTGAGGACAGTCTAGTTGCCTATCCCAGACAGTGAAAGAGGATCAACAAACACCCAATGAGGGCAGCAACCGCCACAGCTACACCATTCCTGATAGTAAGACCGCTTTTCCACGCCTAGCAATCCAGTGGGAAGCACTCGGTGAGTACCTACTGAGTGACGCACAATGACAAAAACAGCTGTGAGTGCCCCTGCAGGCATGGTTGTGGGCACACTTCATATTCATGTGTTGATTTCCCTTCATATCAACTCTGTGTGTGTGTGTGTATGTGTGTGTGCATGTTGGGGAATTATGATCACCACACCCATTTATACTGAGGAAATGGAGGCTTGAGGAGTACATGACTCATCCAAGACCACACAGTGAGGAACTGTCAAGGAAGATCTGAACCCTCGCCTGTGATTCTCCAGCTTGCAGGCTTAAGCAGCCACCCCCCTGCCCGCTGGCTGGCGAGGAAGATGCCATGCAGATGGTGGCTGCTCTTTCCCATTACAGAGCCTGGCTGGACAAGGGGAGAAGCAAAAGCCCCTGACTACAGAAATGCACTCCCCATGGCAATGGAGAAATCAGCCCTGTAGGGTCTCCCCGCTGAAGTCACTGCCACCCAGAGCCCAAGTCACCAGGCTCCCAGTTCAGTCTCTTCTGCCGTGCAGTCCACGCCTGCAGGTCAGGGAAGTTTCTCTACATCTCTAGAGCAGATGCTGGGCCCGAGATCCTGCAGATTCCTGCAGACTCCCGCAGATTCCCACAGGATCTCAGGCCCAGACTCTGCTCTAGAGATGCAGAGAGGAGAAAGTGCTGGCCCAGGTCTCAAGGACCTCCCAGGCCAGTGGGAGACACCTGTCAACAGGTGAAGCCAAGCTGAGGAGAGGGCCGGGAAGGCACACACAAAGGTGCAGGGATGAGGAGCAGCCGAGTCTCCTGGGATGCCGAGAGCCTGGTGCGGTCACAGCCTCAGCAGCAAGGCAGCAGGTGAGGGCTGGGCTGTGACCAAGGCTTGTCTGATGTAAGGACGCTGGGCACAAGTCTGCTGGTGATGTAGAGAAATTAGGAAGGTTTATGCAAAGGAATGACAGAGCCAGGTTGATGTGGAGGGTGGGGTGTGTGAATGATGCTGCAGACAAGGAGATGAATTAAGATGCTGGTCTTACCTTGTAATCACTGGGTGACAGATGGAGAGCCTCTACCAGGGCAGGGAGGGAAGAGGTGGCCAGGAGGGAGGGGGGCACTCATGCTCAGTGCAGGATGCAGGACCAGCAGGACGCTGCTAAGTGGGGACGCAGGGAGGGCAGGTCAAGCATTCTGGAGGAAGAATACTAACTACCTTGGGTGGGTGGTGCGTCCTCAACTATGAGAGGGGCACAGGGGAGAAAGCCCATACTGAGGGCGAGAAAATGGGTGGTTTCTCACATGCTGAGTTTGGGATGCTGTGGAACCCAGGGTGGCTGTGTCCAGAGACTAGTGAGGGAAAGGAGGCCAGAGCTGGGGGCCCGGCTCTTGGTGGGAGGCTGTCCTCCGGGAGACATTGGGTGGTGGCTGTGACCTTGAATGAGGATGATATTGTACACGGCCAGAGTGTAAAGAGAGGGAGTGGCTGGGGACAGGGCCCTTGCCTGAGCTGCCTGGTGCTCACCTGGCTCCTTGGTTTCTGACCTTGGGGCATTGTCCTGAGCCGCTGGCCTTGCCGGCTGAATCCGGATCCTGGTGCTGCACTCCCTTCCAGCCCGCCTCTAGTCCAAGGCATGAGAGGGCAAACCCCATGGTCTGCACCCAGCACTTCTGGGTGAGGGCCTGATATGTGGAGTAGGCCTCATCATCCACCTGCTAGGATAGGCAGGGAGAGGGGAAACCACTCCAGGGATGTAGCCACCCAAGTCCCACCTCCCATCATCCCCTCAAGTCAGAGTTCCAAGTCCTGGTGGTTCTGGGGGACCTGACTTCCTATTGAACCCCTCATCTGCTCCCCACTGTGCTGCCTGAGACCAGGCTCCTGGCCCGGGCTCCCCAAGTAGGTGCGGTTGCTGGCAGGAGGCTGGGCTCAGGTGGCTGTGCCCACGGGGAGCAGGGCATGCCTTCATGGAAAAGAGTAGGCTACGCAGGTAACTGGAGCCCAGCGACAGGCAGGGGAAAGGATGAGCCGAGTGCACTGAACACCTGGGTGGACACTGGGATCCATGCAGGGGCAGGGGCAGTGTGGTCCACCCCCAAATCAGCCCCTGCTCACCTCAGGGCAACGCCGACACCTGTGTCACAATCGGCTAAGGTGTGTTGGGCGCTACGTTGGGTCCTGACGGAATAAAAAAGAACGAGAGAAGCCCAGGCCTTCCTGGAGAACACTTCTTCCTGTTGAAGGGCCCTCCAAACGTGGGCCTGAGCTGTGCCCCAAGCCCAAGCCCTGAGCAGCCACAGGGCAGTGGACAGAGGCCTGCCCAGGTCAGCCTGGCCTTTGGCAACTCACTGCTCCCAGACACAGAGAACTCATCCCAAGCTCTGGGTGTGTGGACAGGAGGAGGGCTTTGGTTTCCTAATCCTGACACTGCCACTTAACAGCTGGGAGACCTTGGGCAGATCTCCCAACCTCTCTGACTCTCCATTTCCTCCTTGCAGGTCAGCAGAAGCGGGATCACACACACAGAACCTCGTGCCCCGGCTGGCTGGATGTCGGTACGCTGGCCCCTCTGGTAGGCAGTTCTCCCACCTTCCAAGTCAGCAGCTGGAGACAGACACCCACTGACGCTGTGGGGAGACCTGTTGAGGATCCGGCAGTTTCCCCACAGCAGCAGGCTGGGTTTGGCCTTCCCCTCCCCTCCTCCTTCTCTTCCTCCTCCCTCCTCCTTTGCAGGAACTGAGAGCCCCCTTTTACAGCCCCTCACTGCAGGCCCCAGGGGAACCTGAGGCTGCCAGAAATGACTGCTAATACTTCCAGGCACATTTACTGAAACCTTTTGACACGGAGGATATTTTTATGAGATAAGTGCCCTGTGTCGATATCAACTGGCAAGTTTCATTGCTCACATTTCAGTCCTGCAAAAAGCCTTTTTCAATCACTGTCCGTGGCAACGATAAACTTTAATGGCTGAGGGAAAGCCTGCAGCTCAGGCACTCTGTCCTTCCTGCCTCCCTGCCCCACGCTGGCCAAACTCCCTCCACTCACTCTGCTGGGCCAGAGGCCAAAGCACAGGGGCCAGTAGAGGTGGGGGAGACATCATCTGCCCCCACCTCACCTCTTTTATTTCCCAACTTCGGTGGCTTGCAGGCCCTGGAGGCACATGAGAGACACTAGGGAATCAAAAGAGGTCAAAACTCAGCCCAGTACAGAAGCAGACTCTCTGGGGTGGCTCTGGGCACTAGCGTTTTAAAAAGCTCCCCAGGGGATTTCATTGGGCAGGGGGTGTTGAGAACAGCTGCACCTCCTCCTGGGAAGGTGGGTCCTCCCTCGGTCAGTGCCATGTCCCTTGGCAGGCTGCTCCATGGCTCACACATGTTCACCTGAACCAGGAGGTGCCAGGAAGATGTTCTCCACTTGATGGTAGAAAAGCAAAACCCAGAGCTCCCAAGGTCACAGAGAGCCAGGGACCGATAGGCTCTCAGAGCCCCAGGGCCCTGCCTTCCCACCAGAGCAGGCAGGGTTTAGAACGAGCGTCTGGGTGAAGACTGGTCTGGGGCTGCCCCACAGCAGGCACACGTTCATGCTCAAGGAATGAAGAATGAGTGAATGAATGAATACATGAATGATTTTACCTACAGGAACTGATTCAGCCATCTCAGTGTCTTACAGCTAAGGATACTGCTTGGTGTTCCAAATGCTCTTTCCAAAAGGGCCTAGATTGTTCCAGAACTCAAGGGCCTCCATCCTCCCAGTCACTCTTAGCAACATTTACAGAGCTGTGCCCACTGCCCATGGCTGTCCTCATGGAATAAACATATGCCTGGGGCTGAGGTGAGCTGGGGAGGACAGCGCTTCCTCCCCACCCCTGGATCATACTCCATGCCTGCCATAGTCCCTCAAGGCTCCCCATCGCCCACCTGCCCCTCCCTAACCTCCCCTCCCTGAAAGCCCACCTGCAGCAATGAATCCCTGACTTTCCTGGCCCATGAGAAGTCACCACAGTCAGGCTCTGTCTGCCCGGGCACATCTACCTGCCCTCTTCACTGGTTCTTGGTCTTCATCCCTCTGGATCCTTGGGGAGGAACATATCTGGGCTCAGCAGGAAAGAGGGGCAGAACAGCAGCAGGCGGGGGGCAGGGAGAGCAAAGGGGTTTGGGAAGGCTACCTGTCACTTGGCCATCACCACCCAGCTGTTACTGTGTGTTGTGTAGGTCTCCCTGCATCTCAAGTGGACAGAGACTATACCATCTTGCACAACACCCCCTTTGGAAATGAAGGCAGGATGTGAAATAAAGGACCAGCAAGCCAAGTCTGACTCTGAGAGCCTGGCCGATTTGTCTCAGGCATCCTTAGCCAACCTGCTGGTGGTTGTGCCAAAGTCCAAGGCTCTAAGGCTGAGGGTCCTGAGGACAGTTAGTCAGAACTAACAATGAGACTGTGTCTCCTCAATGGGCCTAGGCCTGCCTGGGGGCTCTCTGGGGCAAAGTTACCAGAACCCAGAACCCACTATCAAGTTTAAAGAAACGGTCTGAATTGCTTGCTTTTTTTTTTTTTTTTTGAGATGAAGTCTAGCTCTGTTGCCCAAGCTGGAGTTCAGTGGTGCAATCTCGGCTCACTGCAACTTCCACCTTCTGGGTTCCTGCCTCAGTCTCCCTGGTAGCTGGGATTACAAGTGCCTGCCACCATGCCTGGCTAATTCTTGTATTTTTACTAGAGATGGGGTTTTACCATGTTGTCCAGGCTGGTCTCAAACTCTTGACCTCAAGTAATCCACCCGCTTTGGCCTCCCAAAGTGTTGGGATTATAGGCATGAGCCACTGTGCCCAGTCCTGAATTACATGTTTTTAAAAGCCCAAATTTATTCCCCCATGTTGCCTGGCCCCAAATCCTGCCATGGAGAACTGGCTTCAATAAATGCCCCTCTGCCATTTGTCTCTTGAGTCTCACTTCCCTCTCCGGCCTCAGTGTGTACCATTTATTACACACATAGCCTCCAAATGAACAGCTCCTGCAACTTAGAAATATACTTGAGAGCTCCACCTGTCCTCTCTGATCCATCCAGGCAACAAAATTCATTTCTCCTTGGGAGCCGAAAGAAGCCCAGGCTTGGGGACTAATTAAGCATTTCCTTTGAAATGCATGCATGCTATAGATGGCTGAGGGTGAACTCCAACCTCTAATAAAATAGGAAACAGATGTCAGGAACTGGAGGTGCACAGCATCCTGCCATCATGGCCATCGCCCAGGAGGGACTGGGCGAGGGGCAGCACAGCCTCTGGAGGGCTCTGGCTAATGTCAAGGCTCAGGTTCAGAGCCCCAGCTGAAATTTTTATTTTAGCCATCATCAACGACAAGCAAGGAGTGCCTCCTGACAGCCCTATGAACACACCATGACTCCAGCCTTCACACACCTTTCCCTTCTTATTTTGCGCAGTCTGGGGAATCTGGCTTGAGCTCTAACTCTACTGCAAAGCCTTCTTGGAATACTCAAACCCTGCAGGGACTGCTTCCCCTCCCACTACACCAGATGAATGCTACAAAGATACAGCCCTTGGCCACAGAGTGTCAATTATTATAATATGAACCACCATTACTTCCTCTCTCACTGGACCCTAGGCTTTTCTTATCATTGTGCGTGTTCCCAGCAAGTCCTCTCTAGCCGGTTGTGAAATGGCTGCCGTGGTGTGTTGACAGATGTTAACAGCAGCTCTTGGGGGAAGCAGTGGGGCGTGGGGTTGGCGGTCCAGCAGCTTGCAGCATGTGCCAATTTCCATGGTGTAAATGCTCTCACTGTGGCTGATTTCAAGGTACCAAAGAGAAGACACTGAGCCTATAGTTCCCAAGAGATGAGGAGAACCAGCTCTCATGAGCTAGCACAGTATGGTATGGTCTAGCACGGTACTGCCAAATTGAGTCTCCACCACCCTCTTTCTTTATTTAAAAAAAAGGCAAAAAAAAAAAATCTGAATTTCCTGCAAATACAATTTTCTACCTAAAAAATTACAAGTACATTTTAAAAAATGAGAATACCCAATGCTGAAAAGAGTGTTGTGAAGAACCTTGCTGGAAACAGTTATTAGAAATAATTCGACAATAATATTGTCACATTATTCTTTGTAGTCAGTAGTCTCACCTCCTTAATGTACTCCAGGGTAAGAATCCAAGTGGTAAACAGCACTGAAACAGATTTTAATCACAGTGGAACTTCTAATACCAAACAATTGTAGGTAATTTAATCTAAAAGCTCAGCAAGGGGGAAGTGGTGAGATTCAGTCCAGAATCAGTCTTTAAGATGATATTGCAAAGATTCTATCACAATTAATAAGAAACAACATGCGTACCCTGTAGATGTTTCCTTTCATTGGTATCGTTCTTCCAGTGGTCTACGAAGACCCCTGGATCTTCCCGAGCTCCCCAGAGGCCTGGCTGGGGGCTGGGGCCAGGAAGACCTGCAGAGACCACGCAGCAGCACCAGTCCAGCGGAAGCCGCCTCTCCACCAGAGGCCTCAACTCATAAGGGCCGGCCAAACAGATGGGATAAATCAATACCAAGGACGCTGTCACCCCAGGCAATCCGGCTCCACTCAATTTTCATGTGAATTTAGCAGCTCTGCATGGTTTTTAAGAACCCAATTGTATCCTGACACTTTTTAAATGATGCCTCTTTAGATTCCGCCATAATTTATCTTTTACTTAGGACCAGCTCTGCTTCCATAACTGTTTGGTAGAAAAAAACCACACACACATACAGTGACTTACTTCCCTTAATTTACAATAGTCCACACTCAGTAAAACACGGATGGCAGAGGTCTGCCAAATGCGAATTCCATGTCGGCGGTACATTTTGGTAAAGCTTAAGTGTCTTTATTTTGAAAGAAAATACACATTTAAAAGCGGTTTACCTATGCAAGTAGGGGTGAGGGGAAGCATGCGGATGAGTGAAAAGAACGCACCCTGATACAAACCAACCCTTTATACCTGTCAGGCGAGAGGGCTCTGTTCTCTCTCTTTACTTAAAAAGAAAAAGGACCAAATTCTTGAAGAGTGCAAAGGAAACTGAGTGACCAGATAGATTCTCTGATGGATCCGCATTCTGAATTCTGAACGTGCAACTCTGAACACGAACATGGAAGTT
Organism: Callithrix jacchus; assembly: GCF_049354715.1. Taxonomy (NCBI): domain Eukaryota; kingdom Metazoa; phylum Chordata; class Mammalia; order Primates; family Cebidae; genus Callithrix; species Callithrix jacchus. Next base: position 105,465,062 of record NC_133507.1, on the reverse strand, counting down.
GGCAGACATGGGACCACCTCCAGAACCACCTCCACCATCCCGAGCAAACCGCTCCACGTCACCGACCTCGGCTTTTTGAATATATCTGTCTCCACGCACATCCCTTGGCTGTTTCACCCAGGGGCTATGAAAGTAAAAGACAGAGGAAGACAGCAAATAACATTTATCTAGAGCCTCAAAGGAACTGGGTGTCCATGCCTCATTTTGTTTCTTCCATACAACCCTCATGGGGCCAAGGGTTATCATCGCTAGGGTGCAGAGGGGAAACTGAGGCAGTGAGTGCTCAGATCCTATCCACAGGGTCACCAAGCTGGGTAATGAGAGCTTCATGGAGAATATCCTGTTTGAGTCTGCAAAACAGAAGTGACTTCACTGTTTGGAAACTGCCTGTTTTGGGCCTTGCTCCTCAGCAGCTGCAGCAGTGGACATCACCTGGTGTGTGTTTAAAATGAAGACTCCCAGGCCTCACCCTGGACCTGTGGATTCAGAAGCTGCATTTTAGCAGGATCCTGGGATGACTCTTTTTAAAGTTTGGGAAGGGATATATTCTGTTAAAGAAGGAACAAGAAAGAGCTGGAAGGGAAAGAAGTAACACACGCAGGATATCCACCATTCGAGAGGCAATGGGGCTGCAAACATGCTGGGGCCCCATTTTGCAACTACTGCCCCCACCATCACCCCCAGGAAATCCTGCCTCTTCTGCCTCACCTGCCCCAGAACCTAAAGTAAAGCAAACTTTCCCCAGCAGTTCCTAGTGTGGCCCCTGGGCCGGCAGCCTCTTCGTGTCCTGGGAGGCTGCTAGAGATGCAAATCTTTGGCACCCTCCCAGGCCCTTGGAATCAGAAGCTGGAGTTGGGCTCAGCTATAACAGGCTTCTGGGTGATGCTGCAATCCTAACAAGGCTCACTGTCACAGTGGCCCCTGTCCACATGCAGGACCATTTGCATTTTACTGCAGGTCCACACCTGGCTTGGACACCAGTAAGAAAAACAGTCCGCCTTTCTTTGTACTCGCTGTGTAAACCTCATTTCTAAAGCATATTTTCATCGATGACCTCACTTAACCTCACAGTAGCCACAAGAGAGAGGAAGATAGGCACCACCATTCCTGTTCTGCAGAGGTGAGACTGAGCCCCGTTATATACAGGTCCCAGGCAGGGCTGAACAGAAAGTGGGTCCTCGGACTTCAGGTGCCCGGCCTTCTGAGAAGCTGCTGTGACTCCCACAATTACCCTCAGTCCACTGCAAGTTGCATCACACAGCCAACGAGACCTTTTCGACCCACACCAGACTGCGTGATGGCCCCATCTCAGCTAGGAGCAGGCTCAGGGCACTCGCCTTCCTTGGGGAAACTGCAGGCTGAGAAACAGGCTGTGGGGTGGAATACGTGTGCGCACGCGTGTGTGTGTATGTGCGTGCACAAGTGTGTTTGAGAAAAAGAACACACTTCCAAAAAAGGAAGGCCTGGAAGCAAACCCCTAAAGTGAGAAACGTGCTCTCCCTCCCACTCTAAATTGTCTGCTTCTATATTACAGGGATCTGCAAAACCCATCTCCCACCAAGACGCCTGCTTGCAAAACACAAATGCACAGATGAGGCCCAGCTGTGGCCTGGCTCACACTGAGCCTGCTCTCTGCATGCAGATTCATCTCCAGGAAAGGGCTGTCCTGGCGGGATGCAGGAGGCTTGCCGTCCTCGTCCTCGAGGAGTTTCCTGTGAAAGCCCTGGCATTTGGAGAGGGGCGTAAATGCGTGAGCCAGGCCCTCCCTGAGGAAGTAGAAGAAAAAGGACTCTCTTCATGGCAGACCCTTTTGTTTCTCCCTCTATCTGGAGGTGCCACGTGCTGACCATTGCTACAGCTCCTGGCTTTTCTAACCCTGAGCCTGGGTTCAGAAAATCATTGCCACCAGCAGCCATGCATGCATTTGTGACATAACTTGCTCTTTCACTCTGGGTGAGAACAACATCCAGCTACCCCAACGGGTAACTGTGTCATTTTGGACCAGTCACTTCACCTCTCTGAGCTGCAGTCTCCTCATCTAAAAACTGGTGGTAATAATTCTTGCCACCCAGGGCTAGGTGGTGATAAAATGAAGCTCTCTATGTGAAGTGTCGAGCCCACAGTGGATGCTCCATAAATGTTCATTTCCCCTCCATGAAGTGTGGCTCTGCACTCTGAGTTACAGAGAAAGACAAACGTACCCCAGTTCAGTGTGAATCCAGGCATGCGGCCCCAAGTGAGGGAGCCCTCACTAACTGCCATTTGCATTGCCTTCCTTGAGTGCTCCGATTTTAAAAGCTTAATATTTATTTAGATATTTATTTTCACTGTAAATACAACACATATTTACAGAGATATTTATTTTTCTCTGTAAACACAGCAAATGTCTGGGGAAAATATAATCCCAAACTCACAGGGCTGAAATGATTTTCTTTATGACAATCAGTGTGTGTGTGTGTGTGTGTGTGTGTGATCTAGATCAGTGCCTTATGCCACTGTGTTTTAACCCTAATTTCGAGGGAGTAGGGAGTGGATGGGAGCCACCCTACGCCATAGCAACGAGAAAAGAGGACAGGTGAAGGGGTCTCCCTGGGAAAAATCACAGTGCATTAACTCCTCTAACGGTGGAAAGCAGAAAGGTGGGGTTCCCAAGGAGCATCGAGGTGAGTCTTGCTGAACATGACACTGATGTCTAATGAGTAATAAAATGTTCCTTTATGGGGCAGAGTTACAATATCATGAGACTAGGTGAGAAAAGTCTCATAAAACGTTAGCACCCTAAAGAGATGACCACGTTATATAAATACAGGATAAAAGATACCAGCTCAACATGAGTATCAGTCAGACCCACTCACTGTACAGAAAGGGAAACTGAGTCTCTAAGAGATCTTCAGGCCTGAGATCACACACATTAATGGCAAGGCCTAAAACAAAATATATTCCATTTGGGTATTTTTCCCAGAACAGAGTGGTGGGAGATGGGAGTATCTGAGAAAATAACATAATGTGTCCTTTGTTGGGACCCAGGTCAGGGATTTTGGTGATGTCATCCAGAGGAGACTAGAAATTCAATAGAATCCTCTGGCCCCCCAAAACTCTGTGCCCACAATCTTTGCCCTCCTTTCAAAGTAACGCAACTTACCATGCCCTGGTAAACCCACTGCAAAGTCCCTGTAAGTGGAGAACTGTCTCTATTGTGATCACTTTTATTGCTTGGAAATTTTTTTTTAACCCTTTAGTAGGAAAGTGGTAGTGTTCAGGATCTTAAGCAAAGCTGAGAGACGAGTCTCTGAATCTCTGACAGCTCTGGGAAGAGGGAGGAAGCAGGGGCCCATGCTCTTTCAGAGATTTAGGACCCAAAGGATGTAAACCTCATTCCCCTAACAGGAAGTCAACACAGGGAGTTTGCTACCTCTGAGGCTGACCCAGACAAGATCAGGAGCCCTGGCCACATTTGAGATGGAGAGGGTGTGATGGCTGGAGCGTGGTAGTGGGGGCAGTGCTGGGGAGAGCCATGTGCACGCAAGCAACCCCCTGGGGTGTAGTGCAGGAGTCTCTTCTCCCAGCCCCTCTCCCTAGCACAGGCCACCTGGGACAGAGGTGGACACATTCCTCCCCAGCCCCCAGGCAAGCACTGGCCTCAATTTTGTCTTGTTAATTTCTATTTCATGAGCTCCTCCACCTTTTGTTCAGTCCTATAACACAGAATGCATTTTTGGAGACCATCTCTAGAACTACATGGGGTAAAAATGAATAAACAGGCTTCTCAAGAGTTAACTCTTGGTGACTCCTGAGTGATTAACGCCCAAGCTGAGGATTCCTTCAGAAAAAGGGTCAAGGCCTAAGAAGAAGGCTCTGTGTGTGTGTGTGTGTTTCAAAGGAAGCCATGGTACAGAACTGTCGACACTCCCACCTTCAAAACAAAATGCCAGCTGCTGGTGGTGCTGTTTTGCCCTGGAAACTTTTGCTGCTGTTACCACGACACGAGCACTAGGGCCTTCAGTTTCACCCTTCATCACAGAAGCCACCTCCTTATGACTCTCAAACCTCCCACCCCAAGTTGGTGGGCCTGGCTAATACTCATACCATGGAGACATGATGGATCCCACCCTGCCTCAGGCAGGGAAGATAGGGCCCCTCTGGGCTCCCTCTGGACCCCAAACAGCCTTTTGGGGTCATAGCCCTTGCCTACCCACAGCCCCGATGTGTCTGAGTCTCCCACTAAGCCTGGGGTGGGAGGCTGCCTTCAGGTTGACCTCAGAGTGTGGCAGAGAGAGGGTGGGGGAAAGAAGGGAGGGAGAAATCTGAGCCACACCTAACACTATGAGACCCACAGACCAAAAAGGCAGGTGAGAACCAACCTGCCCAAGATCACCCAGGGACAGAGAGAGACAGGAAAAATTATGACAATTCTAACTCTTGGCTTGATGAACCACAACCCTAGAACCTTCACACAGTTCCAGGGCACCCTGGCCCTTGTTTGCCTTCCCCAGTCTCAGTTTTCTTACCCATACAATGGGAGGGGAGAGTTGCATCACTCACCAGGAGGTGGTGAGCAAGAAACAGCTCTAATGACTTCGGAGCCTTTTGCAAATATCAAGGTGTCAGCTGGAAAACCTTAGCAACCACAGTGGGCTCAAACCCTTCATTTTAAAAAGAGGTGAGGAAGGGGTTACAAGACAAGGGGAGACCTGTGACTAGTGGGTTCCCAGGCCCACTAGCTTCTCTGAGTCCCATCCTCCCAGGGAAAGTTACCAAGATGCGTATTTTTGTTTTTTTGAGATGGAGTCTTGTTCTGTCACCCAGTCTGGAGTACAATGGTGCCATCTCAGTTCACTTCAGCCACCACTTCCCAGGTTCAAGAGATTATCCTGCCTCAGTCTCCCAAACAACTGGGATTACAGGCATGCGCCACCACACTGGGCTACTTTTTGTATTTTTAGTAGAGACAGGGTTTTACCATGTTAGCCAGGCTGGTCTCGAACTCCTGACCTCAGGTGATCTGCCCACCTCGGCCTCAAAAAGTGCTGGGATTACAGGCATGAGCCACTGCGCCCGGCCCTGAGAAGTATGTATTTCTTGTTCATAACAATTCACCCCCATTCTAAGGGGAGACTGCTTCACTTCCCCCTTCTCCCCTTCTAACAAAGGACTGTTCCTTCCATCAGTTCCTCAGCCACATCCAAACAAAACTTTTCAGCTCCATATTTACAGCCAAATTCACATGTTTAGCTTTGTTGTTGTTTTTATGTCGTTGTTGTCTTTTCCCTCCCAGTTTCCGAGGAGAGAATTGCTGGTTGCAGATGTTGGGGAGGCTGAAACAGAGGGAAGCCAGGCCAGCCTGCGGCGGTGGCTGAGGTCAGTGCAGTGTCCAGAGCCTGCTGGCCCAAGCCTCCACTTGGGAGCCCCTCCCCTCCCCATCAGCCAGGTCCTGGAGGAGGTACCCGTTGAGGCACTGGAAAGAAAATCACACTGGAGGAAGGAGGTAAAATGGAGATGGGGAGATTTATGTGTGTGGGGGGGGCCTGAAATCACTGGTACCCCCACCCATGATTAATGCATGTCCTCATTTGCGGTCCCCCGGGACACAATACACAGATTAGCCCCCACCCCTGACAGTAAGAATTGATCCCACGCTAGGGCTCTAGATAGTGGGAAGGGAACAGAATGCTCAGGAGGGGACAGAACAGGCACTCTAAGCACTGGAGACTCCCAAGTTGCGTATATTCAAGGCTAAAGTCCCCCACAGGCACAGCTGAAACCCAGCCTGAGTCAGCGCAGCCACACGGGCCCCAGGCCGCTATCCTTTCTAAGGGGTGTCCTTTCTAAGAGACATCTGTCACAAAAACACATTTAAAAAATATACTAATGAGTTTTGCTTTCAAAAAGTGCACAGATCTGAGAGATGGACAATTGCTTGGGAAGAACCAGGAAAGCAAGCTGAGCTCCAGGGTGAGACTGGGGCCTTTCCGGCAAGTCAGAGCGAGCAGCAGAGAGAAAGGAACTCAGCTGGAGCTGCCACAAAGCCCCAGGAGGACCCGACTGTCCCCACAATAGGCCTCTTGGGCCTCAGCCTTGGGCAGTCATTAACATGCAGCGGGCTGGGAAGAAAGCGAGTTTATTCTGCAGGGGACCTTGGGAGGGGCAGGGGTCAGGTGGCTCCCCCTTAAATCACGCTGCTGTCAGCCCCACACAATTCCCTCCCCTCAGGCTGGGTCATTACTCGGGTTTATGCAAAATAAACAGCTTTGCTAAATATTCCCCCAGACCAGGCCCACAAAGACGTAGACTAAGGAGGCAGAATGCACTCGGAGACCCAGAAAACCATCCGCTTCCTCGCCCAACTGCTTGGCCAGGGAGTTCAGAGACCCACCCCCCTACACCCACCTTAGTTTGCTAAAAGTTTCTCTTTTTCAACTATTGCGGGGGGTTGGGGGGAACTTAGTTTAGCTTTTCTTTTTCCCTCTCTTTCTTTCCTCTTTCTTTCGTTTCTTTTTTGGTCATTCCTCCCAAGACACTGCCACAGACCCTGTTCTCTCATTCCTGGCCGGCTCTGACTCACGCCCTTCACTTTCTTTCTTCAGCTACGTAAGACTTACAATTCCTGGTTTTCTATAGGGGAACTGAGCCATGAGAAATCTCTTATAAACGCTCCCAGAAAAGGAGACCGTTCTCAGAAGATCCTTCAAGACAGGCTCAGCAGCGGGGCCAGCAGGAGCTGGGGGCACCCAGCAAGAATCTTAATTGTGCCAGAGCCACACACATACCCCAGGTGGGGGAGGGGACACCGGGGGAAGGGGCCACCAGGGTTTGAAAAGAACTCTCCCTTCAGGGGCTGGGTTTGGTTATTCACCTTCAGCCCACCCTTCTCCCCCCACTTCATCCAACAAGGACAAAAACTAAACTAGGAAACAAGAAATAGAAGCCCCAGCTATTCCTGACCATTCAGCCTTTCTCCCAAACTCCAGAGGACAGGCCGAGCTGCTGAGATATTTGAGACGGCGGTGTCAAGACACCTTAGTCCAATAACTCACAGCGATGCATACTGGGAGCAGGAGCTCTGCCAGGCAGGGGTCATGGCCCGCATTTCACACTGGCGGCACTCCCCGGGTTAGCGGTGGTCTATCCTGCCTGACTTCAAATCCACAGCATCTGTCAGAAAAGTGGTATCCACCCATCGGGTTTGGGTCTCTTAGGGGCAGAACCTGAGACAAAGATGTGAGGGCAAGTGGTTTATTTGGGAGATGACAGGGCACCTGAGGACATCGGGAAGAGACACTACTTAGGGAAAAGTGACCAAAGGTGGCAAATGAGGGACAACAGCACACTCCCTACCACTCTGGGCAAGGGCAGCTGAGCTCCACACAGAACCTCTGGGAACTAGAGTAGACCCGGCTGAGGGGTAAGGGAGCTGGGGTATTCACACACCAGTTCTGCCATAGCCATTTGTTAAGTAGGGTTATTGATTATCGGTACTAATTTCCTGGCATCCTGAACTGCCACCAGGGCAGCAGCAAGAGAAAGCCCCTCAGGCACAAACACGCAGGTGCGGGGTCCAGTGAAGTGGTCAGGAGGTGGCAGCAGAAGGTGCAGGGCAGGACAGCTCCTGCCGCGAACACTAACCATCCAAGCTAGTACCAGGCCAGCACAGAACTCTCCCCTCTGCAGCCCCCTGCTAGCTGGGAGGGGGTTTATGTACAGAGCAGGATTTATGCACCCACTTTCCTGAGTGGCAAACAGGCCTCTGCCCTGCCTAAGGTCCCACAAGGTCTTCCACCTCTACATCCACCACTGAATGGACCATGTGATTCCTCAGCCCAGACCTCAGCCCTCCCAGAGCGGGGTGCTCAGGCCCACCACCTGCAGAAACCTCTCATAAAACAAACGTCTCCCTCATGACCCAGAAAAAACTTCAACGGATCAAAAAGAAGGTGGAGACATCTCTGTTACTTGAGCAAAGAGATCAAATCTTCCCTTCCCTGGCTGACTAGGGAGAGAGGTGGATGGGGGTCCGACAATGGGACAATGCTTTTAATGAGCGCCTGCTCAGATGTCTAGCTTTGTCCAAAGTGCTGGGGTTAAGTAGTCCAAGGCAGTGACCACAATTGGCAGAGACAAGCAGGTCACAGAGCAAACAAGATGCAGGTGGGGTGGGATGGGAAGGGGGCTTCGCCCACTGTGCTCAGCGGAGCCTGGCGTCGGTCACACCTGGAGTGCAGTAGAAAGAGGAATCGCTGGTCCAGGAAGCTGCATCTGGCTTCTCACCAACCTCCCAGATCTCTGCACTGAGCAAACAAGGACAGCCTAGTGTGCAAAGACCCTTTCTGCTTCTTCTTCAGTGGGATCATGGTGCATGGAAGCGAGCAAGTAAGAAAGAAGGGAACAGTGCCTTCCCCTAAAAAGAAAGCATGCATGGTGCCCTACACTCTACCGGAGCCAGGAGCAGAGCCAGCTTCCCAGAGGAAAGGCGCCCAGGAGAGTCCAGGGTAAAGCCGGGCACTGCCCTTTGCTGTTCCCGCTTCCCTTCACAGCTTGTCTCCTACGTCTGATTTCTCCCAGCATAGCCCAGGCTCCACTCACATTCTGTAGGCCCCTTCATCTATTTGTGTTATTTAATGTATCAAACACTTACCCAGCACTCACGATGGGCCAGGTCCTGAAAAACATTAAGTGGTTTGATCCACATTATGATCCTTATGAGGTAGAGTCCCTTCTTGCCCTCATTGCGCAGAAAAGGAAACTGAGGGAGAGAAGTTAAACAGAGACCAATTTCAAACTCAGGCTGCCAACTCTTAATCACCAGGCAACACTGCATCTCAAGGAATTCCTTCTCGCCTATGCCCACTTGTCCTTCAGAAGGCAGCACGAGCATCACCACCTCCAGAAAGGCTCCCTGATTTCCTCTTTCTCCAGCCGACTGCCCCATGCACCCACTCCTGGGTGAGGGGTGCCCGCTGCTCTCCCATAGCACCTTCATGGCGTTCAGGCCACTGCCGGCTCCTTACCAGCCATGAGCTTCCTGATGCCGGAGGGGCCATCTTTTCATTTCTGTGGGCCCCCTACCTGGTGCCCAGTGGGTCCTCGAGAAATCCCTGCTGACAAATGGATTAATGAATGAACAAATGAACATGATCCTGGGAAGGCATTAGGAGAAGCCATCCCCAAGACGCAAACTCCAGGAGGTGAAAATGACTAGAGGTGAAGGTGGGGGACACACATCCTCTCTCCTCCCCTCTATCTGGTTACCAGCTTCAAGAAGGCAAGCTTTGGGGGAATCCCTGCCCTCACTTCTCTATAGCCCACCAGCCTCTAGGCAAGCACAGACGTCCCAAAGGAGGCCCAGCCCCTTGGGAAACAGCACAGCTTGCTTACTTGAGGACAAGCTAGTGAGGACATATGACTTAATTCACATTGCATATATTAATTACATTATTTATTTTGAGTTAATTTGAGATTCAAATACAGCCGTAAGAAATAATAGGAAGACTTGATCATCTATGCCCTCGAAAAAAAGGAAAGAAGTAATAGGAAGAGATGGAGATCCCGCGTATCATTTACCTAGACTTCCCCAATCATGTCTTATAAAACTACAGTGCGATATCAGAATCAAGATACTGACAATGATCCAATCCATTCCCCTTGATCTAATTTCCTCAGTTTTACTTGCAGGCATGTATGTACGTATGTGAATGTGTGCGGATTTAGTCTTACGTCTGTGTATATGTGAATATGTGCGCATTTAGTTTTATGCAATTTCATTGAAGGTACAGATTCAATATCTACCGACTCAGGATACTGAACAGTCCTGTCACCAGGAGGACCCTTCTGCTGCCCTTTTATAAACTACACTCCTTCCCCTCCTCTCCCTCACACCTACTGTCATTAAAACCTGGCGACCATTGATCTGTTTTCCATTTCTAAAATTTCATCATGTCAAACATGTTACAGAAATGTAATCATATAGTTTGTAACCTTTTGGGATTGGCTTTTGCACTTAGCATAATTCCCTGAAGATTCAGCCAGGTTAGTCCATGCATCTGTGGTATGTCCCTTTTCACTGCTGAGTAGTATTCCACAGGATGAATGTGCCACAGTTGTCTAGCCACTCAACCATGAAAGGACATCTTGGCTGTTTCCAGTTTGGGGATATTACAAATAAAACTGTTATAAATATTTGTGTACAGGTTTTTGTGTCAATATACATTTTCACTTCTCTGGCATAAATGCCTAAGAGTGTAACTGCTGGGTCCTATGCAGTATGTTTACCTTTGTAAGAAGCTTCCAGAAAGTTTTCTATAGAGGCTGTACCATCTTACATTCCCACCAGCAGTGTGTGAGTGCTCCCATTTCTCTGTATTCTCACTACCAATATTTTTTATTTTAACCATTCCTATGTGTGTGTATGATACCTCGCTCAGTTATAATTAGCATTTCCCTAATGTCTACTGAAATTGAACACCTTTTCATGTGCTTATTGGCCATTTACACAATCCTCTTCTGTGAAAGCTCTCTTCCCATCTTCTAATTGTATTGTTTCTTTTTTTACTGTTGAGTTTTGAGTATATATTCTATGTACTAGTTCTTTGTGAGATAAGAGGTTTGCAAATATTTTCTCCTAATCTGCAGCTTGGCTCTTCATCCTCTCAACAGGGTCTCTTGAAGAGCATAATTTTTTATTTTGGTGAGGTCCAGTGTGTCAATCATTCCTTTTATGAATCATGCTTATGGTGTCAAGTCTAAGAGTCCTGTGCCTGGCCTGGGATCCTGGAGGCTGTGATTTCTCATCCTTCCTCAGTGTGATTTCCATCCTTCCAAGCTGGAAGATAAACCTTTACCTTTCTCCATCTTTACTGGCCAAGGTGTGTCTCTTGCCATCATTTCTGATGGCTGGTTCAAGGTGGGGTATGAGTTGGCAGGAAAGACATTATACAAAGAAAGAGCCATTTGAGATTCCTCAAGCACCTCTGCAGACAAAGATCATCCATGGACCTTCCAGCCTTTCAAGCGTTTTCCAAGACGCAGGGGCAGTAAAGGGCTCAAGTCTATGACCACCGCACTTCCTTCTTTCAAAGGACCAGATAAAAGATGCATTCTGTTTCTCCAGGATCCCGCAGCACCAGACCCATCACCCTTGCTGGAAGGGCCTTTTCTGGACAGAGTCCTCACAGTCATCTATCCTGGGCCCCCTTCACTCTACCCTCCCCACTCCCAGGGATAAGAGAAGGCTTGGTCCTCTCTTGGGGACAATTCAGCTGTCTCCGTTTTAGCCATCAACATGGAGGACTAGAAACACTAAGTCACCACTAACCGACAAGCCTGTGAAGTGTTGGGTTCTCCTGGAAAAAAAGACTCACTCCTGAGATGTCAGCCCACCCTAGCTGTGAGTTCCAGACTGGAACGTGCAAGCAGCAACCCTGAACAGCAGGCCCATTAGAGGAAAACCGGCATCGTCAACGACAGTCAGCTTTCCTTACATGTTTCTGATGAAGAAAGAAAAAATCCCTGTTTGCTAGAAATACTGGTTGCAATAAAAAAAAAACTCGGCCGGGTGTGGTGGCTCAAGCCTGTAATCCCAGCACTTTGGGAGGCCAATGTGGGTGGATCACGAGGTCAAGAAATCAAGACCATCCTGGTCAACATGGTGAAACCCCAACTCTACTCAAAATACAAAAAATTAGCTGGGTATGGTGGTGCGTGCCTGTAATCCCAGCTACTCAGGAAGCTGAGGCAGGAGAATTGCCTGAACCCAGGAGGTGGAGGTTGTGGTGAGCCGAGATTGCACCATTGCACTCCAGGCTGGGTAACAAGAGCAAAACTCCGTCTCAAAACAAAAACAAAAAAAAAAAACTCAACAATCTCCCCACCTGCCACAGCCAAACCAAACACATATCAGGCCCTGTGGACACCCAGCACCGGATTTCTTAGGGAGCATGGCCCTCACTGCCTGTGTGTCTCTAACTGCTGCTCACCCGCTCCTAAGTCAGACTCCACAGGGTCTCTTGTGTCTAAAGAGGAAAAAAAAAAAAAACCGCCATGTAAGAAGATAAAAGTGATGGCAGTGCTGTTCAAAAGGAGAGGATCTAGAGTCCTTGGGTTTTGTTCCTAAGGCTCGGTGACGATGTCCCATTGAGAGAACTCATGGAGTCAACAGGTGTCACAGATGTCTCAGAAAAACACCAAAAATAAAATCGAAACACCTCTCGCCTTGCCAAACAATAAGGCAACACCACCAAACTGCAGGGCATGTTGGCAACTCAGAGTGTTTACCCCAGAGAAACAGCTGCCCTTGCCCCAGTGGGCAAAACAGGCCTCCCTCCCACCCTTTCCCGCCTCCCTTCTCCCTCTGGAGGTTTCTTTTCGGCATCCAGCCAGACAGAAAGAAGGCAGGTGACGGAACAGGGGCTTAAGAGGACCCACGCAGGGCTCGGCTGGGGAAGGCCACTCCAAATCACTTTGGCAAACTTGAACTCAACCGCAGGCCACCACAGCCGGCAAAACAAACAGGAGCCTGCTGGCCAGGTCCTGCTAGCTGCGCCCGAGCCTCAGCTCCCCTCTCCCTGGCTTGGAGTGGAGCAATGAAAGGGGTTTGTGAATGCATGTCCTGAGCTTCTTAGCGCCTGTCATATTGATCTAGCACCGCGTTAGGATTCCCGGGCCCTCTCAAGGACCGGGGCAAACGCTGGTATTAGCGCTCCCCTTCCTCTTAAGAGTGTGCTGAGCAGCCACTCCACTGTTTCCCAAGGAGGAGACCCCCGACCCTGACAATCCATCAAGTGAATGCAAATTGTGGCCTGGACAAAACCAGGCAAACAGCACCCCGCTCCGGGATAATGGCCTCTGTGGGAGAAGGGCGCTTCCAACAATGATTGCTGTGTACATATCCCACTAAATACCCAAACTTCTGATTAGCCCCATCATGATTTGTGTGTGCACCGCCTCTTTTGAACGGCTCCCAAGTACATGGTACAAGTTGACTCAAGCCTAACCTCAAACAGTGGCCTTCCTGGGCTTCGCCAGCGTGGGGAGCGGGCTATACATAGCTCTCTCTGCTGTTGATTACAAGCCTCTTGGAAATCCAACACACAGCCCAGCAAGGAAAAGAGCACAGTGAGAGGGTGATAATCATAGGCTCCAGGCTCCGGCTGGAATTGATCTAATTTGGTGAGCATGAATTCAGGTTCACTGTAGGGGAATATTCCCAGGTCGCCTGAGCGCATGTTTGCAGGAAGAGATCAAAAGCACCAGAAAGGGATGTTCCTTCCCACAAGCAGGCTGGGGATCTGGTGGGGGTGGTGGTGCTCTGTGGCTTGTGACATCTACCACTTGCCATGTAGGAGTTTTCAGGCAGGGCATCTGGCCATCTGCTTTCAAGGACCAAAGGCATTGGTCAGGGCCAGCTTCTGAGGTGTGCTTGGGAAGCCAGGCATCTCCCCACAGTGTTGCTGGCACCTACGGAGGAAAAACGTGGGTGTGTTGGATGAGTATCTTCACCACGTGTTTCTGCATCTGCATCTTGGTCCCACATCTCTCTTCTGAGCGCTGGATGTCTCTGTCCAGCCCTTGCACAAGGCCCAGGCAACATGGATGTGGCTTGTCTGACACAGACAGAGTGTGGGATCTTCGCCTCTCACTTTGTGCCTGCTCCTGGGCAGGGCATCCTGCTTCAGCAACGGCACCGCCATCCACCCAGTCGGCAACGTCCGGATTCCTCGCTGCCCTGGGTCCACCCACCAGGTACAGCTTGGGGCCAGCATGCAGGCCAGAGTGGTCCCACTCCAATCTCCTGCCTGTCTCAGCAGCTTCCTAAGCAGGCTCCCAGCCTTTCCACCTCTGCCTCACCCTCTCATGCTCCTCAGGAAGGCCAGTACAAGCTCTGGAGCACAGGTCTGACCCTGTCACTCCCTTTCATAAACGGTTTTGGGCTGTGTGCAGTGGCTCATGCCTGTAATCCCAGCATTTAGGGAGGCCCAAGTGGGAGTATCACATGAGTCCAGGAGTTTGAGACCAGCCTGGGCAAAATAATGAGACCTCGTTTCTACAAAAAATTAAAAAACTTAGGTGGGTGTGGTTGTGTGCACCTGTAGTCCCAACTACTCCAGTGGCTGAGATGGAAGATCGCTTAAGCCCAGCAGGACAGGCTGCAGTGTGCCATGATCAATGACACTGCACTCCAGCCTGGGCAAAGAGCAAGATCCTGTCTCAAAAAACACCCCCAAACCAACACACACACACACACACACACACTTTGGAAAAATAAGAATGGGGTTCCCACATCCTGAGGCCAGTATGAGGTTTGCATGCTAATGTGTGTAAAATGATCTGGTTTATAACAGGTGCTCAGTAAATGCAGTCGCTCCCCTTTTTCATTATCTTAGAACCAAAGAGTAAGAAAAGTATGGTTTTAGCTCGTGGCCCCGTGTGATAAATGATCACTGGAATGTGAATGACAGTGGCCCACACATGACGCCCTGCTCTCACACATGCCCAGGGAGAGTGGAGTTTGGTGCTGGCAAACTCTCCCCTCCTGTGCCTGTCATCCTCCAACTCCAAGCACAGAGGCCTCGGCTTCCAGGGAGCAGAGGCGATTTTATTTTTAATCCTCCCCATGGCCTCAAGCCTGTGTCACTCTGCCCACCTGCTAGACACCTCTTGCCACCAGCAGCCACCTCAAGGGCTCTGTGTGGCCAAGTGGGCACTGGACGCTGTCCATTGCTATAGCTGCCCCGCCCCCAGCCCTAGCCCTCTGAGGCAGCTGCTGAGATGAACACGGGATCAGACAGGGAAAGGCCATGAAACCACACACTGCCCCAGAAAGGACGGGTGGAAAGGCCTGGTCAGCGTTTCCAGGGCTGGGGTGGCCAGGCCGAGGGGAGACACCCTTGGAGGGCGGCCTCTTCAGAGGCCAGCTGCTGCCTTTGAGGTCGAGGGGCCATTTACAAAGCCCAGCGAGCTTGGCAATGTCGCTGCAGCCTCGCGACAGCCTCTGGAGCAGGCATCTAACGATATGGCCCTATGACAAGGACAGTGTCTACTTACTGAGTCTTTTCCTTGGACTGGGCCCAGCAAAAACTGGACAGAGAGAGAAAGGCTCACCCTCTAGGACCTGGTCTTTATGAGGTGCAGAAGGGACATCTTTTCCCTGAGGGTGACGAGATCAGGGAAAGCCTCCTGGAGGTTATGACATTTGAGCTGGACTTGAAAGGCAGTAGGCTCTGGAGGAGCAGCAAGGTTGGGGTGGGTTGGTGAAGACACTGAACACTTCCACAAGGGAAGGCCAGAAATGAATGGAGAGGGAGCCGGGAGCACTCCAGCTGTTAGGATAGTGGGGAAAGCAGGAGTGAGGCCAGTTGATGATGCTCCCGCCATGGCAGCAATGGCAGGAGGTGGGGGCTGTGGAAGAAGATGACATGAAGACCCCCACACCTTCCAGCCCAGGGGGTGAGCAGGTGTTAGGCTCCCACCCACCACTCTCCCAGCAAGGATGTGAGGCAAGGCTTGGCAGAGGCCTGCGGCTGGCAGGACAAACACTTGCTGGCTCTGTGCCTCCCTCTCTAGCTGGACTCTGACGGCCACCCTAATGTCACTCAGCTTAGGGGTGGGTGAACTGCAGGGACCCAGCCTGATTAAATCCACCATCTCAACCCAGGCCCAAGCTGTATATCTCCAACATGGGGGAAGTGACACCTCACAGCCTGCACACAGCTTCATTTCCGAAAAGAATGTGTGAGGGGGAAGGTCAGGAGACAGGCACAGCCGTAAATTTGATGGAAGGTTTAGCTGGAAACCGCATTAAATCCACACACGGCTCAATGCTGGGCAATGTCCTTCCTCCGAGTCTGCTGAATGGGGCCGGGGAGGTGAGGGACTCACTAAGTAATGTCCTCATTTTTTGGTGTCTCCTATCACCCAGGGGATGAAAAACCCATTACCCATAAGGTTTAGTGGCACTTGGTCCCAAGACTGCAATACTGTCCTTTACCTACGTTCTCCCCTTGGCCCGCACATGGGCACGCAGCCTCTGCCATGCTCTCTGTCCACTTCACCATCTGTGCAGATGGCCTCGCTCTCTGCAGCCCACACCTGGGTCTCACAGGCCCTGGCTTCTGCTCCCCCAGGGTGGGCGCTCTCTCCCTTGCACAGCATGCCCTGGAAAAGTGTGACCCATGTCAGGAAAGCTGGTGTTCTGTGGCTATGAGCCCAGCACTGAGCTGCCCTGGCCCCTGAAGTCTCCCCCAGGGCTGGGGCTACCCTAACTTCAGGTGGTGACTATGCAAAAGTACAACCAGGAACACAGGGTGGCCTGAAGAAGGGGGCAAACCCCATTCCCCAAAATCAGGCCTCCACATGTTCATCCCCTGGGGGGGTCTGGATCATGGACAGTTTTCCTTGGAAGGGAGTCCCCTGTAGAGAGAGGGGCTAGAGGCCTGGATTTAGGGGTTTCCTTCTACCTAGCTCTCCTACTCCCTACCCCCACCACCAGGGGCCAGAGGCTACCTCTCACTGTAAGTATCCCTCATCCAAGACTGAGCTGAAGAACCACACAGAATAGTGAGGATGACAGAAGTGGGCTCAAATCTCAGCTGTGTGATCACAGTGAGTGACTACTATACTTCTCTGAGCCTCAGTTTCCTCATCTGTTAAACAGGATCACAATAGTAACTATCCTCATGAGACTGCCGTAGGGATTTAAGGAGTCAGTGTAGCAAATGCTCTACAAATACCTGCACACACAGGAGCTTCCTTTACAGTGAGGCTGTCCTCCAGGTTATCTTTTCTTTTTTCTTTTTTTTTCTTTCTTTTTTTGTTTTTTGAGACAAGATCTCGCTCTGTCACCTGACCTGGAGAGCAGTGATGCAATCTCAGTTCACTGCAGCCTCAACCTCCTGGCCTCAAGTGATCCTCCCACCTCAGCCTTCCCAGTAGCTAGGACTATAGGCATGTGCCACCATGCTCGGCTAATTTTTGTATTTTTTTTTTTTAATAGAGATGGGGTTTTGTCTTGTTGCTCAGGCTGGCCTCAAACTCCTGGGCTTAAGCAATCTGCCTGCCTCCACCCCGCAAAGTGCTGGGATTACAGGTGGGAGCCACGGGCCCTGCCAAGGTTATCTTCCAGGCTTGACAAGAGTGTAGATGTTTTCATGACAGCAGGTGCAAACAAAAGGCTAAACCCCTTGTCGGGACTGAAGGAACCTGTTACTTCTCTCTCAAAAGCCACAGCTAAACTTACTTTATGATGCCATTTATATGACATTCAGGAAAAGGCAAAATTATAGGGACAGAAAATGTAACAGAGTGTGCCAGGGGCTGTGCGGGGGTGTTGCGGGGTTGGTGGGGGAGAGTGGCTACGAACGGACAGGCTGCACACTGGAGACAGAACAGTTCTGTATCTTGGTTGCGATGGTGGTTACACAACTGTATACATTTGTTAAAATTAACAGAACTGTAGGCCTCAAAGGGTGCATTTTACTATATGTAATTTATACCTTCATAAACCTGACTTTAGACAGAAAAAAAAGACCCAGTTAAGATTAAATGAGACCAAACCAGCTGTCTCAGCCCTGGAGGGCAAGGAAGACGAAGTGGTTCTGGAGTAATACCAGCAGGACTCAGAGGAGATATCCTGGATGGCAGTCAGATCCCCATGTCCAATGAGAGACAGAAGACCCAGGGAGCGGAAAGAGGAGGGTGGGCCCAGACACTAGCGCTCAGACAGCCCATCAGGCCTGCCAGCAGTGCATTGCAGCTGAAGCCACCGCCCCTCCCTCAGGCTTGACCATCCCTCCATCTACGCTCACAAATTCACAGAGCTCCGGAGGGACTCCAGGGACACACACCTGCGTTTCATAGGTGAGCAAACCGAGGCCATGAAGTGAGGAGCGCTGATCACATCCCGCAGCCTACAGCAGCTGAAGCCTGCAGCCGGGCACCCTCCAGCCCTCCAGAACCTCTTGGTTGCTCCTTTGCCACCTTCGCTCCTTCCCTGTGGTGAGCTACCCTGGAGACCCAGCCCCAGGCCTCACACCCTGGCTTTCTTCCCCTACACTGTCCACGTGACCTGGCCTCCTCGAAGGGAGATGTGGCTCTTGGAACTCCCTCCTTCCAGAAGCCAGAGCAACTAAAGGTCAAGTTCACCGTAGGCAGCCATGCAGGTCCTGAGACCAGATGCAAACTCACAGCCAAGTTCAACTCCTGAAGTGGGGTAAATTGTTTGATTTGCAAGTTATACCCCCTACACCCTGGACCTGGATAGTGTATTCTGGAATCAACCTGCTGGGCCTTAGTGGTCCCCTGTGACATTCCATCCCAGAGGACCTGGACTATTTGCTGCCAGCTGTCTTTGGATGTTAGGCTGACATTCAGAGCCACAACTCCCTTTGCTATTCCACAAGTTCATGATGCTGCCGGCTCCACCTGCCCTCCTTCCTACCTGTCCTTGCCCTCTACTGTCCCCCATCTTCCCTCCCAAACCTGCCTGGTCCCCCCACTGCCCTCCCCCCACTGTCCTCCCCACACTGTCCACCCCCACACTCTCTCCCCTACCTGTCCTCCCTACCACTGTCCTCCCCACCAGCCTTCCCAGCACCTGTCCTTCCCCTACTCTATTCCTCCCACCTGCCCTCTCCCCACTATCCTCCCCCCACCTGCCCTCTCCCCACTGTCCTTCCCCACCCATCCTCCTCCCACCTGTCTTCTGACACTCAAGCGGGACCCTGGGGAAGGGTCCAGGCGGTTCACAAGTAGTTACTGCCCAGCCTCAGTGCTTCCAGGCACAGTATAGAGAGATTCAGGAATGTGTTGGCCATGACAGGGCATCTGGAGTAGGATTCAGAAGCCCTGAACTTGGCTGCCTTTCTTTAAAGTGTCACATTGAAGATCTTGGGACCTCTGTGTGCCTGAGAGGGTGTCAGGTACTTCAGATAAACATGCTTAGTTAATTCCACTGACCCTCTTATAAGGTTAATGACTCACCCCCATTTTACAGATTCAGAAATGGAGGTGCACAGAGGTTATGTTATCGTGGTTACATGGGGTGCTGCCTTTGAAGGATGGCTAAGAATGACAAATTTCAGTTTGGTCCCTGGTGGGGACAGGGTGGGGGGAATATCTACCTTTCCATCCATGTAGCTAGGCAGATGCTATGCTGGGCCTTGTGTTCAATGGCTGAAAACAATTATTCAACACCCCAAATTAAGCTCCATTCCACCTCACATACCAACATTTTAATTTTCAAAAGCAGTTCAAATCACAATTCTGCTTGAGAAAGACATACTTTAGCCAGGAGGTACACATGTATAATCTCTCTCATATGCAAATATCTCGATTGTCCTAACCTAACCCACGGCTGCTTTTTTCTGGCTTTCTTGCTGTCTGGGGTGTTTCAGGACCTGGACAGAAAAACCACAGGCTCAGCCTCTTGGTGGGGCAAAGCAGAGCTTGTGTTTGTTTGTGAATGACCACAGATGTGACCTGGTTTCCCCGCTGTGGGCAGAGCCGGGGACCGGAACAGGTGGTGGAGTTGGAGAGAGAGCTGTTGTTTATGAGGCCGGGAAGAAGGAGGAAGGATGATGGCAGGGCCGATGTAGACCTCAGGTAATGGGATTAAACCTCACAGGCTGGACTTCGGTTGGGCAAGATTCGTGAATTTAATCAGCCCCCTCACCTTAAACCTGAATGAAAAGTAATAGTTTGCCCAATTCTGTAATTAAAATTCCCAACTAGCAAAACCCCAATGGCCGTGCAGTGGAAATTCATGTGAAACAGAGAGGAAACAGTGTCCGGACAATGGTCTCCAAGCTGGCGACCACTCAGCACTCCTGTTTGCAGAGAACACATTTCGCTTTCCCGTCCCTCACACCACAGGGTCCTTTAAGACAACTTTCTTTCCCCCGTAAGAGCCCCAGACAGGATGAAGGTTGGGAAGTCAGATACATGTGCCCAGTTTAATACTGTGCACAGAGAGGGAATAAGGAAGCTTGAAGAGGCATCTCTGACCATGCCAATTTATTCCTACCCTCGTCTCTAGCACAATGTGCAGAAATATGAAAATATACACACTTCCCTATATGAGCATTTTAACCAGCACTTAAAATCCTAAATGCTGAAATATGGCTGGCTGTGGAGGCTCCACTAGATGCTGGAGAAAATTACTGGCTGGCTTCCTCTGGCTCAAGAGCCCACCTCTCACTGCAGAGGGTCTCTCATAGGTTACAAGCTCCTCATTAGAAGAGGAACGTGCAGAGTTTAACACACTCAATTGGAATCTACTGCTTTTCGTCCACAAACTCCTAAGTAGTAATTATGGATTACTGCAGGGTGACAGCCCAGCCATTAAGTGACTCTAGCCCGAGATTCCTCCAGGCATCCAGCCCGTGGCAGGGCCGCAGCCAGAGGCAGGCAAGTAGCCATATGTCACCTGAGAGTGCTGTCCAGCCTGTCGTGGCCTGGCTGGGGTGCCATTGACCACTGTGGACGCCGTCCTCCTCCTAACTGCTCATGCTGCCTCCCCACGCACCAGCTAGAACTGCTGTCCTGATCGCAGGTTACCTCCTGCTTGGCTGGGAGGTCTCTCCATGTTCACTCTGGGGCTCCCTCCAATCCACTGGAGTGAAGATTCTAACATAAAAACCCAATCAAAACCCAAGCTCTGCAGCTGGACACACAGTCCCTCCAGGCCTGACTGCTGCTGACTCTCCAGCCCTTCCCAGCTCTGCTGCAACCACTCAGTGCGTCCACTAGTACCAAGCCCTTTTCCATCTCACCCATTGTCCTGGGAACTCCTCTGGGCTGCCTGGTGCCTGGCTAAAGGCCTCATCCTGGACACCAGGAAAGCACAGAAGCCATAGAAAGTGAAGTCCCTGCTCCTCCTGGGGAAGGAAACTGATCTGCAACCGAGACCCATGAGCTAATGCCAGGCCTAGGCAGCCAGCACCATCCCAAACGCCACAGGGCAATACCAGAGGAGACACACACTCGCCTCTCCATGCCTGCGACTGAGCTTCTCAGGGCGCTGAGAGAACAGAACTGGGCAAGAAAGGTTGAGCCAGAGGACTTCAGCCAGAAGAAAAATTTTTAAAACCAGAAAAATGAGACCAAGTGTGTTTTCTTTTTTCTTTTTGCAACAGGATATGAGTTTAAAAAATAACTTTCATACTGTGTATATAATTCTGTATTCTGCTTTTTTCCTTTTAATATTATACTATGTTATTAAGATTCTTCATAAATAATTTAGTGGATTCATACTGTCTCCACAGCTAGACGCTAATTTATTTAAACTTTCCCCTTTATTTAGCCAAGTCTTTAAACACCATAAAGTGACTTTACTACAACCATGATTCTGCTTAGGCAGCTCTTCTTGGACCTAATTATTTGTATAAAGAGATGGGCTTCCTCAGTTAGAGCCATCGCTGGCAACAAGAAATAACTAATACTTTTGACTATGGTATCATAAGGAAGAATGACTGTCTTCTTTGATTGCCCCTGGGAGGGAGGATACACGTAATGAATATCTGCGGCTGAAGGAAGAACAAATAGGTAAGTAAGGGAGTCAGTGAGGCGCAGACTATTCTCCCAGGTCTATTTTTCTGAAGTTCACAATTATTCAGTTTCTCATCAGGGACCCAGGCTCAGCCAATACTTTAATGTATCCATCTTGATCTGAACAGTTTTTCCTAGATGTTAATATGAAGTAATTTTTTTTTTTTGAGACAGAGGCTTGCTTTGTCGCCCAGGCTGGAGTGCAGTGGTGCAATCTCAGCTCACTGCAACCTCCGTCTCTCAGATTCAAGTGATCCTCCTGCCTCAGCCTCCCAAGTAGCTGGGAATACAGGTGTGCACCACCACATCCAGCTAATTTTTGTAGTTTTAGTAGAGACGGGGTTTCACTACGTTGACCAGAATGATCCTGATCTCTTGACCTTTGATCCACCCACCTCAGCTTCCCAAAGTGCTGGGATTACAGGCGTAGACCACTACGCACGGCCCAAAAGAATTTTTAAGAAAATAAACCTTTTAATAGCAAATTCCAGTATCAAAACTAAGGCAATTGGTACAACCACTTTGGATGGCCGGCAGTATTTATCAGAGCTCACCACATGTCCCCTAAGATCCAGCAGTTTCATTCCTAGGTATATTCCCAGGAAAAATGCACGTGTACATTCATCAAGACTGTCCAAGGATGTTCATAAACATCACAGAATAGCCCCAAATTGGAAACAACACAAATGCCCATCAACATTAGAAAAGGTTGGTGTATTGTGCTGTATTCACAATAACAGGAAAAAATACTATTCAACAATGAGAAGAGAAACCACAACTCTAAGTAATAATAGGAATGAATCCCCTAAACATAAGAAAGCAATCAGATAGAAAATTGCACAAACTGCCTAACTCCATTTACATAAAGAACAAGAGCAAGGCCGGGCGTGGTGGCTCACGCCTATAATCCCAGCACTTTGGGAGGCCGAGGCAGGTGGATCACGAGGTCAAGAGATCGAGACCATCCTGGTCAACAAGGTGAAACCCCATCTCTACTAAAAATACAAAAATTAGCTGGGCATGGTGGTGCATGCCTGTAGTCCCAGCTACTCGGAAGGCTGAGGCAGGAGAATTGCCTGAACCCAGGAGGCGGAGGTTGCAGTGAGCCGAGATCGTGCCATTGCGCTCCAGCCTGGATAACAAGAGCAAAACTCTGTCTCAAAAAAAAAAAAAAAAAAAAAACAAGAGCAAGCAAGCTAAGCAGTGCTCTCAGAAGTCAGAAGTATGGCTGTTCCAAAATGGGGGCATGGTGGCTAGTGACTGGGAGTGGGCATAGGGGGGCTTCAGCTGATGGTCACCATCCGTTTCTTGATCTGGGTGCTGATTACATGGATGTTGTGTTCAAACGACAAAAGTTCACCAAACCCTACACTTAAGATGCCTGCACATTCCAGCATGTACGTTGTATTTACATACTTTTTTTTTTTTGAGAAGAGTCTCACTCTGTCACCCACACTGGAGTGCAGTGGCGTGATCTCAGCTCACTGCAACCTCTGCCTCCCAGGTTCAAGCAATTCTCCTGCCTCAGCCTCCTGAGTAGCTGGGATTAGAGGTGCACACTGTTATGCCTCGCTGATTTTTTTTTTTTTTATTTTAGTAGAGAAGGAGTTTCACAGTGTGGCCCAGGCTGGTTGCAAACTCCTAAGCTCAGGCAGTGTGTCCGCCTCACCCTCCCAAAATGCTGGGATTACAGGCGTGAGCCACCGCACCTAGCCTCACATACCTTTTTTTGAAGGATGTGTGGCCATTTAAAAGCCACATCAAAATAGTTTACTTTAAAACTTTCTCAAATATCTACATGTAAGGCCCTGCAGAAACAAATAAGTGACCCAGGGTCTGTGTATTGGGCCCATGTCTGATCTCAAGGAGTTCAGACTGATGTGGTGTCACGGGCAAGCTGGGAAGAGCTCCAGGGACAGTGCTCAGGCGCAGGCTCTGGGCCTGCTGGAGGAGGAGGGGAGACCAGGAAATCCACCCATGGTCATGCTGAGGGGCTGGGCCAAGCCCCACGCAGATGCCTCACTAGCAGACCCAATGCCAAGGCCCCGCCCCTCCCAGGCCTTCTCAAGCCTCTTGTCTTCCAACTTACTGCTGCCTGTTGAGTGAGCAGTGGACTAGTCCA
This sequence comes from Callithrix jacchus, assembly GCF_049354715.1. Lineage (NCBI taxonomy): Eukaryota > Metazoa > Chordata > Mammalia > Primates > Cebidae > Callithrix > Callithrix jacchus. Next base: position 105,441,406 of record NC_133507.1, on the reverse strand, counting down.
GGTTGCATGGGGCCTAAAGCTTACATGGTTGGGGGCACCTCTTAAGTGAAAGAATATTAAACAATGAACCTACGAATAAGCACAGGGACGTGGAAGAGGCCATGCACACAGGACCCAAAGCCTAAACATCATTCCCCAAGTGCATCTGCCTTTGCAGAATGAGTCTCCACCTGGCTAGGACCCCATGTGCCTGACTCTGACACAGGTGTCCTCAGCAGGGCCAGTAGAACCTTGCTCCTCCCTGCCAGCCCACTGGGAGCTGGCACACAAAGTGCCAGTGGAGCCAGGGCTTCCTGAGAAGGCATCTGGCCCACCTGTGTCCTTCCTCCAACACAGCCAGCTGCAAACCCCTCCAAGAAAAGTCCCCCTGCTCCGCCTTCTGCCCTCCCCGACTGTCTGATTTCTCCGGTGACTATTTTAAACTGTATTAAGTGATTTTTAAATCTTCCTCCTGGTAAGATTTGATCTCATTTATCTTTGCTGCTGGGAGAATACCAGTGAGCTTCTGGGGGAAACGCAGCCGCTGAAGCAGCTAAGCGGAGGGAGGAACCCACGGCCATCATTTTGAGTGTTTAAGAAACTCAGCTCCTGATTCCACTTTGCATTTATTTTGTATGGAGCATCTGGCATCGCTTTAACTTTTTCCCTCCATAACCAATTGTCTTAGCACTGCCTACGGAACAGTCTATCCTTTCCCTACGATTTGAATAGCCATCCTTGTTAAAAAAGAACGAAATCCCCAGTTGTACTCGTGTCTATTTCTGGCCTCTCCGTTCTGTCCCAACACTGTTTTAATCACTACAGCTTTATAATATGGCTTAGCATCTTGTAGGCCAGCTGCCCCCCCGCACCGCACCCCCCCATCACTGTCATCTTTTAGTCCTGGCTCTTTGGCGTTTTGTTGCCTTCCATGTGAATTTTATAGTCAGCTTAAAGAATTCCACTAGAATCCTCCTGGGGTTTGGATCGTGCCTGACCGCCCAGGATTTATAGGTAATAACACGCGCAAGGGTGTCCTGAGGCGAAGAAGAGGAATACTGTCTGCAGAGGCCTGGCTGCAACTAGTGCTCCATAAACAGCAGCAGCTATTAGACTGCTGTTAGCACTCGGCCCAGGGTGGGGTGCTCAGGACAGGCTGTGTCTACTGTAACTCTCCTTGCAAATCTTTCCAAGACCATCCTCTTCTCTGCCTGGCCTCATGGGCCATTTCCCCACAGAGAAAGGACTTTGCTCCTTCCCCATATACCATCCTCCAAGTGAGTAGCACCATAGTCCCTCTCGTTCCCAGGGCTTGAATCCCTGGGCAGGGATGGCCAGCCCGAGGTCATTCTGTGGGCCTTTCCACTAGATGTGGTCCACTTTTCCAGCCCATTTTGTCCACACTGTGCCTGTGAGCACCCAGAGCCAACTACAGACACTGAGTCAGCCTTGCTCTGCTCAGACACTGAGTGCTGACATGCATGGCACATGCCTGTCCTCCGGTCCCACCTTAGGAAAAACACCTGCACACACACAGTCACCCCATGCCAGGCACAGGCACCACCAACAGGCTCCCCGATCCCATTACCCAGCACAGAGCACAGGCCACCACCGAGTCTCAGACACCCACAAAGGCAGGAGTCACCTCATCATTTTATGGATTAGGAAACAGGCTCTAAGGGCTGAGTGTTTTGGGTCGAAAGTGTCTAGGAAAGGCATGGCATGGTGGCTTATGCCAAGGAGGGCGGATCGCCTGAGGTTAGGAGTTCCAGACTAGTTTGGCCAACATGGTGAAACCCCATCTCTACTAAAAATACAAAAATTATCTGGGCTTGGTGGTGGGCACCTGTAATCCCAGCTACTCAGGAGGCTGAGGCAGGAGAATCACCTGAACCCAGGAGACGGAGGTTGCAGTGAGTAGAGATCGCGCTACTGCACTTCAGCCTGGGCAACAGAGCGAGATTCTGTCTCAAAAAGAAAAAAAAATTGTCTGGGAAGCCAGGATTCTAACCTAGTTTGCTTGACACCCCCAAGTCGTATTCCCCCTAGAAAGGACTGGTACCAGGGCCAAACATCAAGTCACCTGCAGGGCAGACACTCAACTGAGCTGAGGTTCCCAGGCACTGAGTGCCCTCCACCTCCAGCTGCAGCTTCTCCTAGCATCTCCTAGTCTTTTTTCTTCTTGACTGGGACAGCAGCTGCCACAGCCAGTGACTATTGACAAACTAGTCAGCATGCTGCCGAGGCGTCTTTCTGAGCTGCCTGCGTCCTCCTGAGCAGAGAGATACCTCATTAGCGTGCTATATTTCAGCCCCGAGAAAACAATGCATGCCAAGAGACCATAAACAACAAGTACAAATGCTACAAGTCATGGATGATAGATGCCACCCGTAGACATTCAGCGCAGGCCTGCTTACACAGACAGCAGCAAGGCCCACTGCCGGGCACATCGGTCTTTCCCCAAATGCTGACGCAGGGAGAAGCCAGTGCGGCCAGGGCTGTGCGCATGGACGAGGGCTGCAGCTGATGGGTGAGCTGCACTGTTTTGTGACAACTTTCAATGTGTCTCCAAACCCTCACCATTCTACTTTGACTACTGGTGTTTTTGATTATTATTATAACTTTTTTCCCTCTTGCTACAGGTCCAGAATTTCTCTCTTTGGAAAATAAAGTTTCAAAACATACCAGCCAATTTTTGAAAAGGGCCAGCCAGCCAGTTGGGAAAGCAGACCAAAGCCAAGGCAAACAGGGGCTCTCACACAGACCCACGGAGCCCGCACAAACCGGGCTCTGTTGGCTGGGAGGGGCGGTTCTGCAAAGGAGGCACCAGGCGGTTGAACACCATCACTCGGGCCAGCTGTGTGCAGCCGGGAGACTCTGGGGTGAGGACAAGGCAGGAGTTGGGTTGTTCCCTTGTGACCAAAGTTCTGCAAGATGAGCAAAGCCCACTGAAGCAGACCTCTAGGCCTCAGGAGTGACAGACTGCCCCCCGGAGCAGGTTCCTGACTTGGGGGTCTGGCCACAGCATGTGTGTTCTGGGCAAGGTGACGCAGTCTCTTGCCTGTCTGCCCCCAGGGATGATTGCAAAAAGGTATGGAAATGTTCTCTGTGGTTACAAACTCTGCAAACAAGTGAGATTTTATGTCGGTCCATTTCACAGTGATAGAGAGGACAGCCCAGATGCTCTCTGGACGCAGGTTATGTTGGTCAGATGAGGCTGCCCAGGGAGCCTTTGGTTGCTGGAGGGATGTTCCCAGCGCAGCCTCAGGTGGGAAAGTCAAAAACATTCCTTAGGCATTAAAAGGGATCACAATGTAGCCTGCAGGGCCCTGGGGTTCCTCAAAGCTGCCTCAAGGGGTCTGAGAAGTCAAAACTCTGAGATGTTATTTGAGTTTTTCGCTCTTCTTCTCTCTTGAATAGACACTGTGGGTGTCCAGAGGCTGCTATGCAACAGACCCAAAACGGAAACGCTAGGAGAATGCGTCCTTCTGCTAGGCCGGAGAGCAGAGTCTGCCCAACTGAAAAATAATGCCATCGTTCACATTTTGGTGGTCATTTTGGAAAAATTTTTCATAAAAATTGGTTGTTTTATTAACATGAAATGGGTCTATTACTATTAGGTTTAAATTAGTTTAAATCTTTTAAATTTCTCAGTTTAATTTCTAGAACGGTAAATACCAATAAATACACACTTCAAATACAAAAGCTCTTTGAAGCTACCAACACTTTTTGAGGGTATGAAAGGGGTCCTGAGACCAAAAAGTTTGAGACCGGGCTGGGCATCAGTAATGACAGGATACATTCTCACATGGAAAGGTTACAAGGTCGCAAGCACAGTATAATCTCATTTTGTAAAAAGCAGGCAGATGTGTGTGTGTGAATAATTGTGCATACACTGTTTACATACAGAAGACTGAAAGCGTATATTCCAAAATCTTAACTCTGGCTCTCCTGGGTAGTATACTGAGGGTAGACTTTTGTGTCTGTCACTCACGTATATTACTATTGCCATCAAATAAAGTGACTAATTAATGTTTCAAGTTTAGCCTATCACATTCTGAGAAGCCTACTGAATAGTAACTGAACAAATGCCATCCTGGAACCCTCACTATGGGCTAGCACGACGCTGAGTGCTTCAAGGACAAGAGCTCATTTAACGCCAATAATACCGATGGATTATCAGCCCCATTTTACAGAAGAGACACTGAGGGCACAGCAAAGTTGAGCATCTTGTCCGCAATCACACAAGCAGCAGGTGACGCCTGGACTCCAGTCTGGGCTGGCCTGTCACCAGAAGCTCCTGATCACTGGACGAGGTGGCCTTCCCTATGGACTTCTCCAGCCACGAAGCAGAGCTGTTTGCCCAGGCCTCAGCCTGCCCACTTCTTGGTGCTGACCACACGCAGCCTGCATGTGCGCTCTGCAGTCTGACCTTCGTCTCTGGTAGGCAAAACCCTAGTATTCCATGTACCCTGCAGCCCCTGTGTCCACCCCTAGTCTGGGCAGGTGGTTAAGGACAGGACTAGGCAGCAGCCACTCCTCATTGGGGGTCTACAAGAGTACAACATTCTAGGGAGCCCACTGTCAGCTGGTTAATTCCAGCCACCACTCTCTCTCATGGGGCACACCCCAAATCAGAACCCAGGCCCGACTTCTTCAGCCAAAACTGCCAATACCCTGAAAATGAGGTCGTGGCTTAGGGGCCACTCTGGGCACATCTACCACCTCACCTCTGCTCCATGACCACAGCCATGGGCTTGGAGCAAGTGTCACAGCCTGAGGCCACTCTGCCTCCTCCAGCTCTCTGACCATAGCTGTCACCCCACCAGCCACTGACCACCTGGCACAACAAACTTTGTGCTCCCCTTCCAGGGCCCCCCATTTGCCTGCACAGGTGGCTCCTGTCTCCTTTGCCTCTGGCACAATGTGACATCGTGGTTGTCATGCCCCGACCCCAGAGGTCCCTCCATGCTCACCTTGGGAAGGACCACAAGTCTCAGCTGATTTCTGAACTGGTGTGCTTGCTGTGGGAGTTGAGAAACATAATAAATGGACCCCGCTCTGTTTGCAGCACCTAATTTGCAATAATATTGAAGTCTCCAACAATAACTCATTTACTCTTATAATAAATATATAAAAAAAGACAAATTGCTACATTGAACATGCATTTTCTTCACTGCAAGTAGCTGCTACCCCAGGGAGAAAGCCCTGTGCTGCTAACTAATAGTAAATCCTTTGGAAAATCATGTGTCATAATGATGGACAACCAGGGAAGGGGTATTAAATAGATTTAGAGGTTAGCTACTCTAACAAGAACAAAAGACGTCCTTTGCAAACCATACCTATAAGAGCACAGATCAGCCCATGATTAGCACCCACAGTCTGACAGCTCCGGTGCACAAGAGGAAAGAAAAGTTCTGTCCTGGGCTGGGTGTGGCCAGCCAGGTGTCAGGACAGAGGGGCGAGGGGACAAGAGAGCATGAGTGAGGCCTGGGCATGGGTTCAGGCAGGAGACTGTGTTCTCTGGCCCTGAAGTCTCACCTCTGTTTCTCACCATCGACCAGCTCCTCTGTATCACTGAGTAAACACTCATGGAGCATCCACCATGCACAGCTCAGGGTGGGCACGAGGAAAGCAGGGAAGTACAGCCCTGTCTTTGAGAAGGAAAACATGACTTTGGGATAAAGAGGCTCCTATGGACATCCTTGGCAGGGGCTCTGGGAGCACAGGCCAACCTGGTTGTGGATGGCTTCTGCAGGCTGCCTGAGTCAGGCTCTAGCCTGGAGAACAGGGCTAAGAAAAGGACTGCCTTATTTTCTGGCTTATCCCATAAGATTTCATGAGCTAATGCAGCCATGAGCCTTCCCAATCTGTTTATTCAAGTCCCATGATTTGCATTCCTCAATTTAGGAACAGGGGTTGACAGCTGTGTCCAAAATCCTGAGTGTTCCTTGCATTCTCATCCAGCTCCTGTCTAACTTTGAGTTTCTATGGTTGCCCAGGACCTGGACTAGAATTGGTGCCAAATGGCTGCTTACTGGACTGAAGGTGGGCAAGCAGGTTGCATGTATCACATGCCAGGCTCTGCAGGAAGAGTCTCTGTCACAGAAGAGGAATATGAGGCTGAAGGGGTTACATGACCTGTGGAAAATCACACACCCATGATGACAGCAACCACAGTCCCACCCCAAATGCAGTCCCACCCAGAGCAGGTCTGAAGGTAGCACATGGCACAGCCACTTGAAAGAATCAAGGGCAAGTGGTCAGTCAGCTCAGCAGCCTGCACTAAGCGACACAGGTGTGGGCCAATGCTACCCATGAAGTTCACATTCTAGCAGGTGTCACTGGAAGTCATACCTCGGCTGAGACCATACTCCAATCTCTTTCACCAATTCCCTATGAGACCTGAGCCAAGTCGCTGCCCACTCTTGGGCCTCAGTTTCCTCTCCTGTGAAACGAGGGCACTGACACTGCACAAGATCTCTACAGCTTCTCACCACTCACCCAACCCTTCATCCAATGGAGGAAGACGTTTCCTCCTGAACTAATGACGCAGGTAATCTACAGCCATTAAGTCACTCATCCAGACTAAGGCAGTTCCATGAAAACAGTGCTGCAGACCTTGTTTCAGCCCCTAAAACCTTAGTTTCTCCAGCATCAACTATCATCAGATCAGCCCATGATTAGCACCCATGGTCTGACAGCTCCAGTGCACAGGAGGAAAGAAAAGTTCTGTCCTGGGCTGGGTGTGACCGCCAAGTGTCCAGAGGGGCAAAGGGCTAAGGGAGCATGGTGAGGCCTTGATAGCTTTGCTGTTCAACCCTCATATTTCTGATAAACTTTGCTTTAAAAGTCATTACTGTATACCAGCCCAACAGATGTATACATGTTAGAAATTGGAAAACTTTCCAAAACTGTCTAGGAAGAGAAACAGAACACTAAACCAACTGGTGAGAGCCTTGCAGCCCTCTGCAGGCCCCTGAGGACTAAAGGTCCCCCCTGCAGGGCCCCCTGCAGCCTGGAGCCCAGGAGGGGGTGTCCTTTGACCTTGGGGAATGGGTTTGCTTGCATTCCCTTCCTTCCTTAGTACCCTGAGCCCCGCCACTCCCGTCTTTAGAATACAAATATGGAGATTTGATTTCACTGGTGCTTTATGCCTTTGGGATTGCCAAATTTTTCCCCCTCTGGCTTCCAGCATCTCACTTCTGGAGACCTATCTGTAGTTTAAGCAACACTGCCTGGTGATTGATGACTATTTTGCAACTGCTATCAGTTTACTATTTTAACCAATATATCATAAATCAGGAAGAGGAATGTTGGGCCCAAGTGGAGAGTGTAGCTTTTGCTCATTACCTGGGAGGATTATAGCCATTTCATAAAATCCATTATCTAGGGAAAGGATCCTATTGGTGAGGGCCAGCAAAATTCATTTCATGCTTCAAAAGTTTGTGATGGGGCTAGCTAGGGGAAAAAAAACGAAATTGTTTGGAAGGTGGGGATCATGATTTGTTTAAAACTCAAGAATGGCCAAGACTGAGCTGTGCCGATTATACCAAGTGGCACTTTGTATTCAAATGCAAAGGCACTGCTGTCCCAGGGCCCAGCGCCCTGACCACAGCCCTCCCAGGGCTCACAAACGTGGGGTTGGCTAGGGAAGTGGGGCCCTCCTTGCCCCAACTCAGGCCAGGTCACTCTCATGAATTCCAGGCCCAGAAATGGTCTTCTCTGTGGCCTCCCTACCCAAACAGCGTTGGTACAAAAGCAGACACATAGACCAATGAAACAGAATAGAGGACTCTGGGCCTGGTCCTGTCTACACAGCAGCTACAGCAACGTCCCCACATGGTCATGTCCTTCCCACTGCTTTGAGGATCCCAAATCTCATGACCTCCAACACCATGCACCCACCTTGCCTCCTGCCATGGTTTGAGGACAATGACCTTTCCCCCTCTTCCTTGAGCTCCTCCTTCCCTCTCAGAGGATGCCACACATTCTCCTTGCCTTGGCCTGGAAAGTCTCCCCTCTATAACATCCAGAAGGCTCTTCCCAGCACACTGCTGCTGCATCCCCACCTGTTACCTGAGGGTTCCAGCTACCCACCGCCTCCTCCCTTGACCATTTCTCTTCTAGCAAGTCACACTCTGACTTGATTTGAGGTCAGGATCACCATTTCCCCAAAAACAGCTCCCAGGAAGCTCTCACCTCCTTACCTAACTTTGTTTCTGAATGGCAAAGGGAAAATGCAAATGTCCCAGGAGGGAGGAGGCCAGTTGCCCCAGCCTGTTCCTTCCCAGCAAGGCCTTAGGTTAGGAGCATCATCACCTCCCACTGGAAAAAGTCCTCCCACTTTTAGGACCCCTGGGGCCCAGAAGACAGGGCTGGGTAAGGGCCTTTAAGAGGTCAAAAGAAGAAAGATTCAACAGATGTTACAAAGAAAAAGAACGATGAAAGAAAGTGTCTTCTAGATTTTGCTAAGCCTCTAGAACATTCCTTTTCAATATGATTTTGTTTCCTTCTCTCCTATACTTAACTGTCCCCAAATTCATTCCTCACACGAAAACAGCACGGTCCCTGGGGAAGCCGTTTTAACACACACGTTTTTCTATGTAACTGTGAGCCGGAGCTCGCAGACAATAAAGCTTCTTGTCTGGAGTCCTCCTTGCAGCTCAGACCACGGGGAATTGAAGTGGCGAAGACTGAGCTCCCCGAAGCTCGGCTTTGCCAGATCTCAGAAGAAACTCCCAGTGCAAAGTTCCCACTGATACCCGGAGAGTTTGAGAGGCTCTGAGTACATCTGTTAGTGGGGGCAGGGAAGAACGCCTATGGCTGACAGTGTGAATTTTCCAGCGCCCCAGCTCCTGGCCGGCTCGCCTGAGTCCACGCAGGAATCGCTTAACTTTCTTGCTCCATTTTTCTGCTGTGCCTCCCAGCCTCCCGCACATTCCCTCTCTCTCCTCCCCTCCAGCTGTGTCCACCCAGTTCCTTTTTTTTCCTCCCCCATTTTCCCTCCCTCCTTCCCTCCAGCCCCACCCCCCAGGCCCAGCACAGCCTCCCTGCCTTGGCGCCTACTTAGGCTTGCTGGCTTCAAACTTGGAGCGCAGCAGACAACGGGAAGGGGACGTGGGAGAAGGGCGCTGCAGGCCAGGCCTGCACACACAAGGGCGGCCTCATCTCCACTCCGTTCCAGGGACAGTCGCAGGAAAAGCTGCCTTCCTCCTTCAACTTACCCAGCGCGCGGGGAGGGCGGAGAGACGCAGCACCCAGAGGGGCGGCGGTGCGGGGAGGGCAGTGCCCAGCGGCAGGAGAGGCTGTGGACCGCCGGGCTGGAGCGCAGGGAACATCAAGTGGCCGCCGAGGGAGGAGGGGCTGCATGAATCATTTATAACGGAGGCGGCCAGGGTTTAGGAGCCATCGCTAACTGCCTAACGGAAAGGCTGGCTGGACTCCGGAGATCCAGCCAGTGCTGGCAGCCAGCGTGCTGTCCTCCCTGTGGGTGCCTTTCTCGGATTCCGCCGCATGAACTCGTCCTCCTGGGAGAAGCTGCCGTCTGCATGCCCTCCAGGGGCACACTGCCCTTCAGGTTCCAGAGCTTCAGGGTCATGGTGCCTTGAACTCCCGACTCTGTGGCCCCAAGAGGAAGAGGGAGCTGGGTGGGATATTAGGGACCATATGGACAGAAAGCCCACTGGGTAAGAAGGGGAAACTGAGGCTCGGGAAGGGCGGGAGACTTGTCCAAGGCCCCAGTCCACTGTGCACCTTCTGAGACGGCTCCCTGAAGTTCCCTGAAGGCACTGAGAGCCACAGAGCCAGGAAGTGGAGTCCCTGTGGGCAGTGCAGGGGCAGGGTGGCTCCTCACACACAGGGCTCATGGGAGGATCTGAACCCACATCCCTAGCCAGCCTGAAATGTCACCCATTGGGTTTCAGTCTTTTGAATCAGGCTGTGGAAAATCAACCCCACCCTCTTTTCCTTCTGTAGGGAGTGGACACATGAAAAGTACTTTGGGACAAGGAGCTCCTATCAAACAGAAGATTGGAACCTCACCACCTCCAAAGCCCACTGGCGAGGACTGCCAGGACTGCTGATTCTACTCAGCCACTCACCACCCGCCCCATCTGCCAGGTGCCACGTGTAAGGATGCTGATTTTCTGCCAATGGTTGGGGGGTGGGGGCAGGTGACATAATGGGGTGGAGAGGGGTCATTGCTATGGTCCTGTCATCCTTTGCCATCATAATGACATTCTATACCCTCTTTTCCATCCAATCTCAAGGCATCAAGAATATGAAAAACAGCTTTTCTGTCCCCCAAAGGGAGATCTTACCTTAAGCAGTGGGATTACCATTAAGTACAAGACATTTGACATTTATCCCAGGACAGGATGGGAGGAAGGACCCTGACGGGGCGGGTACTCCAGAGTCAGCCACCTCCTTCCCTCGTCCTGACCTGTCCCGTACGTAGCACTCCTCGTCAGAAGCCCAGACTCCATGTCCCTACAGAGACCCTCTATGGCCAAGCTCCCACCCTACCCTATCCCCGAAGCCCTCTGCTACATTCCTGCAGAAACAAAAGCTGAGGTCTCTAGAAGCAAGACATGCTTCTTATTCAGGAGGCAGGGCTGTGGGACCCAATTTTAAGCCAAGAAATCAGCATAGGCCTGCATGGGCCTCCCTCGAATCTTGAAGAAACTGTGGACATCCCTCAGCACAGGGAGCCAGAGTGAGTCCCATGAACACCAACTTCGTCCCCACTCCGAGTCTGGGCAGTGCTGCCCACAGGCACAGGGTATGGGGCCAGAAATGGCCTGCCCTTCCCTCTCTTGAAGAGGGGGTTCCGGGTCCAGAGAGGTCTGACCTGCTTGGGATACCTGGAGTGGGACACATGGCAAGGCCTCAAATGCAGATGGGCTGCATGAGCAGGCCTTGGTCAGCACTATCTGCGCACCACACACCCTCTCCACGGCATACAGCAGCCCTTGAGATGAGTCTGGTGGCTTCCTGGGATGGGCAGGATGGGGAGGAGATGGTCAAACCAGATTGTGCTTCAGCAACACTTCTATAGGGCCATGGGGTTGCAGAGGGATCAGGGGCTTGTCCCAGTCGATTACACAAAAAGCTCAACCCCACAGCTCCCAGGTCAGCAAAACTGAAAAGCAGACCCCCTTCTTGGGTGGTATGGCCTCCAAGGGCACCACAAAGGGCATGAAAAGAAAACAAGGGAAGGGAACCAAACTTTTCCCCAGCCTCAGGGAGCACTAGACCAGGCTGGAGGCTGGTGGAACGGAGCCTCCAACCCTTTCCTGATGGGACCCTTGCCAGAAGGACCCCTTCCCTCCTAGTGGCGAGGACAGAACTCCTTAAGTTCAGAATCCTGATCCTTCTGAGAGTAGTTGGGTGGCAATTGTGTTGCATGGGGGGTGGGGTGTCTATGCAGGCAGTAGGACCTGGCCCAGCTGCTGTTGATTGCAGTGAGCTCATCAGTGAGGCTCCTCTCCATGCAGTGGCCGCTCTGGAGCCGAGGAAGGGCTGCAATCACACGGGCAAGCGCTCAGATGCCCAAGATGCCTTTAGTCAGCTCTTCCGGCTCGGGCTCCCCAGTTTCAGCCTCCCCAGCCCCAATACTATCCTTAGACAAGTGAGTGAGGCCTCAGGCAGAATCCGAGGGCACCATTACCAGCCCTTCCCCTCAGTTTCCCTGGGGCAATGCTAAGGCTCAGAATGAGCCATTACCAAGTTGGAAGACACTGCTCCTGGCTGGACCCCAACAGCAAATGCCTCACAGAAAGGGCTGCTCTCTGGGCCCTGCAGCCACCTCTAGAGAGACCCCTTCCCAAGATATCTGCAGCCCTGGCCAGGCCGTCCATAGGCAGTGATGATTCTGAGCTGGTTCTCTTCAGCCAGGCTTAGAAGAGGAGGGGGTTTGTATGTTTCTATGACATATAAGTGCCCCACAGAGATCCAAAGCCCTGCTCAGGTAAGACAGGGTGGGAGCGCCTCCAAGAAGCCCTCTCCAATACCCCTTCCACCCCCACCTTCAGCCACCGAGACACACGGGCTCTGCACAGAGCAGGCCTCGCAGGGTCGCAGGCTGGAGAAGGGATCAGCTGGAGCTGCTTTGGCTCTGGGCAACCCATGTAAGAGACAGCAGGTGGGAAACAGACACAGCTGGGCAACAAAACCACAGCCAAGGCCAGCCTGTGTGCTCTCCTCCCAGGGGTCAGTGCCTCCCATAGCCACCTCTCCCGGAAGCAGCCCTCCCATCTGTGTGCCCTCCCCACAGGGAGACCATGGCATCCTATCAGTATCCCCACACCGGCCCTCACAGAGCCTCCTCCTGCAGGCTGGCACTTGGACTCTCCACACCCAGAACTTTCCCTGGCTCCACCAAAGCCCAGTAGGTCACCTCCAAGTCTAGTGACTGCCCTTGGGAATTTGTCTACTTCTCCAACTGTCCCTCTCACACAGGCCATTTTGCTGCCAAATTGGCCCTTCCACCAACCCTAATATGCCCGCAAACGCAGCAGACACCACCCTCTCTCCTGTCCACATTGATGCTTGGGCCCCGTCAACTCCTCCTCCAAGCAAGAGGCTTCCTGGAAGGGCTGCTACAGCCTCGCCCTCCTGTGACTCAGCTTATCTGTGCTGTTCCTGGGACATATCAGATCCTTTCTTTTATTCTGAATGCAGGCTACCACTTACAAATGAGCTGTGTTCTCAAAGATTGGCATATTATAAACCAATGATTTGGAACTTAAATGCATTTTCCCATAAAAATAATGTAACATAATATGAGTAGCTTTCCGTGGCAGCCCACAACTGCCCAGACAACCCACATTGTGGCTAAGATACTAAGGAGGTGCAGTTAAAACCTCTATTTAAAAAATACAATACTAGTAATTAAGCAGACTGAAAACCATTAAGCATCTGATTAAAACAGAATAAAGAACTGAGCGTTATTCACTGGCGTCCTAGTGCTTGAAGAAGGCAGGCTCCCATCATAGCAGGAGAGGCAGCCCGAGGTGGATTCCACAGCCCTGGGGTTGTGCAATCACAGGCGTGGGGTGAAGACCGCGGTCAGGAAGAGGCTAGTGCTGACTGGGTCAGGCAGCCCTTGACCAGGGGCAACATGGGCACCCGCTGGAGCCAAGACACGCAGGGTCCTGAGGGGCAGTGGGCGGCTGCTGGAGAAATGCCTGCAATAGCTCCTCTCAGGGGAACTTGTGGGTTTCATGCTTCCAGGGGCTCCCAGAAGCTCCTGTCAGTCCATCAGCAGGCACATTGTTCTCTCACTGGTCTTGAAAAAGGCCAAGCTGTGAGTGGTCTAAGCCGAGTCCTCCAATGGCTCAACCACAGCCATAGTCCCTTCCAGGCGCTCCGGTCACCTTGCAGCCCTATGAAGCAGATGTTGTTAACACGGGTGAAAACCCAAGACTTGAGTTCTTGCAGCTGGCGAGGGGCAGAGCTGATCCCCAGCCGCTCGTCTGCCTCTGGAAGGGAGCCATGGAGGAAAGGGGAGATATAAGCTACCATCTCATGCCACCAATGAACACAAAGCATAATTTGCCACCAGCCCTATCGGCTGCAGGTCTAAGCAGGCTGCCCTCTTGGGCGACAGGAGCCCCACGCTGCGCCAGTGCCAGCCTTCCACTTTGGCTGTATTGCCAACCCCACATGCGCTCACCCGGAACCTCCGAGCACCCACCCTGCACAGAGACATTGTGCATTTCCTCAAAGATTTGAGAAGGCCCCGGCTTGGCGCTCCCCTCTCCGACCAGCTCAGCACCCTTGCTGGCCCAACTGCACGCTATGTGCTTATGATGGACCCACAAGGGTTTCCAGCTCCCACAGTTCTTGCCAACCTACTCCATGGAAGACAGAGAGATGGGGGTAGGCACTGCTCAGCATATTTTACAGATAAGGAAACAGGGGGGCCTGAAGTCACACAGATACCTTAGTGGCAGGGCAAACATAACCCAGGAGCCCCCGGAGGCCCCAGACAGCAAGGCCTGCTGTGTCCCCAGTACTTCATGCAATGCCTGGCACACAGCAGGAGCACTGGTAGAGTGGTGGGCAAACTGCATCCTGATGATAGGAGGCATTTCCTGTGTAGGCATTTCTTTAATCTACAAACATTTAGTAAATAAATGCCTTTGGGCCAGGACTCACCCCACATTCATTCCAGGTCTCCTTGGAAGCCCTCCTGCATAGACATCTGCCCTCTATATGATAACTTCCCTTTGCCATTGGGCTGCCTCCCCTTCGCCATCATAGCCCGTCAGCTGAGCCTTGCCTGCCAAAGTGGGAAAGCTTTTCTTACTTGTTTCTGGCAGGAAGAAAGAGGAAGAAAAGACTAGCACACAGGCCACATCACCCCTTCTGTGGCGGCTGTGCGTCTCCATGTTCCTCCTCCCCATCTGGGGTGGTTCACCCCTCAGATGTATAATGAATCAGGCACTTGCTCATTAATAAAAAATGACAAGCGATCATCTCATTGAAATCTGCCGAGCTGCCAGAGCCTGCAGACACAACCCCCGCCTGGCTCTGCAATTCCTCTGTGGTCAAGTGGTAATGAGTCTGTGGGGTGGACAGGCCAGCCAGTGAGTATCTTAGCACTTAACGTGCAGGCAGGGAAGTCACCTTTCTGCAGCGGGCACCCTCAGGGCTGGCAGGTAAATGCCTTTTTCATCCGTATTAACAAAGGGCTCAGCTCAGCAGGCCCCAGCTCCTCCAGGGTCAGTGAGGTGGGAGAATGCCACAGGCCATGGAGGGTTAATCCTTGCTGTGACAATCAGCAAACCCCTGTGTCCAAATTCTCAAGAGGGACCCAGAGCAGCCCAGGCTTGGAGACTGAACCACTCGGATGCTTTTTTGTTTTAAAAAGCAAGTTGAGTGAGCAAAAGGTCTTGATAGGAGACTAGAGGGCTACAGTGTAGATGACCGCAGCCATGAGACCGCGCTAGGACCCCTCCCAGGCTCCCCCTGGAGCTGAATCACAGGGCAGCAGGCCTGTCCAAGGGTCATGCTGCTGGAGGTGGCTCCAGGAAGCCTGCAAGGGCCTGCTCCTCTTCTCTCTTGGGGCGCCCTTGCTGTTTTATATTCACTTCAGCACCCGCTGCATATAGAGTTTCACAGGCAGTGCTGGAGCCTGGCAGAATGTGAGCCACACTGAACAGACAGCCTGGAATGCAATTCACACTCTCACTCATGGGCTACATGGCTTCAGAGACATCAGGAACCTCAGGTTCCTCATCAGTGAAATGGGTGACTGAGACGATCTTGCAGAGAGGAAATGGGCTCTAGTCATCACCCCGTCATCGAATAATACATGGCAGCTATCACGATTAGGGTGCGAGTTTAGAGCTTCAGCATTCTAAAGGCATAGTGGTCCAGCTTCTGCCTGGTTCACCATCATTTATACCATTTGCATCACCGTTGCACACTCCTGTGCTGGCCATAACGGGTCTGTAATTTTCACAACAATCCTTGGGCCAGGTACATTAACCCTAGCCATATTAGAAATGGGGTAATCCACCCAGGGCCTCAGGGAACCAAGAGGCATAGCCATGGTCTGACCCTTGCTCCTTCCTCACTGCTGGAAGGCTCCCTGTTAACAATGGGCCAGACCCAGGGTTTGAGAGCCCTACCTCTTCCACACAGGGCCTTCTTGCAGGCAAACGGGCTACCCCCAGGTCCCTCCTGCATCTTTTGATCCACCACAACAGTCACCTAAAATGCCCTCCCTGGATCTCCCCCTGCAGCTCAGCCATTCATCCTTCAAGCCAGCCACCTCCCCAAAGTGAGCCCTGACCACTCCAGGGTCAGTGAGTGCTGCTGAGGTCTGCTCCCAGAATCCTGACAGGGAGCTGAGTCCCAGGGGGCCCTCTGAGCTTCTGAAATGGACACTGATAGCTGGCCTGAGTATGCACAGCCCCAGAGCCTGTGCTGGGGGCCTGGGAGAATCTCAGGACCTGAGGGCAGCAAGCCACACCCTGCAGATGAAGAAGCCCAGGGTAGGTGATGGAATGAGATGGGACCTTCGTGCAGCTTCTTGCGGGCACTGGAGCTGACCGGAGCCATGCGTCAGGGCATGCTGTGGTACTGACCCCTTGACTTTAGTGTAAACACCTGTAAACTAGAAGACAAATCTGAACCCCACCCTGGTGTATTACCTCTGCTTCTTACCTAGAGGACCTTAATGATACTCTCCGATACACTCTCCTTGGTCCCCTTCAATCCACCCTCACACCACAGCCAGGAGGAGGGCACACACCTGCATGGCCACTGCCGTGACCTCTGGGGAGCAGACAGAGACAGAGGGGCAAGGCTTGTGTTTCTGCACGTGCTTTCGTACTGTTAGCACCAGTTCTAGAAAATCTGTATAACTTACTAATAACAAAAAAGGAAAGTATTAGCTGGGTGTGGTGGCTCCCGCCTATAATCCTAGCACTTTGGGAGGGTGAGCGGGCAGATCATCTGAGGTGAGGAGTTCAAGACCAGCTTGGCCAACATAGCAAAACCCTGTCTCTAGTAAAAATATAAAAATTAGCTGGGCATGGTGGCAGGTACCTGTAATCCCAGCTACTTGGGAGGCTGAGGCAGGAGAATCACTTGAACGTGGGAGGCGGAGGTTGCAGTGAGCCGAGATTGTGCCATTGTGCTCTACAATGTGGCTCTTGGGCCACAAGAGCAAAACTCCATCTCAAAAAAAAAAGGTGTATCTGTAGGGCTGTCGTAAGGCAAAGCTGCATTCACTCAACACGGCTTCCCTGCTCTTGTTTCAGGAGACAGCCCTTCCTTCAAGAGGGGATGGGGCCACCTGTAAGCTCCAATGACATTCCAAGACAAAAGGGAACTAAGCAGAGCAAGCTCTGCATTTGCAGGCAGGAGGTCTAGGCTTTTGCTTCTTCCATCAGCTCAGTGTGTGATCTCAGGGCCTGAGTGGCCTCACCTGTAAAAATGACAAAGGCCCCTCCCATCCCTGACATTCTCAGACATTTTGGAGATCCTAAGGCAGGGTCCCAGAAAATAGCAAGTAACTTCAGAAGCCCAGCCCCAGGCAGTCTCCTTTAGAAGACAGAAGACTGCTTAAGAAAACCCTTGTAATGAGGCTATTAGCCAGGCCGAAGGGAGGGGGCATCCAGCTCTACAGTGCCTCCGGGAAGCCTCGCTCAGGCAGAGGCACAGCCAGGGCAAGAATGCTCTGGTCCTGCCAGAGCCTGGAACATGCACGCAGAAGACAACTCATTGCAAAACCCATGGCCCCAGGGATAGAGTCTGCCCTACATTAAGAAACACTTTCCAAATGAGATAATTATTTAATAGGTAATAAATGGAGTTGGAGAGAGGACAGTGGGAATTCAGTTGATTAAACGCCTGTGCCCCCCAGCACTGCGGGCCCTCCCCAGAGCCCAGCCTCCTGCCCCACACCTCCTAATGTCCTCTCATGCTCAGCTCACCTCCACCATTTCCTGCTCATGGATAACCAGCCTCTGGCCACTGGGCTGCACAGAGGGCCCAAGCCAGAGGGTCCACAGCAAGGTGGCAGGCTAAATCCAAGCTATACTGCCCACCAGCAACTCAGCAGCTTGTCTTGCCCTGGGGACTGGCAGGCCAGTGGCCAAAGGATGACAAGGACAAAGGTGGAGGCAAGAGAGGGCAGTGGCCAGAAAAGTCAGAAGCTGCCCATTGTTTTTCACTAGGCTGGCTCTGATCCAGAGCCAAGCTTCATGCAAGCTGCCCATTTTAACTCAGCAAAATGGCCTTGATCAGTCTTCAAATCTATGGACGTGGTGGGGGGAAGGGGAGAGACCATCACCCACTAGCCACATGCCAAGTACCACAAGGGGTACGTACATGTGCATTTAATTGCTCAGCTTTGTTTATAGTTTGTTTCTTGACAAATAAAACCACGGAGACTCAGAAAGCTTAAGTGACTTGTTGAAAGCCACACAGCTGGCATCAACCCTGGGAACCAATCCCACCCCTGCCAGCTCCAAAACATGGGCTCTTTCCCCAGCAGCAAGTTGCTGTTCTCCCCTGCCCCTTGAGAATGCAGCCATGTTCACCTAACGTGAGCTCCCTTCCTGCCTCAACCACCCCACACAGAGGCTAGCTGATCCCAATCTCAAACAACTGAAGTTCTCCAGTAACCTTTCCATCTACCCACAAAAGATGCTCTGAGCGACTTCTCCAAGTAGAGCTCTAATAAAGGTGCAAAGGAATTAGAAGCAAGCATGACTCTGAGTGAAAGAGCTTACTATCTGAGTGGACCACAAGGAGAAACAGGCAGAACACCAGAAAATGGGAAGGAGGGTTTACAAGGGCCCAGGCCGTTATCAGGTTGTGAGTGCAAAAAGAGATCAGAAACTGGTGAGGGGGTGGTTGATCCCCTGTGCGCTACACTGAGGTGGGACCTGAATGAAAATAGCTGGAATATAGTAGTTGATGAATGAAAAATACATTGGATTGGTGGGTGGGCTAGTGGATGGATGAATGGATAGGTGTTTGAGTGGGATGAGTGGGTTGATGAATAGGTGGGTGATTGGGTGAGATGGATCAGTTGATGGGTAGCTGAGTCGGGGGATGGATGAGGAGGTGGGTGGGTGGGCGGATGGGTAGGTGGGTGGGCGGATGGATAGGTGGGTGGGTGGATGGACAGGTGGGTGGGTGGGCGGATGGGTAGGTGGGTGGGCAGATGGGTAGGTGGGTGGGCAGATGGGTAGATGGGTGGGTGGGCAGATGAGTAGGTAGGTGGGCGGATGGATAGGTGGGTGGGTGGGTGAGTGGATGGAAGCTCTCTAGTCAGGGTATTTCCTCTTCTCATCTCTCTGCCTCTACCCACATCCCCACCTCACTCCTCTTTCCTCCATAGCCACTTCAGTTTAGATCTTCCCGATGTGCAGCTGCCCATAGAGTGGACAGTGGCTTCAGAGGTTAAGCTCCACAGCCCTGCATGTCTTGGTTGCCCCACTAAGTCCTAAGCCTTCTCCTGCTCTTTAGACTAGCAATGGCCAAAAGGCATGGAAGGATGAGCTTTTCTTCCCGGGTTTCCCTCCACTCCATCTTCACAAGTCCCAGCCCACACCTTTATTATCTCTGCCTGCCCAGGCAGCTCCCACCTTGATATAGATCAGAGGGCCTCTGGGCCCAGTTCAACCCAGAGACGGCTATTCCCTCCAAGCCTGAAAATAAGCTAGGCACACCAAAGGCCCAAGTCCTCATCACAGGCCTTTACTTTTGCATTTTATCCCCATTCCAGCCATACGAGGCTTCTTCAGGCGCTCCTGGAGAACGCAGTGGGACAGCCAATGGAGCAGCCCAGGAAAACGCTGGTCTGCAGAGCCCTGGGAGGGCGGAGGTCAGGCAGGTAGAGCGACACATGGCTCAGGACTGCAGTCCCATGGAGCTCACGGGGCCCTGGGGCTTCCAGTGCTCTGGGGGTGTTCTGTGGGCAGCCAAGCCAGTGCCCTCACACAGTGGCTGGTCCCAGGTCAAAGCCGGGCCCAGGCACTGCAAAGTCTACAGGCCGTGGAGATCGGGGCAGTGGACAGGTCCACTTTAAAACGAGGCCCGTGACTGGGAAAACCCCATCCAAATCTCTACCTAGGAGCCGTCCTGCCTCCAGGCACGGTCAGCCCAAACCCACTATAAATGGCCCGAATCCCAACCTGGAGCCCCGCAGGAAGGAGCTGGAAGGTTCAGCAAAGGGTGGCAAGGTGAGTGGGACCCGCAGCTCCGATCCCAGAGGGCGGCTTCCGAAGCCCACGTTAGAATCTACCTGAGCTGCCTGAGGAGGGCACCCCCTGCCCTCGCTCCCTCCTGGCCAGCATCATGAGAGAAGGCGGTCAGGCAGAGCAGGCAGCAGGTGTAGTGCCTCAGGGGACCAAAGGTCTTTCCAGGATCCTGATTTCACCTGACTGTCCAGCCTGTAGGGGAGGAGACTGTCACGCTCAGCAGATGACTGGGGCAGCACCCCCTGGAGCAGCACCCCCTGGAGCAGCACTGGGCGGGTGATATGACACATCCCGCCAGCCTCAGGGAAGGGAAGGCTGTGTGTGGCTGGAACCGGCACAGGCCCTCTTAAAAGTGGGACCCCAGTGTGACCAGAGGATGGAGGTGAACTCACAAGGCCTGTGTCTGGGCCTTCACATTTGCTGTCCTCTTCACCTAAACAAGTTTGACCCTTTGGCAAACTTTTGCTCATCCGCTGAGACTCAGCTCAGGAGTCACCTCCTCCAGGACGCTCTCCTTGACTCCCAGCCCTGGCCTTGGGCTGCCCTTTTGTGCTCTTACCTCTCTACATTGTAACTCCTACACTCTTGGCTGGTTTTTTCCACTGGAATGTGAACAGCTGGAGAGCAGGAATCTGTCTTATTTCTCATTATAGTCCTTAATACATAATAAGTGTTTGATAAGTGCTGGTCAAATGAAGGAGGGGACAAAAATGGGCTCGGGGAGCCACAGGCCACCATGGACAGGAAGTACCTGTACCTCTTGGCTGTCATCCCCCAGCTGCTCCACCTCATATGGGACCCACATCCCCCACTACCACCACCACCATGCAAATGCAGCCCCCCAGACCCACCCTAGCCAGCTGCGCCTGGGACCCTGCCATTCAGACAGCACCCTGCACAGATGCCAGGAGGCGAGAACCCAAGCAAGTCCCGAGGTGGGGGCCCAACCCCTGGGGCCTGCGAGGGGAGAGGCTCAACACAGGCCTTGTGAGTTCACCTCCATCCTCTGGTCACACTGGCCTCTTCTCCTGAGAGCAACAGTTTGGAAAAGCAAAGGGAGACCTTTGTTGGAAATGAAGAAAAGCATGACAACGCCATCTTTTGGGTTTCCCTCTCTTCTTTCTCTTAATATGCAGTAGACTAGCGACTTAGCAAAACAACAGATCCAAACAGCCAGAAAGCCCAGCACTGCAATCCCATGCCCGGCCTTGCAGACTGGCAGGCCCACTGCTCCTGCCAGACAGGCCCAGAGCCCACCCTTCTCAAGGGAGACCCCTCTGAGCTGCAGAAGAATCTTCTCCCCAGAGCCCATGGTGGAACCGTGTCACTGAATTTCTTTTCCATGACCCCACCTCTCTCCCAGGCCCAGTCCCTGGTGGCCTGAAGTGTCACTCTCTGAACTCAAATCTCCAGCTTCTGTCCTGGATCAAACTGCTCTTGGCAGCCCCACGCCTCACACCGTTGTGCTAACCCGCTTGGCCTGTTCTGCCTCCACCTTCCCTGTCCCTTTGAAGGCTGCCAACGTGGGTCCATAGAATCTGGTTTCTAACTAGAACTACTCCCGGTCCTCCTTTCAGCCTCAGCTGAACCTAGACCTACCTCCCAGAAAGCCTTTACTAAAGACCCTTTGAGGGCCAGCAAGGTACTGGCTCCTCATCCACCTTGCAGAGAAAGTGTCATCTACCGTCTCCTGAGAGGTCATGTCAAGGGCCAGATTGGGTAGGGATTTGGGATTTGCAGTTTGCCCAAAGATGCACATCGTTGTCTTCTCTGTGCTCCTCTGTTCCTGGCCACTCTCTCTCACAGAATTCATTACACCTCATTATCCCTTCCTGCGACTGTCTCCCCCAGAGTGGGTGTATAGCTCCTGACCCTCTTCACACACCCAAAACCATCACAGTGGCAGCACACCAGGGACAGTGAGTGCTGGCCGGCTGTTCTGTTGAACAGCAAAGGTCCTGATGACCTACCAAGGCACACAGGGCACTCAGTACCAGTGACAGCTCAAGGATCACCTCCTCGATGGGATATTTGTATTGCAAGCCAAAGGAATGAACCTATAATGAAGGAATTCTAGGCTTCATCCCAAAGTGGGCTGGGTAGGCAGGAGAGGTATCTGTGGGCAGAGAAGCCTTCCTCAAACCAACCACGTAAACAGCTACCTCCTCTGTCCATGTTTACAGGCAGCCCTGCCTCTGGAATGCTGGCACTGGTCCCGGATGCCATCCCTCAGAAGCACACTCGGCCCTCAGTCCTGCCTCGACTTCACTGGCACTGACACGGCACATCATGCGGGAGTCCTGTCGGACAGCCAGCTGTCCCCCCAGCACCCCTGGTGGGGTTAGGCAGGAGTACTACGTGTTCCAGCACCTCCTTTGGCCTGAAGTGGCTCCACCCGAGCCCAGCGCAGAGCTGGCCTGAAAATGGAGCTCAGGAGGAGCCCCACTGCACAGGGAACAGCTCTCTGCGCATCCGTCTCTGTGTGATCCCATAGGCCTGGACAGGGTAGGGATGACTGCATGTGCTCCATGTCCTCCTCCTCTCCAATTCCTGAAAAGCTCAGGTTCACCATCCACACAGGAGAATGCCATCCAGTCTCTATAATTACTCAACTCCCCCAGGGCCTTCCCCACGCACTCTGGGCCTGAGACTTCTCACGCTTAGTGTGGAGTCTGGCTCCCCATCCCACCTCTGCCTGCCTCTCCAGTCTCAGCTCACTCTTCAAATGACTGGCATGTTTCTCCAAAACAGGACAACGCTGCCCCAGCGGACTGGCCTGCCCCTCCTACCAAACGGCGCCCCTTGGATTCTCTGCAAACCTCCTTCCTAAGGCTCACTCTATCTCAGCTTTCAGTTCTCAAATAGGACCTCCTGGGAGAAGCCTCCCCCAGTTACCCTCCCATGCCTGCTCTATTTTCTTTGTAGCACCTCTCCCTGAAAGAGTTTCACCTGTGTGTTTACTTGTAGTCTATTCCTCCTCACAGGAACAGGAATACCATAGAGGCAGGCACTGCACTGGTTTAGCCCAAGCCCACTGCCTGATGCCCGGCTGGCACCCACTGCCTCCTCTGTGCTTGGGGATGGTGTAATGACCTCCATGGTGGGGCCTTTCACTCTTTTTGGAGCCATACCAGACTCCAGTTCAGTACAAGCCAGGCCCCAAGGGCAGGGACCAGACCTAAGTCACCTGTAGGTCATATCAGGATCTAACAAGCCCCACGCATGCAGCAGAGCTGACAAAGGCTTCCTGGTCACGCTGCATATCAGATGAGCCCATCCATAACCTACAGGCCACAGGAGCAAGGGCCACCTCCAGTCCCCTGGCCCTGGGGGTCCATGGGCTGCATTTTTGCATATTTCCAAAAAAGTAAATCCAAACAGAGCAACATAGAACTGAAAACTCCTCACCTGAGAGGTCAGTCCAGGCCCAGCCCAGCCTGGCCATCATGACCTCCATCAAGGTGGCCTGGCCCGTGGTGCCAGGAGCATCACTGAGGGGCCCGTTTAGCGCTGCCCTGGGTCCATCCCCAGTGAGTTCTTATTATAAACTGGGGCCCGTGCAAGTTCTTTCATTTTAATTTTCATGATTCTTTTTCTTTTTAAAAAACATCTAAGCAATCCTGCATATGATTTTTACACTTGATCATAGCCAAAAGGCTGAGAAGCAATATGCATATGATTTTTTAAAAAAAACATACAGCACTGAAGGGCTTATAATGAAAGGCAATAGTCCCCTCCCTGTGCCCTGGAGGCAATCACTTTTAACTTTTTAAAAAATGTTCCTGCTCCTAATTCCTCTGGCAGCTATCTGATCTATATAAGGAAGGTATTAAAATACCACATTTTGTTTCTTTAATCCTATGAGCTTAATGTTTCTGATTTATCGGTTATTTATACAGAGGACAACTCAACTCACTTGGACCTCCCCCACCATACACAGAATGGTGTATAAAATAGCCAACCCCTGCCTCCTGCACCATGATGACAGCAGCTCCCTATCCTCCACAGGCACTGGGGCTGCACGCCTCTCCTGGAGTCCCTCCCTGGAATCCCTCAGGCCCGATGGCCCCAGCTGTGACTGTAGGAAGGAGGCCGCTGCAAAGCCCTGGCCTTGCTGTCATTCCCTTCCTCTGGGTCTCCCTGCTGGGACCTCAGGTCTTCCCTGTATTCACTTACTCCCTTACCCTGTAGGAGAATCCTTAAGTAAAGGCCAGAGATGTACAGAAGGTAAATGTTTTGAGCCTGTCCTATAAGACTGAAAACGGCCTTATTCTCCCCTCCCATCTGCCTGAGAGCTTGTCTGATAGTTTCATTCTCAATTTCCCAGGGCAAATTCACTAACTTCACGCACTCACTGCTGCTGACCAAAAGGAGAGTAGTTTAGGTCTCCTCCCTTTGTAGATGACCTGGGCTGTTTTGTTTCGTTCTCCCCTTGTCTAGAAGTTTTTAGAAGTGTTACTTTATTCTTGGTTATTTGAAATTTCACAATCACATGTTTAAATTGTCATTATTATTTTTTCTTTTTAAGTGCTGGGCACACTGAGGAATGTTTTAGTGTGAAGATTTTTGTCCTTCTAATCCAGGCAATTATCTGGTATTATTCTTGTATAACTTTCTCCCAACTGTTTTCTGTGTCAGTTTCTGGAACCTGCATTAGTCAAATACTCTATCATTTGCCTTTGTATTACATCATTCTCAGCTTTCCTTTCAGATATTCCAGTCTTGTTTTGTTTTGTTTGTTGTTGTTGTTTTTTTTTGAGATGGAGTCTCACTCTGTCACCCAGGCTGAAGTGCAGTGGTGGGATCTCTGCTCACTACAACCTCCGCCTCTTGGGTTCAAGCAATTCCCTGCCTCAGCCTCCCAAGTAGCTGGGATTACAGGCACATGCCACCACACCTGGCTAATTTTGTCTTTTTAGTAGAGACAGGGTTTCAGCATCTTAGCTAGGCTGATCTTGAACTCCTGACCTCAGGATCCACCTGCCTCGGCCTACCTAAGTGCTGGGATTACAGACGAGAGCCAATGCACCCAGCCACTTTCTTATTCTTCTTTACAGGAAATCTCAACTATCTCTTTAATGAACTTTTTATTTCAACTATCATATTTTTAATCTAGAGCTCTTTTTGTTCTCTGAATATTCTTATTTTGTAGCATCCTGTTCTTGTTTGATGGATGCAATGCTTTCTTGGGCCTTTCTGAAGATACCAATGGGCGGGAGGTCAATTTGTCTGCTTACATTTTCATCCCCTCCTGAATTCTGCTGCTTTGGGAACCATGCTTTCCCAGTCGTCCATGTGGACATTGCTCTTTCATGCAGCAGCCTTTCTTTAAATGTCAAACTCTGGATGCCCACTCACATTTTGAGAAGAGAGACTGGAAACTTGGTTGGAAGTTCTGCATAGCTGAGTGGGGCTTGTTCAACAGTAGCTTTAGCAATTCCACAGGGAGACCCTCAAATGCCAGAGTGTTCCAAGCTTGGCAATGAGATCCAACATTCATAGGGTCTGCCTGGTTACCCCCGAGTTACCTTCCGTTCTCTACAGAAGAATATAATTGCCATCACCATCATCATCATCATCATCATCATCATCGTCATCGTCATCATCACTATTGGCATAAAAGATAAACACCTGGACTTTAATCATTCTATATGGGAGGCTGAGAGGAGGAGAGAAGTCAACAACTCCCATTTAATTTTTTTAAAACTATGGTAAAACATTTGTAACATAAAATTGACCATTTTAACGATTTTTAAGTGTACACTCAGTGGCATCAAATACATCCACATTGTTGTGAATTTTCAAAACCTTTCCATCTTCCCAAACTGAAGCTCTGTACACATTCAACACTAACTCCTCATTCCTCTTCTCCCTAGCCGCTGGTAGCTGCCATTCTACTTTCTGTCTCTCTGAATTTGACTACTCTAGGGGCCCCATGTAAGTAGAAACATGAGGATGTGTCCCCTCGTGTCTGGCTTGTTTCACTTAGCACATGTCCTCAAGGTCATCCATGCTGCAGCCTGTGCCAGAATCTCCTTCCTTTTGATGGTTGAATACTATTCCATTATGTGTATAAGCTACAGTTTGTTTATCTATGCATTCATCACCCATTTAATCTTACAGCCACTTATAGTAATGCTTGACAGAGTGTGCAAACCTGTCCTTGTCACTCAGTTCTCCAGAGTGGCCCCTTCCCACCACTCCTTACTTCTTCCCAAGGAAAGTTTCTGTCTGTGAGCTTCTAGGCATCTCCACAGAATGTGTGGGCCAAGGCCTACATCTTGCTATCCCCAGTCCCCACACCCCAGTGTGGGTGGCCTTCTTGACAGAGGACTAGCTATTTTTAGCAGAAATGCAGAACTGCCACCATTTTTAGCAGGAAAGGCGAAGGTGCCAAAAAGACTTCTTTCTCCTCCAGCTCTTCCCTCCCCAGGGTCCCCTTCCTGCCAGTGCCTTCTGCAAAAGTTGCCCAGAATAGGATAAGCAATGAAAAACAGACCTAATTTTTCATCTCTGTCCTGAATACCCTGCCTCCACCCAAAATAAAGAGAAAGGCTAAGGCAACAGGGACAACCCTGGGGAGAGTCTGGAGGCAGAGCACCACCCTGCAGCAAACTCCCTGTGTGGCTGTCCCCACTCTGCAGGCTGGTCTCCTTGTGTGATAAGATGAGGCGTGAGGCTGCATAACGCCTAACACCATGGAGCTCTTAATGGAGGAGCCCCAGGTTTTAGCTGGTGCAAACCCGCAGGCCAGGATGGGAGGCTCCTGCCTGCTCTGCCATCCCTTCCAAGGCTGCTTCAACCAGGCTGCAGAGTCAATCCCATCCTGGGAGCTTCCTTCCCAAGTTCAGAAGCCAGAAGCATTCAAAGCGCTTGCTCAGGTGTGCGCTGCATGGCATGCGGGGGCCCGACAAGCTCCATCAAGATGCAACCTGCATTATTCATGCCTTCTCCCTCTTCCCACGGCTTCTGAGGGAGGCCGCCACCATGGCCCACTCTCAAGGGCTGCTCAGAGTACTCCCCCTGCCTAAGCGCCTGCCATTAATAAAAGATAAACAAGAACTGCCATGTGGGGACAGTGACATCTGCTGCACCCCCTCCCCACAGCGGGTTTCTCCCTTGCTGGGATTTGGAGCCACATGTGGCGGGAAAAGAGGGCTGGCGGGGAAAGAGGGCTGGCGGGGATCCAGCTGCAGTCATAGCCTCCACGCTGGGTCCTGGCCTCAGCTGTGTTAAATGAACTCCCTGGCTTCAAAGAGGAACCCCCACCCCTGCCCCCCACGCAGCTACACAGCCAAGGCAGGAACATCTGAACACCAGAATCTCCCAGCTCACTCTGGGAGGCCAGTGGCAGTTTCCATGGCTGACATTCAGCCTGCCCATCACCAACCCCCCAATCCAAGTTCTAGGTCATGACAGGCCCAGAAACAGCCATTGTTCTGCATGCTTCCATCACTGGAAACTCAGGAGGAGCCTCGCTGATGCCTGGTGGCCCTACTCTCCTTGGCTGTCTTCTCTTCCTCCTGATCCTCAAAGAGACATTGCGGGCAGGGGTCGCCGAGTACAGCGGTCTCTCCCAGAGCTGCACGGTGCCTCTCACAGCTCTAAACGCTTTTGCCTGTGTGGGCCTCCTCCTCCACAAGACATATTAAAAATTATACTTTACAAATGTGTTGGTTTAAAGACGAATATAATCCAGGCTTCTGAGCTGGATTATATTCATTTATTTTCTTTCAGTTATTAAAAAATTAAAACTTTGTGGGCCCCTCCCAGGATGACAAGCCCTTGGCACGGTGCCTCCTGAGCCTGATGGAGCAGTGAGCACTGTCCTTGCTTGCCGGAGCCTCAGGGTAACCAACTCCTTCAGGTTTTTCTAGGACTGTCCCAGGAATTCCCTAAGTCCCAGGCAAACCTGGAAGATTGGTTGCTCTCCCTGCACCTCTTGTTTCCGACTCAGATCCCCCATAAGCATAGACAGCACGACGGTGTAACCATCACAACAGCCAAACCTGGAGACTAAACCAGGGCAGTCGAGCTCTTGCCACAGGCAAGACTTTATCAGGAGCTGGAAAGACACAGCTAAAATCCACGCTTGTTCCCAGGAGCTGCGAACAAACACAGCTGCAGTGGCCGCTCTGCGCAGGGCCTGGACTGAAGACGCGGTCACTATCGCTCTTCTGAACACATGGACCCTTCCATCTGCACAGCAACTCTGAGATGCAGCTAGAAATGTGGCTTTCACAGGTGAAAAAAGAGAATCTCAGGGAGGTCAAGGAACTCACCCAGCTGGCTTTGAAGGGGAAGGGCTGAGCACCAAGCTCAAGGCTTCCCAGCTCCATGCTTGAGCTGTGATTTTGCTAGGGCCAGACTCACTGGGGAGAAGCAGACGCTGCTGCTGCCCCTTGACCTGGTACAGT
Source organism: Callithrix jacchus (assembly GCF_049354715.1). Taxonomy (NCBI): domain Eukaryota; kingdom Metazoa; phylum Chordata; class Mammalia; order Primates; family Cebidae; genus Callithrix; species Callithrix jacchus. Next base: position 105,413,280 of record NC_133507.1, on the reverse strand, counting down.
GAGCGGCCTGGAGCAGGCAGCAGGACAGGTGCTTAGGCATGACCAGAGGCTGGAGAGGGGCCAGCCCCATAGGACGCCTGCAGAACAGGTACAGTGAGCGGCCTGGAGCAGGCAGCAGGACAGGTGCTTAGGCATGACCAGAGGCTGGAGAGGGGCCAGCCCCATAGGACGCCTGCAGAACAGGTACAGTACCACCACCTGTGTACCTAGCCTGCACCGAGCCATCAAGCGCCCAGAGACCCAGCAGCGGTGAAGAGCCCCCTTGGAGAGCTTGCTCTAATCATGCAGCTACCTGGGCACCTCCCAGACCCGCCAGTTATGGCTGAGGCCTATAAAGGTTTTCACAGTGTCTTCTGCATGATTTTGCTGAGCAGCCAGAAACAGAGAACCCAGAACCCCACCTATGTCTCCGTAGACAGATGCACACGGAGGGTTCAGGGACCAGGATGGTTTAACTAGTTCCGTCCAGCAAGCCAGGAAAACTACCCCAGTTGGGTGGCTTTGAAGAAGGTGGAAGGGAGGCCAGTCCACAGCAAGAAACTGGAATGACTGACAGAGATCTAAACCAGGCCCACTCCTCAAATGACAACATGCGGGTAGGTGTAGTGGTGCTTCGGTCCCCACTAGTGACTTCTCCCAGCTGACCTGGGGAAAGGCAGAGTTCCCCAGTGATGTCCAATGACAGACCCAGATCCTGGCTCTGCCTCTAACCAGCTGACTGACAGCTAATTCCACTTAGCCTCACTTTTCCCATCTGTAAATTGGAGAGCATTGTGGTGAGGCTCAAATGAGCTAATCTGTGTAATATTTGGCCTGATGCCTGGCAATCAGGGAAACATCAGCAACAATGTCTACATGATGCTACCACCTATTCCAGGCACAACACCTGGAACCTAATAAGCAGTGAATATTCACTAAGTGGATGATTTACCATGGAAACAGAGGTATCCATGCAGGTACCACCCATCCCATGATTCCAATCAGGACAGCGTCCAAGCAGTGCCCCGAGTTCATTAGTGGTAGAATGAGCAAGTCAGCACAGGAAGCTGAGCAGGACTTCTGACTGCCGTGCAGTTTGCTTTCCAGGTCTCCCAGGGAGCGCCTCTCCAGTCCCCAGGCCACCCCAAGCTGGGTGGGGTGTTTGAGAAGGAGACCGGAGACAGCCAGCCCCAGCCAACTGGCAGCTGCGGCATACGAGCACGGTAGACAGTCCAGGCCCCTGTGGGCGTGCCTGGGCCTCGGTTGAGCCAGGCCTGATCTAGTTCCTTGAGGCCAAGTGGGGATGTTTCCTCCCCTTACAGCACATCTTCTCTTGGAACAACCACAAGACAAGTCATCGCCATAGTGAAACCCTAGCACTGTTTGCATTTCCAAAGCACCTCTTTCTTTTTTATTTTCAGTTGATTTTTTTGAGACAGAGTCTCACTCTGTTGCCCAGGCTAGAGTGCAGTGACACAATCTCAGCTCACTGCAACCTCCACCTCTCAGGTTCAAGTGAGTCTCATATCTCAGCCTCCTGAACAGCTGGGACTACAGATGTGTGCCACCACGCCTGCCTAGTTTTTGTATTTTTAGTAGAGATGAGGTTTCACCATGCTGGCCAGACTGGTCTCGACCTCAAGCGATCCGCCCACCTTGGCCTCCAAAATTGCTGGGATTATAGTTAAGAGCCGCCGTGCCGTGCCGGCTTCTTTCACCTTTTTTTCCTCACCTGCTCCTCCCACCCGGTCTACACAGGAGGCAATTCCAGGTGGAGAACAGGAAGCTAGGGAGGTTAGCGTTCCTCACCTGGAATCAAGCAGCTACTCACAGGTGAAGGCTTCTTTTCAGGACTCGATGGGCCAAGAAAGCAATAAGGATTGTCCCTACCCAACTGGCTCCTGAGGCTGAGGGGTCTCTGCTAGGATGGGATGCCTAGAAAGTAAGTGCACTTTGGGGTGCAGATCATGACACCAAATTACCCTATCCACTTTGTCTTGGTGGCCAAAGACACAAACTGAATCTACAACCTCCAGGGAAGCAAACGTTAATTTCCTTTCTAACTAGAATTTAGAACATTTTGGAGCTGGAAATAATCCTTCAGAAACCATAATCCAACTTTCCCATTTTACAGATGGGGAAAGTGAGGTTCAGAACAATGAAGGCTATGCTCCAGGCTACAGAGTCAGTTAGCAGAGGGTTTCTGACTTCCCAGCCAGCAAAGCGACAGAAAGAGACGGAGACCCTCCAAGCCTTGCCTGCACCCACTATACGAACACAAGAAATGGAGTTTGTGCCCAAGTAAAGCTGGATGTTCTAATTTTATGCCGGTTCAGTCTAATGCCACTAGTCAATCAGCGCAAAGATTAGCAAACTACAGCCTGAGGCCAAATCTATCCACTGCTCATTTTGCTGGGACATAGCACTGCTCGGTCACGCACATACGGTCGGTGCTACTTTTGAGCTGCAAAGGCAGAGGAGAGGAGTTGTGACAGAGACCATATGTATGGCCTGCAAAGACCGAAATCTTTACTCTCTGGCCTTTTACAGACATGTCTGCTGACCGCTGATTTTGAACTGGGGAAAATGTCAAGCACCCTCTGCGAGGAGTTGCTCAGGGTTCTTTGGTGAGATCAGATAGGACCCTTTCCCTGATGTAGAGGGTGGGAATCAGGCCCAGTGAGAGCTGGGTCCTGCCGGGGACCACACTGCAAGCTCCACCACACTCCTGACTGGGCTTGGTGGCTCATGCCTGTAATCCCAGCACTTTGGGAAGCCGAGGTGGAATTACTTGAGGTCAGGAGTTCAAGGCCAGCCTGGCCAACATGGTGAAACCCCGTCTCTACTAAAAATACAAAAATTAGCCAGGCCTGGTGGCAGGGGCTGTAATCCCAGCTACTTGGAGGCTGAGACAGGAGAATCACTTGAACCCAAGAGGCTGAGGTTGCAGTGAGTCAAGATGACACCATAGCACTCCAGACTGGGCAACAGAACAAAACTCCATCTCAAAACAACAACAACAACAAACACACACTCCTCCCTGCTCCAGAGCCCCTCTGACACCAAGGGAACCTGCAGAGTCCCAGCCGCCCTGCAATCCACTATGCAGAACTTAACCAAAGCCAAGTATTTGCTTTCCTTTTCAAAATATTTTCATGGAAGAAACAAGGGACATAATGTCCTTAAACAGCCCCTCAGTTACCCCTGTAGTGCCGTTTGGAGTTATTTTTATGAGCTCCAAAACACAGACTGGGTACAGCTGTAAGTAGAGACAGATCTGGTCCCAGTCCAAGTGTGCCTGCGTAGCCACGGCAAGGGCTCAGCTCTGAACAGCACCACTTCAGGGCTGCAGGCCTGGTATGGATCCTGCCTACAGGATCTTGGGAAAGTGGCTTCACCGCCAGAGCCACAGGTGTCTGCAAAGTGGCAGTAACAACAGGGAGGACCAAATGAGAGCATCTTGATGGGGAGGTACCTCTGCAAAGGCTGGCTGCCAGCGTTCATTCGCTGCCACTGCATTCTGGAATATCAGAAGGAAAATGGGGCCTTTATTGAAGGGCACCTTCTGGGACACACAGCAGATAAGGTCTTATCTCGGGTCACATCAAAAACCAAGTCTCTACCAAATGTGACACTCACATTATTTTAATGTCATCATAAATGATGTTATCTTTAATCTGGAGCACCAACTTGTACAATCCAGGGAATGACTCCCCAACCAGACTTCCACCTGGGCCACGGAAAGTCTGAGTAAGCCGCTCTCATGGAATGTATTCATTTCAAAAACAACAAGAACACTATTCTTTGAATTCACAGGCAGATGGTCTATAAAACTAACAAAACTACTTCCTGTGCCTTCTGCTAAGGGTAACCTCTCTGAAGTGTAAGTATTTTCATTCACTCATTCAGAAACTACACATTGCACATCTGTGGATGAGGGGCTTAGGAAAATTCCTGTAACTATAGGTTTATGTTTAGGCCATAGGAAGCTTGGAGGCCAGCCAGCCCACGCCAGGTGGGGCAGCCTTGCTATGGAGGGTGGGTTCTCACATCAGCATGCCAGGGGCTCGCTGTAAGTAAGCTACCTCCTGCATCCTACAAACATGCTCCCAAATGTGTGACGCACATTAGCGAGACAATTTCTCATGGCATTGTTTGAAAATAGCGGAATATCGGAAATCTAAATATCTATCAGAGGGGGACTTGTTAAATAAATTACAGTCTGTCCATGTAACAGAATACCAAACAGCCATAAAACCAAATGAAGAAGCGCTTCAGGTCTGATATGGACCAATTTCCAAGATACATTGTCATGCAAAAAAAGCAAGATGCTGACAATTGCATTAAAAAACATATATATGTATGTAAGTGTGTAAATTTATAGATAAACACACATATATAAATATTCACAAATAACATTTTATTTATGTGTACACATCTAGAATCTCTTGAAAGGATATGTGACAGGCAGGGAACAGTGGTCGTCTCCAGGGAGGGGAACCAGTCGGCTGGCTGAGAGGGAGATTTTTCACCATATAACCTTTAGTAACTCTTGAATTTTTTTTTTCAATCTCATCAACTTTAAGCAAAGAAGTCTGTTTTTTTAACTTGACAAATATGTAACTATTGAGTTTTGAATCATGTAAATGACTCTAGTTAAAATAATAAAATAAAATAAAAAAACTTACCAAAAGCCAAATACCTCCAATAGTTCATCCAAAAGCAAACTGGAGCGAAGGAGAAGTGCCTTTATTTCTATCACCCAGAGCCCAGCAGCAGCACCCCACACCACACACACACCCTCCAGACTAGCTTGCCATGGGTCCTCCTCCCAACTGGTGAACCAAAGACTGCAGCTGGCCCATGCATTCCACTCTGCACTGGGATCTGGGGGCAGCCCTCTCCCCCACCACACTCTGAGCAAGCTGGGAGGCAAGCCCAGTTCTCCTCTGTCCTCCCAGCACCTGGCATGACAGAGGCAACGAAGAAATGTTTTAAACAGTGCCCAGGAAAGTGCTGGGCACACAGAAGACCCTTAGTAAATACTGTTTCAATGAAGACAGAGAAAAATCCAGAAAATAAGAGTCAAGAAGTCATCACTCTTGACTTAAGTTTACCTTAACTTGTGAATTCAGTGTCTGGGGTGAACTGCCATTACAAAAATAGCAGTTCACTGATAAGGATGCGCTCACACAATGGTCAAGTGGCCTGCAGAGATCACACAGCAGAGCAGCTGGAGGATGACCCTAGGCAAAGTGAGATGAAACGGGCCCTCTCCTCTCTCTTCACTAGGCCCTCCGTATAATCCCTCACACTGTGCCTTAGTATGGAGCGTACAAGCCTAGGTCCTCCTCCAAGAGGGCTTAGGTGGTGTGTGACTTAGCTAGTGGATTTTGGAATAAGGCAGACGCCAAGGATTTCCTCCTCTGAAAACCGACCACTTCGCGGGTCTTTTGCCCAGAGTGGATAATAATTACACAGTTCTTTCCCAAAATATGTGTTTCTTTCTCTGTCAACCTCATTTTCTACCTTTAATTTGCGTAAGAAAACAACAGCGTAGTGACTTCGAGTTTCAGCAATACCGTCAAGAAGGTAAATGAAAAGCCCTCCAGCTCAATAAACAATGCGCATTGGTTTAGATGTAAATTTCAGCTGGCGAGGAAAGAGGCCACCTGAAGCCAGACGACAAAAGGGATCCCAAAGACCAGAGCAGGAGCAGCGAGCTGATCCTCCAGCTGCTCTGCTGTGTGATCTCTGCAGGCCACTTGACCATTTGGTGATTGCATCCTTATCAGTGAACCGCTATTTTTGTAATGGCAGTTCACCCCAGACACTGAATTCACAAGTTAAGGTAAACTGAAGTCAAGAGTAATGACTTCCTGACTCTTACTTTCTGGATTTTCTCTGTCTTCATTCATTGAAAAAGTATTTACTGAGGGTCTTCTGTGTGTTTGTAGCCACATGCTTGCCTTCTCACTGACTGTTGGTTCAAATTTACAGTCCCCATGTGGTCCAGTACCCCAAGCTATTAAAAGAACACAAAATTGATCTCACATCTGTGCCACGCCTGAAGAACCTGGTAGTCACACAGAAAAGCACTTTGGAAGGACAGCTTCGACTCACACTACACAGTTTTTCTTCAAATAAATCTCCACTCATTATCTGAAATTACAAAGTGCACGTGCACACAGACGCATGCACGCACACACAGATGCAAGAGTAACCAGATACCACAAAGAGCATGATCAAAGTCAGCTTGAGAGAGGATTAAGAAATGCGTAACAGCAAGATGGATAATATAAAAGCAAGGGACAGAGACGTGGAAGATAGAAAGTTCTAGGAAGACAGAACAGCGATAAGAGAGGAAAGGCATAGTTTGAAGAGATAGTTGTGGAAACGTTTCAAACCTGTACAAAGACATGGATCCTAAGCCTTCAAATTTAATAAAATTGCCATGTTTCAGAATGTGTGGGATGTAACTGAAGCGTAACTTAGAGATATGTTTATATCAAGAAGAGTAGAAAAGTAGGAAGGCTAAAAATCAATCACATAGGTGCCCAACCCAAGAAATCTGGAAAATAATGTCAAAGCACACCTAAGAAAGGAAGAAAAGGATAAAATGACAATACTAGAAGGAACCAGTCAGACAGAAAACAAGGAAATGAGAAAGAGAGTCAACCAACTCCTGAGTTAGACCGTTGCAAGGATTAATAAAACTCTGTGAAGAGGCTGGGTGCAGTGGCTCACGCCTGTAATCCCAGCAGTTTGGGAGGCCAAGGCAGGTGGATTACTTGAGGTCCAGAGTTCATGACCAGCCTGGCCAACATGCTGAGACCCCATCTCTATTTAAAATACAAAAATTAGCTGGGCGTCGTGGCACATGCCTTTAATCCCAGCTACTCAGGTGGCTGAGGCAAGAGAATTGCTTGAACCTGGGAGGCAGAGGTTGCAGTGAGCCAAGATCATGCCACTGCTAAATTTAAAAACAGAAAAAAATGAATACACTCCTGAAGACAGAGGTAGCTTGACTGGTTGAATGAAAGATGACACAAAGAAATAGAAAACTGGAATTACCTCTCACCATCGAATAAACTGTATTAGTAATTTAAAAAAAAATGCTAAGAAACCAACAAACTCAGGCTGAAGAAGTTTCGTAGTTTGTGTTTTTCCAAACTTTGTAACACATATAAATATTTGAAGACAATTCTTAACATATTGTCAACATATACAAATATATGCACATATTTGAAGATAATCCATACAGTATGCAAATACTTAAATATTGGAAAGAAGGGCATTCCTTAAAACATGTTATGAGGCTGATTTAGTTGAAAATTCAACTAAATAAGGAGAAGAATGGAAATTTATAGGCCAGTCTCACTGCTGAATGGAATGACAGAGCAAGAAGGCCCTTGCCAGATGCAAGTTCCTCAACCTTGGACTTCCCAGCCTCCAGAACTATGAGAAATACAGTCCTGTACCACTTAATGACAGGGATGTGTTCTGAGAAATGCATCACTAGGTGTATAACCTACTACACACCTCGGCTATATGATACAGGTTCTTCCTAGAACCTACTTACTGCTTCTGGGCTACAACACATCACTATAGGGAATATTGTACGATTTGTGTGTCTAAACACATCTAAAGCTAGAAAAGATTTAGATTATAATCTTATGGGACCACTATCCTATATATGGTTCATGATTGTCCAAAATATTGTTATGGGGTATATGAGTGTCAATAACTTTTCTTTATAAATCTCTCAGTCTATGATATTCTGTTACAGCAACACAAAGTGGACTAAGACAATGTGGTGGCTCTCAGAAATTTTAAAATTAAATGTGGTTCACATTATATTGTTATTAGACAGTGCTAATCTAGATGGCACAGTAAGATATAAGAAAATAACTAAAAGAAAAATCGGAAAGAAAGGAAAAAGCTATCACCATTTGTAAATGACAAGATTAAAATATCTACAAAATCTAAAGGGACACATTTAAAACTAGTAAGAGACCAGCAAGATTGCTAGAAATATGATCAATATATAAAATTTAACTACATGCCTAGATGCCAGCAATAAAGAATTAGAAACTGTATGTGTATGTGTGTATATACATGTATGAAACATTTACAGAGGCAAAGAAAACTTCAGGGTACTTATGAATAAATATAACAAAAAATGTGTAAGACCCTTATGATACAACTGACACAAATAAAAGACATAAAGGAACCAATAAGTATAGGGAGAAAGGCCGTGATCACGGGTGGGAAAACTCAAAACGACAAAGACGGCAGTCTTCTCCAAATTAACTCATAAATAACTCAATTCTAATCAAAACCCCAACAGGGATTTCCAGGCCTCTAACAAGTTGATCCTAAAGTTCTCATGGTAGAACAAGAGCAGAAAAAGAGCCAAGACCATTTGAGAGAGGAACAAATGAGGGGATTTTCCCTACCCTGCTTAACAGTAAGCTGTAGGAGCTAAGACAATGTGAGATGGCCCCAGAAGAAACTGAACAGACCAAAGGAACAGAGTAGGGAGCCCGGAAACAGAGCTACATAGGCAAGAGAAATTGACAATGTGACAACTTTTCATTTTAAGAAATCATTAAAAATTAAGAAAGAAAATAATTGCTACTGAGACAATTGGTTACTCACATAGAATAAGTAAAAAATTTAATCTCTACATAATGTCAAACACAAAACACTCTCAGCTAAATTTAAAAACTGCAATTTAAAAAATTTTATAATAGGAGAATAGCTGTATGACCTCAAGGACAGAAAGTACCTCCTAAGGTACAAAAACAAGCTGAAAGGAAAAAAAATCATATATTTACTGTGTTAAAATGTACAACTTTGTCTCGATAAACCATGCCATACCCAATGATAAAGGCCAACAGAAGACTGAGAAATTATTTATAACACACCTAAACAAGATTAAGGTTTTTAAGATTAGTATCTCTTAAAAATATTTTCAGGGCTGGGCGCAGTGGCTCACGCCTGTAATCCCAGCACTTTGGGAGGCCGAGGCGGGCGGATCACGAGGTCAAGAGATCAAGACCATCCTGGCCAACATGGTGAAACCCCGTCTCTATTAAAAAATACAAAAATTAGCTGGGCCGGGTGGTGCACGCCTGCAGTCCCAGCTACTCTGGAGGCTAAGGCAGGAGAATTGCCTGAACCCAGGAGGCAGAGGTTGTGGTGAGCCAAGATCGCGCCATTGCACTCCAGCCTGGGGCCTGGCAACAAAGCCAGACTCTGTCTCGAAAAATATATATATATTTCCAGAGAAACACAGTAACCCAGCAAAAAGCTGAGCAAAGGAGATGGATGCGCAAACCAGGGAGAAGAACCTTAAATGTCCAATACATTGCAAAGGAGCAGAATGCAAATGAAACTAAGACTATTCACTATGAGATTGGAAAAAATATCAAGTCTAATATTATCAACCATTTCATGAAAAGTGAGGTTGAAGAAATTGTGAAGCTTCTTTGGAGAGCAATTTGGCAAAAGTGTGTCCACCCAACAGCCCGGCACTTCTGCACTTTCACAGAGGCCTGGGCTTCTAAATGAGCAGCGTGATACAGAGAGAGAAGCACATTTTGTGTTGCAGTGTCCTCCAGGTGCACATGCACACACAGGCACACACACACACACGCACACACACATAGAACAGTCTGACAAAACTTTACTAAGTGCAGTGTACTGCGATATTTTCTACTTCATCTTTTTAAATGCTGTTTCCCACGAAATTGATTTTATAAACCCTGCTGTGAAGAAAGTTCTCCCACAGAGACACAAGGGGAGCTGTGCCACCCACGGCAACAATGTCTGCCACAATTAAAAAGCGTAAACAATGTAAATAACCTCAACAGGAGAGGAGCAAGATCGGCTGGGGAATGTTCATTTATTGTGGTGTCTACGGAGCTTTCAATGAGCAAATTGCAGCTTCAAGTAATGACAAGAATATGTCTCAAAAACATAATCTTATGCACAGAAAAATACACACACACACAGTAAGGTAACATCCTAATCAACTTTTAAAACACACCATGTATGGACATGTACACATATAGTAAAAACAGGGAAACATGCCAGAGGGACACCAAATACAAAATTCTCTGGTCTGACGTTACTCCTGGGGGGCAGGGGATATAAGAGGGTGATGGAATCAAGGAAGAGTAATAGCCCAGATGGGAGGGCCATGGTATCAGACTACCCCAGTTGGGGCCGTGTTTTCCCTGACATAGGTTAAAATTGCCAGGACATAGGAATAATACATAGTAAACTGTCAGCCAGTTTGATTATTGCTTCTGAGTTCTCAATTCTCTATAGACAATGCACACTCCCTGCTGTCTGCATCCCCCACCTTGACATGCCATAGACTAAAAATGGCAAAAAAAGGTAAACTGCATGAAGGTATGTGTCTTGATTACATCTTTTTTGTGTGCTTAAAATATTAAATATTTAAATATACATATATAAGCCAGATGCGGTGGCTTGTGCCTATAATCCCAACACTTTGGGAAGCCGAGGCAGGCAGATCAGGAGTTCAAGACCAGCCTGACCAACATGTGAAACCCCGTCTCTACTAAAAATACAAAAATTAGCTGAGCATGGTGGCGTGTTCCTGTAATCCCAGCTACTTGGGAGGCTGAGGCAGGAGATTCACTTGAACCTGGGAGGCAGAGGTTGCAGTGAGCCGAGATCACTCCACTGCACTCTAGCCTGGGCGACAGAGCAAGACTCCATCTCAAATATATATGCACACGCATACATACACACACATACGTCTCTTTCTGGGTGTTTATATGTGTTCTCCATAGACCAGACATGCCACGGTAAGATACTTCCAGAGCAAAGTTGCATGTAAGGTCAAAAAAGATAGTCTGGGCCAGGCACGATGGCTCAGACCTGCAATCCCAACACTTTGGGAGGCCAAGGCGGGCTGATCACCTGAGGTCAGGAGTTTGAGACCAGATAGGTCAACATGGTAAAACCCTGTCTTTACTAAAAATACAAAAATTAGCCGGGCATGATGGCGGGCACCTGTAATCCCAGCTACTTGGGAGAATCTCTGGAACCCGGCAGATAGAGGTTGCACTGAGCCGAGATCCCGCCACTGCACTCCAGCCTGGGCAACAGAGCAAGACACTGCCTCAAAAAACAAACAAACAACAACAACAAAAACAGATAGTCTTGTGCATGTTGCTGGCTGGGGCCTGGGAGGACTGATGTCTCACCTGAGGAGGCCAGGCAGGCCCCCCACAAACACTCATCTAAGCAATAATGGGAGCCAACTGTCCCTAAGGCTACATCTGATCAACTCCCACCAAAGCCTGGTAGCAGCTGGGCTCAGCTCCCAGGCAGCTCTGTGGGGCACTGCCTAAGCTTCTTTTCCTGCCTCAGCTTCTTCATCCATCAATTGAGTACAGCAATGCCACTAAAAGACTGTCGATCCCACCCATACCACCTCCGAATCCTGGCCTTCACTGTTTGATGATCACTTTCCTTCCCTCAGAGAGATTGTCTTTTTTCCAGTTTGGTGTGTTTGTCAAAAAGCAGTCAATTTATCAAAATAGTAATGTTTGTTCCAAAAATGATAAGTCTGTCTCTCTGGTCACAGCTCCACCCAAGTGTCACTCGCAAACAGTGGAAAACCAGCTGAAGAGTGAGAACTCACGTGGGTTTAGCCCAGAGCACCTGGGGGGCAGAGCCCCCAAAACACCACAAGAGGGGTGTACCGGAAGGTCCTTCCTTACACACGACCTCTCAGCTTGGAACCAGAACACCACCAGGATCACACCTTGTACATAATCCCCACCGAAAGTTTGTGATGACTTGCATGACACGGTAGCCATCACTGCGGGAGACACAGGCATCTGAATCAGGGTCAAAAAAATCCAGGAAAAGATCTGTGAGCAAAGGGGTCTGCAAGGACCCAGACCCCATCTCACGGCTCCTGACGGTTGCAATTAACTATACTTCCTTGTTTTCTGTGTTTCTGATGCTCTTGCGTCTGAGGCTTCGATGACTTGGGGAAGACAGCCCCTCCCAGGGCTATCTGAGTGATGGCAAAGTACTTGCCCAGGAGTGAGACTTTTTCATGTGCAAACCAACTGATCCAAAGTCCATACTCCAAATCATCTCTTCTACCGGGCTCTTACACTCTGGGAGGCCAGATGCTTCTGTCCTAACACTCCAGGGCCAGGTATCAGACAAAGAGGAATGGCCCCTATGGCCCAGAGACAGCTGGAGTCATTCAAACCAGCCAACCCTAAGCTTCTGGCCCTGCCTTGCCAGCTCTTCCACAAAATCCAATGAAGCCTCCTTCACATGCTCTCCCCTCGCTCCCTCACTGACTGACCCTGAATGATTCCCCAAGTGGCCCTGCATGGCATGAGGTGTCCCCCTCAACCCCACCCAGCAAGTATGAGTAACAAATCATCTTTTCAATGGCAACTCTCCTGCTCTACTGGCCTCACCATACCTGACTCATGCTAAAACCTGCACTTGAAAACATCACTGTACATTTTTCAAAGGCTACAGAGCATGATGGTGGTGTGGTGGGGGGACTGAGCACCCCCAGAGCCGTGCAGCAGCATCAAAGGTTACTTTGAAACCACACTGAGTTAGGCCAATGTGCTGTGAGCTCTGACTTCAGCTGAGCCAGACAAGCCAATGACAGACCCACTAGGTGTTACTTGCAAGTTTAAGAACTGCACGAAGGTGACTTTGGAGGCTTATGGATTGGTTTCCAACTGAATTTTAAACCTTGGTTTGTGGGTTCTGCTGAAAAAGAATCTTAAGTTCAATCCTGAATGTCCCTAAATGGCCTTCATGTTTCCTGCCAGTGAGCAGGTTTGAGGAGCTAAAGGATGCTCCCAGCCAGGAGTCTTGGCAGTCCTGTTGTTGACCAGCAACGTGGCAGGAGTTGACCTCACTGGTGGGAGATGGCTCTTGTGATGTCTGAACACTAAAGTCTATGAAGAGCCAAAATCTCTGTGGGTAGCTGCACATTTGAGGGGTCTGCTTATCCAAGGTTGGAGGATGAGGCTTCCAGTCATGAGAGCCCTGCAAAGACGGCCTGATTTCCTGGGTGCTCTAGATGGGGAAACAGGTCTCAGAGAGGTGCAGTGCCTTGCCCAGGGTCACACAGCCAGGGCACAGAGATGTGGGAGGCAGGCCCAGGCTTGTTGAGCTGGTTCCCAGAACTTTTTGGAATAGATCTCTTTGGTATAGAACTATTTGGTATAGAGCCCATGCTCTGGCCCACTGCAGACCTCACCCAGCTCAGGGAGGGAACAGGCTGCCCTCTGCAGCAGGAATGTTCCTGGGGCCCACAGTCCTTAGAAACCCTCTCTACATGTGGCCGGGTGCGATGGCTCATGCCTGTAATCCCAGCACTTTCGGAAGCTGAGGCAGGTGGATCATTTGAGGTCAGGAGTTCGAGACTAGCCTGGTCAACAACTAGCCTAAAAATACAAATATTAGCTGGGTGTGGTAGCTCTTGCCTGTCATCCCAGCTACTCAGGAGGCTGAGGCAGGAGAATCACTTGAGCCCGGGTGGCGGAGGTTGCAGTGAGATGAGATCGCACTACTGCACTCCAGCCTGGATAACAGAGTGAGACCCTGTGGCAAAAAAAAAAAAAAAAAAAAGAAAAGAAAAGACGAAAGAAACTCTCCCTACATGCGCACAGCTACACTGCCTCTGGCCCTGAGGATCCCTAACAGGCAAACACCATCTCACAGGCCCTGGAAGTCTTAAGCACAGGCAGAGGAGGAAAGAAAAGGAGCTAGGGCAGGGAAAGGAAATGCAGGAGGGCGGGGAAGACAGAAAGGCAAAGGCAAGGAGATAAAATGAAGGTGGCCTGGTGGTGGGCTGGGAAGACAAGCCCCAGAGCAATCCAGGCTGGTAAGAGGCCGTGGACAGCCACGTTCCTGGGCTCCAGGCTCCAAGCTCTCTGTGTTGACCTGGTACCTGAGCACACTGTAGCACACCCCATCCTTCAGGCAGGAGGGTCCTTTCCAGCTGTTGTCAGCCAGCGCCCAGCTGAGGAAGGGTCTCAGAGAGGAAAGAGACTAGGAGAGCCCCTAAGCCACCTGTTGCTGCCCCATGAAGGACCAGCTCTTCCCGGGCCTGCTGCCATCTAACAGCCCACTCATCCTCCTGAAGACTCCATGGCCTAAGGCTCAGGGAGTAAAGTGACCTGCCTGTCGCACAGCCTGCAGGCAAAGAGTTGCCCTCCAGCCTGGCTTTGTCTCCTCTCAGAGCAGAAAGTCACAGATGTTCCTATTATCCAAACATGCTCCAGAAGAGTCATAGCCAGCCTCACCCTGGACAGAAGCAGCAGCCTGAAGGGGCCCGTGGTCTGCTCAGACCTCAGCTAGGGCTGGGAGGGGGACAGACTATTCCTTTACAATGGCCCAATGTGCCTACAGGAGAAGTAAGAGAGGTTTAAGAGTTCTCTGCCACACAGGGCTGATGGAGCAGTGCCCAGGCTCAGGCCACATCGGAAGGGGCACAGCCTGGGCCTCAGCCCCAGACCCTACTGCCTGGGTCAGCCTGGTGGCAGCAGCCCTGGCACCACCCCCTGCCTCAGGCGGCCTCCACAGCCCTTCCTACCTCCTCCTTTCCTCTCTCCGCCATCTCTCTAAAATTCTGGGCCTGTGGGGCAGGGTGGGGGGGGGGTGCTGGGTACTTCATTTTCAGGACATTGACCCTGGGTCTCCTGGGTATAAGCCCTGGCATTTGGCAGGGGCAGCCGGGGTGCAAATTTAAGTCTGACGAGCTCTTGAGAGCACAGAGACAAAGTGCTCAGTGGCCAAGGCTCTGACTCCTTGTGGGACCAGGTGGTGCCCCCCATGCCAGGTGGGCATGGACTGGGGCCCCAATCCATGCTGATTCCTCTCCACCAAGCAAATACCATGCTGTGTACCTGGTGTTTACTGCTGGTTGAAAGAACAAAGTGAGAAACCCCTCCGTGGTGCCCCATGTGGGAAGTGATGCATTGGCAGCAGACGCAGCCCAGCGTAGGTAATCCTGCTGGTACTCCAGCCCCTGAGATTAAGTGACACTGCTGGCGCGGATTTCATCCTTACTCCATGCAGACACTTTGTGAGCATGACCTCGCCAAATCCTCACAACCACCCATGGACAAACGAGGAAACTGAGGCCTGGAGAGTTGGGCACTTGGTAAGGATCAGAGCTGGATTCAAAGCCACGCTCCCAGCCACCAGACCAGGAGACGCCTCCCTGCCTAGAGACTGGGACAATAACCTGTGTCACTGGAGGCAGTGTGACAACTAGAGACAGCACATGCAACGCTCTCTTCACAGCCCCAGAGCACTGACCCTCTCTCAAAATGGAGGAATGTTCCTGGGGAATGTTCTACTATTTAACTGACTGTCCCCCACCATAACGAGGAATCGAATACTCTGAGCCTGGCTTTTATTTTCCTGGGTGTGAGCTCTAGGAAGCTGGGTGTGATTCTGGTCTGACATTAGCATCCCAGAGGATACTCCAGCTGCCCCAGACAACCTGTCCCCACACTGTGAGCCCTGCAACCTCCAGGGAGGCCTGGTGCCCACGGCAGAGGCCCCTGAACTGGGAGGGTTTTCTCTGGGAGGAGCACTTGCCAATTGCCAGGTTAGTACAATTATCAAGGGCTGGACTGAATGCCCCGGAGTAACCTCAAGTCGTTCCAAGAGGCCCTTGGCAGAAGGAGGGCCAGGCATCAGGACAGGGCCAACCTCCCAGGCAGGAGCAGCGTCAGTGTGCAGAGACAGACAAGGAGAGCGAACAGAGAAACAAATATGGGGAATGACACACACAGAGAAAAACACAGAGAGAGAGTGACAGAAAGAGAGAGAGAGGCAGAGCTAAAACCAAGGACCAAATGAGGGAAGCAGAATTACAGAAAAACAAAGAGACCAAACAGACCAAAAAAAAAAAAGAGAGAGAGAGAGACAGAGAGAGATATGGAGGCAGAGTGAAACCAGAACACAGAGACAGAAGACGCAGAGACACAGAAAGATCCAGGACAGGGGCCGAGTGAGAAAAACAGAATGAAGAGAAGAGAGGGACAGACAGACAAACAAAGAAACAGTGAGAGACAACAACGTTGGAGAAGGGCAGAGAGGACCAGAGAAAGGAGGCAGAGATGGCCACCCAGAAAACAGGGAACGTGTGCAGACCGGGACCAGCGCCAGCAGGGAGCTGAGTCTCACAGGCCTGGCCATGAGGTTCTGGGAAGGACAATACGCCCCATATGTCACCTGCACGTTCTCCAGAGGGCGCACATGCCCTGCCCTGCCCTGCCCTGCCCTGGAGGAGCCCCAACAGACAGGCCCTGTCCCTGCTCTGCCCTGAACTCAGGCAGCCCAAGGGGCTGCTATTTGGGGAACACATTACCAGTATGTGCTACCCTCCCCACAGGTGGATGTGGGGCCTGGGGGGCATCCGTGTATATCCATGTGTCTGTGCCCACTCCTCCGTACACGCCAGCAAATGCATGTACACAAACCTACATGCACACAGGCTTAGCAAGCATGCTGCCCTGGCAGGGCCAACCTCCTCCTCTACTCATCCTTTGCTCTACACTGAGGGCTCCTTATGTGCCAGGCACTATGCCCACAGGGCTAGGGCACAGCCAGAATGCAGGGGGCACAGGGAGACCCTCTGAGGGCAGAGACCTAGGCCAAGACCACTTAAACAAACATGAGGGCAGCCAGGCGCGGTGGCTCAAGCCTGTAATCCCAGCACTTTGGGAGGCCAAGGCAGGTGGATCACGAGGTCAAGAGATAGAGACCATCCTGGTCAACATGGTGAAACCCCGTCTCTACTAAAAATACAAAAAATTAGCTGGGCATGGTGGCGTGTGCCTGTAATCCTAGCTACTCAGGAGGCTGAGGCGGGAGAATTTCTTGAACCCAGGAGGTGGAGGTTGTGGTGAGCCGAGATCGCGCCATTGCACTCCAGCCTGGGTAACGAGAGCGAAACTCCATCTCAAAAAAATAAAAAAGGAAAAAAAAAAAACATGAGGGCAAGAAGGGGCACAAGACACAAACCGATGATGGCACTGCAGGGCGCAGGTGGCTGCACCAGGAGCCCACCCAGCGCTCACCCCCAGGATGGCAGGTACTCAGAACGAGGGGCGGGGGGAGCCAGGGTCCTGTGGCTGGTTAGAAAGACCACCTCCACCAGACTCCCACTCACTCAACAGAACACTCTGACCCCCAAACCTGCCACGCTTCTCACCCAAAGAGCTTCTGCTCAAAAGCCGCCTCTTCTAAGCAAACTTCACACACACGTCTGCATACACAAACATGCGTGCAGGCACATCTGCCTTACCAAAACATGCGCCCTCCCTTCTGAGTGCCCAGCACAGTGCTGACTCAAAAGGACCAGAACTTGCTTGCAGAACTCACAGGAACTCAGGCCTGCACTTCCCTTTGAGTGCCCCCGGCCCCAAGAACTCCCTCCATGAGCTGGGGAAGGGGCCCCGTGAAGGAAAGTGTCCTGGACAGGAAGCAGGATCTCAAGGCCCACACAGCCCCTTCTGCACCCATCCTGGAGGGGCAGAGTCCCCTTCTCCCAGCCTGGCCCACAGCTCCAACCAAGGCAGCACTTGGAGAAGGCACTAGGGGACACCAGCATTATGAGATGGTAATAATAATGATGATATCAGCCAACTCAAATAAGAACCTCCTGGGAAACAGCTATTAAGCCCAGCCTTATTTATTCCTCAGATGCACCCGTATGAGGTCAACTCTTCATTATCACTATCTAGAGATGGGAAATGGAGGCTGAGGGAACTCCTTCTACTTGCCAAATGTCACACGGCTGGTAGGTGGCTGGGCTGGGGCTCAGCCCTAGCCTTATCCAACTCCTGGGTCTCAGATCTTAATCACTATACTGTGTTTGAGCTAAGTCAGCCTCAAAAAGACATTAACCATGGCCAGAAACTAAGACTCCCAAGATGTGCCCACTCTGTAAATGATGTGGAAGAGATCATTTATGGAAGTACTCACGTGCTCTGAGGCACACTGCCCGTGGGGCTCTATGTCCCTGTGTATGTGTGACTGTGTGACTGCAGGCATGTGTGTGTGAATCTGTGCATGTGTGTGTAAGTGTATGAAGGGTGTGTGTGGGCGTTGGGTGTGCACATGGTGATGGTGTGTGTGACAGTGAGTACATGTGTGTGGCTATGAGCATGTGGTATGTGAATATGGGTGACAGCGTGTCATTGTGGGTGAAAGAGTGTGTGAGTGTGCAGGAGCAAGTGCTGTATGCTTCTTCCAAGAGCCCTGGGCCCAACCTCAGGGTGGTGGGGCAAAGAAGACCTTTCAGAGAAACTGTGAGGAACGGTGGCTGTGGATGATCTTTTTTTTTGGAGCTGGAAGTCACGGCCTCAGCAGAGAATCCATTTTAGTAACAGGAGAAATGGAATGACGTGGCAAATTATAGTGTCTGACCAAATAAATTATTCCTTTCATTTTACCGTTTTGTTTGGAGGAGAGCTTTAAACCTCATCCTCAAGCATATTCAGCAAGTGCTTGCTGAGCAGATTTGGCTGTAATTAATATGAATTTAACTTTCTTTTCTTTCCCAAGGCACTGAGCTGGAGGAGAAATGGGGCAGGGCAGATTCCTCCTGGCTGTGGGTTGGGTGAAGGTTTAATAGCTTCACAGACCTGTGCAAGCTGCAAGGGCAAAAGGGAGAGAAAAAATATAAAACCTTTAATTGCTACTTCCCAAAATAACCTCAGTCTGCCTGTAATAAGCTTATGCTGGATTTTGATTCTTTTCACAGAGGAGAAAAAAAATCAGATTTAAATTTCTAAAACCAACATTTTTTCCACAGGTTCCACCCTCAGCATCTGTCTGGGGTTGAGAGCTCTGATGTCCTAGGAGTGTCCCGGCAGGGACTCACACAAGAGGCTGGCCTCATGGGTGCCTTCCCTGGTGAGAGAGGGGGCAGAACTAATGAACATTTCCTCAGAAAAGCCACCTGGCCCAGGTGCCTTGGGCCAGCAAGCTGGCATAAAGAGTGCACTGAACGAGGGGTGAGGCACTGGTCACTGATAGGGGTGGAACCAGGGGGCCCAAGGTTCGTGGAAGCTTTAGAAGTCTATGGGTTTTAGACCTGCCCCTCAGACTCTCTTTAATCATTTCATTTGCTAAAATTGTAGGAAAAGATATATTTACCATGTCAATGACTGTTCAGTGTACAATTCAGAGGCATTGGGTACATTCAGGTTATTCTGCAAACATCACGACCAGCCATCTCCAGAGATTTTTCATCTTCCCAAATGGAAATTTTGCACCCATTCACCATGAACTCCCCACTCCTTCCTCCCTCCAGCCCTGGCAACCACCTTTCCACTCTGTCTCTATGATTCTGACGACTCTAGGGACCTCGTGTAAGTGGGATGAAACAGTATGTGACCTTTTGTGACTGATCTCACTTAGCACAATGTCCTCAAGGTTCACCTGTGCTGTGTCCGAATGTCCTTCCCTTCTAACACTGAACAACACCCCTGTGTCTACGCACCACATTTTGTTTATCCAGCCATCCATCAGTGGGCACCTGGGTTGCGTCTACTTTTTGGCTATTGTGAATGAGGCTGCTATGAACACGGGTGTGCAAATATCTCTCCAAGACCCTACTTTCAATTCTTTTGAGTCTAAATCCAAAAGCAGCACTGCTAGATTGTAAGGTAATTCTGTTTGTTTGATTTTCGAAGAACCACCATACTGTCTTCAAAGTGGCTGCACTGTTTCACGTTCCCACCAGCAGTGCACAAGGGGGCCAATTTCTCCACGCCCTCACCAGCACCTGTTCGATTTTCTGAGTGTTTTTCTTAATAGAGCCATCCTATTCACACAGTGGGTATGAATCCCCACTGACTCTTCATCACCTGCTCACAGGCAGAGGCACTACTTGAGAGGCCAGGCTCACCACTTAGCAAGAGGTATCAGCAGAAACTCGGGTTTGGGCTGTGGCAACCCACTGTCCTGAAAGAAGGCAGCCTCGGGCCAGGGCAACACAGTCATACGTTTGCATTTCTGGGCTGGCTCTGACGGAAGCCTAGAGGTCCCTGAAGCATTCATCTGGTCATGGATTCAGTCAACAAATCATTGGCATGGGCAGTGCCAGACCCTGTTCTAGGAGCTGAGGACACAGCAGTCCCTCATGGACCCATGGGAGTTACCACTCAGTGAAAGCAAAATGATAGGAGAACCACTTATCCTGGGAGCTGCCAGTGGTTATGGGTGGCTGGCGTGTGGGGAGATCTGGGGCTGGGACATCACAATGGAGAATGTGCCAGCATTTGAAGGGGAGACAGAGGAAGGGAGAGCAGGGAAGGCTGCTCAGGCAGATCTGAAATGGGCTCTGAGCTGTCACTGGGGACCACAGAGGGACTGAACTGCCTGCTTCACAAATCATTCCCAAAAGGCCTGGGGTCAAGAGGCCCTGGGCTTTGAAATCCCAAGGGCCTGGGTCCAAAGCCAGTTACTCAACCTGTGTGACACAGAGTACATGCTCTCTTTGAAACTCAGGTCCCTAATCTGTAAGACAGGATTACAGGGAATCCCATCTTTTGCCAGGATTAGACTCCAAAGACCATACGTGAGATAAGTCTCCACCACTCCAAAGCATCTTTGCCCACCTCAAGCAAGGTCCCACACAGATGGGAGCCCTCTTCCTCCAGAGTGCAGTCCAGCGGTCTCCTCTGTGTGGAGATGCATGCTGCCTCCCAAACCTAACGGCAGCAGAGGGAGGGGACTGGCAGGGTTCTGTGGCTTTGCATGAAAACATCAGAAGCTGGAACAAGAACTCCAGCTCCAGCACTTGCAGTACAGGAAGCACAAGTGAATGTAAACAGACAGGACAGCAGACCCTCACCCAACGTGGCTCTGGCATATTCAGACTAGGGGCAAGGGCACTGCTTCAGCAGCACGCACTCAGCCACCCTCTGCCTCAGCCTCTCCGCTCTCCCTCTCTCCTCCACACTGAACTTGCTAAGTTGGGTGTATGCAGATGCATGCCAGCCACAGCTCCCTCCCACCCAACCCAGATGGGCTGGGAGTTGGAAGCATCACAGCTGTCTCTGGACAGAGCCTGGCCACGGCCCAACGCTCTGCTGTGTCATAACAAAAGCGGCTGTCACCGAGCAGCCTCCCATCATGCCCAGCAGTAAGGGCTTGTGGGATTCTCACCCAGCGTCTTATCCCTCCCTGGGACACTGCTGGGCCACAGCTGGAGGGCAAAGCTCTGAGCAGCCAAGGCTCGTGCAGGGACATCTGTGAACCAGCAGACACAGGAAGGAGCGCTCCTGTGATCCCTAGCCAGATTATCCAAACATCTCCTGGCCCTGGGGCTCAGCCCCGGGGACAGGGGTAAGACTTGTCAGAAGACACCCACAGGGATCTGGTGTCTGCAGGAAGCACCAGGAGGGTGACAGGGAGGAAGGGCTGTCATCAAGGCAGGCTTCCTGGAGGAAGCAGGCAAAGAACAGGCATCTGGGCAGAAGGAGCTACCTAGCCAGGTCACACTCACAGCCAGGTGCACACTCACAGTCCAGCACACACAGCCAGGCACACACAGTCCAGCACACACACTCACAGCCAGGTCAAACTCACAGCCAGGTGCACACCCACAGTCCAGCACACACAGCCAGGTCACACTTACAGCCAGGTGCACACTCACAGTTCAGCACACACAGCTAGGTCACACTCACAACCAGGTGCACACTCACGGTCTAGCACACTCAGCCAGGTGCACACTCACAGTCCAGCACACACAGCCAGGCACACACAGTCCAGCACACACACATCCAGGTCACACTCACAGCCAGGTGCACACCCGCAGTCCAGCACACACAGCCAGGTCACACTCACAGCCAGGTGCACGTCCACAGTCCAGCACACACAGCCAGGTCACACTCACAGCCAGGTGCACATTCACAGTCCAGCACACACAGCCAGGCACAGACAGTCCAGCACACACACTCACAGCCAGGTCACACTCACAGCCAGGTACACACCCACAGTCCAGCACACACAGATAGGTCACACAGCCAGGTCACACTCACAGCCAGGTGCATACCCACAGTCCAGCACACACAGCCAGGTCACACTCACAGCCAGGTGCATACCCACAGTCCAGCACACACAGCCAGGTCACACAGCCAGGTGCATACCCACAGTCCAGCACACACAGCCAGGTCACACTCACAGCCAGGTGCACACCCACAGTCCAGCACACACAGCCAGGTGAACACTCACAACCAGGTCACACTCACACCCAGGTGCACACTTATAGTCCAGCACATGCAGCCAGGCACACACAGTCCAGCACACACTCACAGTCAGGTACACACTCACAGTCAGGTGAGGTTGTTTTACTGTGGGGCAGTGAGTGGCTGCACAGGTGGACAGGGCCAGGCCTTGCTTGGGCTTCATCCTGTATTTGTAAAATCTGAGTGATAAATGGCTCCTTAAAGAGGAAATACATTCTTTCAGACTCTAAATACCTGCTTCAAGTCTCCCAAAACTCCCAAATCATGGCAGTGCCAATGGCTACAAGAAACATCATGGGGGTCAGGCACAGTGACTCACACCTGTAATCCCAGCACTTTTCGGAGGCTGAGGTGGGCAGACTGCTTGAGGTCAGGAGTTCGAGACCAGCCAGAGCAACATGGTGAAAGCCTGTCTCTATAAAAAATACAAAAATAAGCCGGGTGTGATGGCAGGCACCTGTAGTCTCAGCTACTTGTGAGGGTGAGGTGGGAGGATGTGAGCTTGAGCCAGGGCAGTCGAGGCTATAGTGGGCCATGATTGTGTCACTGCACTCCAGCCTGAGCAACACAGCGATACCCTGTCTCAAGACAAAACAACAACAACAAAGAGGCCATGGGGCATCCTTTGTCAGGTGCATCACTGACGAGGGAGTTCAGGTCCTGATGTGCCATGTGGCTGGAACATCAGACTGTGGGAACACCTTATCTCAAAGGCCCCTGGACAGGCTTACATTCTCAAAGACCAGCTATGTCATTGGGGTACGTGACTTACCCTCTCTGAGCCTCCTCAGAGTCAGCCTGACAGGTGCTGGTGTAGACCCGAAGGAGGCCTAAAGGGGTTTACAGCCAGAGATGGAGCGAGGGGCAGTGGCTAATGACAAGTGCCCAGAGGGACATTCTGGAGCAGCAGTTCTGCCATCTCTGAGCCAGAGAGTGGGCCTGAGGACCACCAGCTTCCCAGGGTGGAGAAGGACAACCACCTGCATCAGGCTGGGAGTTCCATACCCCCTGTAAGGGGGAAGCATGCTGCCAGGGCACCACCCCACACAGTCCCTCTGGCCAAGGGGCAAACTGGTAACAGTCAAGGTCAACACAGTGAGTAATTGTTTTGCTGCCTCCCTCTCCCCCCTCCCTGTTGCCCTAGTCACCTTCCCCATTGGACGGCCCTCCACTCAGCCTTCCCAGGGTCTCCATCTCCATCACCAGCTATGTGATGTGGGGTAAGTGACTTAGCTTCTCCCAACCTGGATCCACTGGTATTTTAGCTGCTATGCTGCCTCCCGCTGCTACAAAGTCATCCCAATGGAATCCACCCAAGATATGGCCATTTAGATCTCCGGAACAGACAAATCAGAAAAGCCTGCTTTTTTCTTTGTCGAAGTTAAATTTACCGTAGAATTCCATTAATTAATAAACTGCCTTTATGCTCATAAATATGAATAATTTTGGTCCATGCATGGGTTTACAGGAATAGGGCAAATTACACAGTGACATGGAATAGCAGGGCCACCAGGAATGTGAACCCTTCTGTGGGTACAGAAGGGAAGCCCCTCTCTTGGCCTGCACAGCACTGCCCCTTCACCCAGGACTATCGGAATCCCACGGGGCCTCACTTCCACACATGCCACAAGCTCCCAGGAAATGTCCATCTGCCGAGAGACACCCCCAGGACTCCACCCTGAGGCCCAACTCTCCTCTCCACAGCCTAGAGCCAGGAGGTCTTCCCATAGGAGAATCAGGGAAGCATTCTCACCCCTGCCTTCCAATGCTAGGTACTCCATAGACGTCCCCAGGCTACACACTTCCGTGTGCTCCCACGTCCTACAGCAAAACTGCTACAAAAAGATCAGAAAGAATGTCACATTACCCACTCATCCTCTCCCACCAGCAGCTCCAGCCTGAATGCTCCATGGTGTACTTAGTGTGTACTGTGCAAGAGATGTCCCTCTCTGCCTCCTCCACGCCTGCCCAGGGACTGGGACCTGCACCCAGAAATGATGGGTTAACTTAATGATGTGGGGGACTCTCCCCCAGCCCCACATACAGCTCCAGTCCCTTCCCCCCATCAGTATGGCTAAATTTATAGATTTGGGATTGCTGTAAATTATAACGTAATTACATCGCGCCAGGGGCAGCTTCCCACGGCAGAAATTAAAAAGCAATTCAGGTAAATGATCTTTAGCTACAGTGGAGCGTCCCTGCAGAACTCATTAAGTCCAGGGACCAAACGGCATACCAAAGACGGTGTGCAGCCGCTGCATGTCAAACACAGCCTGGCCTGGGAAACACTCAGCTGGGTGGCGGGGGCGTGGGGGCAGGAGCAGGCTCCCCGTTGGGATGCACCTCATACGCCTCTCACCACAGATTCTGTGCACACCTATGGAGGTGTCTCCTCCAATGCCCCCTTAGCCTCCCAGTCCTAGACCACCCCTGGGAGACGCCCCTTAGAGAAGGAAAATCCAGGTTGCCTGAGGAAGAACTAGGGTAAGAGGCAGAAGACGGGTGTACTGTAAACAAAATCGTATGGGAAATTTGCTATTTTTGTTGCATTACTACCATTTCCTCTAAAGCTTTCCATTTTAAAAGCCCAGGGAGTTATTCTTTGAGTTTTGTTGTTGCTGTATTTTAACGTTCTTAATTGAAACTTCCTTTGGAAGGGAAGTATTGCATAGGAGGAAAGAACTGGAGAGAAACATACTAACATGTGAGTGACGGTCATCCTTGGGAGGTGCAATCAGGGAAGAACATAATGATAGTTCATGGGGATTTCCCATAGTCATCACATTTTCAATCACTTTAATAATCAGAAAAAGAGCAAACAGGTGATTGGCAGAGGCATTTCCATTTGCTGTCCTTGTGACCTTTAGCCACGTACAGAGGTGGAATGGGGGCAGCACCATCTCTCTTGGTATTAATTGTGTCAAGTTCATGCAAGGAGCCTGTGAGGTCAGGATTTGCCAGATACAAAGGCTCTGGGCCTCAGGGCCAACAAGGCTGTTTCCTAACAGGTTTCTGAAAAGGTCATTTTGTCCCTGTCTCTTGAGCGGCACCTGCTATGCAGGGCACTATGCCTGTAGCACACTGCTCGGTCCAGGGACCACGAGAAGGCTGCTCTAACTACAGAGACACTTCGTGATTTTGTCACCTGCCAGGCACTGTTCAGTGCTTCACTGATAACAGCTCACTCAACCCCTGTGATAATGTTTGCACCTGAAAGGATGCTATATGGGCAGGAACTCCAAAGCCACAAGAGCTCAGGGCCATGCTCTAGGTCTCGTCCAGCTGTCACTGGCAGAGCAGGAACATGAACTTGGCCCACTGCCCGGTCTTAGCCACTGCCACCTCATCTCCATGTCAGAGGTGTGGGACACAGCAAAGGCCAGTTCACAAGCAGCCGGGTGGCTTCCCCAATGCTACTCTCTCCCGGGACCCGTGGAGTCAAAGGCAAACAGGAATACACACTGGGGACCTCAGGTGGCAGCCCAGCCCAGGAGAAAGGAGGCTCGGTATGACCCACCCCACTGCCATCCAACTGGGCAGCCCTGGTGAAGAGCCTCAGCATCCCCATCTGTAAAATGGGGTTGCACCTGCCTCTGAGGGTCATGAAACAGGCTTAGGCAACCTCGTAAAGAGCAAAAGGGAAAAAAGGGTCTTTCTGAGTCAACATAGTAGTCCCCAAGTCAGCCTCCCATGCATAGGCACCTCCTTCCCCTTTGTTTATTAGACAAGAGGATGAGGACAGGCTGTGGGCCAGACCTACTAGGCACCAGGTGTCCCACTGAGAGTGCAGGTTCCCTCCACAGGGCCCGCCACACTCCCTCTTCGTCATCCTTGCATCTGATGATGCTAGGCCAGGAGCTGGTTTACAAGCCCGTCTGAGGGTGTGACAGCCTCAGCCTGAATGAGACCAAACTCCCTCCCCAGCGCTGAGTTTCCCTTACCTGTCTCCCATAAATGTCTGTGGGATCTGCTATTTCTCTCACAGTAGAAGTTCACCCAATGTTCTGCTCAGCTGAGCCACGGGCCCATTCCTAATTTGG
The DNA here is from genome assembly GCF_049354715.1 of Callithrix jacchus. Classification (NCBI taxonomy): domain Eukaryota; kingdom Metazoa; phylum Chordata; class Mammalia; order Primates; family Cebidae; genus Callithrix; species Callithrix jacchus. Next base: position 105,386,951 of record NC_133507.1, on the reverse strand, counting down.
ACATTTATCTCCCAACATCCAGTCAAATAGGAAAAGGGATCACACACGAGGCCTTTGCTTGTCCTAGTAAACTCTATCCATGAAGCCCAGGCCCCTCCTCCCTGAGCACATCTGCACCTTTGCAACCCGAGACAACCTCCCCCGCACAGAGGCCCCAGGAAACACTGTCCACATCAGGTCCTGGTGGCTGCGGGCTCGGCCGCCCACGCCAAGACAGGCTGCTGGTCAGGGAGGAGCAGATCATCCCCGGCTTAGTGTTCTGGGCCCTGAAAACACTTTCTGCATATCCTCGAGGAGGGAGGCAGTCGGCCTTGGCAAGGCATCTGAAACCACGGGGAGGCCACACACTAGTTACTGAGTCGGCACATGGCAAGCCCTTGGAAACGCCTCTGGGTCACAGACAGATGAGAAAACATGTTCTTAAGCCACCTCAAGACTGCACCCTGAGTGGCACAGAGCACCCCTGAAAGCTGCAGGGTGGGCCGTGTCTGCCTGCTCCGTGGCCGCTGGAACACTGAAGTGTTTGTTTCAAGCCAGTCCCCTTCCCACTAGGAAAAGAAGCTACCCTCTCCAGCACTCTTTCCCTCTCCACTGAAGTTTCTACCACAGCAGAAGGATAATTCTCACAAAGAGAAGAAACACACAAACACACAGAGTGTGCACACACACCCACACAACAGCGTGGCCAGGGCTGTTCCCGCAGGGTGTCCGGAGCCCACACAGCCATAGCCAGCCTACCTGGGGGTTGCTGGGGCGGGGTCCCAGGCCAGGAGCCCACCCCCGGAGTGCCTCAAGGCAGCTCTCTGCCTTCTCCTGACACCAGCTTCTTTGCTGCCAGCATCAGCCGCTGACGTTAGTGCCTAGAGAGGGGGGAACTAATGCTCACCAGCTGGCTTGGTGATTTAACCCTCTCAGCTTCCAGGGAACTCTGGCGTCCAACCAGATGAAAGTGCACAGTCTCCCTAACAGGGGCCCCTGAGCAAATATGAGGGTGACAGCTGAGAGTTTAAAGTCAGCAAGAAAGTCCAGCCTGGGATGGCTGAGAGGAGAAATCGGCCCCCAAACCCACCTTCGCTCCTCTGTCCTGATTTTAAGGGAGCCAGAGAGAATGTCTTAGCTAAGAGAAAACCAGACAGGGGGCAAAAGGGACCAGCCTGGACCTTTCCTTCACTTGCCTTCATCAACCTCAGTCTTTCTAGGGGTGAACGCCTCAGTAGAAGCTGCTGGAGGTTTCCAGCAAAACGGCCAACCATCCCCAGGTTCCCAAGGCCTTGGCTGCTGACCATCCTGCTGCCTAGCGAGACTCCAGCCTGGACCACAGAGCGAGACTCCAGCTCATATTCTGCTCTCTAGGTCCCACTTTTCTGCCTAGTGAACCCCTATTTATCCCTCAAGACCCAGCTCATGCTGGGTCTTGCCTCCTCCAAGAAGTCTTCCCTGCCTCTCTTCCCCCAGAGGCAGGACGAAGTACCTGGAAATGACTTCTCCTGGAGTCGTTGCTACACTAAGACCTGTCCCTGCACTAATCAATCCTTCTTAGCTGGTGAGCTCCCTGTGGGCTGAGCCAGTAGGGTATTTGTCCCAGCACAAGGGACTGGCACCGTAACTGGTGAATGCCTGCAAGTAGATGAATCCACTGCCTGTGGCCAAGTCCTTCAGATTTCCTATTCTTGAGAACAAAGCTCAGGCTGTAGAATTCTCTGTGCCTGCCACTGGGTTTCAACTGCTAAAGGAAGAATGGCAAAGGAAGACAAAAGAGGAGGGTGGATAGAAAATACAAAAATCAGCGGGGCGAGGCGGCTCACACCTGTAATCCCAGCACTTTGGGAGGCTGAGGGAGGCAGATCACCTGAGATCAGGAGTTCGAGGCCAGCCTGCCAACATGGTGAAACCCCGTCTCTACTAAAAATAAAAACAGAATAGCCAGGCATGACGGCATGTGCCTGTAAATCCCAGCCAGTCAGAAGGCTGAGGCAGGAGAATTGCTTGATGCTTGAACCTGGGAGGTGGAGGTCGCAGTGGGCTGAGATCACACCACTGTACTCCAGCCTAGACAACAGAGCGAGACTCCAGCTCAAAAAAAAAAAAAGGAAAAAAAGAAAAGAAAATACAAAACTCATCTCTATTAGTGGCACTCTGTCACTCTGAATATCTACTGTCAGTACTTTAAAAGTGCAGCACAAACCTCACCCATCTGGAGGTCAGTCACCCCTCAAAGGCCACTCTACCAGCTGCTGCCAGGAACCCCTGAGCCCCCAAACCTACACCTCTGAGGCCTTGCACTAAGTAGTGTATGAGCCCCTCAGGCCCTCATTCAGCGCTTCTGGATTCTTAGTTTAGAAACTACTCTAACAAAATGCATGGTTCCCAGCACATAAACTAGAAGTGAGTACCAGTAAAAGAGGACAGGGCGCTGTGGCTACTTCAGATAAGCAGGTTATCAACATAAGGTGGGGGAGGGTCAGAAGGACTCGAGTTCAAATCCTGGCTCAAACCACTTACCAGCTGGGTGGCCCTGGCAACATGCTAACCAGCAGGCCTTTCATAAACATCTAAATGTTTTTTGAATGAAACAGAATTGACTACTGAATTTGGCCTTGAAGGAGGCTTGGGATTTGGCAGGGCAGAGGGCCTGGAGGGAGACACTGGGGGACTGAAGAGTCCCTGAAGAGACCGGCCCGGGGCCCAGACTCACTGGAAACATTCTCAAGGCTCAGGAGTGTTGGGAGTGGGGGTGGGGAGAGAGAGGAGGGACACAGGGAGAGACCCACCCTCCCTTCCTCCCTGCAGTACCCAGCCCTTGCTGGGTAAGGACTTAGCCAATGGGCCTTGCCTGGTTCAGTCCTCCTGGTTCTTGGGTTTGTCTGGACTAAACGCACCCAGACTAGGCCTCGCCAGTTGAAAGGGTCAGTGCACACCATTTATCTCCATCTTAGGCCACTGGCACATCCACAGTCCTTCCCAGGGGCTGATTAGAGAGGCAGAGGCTACTTTCTTCTTGGATGGCAAACAAGGGTCCTAAATGTACCCACTGGCTGTCCTGGTGTCAGACTTCACTCTCCACACCCCCGCCCCGCAGGCTTGGAAAAGGCACTGCCAGCCCTCAGGGATGAACGTGGGGCTCCTTGGAGCTCTCCAGCTCCTCCCACAACTTCTCTGCAAGGCCCCAGAGTTCAGGCAGCTGTGACCTCAGCCAGATGCAGGCACGGGGCCACAGGGCCCTTGAACCAAGAGCAGGGTGCCTGGAAAGGCAGAGGAAAGAGGGGAGCACAGGCTTTTGAAACAGGATCCCATCAAATCCCATGTGAGGCCCAGGGCAAGCCAGGGGACTCCTCTGGGCCTCATGTCTCATGTGTAACTGCGGGACATGGAGGCCATAGGAAACTGTCCTCAGAAGGTCCCCTGGGGATCCATCCCCTCAGCCTTGCCACCTGGTTCTCAACCTGGCTGGGTCTCTTAAGTTTGCTCCATATAAGCAAGTGGGTGAGGATGTTGTTCCCAAAAAGAGCCTGGAGTGGGGCCAGGTGATGTGGGTGGATGGGGAGGGGCACCATGCATGCAGCCTGGGACATCCAGCACCAGGCAGGCCACTGGATGAGCAGGATGGAGCCAACAAGGTGGACATAGGGGTCCGGGGCAGACACAGCTGAGGGGGTCTCCCCACCCAGGTGACCCTGCAATGAGTTTCCAGTAAGAAGAGAAGAACATGCAGGACAAAGCCTGGGACCTTCGTTTGAAGGAGAAGAAGCAGGCAGGAGATCACAAGGGGAGCTTAGAAGCCAGGGAAGGAAAGGGCCGGGGCGGAGCAGTGGTGAGACTATCTATAAAAGGAGGAGGCAGGAAGACCCCCGATGGTCCATGGCGAGCCCATCAGCGGGGCCAGTGGGGTGAAGTGAGAAGGCCTGTCCTGATGGACGTGTGATGGGGGGGTGACAGGTGGGCAGTGAGAACAGCCAGCTCCTTCAGGACACAAGCACAGCCAGCCTGTGGGGCTGGGAAGCAGGGGGAGAGACCCCATGGAGGTGGTGGGGGTGGCTTCATACCCAGGCAACTTAGCCAAGCTGATGCTATCTACCTCCCTACGTGGTTCCGGGTGAGGGCTCTGGCCATAGCAGAAATCCACGTGGGATTAGAAGGAAGGACAGTGTGGAGCAGCGGTTCTCTCAAGAGATGGGCAAAGTCACATTTTCAACATAATCCTAAAACCTCATTTGTCTAACGTGTTTTCCACTATAGCTTTGGAAGATCTGCACAACTCTGAGTTTCTCATTCTGAAGGACTGACCCACGGACACACAAAATAATGCATGGGAAAAAAGCATCCATTCAAAGTGCAAGACAGATCCATGGATTTTAACCAACGGTATGGAAAGGCCTTTGATCTGTTTCAGATTCCACGACGTCGAGTTTTGGTGCAGCATCAAAGAACAACCAAATTAGGTGAAAAGGCTTTTAAAATACCATTCTCTCTTCTATCTCTATGTCTGTGTTAGGCTGGATTTTCTTTATATATTTTAACCCAAAACAACGTAGGGCAACAGACTCAATGCAGGAGACATGAGAATCTAGCTGTCTTCCATTAAGGACATTGACAAAAGCGTAATTCTGTTCTTACTACTTTAATTTTGGAGAAGTTCTTTTCATAAAAATTATAATTTTATCATTGTTATTTTCAAATGAATTTAAAGACAAAATATTTCAAATTGTTCTCATTTTAAGTTTCAAATAAAGTATCAATAGATATGACACACATTAAATGAGCTCTTTGGGGCCAGGCATGGTGGCTTATGCTTGTAATCCCAGCATTTTGGGAGGCCTAGACGGGCGGCTCACTTGAGGTCAGGAATTTGAGACCAGCCTGGCCAACATGGCGAAACCCATCTCTACAAAAATACAAAAATTCGCCAGACATGATGGCAGGCCTATTATCCCAGCTACTCGGGAGGCTGAGGCAGGAGAATCGCTTGAACCCAGGAGGCAGAGGTTGCCGTGGGCTATCACACCACTGCACTTCAGCCTGGGAGACACAGTGAGACTCAGTCTCAAAAAAAAAAAAAAACTCTCTTTGGGGTCCTCAGTAATTTTTAACTATAGAGGGACCCACGGACCAAAAAGGTTGGAACTGCAAGTGTAGGATCCCAAAGGCTCCCTCAGTCCCCAAACATCATCGCTGACCTGTGGGGTAAAAAAGGGGTAGAGCCAGCTTCTTCTGCTCCCACAGAGCCAGGAGGGGATATAGCTCCAAGGAGGAGGCTCATGCAATCCCCCTTCAAACCCACGTGCATCCACCTATCCATCATGAAGCTGGAAGCACAGGCAGGCAGGCGTGAGCTCTAACCTGGTGGGTTCCAGCTTGCCCTTGCTCTCCCCCATGTCACACCTAACACCCCCTCGGATTGCCAATGCCACTGGCCTACAGCAACTTCAGCCCAGCACCAGATGCAGAGATGGTGGCTTTGCAGAGATACCACTGCTCCCACAGCTGGGCGGCAGCTGATGCAATCACCACCCTGGTTCCAAGTCTTTCAGGGTGATTCTACTCCACTGATGGGACTGTAGCTGGAATGGGGTGGACATTTAGGTAGCCCTCTCAAAGGCAGAAAAGCAGGGGAAGGTGCTGCGGAAGTGGGGAGCACTGTGGGAGGTGCACAGGCACAAGGGCCAAAGAGGTGGGCCAGGGCACATGTGCCTACAGAGCTCAGGCTCAATCCTGTGGCATGTGGGAGCCACAGCATGTTGGCTTAGCAATACACGGGCCAACACGGTCCCTCTTTCAGTGGAGGGATGGGGCTGGTGGGGCAGGCAATGCTGTCTGCATGGTAGCAAGTCAGGTTTTACTCTCACTCCCATCCCCAACTTTTGGACAGTCAGTCTGCGGCCTGCAGCCTGCGGATGATTTGCAGCTTCTGTTACAGACGGGTTGCAGTGCCATAAAGGGTGAGGTGCTTTCTCTTCTAGGCTTCATCGTGCTTTTTTATGAGTAAACATTTCCCGATAAAGACTTACTGTCTGCAGAGACCCCTTTATACCCCAAAGGTAAGGGTTTAAGTGGCCTGAAAACTGCCGTTACTTATCTTTACAGCGGCCTGCGAGAGCCGGCTCAATGGCAGAGACTTCCATTTCACTGTATATATTTTCAGTGACTGGTTATAGATCAGGCTTGTCCCTAGGGCTCAGGGTCTGAGGTCTCCATTCTGAAAGTCCTAGCTGGGAGAACCATCGCCCGCTCCCTGTCTCAAGACCCCCTGACGCTGGCACCAACAGGACAGGGCAGGACACTGGCCCTTGTCTTAGAGGATACACATAGGGGAACTTCAGGACCATCACGCCCGTTTCTGACCTCATTCTCTAAGAGGCAGCCTCTCCCCTGCCCTCTACACCAATGGTCCCAAAGCTTTTTGGCACCAGGAACCAGTTCCATGGAAGACACTTTTTCCAGTGCAGGAGGCAGGAATCCCCAAACTGTTCCACCTCAGGTCATCCGGCATGAGATTCTCATAAGGAGCACACAATCTAGATCCCTCACATGTGCAGTTCGCAATACGGCTCCTGCTCTTATGAGACTCTAATTCGGCTGCCAATCTGACAGGAGGTGGAGCTCAGGTGGTCATGCTCTTGCATGCTGCTCACCGCCCGCTGTGTGGACTGGTTGAAAACAGGGCATGGACTGGTACCGGTCTGCAGCCCGGGGGTGGAGGACCTTCTCTCTACCCCATCCAACACTGCTCTCAACATGAAATCTGATCAACTCATTCCTAGTGAGACACTGATATCTGACAACAGCCGGGTGGTCTGCCCAGAAGTATCCGTTGTATAACATTCACATACCTTTCAGCCATCAGCATTCATTTTTAATGACAAAATCATACAGAAAGACACAGAAAAGGCTTCCTAAGGCCCCAGAAATCACAGCGATCGGCACTCACCACCTCCATCTCTGTACAGCAGATGCTATCAATCCCTACTCTAATCCCTGTACCCCTTTGAGGCACACATCCTTTCCAACTACTGGCACCGTGGTTAACTGAGGGTCTTCTGTCTCCCAAGCCCACTTTGCCCAGCTGTGTGCAACAGGCCTGGAGTGCAAGAGCAGCCCTCAGCGGGGGGCACTGCCAGCAACTGGTGTTTAGAGCTTCTTTATTCCTCTGGGATGGCTATCATGCCAGCTCCTGAGTCCCCCCAGGGATGAAGCTCCAGTTTTTTCAGGGGCAGCTGACTTTCTACTTCCCTTCACAGGTGCTCTCCTCCCATCTCACCTCACCACTCGTTTCCCTACAACTCCAAATAAACCAGGTGCACTGGAACCCTTCTCTTAAAAGCCTGCTTCTAAGAATGATAACTAAGACACCATGTGTGAAAGTAACACTAGGAAATGCGTCTTCCCCTCAAATCAGGGGCACAGACTTCTCTTGGATGGTGGGGAAGCTGAACATGACCTTCTCAGGACAATGCAGCCCACTAGGCTGGCACCATCCTCCCCACTTGTCTTGGGGACAAGACTGCATGCAAGAATGGCAAGAGGCAGCAAAAGGCCAGGCACGGTGGCTCACACCTGTAATTCCAGCCTCTGGGAGGCGGAGGCAGAAGGATCAGGAGGTCAAGAGATCGAGACCATCCTGGCAACATGGTGAAACCCTGTCTCTATTAAAAATACAAAAATTAGCTGGGCATGGTGGCACGCATCTGTAATCCCAGCTAGTTAGGAGGCTGAGGCAGGAGAATTGCTTGAACCCAGGAGGCAGATGTTGCAGTGAGCCAAGATTGCACCACTGCACTCCAGCCTGGGCGACAGTGTGAGACTGTCTCAACAGCAACAACAACAAAGAGAGGGTGGAGAAACCAGCAGTGCAGGGCCAGGGTGGGGAGGGGGTACCTGGGGATCTAGGGCCAGCTGCAGCTGCATGGACAAGGACATCATCAGGAGAACAGCCTGGCTGACAAGTGCGATGGCATCCATCACCCGGGCACTCCCGCAGCTGCAAAGTCCTTGCACAAGCAGAACTCAGAGTTTCAGTCTATGTCTGGGGCTTGGCTCTCCCTCTCCCAAGACTCAACATAGCTGAGGGGATCAGGCTCTGTGTGCAACTGGGCCATTCTGGGATGAGGATGCTCAAGGGCACGTGGCAGCCATCACGTGGACTGCATGTCCACAGTAACCCACCTCCTCTGGGAAAAGCTTTCAGAGGTGGTTCTTGCCCGCCTCTCTTCCCCAAAGCAATGAAGTTCTCAGAACCACAGCACAGGGAAACATTTTCTCTGGTTATTTTGTTTTGGTGTGTTTTTTAAGTCTTCAGAAGCCTCCAATTCCTCCCTGGGGACAAATGCACAGAAAAACATGTTTGGCCATCCTGGCCAAGCCAAAACACTGTCAGTGTTAGTGGTGCTCAGGCGCTGGTCAAGAGCGCCAACACCTCATATCCTGTGTGTGGCATGCTGAAAATTCTTCAGGACCTTTTCACAGGCATTGCCTGGGGACCTCGCAGTGTCGGGGATGGGGTCACAGGCCCACAGAACAGAGGACCCGTCTCCCATCCCAATCGAGCACTCTTTCCCTACCCAGGAAAGGCTCCACAACACGGCCAGGTATCCCCACCTTCCTCAGTGGTGACATACAGAAAGAACAGAGGACTCTCATCCTCACTGCTGTGAAGCATCCAAGAGGGAGGGCAGGGCTCACTGCCTGGCAGGATCAGGGTGGTGGGGAGGGGAGTCGCTCACCTGGGCCAGCCCGGGAGGATCAGAGACCTGAAAAACACAACCCAGGAGAAAAAGCTCCAGGAAAAGAGAGGCCAGGTCCCACATGCCAAGGATGGCAACAGGAGAAAGGGGCTCCCTGGCAGCCTGAACAACTAGGAAGGGTGGTGTCCCCAGACAGAGACTATGGGGTCCCCCATGACGTCCCAGGGCTTAAGGGTAGGGAGAGGCCAGACATGCCCCCAGAAGGCCACTCTCGGATTCATGACCCCTGTGATGAAAACAAGGGCCTCAGGTCCCCCATGTGGCAGCGTGGTCAGTCCTTCCAAAGCCCCTATGAGGAGGACCCTGGGGATTGTAATCCAGCCTGCGTCTCAGCTTCAGCCCTGACCACAGCCCTAGGAGGGAGGTCCTCATCACTCCTCCGTGAAAGACAAGGATGCAGAAGAACGGCCACAGCCCCCACGTGCAGCAGGACCCACGGCGTCTGCCTCCACAAGGCCCCATCTAGTGGCTCCTGGCAACGTCCAACTCCTGACACAGTGTGGGGGCCGGGCCGCGACACAGGTGTGTGTGCCTCCTGCCCTGCTGCACTGGGGTGACCTAAACCCGCTCTTCAGCCTGCAGCTGGCTTCGGAAGGCGTTTCTGCTCCTCCCACAGCAGAGGAAGTGGTTTTCCATTGTGCCTAACCAGCACATTTGAGAAAGACAGTGGCTTCGGCAACCCTGGGAAAAGCACTCCTGTCTTGAGGAAGGCTGAGGCCACCGAGCCCCCATCTCTTCCTGCTGGAATACCCATCTTACATCCTGTTCTGCATGGCCATTGATTTGGGTTCTTGCCTGTGTCTTCCAATTTAATGTCAGTTCCAGAGAAGTGGACCTTGTCTGTGGTCCCACCCGGGGACTACACTGCCCCCAGTAAACACTTGGGGAAAAAAGGAAGAGAAGGAAAGAGAGAGGGAAGTGGGGAGGGAGGGAGGAAAAAGAACCTTCTGAAAAGCAGAGCTATCCAGCAGGATTTCATTTGTGGGTATGGAATGCTTCGAATCAATCAGCAAGGAGATGCACTGATTCAAAATGCCCCTCCCCTGCTCAAAGCCCTTCAATGGCTCCCTACTACCCTCAGTCCAAATTCCTCTCAGGGCATCCCAGGCTGCCCACAGCGATTCCAATCTCCCTTTCCAACTGCACCTCATCTCCTACACCTTGTATAAAGCCTCCTCTTCAGCAGGTGCTGGCCCTACCCTGGCATGTGCCCTGTCACCCCTGTCGAGCCTCTGCGTACCCCTACCTTCCCAGTAGCTCTCTCATTCTTTAAAAAGTCCTTCTTAGTGATGCTACCCCTGGAATTTTCTGGCATTTCCTCTCCAAGGCTCTGGTCTGGCACTTCTCAGGGAGTACTTTGTGTACCCTTACAGGAAGCTCAAAAAGACAACTAGAGGAGGGGGACAGGCCTGGTCACCCCTGGTTCAACCCAGAGGATGAGGCCTGAGGATGGAATGACCAGAGGACTCCTTGCTGCTTCTGAAGGGCCCAGCTCTGACCCTGTCATCCACCAGTGGGTGTCTACAGGTGCCCAGACCTCTCTGGATCTCCTACCCACTCCTCCTGCCATCTGGCTTCAGGGAGGTGGGCACTGGTATTTGCCCTGACCAGTATCACATGGGCCACCCTTCTGTGCACAGCTCCAGCAGATAAGGGAGCTGACCCTAACCCCACTTTGCACAGGTATGCATGGGACCCCACAAAATACTACATGCCTCGGTCACAGTGGCTGGTTCACAAGGGTGCATGGGATCCAGGCCCAGCCAATAAGTTACCACCGGGACTTTTGCTGGAATCACCTGGAATGAGACACTTCTCCATCTGAGCTGATGGGTATCAAGCCCACATGCACTTGCAGCAACTCCACCTTCTTGTGATCAGAGCTACCAGGATGCCAGGTCAGCAGAAAGCCAACTGAGATCACAGAGATAAAGAGTCACATCCCTGTGATGTCACTGGAGCCTCAAGCTTAGCTAGTCCGGAAAGGAAATCTAACCCTGAACTTCCAAGTGATGGAGGACCAGAACCCCACGTAGCTTCAGAGAGCCAGGGTGGCCTTCTGTTACTTGCACCAAGCATCCTGACTCAGTTTCCATCAAGAAGACCTGTCCCAGGCCAGGCGCAGTGGCTCACACCTATAATCCCAGCACTTTGGGAGTCTGAGGCAGGCGGATCACAAGGTCAAGAGATGAGACCAACCTGGCCAACATGGTGAAACACCATCTCTACTAAAATAAAAAAATTAGCTGGGTGTGATGGCGTGTGTCTCTACTCCCGAGTAGTTCCAGCTACTCGGGAGGCTGAGGCAGGAGAATCGCTTGAACCCAGGAGGTGGAGGTTGCAGTGAGCTGAGATCGCACCACTGCACTCCAGCCTGGCGACAGCAAGACTCTGTCGAAAGAAAGAAAGAAAGAAAGAGAGAGAGAGAGAGAGAGAGAGAGAGAGAGAGAGAGAAAGAAAGAAAGAAAGAAAGGAAGGAAGGAAGGAAGGAAGGAAGGAAGGAAGGAAGGAAGGAAGGAAGGAAGGAAGGAAGGAAGGAAGGAAGGAAGGAAGGAAGGAAGGAAGGAAGGAGGAAAGAAAGAAAGAGTGTGAGGAAGGAAGGAAGGAAGAGAGGGAGGGAGGGAAGGAAGAGAGGGAGGGAGGGAAGAAAGAGAGGGAGGGAGGGAAGGAAGAGAGGGAGGAAGGGAAGGAAGAGAGGGACGGAGGGAAGGAAGAGAGGGAGGGAGGGAGGGAGGAAAGAAAAGAAAGAAAAAAGACTTGTCCCTTCAGGTCAAGGCACTGCCATCTCCCTGTATCCTCATCCCTTCCAAGCGCCCCTATCAGAAGACCTAATAATCCTGGGAGCCTACCCATCCTCCACATCCTGAGGGGCAACACAGGGCCAGGGAGAGAAAAGAGGCTGTCAGCTGGGCCTCCCTGAGGAAAGGATGAGGCCATTAGGTAGAGGGAAGAGGGACAGCGAAGGGAAGGGACTAACTGAGGGCTCCAGGCCAGGATAGGGGAGGTGAGTGCGTGTGCCAGACAACCCCAGCCCACACCATGCCAAAGCTGGCCAACGCTGCCACTTCCCAGGGCTACAGTCTGCCTGGGTCTTGCCCGCTGCAGATGCTGCTCTTAACACAGAAGAGGGTCTTGCATACCCAGACTGGGAACACCAGGGCTCCCAGACCTCTCCCTACCAAGATCTACCACACGCTTACCACGTAGCACTGGCAAGACCATTGCCCTCCCTGTACCTCACTAGATCAAATGGCCTCTGAAGCCACTCTGGCTCAGAAGCCTGGTCCTCCCCAGCTGTGGGCAGCAAGGCTGTGAGGCCATCCCCGAGACCTGGCTCCTCCCAGCAGAGCAGCTGATTTCCAGCAGCACAGGGACCCTGCCCCTGGGGCTCATCCGCCCAGTGTTAGGGTCAGCAGCGTCACCCTGAAATGCTCACAGGGTATCTCTCTCAGCACCTGCCTGATCACAGCCCCCACCACTGCAGAGCCTGCCACCAGCCACGATCAATGATTCTGGGTCCTAGGGAGGATGTAATCTGGTGATAAAGGACTGGAAGTGAGACGGAGGCTGGCGCTCTTTCTCAGTGATTTACTCAGCTCTCCTCCAAACTTGCACCCTTAATGTAATTATTTACTTTGTCATTAAACACCGTCCTTCCACTTCAGTTATTTTTAGAGCTTCTGGGGCCTATAGATTGGATGGGGAGGCTGCTCATTGGCCAGGGGAAGCGGTGTCCTCCCTGAGGGGCAGCAGTTCAAAAGGCACTTGGAGATCCCAGGGGTTGAGGGCAGCGCACGGCCAGGCCCCCATGCTGCCACCAGCTTCCTTCCTCCCTCCTTTCCCTCCCCCCCCTCACTTGCTTCCTCTTTTCCTTCCTTCTGTCCTTTCTTTCTCCTCCCTCCCTTCTTTTTAAAACAGAGACATAATTCACATACCATAAAATTCACCCTTACAAAGTCTATAATTCGGTAGTTTTTAATACATTCACAGGGCTGTGCAACCATCACGATCTAATTACAGAACATTTTCATCCCTCCACAAAGAAACCCCATGCCCATAGCAATCACTCCCATTCCCTCTTCTCCCAGCCCCTGGCACCTCCTCATCTCCCTTCCATCTCTATGGATATGCCATTCTAGACAATTCACAGAAATAGAATCCTACAATATTTGTGCTTTTCTGCCTGGCTTCTTTCTCTTAGCGTACATTGTAAGGTTCGTCTATGTATACCATTGATCAGCACTTTGCTCCTTTTTATGACTCAGTAATATTCCATTGTACAAACATACCACATTCTGCTCATCCATTCATTAGCGGATGGACACTTGGGTCATTTCCATTTGGGGACTATCGTAACTAACATTGCTATAAACACTCACATACAAGGTTTTGTGTGCACAGAGGTTTTCAATTATCCCAGGAAGTTCTTGAAGAGTGGAATTGGTGGGTCCTCCCTTCCTGCTGGCCTGATGCTAAAAAATCCAGGGGGCCAGACTGGTGGGCACTGCTGAGAGCAGTGGGCAGCTGAGCAGCTCCACACTGCCCTGGCCACTGATGACACAAATAGCCTCAGGCGCTTTTAGGCAAGAATTGCCACTATCCCATGAGAATATCCCACTGTCCACGTGCCAGACCCCCTGCGTTACAGAGCTTGCTGAGGGGAGCCTGTCACCCCCTTTTCACAGACAGACAAGGCAAGGGCGGCCACTGCTCCTATACCTAGATGTGAGCCCACACCTGTCTGTCCCCTAAGTGAAGGCACCTGTTGCTTTTCCACCAACATAGCGTGGAGGGGCGTGACTCCAGTGTGGAGATCTCACAGTCTGGGGACCCGCAACAGGACAAAGATCCTGCTTACAATGAGCCTCAGCAACTCATGGAGTCAGCAAAGTGTGTGGTTGGCAAATTTTGCTTCTCTCTCTGATCCTCTTCTCTCCTGAGTGAGCTTCCCCAGTCACAGGTACTCCGGTGCCCAAAGGCTGTCTAGATCCAGGAGCCACTGGGGAGAGATCACAGGAGGATGAAGGACAACAGGGGCCTCTGCACAAACCCAGAGGTAAGGTACAGCAAAGGGGTAAATGCCTGATGGTGGGACTGCAGCACTCAGTGGGGACAGGAACTTCCCCACCCTGGCCACCTTCACACCACATAAGGACCACATGCCCAGCCCTGCACAGGGCTTCTCCTGGACGTCCTTCCATTTCTAGAATTGCAGGGATAACAGAAGATGCAAAGCAGTGTCCACTGCCCAAGCCCACACCAAACCCAAACCTGCTCTCAAATACCACTGCTGAAAACGAGACGGAAAGTCAGACAGCGGATGAAGCCCTGCTCTGCCCAGAGGCCGGCTGTCTGATGCCAGGGTTTCAGGCTTCACAATCCCCCACAACACAAAGCAGAAATCCACGCCCTCTGCCAACAGGGTCAGCCAGGACTATTCACGGGGAAGAGCCAAGGGCAGTTTCTCAAGACAGAGCCCCTCTGGCTCCCTCCCCGCTCTGCCCTCCTAGGAGGAGAAGAAGCCAGATGCTGAAGGTGGGGGTGGGGGTGGGGCTCCAAGCAAGCCATGCATGCAGGGCCTGGCTGAGTCACCAGTGTCCACGTGTAGCCATGACCAGCAGGAGAACACAGACCCTAGGAAGGGCCACTAGACTCAGCCTCAGATGTGAGCTTATGCCAGGGCCAAGGAGGGAAGGGAGCCCCTTGCCTCCCTGGCCCTGCAAAACCAGCCTCATTTGCCAGTGCTGCCCGCTCAGCTTAGCCTCTCCAGCCATTCTCAGACCCCAGGACCTTTGCCCATGCTGTTCCTCAGGCTAGAGTGCGGTTCCTCCATGTACATCATGGGTGAACTGCTGACTTATTATGGAGACTCAGCTTCTTCATTTGCTTTCTGAAGTATTTATTGGGAACATATGTGCTGCCTTCAGAAAACAGTTCTTCAGTTAAGAATCATCACCAGAGCAAGAACCATAATACTAACAGCAGCAACTACCATTTACAGAATGCCTACTGTGCACCAGGGGCCATCTAAGCACTGGAGACTCATTATTGGTCTACCCAGTCCTCCAAAGAGAAGTGTCTTTGCCTGCGTTTAAGATGAGGACACTGGGGTTCGGATCAGCACAGGATACTCAACCGAGAAGGGGCAGGACAAGGGTTCAAACCTCACCTGTCCAAGCCCAGGCCCCAGCTCCCAGACCATACTGGTGTCCAGGGACTGTGGCTCCCTGCATCATCCCAAGGGGGCTTGCCCATACCCTGCCACACTTTGCAATCACACTTTGGTGACCCATCCCCAGCCCCCTGATCTGAGTGTGCAGTGGCTTTCTGTGGGACTGACTGGGCATCGAGGGCACAGGGCTATAAACAGCAGTGTTACCAGGGCCTGCAGAAACCACAATCCTTCCCTAACGTTTTCCTGGATCACCGCAGGCAGCAGGCAATGCCCATATCAGCATCGCAGCTGGGGTGTCTGGTTTCTCCATGGGGGGCCCACAGGCTTCTGGGGACAGGGCCACGGCCCCTGCTTCTTAAATGCATCTCCTCCTACTTCCTATCCCCCTCTGGTGTCCACACAGAGCTTCACAGAGGACAGCAGCTTCAAATGGCGCTTTCTCTCCTTATTCCTCAGTGTCCATTCAAAGAGGCTTCGGCGGAGCCCATGGGATCTCATCCTGCATCCTGGATCAGTCATGCACCCACCTGGGTACCAGCCACCTCTGCACCTCCCCCTAGGGCAACAGGAGCCTCGTCCTTCAGATCCCACACACCAGGCAGAAGACATATAGACTCACACAGGAAACAAACGAACTGAGCCGATGACACCCAATCCCTGCTCCCCACACTCCCAGGGGCCACTCTGCCCCTCCTCCTCCCACCAGGGCCCACCCACCCTTTCCTCTTTCCACCTGGTAAACCCTGAATGTTCACAGGCTCAGACACTGCCCACCCTGTGAAGCCCCATGTCACTTCCAACTGGGAGCTTCTAGAAGGCAGAGGCAGCATCCCTGTCATCACTACCTCTTTGATCCACAGTTCAGAACCATCTGAGGGATGTGTACATGAATGAATGCAGGGAACCCAGAGGCACCCAGGCACGGGAACCCCACAGCCCCCCTAAATGCAAGACTTCACTTCATTATCCTCAAAATGGTCCCAAGATCAGAGGCGGTGAGACCTGGCCACAAACGTAAAATAAATTATCTTGGCCGGGCGCGGTGGCTCATGCCTATAATCCCAGCACTTTGGGAGGTGGAGGTGGGTGGATCACAAGGTCAAGAGATGGAGACTATCCTGGTCAACATGGTAAAACCCCAACTCTACTAAAAATACAAAAAATTAGCTGGGCATGGTGGCGCGTGCCTGTAATCCCAGCTACTCAGGAGGCTGAGGCAGGAGAATTGCCTGAATCCAGGAGGCAGAGGTTGCGGTGAGCCGAGATCGCGCCATTGCACTCCAGCCTGGGCAACAAGAGTGAAACTCCGTCTCAAAAAAAATAAAAATAAAAAAAATAAATAAATTATCTCTTTCCCCCCCTCCCAAGCAATGATAAATGGTTCTATTAGCAATCCAGATTGTTAAACTCTGATAGAACAGAACGCAGGGAACGGGGCCCATCCATTCTCCCTCCAGCACATACTGAGTTGTAAATAGGTTATTTTGTGTGTAAATAACACATTAAAACACAGCATTAGCTGTGTCTTTTGATAGAGAGGAAATTGTTACAAATAAATAATTCCGGACAGGAATGTAAAATAAGCCAGATTTAATAGTGCATGCCTGGTGCAGCCGTGTTAAACATGACTAAAATGATAAACCCCAGAAGATACTAATAGTAAACCATGCGCTGACATCAAAGTAATGAGGCTGTATTTTTACCAAGCTTTAGAAATGCTAAAATTAGTCTTGACAGAACCAAACGTCAGAAAAATGTTTCCAACATAAACACAGTCACTTGGGAAGCTGGGGTTTGGGCCAGGAGGAGGGCCAGGTTGAGGGACAGCTGTGTCCCACGTGATGGAATGTTCCTGGGGAATCGGTTTCCAGTCCAAGTGATATCACCAGGCAACCCTTTGCATTTTGTGTCTCTGGGCCTCAGTTTCCACATCTGTAAAATGAATGGATTCAAACTTGAGGATTTCAAAGGCTTCTTCCAGTTCTGTAAGTGGAATCAGCTGAGCATCCACAGTGAACCACGATAAATGAGGGAGTGCCTACCAGGTGTGGCCAAGGCCCCAGGGAGCACCCATGGGCAGAAGCCACCAGCAGTGTCCTCTGATGCTGTCATTCCAAGCAGGTAGAGTTCACCAGCTCCGAGGCACCAGCCAGAAAACAGAGTGACATGTGCAAACATGTGTGCCAGCCTCCACAACCAAGGGGAGCAACAGGAGAGCCTCCCAGAGTCCAGACCCTGGGCTGGGGCCAGAAGCAGAGAACAAACCTATAGTGCTGGGGGAAATGGGGCTGATTCTGGACGGCAGCCATTCTGAGGGGCAGTTAAGGCACCGCAGTGTGAGGCCAGGATAGGCCAGAGGAGTGCTAGGGTTTCTGTTGTGTGGAAATTTACTTTCACTGTGCCCACATGCTCTGCTAGCCACCCTGCAGACGTTGTCTCGCTTAGTTCCACGGTAGCCGGAAGTTGTGATCACTACCATCGCCATTGCATGGACCTCAGAGAAGTTCCCTGACTTGCCAAGAACACATGGCTGATAAGCAGAGGGATGAGAAGAGCCCAGATCTGCCTGACCCCAAGCCATGCTCTTCCCACTAGACTCTGCTGGGAACAGGAAGAAGCCTTCAACCTCATCCCCTCACCCCAGGCACCCAACCTTGCAGTACACTACTGAACCACCCGAAAAACATCTGGGTGGTCAGCCTGCACCCTGCTTCCTGGGTGAGCCAGGCTGTCAGGGGAGCTCAGCTCTGCGCTCTAGACAAAGTCTGATGGGAACTGGTTGTTCTGTGTGGCTGGGCCATAAAACAAGCCTTGAAGCAGTATCAACAACCATCCTGAAAATCACTTAAATAAGAGTAATTGCCCACTTAGTCACACCTGGGTGCATCTCCAGGCCCAAGGCAAAAGTGTGTGGCCTCAGCAGAGAAACTAAGATAAGCTGGGGAAGCTGGCCCACTCAGCTCCCTGCTGTCCTCAGGGCCTCGCAGGGGGCTGAAGACCAGGGCCAGCCTCAACTGACTCATAGCTAGAGACAGCTGACCACACCAGCCCACCGGGAACACCTCTGTCATGACAGAATCAGATTCCATAATCATCTATTGGACGTCTGCTGCGAGGGGAATGTGGGGACAGTGGTGAACAAGCAACGCCCTGCCCACATGGAGATCCTGGAAGCACAGTAAAAGGACAGAGTGCAAAGACAACAGGGACTTGGAGGCTCATATCAATGGAGGGGTATTGGACAGATTCCTAGGTGTGGTAACGTAGGTGGTGGGGATTTTCTAGCTCTGGCCAGCTAGAGGTCTGAGTCATTTAAATATCCTGGTATTCGAACAGCATTCCCATACAGACATGCATGCCTCTCCACTAAGCAAAACTGTGCCTCAGAAAAACTTCCCAAGAAGCCAGCGGGGCCAGTAAAGAAGGTAAGAGGGCTGCCAGAGTGAGTAGGTAGCATAGAAGCCTCCTGGAACACTGGAGGGCTACGCTGAGAGTCATTTAGTACTTGACCCTAGCTATGCAAACCGGGTCACAGCCCCGCCAGTACTACTAGCTGCAAACCAACGTCTCCCCACCTGAGACTCTAATACTCCAAGAGATCTTGTTCACGGCTTCGACCGACTGCACCCGGTGACCCGTGAAGCGTATTAAAAATACACCTGCCCAGGCCCCAGCCCAGGAGCTGCTCTGGACTCTGCACTTACACAGTGACTGTCACAAGAGTCTAAGGCTTGGCCAGCTTTAGTAACCTTTGGTCTGGTCTGGTCTTTAGTGTGCTGCCCAGGGCACCCACCAGTCTCAAGCAGGAAGTCACCAGAAACCTGGGTTTCAGCCTCAATGGGTCACTGGGCCAGGATTACCATTGAAAGGGAAACTTTCTAAGCCAGGTAGAGTGTGCAGACCTAGAAAAGGAAAACTGGTAGGAAAAATGGCCATAGTTAATAAAGCAAACACTCAACTTGGACCTCACACAAAGCCAATTCTGTGTCCAACACTTTTCTAAGCACTTTCTGTATGCTAACTCAAAGAATGCTCACAATCAAGATCATGTCCATTTTATAGATGAGAAAACTGAGGAACAAACCCACCCAAGGTCGACAGAACTAGGACTTAAGTAGGCAGCCTGGTTCCAGAGCTGGGGCTGATTCTTACTACTTGGGGGCCTGCCTGCACTAAGAGAGGCAGTGTTCCAGCTACTGTCCAGGAAGTGCCCTGGCAAGCCTGTGTGAGCACATCAGAAATCTCCTGAAATCTCTGCACTGCAGCTCTGTGTCTAACTCCCATTTTACATACGGAAAGACCCACCCTACCTCATGTAGTCAGAACACGTGCTTCTCCAACTTAGGAGTGTATCAGAATCACCCAGAGGGTTTGTGTAAACACAGCTCGCTGGATTCCACCCCCACAGACCCAGATTCAGTAGGTTTTGGGTGGAGCCCAAGAATTAGCATTTCTAACAATTCCAAGGGGATGTTGATGTTGCTGGTAGGGCCCACATTGGGAGGACATCTGGCCCAACACACAGTGGATGCTCCACGGAAGAAGTGGGTGTTGGCCAGAGAAGGTACTTCCCAGGATGTCTAAAGCCTGTCTGGATGCTTGATTCCAGAAACTAGCAAAACTCATGAGATCAGACCCAGCTCCAGGTTTTACGACTCCACCTTTCATCCTGTCCCAGAGGCTCGGAGGAGTCCCTGGTGCTCAGTAAGGCACACAGAGAGGTGCAGAAATATGTCGGAAAGAGAACCAACAGTGGAGGAAGAAAGTACAACAGCATTTGGACAATTTCAGTATAAAGCAATGAGAAACATCTGAATAAAATTGCTTTTAAAATTACACCATTTTGGAAATTAAAGCAGGGGAAAATATCTGGGCCAAAATGTGTTTTAAAAGATTTATGGCCTCCAAAGTGTTAGCACAACAGCAAAAGAGGCTGGGAAAGAATTCGCCCTCCCAGGCTTCTGCCGTCTGCGCTTAGAAACTGCTCCAGCCAGATGATTAAACTAACCTTTCCCCAGTCTGACCACAGGGCTGCCTTTTCCTTTGGTCCAGCTTGGTCCAGCCCAGCCGTGCTCTGCTCTGCAAATGTGTTTCTCATGCATTTTGGCACAGGGAAATGGTGACTCTGAGTGGAAACACCCAGCCCTCAGCAGGTCCAGCCTCATGGACTCCTAAGGTAAGTCAGGTCACAGAGGCCAGTTGAGGTAGGTGTCTTTGCAAATAAGTCACGGCCCCAGACCTCAAAGAACTGGCTGTCTGGAAGACAGCAGGTGCCATCAGGCCTGGGATGAATGAGGGAACTGAGGCACAAAGACACACGAGGAGACCTTACCAAGGCTGGACACTCACCCCAGGGTAGCAATAGGATCTAAATTAAGGCCCAAGTCTCACAGCAATGCAAACAATGATCAAAATGCAAATACCTGAAAGAGACTCTCACCATGTGAGAGGCAAGAGCCCCAAGCCTTGGGCACGGCCCAAATGGGCGTCAGTCTCATCTATAACATGGGAGTATTGAAAGAGAGGTTCTGAACGCTCCCACCTGGGTTTTCTGAGCTTTGCTGCTGGAGCCTCGCCCTCCTTAATGTCGTCTCTCCTCACTCTGACCTTCACTTTCGATCTTATTCATAATGGAGCTTGAGATCAATTGCATCTTCTTCTTTTCCCACTTAATATTAGAATATAAGCATGTTCCCCCCTGTAATTGTAGTCTTAATTAACATTTGCAGTGGCTACATCAGGTTTCATTCAAGATGCTCCACAGATGAACCAATCCTCTATCAATGAACAGGTAGGCTGTTTTCAATTTTTCACAGATACAAATAACTCAGAAGTGAAATCCCACAGTGGCTCACGCCTGTATTCCCAGCACTTTGGGAGGCCGAGGTGGGCAAATCACTTGAGGTCAGGAATTCGAGACCAGCCTGGCCAGCAAGGCAAAACCCCATCTCTACTGAAAATACAAAAATTAGCAGGTGTGGTGGTGTGAGCCTGTAATCCCAGCTACTCGGAAGGTTGAGGCAGGAGAATGGCTTGAACCCAGAAGGCAGAGGTTGCAGTGAGCCCAGATCCTGCCACTGCACTCCAGCGTGGGCAATAGAGCCAGACTCTGTCTCAGAAAACAAACAAAAAAATGAAATCCTTCTGCCTACAGGTATGTACACTTTCTGAACCAACTGAAGCCATACAGTTCTAGCTGTGGAATGGAAGCACTTGGAATGGTAACAGTGAGGGGTGGAGGAGGCTGGATGAGGGGTCATGAGCTGCAGGGGAATGCAGGGTGCCCCCACATCTGGATACTTTACAGATACTTTACAAACAGCCCCTGGCAGCTTGCAGGATTTGGCTGTCTCTTCACCACTGTGCCCCTGACATCCTCGGACAGGATCCACCTGCCCCACCCCTCCTCGGATGTGTAATAAGCCAGGAAACACTAAGCTTCTGTAAATCATCCCTTTACCCCAGACAGCAAATCAGGGTGTGAACCATGGGGACAATGTCATGGGATTTGGAGGAACAAGCCAGGCCTGAGCGGAGCCAGGCGTCTAGGAGGTCACCTGTGTAGCGACAGGGACATTGACTGTGCTCCTGTCCCCAACAAACAGGCCTCAGACCAGCCACCCAGACCCAGATGATTCATCCATCTTTCCCCAAAACAACTTGAAAAGGGGGGCCCCTCCACAAGAACTCTCAGCTCCCTAAAGCCTTGCAGCAGCCCAGCATGTACCCTGCAGCACTATCCCTCTCCTCTGCTTGGCATAGTCCCCGACAGGCCCCTCCTCACCCACCATCCACATCCAGCCCTGCGCCTGAAGGCCGAGTGTCCAACTCCTCAGTGGCTGCAGCAAATGCTTCTGGCCCATGAAGACGTCCTCCTTCACCAATCCCACTCTTTCTCCTACACCATTCCGGTCCCAGAAGACCCTTGGGTACCCCTCATGCCAGGCAGAGTACCAGATGCTGAGACCTAGAGATAAGCTCAAGAGCATCCCCACCGAGGGGAACCCACGCCAAACACCTGCTGCTGCCCGGCGCCTCCTTCCGTGCGTTCTCCTCACCTGCCAACAGGTCTGTGCTCCTGCAGGCAGTGAGGCCCACATCTGCAGCTCTTTGGAGCCTTCTGGGGGACTCGGGGTTGCTAAGTACATGAGGATTCTTACTCATATACTTCTGCCACCATTCAGTAACATTTAAGGACGATCCGAAGTTCCAAGATCATAAAGACTGTGGACAATACCTGTCAAATCCACTGGACACAGATTAGGAAAACTGGGACCCAGGCCAGAGCACTACCCATCCCAGCCAAAATGCAGCTGCCACGTTCCACCAGCACCAGGAGACTCGCCCCACGATGCCCCTGCTTTGTGCCACGCAGCAACAGCTGCTCTCCCCTGACTCCAGGAGGCCCCTTCCCAAAAAGGCTGCTCAGAGACAGGTGCTGGGAGCAGAGATGGGTGAGGAGGCTGCGGGGTCCTCATCCAGCAGCAGACACACCTGGCCCAAGACTGCTCCGAGGCCAAAAAGCCACGTGGCCTGCAGCAACTATACTCATGAAGGCTGGATCCACCCATTGCTGGAACCTCACCAGTCAAGCTGCCCTGGGGTCAGACAACAAGGGCCTGCAGGGTGGGCAGGGAAGGCATCTGGGGGTGGGGAGCAGTGGGGTGGAGTAAGGTGGTGAGGGTCTTTGTGGAGCTGCTGTACTCCAGACGCTGGGCCTCCTGTCTGGCCCCCATTCCCACCACAGATCCAGAATCACCCAAGCATCTGTTGCTATTGCACCAATAATGACAACTCAGTCTGACACTAGAGGGGCTCCCCCGCAATTACATTCTAATTACTGTCTAATTACTGCCTAAGTCTGTCCTCTGCTGCCATGACACATCAGGAAATTGCACCACGGTGGTTCATGATCCACTCACGGCTTGGAGAGGCTGGAGGCAGGGCAGAGGGCTGGGGCCGGGGGTGGTTCAAGCTGAAAACCCTAGGCAGGCTAGACATATATGCAGGCTAGGTTTCCTGGAGCTCACAGGGCCTCAGAGCACGGACAGAGGGGCAGCTTGAGGCACCCCGACAGGCCAGGGATGGCCCTGACCTAGGGGAAGGAAAAGGCCATGTGGCTCCAGGACCAGGGCCCCTCCACCGCCCTTCCCTTCCTGTAGGCTTGGCTGGCTTGGCTCCTCCCACTCCACATAAGTGCTTTTCCTCCACCCCTAGTGGGCCCCTCCTCACAGGAGGGTCTAGAGAGTACCTGTCCAAGTGGTACAGCGTAGAGAAGCACTGTCCAGCTGAAGGGTAACCTCTGATCTCCCTTTCCTGACATGGGCCACACACCCCAATAATGACCTCCCACTTAGAATCACAGGAAAAGTAAAAGTAAAGATAGTAACAACCACCGCAGGCCCTCAAGTCCACTCTTAGAAACACCCACTTCTTTTTGTTTTTTTTGAGATGGAGTCTTGCTCTGGAGTGCAGTGGCGCCAACCTCGGCTCACTGCAACCTCCACCTCCCAGGTTCAAGGGATTCTCCTGCCTCAGCCTCCCAAGTAGCTGGGATTACAGACACGTGCCACCACACCTAGCTAATTTTTTATATTTTTAGTAGAGACAAGGTTTCACCATCTTGGCCAGGACGGTCTTGATCTCTTGACCTTGTAATCCACCTTCCTCAGCCTCCCAAAGGGCTGGGATTACAGGCACGTGCCATTGCACCCGGCCAGAAACACCCACTTTGAAGCCCCTCTGAGGAGGGTCTTTCCATGTTCCTGGGCTCTGGCCCCCACGTGGCCTGTGACCCAGCAGCCCCGGCATTATCTTCACACCCAACAGAAATGCAGAAACTCAGCCGTGCCCCAACTGACTGAATTGGGGTCTGCACCAAAACAGACCCCTGCAACTGCGTACACATCAAAGCATGAGAGGCGCTGCCCAAGCACCCGCCAGAAGAAAAGGCGCGTTTTCCTCCCTGGCTGCTCTCTGAGCTGGGCCTGAGCAGTGAGAGCAACAGGGTCTGACTAAATGCACTTGAACAAAAAGGGAAGAAAAGAAATCCAAGTCTCTCCATTACTCCGAGACAGAAATAGTTCTGTGGCCTCCAGATGGACTGCGCAGACACAGGGGAGGTCTCGCCTTCCCGCCAAACTTTCCCAACGGGATGCTGGCACAGACAGCCCAGTGGAAACCAGAGAGGCTTTCTCTTTGGGGCAGTAAAATGAGAGGCTGTGGCTCATGTAGTCTCTTTTGTTATAATTAAGTTGGCCAAAAGTTCACCTAAGATAGTAAATTCCATACCTGACCCTCTAATTAGAGCCAGAAGGCATCAGGAGACAATTACTTTCCAAAATAGTTCTTGGCGGGCAAGAAGCAAGGAGTTCTCTGGGCACATTTCAAATGTGCCAGCTGCACGCACCCCAGGGCTGCCTGGCAGGCACCACGCCCCTCCTCCCTTTCTCCCCTGCCAGTACTCAGGCCCCACCCACTGCTGTCTGAGGCAGCTCAGCCCCCTGGACTTGGGGTGGCCAGACCTCCTAGCAAACTCACAGGTGACCTTCATAGTGCCTGCGATTCCCGGGAGCAGCGGCGCCCTCCTCTTCGCCCTCCATAAACCCAGCATGCCTCCCCGATGACATGGGCCACCACTCTAATTAAATCCTAACGGGCTAATGAAAAACACCCCTGCTGCCCTCCAAGTGTGCGAAACAGAAAGTACCTCCTTGGGCAGCCACTGCTGCTGCCGCTGCGGCCACCACCAGAGGAGAGGCCTTTTTGCCCGGGTCAGGGAAGCCAGCGGCCTCCAGGAGCCCACTTTTGGCTTCTTGCTTCTCAGAGACAGTGGCTAAGGCAGATGTCTCCATCTCAGCCGCTCATCGTCCTGGGCGGGAACCCTAAAAGAGAAGACAAAGACACTCACCAACACTGCGCCCAAACCCAGCCGGGAAACGCCGACCCAGATTCACACCGCCGCTCGCCCCTCAAGCAACCAACTTCATTCTAATTCTCTTATAATTGGGAAGGAGGGTTTAATTAATTTTGAGAATTATGAGTCCTGGGATTCGTCTGGTCTTCTGAACGACCTCACGGACAACTGCAGGGCGTTTTCATCTTTTACCCAGATTTCAAAAATCTAAGTAACAAGTTCCTACCGATAGGAGTGGCAGGTAGCCTCTGATGAGGGAAATAAAGTCACAAATAATGACCTCTGTCTGTGACTCATCGAAAAAATAAAAATAATATAGGGACAGTGACCTAGAGGTCCTCAAAGAAAGGCCCTCGTTTTCAGGTCGCTTCCCTGCTCACCAGAATCTCTCATTTTACTCATTTGCATGTTCGCTCATTCCTTTGCCCACTCATTCAATAAATGTCCAAACTTTATTGACTCACACACACTCAGTCAACAGATTTGTAAGCCCCTAGTATGCACTGGGCATCGCGCCTGTACTGTGGCCTCCACTGGTGCTGAAGATACAATATATGGAGTTTACATTCTCCTTGAAGACAAACAGGAGCGGGGAAATAAATGTAGATTTAATTTCAGTGAGTGGGAGGTGGCTCAGGAAAAGAAAGCAGGGCAGCAGGACAGAGAGGGTGGCAGGGACACAGCAGGGCACCACTGCCAGGCCTCTCTGTTGCAGGGATGGGATGCCTGAGGCACTGCCATCCCACTGCAGCCAGAGGACAAAGGCAGGAGCCCAGGGCCGTGTGGGAGGAGGCTGGCTTCTTGGAGTAGTGGCCAGAAGGGAGGTGCAGGCATCGTTGGGTTTTGAGGAGGGGCAAGGCAAGATTGACTCCCGGTGTAAAGGGATCACTCCACTGTTGTGCAGAGAGCAGGCTTTTTGGGGGAGAGGGGACTACTGCAGTTACCCAGGGAGAGACAATGGTAGTTTGGGTTAAGTAGGTGGTGGTGGAGCTGGTGCAACGTAGACATGCTTTGAAGGCAGAGCCAACAAGCCAGGCTACAGGCTGGATAAGGAGGGAGGCAAAATGGCTGTGACCAAGAGAGGGGCACCCAGCAGGATTCAGGGCAGAGGACACTTCCGTCTCCATCTGGGTGGTGGGACAGAGCAGCCTTTGGATCAGATACTACAGAGGAGAAATCTGAAAGTCACATGTTTTAAAGAAGGGTGGTGTGGAAGATGGCTGGCATTTTTGGCTGGGCACCTAGAAGAGTGGAGCAGAAAGGTTATGGGCAGCTGCATGAAGTAGGAGATGGCAGTGGGGAGCTGAATGAAGCCTGTTGGGAACACAGGTCGGCAGCTCAGGAGCACCAGAGGCAGGGACTGGGGACCCGGCAGCCCCTGGGCCTGATCCCCAAGCAGGAGGGTAGACAGGGAGATGGGGAAAAGAAGCAGACACCAGCCAAGGAGAGAGAGGAGGAATGGAGGTGGCAGTGGGGAGAGGAAGGCAGAGGAGGGAGAAACCAACGGGAGAGCGTGCGGTCCTGGAAGCCAACCAAAGAAGCACTTTCTCAGCCACTGAGAGCTGGAGATGAGGCCCCAGCATGGCCACCAGGGCCTGGAGGGGGCAGGGAGAGGGCTGGAAGATGGTAGAAACTGAGGCACAAGCAATTTTGTCAGGAAGTTTTGCTATCAGAGAACCAGAGAGATAGGGACATGACCAGAGGAGGTGTGGAGTCCACAAGGTTGGGGGATTCTGTATATGGAAGGACACAGGTGGGGGCTCACATGCCTGTGGGCAGGGTCCTGCAGAGAGTGTGGGGACAGGGGCACAGTGTGCAGACACCAGTGGTCACTCTAGGGCCCTCAGCTACATCCACATTAGTAGGCCCTAGAACTTTTCTGGTTTTTTTTGAGACACAGTCTCACTCTGTCACCTAAGCTGGAGCGCAGTGGTATGATCTCAGCTCACTACAACCTCCATCTCCCAGGTTCAAATGATTCTCATGCCTCAGCCTCCCAAGTAGCTGGGATTACAAGCGTGCACCACCACGCTGGGCTAAATTTTGAATTTTTAGTAGAGATAGGGTTTCACCATGTTGGCCAGGCTGGTCTTGAACTCCTGGCCTCAAGTGATCCACCTGCCTCGGACTCCCAAAGTGCTGGGATTACAGACGTGAGCCAACGAGCCCAGCCAAGAATTTTTCTTAAGAGACAGGGTCTCTCCTGTCACCTAGGCTGGAGTACAGTGGTGCAATCAAAGCTCACTGCAGCCTCAAACTCCCAAGCTCAAGTGATCTTCCCGCCTCAGCTGGGACTACAAATGCGCCTTACCACACTTGGCCTAGAATTTTATTTTTTAAATCCACACAATACTCCCACATCTTTTTAAGTAGAAACATAGAAGAGTAGGCAGGAACAATGGAGAGGCCCCATGAAGGATGTCCACAGCTCCTGGCTTGTCTGCACACACCAGCCTGGCCAGTTTCCACAATCTTTCAAAACTCCCTGCCCAGAAAGCCCAAGACAGTCAAGCAGATAGGAGAGAGAAAAATCTTGCTGGTGAGTCAGGGGCCTCCTTTTGGCCTAGAAATTCAGGGATTGTTGCCTGCTCTTTTAAGCCCACTTTAAAATCTGTCCCTTAAGATTCTGGCTATTTGAATGGCCCACCAGCAGCATACACAGGTCCGTGCCTGCTGCTCCTCTGCCCCTTACCTGGTCACAGCTAACCACCACACCAGCCACCTGAGCTGCAATCTTGAGCTACTTCCTCCTTTCCTCTCCGCACACATGAAGACTGTGAGCCCCATCACTTCACCCCACGCCCCCCACACCCGCACGCCTGCTGCTCTGTGCCAGGTGTTCTTTCCGTCTAGGTCCTCGCACTTTTCACACCTCTGGTCTCCTCTGGATCATCCCCTATGCTTCTACCAGGCACTGTCCCAAAAACCACACTTCACTCCAACCCTCCCCTGCTGAGCCCCTTGGCCTTCAGGTAAAGTCTTCCCATGTCTACCCACAGCCTCCTCTCCCCACCAGCTCCCTGGCTGCCTGACCCTCCTAACAGGGATAACAGGCTCTGCTCTTGCACACAGCCAGGCCTCCGCCCAAGCTATGCCACCTGCTGGAAACTCTTCACCTTTCTTTGTTTGACGAACTCTTACTCTTCCTTCAAAATGCCACTCAGATGTCACCTCCTCCAGGAAGCCCCCCTTTCCCCCGCAGCCCATGGTTGAAGCCCTGAAGCAGTCAAAGCATGTCCCTACTAAACACCCCCGTATTACATTCATCACCTCCAGACCAGGAGCTGTTCAGCACAGCATTCCCATAGCCAGGCCCAGCCCAAGCTGGCAGCAAGAAGGCTCCATCCATGAAGAACAGACCCTCACCAGACACTGAATCCACCAGAGGCTCGATCTTGGATTTCCCAGGTCTAGAAGTGTGAGAAATAATTTTCTACTGTTCCTAAAGTACCCAGTGTATGGCATTTTGCCATAGATGCCCAAACCAATCAAGGACAGCAGCTGCAGCTTCCTCATGGCAATCCCATCTATTGACATCGGCACAGCGGATGTCATCACCAATTCTTACAGGGGAGGAAGCTGAGGCTCTCATGGAGAGTGAGCTGCCCCAGGCTGCTCCCCAGGGAGGTACAGGGCCAGGCCTACAGCCTGATTCTCCAGCCGAAATGCTGCCTCAGACCTTAGGGTGTGGTGGCTTCAGAAACAGGGTGAATGCAGTGCAGGAGGAGGGGCATATATTCAGATGCCCACCTCCCAAACTGCAGCTCAGGGAAAGGACATGCACACAGACGCACCTGAGCTATCATGAACACCTGTGGGGAGCAGACGCAGCAGCGGGGTTCCAGGCAGTGCCCACTGCATCTGTGGTCTCACCTTCCCACCCCTTCCCGGAGAAGGAGATAGTACACAGAGCCAAGAGGCTGTGTAAATCACAGGAATCAGCAGGATTAGCACAATTTCTAGGTAAACACCAGGTACCCAGGGTCCCAGGCAGCCACTTTCACTCCCTAAAGCTCATCTGAGGCAGGCCCAGCAGCCCAGAAGATAGCCTCACGTCAGCCCCCAGGGGCTGCCTGGGGACAGCAGAGAGGGTCTGTCCAGGGATGGTTCCCATGGGCTCCACAGAGCTCCAGAACAAGAGGGGCTGGGAGTCACAGCACTTACCACAGGGAGGAGAAGAGTCAACTCCTCACTTCACCTTAGAAACTCACACAGCTCTGCGGCTTCCAAACAACCGCAAAGGGAACAGCCATACTCTCCAGAATTCTGCTAAGGGGGTGGGAGCAGGTGCCCGGGACCCAGGGCTGGGAGGAACCCCCTGTCCATTAGGAGGCTCACCCAGGTCAGCTGCCCTCTGGGGCCTCAGCAGGGGTGCTGGTGACAGCAAGAAGTTCTGAGAGCATTTCTGAGCCTTCCCCTGGAGATTCGATTCCCCAAGCCTAGGCACAGGGTGGCAGGAAGAGCGGCATTTTTGTTAGTTCCACAGGTGTCTCCGACACGGAAGCAGGCATGTGAAAACCCGAACCAGGTGCTCGTCAGGTCCTTCTGGCTTCCAAATAATCTACAAGTTCCAGTTAAAGCAGGATTGTCTAACCTGATGAAAAAAATACATTTTTACCTTCACTAGTCTGGAACTGAAGTTGGTGTCTCCCTTGGGCTGCCACTGGCATAACACCGCAGTGTCCCACTTACCCTAGCCATGCATGAGCCCCCGCCGCTGGCCTTGCCCTTCAATGTGTCAGTGAAGCAGCACGTGTATTCTCGACCACAGAGGCGGTGCCTTGAACACTTTAGACATCACATCACAGCTTTCTTTCGCACTCGTACATTTTTTGTCTGTGCATTTATAGCATTATTGTAGGAGTCCATGAACTTCACCTGGTTGCCAACACGCAAACGGCACAGAAAAGGTTAAGAGCTCTGAGTTAAAGGACTGGCTCGAAGGATAAATTAATAATCAGAGCAGAATGAGCCAATCACCCTGAAACTGAAATCCCAGACACCCTCCCGCCACCTGGCTTCTTTGAACTTCTTTAACGAGCGACTCACAGGAATTAGAGCATTGTTCCCCAGGCAAAATCAATCTCCAGTAGAGAGATGAAGCCTCGCCTCTCAGCAATCACAGCCACCACAGAGCCACGGTGTTCTCACCTCCACTGTGATCTCAGCAGTGTGGCATGCCTGCCCAGGACCCACACACGGGCACATATGTATGCACACTCACGCGCAGGCTCACACACTCACACGGCACACACAACATATGCCAGCAAACCACACACCTGACACACACATACACCCACACACTCACACATGCACACAGGCTACATGAAAGTCACAGATGGCCGGGCGCGGTGGCTCACGCCTGTAATCCCAGCACTTTGGGAGGCTGAGGCGGGTGGATCACGAGGTCAAGAGATCGAGACCATCCTGGTCAACATGGTGAAACCCCATCTCTACTAAAGATACAAAAAATTAGCTGGGCGTGGTGGCACGTGCCTGTAATCCCAGCTACTCGGGAGGCTGAAACAGAAGAATTGCCTGAACCCAGGAGGCGGAGGTTGTGGTGAGCCGAGATCGCGCCATCGCACTCCAGCCTGGGTAACAAGAGCGAAACTCCGTCTCAAAAAAAAAAAAAAGAAAGTCAGAGATGTGTGCATGGGCCACGTATAAAGTCACACATGGTCACATACACCACACATACACTCACACAGCACATATGCAGCCACACACGTGTGCATACAGAGTACATGCAGTTACCTGCAGAGGTACCTGGACATTCATATATGCACATATGTATACAAGGACACAGATCCAGGCAAACGCATGCACGAACACTAGAGAGAAACACCTGCCCTGCCTTGATCACTGACTGATCTTTAAGATCCAGTGAGATAAAACATGAATGTTCCTGGAGTGA
This sequence comes from Callithrix jacchus, assembly GCF_049354715.1. Taxonomy (NCBI): domain Eukaryota; kingdom Metazoa; phylum Chordata; class Mammalia; order Primates; family Cebidae; genus Callithrix; species Callithrix jacchus. The sequence goes on along the minus strand of NC_133507.1, from coordinate 105,356,205 downwards.
AGAGCACACTGCAGCCCAGATGAAGGGAAATCATCATTATAACCTCATGACAGTTAAAAGGGAGCAGCAGACTCACGCCCGAGGCCCTGAGGACTCGTCCTGTGTTCACCAGGGACTGGACACCAGTCCTTTCCTCTTCCCTCACATCAGTGTCTCTGTCGAGAAAATGGCCTCAGGGACACCAGCCCAAAGCCACAATGCCAAGGCTGGCAGCCTAGGAGCAAAGGGGGGCTCTGACTCCCCAGGTCAGTCCCCACTGTCCCTCGCAGACGAATTGACACTCACTCCTCCACCCTAAAGGAGATAGGGACATGGGGAACGTAAAGGTTCCCCAGGACTGCTGGCATTTTACTGCCAGCGGCAAAATAATCCTATTTTAAAATATGAGGAGTTGAATTCTCCCACAATGAGAGGTGCATGTGTGCTCGGACCAGCACAGTCCACATCTGCTGTCTGTCTTTGGCTGATCCCTCCTCCACCACTCCAGCCAGGGATTCCCACAGCCCCAGCCTCCACCCTGGGTCCTTCAGGGAGATGACAAATTCAGGAGGGGAGTCCAGACCCTACAAAAGATGCTTGGACTGCTCAGATACAGGAAGGCAGGGCTGTGGGGTCTGGGACAGCCCCATGGCCCTCAGGCTCTACAACCTTGACCTTGGCTCCCCCAGACAGTGAGGGGGATGCACCCCCTGGCAAGGTTATCATTAGACCCCAGGTGGTGATGTGTGTGAGGCACCAGTGCACAGCCACTGCTCCCAACAGACCCCTCTGTTTCTCCATGGACTTGGTGCATGATCCACCACCCCGCCTGGTACTCAGTAGGCTGTGAGGACAATGAAGAGAGACACATCTGGAAGAAAAGAAATTGCTCTTCTGAAATCCCCTGGGATCCATGGTTCCCATGTAGACTCAGAGGAAGAAGGGTCCCCTTGAACTGTTCTGTCCTTCCTTAGACTCCCCTCTCTGCCTACGTTGTCTCTGCACTGGGAGTCCCAAGATCAGAGAAACCTTCAAGCACACATAGGTGTCCTGAGCAGACCAGCTCCTCTCCTCAAGTAATCTCACCATTCACAGCAGCTGCTGCTACCGCTACTGGGCCAATATCTCAAACCTTGCTTTAATTTAAAATCAGAGGCCCAGAGAGGGTAAGTAACTTCCCCAAAGTCACACAGCTAAGATGCAGCAGGGCTGGCAGGCCAGTGCACGTCTCCTGGATTCTAGTTTTCTACTATTTCCATCATGGCCAAATCCTCTGCCATGTTCAAGAATTATTACAGGGGTGCCAAATGTATAAAAGCACAGCTGTAGACACACATGTAAAGAGTTGTTGAGGCAAGCACTTGTGTAGAGTGCTGCAAAGTCTGCGGCAGTATATGCTAATTGTCAAACAAGAGCACTCCAGGGTCCGGGAAGTGCATGAGCAAAGGGAGGGAGATGCCCTTGGCCCACTCCAAGGCGAGAAAAAAAAAAAAAAAAAACGCTCCCACAGGGAGAAAAAAGTAGGTGAGGTCAGGCCCGGTGGCTCAAGCCTGTAATCCCAGCACTTTGGGAGGCCAAGGAGGGCAGACCACTTGAGGTCAGGAGTTCAAGACCAGCCAAGCCAACATGGTGAAACCCCATCTCTACTAAAAATACAAAATTTAGCCAGGCATGGTGGTGTGTACCTGTAATCCCAGCTACTCAGGAGGCTGTGGCAGGAGAATCACTTGAACCCAGGAAGTGGAGTTTGCAGTGAGCAGAGATTTCACCACTGCACTCCAACCTGGAGGCAGAGCAAGATCTCGTCTCAAAAAAAAAAAAAAAAAAAAAAAAAGTAGGTGATAAACCAGGTTGAAGCAGAACCATGGGGGCTGTCAGGGTCTCCGGGAAGGGCAGGCTAGAAGGAGACTGAGGGTTAGGAAGGCCTCCAGCCCCTGGGTATCTGACAAGCTTCTGCAGTACAGCCTGGCCAGCCAGCACCTGCTGTCCCCACCTCTTCTGGGGGATGCAGCTCAGGGGCCTGCCAGTTGGGGGTCAGGGGGCCAAAGCCCTCACCCTCCCGGTATGGCCAAGGGCAGGCACCATGCAAAATCCCCAGCCTAGCAGGTGCACCTGCTTCTTTATCGATCCTTGAATTTGTTTTTCCAAGTACAAAAGCTCCCCTAATTTGCCCAGCTTCTGGGCCTGCTGGTGTCCAGGAAAACAGATAATTAACCTAATCACTGACTTACTGGGCTGGAACAGGGGCCAGGGAGGGCCCCAATGGAAAATGCAGGCCCCTCTAGGGGCAGCCAGCCTCGGATAAGAGTTGATAAGTATCAGGAGGGCTTTTTCCCTCTGGGAGGCTGTGAGTAAGACCTACCTCGAGGCTGACACTTGAGATGGCCTCATGATTTCCATTTGTTTCCACGTGGGTTTACTACCTGAAAGTGAGCAGACCCTCTCCAATCCCCACACTTTCCTGCCAGGAACATTCTGCCTCTTCTCTACCGAGTATGCCATGCTTTAAACCCAGAAAGCTTGCTCTCAAACCCTCCTTCGAGAGTTCTAGACAGAGCTAACCAACCTCTCTGTGCTGTGACTGAACTCTGACCACCCTCTGCACATGTCAGCGGTTGGCACATTCAGCAGGAGGCCGCTGAGTGCAGACTCCAGAGAAGGAATGGCCATGTTCCCCTCCCAGCTCTACCAGGAGCTGTCCACAAGAATCAACTTCTTCCTAAGCCTCGGTTTCCTCCTCTGTTAAATGGAGATGAACAACATGTCCCTCACCGGGCCCGGCATACACAGACCCGGCATTATCATCCCTGCAACCTGAGCAGTGCCGGGAGGCTGCCCCACCAACAGAAGGCTCTGTACAAGAATGGACACAAAAGTCCCATCCAGACCCCCTCCTCCACCAACCCAGGTGCCAGCGCCTCTACAGTCTGACGTCAAAAATCTCAGGTTGGCACCTTTCTGTAATGTGCCTGTTCCACTCAGTCTAAATTCCCACTGTCCATCACCTTCCTCCCTGGAGATCCCTGAAGCCTAGAGGGCAGGGTCTCCCCCTGACACCACCCGCCCAGTGCCCCTGACCCAGCAGAGGGTTGGGACGTGCTCTGAAGCTGCTGCCTGCAAGGGGAACAAGGGGCCCACTGTGCAGCCGCCCCGCCAGACCCAGATATTTTAACAGCTGCTTTGTGTCTTCCTGAGGCACGATTCCTGAGTGTGGAGGAAAAACAAGGCTGGCCTCTGCCCTGAGAACAGACTGCCCTGGGCTGGCTGCGGGCTGGGGCGAAGGCCTCTCACTCTCAGGGCCCAGGGCGGCGGCAGACATCAGAAACAGACCCTGGCAGCCTGGCACACGGGAGCCACAGGCACCCAGACCCCTGCCAAAGACCCCTTTAATCCGAGGCTGAGGAGGCAGGGAGTTGGGGGTGGGGGCGAGGACCAAGGGCCACTGAGGGTGGAAAATCCCTGCAGCAGACTGTGAAAGGGTACGAAGGACCAAAAAGGCAATGAGTGCCCAGAGGATAAGGTCCAAGTCACCGTCACAGCCCCAAGGCCCTGCGTCAGGATCTGCATCCCAGGTTCCCTGCCCCACCCCCATTCCACCACAGTAGAGCTGTGACTCTGATCATGCAGTTCCCTCTGCCTGGAATGTTAGTTCCCCAGCACCCACTACGGCACCCCCTCAGTGAAGCCTCCCTGGGACCACCCCCTGCCAGGCCAGGCAGGGGTCTGTCTTGTCTCTGTGCCTGCTGAGGTCAAGGCTCCCATCTCACTGGGTTTTAACTGCATGTTTACACGTCCGTATGCCTTTATGGCCACTCTAGACACAGACACCATCAATGTTTGTTGACCGACTCAGACCAACTGAACACATAAATACTCTCAGGCACTCATGTCTTCAAGAATCCTTTTCTTCTCCAAGCATCCCTTCCAGCTTCAACGTCCCACAAAGTCCAAGTGGTGGGCAGCTTCCAGCCCGAGACCTACCAGCACCCTCCAGGGAGGCCTGGGCTGGAGAAGGCATCAGGCCATCTCTTAGGTCAGAAGTACAGTAATCGACTTCTAATGTCTACTGCAGGAGGAACATTAATCAGCTTGTACTGTCTGCCATGGGCAGTGTTTACCAGTACTGCATAAGAATGCTGTCCTTCCCTTACAGGGTAAACCCCTTGAGAGCAAAAGATTTGCCATGCATAGTACTTAGCACTGAAGTCTATACATATTAACTGGGTGCCTGCTGGGCTCTAAGCACAACCATTTTCATGATGAATAAAAAAGTGTTTATCTCCTAAAAGCGCTTTTTGAGCACTGACACTGCTCAAAAGGGCTAGGCTATTTTCTCAGTGGAATTGCAGGCTGGGGGTGGGGGGTGTATTTTGGGGTCAGGGGAATGGTGAAGGTGGCCTTTCCGGGCCCTTCCAATCAGGACCCAAACAGCAGGGATTGTGGCGGTAGGGGGAGATGTCTGCAGATCAAGGACAAATCTCACCTCTTCAAACAATGTGATCCAAGTCACACAGGCTTTCTTGAGAAAGGAGCTGGGTTGACCTGGGACCCTGCCGGGTAGGCAGCACTCTGGGCAAGCTACAGGGAGAGGATGGGCCACTGGCCCATGACACTGCCCCTCAGAACCTGGGAATGGGCTCTGACACTGGCTGAGACCTGCCCAGAGTGGTGGGGAAAGCTGAGTTTTGATTCCTCTGTTTGCTCTCTTATGGGTCCTGGGATTGTGAGGCTGCCTTGCCAGGAGCCACCTCAAGCCCAGACCATATGTGTTTCTAACCCCTCCATCTTCTCCCTCTTATGCCAGAGTCTGGCACCCAGAAAGGCCTCCAGGGGTCAATTTATCCAGCCCCCAAGCAGTCCCTTGCCAATGATGCAGAGGGGCTGTCACTAGGCCCCTTACCTGGTTTATAGCCACAGCAGCTGTCTGCAGTTAACCACATCACTACCCCAGCCCAGCCTGGCAGTGCAACTCTGGGTGTGAGAGAGGCAGGCTGGACCCCCAGGGAGTACAGTGTCATGCCATGATTGGATGGAAACAGGAATTTTGGCATGTGAGTGGTACACACACAATCCAAATGCATGGATCCGAGCCACTAGCAGCTATGAGCCAGCAATCCCCAAGGCCTGAGGTCACGTTCTCCACGGGTGGTGCTGGGCTTGGGGCAGGGGCAGGGCAGGGGTGGGAGTGCTGACTGCAGATCCAGGGTGGCAGCTCTGCCTCTCAAGGCTCCAGGGTGAACCGGGCTGGTGTGTGGCCCTGGCATCTCCTGGATTGGTCTCCTGCTCTGACTTGCTCAGCTGCAGCCCCTCCCCACACCTCCCAGGTGATGTCTGCACCCAGCTCTTCTGTCTGTGCCTCTGCCAGCCTCAGCCACCAGCTTTCCTTCAAGTCTGCCAGCAACCAGCAGCCAGCGCCACCCTGGCCAGGAGAACACCATTTTTTCCTTGCAATGAAGCCAACAGGAGTGCCCTGCTGCCTTCAGCTGGGATCTTCATGATGAGGTGGGAGGTAGCTCACGTGCTAAGCTGCCCCTAGGTGAGTCTCTCTACTGCCTGGTCTGGCCTCTCCCAGGCCCTGGTCTTTCTTTGCCTGCCCAGGAGGTCACATGCCCTCAGCCACCCTCCCTCCCTCCCTCCTGGCAGCCACACATTGCAGCCCAAGCCAGGTGTCTGGGACTCTGGATCCAATAATGTGGCCTGCTTTAGCCTGGACATGCGCTGGCTCAAGGAGGCCAGGAGGGTTTGACCAGTTTCATGACTTGAGACAAGCTCGACGTTCTTCATTCGGGTGGCACAGGTTTCCTGAGGGCCTACTGTGTGCCAATCTTGAGCCTCTATCCTCAACCACAGAGGTGAGGGAAACACGGTACTACCATCCGAGAACTCCCAGCCCAGGTGTGGGGTGGGGAGACAGGCATCAGATGAAACAGACCACGCCAACCCAGAATAAGCGTCCCAGAAGGGATAAGCTCTGGGGGGGCTGGCAGCCTTGCTAACCTGAGGGAATGAGGGAAGGCTTACTGGAGGCAGGGATGAATGAGCGTTTTCAAAGGAAGAACAGTGCTGGTCCAGAAAGGCCTGCTAAAGCGGAGAAGACCACAGCAGATGAAGGCTGTGTCTGGGCAGCAAGCAGGAGGCAGGGCGAGTGAGGGACCCTGTGGCTCTGAGTCCTGAAAGTCAAGTGTCCAGCAGACTGGAAAGGTGTGCTCACCCCTGGGACTCCCTGCTGCCTGCAGAGTAATATTCAAACTTCTTAAGACCCCCAAAGCCCCCAAGGCCTATGTGCCCTCCCTGCCTCCTTAGCCTCACTTGCCACCAACTCAGGACCTGCCTTTTATATTATTTTTAGAAGCCTGCAACTCCCAGACACTGCCTGTCAGATCTTTGAGCTCATGCTCTTCCCCCTCAAAAAACACCTGTCTGATGAACTCCTAATAGCTAAGGTTGGGATCTCCTCCCCCCAGCACACATGTTCCAGACCTCCTGCCCCAGGCAAGTGTCCTGGTGCTCCCACATGGCCCCATATTAGTCTGGGAGACCCACAGCACAGCACTAAGTGAAGCTTCAACTGTGTGCTTCACTGCCTGCTCTGCTGGATGGCTCAGCTCTTTGACTTTCATTCCCAGGCCCCTGGCACCCTCCTGGCACAGAGTGGGCATCCAATAAGCATGCCATGAGTGAGGGCCATCAGAGTGAACTCAGTGTTCTGAAGTCAGCTGTCTCCTGGATTGCCCCTGCACGCCCCTCATGGCCACCAGTGGCTGCCACCCAGTAGATGGCTGGTAACAGATGCTTAACTGACTGCAGAGAGCCTCACAGGAAGCTGCAGCCTAGCTCATCACTGGTATCTTAGAAGGTGCCAGTCAGATCTCATTGGCTAAACAAAAATCACCCTGACTCCCTACCTGAAATTCTACCATCAAAGAGTCACTTCTTTGAAGCTTGCTAGTTTTCAAGAACAGTCTATCAAAATGCAAACGGCCCTGAAATAAGAGCAGACCTTAAGTGGTTTTCAAATAAGAAGTTTCTTTCTCTAAATTGAGGTGGACAATAAATATGGAGAGGGATGGAGGTGGAGGAGGAGGAAAGCAAGGTGCCAAAAACTCGGCCAGCTGTCCTTGGCTGTTAGTGCCAAGGGCACACCTTACTGATAGAAGCATGTCTCCTGCTTCTTCTTGTACTTCATGGCTTCTTGGCATGACACCACGTGCAGAATTCAGTGCCTTTGCAGTGTGCTGCTTGCTCTTCCCCCTGACCCCATCCCCGCTTTTGATGACGCTCTCCAAGACACAATCAATCAAGCATCTTTTGTTCCCGTGGCCTTTTGAAGGCTTCCGGAGAGGAAATGAGAATGTTCTTTAAAGCCCAGTCCACAGGGAGCCAGCAAATCCAATCATGGTTCCCTGCCGGCCCCCACTGTGGCCTGGCTTTGTCTCAAGTCATGGAGCTGCTCTTTGTGGCACCCTGGCTTTGTGAGACCTGAGACTGGGTGCCACAGGTGGGCTTGGCTCTGGGCTCCTTGGCCAGAACTGTCCCTGGAAAGATGCTCAAGGATCTCCCAGCCCGTGTGGAAGGCCAGGGTGCCACATGAGATTTCCTTGCCCCAGAGAGTCCTCCAAGATGGCAAGAAGCTGCAGAGGAGGTGACAGGTTCAGGTGTCTCCTGGTCATGAGACTGGTAGCCAAGGTCACTACTGGGAGCCAGGTCCCCCACCCCACAGCTGATGACTGTGAAGCTGTAGGCCCCAAATTTAGGTTTGCACATGGAAGAGGCACTCTAGGGTTTCTCCTAAGCCTGCATCCCATAACTCTTTGTACAATGCCCGCCCCCAGCAAGTCCTTCCAATCAGTGGCCCACTGATGGGGACAGTCGGCCAAGTGAGCTCGCCAGGCAGGGGAGCCTCGTCGAGGTCCCAGGGATTGTAAGAGAGCCTGCAGTCAACCTCCTGTCCCACTCAGGAATCCTCTATAGCAGCAGTTCTCAACTGGGAGTGAATTTGCCACCAGGGGACATTTGGCAACGTCTGGAGACATTTTTGACTGTCTCCAAATTGTGCTAGCAGCAGCCAGTGGGTTGAGACCAGGGATGCTGGTAGAGATCCTATAGTGACCAGGACAGTCCCCACAACAGAGGATTATGCAGCCAGCATGTCCATGATGCCAAAGTTGAGAAACCCCGACCCAGAGTATTCTAGGCACTGTCATCCAGGCTCTGAGCAAATATCCTCTCAGGGATGGGGATGTCACTACCTTAGCCATAAAGAGCAGTGATGAGCACTGCATCTAAAGCCTGGTCACCCTCTCGCTGCAAACTGTGGGGAACTGACTCAGCTTCTCCACACCTCGGTATCTTTTCATGGAAAATGGAGCTAACAATTTGATGTTCCAGGATTGCTATGAATGAGTTCATGGTGAAAAACATCTAGTATTGCTCCCCACACACAGAAGGCACTTAAACCAAAGGAGGTACATCTAATACCAAGTTTTATATTTGTATTGGAGAACTGCACATCTCCAATACATGTGCATCAGACTGGCAAGCTCCAGGCCCCCTCCAGTTCTGCGTTCCAGGCTGGAAATGACCCAGGACTGTCTCTGCCACTTACCAGCTGGGAACCCAGACGGCAGGCTTAAAGTCTCCAGGCTGCAGTTGGTGTGTCTGCTGCAGTGTAGTGGACAGTGATACCATCTATTGCGTAGGACACGCGCCACAAGGCCACAGGCCTCCCCACCAGCCATGTCCGTCATCCCACACCACCCTGCCTGCTGGAAACTCCCTACTCCTGCTGGGAAGGGGAGCAAATGACACACCCGCACACTGCTGGAAAAACTCCCGCAGGTTCTGCCTTGAGCTGTGCTGAGCTTCTCTCTCCTTCCCTCCCTGTGTTCCTCCCTTCCTTCCTCCTTTCAAATTGGGCAAGGGTCCCTGCATTTCAGTGGGATGGTGGTCTCTGCTTCTCAGAAAGAAGGAGGGGAAGATGCCTGCTCCCAGGGCAGGGCAAGGCTCCCAGCCCCCAGCGGGAACTCAGCAAGTCGACCTTCCTTGTCTCAAGACATCTGCTCATCTGAATTCAAGGCGAGCCTGCCTTCCAGTTGAAGGGGGCGTGTTTGAGTGTGTGTGGCATGCCCGCCCATGTGCTCACGCCAGGCTTCCCTCTTACTGATAACTGCTAAGGGAGACCTGAGTAATAGATGCCTCTCTGAGAACTGAGAAACCCAAAGGTATTTATGTGCCATGAAAAAAACACAACCTGCTGTGCTGAATCCACATTCCTTCACCGTGCAGTGATGTCTACAGGGCTGAAGAGGAATGCAGGTGTTGTTTTCCTTCCCCATTTGCCTAAACACAAACACACCCGTGACACATACGTACACTCAAACACGCACTCACACACACAGACACTCTCTGAGCTGCCACAGCCCAGACCTGCACTCTCCTGGGCTGGGAAGGAGAACAAAGCCCACGGGTGCCACTCCTGACCCAGGGAGACAGGATGGTGGAGTGGTTAGGAGCCAAGCTGAGGGGGTCAGGCTGCCCTAAAGTCTGACCCCAGCCCTGTCTCTTAATCTGCTGTGTACCCTTGGGCAAGGTAATTAACTTTTCTGTGCCTCAGTTTCCCCCTGCAAATAGATAATGGGTGTGGTTTGCCTAGTACAGAGAAAGCCCTCAGTAAATGTCAACCATTGTGATGACTGAACCACAAAATCTAAATCCTCTTCCTGGGCAGGGATTAGGCCCAAACGCTCTGGGCAGTGGCTCCCATCTCTTGGGCCATGTTATAGGCAGATCCACCCCAGTTCTTTCTCCAAGTCAGGTGTGTGGACTTTGTGGCATCTTTGCTGTCAAGTACCAGCATGCTCAACACCTACAGCTTGCAAGCCTGTCCTAGGTGGCCTGTGAGGCCAAGAATGAGCTGCAGGAGGTCCTGGCCCTATTGCCCAGCACTGGCCAGGGGCTCACACACACCCTTGTGTAAGATCGATTGTCAGCAGGATTTCAAAGGTCACAGCCTGTCTTAGGAGACAATGGGACCTGCTGGTTTTCTAGATGGACCTTGAAAAAACAGTTCAACCCCCCTAAGCCACAGTTTCCTCATCTGTAAAATGGAATGATGATAATGCTGACTTCATAGGGTCAAGAGATGCCCATCTGTCTGTCTGTAAAGGTTCCACGTGAGCCAATATGCATCAGTACTCTGGGCAGTGTGGACTCATGACAGGGCACAGCAATTACCTTGGTTTTTATTTTACATGAGAAGGGTGTGGGTATATAGGGAGAGAAAGTTTACGCTCTTCCTTCCTTGTGCTGCCCTGAGAGCCTGGCTCCTGGGACAGCCATGCTGGGGCCTCTTAACCCAAATTTTCCACTGTCCGATTTCCCCTGAAGCATCCCCAATCCCATCTGCCGGGCAAGGCTGGTGCCCAAGTAACCAAATCAACCCAGGGTTACCCCTTTCTCTGGTTCAACCCAGCACTTCCACTGGCAAAGCCTCTTGTATTTGCAAGCCAACCTGGTGGCTTCCCTGTCGCAGCTTCAGGAACAAGAGGCCATGGGTGTGCTGAGTTTTCCAGCACTTACCTGGCCGTGTGGAAGCTCTCTGTGCCCTGCCTACCTGGACAGGTCCCCAGACTGCCGTCCGTCCCCTGAGCACAGACAGCCAGACAAATGCTAAGGTAACTTCACCCCGTCTCATCCCACCAGTCACATGTGGAATCTGAAGCTCCTGCCTGCCTGCCATTCAGATGCCCCAGAACTCAGGCACAGCACCTGCCCGCACCATTCACACACCCTGTCACACAGTCCTGGGCCACATCACCTGCCCTGGGAACCTGGCAGGTAACCCACCGTGCTCCCTAATTGTTTTCTCTGGCTGTGTGTGGGTGATGGCATGCACTGCAGGGACTGAATCAGGACTGATGATGGGGGCATTTTGAGTCACAGGAAAAGAGGGACGCTGTGAGGAGCTAGCCTCGAGGTGAGATACAAAGGAAGAGGAGGAGGAGTGGGCCAGGAAGCCCAGGGATGCCAAGGAATCGGGCATCTCACAACACAGGGCAGAGAGTTAGGAGCAGGGAGGTCAGGACAACCCCGCCAGCCCCCACTTCCTTGGCCATCAGCTATGGGGACTGCAAGGCTTCAGCAGCAGAACTCATCAGTTAGGTGGCAGCAGCTCTGTTTACAGTTCCAAACAAAACAGGTCCTGCCCATCACAACCATGCCGAGCCAGCTGCATGCTGCCAACCCCATTTTTCGACGCCAGCACAGCTGGGCTCAGCCGGGTGAGGGCTGCCTCCTCCTCATGGTCCCCCAGCAACTTCTATAACCCAGTGAGTCTCCATGCTCCCACCCTGACCACACTGGGCTCTGCATCCCAGCCCGGGCTCCAGTGGCCCAAGTCCACACTCCAGATGCAAGACCTCAAGGGCCAAGTCTCAGGTAACAGAGACCCTGGGCCACTCATCACTGTCCCCCCAAACAGGGAGCTCCCCAGAGGCAATGTCTGGCGAGACACCCCAAACTTTCCTCCAGCCGCTGCTGCACCTCCCTGCCTCTCTCCTCCCTGCCTCACTCCTCCCCAGGCTGTGTGAACACCCATGTCAGGTCTGCATATCCACACGGGCTCCCAGCCCCTAAGCCTGCAGCCCAAGGCTTGGGCAAAGGGCACTGGAAACAGGAACTGGTGCCACCACCTCCCCGTCCCTCATCTTGTTCAGACACGCTTCACCCCCACACACACATACTCCATCTCCCACACTCACTCATACACAGCTTCTCACAGGTCTCCTTGGACTTACAGGAACTCACACTCTCACCCTCAGGCACACATGTAGACTCAAACTCACACAGTATACACACGCTGACATACACTGTCTCATGCTTACACACACCTGTACACTATCACACACATGCATCGTCATATGTTCCCATAAAGACACACTCTCGTTCACATTCACATTCACCCACTCACACATCATACACACACACACAATCAGCTGCACAGGCTCAAAAAGCTGTGCACCTGCTCACACACGTGTACACACAGCTCCACGGATGGCACTGCCCCCGTGTCAGGTGCCCACCTCTCACTGCTGGGGAGGTGGCAGGTGGGTCCTTCTGGAGACAGGAGCTCCCAGCTGTGAGAGGAGGGAGTTTGCAGGTGGGAGAGGCCCTGGCCCAGGGCTCCCCACGCAGTCCCCCGGGCCCCTTGCCCACTGCACTCACAGGCTGGCTCAGAGGTGGTCCCCCGCTCAATGGAGCCTTCCCTCAAGCCCCCACTCAGCCTCTGGCTCCTCTTGGGAGAATGCCGGCTAGGATGCCACTGCCCTGGCTCAGCCCCAGGCCTCCACAACCCCCACCCAGTTGCTTTCTCTGCCTTCACAGCCTCACAAGGAGAGCTAGACTGGAGAACCAGAGCCCAGGGATAGTCCAGCGTCCTGGGTCTTGGAGAGGACCCCCTGCATCCCACCCTCCTAATGCCATGACCCCAGCTTCACAGAATAGGATCTGGGTGCAAAGGCTGGGAAATAGCTGACAGTGTGCCCCCCACCAGAGGAAAGAAAGGTCTTGGGCAAGACTGCCAATTCCCCTGCCAATGGAGGCATGCAGCAGGCCTGGGGCAATAGGGTCTGGTAAGGACTATGGCAAACTGGAGCACACAGGCCCTGTCAAAAGCAGGCAGCTGCTGCTCCCCTCTAGCCAGCTCTTCCCACATAAGGATGAGGGCCCAGGCTCATTGTGGTGCCCCAAACCAAACAGACCCCACCCCACCACCCAGGCAAATGTGTCTAGGGCAAGGGAGGGGCTCGAGGCTAAGGGAGGGCTAGGAGTCTATTGGGAACCCAGAATAAAAATACATGCCACAGAGCCACCAACACGACAGAGCAAGCGAGCCAGCCAGACACAGCACACCCTGGGCCTAGCTCATAACCAGGAAGCCCAGAGCCTTCCCGGCCTCCCCTTGGAAGCCAACAGACTGGAAGGAGTCAGGCATGGAGTCACACAGAGCTGGACTCCAAAGCTAATAGAGCCTCTCACAACTGGTGCAACCCAACCTCTCTGAGCCTCAGTTTCCCATCTAGAAAGCGGGAGCACATGATTTGTGTGGGGAAGATGAAATGTGTCAGTACGCATCAAGGCCCAGCCCAGAAGGTGCTCAATGGCATTGCCTCCCGCCATCCCATCCCTCACCTGCCCAGGCACCTGATAGGGGTGGCCCAGTCTCAGGAGCTTCCCTCCCTGGAAAAACAGCATCCAGTTCAGAGGGCTAGCTGGGGCCCTGCCTGGCTGATGGGATCATCCTAGCCCCTGGCAGGCTAAGCCCAGGAAAGGGGATTTGTGCCAGCCACAGCGAGAGCATTAGAGGAGGCCTGGGAATGGGAGCCCAGGGGAAGCCCGGGTTTGCCACTCCTTGGTTGGAAAGCCTCCTGCCCATCCCCTGTGCCCCTGTATGACATGGCATATGGGGTCTGCCAGCCTCACATTCCCCCAGAGGAAGGCTCCACTTCCCACCTTACAGGTGAGGAGGATCTGAAGGATGCCCACCTTCATACTCCAAACCCAAGTCCACAGGGCGTTCCAGACCCCAAGCTCTCTCCAGTGCTTTACTCTCCTGCCTTGGAGGATCAGGATTTTTAACTAGAAAGGCCATTCCCTAAGCAAGCAAACCAGGGGCCCTTAATTACTCTGGGGGATACTCTCGCTAGTGAGAACCCTTCAGCACTCTGCTGAGAGGTGCATGGGGGAGCAAAATGCCTTCACCCCGAGGCAGGCACTGGGGATGGGGGGGCTCTTCCAAATGCCTGGGAAGGGCATCTCGCCATCTCGCCACATCCGCAGCACTAGCATGCTGTTCGCAACAGAAGCCATCCAGCAGCACACGTGAGACCACCACCGACGACCCCTGATGGACACCACTGAACAGCACCGGGAGAGGTGAGGCTACATAAATAACACACGCATCACGAAGCGTAATTATTAAATGTTGTCATTTCGGAAGAAAATTAATTAGGAATAGCTGTAGCTGTCTTGTGTCTGCTTAAGCAGCGTGCATCTCAATTAAAATTTAATTGCCACAGCTTCAATCACAGCAGGTTAAATGGCTTGAAATGCTGAGCAGGCCCATAGCTGCACAAAGCTTAAATTAGTGTGGAGTGGAGGAGCTGTCACAGAAGGAGAGGTGACAGGCAGGAGAGGGGGCAGGACAGCAAGGTCCCAGCATACCTACATCCCTATACTAACCAGTCCTGGCAAGTAGTAGCATTTCCAAGTATAGAGACGGACATGGAGGATGGTTCCTGGACCACCCACACAGACTAGCTCTTGAGAAAAGAGATTTGAAGGCTGGCATGAGTCTGGTAGGCTCTCAAGGGAGCCTGGGTTTTGGGCAGGGGGGTACATCACAGAATAGGATCTGGGGTGCAAAGACTGGGAAACAGCTGACAGTGTGCCCCCCACCAGAGGAAGCAAAGGTCTTGGGCAAGGACTGCCAATTTCCTGCCAATGGAGTCATGCAGCAGGGCCTGCAGGCCTGGGGCAATAGGGAGTGGTGAGGACTGTGGCAAACTGGAGCACACAGGCCCTGTCAAAAGCAGGCAGCTGCTGCTCCCCTCTAGCCAGCTCTTCCCACATAAGGATGAGGGCCCAGTAAACCAAACCCTCCATTTTCCCGAATTTTAAAACAGCCTGGTGGTAGCCAGGCCATGGGTTATCAATTCTCCACTTCCCGTCTAGGAATTTGTGCAAATAAATACAATCAAAAAGCCATCATCTTAGATAGCAGATTAGAGGCTGCCAGGGCAGGGGGGTGACTGCTAATGGGTATTGGGTTTTTGAGGGGTGATACGCAAATGTTTGGAACATTTAGATAGTGGTGATAGGGGTTAGATAGAGGTGGTGGTTGTGTACAGCTTTGTTAATATTCTACAAACCACTTAATTGTATACTTCGAGAAGGTGAAATTTATGGTATGTGAATTTCATCTCAATAAAGCCATTATTTACCAAAAAAAAAGCAGGGAGGGGGTGCAGTCTTTACCTCAAATGCACCCACAGCTACCAGATTTCCCAGCAGAGCATCTTTCGATTATACTTGTCATCAGGAAACGAAGAACCCAGTTCAGCCAGGCTCTGGGCTGAGATCTGGACAGACAGCAGGCAGCTGTATCCACATTGCCTCTGACACAGTTCTAAATCCTCACATCCTATCAGGGTGTCTGCTCTTCACCTTGAAATTGGGCTGCTTGTAAGTAAAGGGTGGTGGATGATAGGAGGGAGGGAAGAAAGGAGGGAGGAAGCCAGTGAGGGAGGGAGGGAGGGGGAAGGGAGGGAGGGGGGGAGAAAGGGAAGGAAGGAAGGGAGGGAGGGAGGGAAGGAGGGAGGAAGGGGAGAGAGGGAGGGAAGGAAGAAGGGAAGGAGGGAGGGAGGGAAGGAAGGAAGGAAGGAGGGAGGGAGGGAGAGAGGGAGGAAGGGAGGGAAGAAGAAAAGGAAGAGGGAAGGAGGGAGAGAGGGAGGGAGGGAGGGAGGGAAGGAAGGAAGGAAGGAAGGAAGGAAGGAAGGAAGGAAGGAAGGAAGGAAGGAAGGAAGGAAGGAGGGAGAGAGGGAGGGAGGGAGGGAGGGAGGGAAGGAGGAAGGGGAAAGGGGGAAGAAGTCCCCATGGCCAGGAGGCCCAATCCAGCAAGCTCCTAATGAGCTTCCAACCACCCAAGCATCTCCCCTCCATGAAGGGGCCTGGCTGAACTCATCATCCTGCCCCACTTTGAGCCCCAAGGCCGTGCCACCTGCCTCCTGCTGGCCCAATCACTTCCCTCACCCCACAGCCAACTGGGGGCTACCTGAAGGCAGCTACTGTGCTGCCACTGTGCCCAAGCCACACAGCAGACAGGCAGGGCCTCTCATCCCTCTTCAGCACCAACCAATCCCTGGCCTGGCACAGCTGGCAGCCACAAACAGCAGTGGGGCTGGCATGGCATCCAGAAGCAGGGACAAGGGCCACATCACATGTCAGGCTGATGCCTGAATGAGGAGCCCCCAGTGCTTTCCCATCCCTGCCTGTGCTGTCACGGCAGGTGACAGGATGTCACACAGAATGTGCAGGATTCTTCCCCCACATGCTGCAGGGCTGGCCTTTCCTCTTTCAGAAAAGCAGAGCCTCAGAATGCCATCACCACCAGGAATAGGGACCGACCTCCTACCTGGTCCTGATGATATAGGCCTGTGGTCTAAGACGAGTTCCTTCTCCCCTTTCTCCCCAAAAGACTTACGCAGAGCTTAACAAACTTCTCACTCTGACCCACTTGCTACATCTACTCCACAGAGACCTCAAAAGAGCTGTCACCACAAAGTTGTTCGTCACAGGAAAACATACTGTCAAAATAGTGGAAACAACTCCAAATGACCCAAAATAAGGGGCTGGTTAAGCAATCACAGCATGTCCACACAATGGGACACAATTAGTCATTGAAAGCAATATGTACACATTGATATAATAACATGGGAAGAGCTTATGCTAAAACATCAAGAACCCCAGGTGCGAAGTTGCAAACCCAGGAGGCTGTCCTGACAGTGGCCGAATGCTGGAGAAGCGGCCCCGGAAGGAAATGTGCCTCTCACCGGCACAGCTGCTGAAGAACAGCATGGTCAATGGTTTTTTTCTTCTTCAGCTATGTTTTCCTGAACTTATATACTCTAAGGCCGGGCCTGGTGGCTCATGCCTGTAATCCCAGCACTTTGGGAGGCCGAGGCGGGTGGATCTCAAGGTCAGGAGTTTGATACCAGCCTGGCCAACACAGAGAAACCCCATCTCTACTAAAAACACAAAAATGAGCTGGGTGTGGTAGGGGGGCGCCTGTAATCCCAGCTACTCAGGAGGCTGAGGCAGGAGAATGGCTTGAACCCAGGAGGTTACAGGGAGACAAGATCATGCCATTGCATTCCAGCCTGGGGATTAGAGTGAGACTCCATCTCAAAAAACAAAAAAAGAAAGAAATATACTCTAAAACATTTGTCCAGAAGATATTCATTCTGCCTTCCCCAGCAAGGGCCAAATGTCAGGTAAGCAGAGCTGGGAGCCTCTGGGCCCATGGCCAGGCCCGAAGGGCTCAGCAGGGCTTCTTCCTACCACGCAGCCAGGATTGGGCAGCCGGGGTGCTCCTGGGGGCTCTGAGTTAAAATATTCCCTCTGCCGGATGGTGTCGGTATGCACCAGCCCCTATGGAGAGCAAAAAAAGTGTGCTCCATGACCTCTGGAGGCTTGCCAAGTGCAAACAAACCTAAAGACCAATAGTGACTTGCAGAACAGGGTGCTGAGTCTTGGAGAGCTGGAAAGGAGGAGGGAAGGCTCCTCAGAGGAAGGAGACCTCGAAGGTTATCCAAGAATTTGAATGGCATCCTGTCTTGAGGTTCATGCAGAACTAGCTCTATCCAGCCTCTCCTGGTCCAAGGCAGGCATTGCTAATCAATCACAGTGCTTTTCCCAGCAGCCCCTGGGGTCCTCATTCAGGGCCCCAGGCAATCTCTACCAATCAAACTGCCCTAGCACAGAGACAAAACCCACCCTCCATCACCCTGCATCACCCTCCATCTGTGCATGTTGGGCAATCAGAGTCTAAGCCAGAGAGTGGCATGACCACATAGCATTTGACAGGGGTCACTCCAAAAACAAGGGTGGCCTGGCAGCAGGGAGGCCAGTCAGGAGACAGTTATAAAAATCCAAGCACTGGAGGCATAATATGACTGTACAGTCTGCCAGCACAGTGGGCATCTGCAATGGAGGAAGGGGAGGAGGATCATACCACCTACTTGGTTGCTGGGTTCCACGCCCCTTCTAACTGTGCATAGTTCTGCAAGCCCAGTGGCCCTCTGGAAGGCAGAACACTCCATGCTTGGCTGAGCATCTGAATGCTGCTACCCACAGCCCCTGTGGCCACAAGGTCCGCCTCAGTCAGCCTAAGGCTGGGACAGGCAGAAGGCCCCTCAGGACAGTTCTGGGCTCCAGCCCAATGACTCAAAGCCTCCCGACCGGAACAGCAGTCAGAGCCACACTAAGTCACGCTACTCTCCCGGAGTGCTGGCTTTCAACAGCATATGTCCTGTCTTCACGGGAGATGGCAAAAGTCTTTGAGAAGGAAAAGACCTTAGATCGATCCCTTAGAATCAAGAACTCTAAGTTGTAAGGAAGGATGCTTGGAAAACAGTCAGCCTCACCAGTCATTCTACAGATACGGAGACTGAGGCTCAGAAACATGAAGCCATTTGCCCAAGGTCGCAGAGCTGGTGAGGGGCAAGGCAAGTGTCTGCCCTAATCGCACAGCATAGCTCTCATTTCCTGGGCCCAGAAGAGTGCTGAACCCAAGCAGCAAGTGCTGGACCCCTGCTGATTGGCTAAGTGACACACGGAAGCATCCTCCCTGAGCTGCTGCCACCACCCTCTGTGCCAGCCCACCTCCTCATACAGAGCACAGTGGAGAGGGCTGAGATCCTGCAAAGCCAGGACACACGCGGAGCCCACCAATGTACCCCAGGATGGGATCCGTGGCTGCCTTTCCGGTTCACTCTGGCAGGCTTTCCAAAAGTCTCTGATTCACTGCCACAGAGCCACATGAAGCCAGGCAAAATGCAGATTCCTGGTGAGTCTGGGCCTGGGCAAGTAGGGCAAAGATGGATGTTGTAACCAGGCTCTGAGCTCAAGAGTTAACTTAGTCTCGGCAGATAGGAGTCTAAGGGCATGGATGGTGTGGTGGGCATGCAGAGAAGGCCCCTTCCCCCAGGTCCCAGCAGCCTGTAAGGCAGGTGGTCAGCACTGATGGCTGAGCCCAACAATGATCATTATACTTGGAGAACACGCTCCAGGCACCTGACACACTACTGGGCACTTTCCACTGGTGACCATCCCTGAGCTGCACAATATTCTGTGCTACCAGCTTAACTGACAATGAGGAAACTGAGGGTCTCTGAGGGTCACTGCCTTTTCCAAGACCTCAGAGCAGGAAAGAGGCAAGCCAGAAACTGCACCCATGTCCCACCTCACATCATTCCTGGCTATCAGGAAGCGGGCAGCCTGAAGCTGTCGTCCTCCAGCACAGGCAGCCCAAATCCCAAATACAGAGCACCTTCCCTGGTGTGTCGTCCAGTCACCAGCAACAGCTCCTGGGTGCCTTGATGGCTGCATCAGACACAAGCGGGGACACACCCAATGCTGCTCCCACTCTCAGTGCACTCCTGGTCAAACTGGGAAGATAGACAGCTATACCACCGTGGATCCTGAAGCTGGGCCCAGCGCTCGGGGACCCACCACAGGGCAAGGAAGGGGAGGAGATGGAGGCAGACGAGGCATTCCAGCAAGAGACAGCCAGGCAAGGCCTGGTCAGGAAGAGGCTGGGTGGAGGGATGGAAAGCCAGCCATCAAGAACAGTGCATGTGTTTGTGTTTGTGTTTGGAGCCGGGTGCTGGGAACATGGAAGCCTCATATGGGGCCACTGAGGTATTCAATTCTAGGAGCCACCAAACTATATTCTATGTGATTTGGACCCCTGAATACAATCCAAAACAATGAGTGTTACCAAAGAATGGGGCCAGGAGAACTGAGCACCAGGTTTCCTTTCAGTCCACATGACCCAGGCAGCCCCCTCCTTCTGCAGGGCCAAAATGAGGGGACAGGAGGCAGCAAGCACCTAGTTGTCAGCCAGGACCTGTCCAGCCATGCAGCCTTCTAGAGGCTGTGCCCACACATGCACACATGCACGGGCACACACACAGTGTTTGTACACTCAAACTTCCACACACTTAAAGCCCATGCACAACCAGACACACATTCCCAACACACTCACAGGCAGAGCCACACACTCCCAAACACATGCACACTCAGAAATGCACTCACATACAGATGCAAACACGTGTGCACACAAGCAGTAACACAGACCCACCCTACATTCACAAATGCACCCACACACTCTCTCACACAGCCGCACAGCACGTGTGTACACGTGTGCACACACACACATGTACCGCAGGGGCAAGCCTCTGAGCTTGCCTTCTGTAAGTTATTTCCTAGAAGGATCTAGTGTTAAACCCTCATTGTCACCTATGGTGGGCATGGACAATCCCCCAGCAGCTGGGAGGGCTTGGCCAGGTCTCTGGGGCCTGGAGATGTCTTTGTGCAGCGACAATTTCCAGGAGATAAGGGGCTAAATGCACAGGGCACTGAGGTTCAGGGGATGCCCGCAGGACTTGGGCACCCATGGAGCCCTGGAATCCTCCATCCTACAGCAGAAAGGGGCCACTGGACCGAGACAGTGCTCACTGTCCAGCACTGGCCACGGACTCACCAAAAAGTTAGGGGCCTGTGTGCTTTAGCCCTCTCCGATGTTCCTCCATTCCTCCCATCTGCGGCTTTGTCCTTTCATTCACTCAACAGCTGCTGCAGGAGCTAGTGCCAGACCACCAGGCTGGGTGCCAGGGCAGGGGGTCCAGAGAGAGTGGATTCTAAAGGTGAGCGGTAGTCTTTGGGAGGGAGGAGCTACTTCCTGTCAGAGATGCTCTTGCTGTTGGATCATTTTCAAATGAGGACCCTAGTCAAGTCTTCATCACTGAGAAGCCATAGGAATAGGGCCTGGCCAGCCTGGGGAAGGCCCTCAAAGTTCCTGCTGAATGAATGAAGAGCTAAAAGAATGGTCAGCTTCCCAGGTTCACCAAGACCAATCTGCCAAACAGTGCCAGCCCACCTTCCCAGAGAGCCCACCCCCAGAACTGGCCTACTTCTGGTGGGGCGGAGTGGGGCAGGGTATGCGTGCACGTGCACACCTATACACACACACACACACACAGACACACACACGGGCAGGGGCCTCTTTCAGGCAGGTGAAGGCTGCCCCAGCCCCTGACGTCCTGGAAGCAGGACTACAGGCCTGAGCAAGAGCGCCGGGGCTCACCTAGCCACGCGAGGCAGGGGAGGAGGGGCTGTCCAAGCCGATACTGTGATTTCATCTCTGAGACTCCCTGCGAGGTAGGAACAGGACCTTCCTTCCATAGTTGAGGAAACAGGCTCAGAGAGGGAGGCAGCGTGCTCAGGTCACACCAGAGGCGTTGGAGAACAACCCCTCATTGTGCGGCAAGTCACTGTGTCCATGGAGCCCCTTCTGTTCCCAGCAGCAGCCCAGAAGAGTTTTGTGGTCTCCCCCACTCTCGGCCTGCAGGCCAGCTGGACAGAAAACACCGTTTCTCACCTGCAGTTCAACAGGCCCACCCACAGTACCCCACCTTCCCATGTAGAGTCCCTGCAAGCAAAGCTCAGTGGCCTCGCCAGGAACCCCAGCTCTGAGGACTGCCTCTCTTCTCTGGCTTCCTCTGAAACTGGGATAAATCCGCCCACCACGTGGGACAGCTGCGAGGATCGGATGGAAAAGGCACAGGGGCTCTGAGTACAGGGCCTGGCAGCCATCACCAGGTAAAGGCACGCTCCTGAGATCATCAGTGCCAGCAGCAATACTGTTATTCCAGGGTAGATGCTGCAGCTTTTAATTTTTAAAATATGCCAAACCCCAGTTTCAGACAAGAGTAAAGACAGTTTGGGGAAGAAGAGCCTGGGGTGGATTTGAGATTCCAGGAGTGTCAGGACAGACATGAACTGATCTCTGAGGAGTATCAGCAGCGCTGACCATGGTGGGGGGTGAGGGTGACAGTGGTGGCAGCCACCAGGCATCGAGTCCTTCTGACGTGCCTGACAGGGAGGGGCCTGCCCTTCCTAGATACTATCTCCCTCCCACAGCACAATGTCCATGGGAATTGAAGTGAAACTGAAGTCTCCTTTTCCAGATGAAGACAAGAGGCACACACAGACAGGCGAAGAACTTGCCAAGGGTCACACAGCTGGCTTGCTGGACAAGGGCCTGGGCTGAAGCCCAGGTGGGGCCAGAGCCCAGGCAGGCCACTGCGGTGGGGGCAGGGTGACCCAGCGAGGCAGTGGGGGCTGGGCAGATGGGCATGGCCTCTCACAGCTTCGGGGGCTGGGGGGGTTGCAGGGAGCCGGTGGGGAGATGTTCTCGATGCTCCCGTGCCCCCATGCCAATTTGGTGAGTGTATTAAAAAGTTTATTTTCAATTACCTCTTTCTTGAAAATTACTAATAGAGCTCTGACGGAGATGCAACTTAATTTCCCAGTTGGCTTGGAAATGAGGAGACCCATAATTGTTTGACCCTCTCACCAGCAGCAGACGGGGAGAGGGGGGTTGGCTCCCCAGAGGCTGATTGTGAATAAAAACATACCCTCTGAACGTGCTCCCCACCTGCCCCGCCCCTGCCCCCAGCGCCAGATTCCGGCCACCAGCACCCAGTCCCGCACCCAGCTCAGCGCATCCAAGGGCCAGGCCTCTCACTCCGATCTACCCTTGGAAAACCCATCAGTGCTGGCAGCAATCTCCACAGGGGCCCCAAGCTCTGCCTGGCCGAGCCCCTCCCAGCCAGGAAGTTGCTTCCACAGGACCAGCCCCAGTCTCCAGGCAAGCAAGCCCTGCTATGGTGCCTGCCCAGTGACACTGCAGACCTGGGAACAGGCCCTCCAGAGCGAACCCCCCCGACTACAGCCCCTGGAATTAGCCCCAGGAATTTCTCTGAACTCTTAAGAATCTACTCACATAATAATATAATGATGATGACCACTGGTTTCTTTAATGTCAATTCTTTCATGTCATGTTTTCTCAGTGACTCCTAAAAACCACTCTGCAAGGATGCACCATTATGTCCCCATTTTACAGATGCAGAAACTGAGGCATAAAGGTCTCAAACAGAAGAACCAGGATGGCATCCAGCCAGTCTGAACATAGAGCTAATGCTCCTCCGCTGCCCTCACCACCTCCTGGCTTCCTCCTACTTCTGACGAACACAGAACCTCAGGCTAGCAGGGGAGGGCCTTTCCTTCCATTTCTGTGGTGTGGTCCCTCTTGACCAACTGCCTTTTCTTCGTTGCCCAGGGCAGCCTCCATATCCTTCTACTCCAGGGCTTCCCACACAATCCTCTCTAGCCAGGAAGATGCACTAGGAGCCCCCTCCCGCCACAGGTGGGGAGCCTAGGGTCAGCCCCTGAAGTGTGAGACCCTCTCCATCCAGTGGACAGGCAGGTTATGGGGTCTGTGAGGCCATGCTGGACACTCTTCACACTGTCTGGTGGGTAGGAAGTGACGTGCTTGCCTGATGCATTTCCTGGAGAGGCTGATGTGTCCAAACTGAGGCACCACAGCTGGACCGAAGGCTGCGAGGTCACAGAGGGTCAGCTGGCTGCAGACGTGCTGAAGAACAGCAGGGATAACTCATCCCCGCCCCGGCCTTGCGAAGCGAACCTCTGAACCCTCCCCATCATGATGCAAGGAAATGCGATCCAGCCACGGGAGAGGGGAGCTGGGAAGAGCCCCAGACGTCCTGAGACCTTGCCCACAGAGGGACTTTTGTTTGGAAACAGGCGTTATCACTGTGACAAATGCTGTCTGGAGTCCAGGAGGAGTGCTTTTCCTGCTGCTCTTTAAATTCCACATTCTCTCTTCACATCAACATCTCCTATCTCATTCCTGGAGCCTCTGCAGCCGCCTTAGCACAAGCCAAAGGGAAACCAGGCAGTGAACTTCAAAAACACCAGGAGACGGCGGTCTCACAGACACCTGATGGGCTCTCCTCACCTCCACCTGACTGCAACAGAGACTGAGCTTTGCTAGGCCAAGGGGGCCCATCCCAGCCTGCAGAATCTCCTGTCTCCCAGGCATGCACTAACAGGCCCTGATGGAGGGATGTCAGCCCCAAGGTGTCACTGGCAGGCAGGGGATAGGTTCAGGCACACCCCGTCTCCATCTTGAGGGGCCCTTCTAGCCCTGGCGTGGGCACAGAACAGCCTCCTGCCCAGCCAGCCAGGCACAAAGCCAGCCAGCTCTCTCCCTTGGCGGCCCTCTGTTCAGCTTTCCCAATGCCAGGCCTTCCTGCTGCCTCCTGTTCTCCCATGTGGCTCCCCAGGGTTGATCACAGACACTCTTTAGCCACTCATTCATTCCTCTGGGCTTGGCTTCATGCAAAGGTATGAAGAGGCCACCACCAACCGTGGGCCATGCAGCCCAGGGAGACTCTGTCCCCAGACGAGCAGGAAAAAGGACAGAGGACCTTCTGCCCTCTCCCAGTGACATCTAGGACTGGGCTCAGGGTGTGAACTGGGGTTTTGTGCCCTGAGGGCACAGGAGAGAGGTCCAGGGATCCCAGACTGGGGTCTGGAGAGACAGTGGGACTAGCAGAGAGGAGCCCTCAGCCCTAGGCGCAAGGGGAGGCTCAGGGAAAGCCTCCTGAAGAGGGCAGGAATCATGGTGCCTGGAACTAAGGTGGCACTCACCACATACAGGGAGAGGAGTGATGCCCACCTCTGCCACTTCTGCTGGGCAGGTGCTGCGTGAATGGACAGTGAACAAGTGAACAAAATGTTACGGCTCTCATTTCCTCAAGAGACACAGAGGCAGAGCTCACACAGAGACTCCAGAGCTAACTCAGAAGCCTTTTATTAGACACACACGGAAACTCTCTGGGACCCAACAGCTTCCCACTCCCAGTCAGATGTTCCACGTTACGTGAATTTTAGAAATGCTGGGCAAACATGCAAAAAGCGCCTTTACTGCAGGGCTTCTCAGAGCCTTCAGAACAGCAACACACACTTGTCAGAGCCAGAAAAACCGCAGAGCACGCAGCTTCTCCCAAATTCACATGGGCCCCGGCCCTTTCTACCTGCAGTAGCTTGTGCAAAGGGGAGTGAAAAGCAAACTCTGGGCAACCCTGGTCCCTTCCATACACACGGCACAGGATGCTGAGCCAGGCTCGCCTGCAGCCCGGGCTCCCTCCAACACCTAGCTGTGACCTGGCCCCTCGCTCCCATTCAGGTGAGGGGTACAAGTGAGGATGACATAAAAAGGCAAACTTGGAAGTAATCAGTTCTTTTTAAAAAAAAATTAAAGCAATTACAGAAGCACCTGATGTGTACCTAGCTTAGCAAATTACTGGGGACACATCTCACATGTGTGTCAAGAAGCTGCAACCAGAAACCCTGCTCCTGGCAGCCTGTAGGCGAATTCTGGGTCTTCTCTGGTTAGTCTTGAGGCCTCCGGCTGCACCACGAGCCCGCCAGTCAGCTCTCCACTTCGTTGGCACCTCTTCTGTGCCCAGCGCCATCAGGTCAGAGACTACCCTCCCTGAAGTCCTGAGGGTCAGGAGGCACGTCCAGGTGACAACGCAGGAGAACCCAGGGGGCTTTGGCCCAGCACACAAGGCTGGGAGACACAAAGGCCCCACCTCACCAGTGTGGCTCTTCTTGGGACCCAGTGGGAAAGTTCTTAGAGGGAGATGCCCTCGCAGGGCTATGCAGTCATCTCCCTGGACACACAGGCTTCCCGAAGCTCTGGCTGGCCAGCTGGCTGGCTTGGGAAGTATAAAAGGTCCAGTTGTTGACAAAACCCACTCCTCTGATGGAACCTGATCCAAACCTCTGAAAATCATTTTGTTTTTTGGCCCTGACTTGCCTTTCCCAGCCCCACCCCACAGACACGTCACTGGCAGGCCCAGTTCAAGCTCCACTCCTTTAGCAAAGCGGTCCCAAGCATCCGGCACCACCTCTGGGTGTGCGGTAATAGGGCATGGTGGCTACCAGGTGTGGCTTGTCATTCTGCCCAGCAGGCTGGGAGTAGAAGGCAGGCCCCTCCGTCTATAGAGCAGTAGGTGGGTAGACCCGCAACACAGGGGGTATCTGAGCTGGCCCCTACAGCTTTCCCCAAGGGCCAGATAGCAGTGAACACCCCAGAGCACCCACTGGATGCCTGGCCTTAGCTGTCACCAAATCTGCTGCTCAGGACAAGCCCATCCACAGTGATGGATCAGATTCTTGCCAAGAGACAGTTCCCTTTATCCCCCAGTTCCCCAGGCTTTCTCTGTCCAGTGGCCCAGCCACTGTGACTGCCTTCAAGTCCCCTCAATCTAACAAATGTGTCCATCCATTCCATCTATCCATCTAGCCACTCACTCATTCATTCAGCAAACACTGATAACGGCCAATAGATGCCAGGGGCTCCTTTAGGTCAAGAAAACACAGATCTGAGACCAGTTAATCAATTAAAAGCATGGCAGCAATCTGAAAGAAGTCAGATCTTGGGGAGACAGAGGCACAGGGAAGGGCATGGCCAACTGGGCCTGTGGTAGGGGCAGGAAGGGGACATTCAGAGAACCCAAGACAAGTCTAGGTGACAAGAGGGCACAGTGGGAAACAGAGAGGGGGCAGGGCTGCCCCTCAGGCTGAGTATGTATGCCAGGCTCCAGAACCTCCTGGGGATTTGCCACGTGGTCCCCCATCTGGAATGCCCTGTCCTTCTCTTCATCCTGCCAAACCCTAACCTTGGCCTCAAAGCCCTCCCGAGTCCCCAGCCACTGAAGCCGTTCCTCCTCGGATCCCTCCAGCACTGAAACTTCACAACACTCAACTCAGGACTCTACTTCTGTCCACTTCTGAGCCAAGGGCCCTCAGGTGTCCCTAGCCCCATGCCTTCACTAAAGGGAAAGAAGCCAGGGCTCAGAGAGCAGCCATGTCTCTGCACTCCTTCCTTTCATGGTGGGACAGGCAAAGACAGGGGCCAGGGCCTAGGGGCTGGTGCTGAGCCTGCGCTAGCTGCGGGCCCTCGACACCCTTGATGGGGAGTACTGTGACCTTCTCAGGGAGATGCAGAGGCGCAGGAAGAAAACAGCTGAGTTGTCGTGGGTGAGACAGGGCTCCCCACC
The DNA here is from genome assembly GCF_049354715.1 of Callithrix jacchus. Lineage (NCBI taxonomy): Eukaryota > Metazoa > Chordata > Mammalia > Primates > Cebidae > Callithrix > Callithrix jacchus. The sequence goes on along the minus strand of NC_133507.1, from coordinate 105,329,452 downwards.
AGCTGTAAGGAAGAGGTGTGCTTGTGCCTTCCTGGGACCTGCCCCTTCCTGTGACTCTCCTCCTGCCTGTCTCAATCACTTAGCTGTGGACCCTGGTGTTGGGGAGAGACCCCAGCCTCGGCACCAGCTGGCCTGCCTGCAGATTCTAGCAGGCAGGCTTACAGCTGTGTGGTCCCAGAGGGGTTCCTTAAGGATATGGCACCTCCATTTCTTCATCTCTGAAACAGGTCCACCAGCAGGAACCACTGTACAAGTTAGGTGCTAACGTCACTCAACGAGAAATGCAGGCGAAGTCCTTCCCAAGCTCTGACCCCTTGCAAAGGCCAGCCTCAGGACTATCCATCCCCCAGAGCCAGGGACCCTGCCCCAGTGGAACCCCCCAACCAGGAGACCTGCCTTAGAAGCCAGGACTGCCACCAGCTTGGGCTACTCAGTCTCATTAGGTCCCTGGGCAACAGCGGCAGCCAACTCCCTGTGCCCCCAGCAGGAGGGGCACCAGAACGGCCCAGCTACCAGAACGTAGCCTCTCATACCAAATGTCTGCCATCAGCTGTGCTGCACCAAAGCAGCACTGGAAACTGACTTATTTTGCCTAATGTTCTAATATGCACCTGCAGAAGGGGAACAACCCTTTTCTGGAGCTCCTCCCTCTGGCTAAGGACCAAGAGAGGGCAGAATCTCCCCCCAGGCAATCACTGCTTCTGGGGAGCCCCTGTCCCTGACCCAAGCCATATACTAAGAAAGCTGCCTTCTGCACTGGCGCAGCACAGAGCCCTGGGGGAGGGAAGGGCCTGGCATCCTGGAAAGGGACAAGCTGCTCCTGCCCAGCTCCATTGGACACGCAGGAAGCTGGAGGAGCAAACAATGGGCTGGGTGGCTTTAGGGAGGCAGGGGAGGTGGCTCTCCTGGGCTGGGACCAAGTGCTCTCCTAACCCCCCACCCCCCCGCCCTCTGTCTCTGCCCCCACACCCCTCCTAGCCCTCTCTATCCCTTCCACCTCTGCACACACATCCCCACTGAGTTACAGCTACAAATTCCTCTGTCCACCTTGTCTACAGCTAATCTGAGTTGGGGAGAAAAGAACAGGGAGAGTTGCAGCTGCCCCCCTGAGCTGGACCATGAGAACGCTTAGTCTCACCTTCCGGGCTCTGGGATCTCAATAAGCCCAGGGCTGCTTTCCCAGTTCTTCCCTCCACTCATGTCCACTTATGTCCCTACCTGGGCCCTCTGTCCCCATCCCCTGGTCAAGCCCCAAGTTTTCCCACCTAGCCCAGATCCTAGCCTGAATGCAGCCGGTGGAGTCTGGTAACCAACGTGATGTTCATCCCCGGCCACCTGACTTTCTCCTGCCACCTCATTCTCCTTTATTTTGAAAACCCAGGAAACTACACCAAGATCCAAACCAGCCGTAGACGGAAAGAAATGTCTGGCCGCAGCATTCACTGCAGCAGCCCCAAGGTGTGGTCCAGGCCCAGCCACTCTCCTCTCCTTCCCACTCCGCCTTTCCTGTGCAGGGCAAGGCCCACCTCAGCAGACCTCACAGCCATGGGGCTGCCCAGCAGGATTGCACAAGAGGGCGTTCAGGGTCAGGAGAACCTTTCCGGGACAGGCTTGCAGAAGAAAAGCATGCCTAATGAAGAGGAATTAAAGGGCAGCATTCCACGGGACCTGAAAACATGACAATTTTGTTTTGATTTTTGCAAGGAGGCAGACACCAAACTTTGGGGCATGAGAAAAAAAGAACCAAAAAAGAGAGAGGTGAGGTCTGAGCCACTGGGAAACATGGACTGCTATGGCCCAAGAGCCAGTCAAGGCTTAGCGGCACCAAGCATGGGGGCAGGCAGACAGGGGGATGCTGCATCCCTGGCCTGAGCCAAGTCACCAAGGAGATCAGGTGATGATTCCAGTGGGGTCACCTCCCCAGCAACATCTAAAGATGTGTCTCCATACACATGTGCCAAAGGGGAAGAGTCCCCAAAATCTCCCAACACAACCTCCAGAAGTCGCTCCAGATCTGGAGAAGGGTCCACCTTGCCTCCTCTTCCTGGGAAATCACTTGTCCCTTCTGGTCCTGGAAAGGTTCAGAATTTCAGATTTCCCTCAAAAGCACAGCAATGGCACCCAGGAGGCCGCAGACCTTGGACCCAACATAGGCCCATCCCACTGGCCTGCCATCCCTAGGAGAACCCAAATCCCAGGAGAAAAGGAGCCTCTGAGAAGCTATAGAGTTGGAATGGGCCGGAGACTATCCAGCAAATCCCATTCATCAGCCAGAGACAGCAATTGAGACCCGGGGGCCAGGGCCTCCCCTGAAGCTGCAGAGCTGGTCCATCACCCTGCCCTTGGGAGGGTGACCCAACGCTGCAGGGTGGGAGGCTGGGGATGCTGCTGGGGAATCTCACAAGGGGCAGCCTTAAGGCTGAAGCCCTTCTCTCGTCCAAGAGCTCCCATGGGTCTCTCACCCAAGGACACACAGGCTGAACTGTCCAGCTGTGATAGTGTAAAATACATATATTTAGTCTTCTTCCTTGTTTCCTGGCATAAAACCCTTAGAATCTCCAGAGAAATGAGCCTCCTTTTGTATGCTGATGAGTTGACTATAACTAGGTAGGCCCTAAGTAGTTTCAGGATGGAAGCTGGCCATTTGAAAATGCAAGGCAGAGGAGAGGGTTAGGACTTTCAGCCCTACCTCCAACTTCAGGGGAGAAGAAAGAGGCTGAAGGTTAAGTTGATCACCAGCGGCCAATGGTTTAATCAGTCATGCATATGTAATGAAGCCTCATAAAAACCCAAAAGGACTGGGTTCAGGAGATCCAGATAGCTGAGCACCCAGAAGGGCATAAAGGCTCTGAACCCCGCCCCTTTGCCTCACCCGGTATATCTCTTTATCTTAATCCTTTGTAATATCCTTTACAATAACTGTTTCCCGAGTTCTGTGAGCTGCTCTAGCACATTAATCACATCCAAGGAAGGGGCGTGGGAACACAGATTTATAGCTGGTTGGTCAGAAGCACATGTACTTGAAGCACCTGTACTTGAGATTGGCATCAAAGTAGGGGCGATCTTGTGGGACTGAGCTCTCAACCTGTGGGATCTGGTACGACTGTCCACAGGTAGACAGTCAAAACTGAGAAAACACCTAGCTGTATTCACTGCAGAAGTGCCTGCTTGCTCTGGGTATGAGAAGAAGCCCCACACGTTTGGTCACACATGTTTTCTGTGTTGATTGAGTGAGAACATAAGAGAAATTGAGTCTGTTTTTTCCTACATTCTGAGACCAGCTCTGCTGTTGCACTTGGTCACGTGGCCGCATATGGCCAACCACATCTCCATGAGCAGAAGGAAAGCCGCCAGGGTAGGGGATGCAGGGAGGATCATGCAGGGTTGGGCACGGGAAAGGCCTGGCCCCCAATCATCGTGTCCCTTTCCTCCAGAGGGGAAGGGAAGGCCAGCTGCACTTCAGCCTTGATCCGGCTGTATGTCCCTAGACTTCACCACCACTGCCCTTCCCCTTCTGTGCAACGGGAGGGTAGGAGTGGCCATTCTCTGGGGCCCGCTGATCCTTACTCTGCCTCTCCCACGGCTGGCCTGGCCTGACCTTTGGATGGTGGGCTCCCCAAGGCCCACCCACGGCCCTCACCCCCAGGCCAAGGAGGCCCAAGGGCAGCTCTCACAACCTCCTGGATGATTTACAGCCACCCCGCCCAAGGCTGCAGTCCCAGAAGATATTTTCCATTTTCCACTGCTGCAGCCGAGCTCCAACATTATAGGGGGCCCTGGGTCTAGGCCTGGGGCCCGGCCACGGCTTCCCCTCTCCTAGGCATTTGGCAGGCCAGGGACCAGGCTGAACATCTGTGCCTCGGCCCCAGCACTCCCTCACAGGGGAGGGTCCTGGGTCCTGCAGCCAGGTCTGAGAGGCCCGGTCAGGGGGAGGAAGCCAGGCCTCCCAGCCAGCACCATTCACATCGGCCCTTCCCACTTCCACTCTCCCATCTCCACATGACAGCATTGTGGAAGAGTGCCTTTGCTGGCAAGCCTGAGCACTCTGGGGCTTTCTGCCCCGATACGGCTCCCACGCTCAGTTGTGCACAAAGCCCTTGGAAAAGCTGCTGAGATTGTGTGTGGTGCTAGGAGTAAAATGCAAGCCTCCAGCCCACATAGATGTTCTGTGAGACCTAGTCCCTCAAGGCCAGGCGACTAGGATAAGTGGTGAGATGTCCTTGCCGCAGTCAGCTGCAGGCCTCTCCCCAGCCATCCCTCCTCACACCACTGGCCACACCAGCCTCTCCTGTCAGGTTATAAACACATTAGGGTGAGGACTATCCTTACAGTGGAACACTTACACCACTTAAAATCAGAAAGGGCCTGCTAGTGGGAACAGCGCAAGGTGAGCTCTGTGCTTTGGCCAAGATGGCATAACAGGGACCAGATTTAGCCTCCCTCCCAAAACCATCAAATAACCAGTCCAAACCATGGAAACATGCCTTTTCAGGACAATGAACATCAGGGAATGAAGGAACAAAAATCAACAGGGTGAGCCTTAGCCTACCCCAGCTTCCTGCCCAGAGAGTGTTTCCAGGCCACAGCATAGGGAGGGGTAACCCAAGCAGAGCCTGGTGAGTTGAGATGGAGATGGAGTTGGAGGAGAGGGACACCAGGGTAACTAGGGGATTGCATGGCGAACACCAGAGGGAAGGGCTGAACAGAAGGGGAATGCTGGTGATCATGCAGGGAATCCCTCTGGAGCATTGCAGAATAGAATCAACACATATTTTTCTTTCTCCAAGACCAGTGCCTATGCCCATCAGCCAGACTGGAAAACCAGAACTCTGAAGGATTTTGCCTCAATAGCAAGGAATAATTAGCCCTAGGTTCTGGTCCCATCTAACAAATCTAAAAAGATTAAACTTTGCAAGTAAATAAATCATATCCCGGAAAAAAAGCTCAAGAATATTTATAGTAAGACAAAAATATTCAACACCCAATAAGATAAAAATTAAAATATTCTAGCATCCATCAAAGATGACCAGACATGCCAAAAAATAAAAATAAAAAGGCAGAAAAGTACACGAGGAAAACAAACATCAATCAAAACTGAGCCAGAGCAGGTACAAATGTTAGAGTTGGCAGATGAGCACATGAAAACAGTAGTTATAACTGAATTCCTATCTCCACAAAAAGTTAAATGAAGACATGAAAGGTATAAAAAGACCCAATCAAACTTCTAGAGATGAAAAATACACTAAATGGAATTGGTAGTAGATAGACACTGAAGAAAACAGATCTGTGAACTTGAAGAAACAGCAATAAAAACTATCCAGTATTATAAACAGAGGAAAACAATTAGAAAAGAGCATATGAGCTTCTGGGACAACCTCAAGCTGCCTAATATACATGTAACTGGAGTCCCCAAAGGAGACATGGAACATAAAGGATAGAAAGAAGAAATATTTAAAGACATAAAGGCTAAAAATTTTCCAAATTTAATAAACAACAAACCCACAGAAAATCATAAAAGCAGCCAGAGCAAGGAATATTAGCAGAGATGACAAAGTCATTTGATACCACGACAAAGGAGTTCATTCATTAAAAGGACATAATAATCCTAAACATCTATGTACCTAATAACAAAGATTTGAAATACGCAAAGGAAATTTTGAAGAATTGTTTTAACAGTTGAAAACCAATTAATGAAATTTATTATGTTATCCAATCTAAGATCAAAATAAGACAAGGATGACAACTCTCACCACCTCTAGGCAACGTTGTACTACAAGTTCTAGTCAGTGAAAGGCAAAATACTAAATAAAAGGCATTCAGATTATAGAGGAAGAAGTAAAACTAGCTGTATTCACTGATAACATAACCGTTCATGTATAAAATCTGATCACCTCTACAAAAAAGCAGGATATAAGAGCAATGTACACAAACCAATTATATTCTTTAATCTTAGCCAACTGAAATTTTAAAATAACACTTATAACAGTATCAAAAAACATAAAATATCTTAGAATAAATCTGAAAAAAGATGTACAGTACTTTTACACTAAAAATGATGAAAAGTTGTTGGGAGAATGTGAAGAAGTAAATAAATGGAAGGACCTACCTTGTTCATGGGATTATTCAACATTATTAAGATGTCAATTCTCTCCAAATGTATCTATATTCACCACAATCACAATCAAAATCTTAAAAGCAGAGTTTTTGGAGAGATTGCCAAGATGATTCCACAATTCATATTAAAATGCAAAGGACCTAGAACGCAAACTCTGAAAAAGAAAACTTACAGAGCTAAGCTACCTGACTTCAAGTCTTGTTAAAAAGCAACAATAACCAAGAAAGTATGATGTCCCTGTCAATATACACAAATAGATCAAAAAAAGAGAAGGGAAAGTCCAGAATAGGCCCACACATATATGGGAAACAGATTTTTACAAAGTCGCAAAGGCAACTTGACGTAGACAGAACAATCTTTTCAACAAGTGGTGCTGAAGCAATTTTGTAAAAGAACTTTGATACATACTTTGTACTCTACAGAAATATTAACAATTTAATATATATCATATATTAAATCTAAAACCTAAAACTTTAATATAATACTTCTAAGAAAACATACGAGAAATCTTTGTTACTTCAATTTAGGCAAATACTTCTTAGATACAATTCCAAATGCATGTTCTATAAAAGAAACATTTGATAAACTCAAGTTCATCAAAACTAAAAGTGTTTAGTGTACAAAAGACACGGTTAAGAAAATGAAAAGATAAGCCACTGGCTGGGATATTTGCAAAAGACTTCTATTCAAAATATAAAAAGAATTCTCAAAACTGAGTAATAAGAAAACAACCAACCCATGTTAAAAAAAATTTGAGCAAAAGACTTTTCACTAAAGGCAATATGCAGATGGCAATAAAGCACACCAAAAGAATCATATCACTGGTCATTAAGAAAACGAAAACTAAGACCACAATATCACTGTGCACCTATAGAAGTGGCTAAAATTCGAAAGACTGACTATTCCAACTGCTGCCTACAATGTGATAGAAATGGAACTCTCATATACAATTGGTGGGAATATAAAATGGTACAGCTGCTTTGTTAAACAGTTTTTTGGTTACTTAAAAAGTTCAATATACCATCCCTCTGACCCATACACACCTATCATATGATCCAGGCATTCTACTCCTCAATGTTTACCCAAGAGAAAAGGAAAGCATATGCCCATACAATGACTAAAAACAGAAATGGTCAAAGTAGCCTCACATGTAACAGCCCGAAACAGGAAAAAACCTAAATGTCCATCAACAGGCATCTGGATAAACAAACTATGGTATATCCATATAATGAAATACTACTCAGCAATAAAAATGAATGAACTATTGACAAGTGCAGCAACATGGATGAATTCCAACATAATTGTGGTGAGCGAAAGAAGCCACACAAAAATGAGTACATCCTATATGGTTCCACTTTCATAAGCTCCAGAAAATGACAGAAAGCAGATCAGTGGTTGCCAAAGAAGGCCAGGGGATGGGGTCGGGGACAGATTACAGAGGGGCATGAGGTAGCTTCTGTGAATAATGGATATGTCCATTATCTTGATTGTCGTGATGGTCTGCACACGTAAGTAAAACTTTATCAAACTGTACATTTTTTAAAAACTCTGCTGAAACTTAGTTTCTCTTCCAACTATCAGATTGGCAAGGATCAACAAGTTTGATAATCCTCCCTACTGATGTGGATTTGGGCAGATAAGCATTCTTGTACCTTGCTGGTGGGAGTGTAAACTTCTATGGAAAGTGATTTACCAATATCTGTCTAAAGTACAAAAACACCCACCCTCATAAGAAATTGCCTAATGGGTACAATGTACCCTATCTGGTGATGGTCACATTAAAATCTCAGACTTCACCACTGCGCAATATATCCACATAACGACACTGCACTTGTACCCCTTAAATTTATAAAAATAAAAAACTATTTTAATAAAGATAGCAAAGGAAAAAAATGTATGTAATGTGTGAGAAGCTGAGGAAATAGCTTTAATTTATGGGAAACATACAAACTTTTAAGAAAAAACAAAGACACTGATGGAAAAATTGCCAAGAAACACACACAGCTAATAAACACACAGGGAAATATAATGGAAACTAAAGTATTTAAATATTAAATATTACTGATGCTGAAAAATGAAAATTTTAACAAAAATTACTAAGAAACACAAGCAGCTAATAAACACACAGGGAAATACAATGGAAAATAAAGTATTTAAATATTTCATATTACTGATGCTTAAAAAATGAAAATTGAAACAACCAGATTTTTTTCTTCTATCAAGTTGCAAAGATTAAAATATGTAGAGAGGCCAGGCGAGGTGGCTCACACCTGTAATCCCAGCACACTTTGGGAGGCCCGAGGCGGGTGGATCACCTAAAGTCAGGGATTCAAAACTAGCCTAGCCAACATGGCGAAACCCTGTCGCTACTAAAAATACAAAAATTAGCTGGGTGTGCCGGTGGGCATTTGTAATCCCAGCTACTTGGGAGGCTGAGGCTGGAGAATCGCGTGAACCCAGGAGGCAGAGGTTGCCGTGAGCCAAGGTCGTGCCACTGCACTCTCCAGTCTGGGTGACAGAGCAAGATTCTATCTTAAAAAAAAAAAAAAAAAGTAGAGGAAAAAACCCACCCCTTCCTTATACCCAGAAGTTTTACACCCAGAAGTTCTAGGAATTTATCCACAATGATATATTCACGTATGTGAAATGACATAAGGTTATTCAATGCAACCTTCTTATCGTGGCAAATGTTCATCAGTAGCTCCTAAATAACCGATGGTTCAATACAGTGGTACCCTCCGCAGGCACATGGAATGGGCGTTTATGTGCTCACACCAAAAGGTGAGTGAAAAAGGCAGGTTCCAATACAGGCTGTAAAATACGCTTCCATTTGTGTATTTAAAAAAAGGGATTTTATATTCATTTCCATGCCACTTGCACAAAACTTATTTCAGGAAGGATACACAAAAACTAGCATCCTTGATAGGTCTTGGGTGGCTGGGCTACAGCAGTGGTAGGAATACTTTATAATGTATGTATAACCGTCATGCTTTCTGAAATTATTAACCGTGTAGATATGTTAGTATTCAATAAATAAATAAATGTAAATAAAAATTAAATAGGCAAGAAATAAAATGAGTGAGGTTGACTCATTTTATATATGATCTACATATATAGATATATGTGTGTATATATACATATATATGTACACACCGAATAGAATGCCAAGACAATTGCTAAATAACCATAGCCACAAAGAAAGCAAACTGCTGAGCCCTGTAGTAGTATGATCCCACTGGTGTAAAAATAAATGCTGAAAATAAAACACTGGTCTATATCAACCGAGAAATGGTAGAGATACAGGCATACTCACTATCAGTGGTTCTTTATAGTGGGGGTCCTGCTCACTCAACACTAGACATTTCTGAATGTTTAACCTTTTGTATCTTTATTACGTTTGCATCAGAAACAAACTGGCTTCATGGGCTGCCTTCCCCTGGAGTAGTTACATTTTTATATCACTTGCCCAGAAATATGAATAAAGAGCCTTAAACATGATATCCCCTTTGATCGAGAATTCTACCTCTGGAAATGTATTCAAAGAATGTGGCCAGACATATCTGTGGGAACACATACACACTGATACAGTGTTAAGTGAAGAAAGTAGATCGCAAAACACTATCTGTGCTGTGATCCCAAGAGCGCAGAAGGTACGCAGAAACACAGAGAAAGGCCGAGAAGGAACTCACCACGATGCGAGGGCATTACCCACAGGCAACACCAACGTGGGCCTGGAGTCCAGAACGGCTTCTTTCCTCTTTAAAGGAATTTTTTCATAATTATTTTATAAAGGATCTGTTTTTATTTAAAAGAGAAAGTTATGCATACTAATAATCTGAGAATATTTACATACAAGGGTGTCTGGAGAATAATTACTTATGATAGAGAAAAATTAGTTTTTATGTCCAAAATAGAGTAATCATTTTGACAGGGCTACAACAGACACTTATCAAAAAGTATTAAGTAAAAAGTACAGGATGCAAAACTGTAAACCACACAATCTAAAATCTCTAAAGTTTCAGGGAAAGAGGAGAAGGTGGAGAGGACAAATAATCACAGAAGAAAAAAAAGACTAGAATTAAACACACCCAAAAAACAAAACAGAACAAAAAAAATCTAGAAGAACAAATGTTATTTTAATATTTGGGCCATGATGATCCCTAAGTTGGGGTAAAGATGGGAAAAGGCCAATTTTGGGCAAGGGATCCTTCCGGGACCCTTTCCAGCTGTCCTATCCTTCAGAATTCACATTGAGCAGCTGCAGAGGGTTGGCCATGTGGGAGCCACACAGTCAGTACCCCCATGACTCCATGTGTACCTTCCCCAACCGGCAGCAGCCTCCACAGCTGGAGCAGGTCCAGGGGTTGGGGGCCACCGTCCTGGCTTCAGGAGGGATCTGGCTGGAAGGCCAGCTTCAGAGGGGCCTCTGCAGAGCAAGGCAGAGGCAGGTGGTACCGGGCCATCACCCTCAGGCCCAGTGTAGCCTCCAGCCGCATGAAGGTGACAAAGGTAAGATGCTGTACCAGGCACCTCTTAGAAGCACTCCCTGCTAAACAACGGACCCCTTTCCAGGCCACAGAAAAGGGCACAGAAGTATCCAGGTTCTGGGAAGGGTAGGCTCTGCTCCCTGCCAGGGTGTCTTTTGGCAGAAACTGAGTTGTTACGGCCCAGGGAGATGGGAACTATGGTGTAAACGAGGAGCGTGCTAAATGAGAATGAGGATTTTGCTCAACAAGAGCCCAAATGAGTCACTAGAGTGGTAGCTGCCAAACATATCGTGCCCACACAGACTGCCTTTTTCATAATAATAACCAAGATTGACTGTGCGCTTACTGTGTACCAGGTACTTGTCTCATACTAACTCTTTCACTTCCAACCCAACCTGAGATGGGTCTCAGAGTCACCCTTATTTTACAGATAAGAAAATGGCAGCCCAGAGCTGGATTTACAGTCTGTCTCTGGCGCCTGCTCTGAGCCCCTTGCTCCACAGAATCTTCCCAACAAATGGGCTGATGCACCTGTCCCTTCCCAATGGCTGTGCCACACCTGGACAGTACCCCTCGAGGGAGCACTAGCCCTGGGGCCTAACTAATGTCCTGCTGGCTCGTGTGGAAGCACAGCACCCAAACTTTCCCAAAAAAGGCAGGTGGTGAGCTAGCCTGGGAAAGGACTAGCCTCAGGCCTCCCTCGGACAGCTGGGAACACAGAAGGGACAAGTGAGTGGACCTCCTCATGGGGTGGGAGGGGCTGAGACTGACAACAGGGCCACATGGGGCCACCCAGGCAGAGGACATCTCTGCTGAGACAAAGCCTGTGTCCTGCCCTCCCTCCAGAGGATATGGCGGAGCCTCATGTCCCTGTGGATATCCGGGTGGATGAGAAACCGACCCCAGGGAGCAGAGGGAGCTGTGACGTTGATGTTCTAACTTTGGAACTTAAAGCAACTCCAATAAGGATAGATGGATGGCTGGAGAGATGAATGGATGATGAATGCAAGATCACTATAATCGTAAAATAAAATCACAAAGCCTCGCTGGCATCTGTAAAATGCTAGTGATAATACTGACTGCATTCAGGCTGTTAACGACCACACAACACATGTCCTATACCTAGCGGTGGTGGCTGATGTGACACTTGGTCCCCAAGGCCCCCTTGGAGGCCTAAAATGCAACAGCATTTAAAGACATGAGCACTTCCCAAGGGACTACTAAGGTCAGGGGCTGCTGCCTTATTCAAGTTCATCAGTGAAATGACTGTCAATGAGTCTGAAAACTCCAAATATAACCCTCTGTACTCATGAGCAGAGAACTGTGATCCCAGGCTCTGACTGTCACGTTTACAGAGTCCTAGAAAAGATCTGTCCTGAGAAATGAACAAGGAGAGAGAGGCCCAGAGAGGCACAACGGCCTGCCTCCTGAGGTCTCACGTTAACTCACAGGCAAAGCCAGCCTGGAACTCCGGTTATCTCGCCAAGTTTCCAATTCCTCATCCACCAAAACATCCTGCCTCCCACGTAAGTTCCCTCCAAAGGGCATAAGAATATTGTACAACGAGATTATGTGTGGGGCCCAAATGATCTATAATACATGCTTAGATTTTAAAAAAATACAACTCTGCTATATTAAAACTAATCACTAATTAACAATTGTGCTTGCTTTCTCAAATCAAGGAGGTCAATCTGGAGACAACCTGGTTAATGTCAAAAAAAATGGAACAAATGCCATTTTCTCCCATTGAAACATTTCCTAAAATTTATTTATAAGCAAACATTTGTTAAGCACAAATAAACAGACAACAGCACGACAGTATTAGTGAGTGTTATAACCAAGGGAAACCCCAGAGACAAGTGAACGCCTAGGGCTGTGGAAGAAAAGACTTTATAGGGGGCATGGCCCTTGGCTTCATGGATGGGGAGGAAGGACCAATAGCAAAGGCCTTTAAAATCCTTGTAGTCAATGAATGTACGATAGATGAATGGGTGGGTGGGGGGATGGATGGATAGATAGATAGGCAGATGGATGGATGGATGGGCAGATGGATGGATGAATGGGTAGATGGATCGATGAATGGGTAGATGAATTGATGAATGAATAGATGGATAGATGGATGATGATGAATTGAGGATGGATGGATGGATGCAAGATCCCTATAATCTTAATCTCAATCTACAATCTTGCCTGGAGAGCATAGTGGAGAGCATTCTGAGAACCACCACCCACCAGACAGAAAGATACAACTTTAGAAACTGAGTCAGCCCAAACCCAAGAGGGGGAGAATGAAAAGGCAAAGCTGATAATCAATCATGTTGCTGCACATCAGGATCCCGAATGTTCCGGCCTCAGGAAGAACCTGGGCCCTCTGCACATGTATGTCCCATGACCTGAAGCTAAACCATGGGTAGGCAATAAGTCAGAGGAGTTATCTGGGGGACTACAAAGCTGCCCGTTGGAGGCAACCCCACACTGACCCTCCCACAAACAAGAGACTCCAGAAATGCCACACCCTGTCCAGTGCTTGCCCTGTGAGGTCCTCTGCCCAGACTGCCCTTCCTTCCCTCACCCCTCCACTGGCAAAGTCCTCCTCCTGGAAGACCCAGTCGGGCCCTCTTTTGGAGAAAGCCTTCCAAACTGCTGAGGCACACTGGTTAATTAAAGGAGCCACTGTCCAATGCCTTCACTCTGGGGCTTTTTGTTATACTGACAGGACGCTGCATTCTCTGTCTAGTAGCTGCAAGGTGTAGCTCAACACAAAATTCATTGTGAAGTGGGAAACTTGTCAGCCTGGAGCCAGGAAAACAGACCTATCCAGGGTCTTGGGGAAAACAGTTTGGGGCAATTCCCGCTCCTCTATGCCTTTCGAGATCATGCCTTTCCTACAGTAGGCTCCCTCCTAGGCAAGAAGGAGGAAGATGCACATTTGAGAAACCTGCTGGGATTTCAGAGACTGCTGGCTCCACAACCAAGTTAGCAAGGTGTGCCTACAGCTGTGAGCTTAGTAAGTGCCGGGCACATAACAGATGTTCTCGTAAGTGCCGGCTGATTGACTGATGGATTACACAAGGAATTCCTCTTGATGGCACCTGCCACACTGTTTCAAATTCAAGGCACAGAAAAGAAGGTTTAAGATTTCCAGCCTGGTGTGAGAACTAGGTTTGAACAAAGTACTGCTGCCTGCTTTGACAGCCCCGCTGTCGGAGGCCCTGGGAAGCCCCAGTGGCAGAGTCCTGTTGTGTCAGCAGGGGAGGGGTCCCCTCTGATGTGCTCCACTCAGGGTTTCTGGAGAGCAGCACTGCTGACATTTGGGCTGCAAAATTCTTTGTCATGGGCTGCCTGTGGTTTATAGATGCTTAGCAGCAACCCTGGCCTCTACCCACTAAATACCAACAGCATTCCCCTAGTTGTAACAACCAAAACTGTCTCTGGACAGGTCAGATGGCCCCTGCAGACACTGCCCAGTTGAGAATCAGTGCTATAGTCCATGCATGAGACAAACCAGCTGCCCCAAGGGCAGCACTCAGGAGCCAGCTCAGGGAGAGGGTCCTGGCTTGGGGGTCAGCAAACCTGCCTCTGTTCAGAGCTCTGCCCCCACTGCCCAGGTGAACATAGAGACTCGCCAGTGTCTCTGAGGCCCTGCTTACCCATCCGCAAATTGAGGCCCTATTTTGCAAGTGACTTGCACATGTCTGAGCATGCAGAAGGCACTCAATAATGATCTTACATTGATTTGTGCATACTGTTCTGAAAACCTCTAGCTAGCACCTCCCATCTCTTCCCAAAAGCTGGTACATACTGCTGGAACTCCATTAAGGCCAAACAAGGGCCTGAAAAACAGCTGTCCAAATACTCTAGCTAAGTTATTCCACTTTCGGGAATCTACTTAAAGAAAGAGAATTTCAGGTAAACATTCATATTCAAGGATGTCTATCCCATTATTGTCTATAATAACAAAGAGTAGAAACAACCTAAATCCACAATGGTATACAGATGATAAAACATGAGCGAGGCAGACAAAAGGATATTACGTAGCTAACAAAAATCACACTAATAAAAATCATTATTAACGGGAAAGCTGTCCATGATTAACATTAACTAAATCAGGAGTTACCAGGCTGTAGTAAAGTAACCTCAACTTTGTAAGAAAGGATAGAGTAAAAGAAATTTTTATTAAAAAACAGAGACTGGCAGAAAATTTAACCAAATTTTCCCTTTTCTGCCTCTCCTATTTTACATTTTCAGTATAGAGGCATGTCTTAGTTTTAAGATCTTAGGGGGCAAATAATGTTTTGCTGCTGTTTTCAATATTTTTACATCAGGAGAAAGAGGTGTGCTTGAAACCAAGAGCTAAGCCAGAGTCCAGACCTTGAATACAGAGACCAGAGCCCAGCAAAGACATGGATCTTCAAACATAAATAAAGGAAAACCCAAGGAAACAGAAGCAGAAGAAAGAGGAATAGGCCGGGCCTGGGCCATGGGGGAAACCAAGGCGTCCACAGCAGGAGAGGGCTAGCCTTGGAGCGGAGAGACCCAGGCTTCTCTTAGGCTCTCTACTTTCTGGCTGGGCAAGTAGCTGGGCAGCTTCATGGGGGTGCAGCTCGAGGGGGACACAGGTGCTCCGCAAGGCTGCCTTACTGATGCCCACAGCCCGGCACTGCTCTGGGAGCTATGCTTCTCACTGCTACAATCACTGTAAGCATGAGAACAGGCCTTCCACCACCACCAGTACAGGTTTGGGATCCAGGAGTCCAGCCAACCGGGGCTCCCAAAGGAGCTGTCAGTCTTTTGTAAGCTGACCCCCCTCCAGCTTTTCCTGCTCATCCACTGACCACCCATGCAAGGTGGCCCCATGAAGATGGAGGAAGATAGCACTGAAGAAGCAATGCCCTGGATCATGGGGCCTCAGCTGCTGTTGGTAAAACAGCTGGGCCGGGTGCCAGGGCCCTGCAGGCTTAGGGGCTGAGGCCTGCACCTGCAGAAGGCTGGGGCACCCAGGTCTTGCACACCAGAGACCCAGAGGAGATGGAAATGGCACCAGCCCACATTCCACTTCCCTTCTCATGGGGCCCCCAGTGCCAGCAAGAGCCTGCAATATGCTGTACATGTCTACCTGAGCAGAAGAACTGCAAAAATGTGGACAGAAGGAATCCTGAGCCTCTTCAGACCAGCAAATCCCACCACATGGCCACCAGGTGAGCCAGCTGCTGGGTGGACGAGGACCCACCCACATCACAATTTCGAATGTTTCCCATGTGTTCTTCCACGCGCTCTTGAAGTCCTGGCCCAAGTGTACTTGTAACTTAGCATCAAGCAAATGAAGCCTGCAGTGCAGAACTGTACGAATCAAAGCCCCAAAAGCCACCCCACATGGTCACAGCTGCAGGTGTGGAAGAGCCCAGGTCTCCAAGGCCTGCGGGACAGCAGTGACAGGAAAGGCCCATACCAGGCCCCTGATCATGAGTTAGGGCTCTGCTCGCCCTCAGGGCAGGCTCCTTCAAGCTCCCAGGCCTGATGCCACCACAGTTTCCTCTCCTGCAACTCCACCCCTAGCCAACAATCTATCTCCGTGGGTCAAACTTCCAGAAGACCTACTCAAACTGTCCAATGCCAAACTGGTCCCACTTCAGCCACAAAACAATGAAACGGCCATCCTAATGGCGCTGCAATTCCTTACACGGAAAAAGAAAGGAGACATCCCAGGGACACTTGGGACAGAACCTACAGCACATAAAGCAAGATGTTGACTTCATATACTCTCGTTTCTCCTGGGGGCCAGCAAAAGCAAGTAACCACCAGAGCCACCTTACTATCTCCGCCACTGTCCTGTGAAACAGAGACCCTGCCCTAAAGCCCACTTCTCAGAGCGGTGTTGAGCAGAAGCATCTCTGTTTTCAGCTAGTTTCCTTGCCTCAACAGCTGTCCAGGCAGCTGCAAACCCTGCAATTGGCTGAAAATCCAGTCCTGGACTGTCCCAGAACTGAGACATGATAGCAAAAAGACATTCTTCCTCATCACCCCTCCCTGAAAATCCTGGATAAAATGCAGATTCCTGGACTCACTCTGCAGGAATTCTCACTCAGTGGGTTCTCCCTGGGCAACCTAAGATTCCGAATATGATTTAACAAACTTCCCACCTGAATCCCATCCAGGAGGCCTTTTCGGCCTTATTCTCAGATGTGCCTCTATTAATTTCTAGTTCTTGGGTACAAGCACATTTTAGGAGAAGAAAGAAATCTAATCCTAAAGGAATCTGGTAAAGTAGTAGCCATATAAATGTCTATCAGCATAAATATACATGTCACACATCCCTCATTCACACTGAACAGCAGGAAGGGTAATCCAACATACTACACTGTGTATGTAAATTACTACATTATGTACTACATCTGCAGATGAATGTACCTGAATTACATTAAAACCCTACAATCCTATTCCAACTCTTGATTCACATACCTGAAAAGTACAGAAGTAACTGAGTAGCTACTGAGTCCAATTTTTTTCACTACATAAACAAAGCAACACATGCATACTCTCAAGCCCAAGAGCACCAGAGATGTCCCCTCACCTTGATCTCCATAGACAGCGAGGGCCAGCCCTAAATATACTGTCACCGCCTGGACACACGCAATGTATCATGACAGCACAACCCACAGCTGTCTGCAGAAATGCCTGAGTGATGGGCCTTCAACCTGTCATCAGACGCAACGACCTCAATTTTTTGAGAAGTGAAGTAAAAACTCCACCCTTATCATCTTCAGAGATCCAAGACAAATTTATGTGTCAGCCCTTCCTTCACTGATCTTCAGCCTTCAGGAAAGTCTGCAAAGACCATCACAGGCTTCCAGCTCTCTGCCAATGTCCTCAAGGACACCTCCATCTACACTGACCCTGTGACCACATCCCAGAGGTACTTGAGCACAGTGGCTGGCTAGGAAGAGTAGCCATCAAGGGGAGGAAGGACATATTCCTTGAGAGGCACCTGACTGTCCCCAGAGGGTACCCAAGACCCTCCCTTTCTCCACACTCTGATCCTCCCATCCTACCTGCTCTCTGACTCTTAGAGACGGCTGTCCTGTGGGCAGGGTGTGCTAGCTCAGAGGGTTTTGAAGCTGGGAGGACCTGAGAGATGACATCTACCAAGCCCCCCCTCCCCAGAGAGAGGCAAAGTAACTTACACAGGGTCACCCAGCTATTGAGTGACTGGGTCTCCCTGTCCCTGGGGATAACTCCAAGGGGTTCAGGCTAATTATCTTTATACTTCAGCCATCTAGCACTCTTGTGCTCTTCCTCAACTTCCAGAGGAAAATAGCGTGAAAAGATAAAATATGTAAGAAAGTCTTCCTAGCAGTTATCCAGGTAGTCCTCTGCCCCAACTTCCTACACCAGGGTCACCTTCACAGGCAGGTATTTAATGACTGGCTCTTAAGATAGTCTCTTTTATTATTACCATTTTGTAGAGACAGGGTCTCACTATGTTGCCCAGGATGGCCTCAAACTCCTGGCCTTGAGCAATCCTCCCACCTCAGCCTCCCAAAGCCCTGGAATTACAGTGTTAAGATGGTCTTAACTAGCAAAGGACAAAGAAGCAGGAAGGGGAGCAGGGAGGCAGCAGCACATCAGAGCCCTTTCCGTTCTCTACCTGGCAGTTACACTTATTCTTCAAGACCAGTTCAAATGGGAAGCCTTCCTTGGTTACCAAAGCAGAGCCAGTTCAGACCCACTGGATATGGTACATTGATGGTCGCGATGGAATTATGTAAATGCATTTGTGTCCCCACCAGAAAAACTTGGTAAGTCTTGTAACCCCTGCTCCTTAGGCCATGGCATGGTGAGCTGCAGATTCCCAGAGAATCAACAAATTAAGAGGTATTTTCTGGTCATCAAGGGCTGACTGCGCTGCAAATACTTGCATACTAATCTCCCCATCTCAGGTTTAAAAATATGAACTTGTTTTTTTAACTCCATTATAATGAATGAGTTTAAATATTAGAAGTTGAAATTATTAAGTAAATCATTTCACCTGCAAAGCTTCTATTTGCATAACATTAATTCATGATGGCAGCTAAAACAAATTCATCACATTCTGTATATTAGAAGCTGATTTATGTAGGAACTGAAAAGAAATCATGAGCTCAAAATTATGTTGACATGATGTACGTGCTCGATGGAGAAAGATTTTTCTCTTTCCCTCTTTCCTTTTTGTTAAAAAAAAGTCATCCTGACAACTGAATTATGCTGAGAAGGAAAAGGATTTGAGGAGAGAAAGGGCTGGCATCTCGGAAATGAATAATGCTACGGCCTCACGTGTGTGGCGGGCTCTCGACGTGCGTACACACACACTCCAGTTATTAATGTCAAGTATGCCAAAGATACGCTGGAAAATCATTACCATTCATCGCCACTAACCGCCATTAAATTTCAATCAATTCAACTTAGCACAAGTGTACTTGAGCGGCCCTTACAGTTCCTTATAAATGTGGCTCAAAAGTCTGGCTGACTTACTGCATTGTCCAGCACACAAAGCAGCATTGCTAAGCGTTTGCTGAAGGGGCTATCTTGGACCCAGGGATGCTCTTTTAACATCAGGCATTCAAAGATCTTTCTTTTTGAGCGCTAAGAGGTTTCGAATCCCTACAGGTCAAGACGAAAGAAAGAGAGGACCACCCTTCCTTTCCGTCGCCGGGAGGGAACAGGGGAGAAGGCGGCCTTCGTGATTACCCTCTGCAGATGCCGTACAGAAAAAGTTTCAGACGCCACCAAAAGTTTGGTCCCGGGGCCTCCCTCTCCCCAGGCTCCCGTGGAGCGCACTCATTCACTCCGCCAACTGTAAAGGCAACTAGGAGCCTGGGGAAGCGGGCACGAGGGCGAGCCAATGGGAAGTAGGGGGCGAGGAAGCCCCGGGGCGCCCTTCCGAACCCGCGCCCTTCGCGGCTGGGAGCAGCTCGCGCGCTCTGGGCGCGGCCGTGGGGACCTGACCCGCTGGCTTTCTTCCCGACTCGCCACGAGCAGGGTCCGGCCTCCAGCCACTCGCCAGCGGCGGCCGGTGTGCGGCCGCCACAATGTGGCCATTGTTCGGAAACTGCAAACCAGGTCGGCGCGCAGGTGGGAGGGCCGCGGCCGCGGACCCGGGGCGCTCGGGGCACGGAATGTTCGCCGGCCGCGGCACGGTCGGCGCCGCCCGCACACGCGGCCTCGCCCGCCAGCGCTCCGCCGGGCGGAAAAGCCGGCGTGGAGGGAGGGGAAGGACCAGACTGCGGGGGCGGGGAGGGGGCGGAGGGAACGGGAGGGGGAAGTGGGAAAAGATGGGAAGAGATGCAAAAGAGAGGGAGAAGGAGGAGGAGGAAACGGAGGGGGTGAGAAAGGAGACTGGGAGAGAGAACCGAGAGAGAGACCAAGAGAGAAGCGGGGATTGGGGCGGGACAAATGAGAGAAAGGGGGAAGCAGAAAGAAAAAGAAAGAAAGGACGGATGGCTGAAGGGAGAGGAAGAGAGAGGAATACAGGGGACATGTGTACAATAGACGTGCACCACAAGCTGCCCAGGAAGCCTCTGGGAAGAGCAAGAGTTCACCGTTTCCTAGAGGGAATGGCTCCAAACCCCGCCGAGTCAGCAAAGCGTAATCACATCAGGGGCTTTGCTTAATTACAGGTTTGAGCTGGGTCTGGAGGAAGGGAGATACTTAACTGTGTCCCAGGGAAGGCCCAGCACTCAAATGGTTTGTAAGTCCGAGAAATACAAACACCCCCCCGCCCCCACTTCACCCCAAGCCCACTGAGCCAGGACGCAGGAGAACATGGTGTGTGGGGGCTGCGGCGTGGTTGCATTCAGGCTCAACCCGCACAGCCATCGCGGACAAGCTTTCAGAGTTCACTTGGGACAGGAGTTCAGGGCTGCGCGGGTGCTCAGCCTGGAGGCCACAGGCCTGTGGAGTCCCCGCCT
Source organism: Callithrix jacchus (assembly GCF_049354715.1). Taxonomy (NCBI): domain Eukaryota; kingdom Metazoa; phylum Chordata; class Mammalia; order Primates; family Cebidae; genus Callithrix; species Callithrix jacchus. The sequence continues at coordinate 105,308,906 of NC_133507.1, read as the reverse complement.
CAGCCTGCAGCAGGGCCACCCTCCCTCCTCCCCCTCGCTGCCTGCAGGAGGCCTGGGGCCCTCGGCTGCCGAAAGAGGGGAAATCAATCCCAATCCCGTGCTAATGAATAAAAAAGTCCCCTTTATTTCACTGCTGTTTTTGGTTCATTAAATTTTCCACAGATTTGAAGAGAAGAAAACATAATCAATAAACTTTGACAAAAGTGAATGTGTGAAAAAGGCCAGAGAATGGAAAAGCGAGATAAAAGTGATATCCGATCACAGATTTCAGAGACAGATGACGAGCTCGGGGCTGCTGAAGAATCTCAATGGACCATCACCCTTTTTCGGCTTTCCTTCCCTTTGCTGAACTCTTCATTCAAGACAATGGCAAGCACACTAAAACTTTTTTTCTTATGCTAATAGCTGAAACCCGGCACTCACAGTGAAAACACTTTGCAGCAACCTGGTTTTTTTTTTTTTTTTTACAACACACATGTGCAAGCACACACACAAAACATTATTCAATTTAAACCCAAATCCCAAAAACAGTTTAATAAGTACTGCTGGTCACATCTTAAATGAGTTACTTACTTTCCCCCATGTGTATGTATTTTAAGAAACCAGAAACAACACAAACAGGATTATTGAAAATTACTGTGCTGATGAAAGAATTGGGGGAAATAAGATATTAAACACGCAGAAAATATACTGTTACCTGTGCATTTTCCCTGGTTTTAAATACAGTTTTGTGGGTTAAGGATGCTTTTGTCATCCTCTAAACCTAATAATAATCATGATTGCTTTTTTTTTAATTCTTGATATTCCACAGCAAATCTTCAAATTAATTTTAGAGAAAATGATTAATGTTGAATCGGGTGTTGTGTGTTTATTTGAAAACCAGGAAAGTGTCGAAGGTGTCACTCTTTTTCAAAGGACTCTGTCAAACATCAGTGTTGGTTGACCCTTTCTCAACTCTGTTAAACAAGCCTGAGGAAACAATTAGCAGCTTTTCCTCCCCAGTTTCTTTAGAAGTCCAGGAGCCACAGAAACCGCTGTACATTCTGGTTGTTGGTACAAGCACCGATTCTGCCTCTGAATTTTCTGGAATCTGAGAACACTGTTTCTCTCTTTGGCATTCTTCACGTGTTTCACTTGTCCATGCCTCTGACACTTACTGAAAAGAAGAAAGGGGGAAGTGTTCCCCCGGGTTCCTTTTCAAAGGACCCTGGCCCAGCGGGAACAGCTGCAACTGTCCACAGCATGGTCCACCTGGCCTGGCTGCCCCTCATGCAGTAGGAAACAGGCTCTGGCCCAGGTAGAACCCCTTTCTTCTCCCCACAGCCTTCAAGAAACAAGGCTGGTTTGCTCCACCTCCCGCCAGCAAGCGCCAGGCAGATGAAAGGAAGCCAGGCTGAACACACTTTCCCCGGGAAAATGCCAGCTGCCTTACCCAGAGAGTACACAAGGATGTAGGACTCCGATTCTAGGCTTTAACAAGCCAGCTGGGTGTAAGGGGGTCACACAGGCTTTCAAAGTGCACATGACAACCTCCGAGTCCCATTTAAAGGAATCTGCTGGCATCTGTGGAGTGAAGTTTCCCCTGGGATACACTGCGGTGGGCGGGGAAGATGGAAGAAGGGTGTTTATTAGGCAAATATCCAATTTTGTCTGCCTGCCTGTTGAATCCCTGGTTTGCTAATCCAGCCCCAGGGGCTGCAGTGTGTACAGGGCACTTGTAGGAGTACAAAAAGCTTGAAGTATTTGTGTATTTTTCAGTCTGCAGTGCAAACAAGCCAGCTACAGTACACATCCCCCAAGACCCCCACAGACAGGCAATGAACCGCTGACCAGAAGCCCTCCGGCCCCCTCTTCTGACCAAGCGACTCAAAGGATTGACTTTCCATTCTGTGCTCTCCCCACCAGCGTACCAGAGCATCCCTGAGAGTGAAGTGGCACTCCATTCCAAGGCTGCCTGGCCACAAGGGCCTTGCTAACCCCATGCAAGCTTCAAGGAAGCCACCAGTCAAGGGTTCCCTTCAAGGCCCAGAGCAGAGTGAGTTTGGGAGCAGCCCGGAAGTCTCTGCTGAAGAAATCTGAACCCTGTGCAAATTCCATCAAATCAGTTCCCACAGAGGATAAAACCATCTCCATCAGTCTCACCTCAGTGAGCCTGGGAGCCCAGCCCTGTCTCGGAAGGCTCTTTCTACCTATCATTCTAAGTCTCTCCAAGTGGCTTTGCAAATAGACTGTTCCGACCACAATCTCCCACTCAGATGTTGGCCCAACTGCAGGCTGGTTCACCTGAGCAGGTGGCCTCTTCCAAATTCAGGATATTCCCTTTCTTAGCTTAAATCCCCCTAAAATCACGAAATAGCTTCGTGAAATTGGCATATTTCTCAAAGCAGAGGGGAAATACAAAACCACCCTAAGTCTTACCAAATATAATTAACTTTAAAACTCATCAGACAAGCGACAGCTTTCCATATGTCTGGGTTTGAGTGGATATTTGAATCCCAGAGAAAACATCTCCACAATTTCCTGTAAGAGAAGCGGCAAGTCTAAGAAAACAAAAGCAAGAACGACTAAGAAACAGGCAGAAGCAGCAGCAGCACAGTCAAAAAGAGAAGGCCCCTGATGCATCTGGATTCCACATTCTAGGATTGCCCCAGCACAGACCAGAAGCTGGGAAAAGCCTAAATAGTCTCCAAACTCAAAGCACCCAGGCATAGGCAGGATGCCCTCCCTTCCCTGCGGAGACAGGCCCAGGTAGCCAGACGGTGAGCTTCCCCCAAATGAGCAACTGCAAAGCCGCCTCCAGGCCCGGGGAGAGCCTGCCGGCACACACAGGGAAACCCAGCCAAGGGAACTCCCAGCAAGGTAAGGAAATGGGCGGAGAGAAGGCTGGCAGGTGAGGTGGCTGGAACAAACTGGTCTCATCAGAGAAGCCTGTGACAAGCCCGCCTATTCCTCCGCTTCCCCCGCTGTATATTTTGGATTTCACAGTTTATTTACTTTACTTTTTGGCACCGAGCCCCCTGAGCATGCCAATACAATATTTGTTTAAACACTATTTTATGCCGCTTGCGAGGGAAACGTTTACTTTCAAATTCTCCTACATCCCCCAGAGCCTCATCTGCAAACAGCCTATGAGCGTTTTACAACTGCTCCCTTTATCTGAAGCTGTCGGGATTAAACCTTCATACGCCCGGCAAGGGCGGTGGAGAAGGGGCCCGGGACACGGCCGCAGCCACCGAGCCGCAAAGCCAGTGCCAGAGGTCGTGCACTGGGCCGAATGGCCGGGCCGGGGGACCGAGGGTTGCTTACAAGACCCCCAGGGCGCAGGACCAGACACAAGGGACAGGTCTACTTTTCCTGCTGGGATCAACTCTAGGAGCCACAGAACAATTACACAAAAGAGAATGTAGTGGAGAGAGGCACCCCGCGGGGAGATTGAAGGTCCCCGAGAGCCTCAGCTACCGGTCACCCAGGGTGAGGCGCGCGGGCTCCATCCCTAGCTCCCCGCTCCTCAAAAGTCGGGTTTCCTAGGAAATGACAGCAGTTACCGCCGGGCAGAAAAGACGCCGAGCTGGGTGGACTCCCAGCTCCCCGGCGCGGCGGGCGCGCTCACACTCACACACGCAAGCACACGCTCCCTCCCAGCTCCCCGCTCCCCGCCCCCGCCCCCGCCCCGTCCCGGGAAAACTCTCCCCTCTCTAAACCCTTAATAGGATTGGCGCCCAACTCTCTCCGCGCCTCTCCCCATCCATCACACACAGATCAAGTTGCAGTAGTGGATTTTTCAAATTCCTCAGCAAATATACTTGTTGAGAGATTGTCGGCGGTGGGGGGAGACGATGAGCAGGGGGGGCAGGGATGAAAGTGAGGTGGGGGTAACCGGAGGACCCGGCAAAGGATTACGTGCGGATCCCTTCGGGAAGTCAAGCGGATCTCAGGGCGGAGGGCAGGAGAGGAGGAGAGCCCAGCAGAGGGGGAGGGGGTGGCCGGGCCCGGCGAGGGGGAGGAAGGAGCGAGGAAGGAAGAAAGAAAGGCAGGGCTCCCGGACGCGCAGCGCGGAGAAGTGGAGTTCGAAGTTCTCAAGTGGCTGGCTGCAGCCCCTCCGCGCTCAGCACTCCCGCAAACACGCTCCCACTGCCCATCTCCGCTAGCTTCGGAGCATCCCAGCCTCCGATCCCACCCTCCACCCCCCGACAAAACAGCCCCTGGCTCGCGCGCGAAGGCGGGCCCGCTGTGCACCCCCAGAAGAGTGGCGCTCTCCCCCAAGTATGGAGGGGGTGCAACATCGACCCCGGGCCACGAACCAAGCCCCAGAACCCTCCTTACGTCCCCGCCCTGCTAGTCCAGAGCCCGAAGTGGACTCGCGCCCACTAGCCTCGAGTCCGGGCGCCCAGACCCCAAGGCCGAGACACCGGTACCCGGCCGAGGGACCCTCCGCGACGGCGCAGCATCCCAGTCGGCCCGCGCTCAGCCGAGGTGGGAGGCGCTTTGCCACGAAAAGCAAGCAAAAGAAGGCCAATGCAACTTTACCGAGGGAGACAAAAGTTTGCCTCTAGCACGCAGGTGGCCTCTCGGGCTCCGGGCGGTGGCTGTGGGCCCCCATCCCACCTTGGCTGGCGCGGCGACCCTCGGCGGGCTGCCTAGTGCCGGAGCTCCTGCCAGCCCGGGCGGGGCGGGCCAGGCGGGAGAGGGGACCGAGAGGCTGGCGGGCGCCCCGCAGCCCCTATCGCCGGTGAGCAGGCTGCTCCCCGAGGCTTCGGCGCGCCGCGCGGCCCGCGCTCTTTCCTCCGGCTCCTCCCGCGGTTTCTTGCCTTCCTCCGCGTCCGCAGTCACCGCCGCCGCCGCCCGCTCCTCCTCGAAGTCTCATTGATGGGAGTTTGAAAAAAAGTCCGCGGAGCCGTGCTGCCTCGGCTGGCGAGCGCCGGCACTCCTGCAATCCATCAGCGTCGCCGGACTGCGCAGCGCCCCCGCGCGCACGGTGCGGGCACACCCGGGCCCAGCTCACCCGCCCGCTACCCGCGGGGGAACCCTGGGGGACTGGACGCCGCCAGGGGGAGGGCAGGCGAAAGGGGGCGCACAGGGACTCTCCCGACCCAGCACCTAGGAAAGAAAATGCACCTACACGGAAAGTTCGAGAAAGAAATAAGAGGACGCGCCAATCTCCGACACTTTTTTAGAAGCCGAGGTGGGGGGTTGGGTGTGTCGCTAACTCAAGTCAGATGAGCGCCCGGGCTGAGGCGCTAGGGCTGCTCTGTTTTCAATCTCTGAAATCCCCCCCGCCCTGCCCACCCACTTCCCTCCGCCGGGAGATGCCCGGGTCGTTGTTCACAGGGCGCAGGCTTCTCTGGGCGCTGGGGCGGAAGCCGGGGACTCCAGGGAAGGGACGCGGGGGCTGGGTCTACGCGGACCCTCCTCCCGCGGGCAGCGAGCGCAGGTGCTGGGGGGTCCTGAGGGGTCCCCTGCCGCGGCTCGCACTCAACGCCGTGTGACCACACGCCGGCGAAAAGCGAAGCAGCCTTCTAGGTTTGGTGCATGTCTTGCAGGGTGGGTTTTTTGTTGGGTTTTGTGTTTTGGAGACTCCTCTCGAGCAGCTGAAGCCAGATGGAAGTAATCAGAACCCAACAACAACAGAAAGAAGGAGGAAAAAACTCCTCGTTGAATTTTCTAGCCAAAGTGTATATGGGCCTGTGTGTGAACGAACTTGCTTAAGCAAAGTCAGTGAGGAGCCCTGGGCCCTCAAGCCACACCACAGCCCGGAACTGGGCCTCCAGGCTTGGAGGATCACTGGGGGCAGCTGGCTAAAATGTCCTTCTGACACCCCCGGGCCTGCCCCCCTCTCCAGGGCCCAGGGTCCTTACCCGATGAGGGTCTTAGGGGGGGAATTGCGTGGTTTTTTCTTCCTAACATTTGTAGAGCACTCTACCAAGTGCCAGGTGATGTAATATTTTCTTTGTATTATTGGACTTTCACAGCTCTGTGAGGAATGTTCTCTTGTGTTTTTACAGGTAGGAAGACTGAGGCTTTAAAAAGTTAAGTAACTTGTCTAAGGTCAGAACATGCTGCCATCCTCCAAGAGCCTCAGGTGGTTGTACTATTAGTTCAGTTAAATTTGCCCTGTTGGGCGGGTCATAGTGGCTCACACCTGTAATCCCAGCATTTTGGGAGGTGGGGGGATCACCTGAGGTCAGGAGTTTGAGTCCAACCTGGCTAACATGATGAAACCCTGTCTCTACTGAAAATACAAAAATTCACAGGGCATAATGGTGTGCGCCTGTAATCTCAGCTACTTGGGAGGCTGAGGCAGGAGAATCATTTGAACCTGGGAGGCAGAGGTTGCAGTGAGCCAAGATCATGCCACTGCACTACAGACTGAGCCACAAATTGAGACTCTGTCAAAAAAAAAAAAAAAACTTGCCCTGTTGAGGTGGGTGGAAGCATCTCTCCCTTCAGTCCCTGTTCCTAAAGTTATATTTTATCTGAAATGCAGGGGACCCAATGCTGCCCTCCCTGAGGGAATGTGACAGACACAGGCCCATTTCACCTGCAACGCTTTTTGTGGGTGGCTCTCTCCACATGCCTTTTATCCTCTGCTAACTTTATTCTTTTCCTTTTGAATCATAGAGGATGCATTAGAACTTCATTCCTTATCACCCTCCTTCCTTCCTTCTCCTGACATTCACTTATATGATGGAGCAACAATTTCTTCTTGACCTAGAGAAAAAAACACATGCAGAAAAATATTAGAACAATTTGATGCTAATTTCATTTCAGAGGAAGAAAAGCCAGGAGCATTTTTAAAAAGTGAAACTTGCAGAAGCCAATGATTTAAAAAGAAGTTTGAAAGGGGCTTTTTCTTTAAATGTGATCAGATTCACCATTCCTCTGTGTTATTTGTTTAAATTCCTGCTGCGCTTTCAGAACACAGACTCTAAGGAGACAGAAAAAGTAAACTCTCCCTCCCCTCCTTGGCCATATTTTAATGACCCTATTCATATCTGCCCCATGACATGTAGGGAATCATTTCTGGTTGCTGGAATATTAGCCATGTTGGCTGATTACTTCATTAGGATCTTGTCTCTGTTGATTTCCTTGTGTTGCAAAGTTTGTGAAGAAGTTTAAACAAATCACTGTTTTAGGATCTTTCCTTCTTCTCTGTTTTTCTTCTCAGACCAGCCCAACTCCTGCTGGCCTGCAGGCACTCACATAACCTCTCCCGGCTTATTTTGGCAAGAAGATGGCTGTCGAGATGAAGACAGAATGTTTTTGGTTGGAGGAGGACTCTGTAGACGCCGTGCCTGAATCTCTAGATGGTCAGAAGTTTGGGCGCTGAAAAAAGCAGCATAAGGTTTGGAGTGGAGACAAACTGGTGTGGCCCGGGAAGCCTTTGAGCGCTGGGACACCAGGTCCTAGTCCCAGATCTAGTACTAAGTGCTAAGTACATAATACTAGTACTATGACCTTTGGCTCACTCAGTCAGTACCAGGCACTGTGCTAAGTGGCTAGACACCACAATGAGCAGCTCCTATAAGAACTTTCCCCTTGGGGAGCTTATGTTTCGTTAATAACCACAAACAAACATGTAATCACAAACTGAGTAAAGGAAAATCCAAGGTACTGTGGGAGCTGGTGATTTGAGAGCTGAGTAAGCTGGGAGGTGAGCTTGGGGAGGGGGTGGTACAGAGGAGAAGGCTTTCCGGGGAAATGAGGTCTCACTGATAAGAAGGAATGAGGAATGCGGGAGGGTGGTTTAGGAGAAGGGAAGTAGACGTGTTCCTGTTCTTCCTTCTCACTTTCTGTGAAATGGGCCTGAATGACAAGAAAGACCACGCCCAAAGAGAAGGACCTTGTTCATTATTTCCCAATGTTCAGGTGACTTGAGTCGTAGAACAAATCACCCCCAAACTCAGTGGAAGGAAACTATCATTTCTTACACTCGTGGCTTCTGCACATCAGGATTTTGGAGGAGGCAAACAGTTTGTGTGTGCTCCACAGTGTCAGGCCTCCACTGGGAGGCTTCAGATCCTCTGAAGACTCTGGCTCCCCTGCCTGTGGTCCGTGTTGGCTGTTGGCTGGGGGGCCCTCCATTCCTTTCCATGCACCTTTCCATGTGGTCTCTTTACTCAGGCTAGTTGGGGTCACTCATAGCACGGTGTTAATGAAATCCAGGGTGAGTTTAACAAGAACCAGCCAGGCAGAAGGCCTTCGGTCTTCATGAAACCTTGGCAGTCACACTGGATCACTTCAGCTGCACCCTATTCATCAGGGCAGACACAGAGACCTGCCTAGGTTAAGGAGAGGGAAAATAGACTCCACCTCTTTTTTCTTCTTCTTCTTCTTTTCTTTTTTTTTGAGATGGATCCTTGCTGTGTTGCCTAGGCTGGAGTGCAGTGGCACGGTCTCAGCTCACTGCAGCCTCTGTCACCAGAGTTCAAGTGATTCTCTGCCTCTGCCTCCTGAGTAGCTGGGATCACAGGTACACACGACCATGCTTGGCTAATTTTTGTATTTTTTAGTACAGACGGGGTTTCACTATGTTGGCCAGACTAGTCTTGAACTCCTGACTTCAGGTGATCCGCCTGCCTCGGCCTCCCAAAGTGCTGGGATTACAGGCGTGAGCCACCATGCCCAGCTAGACGCCACCTCTTGATGGGGAGTGGTATGATTCTGAAAATTCACCTGGGAGCAGAAAGGTTGCTGTGGCTATTTTCAGAAAATAGACTGCTACACAAGGCTAACCAGAGACCCGTGGAAAACTAAATAGCTCTGAGATAGGTGTACTGCTTCAAGGTTTGGCTACAAAGCCTGTGTCTTCATCCACTCAGACTAGTATTTAAAAAACACCCTGGACTGGGTAACTTATAAATGGCAGAATTTACTACTCACAGTTCTCTAGAGTCTGGAAAGTCCAGGATCAAGGCACCAGGAGATTCAGTGTCTGGTGACGGATTGTTCTGCTTCATGTGTAGCACCTTCTTGCTGAGTCCTCACGTGGCAGAAGGGGTGAACGAGCACCTTCTTTTGTAAGGATACTAAGCCCATACATGAAGGCTCTGCCCTCACAAGCTTATCACCTCTGAAAGGCCCCACCTCTTCATACTATTTATTGCACTGGGGATTGTTTCAATGTATGAATTCCATGGGGACATGAACATTCAGCCTATTGCAGCTTCATGGCAAGCACTTAGGAGCACTAGAAAGAAAAGACCCAATCCTTACCCTTAAGGAGTCTACACTCTCAAGAGATACACAGATTTGGCCATTATTAAAGGACACAAATGGTGCAGTAAGTGAGGAGCGGGCTGGGTGGCTGGTTCCCACCGGGATAGGGTGGACTAAACAGCCACTCAGTGGCCAGAGAGGAGTGGCAGGGGGTGTCCATACAAGAAATAAGGAGCAGTCACCAGCGTGGATCCTGTCCATCTGCTGTCTTTTCAGAGTTCCTGAGATGGCCCACAGTCTCACCTCCACTCCACCTCCCACAGACTCTGCAGAGTCAGGAGATACTCCTCTGACTTATCACAGTGCAAATACATCTGGGAGGGGTGACCCAGAACCTTTCAGGTGATACTCCTTACCCATGTAAGGAAATTTATTAGACCTTTTCCAAAGAGTGGGCTTCTAAAGGAGTAAGAAACATGAGGATACCACCTGCGGGGGGACTGCTACAGGACAGTTACACAAAGGGAGGATGCCAGGCGAGCCAAGCACCAACAAGCGTTTCTCATTTCCGCCTGAATCTTCAACCCTCTCACAGACAACTTTGTGGAGTAAAGCGATGTAGAGGTGCACACAGCAGTTGTACAAACTTGGAAGATGTTAGGGACCTCCCCACCACAGAAGCAGCCAGCAAAACCTTTTTCCTCTTCAGGATTGCCCTAGAGGACACAGCTGGGAGACCCAAGTGCAGAAGCGCCAGAACTCTTTGTTTTATGAACTCATGCATGCATCCATGCATTCATTCATCCACTTAATCATCTTTGTGGAGCTCCTACTGTGTGCTTTGCACTTTAGAAATAAAAAGATAAATGAGCTACGGTCCTTGCCCATCCTCTACCCTGTAGTCCCCTGGCTGGGTAATCCTCCCACAGGCTCCTCTGTCAGCCCAAAGTGAAGGGCCATGGGGGTAGATTAGCAGTGTGGGAGGCTAGGGAAGTGGGCCAGAGGACACTGCTGCAGCCGTCCTGGGGAGGAGGCAGCAAAATCAGCAGGACTTAGAGATCCCGTTCCCAGGATACACTGATCCCAAGATCCAGATCTCAAGATACACTGGGTTCTTAACAAAACTGAAAAAGATAGCATCATCTCACAGCCACTAATGATTCTAAGAAATATCAATAGTCCTCACAACTACATGATAATGGCAGATACTATTTCAAGATAATCTAAAAAGGAATAATTCAAAACATCTAATGAAAACGTGATGAAATCGTTATAAGATACTAGACTGGCCTCCACTTGGATCTGTGGATAGCCACTCCCTGCCCATTTGCAGTGTATCAGATTTCATGTGAGTCACCTCTCTTAGGAGGAAGCAATGGAGAGGCAGTATGGGAGATGGCCGATTTCTAATGTTCCTACTTTGGTTCCATCCTCTCCACTCGTTGTCTCTAGCAGAAGGAAGATAACATGGAAGTCACTTGAGGACTTCATAAAACACATTTAAATCTGAAGCTCCCCCACATACATATAAGATCATTTTTCTCCTTCAGCACCTCCTCTGTTATTCATTATTTTATCAACATTTCAACTTGTCTTTAAATGTTCAGTGTCAGAGGTTTGCTTTGTGTCCGTTTTATTTGCTGAGCTTTGTTCTGCCGGGAATCAGCTGGGGCGAGGCAAGTTCTCACTGTCATTGGAATAAGCTGAATAAGGAGAGAGAGAGCTGGGAGAGTCCCAGATTGCAAAGTAGAGGCAGAAAATGGGTTCACAAAGGCAGGAGTCGGTCCGCAGCTAAGGCTAGCCCATATGAGTGTATTAGATAGCAAGTCTTCCCCCTAAAAACTAAGCTGTAAATCCAAAGTTTTTATATTAGTAAGTAAAACCAATCAGAAGATAAAAGAGAAGATCCTAATTATGATAGTGAAGAAAATGAAAGTATACACTAACTAGACTCGTTAAACAGAAGTCCAAAACCTGTAGGAGAAAAACAATAACACATTACTGAAACACATGGAAGTAGACGTGAACATTGGAAAGGTACATAGTCTTATCTAGGCAGATTCAGCATCTTAAAGGAGTTAATTCTCCCTGGATTCATATATAATATATAAATGATTTTAATGCAAAAGATAAAAATCCATCTTTCCTTGGAGGGGAGGAATAGGCTAGATAACTTAATCGTAAAGTTCATCGGGATGAGGAAAGAAGGAAGACTATCCAGGAAAATTCCTCAAAAGAGAAGCAACTTGGAGGGAGGAGAGAGCCCTGTCAGCCCTACCAGACCTTAAAATATAAAGCCTCCATAGTTAAAACAACATGGTAGTGATGAATGAATAAAAAGACCAATGAAATGGAGCACAAAATTAAAAAACAGACCTAATCGTGTATGGACATTTTTATTTTGATGAAAGACGTGCTTTTTAGTAAGCCATACCAGGATAACAGGATAACAAGATGGAAGTGAAAACTTTGATCCACACACACAATTTGCATCACACTGTACACCTGCATACATGCAACTTAGATCCCATTGTACGCCAGCAGAAATTCCAAATGAAACCATTATTTAGAGGTAAAAAATTAAACTGTGCAAATACTAGAAGAAAGCATGAGTAGATTCTACTAACACATGGGAATGGAGAAAACTTTCCTAGCTATGACTCAAAATCCAGAAATAAAAAGAAAAATATTAATGTTAGATTATATTTTTAAAAAGAAAATGTAAACACCTTCATGGGAAATGCTAAAAATACTAACCATGTAAAAAGTCCAGTGACAAACTATTAAAAACTATATGTAACTTATTACAGAGAAGAGTTACTATGACATATTTTTTACAAACTTCTAAAAATACAAAAAGTCTAAAAACATTATACAAGATGTCAGTTCTCAGAAAAAGACCTATGAAGGGCTCTTCTGTATATGAAGAGATGCTCACTCTCTCATAAGAGGAATACAAATTAAAGCTTGACCAAAATACTGTTTCTCACATATTAAACTCAGAAACACCCAGCCGGGCGTGTTGGCTCATGCCTGTAATCCCAGCACTTTGGGAGGCGAAGGTAGGCAGACCACTTGAGGTCAGGAGTTCTAGACTGGCCTGACCAACATGATGAAATCCCATCTCTGCTAAAAATACAAAAATTAGCTGGGTGTGGTGATGGGCACCTGTAATCCCAGCTACTTGGGAGGCTGAGGCAGGAGAATCTCTTCAACCCGGGAAGCAGAGGTTGCAGTGAGCTGAGATCGTGCCATTGCACTCCAGCCTGGGCAACAGAAACAAAACTCGGTCTCAAATAAGAAAAGAAAAGAAAACCCGAAAGCTTGACTACATACTCTGATGGTGAGGCTGTAGGGAAACAGGAATTCCCACACACTGCTGGTGGAGATGCAAAACAGACAATCTCTATCAAGGAAAATTTGGAGAGTCTAGTAAAATCACTTATGCATTTGCTCTTTTGGCCTTCTCATTTCTAGGTATCTATCTCAAACACAATACAAAAAGTCATACAGAGAAAATCTTTTAAGTATGTTTGGAACAACCTGGGTATGTGACTTTACATTTTCCACTATAAATTTTGTGAAATCTGAATGCAAGCAAACTATTTCTAATGAACATCTAAGATGTGAATTGAATGTACAATACACACTGAAGTTTGAAGGTTGACTACAAAAAAAAGGTGAAAAACTGCATTTTTAAATGTTGACTACATGTCAGAATGGTAGTATTTTGGAAATACTGGGTTAAAATTAATTTTGGTTGCTTTTCATTTTTTCAAAAGGCAAACTAGAAATTTTTTAATTATATACGTGGCTGGCATTTTATTTCTGTTGCATAAAGTCTTAGAGGATGCTATCATGATTTGATAAGACATAAAGTGGAAAAATCAAATGTTTGTCTTGGTTTTCCTATACTAACTGTACTTGACCAAATAGTTGATAAAGGCAAGTTTCTCCTTTCAGAAGAAGTAACCTAGTTAATAAATGAGGAGGGAATGACAGGATCAGACATTTTGCAACTCCTAATGCCTTGATGGATCTGGGCTGCCAGTACCCCCAAACGGGGACCTGTGCATCTCCTGATGGAAGAAGACAGCACACCTATGAAGTACTCTTGTTTAAAAAAAACAAAGCACACTTGTTTCTGGTCATCTGATGGAGCCTTCTAACCTAACTGTAGTTTACAGAAGTTTAGGGGAGAGAGGGATGTGTTCAACACTACCACAGAGATGCAGCACAGTTTCCTTAAGAAATAAATTGCAAGGGCAAAAAGCCAGTTAGAGGCAAAGCTAAAAATTTAGATATTTAAAAGACATAACCACAAATTGCATTGATGAATCTCACTTAAACGAAATGAACTGAAGAGAAAAAGTGTAAGGCAATAGGGCAATTTGTACCCTGACTTGTCAATAATAAGGAATTATTGTTGATTCTTTACATGTGTCCATTGCTGTGGTTTGGATATCTGACCCTTCACCTTTCATGTTGAAACTCAATCCCCACAGGCAAACAAAGTCAGTGGAAAAAATAGAAAGAAAGAACGAGAGAGAAGAAAAGAATAAGAAAAGAAAGTAAAAGAAGAAAAGAAAGAAAAAGAGAAAGTAAGAGAAAAAGAAAGGAAAAAGGAAATAGAGGAGGAAGAAAGGGAGGGAAGAAAGAAGGGAGGGAAGGAGGGAGGGAGGGAGGGAGGAAAAAATTAAAATTAGATCCCTAGTGTTGGAGGTGGGTCTAGTGGGAGGTGTTTGGGTCATGGGGCAGATTCCTCATGAATGGCTTGGAACCCTCCTGAAGTTAATGAGTTCTATTAGTTCCCAAGAGCCTGGCACCTTCCCCCATCTCTCTCTTGCCTCCTCTCTCACCATGGCATCTCTGTACTCGCTGGCTCACCTTCCCTTCCACCATGAGTGGAAGCAGCTTGAGGCCCCCACCAGACACAGACACAGATGCTGGCCCATGTTTCTTGTGCAGCCTGCAGAACCATGAACCAAATAAACTTATTTTCCTTACAAATTACCCAGCCTCAGGTTTTCTTCTACAGCAACACAAAACAAAGACAGTCATGAATTTGGGTGTTTTTTTGAAAGAGTCCTTATCTTTTAGTCATACATATTGAAATATTTATGAGTGAAATTATATCATTCACTGACGGTGCTCACCACTCAGAAGCACTGCGGCTTTCTGCTTCCTTCCGTACCTTGTTTAACACATCCAGCCCTGCAACATCTCACTTGACTCCAGTCTACACACCTTCATTTCCTCACAGCCAGGCTGTAAGTAAGTAGTATTGGATTCACAGGTATGACGACAGTTTGAAATTCCAAAGACAGGGAACAGTATCTTTTTACAGCATGTTCAGAGGCAGTGCTGGGGCCAGCAGTTCCCAAGGGCAGGAACACTGTCTGGTTTATCTTTGTTATGTCATTTCCTGGATGGCCCCCAGTGGGAATGTTTCCCGGTGCTCCCTCAGGAATGTTAGGACAGCCATGGAGGAAAGCAAGAACCACCCGATTCTGACATCACACCATTCTAAACAATACTAATGATCTTCAGCACCAAAGGAGCTGAACAAATAGGAGTAAAAGGAAAGTGGCCTCAACGTCGCTGAGAAGGTCGTCAGAGAATTGAGCCAAGATGAATAATATCTTGTCCTCATGTCCAGATAAATCACAGTCCAGAGTACCATGAAAACTTGTGGGCACGGATGCAGAATTGCACCCTACAACTCTCCAGGAAGTGGAAAGCCTGGGAGAGGGGCCAGAAAATGGAATACATGTCTGGGAGAAACACTGTCTGCTTCTCCAAACGAGGCAAAGATGAAGACTGAGAACAGATAGCCAGACTGCTTGATGGTAGATCCTGACGCAAGTCCCGGATGGCGGGATGGTGTATGAGCCCCTCCCAGAGCCCTCACCCAGGGGCGAGCAGGAGCGGGAGAGACATGGTCGGTGGATTTGTAGCTGGCGATGGTCCAACAACTGTAGGTGGTGAGGGCTGGGCAAGGGATTGCTGCCCCAGGAGCCAGGCGGGAATGTCTCCTGACTGTGCTCAGCCCTGCCCGGTGCTGCCGTTTTGTTAGTAACTTGCATGAAGACAGAGCAAGGCCGCTGATCATACGGGGGGATGACACAGAGCTGGAATCTAATTCTTGGGATGTCGAATCAAGATTTGCAAAGATGAAGACCCATCACCCTGGAAGAATGAGAAGAAACAGGCAAAATAGAATCTAAAACTCTGAGCGTCACACAACCCACCCTATAAGGAAAGAATGGAGAGTTCTGGCTCAACACCATGCTGTGCAAGGAGCAGGTTGGGGGAGAAAAAAACGGAGTGTCCTGAATTCAACCCAGAGTTTTAAACACTGTCACAAAAGCTGGTGGGCTGCACTCTAGAGCAGTGTCCCCAAACTTCTGTTTCTGTGGGCCACTTTCATGATGTCTGCCATAACTGCAGGCCACCTGTGCTCTTGGTAACTGTTGTTTATTTATTTTTTTATTTTATTTTTGAGACAGAGTTTTGCTCTTGTCACTCACGCTGGAGTGCGATGGTGCTATCTCGGCTCACTGCAACCTCTGCCTCCCAAGTTCAAGAGATTCTCCTGCCTCAGCCTCCTGAGTAGCTGGGATTATGGGTGCCCGCCACCACATCTGGCTAATTTTTGTATTTTTAGTAGAGATGGGGTTTTGCCATGTGTGCCAGGCTGGTCTCGAACTCCTGACCTCAAGTGATCTGCCTGCCTCAACCTTTCACAATGCTGGGATTACAGGTGTGAGCCGCCGCACCCGGCCTCTTAGTAACCCTTAGGTCAACTCAGTTCCTTGTAAACTAGATAAGGCCAGAATGCTTGCCATAAAAAGGAGGCAGGCAGACATCCAAGGGCCAAACTACTACCTTGAAAGCCTGTGTCAGTGAACACCTATAGGTCACCTCCCCTGACTCCTGTGGTTTGTATGCTCTCTCTTGGGAAACAGAGGTCCGACTCAGGGAAGTGAGTTGCCTGCTCCTCTCTGCCCATCAGACTGGCCCCAGGGCCTTGTGTCGAGCGAGGAGCTGCATTCCAAGAGGGGGGTGACAAACTAGAGTGTGCTCTATGACTGATCTGGAAGAGAATGGCTCAGAACACTGAGCCATGGCCAGTAGCGGAAGGAACTGGGACAGAGAGACCGACAAGTGATCTTGCACAGCCCGCTTTGGTTACCAGCATCTGGTCACTTTGCCCGCTCACACCTGAGGCTCTTCATCAGAAGAACCAGAGGGAGAGGGACTTGCCTTGTGCAGAGAGTTGGACAGGCGCTGCAGACCGTGCCTATCTCTTCACACGGTGCCTCCAGGCTCCATCTCTCCTCCTCTTGGTGCCTCTTATAGGGATGGATGGCACTGAGGTGAGGGCCCTGGGTTAGGCTCACCCAAGCTCTGATGCCAATTCAGTGTGCATTCCAGTGATGTGTCCACACCCACGGGATCTCAGTTTCCTCATTTGGAACACCACAAGTTGGGTGGGCCAGTTCATGTGCTGCTGGCTGTCTGCAGGCCGAACCTGATCCACAGATGGGTTTTGGTTGGCCTGAATAACACTGAACAATTGTTTTTTACTAAAAAACAACAACAACAACTTTTGGCCAGGCACAGTGGCCCACACCTATAATCCTAGCACTTCGGGAGGCCAACGTGGGTGGATTGCCTGAGGTCAGGAGTTCGAGACTAGTCTGGCCAACAAGGTGAAACCCTGTTTCTACTAAAAAAAAAAATAGCCAGGGTGGTGGTATGCGCCTGCTACTAGAGGGGCTGGGGCAGGGGAATTACTTCAATCAGGGAGGTAGAGGTTGCAGTGAGCCAAGCGCGCCACTGCACTCCAGCATGAGTGACGAAGTGAGACTCCATCTCAAAAAAAAAAAAGAACTTTTTTAGAGACAGAGACTTACTCTGTCACCCAGGCTGACATGCAGGTATCATCATAGCTCACTCCAGCCTCAAACTCCTGGACTCAAGCACTCCTCCTGCATCTGGAATAATTGGACTACAGGCACACACCACCTTGCCTGAATTCTATTTTTAATTTCTTGGCAACATTCAAAAATGAGGAACAAACACATACACAGATTTCTTTATTCCCTTGAAAAACTCAAAAGCTCTGCTCACCCCAGGCCTGTCTCTGCATAGCACCACCCAGCTGGCCCTGAATATTGCCCGCCCCGTAGAAGGAGCCAGAGTGCCTACCTGCAAAGCCACTCAGCCAGGGCATTGCCCAGCCCTGGACTGGCATGGGGCTCCTCCTGGGACCAGCAGGACACATTTGGAGAGCTGTCACACACTGTATGAGCCAGTCCTCCCTGCCCGCTTTGGGACTGTCACTTTCTGACCCTAAGGACGTGTCCAGGCCTGGATTCCACTTCTCTCGGGCTCCCATTTCCTAAGTGTCAAAAGTGACTGGGGCTTTTATTGTAAATTCTAAGACATCAGAGGGCACTGCTCATGAATGTCAAATAAATTTTCAGCTTTTTGGATTAAAAACTACTTTCTTTGGACAGAGTCGGCAGATCTCACTGCTCTCGTTCACTGGCCCCTACAGAACCCCCTTGCTGATGTAGCAGAGCTGGGTCTCTCGCCTTGGTGTGTGGTTTTTCAGCAGCTGAGACAACCTTCTATTCTTTCCACTTCTTTGCACTTCACATGACTCTTCTGCCTAATTCTGGAAAAGACTGATGCCTCCATGATCCAGGGGGCCCATCTAGATGCCTCTGAATGAGCCCATCCCACCAGGAGCTCTTTGTAATCAAGGTCTTCTTAACTTCTGGGCTCCCTTCACATCCCCTGTGGTGGTGTTGCTTCATTCACTCATGTGATGGGGTTTTCCGAGCCCCACTTCATGGTGTGCCCTCTCTGAGCTGCTCACCACTGCATCCCAGCACCAGGGTGGGTGCTGGTACCCCACAGAGGTCCTCTGGAGGTTGGTGGGATGCATGAAGAAGCTGGGTCTTGGACAGGGCCTGGGGCTGTGGGCAGGATGAGGTGCAACCTCTGCTCTCATGGGTGCCCAGCTGTTGGCCTGACAAAGTGCCTGCTGTGTAGACATTACATTGGGTCAGCACAGCCGTCTGGGAAGCGTGGCCGGAGCCTTTGAGACCCACACCTGAGCTCAGCAGCACAGAGGAGAGGGACCCTTTGAATCTCCAGGGCAGCCTATGATGGGGTGACCATATGATATATTACCCAAGTTGGGACATAGCATGAAGGATGCCAGAACATTTGTAAATGGAACTGTCCCAGAAGACCTGGGATGAGTAAGTCACAAGAACTTTAAAATGGATGGCACTCTTAGGCCCAGTAATCTTACCTCCAGGTAATGCTTTACTAAGACTATGTCCATCAAAGTATCATTTACAACTGGGTGTGGCAGCTCATGCCTGTGATCCAAGCACTTTGGGAGGCTGAGGTGGGAGGATTGCTTGAAGCCAAGAGTTCATGACCAGCCTGGGCAACAGACCTGTCTCTACAAAAAATGTAAAAATGAGCCAGGCATGATGCCATGCACCTGTAGTCCCAGCTACTCAGGAGGCTGAGGCAGGAGGACCGCTTGAGCCCAGGAGTTTGAGGCTGGAGTGAGTCATCAGCATGCCACTGCACTCCAGCCTGGGCAACAGAGCGAGACCCAAGGGTCCCCCCGCAAGAGAGTCATTCAGTCAGCTAGAGTATCGCCATCTGCACAACGGAATAGTAGGTAACTGTTTTTAAAAGGTTTTACAAATAATTTACTTCAATGTGGCAAGGTAAGTATGATATAATGCTATGTGAAAAAACACTAAAGTACAGCTTACAACTCTAGTCTCAAAAAGCCAACCCATTCAAAAAGGAAGAGACTTGAAGGAAACTGAGCAATTTGCTAACAGTGGTTGTTTTGGGGGCTGGAAAATTTTTCCTTGAATCTTTTTTTGTTGTATTTTCTAAACTTTTTAAAGTTCATATACTTCTTTCATGATAGGAAAAAATCACCAGGCAAGCAGCCTGGTGAAGGCCAGGGAGCACCATGTGGGCAGAGCCTGGCGTGCCCACTGTCCTGTGCTGAGCTGCACCGCCCAGTGAAGCTGCGTGAAGCTGCTTAGTGAGGCTGCGAGTCAACTCTGTTTTTGGTCCACTTGAAAGTGAGCAAGGCAGTGTGGTCCCCAGAATAAAGGTCCCCAAAGATGTCTATGCCTGAATCTCCCCAACCTGTGATTAAGTTACGTTATGTGGCAAAAGGCATTTTTGCAGATATGTTTAAAATAAGGACCTTGGCTGGGCATGGTGGTTCACACCTGTAATCACAGAATTTTGGGAGGCCAAGGTGTGTGGAACACCTGAGGTCAGGAGATCGAGACTAGCCTGGACAACATGGTGAAATCCCGTCTCTACTAAAAATACAAAAAATTAGCCGGGCATGGTGGCAGATGCCTGTAATCCCAGCTACTTGGGAGTCTGAGGCAGGAGAATCACTTGAACCCAGGAGTCTGAGGTTGAAGTGAGCCAAGATTGCACCACTGCACTCCAGCCTGGGTGACAAAGCAAGACTCCATCTCAAAACAAAACAAAAAAAAACTTAAGTGCCTTGAGCTAGAGAGGGCTTCCTGGATTATCTGGGTGGGCCCAATCTACGCTTCAGTCCTTAAAAGTGGAAGCAGAGGCCCAAGAGTGGGTCAGAAAATACGACTGAGAAGGACTCTAGCGACCATTGTTGGCTTTGCAGGTGGAGGAAGGGACCATGACCCAAGGAATGCAGTGACTTCTCAAAGCTGAGAACTGGCTGGACAGTGGTTCACACCTATAACCCCAGCACTTTGGGAGGCCCACATGGGTGGACTGCTCAAACCCAGGAGTTTGAGACCAGCCTGGGCAACATAGCGAGACCTTGCCTCCTCAAAAAGTTAAAAAAAAATAACCAGGTGTGATGGCAGATGCCTGTAGTCCCAGCTACTTAGGAGGCCAAGGTGGGAGGATCACTTGTGCCTAGGAGGTTGAGGCTGCAGTGAGCCGAGATCATACCATTGCACTCCAGCCTGGATGACAGAGTGAGAACCTATGTCTAAAAATAATAACAATAATAAATAAAAGCTGGGAACTGCTCTCACTTTACAGCCAGCAAGAAAATGAGGACTTCAGTCCTGCAACCACAAGGAGCTGAGTTCCGCCTGCAGCCCAAGTGAGCACGAAGCAGGATGTCCCCTGGAGACCCCAGGATGAAGCTCCACTTGCTGATACCTGAATTTGACTCTGGTGAGATTTGTGCTGGACTTCTGATCAGCAGGACACTGAGATTAAAAAAGGTGTGTCATTATAGCCACTACATTTGTGTAATTCGTTATGGTAACTGTAGAAAATGAACTCAGACAGAGATAGAGCACGGGCTGGGAGTTGGGACATGGAGTCCAGGCCTGGTTCCACCAGCAGGAGTCTGTGTGTCCTTGGTGAGCCCCTGGTTCTTGGGATTCCTTCCACACAGGGTGGGGTGACCCCTTAGCCCCTCCCAGCTCTGACCCTTGGTTTTGCATGTTTGCTTCACTGGCCCTGAAACTTGAAGAGGAAGAGGGGTTTTTCCTGCTGCAAAGCCCAGCATCCCCAGCCTCATTCACTATATGGAATGTGTGGGGTGTGGACAGGGGCAAGAGAATACCGGGGTCCCAGAGCTACCAGGAAGCGCCACACTCTGGCCACAGGTGTCTGGCTGAGCACTGAGTTCTCTGCACCTGCACTTCAAGGTGAGGTCAACATTTGCTCACAGATACTCCTCGACTGCCCCACAGTTTGCTGCCAGTCCTGGGCATGGGGCTGGGGGACAACAGGAAGCTTGGGGCAGTCAAGTTTCTGCTGGGCAAGCAGAGTCCCGAAAAGAGGTCTGCTGGGGGTCAACAGCCTCACCTCACTATCCACCCAGACCTTTGCTGGGCACCGAGAGACAGGGTAGGCCTGGCGTGGGCCAGGGGAGGCAGGGTGGCTCTCTGCAGCACCCTGGAAGCCCCTGCCCTGCCCTGCTCAGCAGCCTCCCACCCAGTGCTTTGATCCTGGCAGACAGGCCCCCCGGTGCTCCCTGTCTGTTCCTGTCGCTGGGCCTGAGCCAAGGTGAAATGTGGGAGGCCTGCTTGGCTTGGGGCTCCCTCTCCTGCCAAAACTGCACACCTCATCCTGGGGTGGCCCGTGCAGGCGCGTGGGCCCCTTCTCAGAGTGAAATCCCGGAGTCTCAGCCTTAGTTTCCCCAGGGTCCAGCAGAGATAATAAATCGCACCTACCTCAGAGGCCCGTGAAGATGATAGAATCAGAACATCACTAAGGAGCATTTAATGTGCCAGTGCTTGGCATGTTATAAGTAAATGTTCAATACATGTCAGCTTTTAAATTATTAATTATAGCGTTAACTAAATCATTAATTCATTGTAAGCACTTGGGCAATCCACTGCTCTCTCTCCGGGTCTGTCCTACATCCAACAGGTGTCAGTTGGACTTGCCGATGATTTCTGGAGCCCAGCCGGCCTCTGAGATTTCGGGTTACCTCAGTTTCTTCACCTCCAAGTCTAGCAGGTATGCATCAGGCACAGGACAGAGGACTGAGGAGACAGCAGCCCCAGGAGGCTGGTTCCTGATCTGCTGTCTGCTGCCTGGGAGGCCCCATCAGAAAACTGGGGCTGGCGGCACATTAGACTCTCCTGCGCCTGCGCCTGCCCCTGCCTGTCTCCACGAGGCACCCTGCAGGCTTGGCCAGGATGGTGGCTGAGGAGTGGGGAAATCTGGGGAGGCGAGCTCAGCTGAGCTGCTGTGCAGGCTAAGCCTGCCGCTGCTGGGGTCAGCCTTCATCAGGGTGCCTGGCTCTGCCCTCCTCTTCTCTAGGGCAAAGTCCTAATGCTGTAGCAGCCGGGATCTGCCCCTCCCCACCTCCTGCCCCTGCTCTTGATGGGAAACATGCCCATCGTTGAATGTCCCAACCAGGCAGCACTCCTTTCATTCCCTTTGTCTCTCCATGCACTATTTGTCTTGTCTGGGTGCATCTGCCTCACCCCCTACAAAATTCCCCTCCCCGGAAAGCTCCCCGGTGACTCCCCAACTCTCTCCTCTGGCTGGATGATGTTAGATGCTTCTCCCAAGCTCCCACACACACCCTCTTGGCTTCCCCTGCATATATCCACCTCCCTCACAGATCACAAGCTCCCCAAAGGCAGGGGCTGGCACCACTTTATCTTTCTTCACGGCGCTTAGCCCAGAGCCTGCAAAGAAGTGCCTGTCAAATAAAAGAACCAACAGTGAACATGGCATGAATAAATGAGTGAATGAATCATGTGGGCATGTGTGAGAGCACATCGATTGCACAGACCATCAGGGAGGGCAGCTCAGGGAAACTGTTTGTCCGGGGACAGGCCAGCTCTGCAACTGTAAGTGAGCAGCTAGCAGCAAGCCGGGGCATGACCGTCAAAGGGGCCAGGCCTGGGCCCAAGGCAGAACTCCAGGAGAGGGGATTGGAGGCTGGGGAAATGCCAAGCCCCACTTTCCTCATCTGCATAAAAGGGAAGAATACTAATCCCTGCCTTGGAGATTTGTGGTGAAAATTAAGCAAAGTAATATCTGCACGGAGCCTGACACAGACCCTGTAAATGGCAGCTCACCTGGGATTCTGATCCCACGCTGGTTTTCATTTTGTAAAAGTGACATAAGATTTATTTGGCCAGGAATTTTCCTTTTAAAAGGAAAATACAATGTTACTAAACACAGAGGTGGTCTGCAGTTATGAGAAGACACAGTAAAGCTGGCACATGTGCCAGGGGAGGCTTGGGAGCACATCCTGGGTC
Source organism: Callithrix jacchus (assembly GCF_049354715.1). Taxonomy (NCBI): domain Eukaryota; kingdom Metazoa; phylum Chordata; class Mammalia; order Primates; family Cebidae; genus Callithrix; species Callithrix jacchus. The sequence goes on along the minus strand of NC_133507.1, from coordinate 105,285,948 downwards.
CGGGGTCTGCCGTGGCTTCCCGTGCAGTGTGGAGAAGCCCGGTTGTTATTGAACTTCAGCCACTACCTCACCTTATGCTGTGTGCTCACAGCAGACACTCCTTACTCTCCAGGTGGGTGTGTAACTTTGGGATAAGCAATGTGGGATTCTCCCTCAACATTTAAAGAAGGTGGATGTTATTTCACCCAATAGTTGTACCTCTGGAAACCTGTCACATGCATCAGTGTCCTTTGTGGCATGTCTAATAACAGTGAAAATGGAAGCAATCTCTACGTTCCTCAGCAGAAGCATAATGAAACACATCATGTTACATGCACAGGGCAGGCTATTGCAAAGCCCTTGAAACAAATGGTAGCCATCTACATGCAGATATGGACACACACCCAAGAAGAAAGGGAAGTGTCAAATAATACATATGGGAGCAAGGCATGACCATGGCCAGGGGATGCCTCAGGAGGCTGTGGTGGAGATTTGGGGACAGAAGCACTCTGGGTACCCTATGAATGCAATTCCCCCCAGAAGAGATGCAAGCACCAGGTGTGGCCCTATTGATGGTGAATGTTGATCACGTCTGGACAGGGCTGGTGAGGAGCAATGAGACTCATCATTGCTCCAACCCAGTGTTGTGGTCCAGACTGATAAGTTGTGTTAATGGACTTGCATGACCCGATGGCTTTGGGAACTGGGGCAGTGGGCAGAGGTGCTATGTGGGTACCCTGCCCACATTCCCTGACCTTTCCATTTGTATATTCTTGCCTGGGTCTGACTTCCAAACATTTACGTGGGAGGTCTCTCTGGACACTGGAGGCCACTCTGCCTGCCAGCAGCTAAAAGCCATGGGGAATTGTCTCATGGGAGGAGCTTCCACCACAGGCACATGGGAGCTGGTAGATAAATACCTCAGCTCCCTCACCCCTTGGGTTCTTCACTTTCTCAGAGTTGCCCATGGATCCCAGCTGCCCACAATGAAGACATGCTTGAAAATATGCTCATCACTGCCTTCCCTTCCCTCCCTGTCTCCCTTCACTCCTGATGCAGGTGGAATTGTGTTCCCAAAACTTATGTGATGAAGTCCTAATCCCTAGCATGGCAGAATGTGACCTGATTTGGAAATAAGCTTGTTGCAGATGTAATTAGCTCAGTTAAACTTAAGATGAGGTCATGAATGTGGGCCTTAATCCAATGTGAATGGCGTTCTTCTAGAAAGGGGAAACTTGGACACCAGCACAGGGAGAACACCATGGGAAGATGATATCGGATTGGGGGGGAAGCACCCACAAGCCAAGGAATGCAAAGATGGCCAGTAGCCACCAGAAGCCAGGAGAGAGGTGTGAAGCAGGTCCTCCCTCACAGCCTGCAGAAGGAGCCAACCCTAATGACACCATGATCTTGAACTCCAGCCTCCAGAACTGTGAGATGGTAAATTTCTGTTGGTCAGGCCACCCACCCAGTTTATGGTGCTCTGTTATGGCAGCCTCAGCCTACTAATTCAACCACCACATTGGTGTTTTCCAGCTTGCCAAATAAAGTATTTGCACTCAATTTCTGTCTTAGCATCGGGAACTAAGGGACAGGAGAGAGGACGGAGAGGCTTATCCAGCAGAAATGGGAGCTGCTAAGAGGGGTTATAATTAAAAGAATTCAGGGAACCTGGGGGTGGGGCAAATCAAAGCCCACACCCCCACCCTCTGAATCAGAACCTGGGACTGTTTCCTGAATTCTGTGTGTTCAGGTAGAGGGACAGCAGGGTGGGTAACTGGCTCACGTTGTCAAGGCAATTGCTCATTTAATATCCCCCTGACCAACCCTCTGCTCATGACTGAGGGAGGCAGAACTGGGCGGCCGCCAAACCCACTGCGGCCGGGTTGGGGGCTCAGGGGTTCACATGAGTGCATTACAGAGGCTTCCTGCTGAGACGCCATCCTCCTGCTGCTGAAGACAGGTATGCAGCCGACACATCAGCCCCAAATGGGGTCCCCTGAGGGTATCCCTGTTTAACAAGGCAGAGACCACTGGCAAAAATGGAGAGAAAACAATTTTAGAGTATAGTCGTGTGAAAATGAAAAATTTGGGTTTTTGTTAAAAAACCGAAAGTTACTTTTTGGGAGCCAAATGTTCATCGTGAGAGGAATAATTAAGTAGACAATAGTTCCTATTTCTGATTTGACCAAGGGCCTAGCTAGTATGCTGCCACCTCCTGACCCCTGATCCCTTCTTGATGGATGTCCTGGCTCCAGGTATTGGCACAGGTGGCAGCTCTGTCCTGGTTTGGATATCCAGGGTGGATGACCTGAGAAAGTGAAGGGCTGGAGGCTTGGCTGTGCCAAACCTAAGTTCCAAGAACTCGGGTCTCAGGTTCCCTCTCCTCAAAGCGGGCACATCACTGAAGGGATGTAGTTGGTTGGGCGGAGCCTCCCAGCCCTTCTCTGATACGCTGCCCACCCCAGTCATGCAGAGCAGGCTGTGGAGGCCCCTGAGGGTAGAGTGATGTCAGGAGGGCAGCGGGGAGGCTGAAGTCAGGGGCGAAGGCAGGCTTGGGGCTGAACGGCAGGAGCTGATCTCAAACAGCCTGTGGGTGCTGGAAATGGGGAAGGATTCTTGGTGGTTTGGGTGTAACTTGATATTCTGCCATCTTCCCTTCTTATCTCATCATCGGAAGGAAATCAGACAAGAGAGCATGAGCTCATGCTAATAGAAGCCATTTTTTGCCCTTCTGGTTCCTACCAATTAAATCCTCCCCATTCTGTGGATCCCCTTCAGAGGCTCTCTGGGAGACTTCTGGGACCAGACGGTGCAAAGCTACTTAGGCTAGGAAGCATGTGCGCAGGGCTGTCTCCGAAGGGCCCCAGAACAGCTTCATGGCCTCTGACACCACTGAACTTGGATTTGAAGCTCAATTCTGCCATCAGCCAGCCGTGTCACTGTCAGTGGGGTACTTAGTTCAGACCCTTCTATGCAATACCTTCTGGGCATCACTTCTTTGGGTTGTACAGGAACCTCAGACTCAACTTATACAAAACTGACTTGACATATTCCTCCCCAGCTTGCTCCTCTGCCTCAGTAAACGGCCCCATCACCAGCCAAGTCCCACACCTGATGCCTTGGGCAGAAAGCTATAAAATTAACTGATTGTCACCTCCTCCAAAAAGCATTTCTGGGCCACAACCCATCTCCTGGACCACAACCCATTTCCCACAGACTTTCATGCCGTTGTGTGTGTCTCTCTGACGCACCCAACACTTTACATTTTGATGATCTGTTGGTGTGTCTCTCTTCTTAAATTGTGAGGCCCTGGAGGGCGGGAGCAATGTCTTAAGTTTTGGGAATCCCACGACCTAGCAGAGGGCTTACTTTAGATAGTCTGGGGGAGTCTAGACTCCATTTTCTCCATCACCCCCTGCTCTTCTCTACTTCAGCTAAACAGACAATTCAAATAATAATAAACAGTGGATCTGCTCCAAGACAAGTTCCTTAACCACAGCCCTGCACCTGACTGCAGGGGCAGAACCTTCTAATCTAGAAATCCCATGCGGCCACTGAGGAGGAGCTCAGGAAGGAGACACCGCATGATTGGTGAGTCCAGGAGTTACCTTAGTGCCCTTCTTTTCCCTCATGCAGCACACCCAGCTAACCCGAGTCCTTGCACCTCTTTCTCCTAAGCCTGGCTGCTGAGTTGCTCTCTTCATCTACCCCGCACTGTGCTGTCCCCCCAGCGCCACAGTCCCCCCCAGTCTCCTCCAGAGTGGGAAATACTTATGACCCTCTCCAAGAACTGGGGATCTGATCACGGCATCTGCCCATTTGTAATCCCCTTCCCTGTCTTCTTCTAAGAAAGCTCAGTTCAAAAATTCATTGTTCCCAAGCGTCCTGCCACCCCTGTCCCTCTGCCTTCAACTGGCTCTTCCGTACTGACCTCTAGCACATCCCCTGGGACACAAGGCTGTGTGGTAACTGCAGTTCTGCCTGTTTCAACCATAGGACTAAGGTCCCAGCATCTGATGCTTAGTAGGTCTTCAGCACTCAGCAGTTCCCTGTATCATTTCCTCTTTCGCAGGACTCTTGGATCCTAGGCCTTCTCAGCAGGGAACTGCTGTGTGATTTTTTTTTTTTTTTTTTTTTGAGACAGTCTCACTCTATCACCTAAGCTGGAGTGCAGTGGCACGATCTCAGCTCACTGCAACCTCCGCCTCCTAGGTTCAAGCAATTCTCCTCCCTCTGCCTCCCCTGTAGCTGAGACTACAGGTGCACACCACCATGCCCAGGTGATTTTTTTTGCACTTTTAGTAGAGATGGGGTCTCACCATGTTGACCAGGCTGGTCTCAAACTTCTGACCTCAGGTGATCCACCTGCCTCGGCCTCCCAAAGTGCTGGGATTACAGGTGTGAGTCACTGCGCCTGATCCCACTGTGTGATTTTAACTCTGTCCTCGGTGTGCTCATGAGTCACATTGGAGGGCCCTGTGTGGTCCTTCCACGGCTAATGCATCATGGGCCTGTTCAGGCATTTTTCCCCGCTTCACTCTGATGTCCGTGTATGGGATGATGAGGAAAGTCCATGTGAAGTGATTGTTTCTAGCCTGTTTATTAAGGGCTCCATTAAAAAATCAAAAATCTCTGCCCTTTTCTGCAGAGAGCAACATCTCAGGGATGCCTTCCCCTCCCAGAGGGGCCGGAGGTGGGCAGAGATCAGAACCCTCAAAGGGACCTGCAGATCTGTCAGAGGGAAGCTGCCCCAGCTGTTCTGGAGGTGTGTGACCTAAACGCACTTCGTCTAGCTGGAGGTGGAGATCCAATCCTGTTGTACATTTGCCTCAGAGTTTCAGTTCAAAGATGGCAGTCCCACAGATAGAAATTTCAAATTCTTAACAAAAAATCAAGAAGGGTTTGTGTGAAGGAGGCATTCCGGATTTGACAAGGTACCATCTGGGCATTTACTGCCTCAGTCCTCCTCCAAGCGTGGTCCCCAGGCCCACGGTGGTGTTGGCACTACCTGGAATGCTCACAGAAGTGCAGACTGTCAGGCGGCACCCCAGCTCTGCAGAATGCGAGTCTCTGGGGTGGGGCCCAGCAGTCTTTGTTTCAGCAGCCTTCCAGAGCTTCTTCCAGCTTGAGAAGCACTGTTCTAACCTATGGTTTCCAGTATTTGGCGGAATTCTGAAATATCCCACGAAAATCAGGACAGGGATAATGATTGGCTGGCTTTCTTCTTAATTCAAGCCTAAATCAGGTGTTCTCAAATTAGCGTTAGCTGCATCAGAATCCCTGGAGGGCTTGTGAAAGTGCCGCATGCCGGGCCCCACCTTCAGAGCCTCTAATTCAGTAGGTCTGAGAGTTGGAGGGACCTCAGAATTTGCATTTCCAAGTTCACAAGGGATGAGGATGACGTGTTGCTTGTCCACATTTTGAGAACCATTGCCCTAAGCAATTTCTGAAATAAATAGACTGTTGGATGGACACCAGCATGGACACTCTGTACTGAGCCTTAGATTAGTACCATGTTGGTTGATATCCTATTCTTTCAGGCATTTGAAAATTTTTGTTTGTTTTATAAATAAGGCCAAAGAGACCAGGTGCCGTGGCTCATGCCTGTAATCCTAGCACCTTGGGAAGCCAAGGAGGGCAGATCACTTGAGGTCAGGAGTTCGAGACCAGCCTGGCCAACGTGGTGAAACCCCCAACTCTACTAAAAATGCAACAATTAGCTGGAAATCACTTGAAGCCCGGAGGTAGCAGAGGTGGCAGTGAGCTGAGATCTTGCCGCTGCACTCCAGCCTGGGCAACAGAGCAAGACTCCATCTCAAAAAAATAAATAAATAAAAGTAATGCCAAAGGCTTTTAGGGGTACTATCTCATTGTGCCTCAGCTTACTCACCTATAAGATGGGCAGATCACAGTGCCTACCCCAGAAGATGGTGATGAGGGCTAAACACACAAATCCACCAAAAAAGACCTAGCCCTGTGTCTGGCACACAGCCGCATCCTCTTCAAATATTAGCTATACTGTTATCATCTCACATTTGTATTGGACTAGAAAATTAGTGCCATAATTCCTTGTGCAAATCCCAAATCATAGGGAACACATATGCAAAGTGAGAGTGCATTGTGTTTCTGTTCAAAGGAGTGAGTGGGAGGAAAGTTCTTCTCAGCCCTTGTGGGCGCGTCCCCGGAGGCAGGTGTTTACACGGGCTCAGGATCCCAGAGATGAGCTGCAGACAGAACAGCATGGATGGACTAAGAGCGACAAAAGGTGGTGTTAAAACAGCAGACTTCCCAGGCCCGATTTTTATTCAGTTGTATTTCTCTTTTCTTTTGAGGCAGGGTCCTGTTCTTGTGCTCAGGTTAGAGAGCAGTGATGTGATCACAGGTCATTGCAACTTTGACCTCCCAAGCTCAAACGACCCTCCCACCTCAGCCTCTGGACTGAGACTACAGGCATGCACCAACATGCCTGGCAAATTTCTTTACTTTTTGTAGAGATAGGGTCTCACTGTGTTGTCCAGGCTGATCTTGAACTCCTGGACTCAAGCAGTCCTCCCAGCTTGGCCTCTCAAAGTGCTAGGATTACAGGTGTGAGCCACCATGCCTGGCCAATTTTTTTTATTATGAAAGCAATATACACATTCATTGCAAAAAGTGACCAGGTTGCAGGCTTCTTTCCTTCAAGGTCCCAGTGGAGAGCACTCATGATGTGTTGGGTGTTCTCCATTTTCTACTAATGCAGAAACCTATGGGAATCATACCCGTGTTTTTCCTCCTTTGGGGCAAGTTGAATATCCACTAATACTGATCACAGATGATCTTCATTGGTCTTGAGAAAGGTGCTCTAAGAGATATGAGTTGGTGGCTTCCATGATATTTATGGTGTAAAAAGTGCCTGCTCCCACACTCTCTGAAAATCAAGACATCCTGATAAGGAGTCAGGGTAGGGAAGTCTTTCCTCTTCCAAGAGAGGTAGAAAGGGGCTCCAGCCCCAGGCAGCTGAGCCGATCAAGAGGGCTCAGCTGAGTAATAGAAAAAGGGTCAAGTGAGCCCCCGAGGGAAGGCCTCACTTGAACAGTGCCTCACTGGGGAAAAGAACCACTAGCTTCATGTTAGTGGAGAAGCTTCTCTGCTCCCAGCTTTCTCAATTCTGGCATGTCCTGCCTGCAACGTCCTACAAAGTCTGTCACCAAGATGTCCCTGCATTGCAGACCTGACTGCAGGCCCAGGGGCCACGGGCATTGTACCAGCAGCAAAAGCAAGGGACCCTGGCTGGAGGGAGGCTCTCTGGACCTGCTTCAGAGCAGTCTGTCCTCCTGACACTCCTGCCTGCCTTTCCAGCCTGCCCAGGCTGCAGATGTGCAGAACACTTCTGTTTATTTTTTCCTTTTTATGAGAGAGAGATTATTATTATTTTTTCCAGCCACCCACCAGAAATTCTATGTCTTACCCTGCCATTCCTTCATTTACAATCTCTACAAGACCCATTTTGGTCTTAGCACACACAGGTCCCTCCCACTCACCTCTCCTGCCTTTGCCCTCCCACTTCAAGCTCCAGGCCCACTATTTGGGCCATGTCTGCTCTCACCTCAGAGCCTTCACACCTCTGTTCTCCCTGCCAGCATCCTCTGGTCTGCTCTCCACATTTCCCCCTTCCAGCATCAGCCAAGACATCTGCCACTCACCCGTGGAAGCCTCACCTCTTAAGTGCTCTCGTAGTCTTCCCTTCCACTTTCCAGTGTCACTCATCCTTTCAAAAAATATATAAACTGGATTGTGTTATCCACATTGTTCTGAAAGTTGCTTTTCCTTTGGGCATTTTTCTTGACCACTAAGAGCTGCCTGGTATCCCACAGAAAGGAAGTACCATGAGGCAGTGGCTGATTCCCCTGCTCACAGACACTCAGGTTGTTGCTATGGCCATTAGTATAGAGAATAATGCAAAGACCATTGGGGCACACACACGCCTCTGCACAGATGTGGGAGAATTGCTTGGGATAGAAACCTGAGGATGGAATTCCTGGGTCAGGTGGTATGTGCACACTTCACGTTTTGAAAAGCAATTCCCAAGTGCTCTCCAAAATGTTAAGTACCCATTTTTACTTCCACCAACTGTGAAATGGCCTTCACTTCTTCAAGGCTGAGCAGTAAAGGCCTGTTGGAATTGAAAACTGGAGCCCTGTTTTGAGGGGGCTAGTTGGCAGTGTCTCTCAGTGGATGAGTTCCTGTGTCTTTTCCTCTCCCTCCCACTGGTAGGGATGCTCTGGGCATTAGGATTAAGGATGCCTTTAGGGGCTGGGGGACAAGTGACATTGGGATTGGAAGAGGAGCCCAAGACCTGGAGTACTTCATGGAAAAACCCTTTGTTTTGCTGATGGGCCCGCGGGGGTTTTGCCAATGCTTTTTGGTTTTGTTTTGTCATTTCTGTGGCCTTAGAAGTGGCAGTGCCCAGATAATGGGCATGTGAATCTGCTGTGGGTCAAAGGAGGTGGCAGGTGGGGAACCTGGCGGTGGCAGCCACAAAGGCTTCAGCCCGGAGTAGCTGTGCTGGGGTCTCACTTTCCTGCATTCACACATTCATTCATTCAACAGTCCATTCACCCCGAACATGATTACTGAGTGTGCTTTCCTATGCCAGACACTGCGCTAGACTTTAGGATGCAGAGTCCTTCAACAAATAAGGGGAGGGGGCAGCAGCGAGGAGCGGGTGTTCGTAGCTCCAAAGTAGGAAGGTGCAGTGTGGGGGGTGAGAGGAGGGAAGGCGGGCCCAGGGCCTGCAGCTTTTCAAAAGTGTCCCAGGAACAGTGAGAAGGATTTAAGCAAGGGTCAAGGAACAGAATTTGGTTTGTGATGTTAAGAGACCCCCACATTTGCTCAGGGACAAGACGACTCAGTCGCCTGCAGGCTTGGAGGAAGGAGCCCCCGGGTCAGCACTGGCTCAAGCCAGGAAACCCTGTGCGGTAGGCTTCCTCTGGGTAATCTAAACTCCTGTGTTCCTGGCATTCGGCTAGAATTAAATGACCGTGGCCTTGGAAATGGGCAAGTGCTAGGCAAAGGGTTCCTGGCAGCAAGCCGCAGCAGTGCTGGGCCCTCGTATGTGTGCTCCATTAGTCTTTGGAGAAGGGCAGGGAAAAGCGACTGGAAGGCCCAGCCAGGCAGGACCGTAGGCCTGGAAGCATCAGGGTTTCCCTTTCTCACCTCCACCATTCCACTCTGTCCATCCAAAGCCCAGGAAAGACAGCAGGGGTTTTCCGACTTTACTAGACAAAAGTGTTGCAAATACAGCTGCAGAACCTATCTGGTATCACAGATGAAACGAGTCCCTGCGTTCATCACCTCCTGTAGTGCTCAAAGCAGCCTTGTAAGAGGTGACCCGGTCCCTACTTTAAGAAGGAAGCTGCCCACAGTCGTAGCTGTGAGGGCAGGACCCAGGTCTAACTGGAGTAGCCTCATCCTTCTCTGTTCACTCAGAGGCTTGGCCTAAAAGGCCTTTCCAAGTGTCCAACTGCCAAATAGCTGTGGGTCCTTCAGGCCCCTGACCTCTGTCTTCAGCTGGGGTGCCCATGCTCACTGTCCTGGCGGTCAGCACATGAAGCCCCTTGGAATGCAGGTGAACCTTGGGGCCGCGCTGCCTGCTAGTTCCCTGGAGTGTGTGCTGCTGGAAGATCAGCCTCTACTGTGACTCACCTGTCCCTTCCCCCACCACACTAGAGCCTGACCTGACACAGAGCAGACCTACAAGAGGGCACAGGACATCACTGTGGAGTCACTGAGAGACTTTGGCAGAGATCCTGGTTACCTGGTGTCTTTCAGAGTGGCCTAGTGAAAAGTGAAAAGCACAGGTTCCCAGCCATAGCCAGAACCCCTGGATTCCAGGAGTGCAGAGATAAAGGCTTCTGTGAGGGGAGGGCATGGAGTGCTTCAGTGCATGGCCTCTGGGGCCAAACGGCCACACACGTGCCCTTTGACTTGGACAAGTCATTTGATTGCTCTGTGCCTCAGTCTCCCCATTGTAAATGAGGATATAGTAGAAGCTACCTCATAAGGTTTCCACGAAATGCAACAAGTTAACAGGTACCCCATACTGAGACCAGTTTACACGTATAATGTGCTTAGACTAGGGTCTGACAAACGCATACACAGTTGTTCATCGTGTCCTGGCCTCAGGGGCCTAGAGTTTACCCGAGGGACTGACATGCAGCTGTGAGAGCATATACTCCCCAAGAGGAGACTGTTGACCTGACACAAGCTTGGATCTTGTGTTTTTGAAGCCACAGAGGCCCATTTTCAGACCCCGACAGCTTCTAATTGTAACTGGGGAAAGATTGCTCTTTGCTTTGGGAACAACATTTAAAAGTCACAGAAATCCTCTTTCCCAGCTGGAGGTTTTCACCCCTGAGCTCCGTTGTTCTGTTTGTAACTGTAAATGGTCATTCTCACTGGGAGCACTGTTGGGTCCAAGAACGTGAACTTGAGGACAAGGGAGGAGAGCCAGCCACCGGGAATGAGGTAGGCACTGTGTATGGCCATTGACAGGCACAGAGAGGGCTGGGGGCGGGGCAGGACAGGATCCTGGTCCCAGGGATGTGGGCCAGGTGGTTGGTCATCCTTGCACAAGGCAGCAGACCAGCCTGGGGAGCACCCTATGAGCCTGGGGAGCACCCTATGAGCCTGGGAGCACCCTATGCGTGGGCTTGTTGGGTGCGCCAGGCCAGCAGGCCACAGAGCAGGGGCCCTGTCCAACTGGAAGATTTTCTCTTCTGCACTGTAATCCCTCCTGCTGTTCTCAAACCTCTGGAAAAGTTTGTGTCTGGTGCTCTCCATGTTTTGGGAATCATGGAGCCACCTGTGGCAGTGGGGCAAGGAGGTGAGGAGCAGTAAAGTGTGAGAGATGGCAGACAGAAAAGGTGGCTCCAGAATGTGTGATGCAGCCAGCAGCAACGACAGTGTCAGCGGCTGGACCTGAAGCTGTCCTCAGAAATACTCAGGGGAGGGAACCAGGCAATGGTTGGCCCTTCTGGGGTCTCAGCCCATTACTCCTTGAGCATTAAAGGGAAGGATGGCATGGAAGGCTAGAGAACTGATGAGGTGAAGGGTGTAATCAGAATGGATTCAGCTGCAGAGTGAGGAAGGCCAGGACTCAGAGGGCTTCCCAGAGGTGACTCATGAGCAGAGTTTTGACGGATGAATAGGAGTTTGTCAGTGAACCAGATGAGGGATGTTATTCCTACTGCTCTCTTCAGTTGTCCCCCATCACACACCAGCTGGGAAATTTATGCAGGCCTTTAAGAGATCTCTGAATCCCAGATGAAGGTCTCTACCCACTTGGAGAGGTAGAATGTGCCTTTTCGAGTTGTCTGTAGGGAGGGACAGGTTTCTGGCTCCCCTGGCTCTGCTGCGCTGCATAAGTCTGGCACTGAACACCATTCTCAATCCCATCTCAGGCATTTCAGATTCAGTAGAGTGCTTATAGATTGCTTTTGTCAAAATATATGAATTCTCCTGGGGGCAGGGAGATTTATTCAGTCTTCCTCTTTGCCGAGTTGGCTCTTATTTGCTGTTACCTGCAAAAATATATTTCTTGGGCCCAGTTCCCAGAGGAGCGATGTTAGGTCATTACTCTGTGAATTGTTAGGCTGTAAAGGAGCCATTCCTCACTCACCCTTGCAGTGGTGGCTCAGCCCCTGGGTCACTTCGGGCCCTCCTATTATGATGGTCCGTCTGGTGTCCACCGATGATGGCTCTGCCTGCACAGGAAGTGGACACTTGGGAATTATTTGTGGGTGCACATTAACCACTTCTCCCCTGCCTCTGCTTTAATATATAATGCAACAGAACCAGCCACGGCAGAGGAAGGAGCAGAATAAGGCCGGCGTTCAGAGTTTGTCAGAAACTTTGAGTGTTTCTGCTGACGATCCCTCTAGGAGGAAGTCACTGGGTTTCCTGGCACCCATCTGCATTTTTTCCTCTTCCGAAATGTGTCAGGGTCTGCAGGCCACCAGGACCTAGGGATGCCACTCACACCCCTACCAACGTTGCCCGTTACTGGCGAGCTGTGAGCCAGCACTGCTCAGGGAAGTTGTCCAGGCCGGGCGCAGGGTCCTACAGCAGGTCAGGAATGGGGTTGCTTTCATCGTCAATATCCCCTCCCCTCCACAGCAGCCCCTCCCCAGTGATCAGCCCTCTGCACCCGCCCCTCCTCCATCAAAGCTGGCCTGAGCAGGGACTCCTGGCCTCAAAGCCTGACTAGGGTCCATGGAGAGACTCACTGAGCAATGAATTCCCCCCAGATGCTGATGACACCCCGTCCTCTCCAGGGATGTTCTGTGTTCAGTATTAGCACAGGCCTGTAGTCAAACCGGTGGTTCTCACGCAGAGCATTTTGCTCCTCCCACCCTCATTTCCATCTCAGAGCAATATGGCAATGTCTGGAAACATCTCTGCTTGTCATAACTCAGGAGAGGGAGGTTACTGGCATCAGTGAATGGAGGCTGGAGATGCGGAAGAACATCCACAAGGCATAGGACGGCCCCCACTGCAAGTAATTATCTTGGTCAAAGTGCCAATACTGCCAAGATTGGGAAACCCTGAGTTAGAAAGAGCTGATTCCAATCTGGCAACAAAGCTACCTTCTGTCCCTTCAGGGAGCATGAGCCTGGGAGGAGAAACAGCTGGAAGGCAGGATAGGGAAGGGACTTTTGCAGCTCCCTATCCCATCCTCAGTTTGCAAGATGGTCAGGGGCTCCTGTGGGCGCAGTGCCAGCCAGTAGCAGTTTCTGTAATGTTGAATGTCTCATACCTAGGCTGTCTGGCTTGCCACCTATGGCTATGGAGTAGCACTGAGGGCAGAAGTTTTACACTCATTTAATTTCGATTAGTTTCCAAGTAAGCATAAATAGCTGCAGGTTGCTAGTGGCTGCCCTATTGGGCAGTGCAGGTCTAGAGCCCTCAAATGGCCCCGTCATACCTGCTGGGAGATGTTGCATTCCCATGAGGTGCTAATGGCTGTTTGGGAAAAGTCCAGTCCTTCCCACAAGATTTCCATCTGAATGAGGTGGCAAAAATCCAAAGTTCCTGAGCAGGGACACCTGGGCGCTGCCTGTATGGTATGGTGTGAGCCGCTTGCCTGTTGCAGATTGTGTGGTGGTACCACGCAGCCCCAGACTCAGCAGCTCTGTCTGCAGAGCTTGGACCCAATTCTGTCCCCAAGAAGCCTAAAGAGCCGTCGGGGCTTTATGGAACATTCACTCCCAAGCCAGTCACAAAACGTTAACCACTGGAGCTGGGGAGGATAGCCTCTGGCCAGACGCAGGACTTCAGGGACGGGTGAAATGGGATCCCAATGTTGGTGTGTTAGAGGCTGACTCCAGCTCCCCACCACTGTCACCCCAGGGTGAGGACACTGAAATTTCCTCAGAAGTGTAAGGAGCCTGAGAAGTGACCTCCTGCTCCCCACCAGGCTGGGAGTCCAGACGTACAAATGGCAGTAAGACCCTCTCAGGCTCCATCTGAAACACAGATTTTTAGGAGACATAGATCATTTAGAAACTATTTTGTTTGTTTGTTTTCTTTCTTTTTTCTTTCTTTCTTTCTTTTTTTTTTGAGACAGAGTTTCGCTCTTGTTACCCAGGCTGGAGTGCAATGGCGCGATCTCGGCTCACCGCAACCTCTGCCTCCTGGGATCAGGCAATTCTCCTGCCTCAGCCTCCCGAGTAGCTGGGATTACAGGCACAGGCCACCATGCCCAGCTAATTTTTTGTGTTTTTAGTAGAGACGGGGTTTCACCATGTTGACCAGGATGGTCTCAATCTCTTGACCTCATGATCCACCCGCCTCGGCCTCCCAAAGTGCTGGGATTACAGGTGTGAGCCCCCGCACCCTGCCAGAAACTATTTTACCATTGTAATAAAATATTACTACTGACAAGGCAAGGGTTAAATCCCCAGGGGAGATTTGATTCTGGCAGATGAGTTGGGGGATTAGTTCAGGCTCTTCCTAAGGCATCTGCTACTACTCTTAATAATAATATATATGTATATATATATGTTCTTTGAGATGGAGTCTCGCTCTGTCATCAGGCTGGAGTGCAGTGGTGCAATCTCAGCTGTCTGCAACCTCCGCCTCCCGGGTTCAAGCAATTCTCCTGCTTCAGCCTCCCAAGTAGCTGGGACTACAGGTGTGCGCCACCATGCCCAGCTAATTTTTCTATTTTTAGTAGAGGCAGGGTTTCACCATGTTGGCCAGGATGGCCTCGATCTCTTGACCTTGTGATTTGCCCGCCTCGGCCTCCCAAAGGGCTGGGATTACAGGCATGAACCGCTGTGCCTGGCCCATAATAATTTTTAAATAGCAGATAGCATGGTGGCAGGCACCAGGAGTCCCAGCTACGCAGGAGGATGAGGCAGGGGGATTGATTGAGCCCAGGAGTTTGACATCAACCTAGGTAACATAGCAAGACCATGTTTCTGAAAGTAATTTTTTTTGACAGTCTCATTCTGTTGGAGTGTACTGGTGTGATCTCAGCTCACTGCAGCCTTGACCTCCCAGGCTCAAACAATCCTCTTGCCTCAGCCCTCCAAGTATCGAGGACTACGGGTATGTGCCACTACACCTGGCTAAGTTTTGCATTTTTTGTAGAAATGAGGTTTTGCCATGTTGCTCAGGCTGGTTTCCAGCTCCTGAGCTCAAGCAATCCATCTGCCTTGGCCATCCAAAGCGCTGGGATTATAGGCATGTGCCGCTGTGCCTTTCCTAAAAAAACTGTTTTTCATCAGCCAGGTGTCACGGTTGTGCCTGTAGTCTCAGCTCCCAGCTACTTGGGAGGTTGAGGCAGGAGGATCGCTTGATCCCAGGAGTTTGAGCCTGCAGGGAGCTCTAATTGTACCATTGAACTCTAGCCTGGGCAGCAGAGCAAGACCCTGTCTCAAAACAAATAAGCAAAATAAAATGTTCGTGGAAATAAACAGATTTCTGCGCGGTGTTAAGGAAAAAACTTATTCAACAACACTTGTTCAAGCTCAGTGAGGAAGACTTTATTCAGGACCGTTGCAAGAGGTAGAGGGACCACTGCCACAGGGCCATGTGGTGGTGGGATTGAGCTCAACTCCAAAAGCAGCACAGGCGAGCGGGGATGTATAGCCAAGGAGCCGGGTGGGGTTAGCAGACGGAAAAGTACTAAGAGGCAAATTCAGGGGTAAGGGAGATTCTGGCAAAACCCAGCCAACAGGATTCTTGCTGAAGGCAGGCCAAGGTGATCAGACATCACCTGGGGAAGGAGGAACCCAACTGAATGTGAAGGGGGAGTATATATTGAGCGGGGGTTCTTGCTAAAGTGGGTTGGTGGGGTTCTTCCTAAAACTGGATTTTATTCTTCCTAAAACTCTAGGCCTCTAAAAATGGGCCTAGAGAAGGTTCAGGAGCTGGACTGAAGTTTGGTTAAGCAAAGGTTCTTTGTCAATTGCTAATTTCCCTACTGCCTTTATTGTCTTTGGTCAAATATCACTTTATGTAAGCAGTTGGCCGTGTCCACCCCCGCCCCTCGGATGCCTGAGTCCCTGCCTTGCCCTGTTTGTTTTTCCCAGAGCACGTCTCCTGCCGTAAATCCCTCTAGAACATACTTATTTACTCAGTGGATTTCTGTTGTCTGCCTTGCCCCACCAGCACCCAAGCTTGATGAGGGTGAGGCTTTGGCCTGTTTTGTCCCCTTCAGGAGCCTAAGTGTTAACAGTCAGGCTTTGGCCTATTTTGTCCCCTTCAGGAGCCTAAGTGTTAACAGTCACACCAAGAGTCAGACCTGGCTTTTGTCATACCAGGAGGAGGAGCCGAGCTTCAGTGACCTCCCCAGGGTGACACAGCCACTGTGCAGGAGTGGAGCCCCTGTGCCCGCCCCTGCCTACAAGTCTCCTGTCTCCAGTCCCCTTGCAGGAGCAGCACAGTCACAACCATGGCACTCACCAGGGGCCTGGCAGCAAAGTCACACATACCTCCCCTCCCAAAGAGATTTTTGAGCTTCCAGGCAAAGGTAAGGATGTTGAAACTACTAGACCTCCTTATCCAACAGAACATAACCTGAAAAAGCCACATGAACAGAACATAGCTGTGAAACAAGAACAGGAATCAATGAGAAAAGAAGATTCTAATTACAGAACCCTGAATCTACTCACAACCTTCCCCAGGAAGCATCTTTTAAGTTGGGTAAGCCCAAGTTCATTTCCAAACACTGACTCAAAGGAGGTTTCCAGAGCAGAGAATTCTAGAATGTTTCTTGATAATCCAATCTGGGTCACTCTTAGAAAAGATTTTAAGTCTACTTCTCACCTATCTCTGTAGAAAGCAAGGAGAGAGGGAGTAAGTCCAGGAGACATGAATAGGGAGAGGAAAACGTGCTATCTGTTGAGATATTTCAAAGGGACACCCATTTCCACCTACATGTTCCAGTTGTTGCACTGTATACAATGTTGCCCAGAAACTTCATGGCTTGGAGCAACCCTCTTAATATGCTCATGGATTCTGTTGGTCAGGGCCCAGCAGGGGATGGCTCAGCTCTGCTCCATGCTGTCTGGACCTCAGCTGGGAAGACTCCATGCCGGTACTTGAGCTGGAGCTGCTGAGCCGCACATCTTCCCGTGGGTCATCTGTGACACTTGGGCATCCTCCCAGCGTGGCCACCGTAGGGGTGCTCAGACTTCATCCTTGGCAGCTCAGGGATACAAAAGCTAGGTGACCCAGCAAACAAGCAGAAGCCTAAAAGATGTTTCAAATAGTCCTAGGCTTGGAAGTTACTCTGTGTCACATCTGACATACTGTTTGGCTGACAAGTTAGTCACACAAGACCATCCAGATTCAAGCTCCAGGGGGTATAGATCACTTGAAGAATCTGTAATCATACAAATGAAGAACAAATGGCTCTGAATCAAGTCACTCCATTAAAGGTCTTTAGTCTTTTATTGTTTACTCATAATGTGAAAAATTATTTTATTTTTTAAAATTGTGTTAAAACATATGTAGCATAAAATTTACCATTTTAATTATTTTTGGGGGTGGGGGGCAGGGGATGGAGTCTCACTCTATTGCCCACGCTGGAGTGCAGTGGTGCAATCTCAGCTCACTGAAACCTTTGCCTCCCAAGTAGCTGGTTCAAGCAATTCTCCTGCCTCAGCCTCCCAAGTAGCTGGGATTACAGGCGCCCAGCACCACACCAGGCTAACTTTTTAATTTTATTAGAGATGGGGGTCTCACCATGTAGGCCAGGCTGGTTTCAAACTCCTGACCTCAAGTGATCCACCCACCTTAGCCTCCCAAAGTGCTAGGATTACAGGTATGAGTCACCGTACCTGGCCCATTTTAATTATTTAAAGCTGTACAGTTCAGTGGCGTTAAGCACATTCCCATTGTTATGGCACCATGGCCACCATCCATCTTTCATCCTGTACAACCGATGCTCTGCGTCCACTGAACAGCAACGGAGATGGGGAGTTCCCATCTCCCCAGGCCCCAGCAACTGCCATTCTACTTTCTGTCTCCATGATTTTAACTACTTTAGGATCCTCTGATAAGTGGAATGAGGCAGTCTATGTTCTTTTGAGACTGCCTTATCTCACTCAGCATATGGCCTCGAGGGTCTATGTTCTAGCAAGTTTCAGAAGTTGTTTCTTTCTAAGGCTGAATAACATTCCATTGTATGGAGAGGCCTCCTTGAGTTTCTCCACTCAACCGGTGATGGCACTTGGGTTGCTGCACCTGTTGGACATTATGAATAATGCTGCTATGAACATCAGTGTGCAACATCTCTTCTACCTCTATTTTCAATTCTTTTGGGTATATTCTCAGAAGTGGAATTGCTGGATCATATGGTAATTCTCTTTCAATTTTTATTTTTATTTTTTGAGACAGGAGCCCTCTCTGTTGCCCAGGCTGGGGTGCAGTGGCATGATCCCGGCTCACTCTAGCCTCTACCTCCTGGGCTCAGGTGATTCTCCCACCTCAGGCTCCCAGGGAGCTGGGACTACAGGCATGTACCAAAATGCTTGACTAATTTTTTTGTATTTTTAGTAGAGATGGGTTTTCGCCATGTTGCTCAAGCTGGTCTCAAACTCCTGGGCTCAAGTGATCTGCACGCCTCAGCCTCCCAAAGTGCTGGGATTACAGGTGTGAGCCACCACACCTGACGGCAATTCTATTTTCACTATTTTGGGGAATAGCCACACAGTTTCCATAGCAACTGCACCATTTTACATTTCTACCTACGGTGCACACCAGGTCCAGTTTCCCTCCATCCTTGCCAGCTTGTGTTATTTCCTGCTTTTTTGATGTTAGCCATCTTAATTGGTGTGAGTGATTAAATGTATTTTACTTATATTTGATCCTGAGAATTTGAGATACCTGCTATGATGATAACCCCAAGTTTTACAAAAAAGAAAACTAAAGAGAAGAGAAGCTGGTAAGTGGTGCTGCCGGAGTTCAGACCCCAGACCTGCTCATCACCACTCTCTCTTAGTGGGGGCTGCGTGGAACTGAGGAGTCCTCAAAATTCTCCAGTTCTTCTGGGAAGCCCCTCCTTCCCTTCCCCCAGCCCCCGTTCCATCTTTCTTGTCTCGCCTGGCCACCCAACCTATCTGAATTCACTAACCCGGAACCAGATTCTAATGAGACTCAGTGAAGGCCATGCCAACGTAACCAGCCAAGGGAAGCAATACAGTGAGTAAAACAAGAGTCCTGAGGCTATAAATCAGATGTTGGGGTTGAAGCCCTGAGTCTCAATGTGAGATTGCAGGCATTTACCCAAGGGACTTAACCACTCTGGAGCTCAATTTGCTCTTCTGCAAAATGGGAGGATGCAAGGGAGTGGTGGGACCACAGGGAGATAAAATGAAGTCTGAAATAACATGCAACGTGAGCCTTGTTGTTCGCAGCATGTCATTTAGCTGTCGTTTTGGGATGTTTTCTCTTAGAGGCTCCAGCTTATCCCTCTGCACTCCTGGCTGCTTTTTGCCACTGGGCTGAGTCGCAGCTGCGTTTCTGATACCATCACAGAAGGGGAAAGCCAAACAGTTCCTGTCATTTCTGCTTTTAGGAGAACACAAAGTATGCTACGCAGAGCCTTGGGATGCAGATGGCTGGCCCTCTGATTCCGCCCCTGCCACCGAGCAGCATGCACTACTCAGCTTGGTCTCCTCGGCCACAAAATAGGCTTCCAAATGCCGGCTTGCTGCGCTGCTGCAGGTGGAATCTTCTCACAGTTGTCTGGAGCCCAGCACTGTGTCTGGAATGCTATAGATGCTCAATAAATGCTGGGTTTTTCCCCTGGTACAGAAAGAGGGCCAGGAAATATGAGGCTGAGCTGAGAATGCATTGCTCCCTCTGAGGTCAGATCCCCGCCCGCTGTTTTTGCGGTCCCGACCATTGCTGTCAGAGGATGGCAGTGGAGCCACTCTATTCTTAACTCCACTCTTCCACCTGGTGGCAGATTGGCAAAATGCACTTTTGGAGTTGGGGTCCAATTTCAATGCCCTGCTCAGAGCAATTTGAAGACTGGAGCCAAGTGTCGCTCTGTTCCACCCTCTCACTGTGCACCCACTTAGTTATTTCAATTGTCGTTCAGGACTCTTCTCTTTCCCCAAGCCCCCCAGAAAGCACCCCAGTGGAATAGACACAGCTGAGGGACAGGAAGATTTGGAGTGTTCTTCCCCAGTGGGCTTTCTGTGCCCAGAACTCAGGAGGATGGGAGAAGAGAGAAGGGAAGACACGGGCCACTTGGACTGAAGGAGTAAGAAACCTGGGTCTTCTGGGGGCTGACGGGTCTCCATGGGGGCTCTGCTCACTCTCTTACTCCCTTAGGAGAGGCGACTGCCTTCCTTGGAGGTCTGGATTTGGAGGCTTCTCCACAAGATCACAGGAGCTCTGCCAACTCCCCAACATATCCAATGGGTCCTAGGCTTTTTATGCCCTAGAACAGAAGTTGGGGGGCTTGGACACCTTGTGGAGTGATGGGACACTCTCTCCTCTTAGAAACAGGTGACCCTCCAAGAGGGACCGGCAGTGGAACACTGTCAGGGGCGCTTTGGGGTCTTGTCTGGAATGCATGCTGTTACCTAATAAGCCTGGGGCATTCTGGGGTGCCCATCTGGGAGCTTTTGGACCTGAGCCAAAAAGTCTCTGTTGTTGACTCAGGTCCAAAAGCTATGGTTTACCTGGTGGGATCTTCCTTTTGGACAGTAGGTGGTGAGAAGAACAGTGTGAGGACGTCAGCGCCACCAGCCGTGGTTGGGAGCAGGAGACAGGGAGCTTTGCATGTGCTCTCCAGACTGTCCCCACCTTCTTTCATGTGTGATACCTGTGCCCTGAGTCAGAGTACCGACTGGAAGGCCTTCCCCCTGCCCCTGCCACTGGATCAGGCAGGAGTGTGGGTGTGGGGGGAGACTCTGGAGGAGTATCCTCAAACCTGACACCCTGGTACAGCCCAAGGAAGAAGGGCTGATCGTGGCTCCTCTGCCCACCTGAGCCCACTCAGCATCAAACGCCCTTTCCAGGCAGGCTGGAGAGCACCTCCCCACCGGGATGTCTTATTAATGAAATCAACGCCATTACCGAGGATGACATTACCAAATGCTGCTGCCACTTCTGGGAGCTGCTGCTCAGGAAACAGAGGAAGGGTGGACTTTTCCCAAAACTCATGGTGAACAGTTTCAAACATCCAGAAAAATTGAAACAACTGGTTTATGTCACTTAAATTCTACAATTCTGAATATTTTGCTACAAAATTAGCAGGGTATGGTGGCGCAGGCCTGTAATCCCAGCTGCTCGGGAGGCTGAGGCAGTAGAATTGCTTGAACCCAGGAGGCGGAGGTTGCAGTGAGCTGAGATCATGCCATTGCACGCTGGACTGGGCAACAAGAATGAAACTCTGTCTCAAAAAAAAAAAAAATCTTTTGCCATGCTTCCTTCCTTTCTACCTCTTTCCATAGATGTAATACAGATGTACATAGATCCACACACACATAAATGCACACACGTTTTTATGTGTGTGGGTCAGTTTGAAAGTTGCTGATTTGGTGACATTTCACGCCCTTTAACAGATGTCTCCTAAGAATAGGGATGCTCTTCTGTATCCATGGGACCGTTGTCGTATTTAAGAAAGTTAACAACAATTCAGTAAAATCTGATATTCAGTCCATTTTCACATTTTCAGAGTTATGACCTAAATGTCTTCAATGGCTGATTTTTTTAACAGGGTCTGATCAAGATCACATATTACATTTGCCAGTTACGGCCCTGTATCTTTAGTCTCTTTTAACTTAGAAGGGTTGAGTCAGGGCTGGGTGTGGTGGCTCATGCCTGTAATCCCAGCACTTTGGGAGGCCAAGGCCGACAGATCACCTGAGGTCAGGAGTTTGAGACTAGCAGACCAACGTGGTGAAACCCTGTCTCTACTAAAAATACAAAAATTAGCTTGATACTCTCAAAAGTAAAAAAATTTTAAAAAGGAAAAAAAATTAGAAGAGTTCTCTAGCTTTTTTTTTTTTTTTTAGTCTTCCTGCCGTTGACATTTTCAGAGCATGCAGGTCAGTTGTTCTGGAGACGTTCTCTGACTTTGGCTCTGCGGGGTCTTTCTCCTTCATGACTAGAATCAGGTTTTCTGCACAAATCCCATGTGGGGAACATGGGATCCTTCTTGGTACATGGCTTCAGAGGCACATGAGGCCAGCTTGTTGCCCTAACAGTGATGCTGGGTGACACCCCCGGTTAGGGCAATGGCAGGCAGATCGGTACTGTTTCTGACGGCCTCATGGCCCCAGCTTCAGTCAGTGGGATCCCATCAGACAACCTCCCATCAACCTTCAATAACACCCTTGTTTCTGGCACCAGACAGCCAAGATTTGCCTCGTCTCTTCCAGCCCAGACTTGGAACCAGCCATTTCTCCAGGGAGGCCTGGTTCTTCGAGTTGAGAAGGGTATTTAAAAGATTGGGGCTGCGTGCGGTGGCTCACGCCTGTAATCCCAGCACTTTGAAACCGAGGCAGGTAGATCACGAGGTCAGGAGTTCCAGACCAGCCTGGCTAAGACGGTGAAACCTTGTCTCTACTAAAAATACAAAAATTAGCCGGGGGTGGTGGCATACACCCATAATCCTAGCTACTCAGGAGGCTGAGGCAGGAGAATCGCTTGAACCCGGGAGGCAAAGGTTGCATGCCACTGTACTCCAGCCTGGGTAACAGAGCAAGACTCCGTCTCAAAAAAAAATCTAAGATTGGGACCTAATTTAACTCAGGAGTGGACAAGGATGCCAGGAAGAGAGTGTGAGATCCAGGGCAGAGGCACAGTCGGAGGTGTTGGCTGATTGTCCGAAACTGGGGTCTGAGCAGGTCCGGCGTTGCTGGGAGAGCTGACAGGTGTCACCTTTGGGATTTTTCCTGACTTCAAAGTAGGTGACTCCATAGGGTCTGTGGCAAGATGCCTAAGTGGTTAACTTCCTAGCAGGGCTGGGAAAAAGGCTCTGGGGTGCTGTGAGGTTGAGAACTTGGTGCAGAGGAAATTGTGGGCCTACACCGCTCAGTCAGCCTCTAAGATGAGTGGGCTGCACACAAACACCCCTTCCCAGACAGTGCTAGAGCTGGGAGTGGGGTAGGGAGAAAGTCAAGGGCCAGTCAGAGAAGGAGGGGTGAGATGGTGCCCCTGTGGGATCCCTGCAGCTGGGAACCCCCCCCCCATGAAGACACATCAAAACAAGCCCGAGGCCAGGATAATCTCAGCAC
The DNA here is from genome assembly GCF_049354715.1 of Callithrix jacchus. Taxonomy (NCBI): domain Eukaryota; kingdom Metazoa; phylum Chordata; class Mammalia; order Primates; family Cebidae; genus Callithrix; species Callithrix jacchus. The sequence goes on along the minus strand of NC_133507.1, from coordinate 105,263,218 downwards.
TTTGGGATCTCCTGATGTCAGGAGTTTGAGACCATTCTGACCAACATGGTGAAACCCCGTCTCTACCAAAAATATAAAAATTAGCCAGGCGGGCACCTGTAATCCCTGCTACTTGGGAGGCTGAGGCAGGAGAATCGCTTGAAACTGGGAGGTGGAGGTTAGAGTGAGCCAAGATCATGCCACTGTACTCTAGCCTGGGTGACAGAGTGAGACTCTGTCTCAAAAACAAAACAAAACCCCACAAACCTGAGCATTACCAGCAGCTTCTTAGGACTCCCAAGAGCAGGTGGGAGCCAAGAATTCTCCAAGGAGGGGAAGAGGCCCCAGGCCCCCACAAACCGGGCTCCACTTTGATCTGTCACAGCTGGTGTTGCCCAGTGCAGCAGAAGGGCCAGCAGAGAGGAGCACATTTACAATGAGCAGTGCACCTTGGAGGCTGTTTTGTATCTTTGCACAGAGAGGCGTCTCAAGCTTCTTTATGGCTGCAGCCTTCCATTATGTGGATTTACCAAATATTATCCAATTTTATCCAACCAGCACCCTATTGATGGCTATTGAGGCTGCTCCTAGAGTTTTTTGCGATTATAAACTGTACTCTGGTGAATATTCTTGTACATGGGTTTTTGTGCATTCATAAGAGTTTGTCTTGGGATACGTTCCTAGAAGTCAAAATGCTGATTCAAAGGCATGTTTAATTCAGTTCCTCAAGCTGCCTTCCACAGAGGTTGAACCACTTTCCTACTCCTGTTGGCAACATAAGTGAATGCTTGGTTTGGGAGGCTGGTGGAGTAAACATGTTGTGGTCCCTACCAAGATGGCTGCCGTGCTGGGTGAGCACACTAGCTGTGCACAGAGTTCATTCTTGTTACAGATCAGGTCTCAGGCACAGAGGCACAGGTGCCCTTCCTGGCAGCTGCTTCCAACAGCAGTGCCCCAGCAGCTGCCACTCCCTCCTGACATGGTTAAGAATGCAGGGCAAGGCAGGCCGGGTGGGCTGTCGGCAAGTTGAGGGAGGCAATCAAGGCAGAAGTCGAGTGCTCCTGGGCTGGAAGCCTGGAATAAACAGGAATGATTGCTGGGATGAGGAGCCTCGCGCGGGCAGGGGTGTCATGTTTTCGATGTAACCGTCATGGAAATGTATGTAATCAGAACAGCTAATGATAACACTATGCAATTTTTGTCTCCCAGTGACTCCAAACCCACGCTGGGGGCCAATTCTTTGCCTAGCCCTTTGTGAATTTCAGGGCATTTCCCCATGACTTTACTTGTCACCCTTAGGTAATAAAAAGTACTTTTGTTCCCTTAAGTTACACAAGACAGACCCAGTTCGGCATAAATGCGTTCAGTTTAGTGTAATGAGTAAAACTTTCATTAATGGGCTGCTTCTCCACCCCCAGCCTGACACACTGGCCTCCCGGAGGTAGGTGGGAGCAGAGCTGCTGCTCTCCTTCCTCTAGGAGCCCCTTGCTCGCATCCGCCACCTTGTCACCCGCTGTGCTCTGTGGTGAGACTGAAGGGAGGAGAGGTGCTCTTAGGTGAACCACGACGCTCCACTGTTGATCTGTAAAAATGGCAATTTCGTATGGTCTGAACCACTCCTGCCACAGTCATGCAAAACTGGATATTCTAAAGGAAACCACTCTGGATTGATACAGTGTGGAATTCAGTTGTTCTGGGATTATTCTACCACAAACACTAAATTTAATGTCAAGGGCATTTTGGTGGTCTGGTAGATGGGCTGAGGATGTAATGGAACATCAGAACCGCCCCCCCAATGCTGTGTGTAAGGCGGTCACATGAGGGGCTGGCGGGGAGAAGACCCTGCAGCAGGAAGACCAGTAGAACCTTGCAAAGCCTCTGCTTCAAGCCCGCCTTAAAGGGGAACATGGCCCTGTTCTCATGGTGTGGTGTCACCACGTGGCTAGAGAATTCCAACGGCCTCCTCCTCCTCTGGGTCATCCCTTCAACTAAGTAAGGATTTAATTCTTAGAACTAAAGGATGGTTAAGCCCATAGCATGGGGCTTGGTGTATAACAAGAGCTCGATGAGCCTAGCTACCCACTATGTTTCTGGTGATGGTTTCTAGATACATTCTAAATTTCTCCCAGGCTTGAATCAGGGAGGATAGAGTGACAGACATGGGCTTAATGTAAAGAAAAATGTTCTCCCAATCAGAGCTTGCTGAGATGGGAAAGGCTACTCCACAGAACAGAGCATCCACCATTGCTGGATGAATGGAGCCCTGCTGCTTTCTGTGTGGAAATGCTACAATAAATGCTTTCTATCTGTTACCTTAGCTTGTTCTTCCTACAACCTTCAGGCATACAAAGACGGCACAGCTTGAAAGTAATGAGCTGGGGTTCCAATCCAAAGCCATCAATAAGGCACCACCCTTCCCACACAAATGGCAACACGAAGATCTGTGAACGGCACAAGACAACCTATGGCCACCCAGAATAAACACGACAGAACATTACCCAGAGTTCCTTTTAGAGGTGGTGTGGCCCAGTGGCTCAGCGGAATGTAAGCGGAGGTGTACCCGTTAGTCCCTGCTCCGAATGTGGCACTCATGACTTACATGCATTTTTAAAATAATTTCTCTGGGATATATGTGTCTCCAAAGAATGCAGAGTATTGTTTTCGCTTTTTGTTTTGTTTTGTTTTTAGAGACAGATTCTCCTGTGTTACCCAGGCTTGTCTTGAGCACCTGACCTCAAGTGATCCTCCTGCCTCAACGTCTGAGTAACCGGGATAATAGGCCTGTGCCACTATGCCTGGCCGCTTGGCCTGCTTTTAATTTTATATAAGCAGCACAGCATTGGTTCTCCTGCAGCTTGCCTCAGATTGTGTCTGTGAGCACCTGCCTTGCGGGAGTGTGAAAATCTGGCTCATTCATTCATTCATGCAATGCTGCTGTATGGCATTGTGTGTGGGAACACAGCACAGTGTATTCCTTCATTCTACTGATGTGGTCATTTAGGTTAGAGCCAACATTTTGCTCTTACAAACAAGGAAGCTCTGAATATCTGGGCACTTGTCTGCCAGTGAGCACATGAGAGGGTTTTGCTAAGGTGTTAGCAGATGTGCATCTTCAGCTACTCCAAAATGTGCCAAGGCTTTGTAAAGCAGTTGCACTAATTACCCTCCCACTAGGGGGCGCACGAATCCCCTCCTCCCAGGGCCTCCTCTTCCATCCTGGGTATTGCCAGACTTGGGGTGGGTTATTTATACTCCTGATACGTTGAACACAATGTAAAATTCCTATACGGTGAGACTGGATAAGTAAATTACAACTCTCTATGATGAAACACTGGGCAGCCATGAACAGGATGCTGTTTTACAGGAATGTCTGACGACAGGGACGCTGATCTTAATCATGGCAGGGAAAAGCTTGAGGAGTCTTGTGAGCAGCCTGTGAAATGATAATCAAAGAATGGGGTGTGGCAGGTGGGACTGTCGTGACGAGGACTTTTATGTTCTTCTTCATCTTTTGTATTATCCAAGTTTTTCACAGATGGCCTCATCCTGTTTTGTTATCAGAATAAAACGGTAGAAATGATGATAATTTTAAAACAGCAGCCCCAGATGGCTTGGGAGACAGGATGGAGAGCCCGATGGGCTGGTCAGAGGGAAGTGCTGAATGGAGGGGGAGTGGGGTGAGGGGGCAGGCTCCTGGTGGGCGAGTACAGGAAGCTGCACAGTGGCGGTGAGGCGGTGGGCTTTGCGCCACTCCCGCTCTGTGTTGGCAAGCCTGGGCCCTGGGCAGGGGCGGTCACCATGTGGGTCAGTTTCCTCAACTGTGACCTGGTCACAGAGATGGTGCTGACCTCGTGGGCTGTGGTGGGCTGATAGGATGCTGAGAGACAGGAACTCCAATGCAGATCACCCACTCCAGGGGCACAGCCTTCCACCCGGCCCTCCACAGGACAGAGGACAGTTGGGGCCTTGGAACACCATTGTGGCCGAATGCTAGGAAGGGATTTCAGCACTCTTTGTGGAGGGATATGAGAAGCCGAGCATGCAGGGATCTGATGTGTATCGGAGGAGTGAGGCTCTGGAAATGGACTCCTCCCCATGCCCTCGGGGGCTCTGCTGCTTTCTCAGCAGACAGAGCCTTGGAGAGCCTGCCATTGCAGCATCCATCAACATCTGCCAAGCACCTCTGTGGGCCAGGCCCTACTCTGGGTGTGGCCATGGAACATGGACCAAAGAGACTTGAAGATCCCTGTCAGGCTGGCACTGCAAGAGGGGGCTGAGGCTTCGGGAGAGGCTGGGGTCTCGGGGGAGGCTGCCTTTGCTTGCTTGTGGCCCCAGTGAGATTTGGAAAGCTCTGTGCCCTGCAACATCTGCCTGGGCCTTCTCCAGCCCTCAGCTGGGATTCCTGCTGCCTGCGTCATACTCCCAGCCGCCTCCCTGTGTATAAAATGCAGGTTACCTGGGATCTTAAGACCTGAAAGCTGATCTTATTCCTGGCCTTGGCCATGGATGGTGACTGAGTCCAGGATGATCAATGGGAATAGAGGCCCTGGGACCCAACACATCCCTGCAGCCTCTCCCCTAGCCCCTATCCTGTGTGTGGTTGCCATGCTGGGGCCTGTGGCGGGAGAGACGGGAAAGGTGCTGTCACACTGGGGTATACAATCTCGCCTCTGACCAGGCTTGGACCAGCATGGCTTAGCTTCTGCTCTGCCTTCCAGCTATATGACCCATAAGACCTCCGTCATTGGTGCTGCCGGTCTTTCTGTTGGCTGAGCGGTGACTCCTTTTAGGAGGAATGTCCTGGAACGTTTCATGAGTTAACAACCAAATGAATAACAAGTCAGCGTTTATAAAGTGAACATTCTCACTTAAAAAAAAATGCTGCCTGGTTTTATTCAACAGAGCATTCGTGACGTAGTTTTTTTCCCCCTAGAAAATGACAATTTATAGCTCAATATAAGTGAAGCACATCAGCTGTGAAAGAAATAAAGAGCCAGATAGACCGAATGCTGGGCCATGTTTTGATCGTCAGCTGTAAATATGAAGGTTGGGAAACAGTGTGTGTAAAGTGAGCCTTTTTAAAATTTGCTGTTCTGGGCAATGGGTGGAGATTTTGGCAGGATGGATAGTGCAATCCAGTTCATTTATGCTACGCTTCTGATTCTCCTAAAACACGCTAGTCTCCAGACCATGGAGAAGAAACTGATTGTAACTGAATTGCTCAGCAGTCAGGCCTGGATGTGTAAGGAGCTGGGACAGAAAGAAAAGATTAAAGGACCTAACTCACCAAAGAAGATATGGAGTTCCCAATTCTGAGATGTTAGAGGCAGAGGCCGTGGCAGGCGGAATTCTGAGATCGCCTTGCCACAGTCCCAGGTACACATGCCCTGTGTGATCCCCTCCCCTGGAGTGTGGGCAGGACTGTGACTATTATGGGATTTCCTCCTGTGATTAGGCTACATTATATGACAATGGCAAAGAGATCTCACAGATGTCATTAAAGTTGACTTTGAGTTCATCAAGTGGTAGACTGTCTAAGGTGGGCCTGATCTAACCAGGTAAGCACTGAAAAGGGAGTGGCCGGGAAGGAAGAGCTCTGAAGCCAGGGAGACCATCCAGCCGGCTGTGAAGAACAGAGATGCCCTGTGGTCGTGGTGGGGGCATGTCGTGGAAACTGAGTGGCCCCAACCACCGATTACCAAAACCCATCCCTAACCTCACAACGCTGCACGTCTTCTCTCCCGGACCTGGCTAGCCCCATGAAATACTTGCTCCCATCTCCAGCAGCCGGGAGGAAGCTGGAAGCAAGGACAGGTGGGAGCTAGCTGGCCGGACAAGGCTAGGGTAGGCGTCCACAGCAGAGGGAGAAAAAAACGCCAAAACCAGTTTCATTAGCAGTACCCATGCCTCTGTCCCCACCAGATATGTTCATTTCACAGTATCACCCTTCTGGTGGCTCACTTGCGGTTTTCCTGCTTTGCACGTATATGCCACAATTGTAAAATATTTTGACAGTTGTTTTTCAGGATTATTGGTTTCCCTTGCAGTCCTGGTCATTTCAGAATCTAAACACACTGATCTGAGGGGGGCATCATACACTCCCAGAGGAGCCGGAAGCTCCAGAACACAGGGCAGGCCAAGAACCCTGAGGCAGGGCCAGAGAAAAGATGCCGGGAGGCAACCACAGTTTTTCTGTGATCCTCTGATGGCCCAGCTTGGGTTGGTGAAGGAGACAGAAAGGAAGGGTGCTTTAAGCTGTTATAAACCAAAAACTCTTCTCAAGGCTTCAGCCCAAAGCAACGTGACCAGAATATTGACCAAAAAAAAAGGATAAATATACAACTAAAAATTAGAATTTACCAGCCGGGCATGGTGGCTCATGCCTGTAATCCCAGCACTTTGGGAGACTGAGGCAGGCAGATCATGAGGTCAGGAGTTCGAGACCAGACTGACCAGTATGGTGAAACCCTGTCTCTACTAAGAGTAAAAAAATTAGCCAGGAGTGGTGGTGTGTGCCTGTAATCCCAGCTACTTAGGAGACTGAGGCAGGAGAAAGCTTGAACCTGGGAGGTGGGGGTTGCAGTGAGCTGAGATTGTGCCACTGCATTCCAGCCTGGATGACAGAGCAAGACTTCATCTTAAAAAAAAAAAGAAAAAAGAAAAAAGGAATCTACCACAGTGCAATGATTAGAAAGCAGATGAGAAATAAGTGAATTAGATTGTAAGTTACAAATAGTTCTGGGAATGCCAACTTTTGGAGATGCCTGGAGAGCTTTTCAATTTTTGCCCCTTATGGATTGGGATCCATAAACCCCTATCCAAAACTCATGGGGCCAGCTGTGGTTTGGAACATAGAATGTTCAGATTTTAAACAACACTGCCCATCACAGAACACCCTCAGTGGGGCCTGGGGAGCACCGCTCATCAAACCCACCAAGCTTTCTCCACCACGATGAAAGACCTCCCACAAAGCGGGATGAATCAGACCAGAAGTGGCTGCAGTTTGGGGCAGGGTGGCTGTGTCCACTGAATGATTTCCTTTAAAAATTGTTTTTCTTTAAAAATCAGAATTTTGGGGGAGCTTTTTGGATTTCAGTATTGAGGACGAGGAGCTGAATATCAGGAACAGAGGATAAGTTGACTTGTACCTCTCCAAGGTCTGACGCTACCAGAGCTAGAGCTGGAACACTTGCTCAGCACAGATTAGTATCTGCAATTCACAAAACAAATTTACCTGTGGGGGTCTCATCTGATCATTCACCAGGTGGAGCAGGGCAGAAACCCTGAACGGGTGTCTGGGGCCGTAGGTTTTCAGCCTCTCACTGTGCCTGCAGTCCCTCCTTGTTCCCCTGCGTGACCTCTGCCACACACCTCGGCCCACGTGGCTTCCTTTGCTGTGGACGTCTGTCCTGGCCTTGCCCAGCCAGGGAGCTCCCTGAATCCCTCAGAGGAGCAGCTTCTCCCTGCTGCTCAGGATCTCAGCAGGTGCTGGATAGGGACAGCCAGGTCCTGAAGAGAAAGGGTGGAAGGTTGTGAGATCCCCAAGATGGGTCTGGCTGGTGGGTGGACTATGAGCTCAAACTCCCCTCCCAGGCAGTTCATGTAGGCTTAGGTGGAGGAGACTGAGCTGTAGGGTGTGGTTGGCTTGTACGCCGGGTCACCTGCCTTCTTGCCTTTGTTAAGCAAGTGTACTCTCGCTACCACAGCCCTCTGAAAGCCACTGGCCATCTCATCCATTTCTAATAAGGTATAATTGTGGACAGGAAAGGGGACCTGGAGGCTTATAAGGAAAGGAAACTGCAGATCTGGCTTTGCAATTGGGGCCCACTTTCACTGGCTGCACCCCTTGGGATAAGCCCAGCCCAATCCTCAATAGCTAGCAGTGACCCATTTGGCTGGGTCCTGGGCAGCTCCCCTAACCTTCCCTTGCTGGGTGCATCTGCAGAGGCCTGGACAACCCCTCAGGGCACATTCCAGGCCCTGTTCAGGCAGACCTGGCCCCACACTGAGTCGGACCTGCTCCCATCCTGCTGAGCCTTCACTGATGCTGTTTGGTGTGGAAGCAACAGACTGCAGCCCTCAGCTAAAAATATGAACAAAGAAAGCACCAGACCAAGCACAGCAGCCAGGGCTGGTGCTGGGCTGAGGACAGGTACCCAGTGACTCCAGGGAGCTCCTTCTGTAAGTTCAACACTGCACTCGGTGGTGAGGGTCATGTGTGAGGCAGGCCCATGACTGAGTGGCAGCAGGAAGGAACAAGAGCCATACGCTGTGAAGCCTGTGCCCAAGTGGAGGGGCTGGGCTTCCACGTGGAAACAGCTGGGCTGACCATGGGTGGAAGAATCGGTGGTGGCTGATTCTTTATGATCACCCTCCAACTGTCCGGTAATGGAGGGCCTATTATTGTTATTTATTTTACTATTATTTTTAGGGATGAGGTCTTACTCTGTTGCCTTGGCTGAAGTACAGTGGCATGATCATAGCTCACTACAGCCTCAGACTCCTGAGCTCAAGTGATCCTCCTGCCTCAGCCTCTCTGGTAGCTGGGACTACAGGTGTGCGCCACCACAGCCAGCTAATTTATTTATTTTTTTAAGAGATGGGGTCTCACTATGTTGTCCAGGCTGGTCTCAAACTCATTAGCTCAAGTGATCCTCCCACCTCAGCATCCCGAGTGTCTGGGCTTATAGGTGTGAACTACTGTGCCCAACTCCAGGGAAGGAATACCATTTTGCCCATTTTCCAAATGCACAAACAAATTCATAGAATTTCAGTCACTTGTCCAAGGGCAACTAAGTAAGTAGCAGAGATGGGATTTGAAATCAGGTTTGCCAGGCAGTAAAGGCTACTCATTTCCAAGCTGCTCTTGACCAGTGACCCATTGTGTTCGGACGGGGACGGATGCGCGCGCGCGCGCGCGCGCACACACACACACACACACACACACACACACACACAGATGGGTTCAGGACGCACAGTAGTATGCTTATTGACCACCAGGTGGAGCCCTAATGCCACAGTTGGGACACCTGACCCCCACCACAGTTCTTTGAGAAGAAAATTGAGAGCTGGAGTCTGGAAGAGAGGGAGGGGGCCCAGGGATAGCCCTTGTTCAAGAACCCAGGTGTGCTGGAGGCTTGTGTCAGGATCAGCGCAGCACAGCAACAGACTGAGTACAAAGGCTTCAATGGTCTATGTTCCAGTTGCTTTCCAGGAAACGGCAATCTACAGAAGGAAGGCTTAACAATGTGGGAATTATTCCTTTAAGAATTAATTTTAAAAGTTCAGTGTGTATTCCCAGATCCTCACCCTTCAACACTTCTTATCCCTCCACACTGCCCCAAATATATTGAATGACAAAAGGTGGGACATATGAGGAAATAGTAAAAAAAAAAAAAAAAAAACCTAGAAACACCCCAAAACCCATAACACACTTTAACCTTTTTTCAATCAAAGTTTGCAAACATCAACCCACGAAAACCTTTTACATAGCCTCTGCCTTGCCTCGTGTGGCAGGGAGCCCCGGGCTGGCCTGCGTTTCCCGGCCGGCTGCTGGCTCGGAGCTGTAGAGCCTATAGGGAGGCCTGCTCCATGGCAGTCATTTCATGGCACGAGGCTGCCTCCTGCTTTCTTTTCCTTTTTTTTTTTTTTCTTTTCTCTTTTTTTAGATGGAGTCTTGCTGTGTTGTCCAGGCGGGAGTGCAGTGGTATGATCTCAGCTCACTGTGACCTCCACCTCCTGGACTCAAGCGATTCTCCTGCCTCAGCCTCCTGAGTAGCTGGGATTACAGGCGCACCCCACCACACTCAGCAAAGTTTTCTATTTTTAGTAAAGACAGGGTTTCATCATGTTGGTCAGGCTGGTCTCGAACTCCTGACCTTGTGATCTGCCCAGTTTGGCCTCCCAAAGTGCTGGGATTACTGGCGTGAGCTTCCTAATCCTTTAGAAACCACACATGCAGGTGTGCCAGAGGGGGCATTTTATGTATCTCCCGGAGCTGGACATGGATTCTCTTTGCTGTGTGTGCTGCACCAGGACGCTGGGCCCGAGTTCATTCTGGTCCCCGCAGCTCACTGGCATGGGCTCTGCGGTTAGGGTGATGCTGAGGATCATGAGGCGCTCGCTGTGAGGAGCCCACGTGTGAGCACCTGGTCTTGGATGTCTTCAGAGGCATCGGCCCTGAGTTCCACTGTGGCTGTGCCCACAGGCCCTTCAGGCCCCCAGATTCCCCTGCAGCTTCTCTGCCTCCCTAGAGGTATGGGCAAGGAGGGCACGTGATTGCTCCTCTGCCCTTCGATGGCACAGGAATCTCTGCAGTGCCATGACATTTTCCGACACTTGGGCGCTCCATAGGGCACAGGCTCAGGTCCCCTCTTCCCCTACATCCTGAAAGTTCATCTTGGGCTTCTCACCTTGGGACCCACCACATGCCTCCTCCTGTGGACCCTCCCTGTCTCTTCAGTCTCCCATCGGCCCTGCTACCCATGGTTCGCTCTGGGAAGGTGGGGAGGCTGATGTTTGCCAGCTGCTCTTTCCCCAGCATTTTATCGCACCAGGAACACTCTCTCTCCTGCAACAGCAGACTTTTGGCAGATGAAGACCAGGAAAGGCCAGCACTGTTGTTCTCCATGGTATGGACACATTTTTGGTAGTCCCGGCGACTTAGGGTGTGGGCGGCTTTTCAGGGGTGTCCAGGGATGCAGAGCATCCTGCAATACAGAGGAAGGTCAGAAATACAAAGAGGAAGCCTCCTCTGCACCCCCACCGGGAGCCAGCTGGGCCAGCAGGACACTCACCTGTCACGCAGCAGGGTCCCTTCTAGGGGAGTAAGAGGAAGCAGGGCCAGGGGAGGAGCTTCAGGTAGACGTGGCCAGGGACCTCAGGCCAGAGGTCATCTCTCCCTTAGGGGCAGGGGCAGGCGGGTGGCAGCAAGGACTCTCCACTGAGGGCATGTATCTCTTGAATTAGGATTCAGGGGATCACGGGTCAGCCTGGAGACCATCTGGAGTAGGCCAGGGCTGGCTGGACAGGGCCTAGTGGGGACGGACACTGAGAGGGGAGGGTCTGAGGGCCATGGCAGGGAGTGAACTGGCCATCCTTCAGGCATCTTCCTTCCTTCCTGTTCAGGCCAACAACTGCCTCTGGACGGGTTTTGTTTTTTCATTGTTTTTGTTTTGTTTTCTTGTTTCCTTTTTCTTTTTTTGAGATGAAGTTTCACTCTTGTTACCCAGGCTGGAGTGCAGTGGTGTGATCTTGGCTCACTGCAACCTCCACCTCCCAGGTTCAAGTGATTCTCCTGCCTCAGCCTCCCAAGTAGCGGGGATTATAGGCATGCCCTACCATGCCCAGTTAATTTTTTTGTTTTGTTTTGTATTTTTAGTAGAAATAAAGTTTCTCCATATTGGGCAGGCTGGTCTTGAACTCCCGACTTCAGGTGATCCATCCGATTTGGCCTCCCAAAGTGATGGGATTACAGGGGTGAGCCACCGCTCCCAGCCTTGTTTTGTTTTCATAGAGATGGGATCTCACTATGTTGCCCAGGCTGGTCTCAAACTCCTGGCCGCAAGCAATCCTCCTGCCTTGGCTTCCCAAAGTGCCAGGATTACAAGAGCAAGCCACTGTGCCTGGTCTGGACATTATTTTTAGAAAAACATTTTATTTCAGAGAATTGTGAACCCACACCAAAGTGAACAGAGAATAATGAGCCCCGGGCACCCATCCTGTAATCGCACCAACCTAACCCCCTAACCTCCCTCCAGTTCTGCCTCATCTGCACCCCAAAGCAACTCCCCTCTCCTGCATGACTTCAAAGCAAAACCCAGGTATCACAGTGTGCCATCTGGAAATATTTCAGGACACGTCTCTGAAAGATGGCAGGGGCCACACCGGCATCATCAGAACCAGGTTCCAGATGTTTCATTTGAGGGTGATAGAATTTCTTTCCAGTTTGCTTGAGTCACCCAGAGTGACTGGGTGAGGTCTCTCTTCAGCCTCTCCTTCTCTTCTTTTTTTCACTTTTCATTTTGAAATAATTTCAGACTTACAGGAAGGTTGCAAAAATAGTACAAAGAATTCCCATTATACTCTTCACCCAGATTCTTCAAATATTAACATCTTACATAACCACAGTACAATGATCAAAATTAGGAGAGGAACATGGGCACGATACTATCATCAAACCTACAAATCTCACTTGGAGTTATCTCGTTGACAGATCTCATTTAGATTCGACCATTTAATTGTCTACTTTATTCTGAAAGAGCTTCTCAGTCTCATTTTATCTTTTTTTTTTTTTTGAGTACAGGCCAGTTATGTTGTAGAATGTCCCTTCATTGGGTTTTGTCTGTTTCTTCATGATTAAATTTGGGTTATGCATTTTGGCAGGAATCTCCCAGAAGGAATGCTCTCTCTGTCTCACTGCATCAGTCTCAGGGGACTGGGATGTCCAATTTCTCCGCGGTAAACTTACCATTCTTTCCCTTTGTAATTAACAAGTATCTGTGGGGAGCTCATTTGAGACAATGTAAGTACCTTGTTTCTTATTATATTTTTGCCTACTCGTTTTAACGTTCATTCATGATTCTTGCTTCAAACAATGATTGCTGAGGTGTTTACTGAATAGAGATTTTTCTCTGTTCGGTATTCCTTCTACATTTCATTAGTGAAATTCTTCTGTGAGCAAGAGCTTTCCTTTCTGCCTCATGTACATACTCATTCATTTTTCCATATCCATACAGGCTTATGGATTCTTATTTTGTTTTGTGGCTATGGACCATGACTTTTGTGTTTGAATTGTCCCATCTGTGGCCATCAAGAGCCCTTTTCCATGGCGCCTGTGTGGCGGACCCATGGTTTTGGGGAGCCTTCTTGCTCTACAGCACCAAGAGATGCTGCCGGCTCCTCCTGTTCTTTCTCTGACCTGGCTCTGGAAAGAGCTGTTTCTCTTGGAAGCCCTGGTTCATCATATTGAGACTGGTGTTTAGAAATCAAGATCTGGGCACTGGCTGTGCTCATTGCTACCAGGATCTCATCAGCTCTAGGTCCTCCCAGCAGCTAGACTAGGAAACACACACACACACACACACACACACACACACACACACACAGGTATAAACCTGTATCCATGTTAAAAACCATGAGCTCATACTGACACCATTAATTCCAATCCAGTACCATAGGGTTCTCTGTCATGCTGTATCTTGGATCTCCTTATCCATCATCTGTTGACTTATTTGCTCAGTTCCAGAAAGCAGGTTTTATAGTTTCAGACGCAGTGACCCATACTCTTGTGAAAAATTGACCTACTAATATATAGGTCTTTTCATTTTTAGCCTTAGAAGATGCAGTAAAAATGCTGTTTCCCAAAGTTTCTTAGGTTAGTTTCCCCTCTCATTGTAGCAGAAGTAGACAAATTGTTTGCAAAACTCTCAGTGTCATTTGTTTCTCTTTGTACCCTACCTTAGGCTTCCTCGCATTTAAAATTGTTTAAATTGAGTACCTGAAATATGCACGATTCTAAAAGTCAGAAAGATTCAAAAGCTATATGCAGGTCCCACCTCTCATTCTCCTGTGTCATTCTATCATCCACCCTATTCCCACCTATGCCCACGCCCCGTGGGGAACCACCCCCGGCAGGCGACCAGTCTTATTGGTTTCTGATTTATCCTTCCTCTGCTTTTTTTTTGTCCAAAAGAAGAGGTTTTGTGAATTTCATTTTCTTCCCCTCTTCCTTACATGAAAGGTAGTGTGTTACAGATATTCTTTCACACTTTGCTTTGTATTTAGCAATATAACCTAGGAATCACCCCACTCTCAGGTTTCTTCTGATCCAAATATTCCCCTCCACCCTTCCATTTTCCCTGCGTAATCGAGTTGTTGCAGGAACTGGCAGTCTGTCCTGTGGAGTTTCCAACAGCTGGGACTTTGCTAATTGCACCTGCAAAGTGGAGCATTACACATCCCCCACTGTCTTTTCTGTGACAGGTCACTGGATTTGGAGGCTTGATCAGAGTCAAGTTTGCTTTCTTGGGCAAAGACTCAGAGTTTAAAGGATCCTCAAGCAAAGATAACTTTTGCGTGGGTCCAAATGCGTGTCCACAGGGCCCGTGCTAAGCATGCTCCCAGGTACTGTCAAGCTCTGGGCCCCTCCCTCTACACAAGCTCTGGCCTCTTTGTCTAAAATGGGAGTTCCTTTCCTCCTGATGAACTTTTGGGTGTTGACATACCCCTGGGGATTTGCACAGAATTTCTAATTCCTTAAAGCAGGTGGGTCAGGCCATCCTAGCTTTCATCCTTTCCAAGCTGCGGGAGCTGGAGAAGAGGTGTTTTCCCTCTCAGTTACTGTTGTGAAAACGCAACGGACCCTGCAATTCCTGACTGTAATGTTCGAGATGGCCGGTAGAGGGGGGTGTTACTCCTTAGGAACCGGCTCTGGCCTCTGCTGGGCTGTCGAGCCGCCTCCCCGCTCTTCCTATTCTCGTGCTGGTCCCTACCTGGGTATGGCAGCAAGGACAGGCCCGTGCCTGCCACGCGGGGCTGCCCACCCCCTTCTTGGTAAGCCACACGCACGCGGGGGCTGACCAGGTGTCCTCGAGCTCATGGGAAAGGATGGTCACGTGGGCCCAGGAAAGGAAAGGGCATGACACCCGGTCGCCAGGGTCCTGGGCCCTGCCCTCCCCTCTCCCTCCACACCTCTGCACCTGCTGGCTTCCTCCATGCCTGGCCCGGCGCAGGCTGGACTTGGGAAGTGAAGGAGGACCCCTCTGTGGGCGAGTGCCTTTTATGAAAAAGACAAACACAGTTAATAAGAATGAAACCCCCCAATGGTCCCAGCTCCTATCAGAAGCGTCCCCTTTTTTAAATGGTTGCAGGCATCTCCTTGGATCACAGGATATCACTGATCATGCAGCCCCCACACCCCCAACTTCATCCTCACCTCATTTTTCTCCACGGCTCACGCCAGCCTCACACGTGGTGGCCCTCTCTCGCGGGTGCTGGCGTGCTCCTCCATGGACACCCTGTGAAGGCAGGGCTGGATGGGTCCCAAGGGAAAACCATCGGTCAAGGTGAGTGCTCCCAGAATGTGGGCTCAAAGTGCACCCCACGCACTGCCTTATGAATTACAGCAAGAAATTCGTCTGCAAAGCACCTTAGACTCATGTCTCTGGCTGGCACAGCGGAAATCATCATGAGAGACACCACACAGAGGTGCCTGGAGAGTGGGCTGGGCAGAGGCAAGGAGTCAAACCCCCACTGCCCCTTCCACCCTGGCACCTCCATCCTTGTCACGTGGGGCCTGGGTGTGCGTTGCTCTCTGGCTAGCCAGTGCTATGCTAGGTGCTGCTCAGGCTGGGCTCTCTGATGGTCCCTGAGATGTCAGCGAGACCTATCCAGGACACTGCCCAAACCCAGGGCCCTGAGCATAGGAAGCCTTGTCCTTCCAGGCTCTGGGGCCTGTGCAGGTGGTGCCCCTCTCTGAGCCTCAGGGTTCTCATCTGTGCAGGGGGGGCATCAGTGGTGTCTGCAAGACAGGCCATAGGAAGATGAAGTTGAGAGCAGGTCTGAGCCGCCAGAGGCCCTTGGTCTGGCCTGCCACCCACCTGGGGAGTCAGGGACTGCTGTACTCCCAGAAGCCACCCTCCATGCCTTTGTGCTGGCCAGAGAGCCCTGGTCAGGGGCAGGGGCTGTGGTTAATGAACCAATACTGACTTCATTAAACAGAGCCATTGTTACAAATTAAATTCTACAGCCCGAAATAAATTGTATTAAAAACAAACGTAGTGAATACTCCACTCCCTGTCCTTCTCTATTGTCTGCGCTCTTACGGTGACTTCTGCTGCTGGGTCCATGGTGGAAGTGCTGTATGAGGCTGTGGGCTGCTCCACTTGCAGTAACATCTGGGGACAGCTGGAAATGGGCACATGGGCAAGCCAGAGGGCTGATGGTCAGCCGTCACTGCTGTGGGCCTGGCTTCCACGGCCAGGGGAGGGGCCACCAGCCCTAGGGGCACACATGGCTTTCAGGGGCTCCTCTTGCAGGGTGGGCTGTGGGTCCTGCTCTCTCTACTTCTGTCAAGACTTAGGACTCCTCTGCTCGCCCTAGGCCAGAGGAGCCAGGCAGCTGGGCAGCGGAAGGGGGGGTGCAGTGGGCAGGCATCTGCCTAGCACTAGCTGGGCCCAGGCAGGCCCCTGTGGGGTCATCCCCACAGCCACCCTGTGAGTGAGACTGAGGGCTCAGTCTGTTAGACGGCAGGGGGTTGAGGTTCTGAGAGGGGCTTGCCAAGGCCTGGCAGTCAGCACATGGCAGGCCAGGACTCGGGCCCCTCCACTGGATGTGAGGTCAGTACTGTTCCAAGCACCTGGGGCTGCCTCCAGCGACGGGGGCGGCGTGGTGATGTGGGGAGAGGCTCAGCTGGAGGCAGTCACACCACGCAGGCCGCTAGGGTATGGCCCAGGAGCCCTGCAGCGGCGAAGTTCCACCGTTAAAGACTGATGGCTCAGACACCCACCGCCCTCTCCTTGAGTCCTCCTCCCACCCTCGAGTCCCTGAGAAGATAAGCACTGGGCACCAGTGTGCTACTCAGGGTCCTGCAGGCAGAGCATCATGAGAAAGGAGACCAGCAGGTGGAGCATGGCTGTGGGTGACCTGCAGGAGTCACTGATGCCCCCTCCCCCACCCCCCACCCCCAGGCACACCCCGAGGGCCAAGGGAGTAGGAGAGCCTGACCCCAGGCAGCCTCCCTTTGCAGGGAAAGGCAGGGGCGGGTGAGCAATGCTGGGGCCTGACAGATGGGTGGGGGAGCAGGCTGGTCTTGGGGGCTCATCTTGGAGGGCAGGGCCCCGCCTGGCAATGTGGGCATCATGCAGAGTGCCATTCAAGAAGGGCAGTGGGGGGAAAGTGCCCAGAGTGGAGCGCTGGCCCTAGAGAGCAGGGGATGTTCACCAACGCTGCAACCCGGGTGAGCCTCAAGGCCATGGTGCTGAGTGAAATAAGCCAGACGCAAAAGGCACGCCCTGCATGATTCCACTCACATGAGGAGCCTGCAGTGGTCAGATTCATAGCCGGGAAGCAGAACCGTGGTTGCCGGAGGCTGCAGGGAGGGGAGTTAGTGTTTAATGGGTACAGGGTTTTAGTTTTGCAAGATGAAAAGAGTATCGTGGATGGGTGGCAGTGACAGTTGCTCAACAGGGCTAACGTACTTAATGCCTGTGAACTGTGCACTTAAAAATGGTTAATGGCTGGGCAGGGTGGCTCACGTCTGTAATTCCAGAGCTTTACTAGGCCCAGGTGGGAAGATCTCTTGAGGCCAGGAGTTTGAGACCAGCCTGGGCACCATAGTGAGACCTCATCTCTACAAAAAAAAAAAATTAAGAATTAGCTGGGCGTGGTGGCACACTGGTAGTCCCAGCTACTTAGGAGGCTGACAGGGCGTGGGAGTGGGAGGGGTGGTGGGGTTCTGTGGGGTGGATAGGTGGTGCAGTGCAGCAGACCAGGGTGTGGGAGGGTGGGGGGGAAAGAGGTGGGTGTATGTGTGTTGGCAGGGGAGGAAATCGCTTGAGCCCAGGAATTCAAACTTACAGTAAGCTGTGATCCAGCCACTTGAATTCTTACAGCGCAGCTTGCCTTATGGATTTCATAATGAATGGCCCTAGGGCCCCAGGGCATCACCCACAGGGTGTGAGGACCCTCCCCTCCCCTCCCTCCTCCTTCCCTTCCCTTCTCAGTTACGTCCCCTACTCAGTGCCCAACCCTGGGCTCCCTGCCTGGAGGAGTGGGCAGAACGATGGGAAGGCGGGTGAGAGACGGGTCTGTGCTGCCACAGAGGCGAGCCATGGGCTGTGGGGCACTGCAGGCGGACAGCTGGGGTAGGAAGCAGGCCTTCTTTCTGGGAGACAGGAGGAGGCTGGGGAGGGCTACCTGCCGTGCCCCTCTCAGCCCAGGCCCTGCAGCTCCTTGGGGTTTGCGCATCAAACTTCTTTCTTTTGGTAGCTGAGGGTAGGTGTGGAGGCCTCAGAACCCTGAGTTCAAGTCTGATCTCAGCCTCTTGCCTGCCGTGGTAGGACAGTCGCCTCTCAGTGACTCAAATTTCCCAGCCACAAGATGGGTCCAGGAAGAGCTGTTCAGGGAGCAGAGGGGCGGGAAGGATGGGGTGAAGAAACACCTGCCTGTGTGTGTCAGCAGCTCCCGCTGGCAAGCCTTCTCACCCGCTTGGTCTCCATTCAGGGGAGGGAGAGGTTCCTGGGGTCCACGCCTCAGCTTGAGGTCTGACGCTATCCTCGGAGGAGGCCCTGCATTCGTCCCCCAGCTTGGTGCCTACGCCTGCCCTGGCATGGAGCCATCCTTTCTCAGGAAGGCCAAGTTACTAAAACAGATAAATCAATCTGTCAAGAAGCCTTGGAGAAATAATCTCTCAACTCACCCAGCCAAGAAGCTCAAAAGGCGAATTGTTCCCAGAGATGAAGAAGGAAACAACAGATCCTTCTTCCCGGCCCTGTCTTCCTCCCTGTTCCCCTGGAGAGCACCTGTAGGCTCAGGGCCAGCCCAGGGACAGCCATTGCTGCCCCTCACTGGCTCCTGGGGTGGCGCCCAGTTCCAGAGCACTGTCTGGGGAAGGAGGGGGCCGAGAGCCACTGCTTGGCTCCGGTCCCAGACCTGACTGGGAGACCTTCTTAAAAACTCAGCCTCCTGATCCACAGTGGCCGGAAGACCTGAGGCACTGGCCTCCCCATGGAAGAGGCACTTGGAGCAGTCTGAAGAGCAGCGCCCACCCCGGACAAAGTCCCAGAGTCAGTGTGATCCCCGGAGCCGGAGGCTGGAGTGATGGGGCCAGGTAGACCCAGCAATGGTGAGGTAGTGAGGAGTCTCTGGAGGCCCGATAGCCTCAAGGAACATCCTTGGAGGATGGGGGTGACTTCTTCCTGGAGGGAGGTGGCACATGCCTGGGATCACAGACAGCTCTGACCAGCTGTGTGACCTTGTGAAAGTCACTTGATCTCTCGGCGCATCAATTTCCTCATCGAAGCCTGGGTCTCTTGTGGGCTCTTCCTCGTGGCTTGCAGTGAGGATTGGCTGAGCTGATCTGTGCACCCTGGGCCTGGGGCGGTGTGGGCGTGTAGTAATGGCAGCCGTTTTATCCTGTGGTGGATGATCGTGTGCTGCTAAATGCCTGTGGGCACCTTTTCTCACAGAACCGGCCCTGCCATGCTGCAGCGGGGGATGGTTGTCTTCACTCTCCAGATGAGGAAACTGAGGCTCAGGGAAGGGCGGAGCTGCCTGAGGTGTGACAGCTCGGCTGCTGTGAGAAGGGGCTCTTTCTAGCTGCACGGCTCTCTCTGGTGGTTCTCATGCGCCCTGCCAGCAGGAGGACGGGAAGTGCCGCGGCCGCCAAGGGAGCAGGAGGGGTGCAATGCAAGCCCAGCTCCCAAAGGCAAGAAACACGGGGCCAATCACGGTTTTGTCAAAGAGGGGACGTGATAGCAGGTAGTGAAGGGAGCAGGAAGAAATGAACGTCAGCAACATAAATAGCTCTGGAACTGAGGGACAGTCAGATCTCAGCGCAGATCTGGGAGCCTATAGGTGGCAACTCAAACCTGGGCTCAAGGGTGGCCCCGCCCTCCTCCCCCCCCCCCATTCCCTACATGCCCCAGGAAAGGGCTGTTGTGAGTGGAAGGCATTCATTGAAAACTGGGAAGGTTTCCCAAGAGGGGCAGAGTGGGTAGCCCTCTGTGGGCAGCAGAACTGGGTGAGTCAGCCAGTCAGAGGGTCCCTGGTGCAGCAGGAAGGGGAGGCACAGCACTGAGCTCGGCCACCTGGAAACAGGCAGCAACAGCTACTCATGCATGAAAGGTGACAGCTACGTGTCATCAGCCTGGGAGTGCCAGAATAACGTCACCAGGGCGAGGTGGGCCGCGGGGGTGCCACACAGGCCCCCTAACTTCCCAGGGGAAAAAGCTCACCACTGTCAGGGACATGAAAGGACTGTCAAAGAGCCATGAAACCAGCTACGGGGATTGGGAAACCTCAGACTCGCTTCTGTTTGTTTTGTGACAACATGGAAGCCACAGATGTTCTCTCAAGATAAAAAGAGCTACCAGGGACCTCTTTTGGTGTGACCTTCATCACCTCCTCTATGTCACCTGTCCCCACCTCCTGCTTCTCCCCCAGCACGTTTCAGTAGGGCCACACCCATGCCTGGAGTTTGCGGCGGGAATCACAGGAGGGGAGGGGTCGGGGGTGGATCTCAGGGTGGGGGCAGCAGGTGCCATGTGTCAGGAATCAAGGCTCAGATGAGAAGTTATATCACAGCAAAGGCATGTGGCTGCTGAGGACCAGGGGCCAAGGACTGGTCAGTTACCAGCTGCCAAAGGCAGGCCAGAGTCCAAGGAAGGGCGAGCAAGAGTGCCTTGAGCTAGGAGCCGTGAGCAAGAGGAGGGAAGGGAGGGTGCACATTTGGAGGACTACCTCTGAGCCAGGGGCCATGCCTGCGCATCCTGTTGGTGGTTCCATTAGTAGTTCCTCCTTGTGACCTTGAGGGATGAACATTATTATCTAGCCTCAGGTGATGAGGCTCAGAGAATCTCATTAACTCACTAAAGGTCTCACGGCTTCTAAGGGACAGGGTCTGTGTGACAACACAGTGAGAAGTCAGGCTATAGAAGGGACTGGCCAAGGGTCAGCAGTCATGGGAGGATGGTCCATATCTTGAGGACAGACTCAAATGATGGGGTTCTCTCTGGAAAGGAGGGGCATGCTGGAAGTTGAGAATTAGAAAGGCATTTCATCAGAGAAATATGGAATCTATCATTTCTAGGCCAGGGATTTCCAAAGAGGTACTGATGAGAATTAATGATAGTAAATAACAAAGCACTGTTTTAAGGAGTGCATGACCCATTTCGGAGCTCACTACTCTAGAAAATGGTGCAGGCTGGAAATTAGAGAAAAGTTTCCAAATAAGCTTGTGATAGGAGATACCAGCGAGACCATGAGATGTCCATGGCATGGAGAGAGTCTGAATGGGAGGCACAAGGAGGCTGATGGGGTGTGGCAGGCTGGGCTGCCCAATAGGAAGAGGCGGGCTTTCAGAACTGGTGGGTTCCCCTTTGGAAAGGACAGCAAAATTTTCCACTTGACAGTATCCATCCCCCTTATCTGGTGTAAGCAATTCTTCTTCCTTAGGGAGTATCCCTCCTCAACTCTCCAACTGTGTGGCTCTGTGAGATTGACCCTGCCCCTGGCTCCAAAGAAGGAATATGACTCAGGGAGAGTGACCATGTTGGGTTTAGGGAAATCTAGGCAGAAAGAATTAGCCCAGGGCTGTAGTGGGAACCACTAGGAAAGGAACTTTCTGGACCAGGTTTGCTCATTTATCAAGATGGGAGATGGAGCTGTTGGGGACCCATCATCTTACTGTATGTGCACGCAGGTGTGTAGGGGGACAGGGTGTAGAGGGGGAACTAATGAATCAAATAAAACTTCTTTAGCATCTGACTGATGGGGCTCCACCACAGGTAAGGCAGACTGGCATATCTCATTCCCATGATCACAGTCATTGGTGCAGAGATGGGCGTATGAGCTAAACTAGACCAAGCAGAGTTGATTTCAGGATGTTTAAAGGAACTATTGGAAAGAAGATTCTCTTGCCAGCCACATTTGAACCTGGGAGGATGGCAGAATGTCTGCTTCTGCAGCTCGTTTGTCACCATAAGGAGTCATCTATCTGAAACAGAGCCAGCACAAAGGGATCCCAGAGATAGAGAAGAGTTTTGGTCCTGAATGAAATGGACTAACTACAGCTACAACTCTGGACTTTTCGGTCCTTAGGACAATTAATTCACTTTTTCCTGGATCTGTTTATGTGGCTTTTTCTATTCTTTTCAATTAAAACAATTGTGAGACAACAAAAAAAGACTCATATTCCAAGAACTAGAAATGATTGAACAATCTAGAATTTAACAATGGAAAACAAAAGAAATCGCAAAATAAATATGATTAAAAAGATAAACGTGAACTGTTGTTTCAAGAATAACATTAACAACTGAATAGACCAGCTAGAGAGATGATTTGGTGTAGCTGAAGACAGAAGTGGAGAATTGGTAGGTAGATCTGAAAAAACTGTGAAACACAAAGGTAAGGGATGGAAAATGACGCAGCAATGTTAAGAGACTGGTGGACAGAGTGACATGGTTCAGATGCATATTCTCTCCAGACTGAGGGAATAGGGGGAAAAGGTTAAATAAGCACATCAAGTTCCAAGCAGGTGAAATATAAACAATACCTAGACACATCATTATAAAACTGCAAACACAGCAGACAGAGTGAATGAAGAGACAGAGTGATGAAAAAGGAGTAATAATGAAGCCGGCAGCAGACCTCTCAGCAGCCACAACTGATGCCAGGAGACAATGGGATGAAATCATCACAGAACCAGAGATCTGACTGAAGAGCACAGCCGTCCACTGAACAATCATTCAAGAATGAGGATGAAACGGACAGCTTTGAAACAAAGACTGAATGGGTTTCTACTCAGAACCTCTCACTGGAGAATTAGAAAAGCATTTTCTTCAGTAAGAAGAAAACTGGATCCAGAAAGAAGGAATGTGATGAAGGTGGCAAAGTGAGCAAAGAAATTAGTCAGCATGTTGGTAAGTCTAAGTAAGTATTTCTTGTTTAAAAAATGCGAATTTATGAGGACAGTTAAAAGTCAGGTGAAAGTGAAATGCTATGTGGGAATAACACGAAAAATGTTAAATGGTTGATTAAAGTTGAATAATTGTAAAGCCCATTTATCATTTGGCTGAAGGATGGAGATGCTGATTAGCCTTACATAGCATGCTAAAATGCAGTGACTTAGCACTACAAGAATAGAAATAGAAGATATAACTTTCTTTTTTCTTGAGATGGAGTTTCACTCTTGTTGCCCAGGCTGGAGTGCAATGGCGCTATCTTGGCTTACCACAACCTTGGCCTCCCAGGTTCAAGCGATTCTCCTACCTCAGCCTTCCAAGAAGCTGGGATCACAACAGGCATGCGCCACCATGCCTGGCTAATTTTGTATTTTTAGTAGAGATGGGGTTTCTCCACATTGGTCAGGCTGGTCTCGAACTCCTGACTTCAGGTGATCCACCTGCCTTGGCCTCCCAAATTTCTGGGATTACAGGCATGAGCCACCACATCTGGCAATATAATTTTCAAATCAGTGCAATGGGGAAACAGAAAAGAACAAAGGGAATTTAATCAATACAGTGAAGGGAAAAAAAGCAATGGAAAAGGATGTATAAAGAAATCACAAAATTAGACGATGGAAATAATTCTAGATAAAATCTGCAGGAGTCCTCACGAATGCAGCCTCCTACCTTCACGCTTGTATCAGAGTTTTGGGCCCGATGTTTGCCTCTTTGTCTTCCCACCATTACTACAGGTCAGGCTCTCCAGGACTGAAGCCTGTCCCATTTGTTTCTGTGGTTCCTGTCCCATTTGTTTCTGTGGCTCCTGTCCCATGTAGCACAGGGCCTGGCCCACAGTCTGGTTAGGTTTGGTTTTTTTTTGAAACCTGCTTATTTATTTGAATTAAATTGAATGAAGGAAGCAAAGAAAGAAATTGGAAAAGGAATGTCTTAGTAAATCACTGCCATAGTAAAACAACATGAGAAGAAATTCAATGTTAATAAACACATTAAAAATCAATCTGACTGGAAATAAAAAACTGAACAGGAAATTTTACTGTTTCATCTGTCAATCATTTTTTAAATGAAAATATGGAATGTTGGAGAGAGTAAAGAGCTCCTTGTAGGGGAGTAGTTACTGTAGGGTAGATTACAGATTGTTGCAAATTTTCTGGAAGGCCATTTTATTTCCAAGATTTTCTATCACTTGAGGTTATTTTGGTTGCAAGTGAGCACAAACTAATTCAAACTGGCTTAAGAGGGAACTTTATTGTCCCAATAGTCAAAAAAAGTGTGTGTGTGTGTGTGTGTGTGTGTGTGTGTGTGTGTGTGTGCTCGTGGTGGTGGTGGTGGTTGGGGGTGGCTATCATTGATTTCAGACCATGCCTTAATTGGATGGTCTAATGAGAGCAGCATCCACAGTCTCTCTGTCTATGATTTCACCTTCTTCTCAAGGCTACTACTCTTTTGTGCTAATGTCTGAACATAATTGTAATGTAAAAGTGGCAATTAGAAACAAAAGATGATGAGAAATAGAATGGGGAAGGCAAGACAAAGAACCCAGAAGCTTAAACTATTTGGAATGGATTAAATGGGAAGAGCACATATATGGGAAAATTTTCAGCACTTCCCCCTTAGATATGGCTCCTGCTCCATTCTCCCTCTTATATTCTGAGATTCCAGGTAGAAGCATAGTATCTTCTCCATATCTCATATGTCTCTTACGCTCTTTTCTATTTGCTCCATCTTTTTGTTTCATTGGACTTTTCTCTGTATATTTTCTTCTGATGTATTTTCCATTTCACCAATCCTCTCTGCAGCTACACCTAATTAGCTCTTATATGCATCCATCAAAGTTTTAATTTCTTTTTTTGGTTTTGAAGTTTTTATAGTTTATATTCTCTGCTGAAAATTTAATATTGTCTTTTATTTCCTTGAGCATGCAACAGGAATTTAAAGTCTGTGTCTGATAACTCCACTTTCTGGATCTCCTGTGGGTCTGTTGTTTCTATGTCTGTTTTTTTCTCCTAGTTTTTGTTTATGTCATCTTGTCCTTTCAAATGCTTCATTATTTTTGATTGCATGCCAGACACTGTATTTTAAACACTCTAGTTTAGTTTGCACCCTTGGATGATGTTATAATTTTTAAGAGAGGATTCATGCTTGATTCTGGCAACCCATTGGCTAGGGATCCCACAATTCTAGATCATCTTAATCCAATCTAATGTTGGGCTTCAGACTCAGTGAGAGTGGGAAATGTGTTTGGTTCAGTCTTACTCTTATGGTTTGGCCCTTTCATTTCAACTGGAAGCCTACTATATTTACCAGTGAGCCCTCAATTCCAATATTTGTTCCAGATTCCTGTGAATCTGCTAAAAGCCCAAATCAGCCTCTCATTTGTGCCCTCAGTTTCTTCAGGGGCTCCCAGAGGAAAGCAACCACATGCAGGAAACAGCACCCTGGGCTTCTCTGCGCTCCCAGATCTTGGAACTACAATTCCCCACTGACTGGGAATGCTCCAAAGCCTTCTCCGCAGATGTTTACTTTCCATTTTTCTAGCTTTACTGGTGGTTCTCAGCAGAAGTCTGCTATCACCAGAGTGGAGGTCCTAATGGACTTCAGTATCCAGTTAGCTATGAGTTCAAATTTCACCTCTACCTTTCAATAACTGAGTGACTTTGGATGTTGTTCAAACTTTCTGAGCCCCAGTCATCACTCCATAAGAAGGGGAAATGCCTGCCCTACAGGACTGATTAGAGGTATAGAAAATGTATATGTGATACAGTTAAGAATGTCTGACGAATGGCAGATACTCAAGACATTTACTTTGTTATTATTGATGTTCTAATTAGCCTCTCTCCTTCTTTGGGGCTCTGGGGTCTGAGATGGAACCTGGTGTTGTTGTTTGTGTGAGCATCCAGTAAGTTTCTAGGGGCAGTAATAAGTGGCTGAGGCCTTTTTGTTTGCTGGGGTGAAGCTGATGGAACCATGCTTCCTGGGCTAAGGTCACTAAGAGGTCATTGGGGCTCGTCTGGGCCTGGGGAGATGGGCAATGACAGGCCAAGAGAGAATTCAATTCATACTCACAGGAGGGATGGCAGGTCCTGGCCATGGGAACTCTGGTGTATTAGGAGGCTGAGAAGGAAAAATGAGTCAGGAGGTCACACACAGGGGCCCATCCTGCATCGGGAACAGGCTGGGAGCCAGGAAATGGGCCGGGGTGGAGTTTTGGGACTGAAAGTGGCAGTGCAGGATGCTATGGGCCCCATGGCTTTTTTGGCCTGTGGAGTGGGGGGCGAGATGAGGTGTCCCATCTTCACTCTGTCTCTGCTCCTTTGATATTGAGGCTGTGACCCTAAAACCACTTGAATATTTATATTTTAATAGGATGATGCCAACACGGATGAAATCTCATTGAGAAACTGTATTTCAGACTGAATCCCACACTAATTTAATCCTGGGTTTTCAGTATAGTACAATCACCCTTTCTGTTATGTTTCCTTTTGATATTTTATTGAAATCATTTTCAAGTTTTCTGTTTAATTTTTATAACAAAATTTTGCAACTGGCTCACAGGTTAGTTTTGTCTATGTATAATTTTACCAAGTATAGCTTCTGCTATTGAGTGTGTATGTGAGCGGGTGTGTGTGCATGAGTGCATGTGTGTGTGTGCATGTGTAAGAGTGTGTTTGTGCGTGAATGTGTGTGCATTAGCCATTATTTATGCCAAGTCCAGTGTCCTTTGGTCACATTGTGCAGGTCTAGGCCTAATAAGGAAGATTCAGTGGTTGGTCAATTGTACTTTTTCCTTTAAGTGCTGGTTTCAACATGGGGTTGGCGTCCTTTGTATAAATTATTTCTATAAAGAATTTTCCTTGGGCCGGGTGCAGTAGCTCATGCCTGTAATCCCAGCACTTTGGGAGGCCAAGGCGGGTGAATCACGAGGTCAAGAGATCGAGACCATCCTGGTCAACACAGTGAAACCCCGTCTCTACTAAAAATACAAAAAATTAGCTTGGCATGGTGGCGCGTGCCTGTAATCCCAGCTACTCGGGAGGCTGAGGCAGGAGAATTGCCTGACCCAGGAGGCAGAGGTTGTGGTGAGCCGAGATCGCGCCATTGCACTCCAGCCTGGGTAACAAGAGCAAAACTCCGTCTCAAAAAAAAAAAAGAATTTTCCTTATTCCTTGTCTAAAAAGCAGATACAGTTAGTTCTTTGTTAATCTGTCAGAACCACGTGAACAATTTTGTGAAATGGAGACAGAGGGGAAGAGAAGGAGGTCCGATCAGTGAGGAGAAGAAAAATCCGATGGATTCAGTAGTATGCGGATCAAGACACAGAAGCTGGGGAGAGGCTGAGCCGCAGCCTATTGGACAGAGTTGCCAGTCTTGGGGCCTGCTGGGAGAGGGTCCCAGGGAAATAAAGACCCAGCATCAATCTCCTTTCTTCCATCCTGCTGGGATGAGGCAGATAGGATGGGGTCCTATTGGTCAGTGCCCCAGCCATGGCTACCAGCCCGGCTGAGGTTTTAAGATTTTCTTCCCAGGGCCAAAACCAACCAGGAGGCAGAGGGCCAGGGCGCCTGCTGGTTCTGACCAAACACATCTGTGTCCTGGGGCAGAGAACAAGGTGGGTGGAGAGTGGCCTGAGCTGCAAACCGTGGACGCCTAGCACAGAGCAGGAGCAAATTCTTTGTGTGCCGGCCCTGCTCAGAACACAGCACAACTCCAGGCTCTGGCAGGGAGCCTTAATCGCTGCAGAGCCGGCTTGGGTCTGCGAAAGTCTTGCCCCATTGGGCTGTTTCCCAGTGGATGTGGCTCGACCATCACATTCTTCTTGGAAAGGTCAGGGGTAATGTATTCCTCCTCTCACAACTCAAGCCAGTCAAAGCCCACTTGCGCTGCTGACCCCTCAGCATTTCAGGTTTGGAATAATTCAGATGGGAGTTTGGCTGAAATTTATCTTTGCTGTATTTACACAGAAAGACCTTAAAACGCTAGTCGATTGTGTAAACAAGGATAATTATAATATTTCCGAAGAGGGGGTTAAATGTACCAAAGGAAGGGGGGATTTCCAGCACAGCAGTCAAACCCATTTCTGGATAATGAGAGAATTATTGGTTGTCCTTTTTGATAACAACTGCACAGATGTGATATGATGCCA
This sequence comes from Callithrix jacchus, assembly GCF_049354715.1. Taxonomy (NCBI): domain Eukaryota; kingdom Metazoa; phylum Chordata; class Mammalia; order Primates; family Cebidae; genus Callithrix; species Callithrix jacchus. The sequence continues at coordinate 105,235,414 of NC_133507.1, read as the reverse complement.
TCCTAAAGGGGCTGCTGGGATGAGGCAGATAGGATGTTGTCCTATTTGGTGAGTGCCCCAGCCATGGCTACAGCCCAGCTGAGGTCAAAGGTTGGCTCTTTCCACACAGAAGGGCAACAGGGAAAAGGCACAGTTCATGGAGCCAACATATCTGGTATGGAATCTGCATCTTTTGGGGTCCCGTGATCCTACTGAAACTGTTTCCCCACCTATGAAATGGGTGAGGCTTTCTCATGGGCTTTCTCTAAGGTGTACCAAGATCCTGTGGGGCAGCCCTGGAATATAGCAGGTCCTCTGCTCCTAACCTGCTCCCCCACAGGTGGCTGAAGGAGCGGCTGGGTGCTTCCTGAGGACCCGCCTGGTCTCGAACCCTTTACCCCTGCCTGGCTTTTCCCCCAACCTAGAGGCCAGCCAAGGAACACCGACTGGGAAGCACAGAGGTGGCCCATCCCTGGTATTCGGCTCAGGCCTGACCCAGCTCCTCCCAGGCCCTGAAACCTGCCTCTGGTTCTGTTACTGTCACAACAAACTCTGTCCCTCTGAATCATATGGGCAGCGTTGCTCATGGAAAGAGCATGGTAGGCTTGGGAACCAGACAGGTGTTGTTTCTAATCCCAGCTCAGCCAGTTACCTACCAAGTAGCAAGTTTTTTAACTTCTCCAAGACTCTGGACAAGTGAGATGGTCACGCCTACTTTGCAGGTGGGGTAAAGTGCCCTGCATGGCGCTTGGTCACTATAGTGACTGTGGTGTTGGTGGCTGTTATTATTGCTATTGTTTGTGTGTTGTGTTTCGGCATTTTTTTAAGGTAGGGTCTTTCTTTATTGCCCAGGCTGGAGTGCAGTGGTGCAATCTTGACTCACTATAGCCTGGAACTCTGGGGTGGGGCTCAGGTGATTCTCCTACCTCAGCTCCTGAGTAGCTAGGACCACAGGCATGCACCGTCATGCCCAGCTAATTTTGTTTATTTTTTGTGGAGACGGAATCTCACTCTGTTGCCCAGGATGGTCTCAAACTTCTGGCCTCAAATGGTCCTCCTCCTTCAGCCTCTCAAATGCTGGGATTACAGGCAGGAGCCACCATGAATGCCTGTTCAGGCATTTCAAAATTGGTCAGAAATCTGGCTTTGCCTTTGAGAGTTTTCCCTTAATAGGAAGTTGCAGACTGTGGAGAATCTGCTGGTTTGGGGGAGAAGTGATGGTGGTGGGGAGAGATGTTGTGACTCACTGCAGTGGCCTGGAAGGGGAAGGGACCTGTGTTCATTTAGCCTAAGCCCCGCTTTCAGGCAGGGAAACACTGAGCAGTTGGGCCCCCTTTGAGTTAGAGCATCTGAAGTCTTGCTCCCACATCCTCTGTTCCCAAGGATGCAAGTGTGGTCCCCAGGGCTTGTATCCTGGCTGGTGGAGCACAGGACACCCTCTTTGCATGGTGACCTCCCTGCGGAAGAGATGAGTAATGAAGCTCAGCGGCCTGCCCAAGCACCATGGAAAAAGGCGTCCATCATCTTAATGGTAACTTTGAGCTGTCTTGCTGACCTGCGGCCTCTTCCTCATGGGCGCCCCTCCCAAAAGCACTCGATGTGAGCTATTCCTGGCATGTCCTGTGGTACAAAAGTGCGGTTCATCTTTTCAAGGAGACGTGGGGAGGTTGAAAGTCAAAGCCATTGGAACAAACCTTGGCTTTGGAGATGAGTCAAGTGCTTATTATGCAAGTCCTTGATCTCCCTCAGATGAAGGCAGCATGATGAGCAAAACAGAGTTTGGGGGGATTTGCAATAAGGACAAAAAGGAAACAAGATCTATGCAGTACACCCCGTCTCCACCGGGAGAACTGTGGCTCTTGGGCACTCACCCGCCTAGAGCAAGTCAGTTTCCACATCACCTAGGATAACCCAGGTAGGGAGGGAACACGTTGGGTCACTCTGCCCTGGAAAGGTCTGGGGGAAGAGTTGGAGCTCAGCATGGCTTGACCTTGGAAGAGAGACGTGTGTGTGTTCCTGCTCCCATGCCCACAGCCACCATCTTTATGCATGCAGTGTCTGATGTTGCTGTGAAGACAGGCTTGGACTAGGGCTGGAGAAATCTCTATTTGTTTTACTGAGAGTGTGAACCTCCTTGGGTCTCATTTTTCATTATAGGACAACAGGGCTTATATATAATAGTTTCCTTCTCCACTTAAAAGGTGGGTCAGAAGCAGAGGCTGGTAACAGTGTCTCTTGGCAGAAAAGTTGTTTTAGCATTGCAGGAGGGCTTGCTGTCATGACCCTTTGTCCTTTGGAGAAGGAAGGCAGAGTGCCCATCACTAAGGATGTGGGTCAGCCGGCGCTTCACCTACCTGCTGAAGAAGGGAATGTCCTCAGAGTATGTAAGTTTTCAGGGCTGCTAGGGGTACAACTCCACAGTCTGGACCAGGAGAGTGTGAATGAACAAAGTCTACTGGGATTTTTCTTTTAGGGAGGAAGAGAGAGAGTTAGATCTGGGAGATCAGATGGAGATCTCACTCATTTCCCAGGGGCTGCTGCAGGGAGAGTAGCACATGGCAAAAGAAAAGCTTTGTCAGGCCTCCCACCTTTTCAAAAAGAGAGCCACTGTGCTTTTTTTCTTTTATATATCAGAGATATAATTGTGATTTCCAGTGGGCAGAGACTTCCTTAGCTAAGTTTAGAAACCACTGCTCAAAACTATTGGCCTGTTGGGCAGAAACTCCTTAAAAACCTCTTGCTTCTCATGCCAGGGTCTCTGTTCTAATTCTCTCTCACTGCATTACAACACCGCCAAACTTAGTGGCTGACATTAGCAATTTATTCTCTTTCATGGATTGACTGGGCTCAGCTGAGTGGTTTTCAGTCAGTTGCAGTTAGACTGTGGCTGAAGCTGGAGTCCGAGCCTTACCTGTGCAGGTAAGGTGTCTGGTGCCCTAGCTGGGATGGCTGGGAGAGCTAGAGACTAGCTAGGCAGCACTCTCCATGGGCCCTTGCTATGGAGACTTCCTCACAGCATGGTGGAGGTGGGTAGTTAGACTTCTCACATGGAGCCTGGCTTCCTTCAGGGTGTGTGTGATCCAAGAGACCTGGTGGAAGTTGCAAGGCTTTTGACAGCTTAGTTTTGGAAGTCACAAGCATCTCTTCCATGGCATCCTACTGGTCAAAAGCTAATCACAAGATGAGCCCATCCATATTGGAGGGGATGGGACTATGAAAGTGAATACCAATAGACTAAGCTCCTTGGAGGGCCATCTTTGGAGCCTAGTTATCCCCATCCTGGAAGGAAGGAAGAGAACATGCCCTTTCTCTGTAACTACTGTTAGAAGCTGGATTTGGGGGTCTCAGTCAATGAAGAACTGTCCAGGCTCGGAACTGCGATAAGCAGAAAGGGCTAATGGAAGTCCACCCCTTGCTACTTGTCTAAAGTTTCTTTTACAGAGAATAAAGGTTTCTGTTCCACGGACACTGAGATTTAAAATGCCACTACCCTTTCAGAAGAACAAACCCAAACCCCTCTGCCTCAGAAGGCAAGTCCCGTTTCCAGATACATCTCTAATGGAATTACGCAGAGATGTCTGCTTTCCTGGGCAGGCCGAGAGTCATCTGAAGCTGGCCTCTTATTTCTGACAACTGCCCCTTTGGCCAATCTGAAAGCAGGAGTCAGCTCAAAGGCTAGCAGGAGAGGGAAGCAAGGAGTGGCCTGGTCTTCCTTGCCAGGCTCACGCTAGCAGGAGACTCCTGGCTTCCTGAGATTCCTGCTAAAACTCAGACTCTCATAATACTAAGTTTCAGACACTGTGTTTTTTCTCCAATAACTTTTCTGGGCCCAGCTCAAAACTGAATCCCTCATTTTGCTTTAGCCATCAGATTTCCCAGGGACTTAAAGGACTCCCCCAGAGAGCCAAGCACAATCATCATTTGACAAATGCACGCTTTCAGCAGACGGTTAGGAGTCTCAGTGGCCCCTCCGTCACCACCATCCACGAGGTATTCCCCACTGATGCCCCATGATGCCTGAGAGCCCACCTTTGGGAGAAATGCTGTGCATGGGTAAGAGGCATGGGTAGACTGAGAACACCTAGAGAGGAGCTGCCTGCCGATGTGACTATGGCAGCTGCGGTGAAGGATGTGGGTGCAGACCAGGGACAAATGTGCAAGCTTATGTCCTCTCTTGCTAAACTGTGGGGAGAACACTGGTGGGCTCCTGGCTGCTGTGGGGAGCATTGACATTTTCAGGGATCACACCTGACCTCTGATGTCCAGGGCACCCACTCTTTCCCATCCCACCAGGAGAGGGAGAATATCTCCGAGTGCTGTTGCTGCTTGGAAGCAAGTGAGCAGTGAAGGGAGAGGGAGAGGGCCTCAGGCCCCATGAAAGCAGCTGCCACTTTATCTTAGGAGGGGACCCCAGGGAGCCCTTGAACCCGATGTCATTTCTGTCATGCATAGGGAGAGGCGCGGGTGAGCGTGTGCGGGGAAAGAGAAATGCTGAAGAAACAGTTAGCCTCTGTTCATATTTGATAGGCAGCCAAAACACTTTTGTTCTCAAGCCCAGTGAGCTACCCGTGAAAAAATAAATTGCTTTTCAAGAACATTCATCCCAGCAAGTGGCTCGTTTCCTTGTCCTCAAACAACCCCATTCCTAGACCCTTTCCCCCATTAAAAACTCCTCAGATGTGGTAAAATAAATAAAGAAGCTCAGGGGAAGTGTGGGGCGGTGCTGGGCGCTGTGGGAAGATGGCAGGGAAGCGGCAGACACCAGGCCTTGTGATGGGGCCTCTCCCCGATTCTCCTCCCTGGGCAGAGGGCTCTGGGCTCCATATGTGCAATTCTGAAATTCAGGAGCAAGGTGCTGACCTTCACTAGGGCCTTTCATCTAGATCTCTGCCCTCTCACCTGCTCCAAGCATCCCTTGGAAACACCCCTCTGCAGGGGAGCTCTCCCTCCCTGTCACTCTGTTCTGTTATTCCACATGTTTCCTATGTGGTCTCATCTCAGTATGTAATTATGAATTCATTTGCTTGTGGTCTACTCCTCAGTCAGAGTGTCAGCGCCGCCAGAACTGGGTAGAGACATGCTGTCTCACTCACGGGTGTATCCCCGGCACATAGCAGATGCTCAACAAATAATTGAGCAAATCCAAAGGGTGATGCTTAAGGCCAATGTACCAACTCATCCACCTTCCGGAGTCTCTTTTTTCATCCAATTCCCAGATGAATCGCCCAGGAAGACCAGGCCTTCTGTCTCTAGGGCCTGTTGTGCAACCCCAATGGGGTGGGGTTAGCGAGGGGGTGTGAGGTGCAGCTTGCTACAGAGCACGTCACTGAGCTGTGGTTTCATTGTGTGAGCTTGAGTAAGTCACTTCACCTCCCTGGGCCTCAGAGTCCTTTTCAATGAGATGAGTCACCTACCTTGTGGTATTTCTGTAGAGGTTATTGTCAGTGTGGGGAACATGCAAAGCCATTTCGATTATGAATTTGACAAGCATGAACTCTCTATCTCAATAAAACATCAGTATAATATTCAGGGGTCTGAGAATCTAGACCACAATGGCTCTAGAAAATTCTCCTGGTCTGAGATGTTGGCAGGAGCTCACCTTCCTTTTAGATGTGTGTGAGAGTCACACAGACACGTGTAGACCATAGTTTCACCCAGGCTGGTGTTTAGTAGGAGGACCCCAGCTTCATATATCCCCCCATCAATAAGGATTTACCTTCAGGTGGCTATGGAGAATAAGGCTGTTAGTCAGATCCATCACTCAGCAACCAGAATGGTTCCAGAAGGGTGTAGGGCACCTAGTACCATATTTTGGATTGGTTCATTCACTCAACAGGTACTTGCTGAATGTCTACTATGTTGCTGGGCATGCACCTGTGAATAAGGCCGCCTACCTACCCTGTTGAAGCTGGCACCTAGTTGGTAGGCCACAAACAAATGAATGAATGATTGCACACTGACATTAGCCCTTCAAGGAAATGCAGAGAGAGTGACGGAGAGTAAAAGGGAGGAGACTCTGAGGCCTGAAGCGGAGTGGGGAAGGGCTGGATGCAGAAAGGAGGCAGAAGGTGGGCGGTGGGCAGGAGGGGCAGAGGTGGGTGAGTAGGCCCTGAAGAAGCCAGAGCAAGGGCAGGGCTACGAGAAGTTCTGAGGTCCGAAGAGCCAGCGCCAGCTTTGCCTCCTGGACCCTTCTCAGGCCGGTGCAGGGGCACAGCCACGGAGAGGGCTGGAGAGGCCGGAGCCCGAGAAGGGCTGAAGCCCCCTCCTGCCGACACCCCGTTTGGCCCTACCCAGCCGATTCTCTCTTCGCCACAGCCTAGCAGAACAGAGAGCATCTGGCTCTTGGCCAGGAGGCTCCTTTGAGCGCTCAGCAACCCGGATGCTCCGGCCACCTCTTGCAGGACCAGGCGACCCACACTGCAGTGCTTGGGTTTGAGAACTCGAGACGGACGCAACTTTATTTTCTTAATAGTCAGAAAGGGCTCCTTTTCAGACCCTACTAAGAATAGCTTAATTTATTCCCGCTCTCCGGGGCTGCGAAGCGGGGCGCGGTAGGGCCGGTGGCCGGCCTGGAGTGCGGCCAGCGCGGCGGTAAAAGAGCCAGCCCCGCAGGGAGGCCCCGACGCCCCAAGCATCCAGAGAAGGCGCTCAGCCCGCCCCGCCCGCGGCCTCGCCTAGGCCCCGCCCCCGGCCCCGCCGCCAAGCCCATTGGCTCTTTCGCCGCCTTCCGCGCTCTCATTGGCTCTCACGAGCCCTCCCTGCTACTGCCCGACCTCGGCCCCCTCCGCAGCCCGGCAGGTGAGAGCAGCTAGAGGCGTGGTCTTTGGGTGTGCGGTACAGAGAGAGAGCACGCATAGAAGCATGCTGACACTGACCCAGTGCAGGGCAAGGACCGGGCGGGAGGTGTCAGGGGGCGTACAGGGACAGCTGTCAATTACTATCTCCCACACATTCCAGACTTCCCGTTACTTCCTTCAGCCTTTACAACAATCCTGCAAAACAGATATTATCCACTCGGCTTATAGATGAGCAAAGTGGTGGTCGAGAGTTAATGGGCTTGCCCACAGTCACACAGCTAGCAAGATTCAGAGGTAGGATTTGATCACTCTTGTGTGTGATGATTTCAAGCACTGCACCCCCACGGCACCTAATGGGGTGGTGGGGCTATCCTAGGGAGCGGAGGGATGACAACAGCCAGAGGGTGCACGGAGGTGCCGCCGCAGTAGGTACCGGCTTGGTCTGCTCAGAGGAGGCATCCCAGGGAGATGGCACTCACCAGCTCTTCAGAGAGACAGTGGAATTTAAGGTGGCACTGACAGCCAAGATGCCATAGGAACAAAATTAGCCAGAATGGGCTTTCACATGAGATCAGTCATTTGGTGACTCAGTCAGTGCAAGAGTCACCACTGACACAGACACTGAATATTCTTTTGCACCGCATTTTACATCCAAAAATCCCTTCACCTCTATGGTCTCATTTAACTACAGCATCAAAACAATTCTGTAACGTTGGCATCATCCTAATTTTGCGAGGACTAAATGAAGAGCTAATGAAGACCAGTGAGGACAATGTACTGTTTCCTGTATTTGGGGAACTTTACATGTCACGTAAGACTCACCGCAGCCCTAGGAGGTAGGCATTATTTGCCTTATCTTACAGAGGAGCAAACCAAACTTAAAGAGATTGAAGAACTTCCTTAGGTAGCATGGGGGTTTAAGAACAAGAGTCTACCTGACTCCAAATGCACTCTCCTTCAATCAGTTATTCTACTGTTCCATCAGATCCTGAGCCAGCCTGAGGAATAGATGAAGCCCGTAGTTACGGAATGAGAAAGACTTCAGGAATGACAGTAAGGCCCTATTTCCCCAAATACCTTTATCATCCTTCAACTCATTGTAGATGGCCGAAACACTACCATTGACAATTGTTTTGTTGGGTTAAATATTGAGCCACGAGAATCTTAAAATGCAAACTTCCCTGTATGGGAGGAAGGCAATAATTCCATAGTATGATTGAGAAAGGAAAAAATATTTGGAAATTCCGCTAGAGTTATTCATCTAGCTAAAGCATCTGCTGAATTATGTTATTGTCTTGACAACCATCACCCATTTCTCTACCTCCTACCTAAATAAAGATAGTCCTGTGATAGATCATAGTGAAGATAAAGCATCTAGACAGGTTCCACTTTGGGGTAGGATGTAGTAGGTAGCAGCAAACCTCTTCTCATGCTGTGCCACCTAGAAGAATTTGAACAGATTACATAAAATGCATTTTGAAGACACTGGAGATCTGTGGAAGCTAAGTGAGCAAGATAAAACTAAAGTTCCAGAGATGGGAAAAGCATTGCTAGCTGAGTTGATGCTACTGGTCCTTTTCCTCCATGAGGCTGTCTGCTGACTGAGTGTTGGGCTTGCTGTAAGCAGGAAGGGCTCCTGGGGGAAGGAGACAACAGCAGAGATTCTGATAGTCATGTGGGCTGACCTGGCTGGCCAGAGGGTAGTGGAGCCTCAAATTCACTGCTAGCTGTCCCCATAAAACACTGAGTGCTGGGGGTGGGGGTGCAATGATGCTGGGGGCCTGGGCTACCAAAGCACAGTTTTCAGTCCTTGGAAGGCAAAATTCAACTAGAGGAAAAAGCCTTCAAGAAACATGTCATAAATATCGTCCTTAAAACATTTGAAGGCTATTTTCCTTGCATGTGGAAGGAGGCAAAAGAGCTAAGCTCAGAATGCTTGAAGAGCAGAACTTTTCTGAGAGTGAAAAATTCAGGAGGGGCATGCCTGAGAAGGAAACTGAGCCTCATAGACTTGTGGTGCTTGGGAGATAAAGTCCTACTAGAAGGAGGAGGCTGCAAGAAGCCCATGACACATCTCATCCCTGAGACATCAGAAACCAGAGCTGTACTGACTCCGACACCAGAATCCACCTCTAGCCAGGCTCAGCTTCTGATTGGATTGAGATGATCCATCCTTCACCTGACCTGCCTTATAGGAGATGAGGGACTGCTCTATGTGGAATAATAATAATGTCTTTAAGTTCTAGGATTCTTTTATACACAATGTCTGAAATTCATTAAAAAAATTACAAGATGTGAATAAGTAAGGAAACATGACCAAAAACCATAAAGCATAGGAAAAAATACAATAGAAATAAACTTGCAGATTACAGGTTTGTCTGAGTTCACTCAGGCTGCTATAATGAAATTCCATGAGCTGGGTGGCTTAAACTACAGACATTTGTTTCTCACAGCTCTAGAGGCTGGGAAATGCAAGGAGCAGGGCACCAGCAGATTCAGTTACTGGTGCAGGGCTGAATCTTGGCTTGTAGCCTCCTAGTTTCTCTCTGTGTGCTCACATGGTGGACAGAGAGAAGTCTGAGGTCTTTTTCTCACCTTATAAGGGCACTAATCCCATCACACGGGCACCACCCTTATGGCTGCTTCTAAACCTAATTATCTCCCAAAGGTCCCACCTCCTCACACCATCACATGGAGGGTTAAGGCTTCAATATATGAATTTGAGTGGGACATAAACACTCAATCTAAGCACAAATTGTCACAAAGAGTCTGACTCTATTAAACATTTAAAAAATTTATTTTCTGTTCTTTTCTTTCCTTCCTTCCTTCCTTTCCTTCCTTTCCTTCCTTCCTTCATTGTTGTCCACCCTCCCTCCCTCCCTCGGCACTCTCTCTCTTTATCTTTCTTTCATGGCTAGCCAAATGAAGCAGTGGAAGTGGAGAAAGAACAAAGAAATCTGTTGTTGCTGATTATGATCAATTGGTTGTACATACCACTGAACTCAAACCACTCTGACTCCATTTTTGATGTCTGAGTGCTGACAGTTTTAAAGTTCCACCACCTTCTCTTTGTTTTACATCTGGTCTTACATCTGTGCCAACTAGTAAGAAAGCCCAGATGCTCCCTCCTTTAGCCTCAGCAGGAAGTTTAAACCATGCAAGCTCTGGCCCATGCTTGGAAACCCTCACCCTCAGCTCCACCATCTAGTAACTCCAAAGTCAATCTCTTTTCTCAGCTCTCTGAAGCCATTTTTGGTCTTTCCTGAGAAGTTTCCAGGCTCGTCACAGAAATCCTCAAATATGAATAACATTTTCATATCCTCTTGATGGGGTGTGTGTGTGTGTGTGTGTCTGTTATCAGTCACATTTAAACCAAATTTGGGGTGAAAGTGTTTATCTCACCACCACAACACAGGTGATTCAGCTATTGGAATTATTAGGAAAGAATCTGAACAAAGCTATTATAAATACATAGAATGTAGAAAGATGGACAAGATAAATAAAAAGATAGGGAATTTCTACAGAGAATTGGAATCTATAAAATTCAAATAGACATTCAACAATTGATTGTTCAACAATAATCTGAAATTGAGAATTCATTGAGTGGGATTTAATGGCAACTTGAACACAGAAGATGATAGGATTAATAAGCTCAAAGACAGATGTATAGAAAATACTTAAGCTGAGAAAATAATGAAAATAAAAGAGAAAATAATAAAAAAATCTGAGTAAAAGATACATATTGAGACACAATCAAAAGGTATAACACACATATAACTGGGTTCTTAGAAAGAAAGAAGGGAGAGTAATAATAAGGCAAGCAATATTTGAAGACATAATGGGCAAGAATTTTCAAAACCAGATACAGAAATCAACTCACAGATTCAGAAAGCTTTCAAAGGAGAATAAATACAAAGAAAATTACATATAGAAATGTCAAGACAAGAAAAAAACTTTAAAGGTGGCCAGGAAAAATAAAACACATTGCACTGGAAGAAGTAACAATGAGTTATGGCTGATTTGTCAATAGCAACTATGAAAGTCAGGAGACAACGGAATGGCATTTTTCAATACAGAAAAATTCTACACCCAGTGAAAATTTTCTTCAAAAATGAGGGCAATTCATGTTTCTCTTTCTATTGCCTTCTCTTTTCTTCCCTTCCTGATTAATCTAGTTCTAAAGCCATTAAATGGGACAGAGCAAGGTAGGTATCTGTGGTTTTTGGATAGGGGGAGTGGAGGAAGACATCAAAGCTCAGAGCATGGTGTCAGGGTCAAACAAATTGAGGATGACATCCCTACATAGGAGCAGACCAATGTGGGATGCAGGTGACTCATCAGGATGAAGAGGACATCCACTCAGAGAGGCTGGCTTGGTGTGGTGTGGAGAGTCAAGGCTCAAGCAGGGTGAGGAGGGAATCCTCATGTTGGGGGAAGCAGGTTCAGCTTGGGGAGTCAGAGAGCGAGTTATAAAGGAGAAAATAAAAAGAATCCTGTGATGTTCATTTGGAATAGAATATCAGTGTACATTTATGAATATATATGCACACACACATATATAATATACACACACACATATACATGCTTATTATCCAGATTTTGGCTTCCAAGTAACATTTTTCACTAAAAGGGAACCAGGGATCCTTAGAAAAGTGGCTAATTTCAAGACTCAGGCAGGGAAAATATAAAATGATTCCATAACACCTGGTGCCAAAATGCAAGGAATTGCCCAAAGAAGGATAGGGACATGTCAAAAGGACATAGAAGCCACCTCAAAGTGTCCTCCACTAGTCAAACCAGGCACAATCTGAACATCAAAATAAATAGTAACAATGGATTATAACCCTTTCAATAAAACAGGAAAACATGAGCTTATACAACTATAAAGAAAATAAGCCAGGCGTGGAGGCTCATGCTTGTGATCCCAGCACCTTGGGAGGCTGAGGCAGGGGGATTACTTGAGGCCAGGAGTTTGAGATCAGTCTGGCCAACATGATGAAACCCTGTCTCTACTAAAAATACAAAATTAGCCAGGCGTGGTGATGGGCACCACTGCACCCAGACTATAAAGTTGTTCTTTTCCCATTCATATAAATATGTTGTAGAGATGTGCTTTTAAACTATATAAAAAGTCCTGCTCTTCATTTAATTTTATTTCTTTTTAATTTATTTGTTTATTTAGACAGAGTTTCTCTCTGTTGCCCAGGCTGGAGTCTAGTGGAATGATCTTAGCTCACTGCAACCTCTGCCTCCCGGGTTCCAGCAATTCTCCTGTCTCAGCCTCCCAAGTAGCTGGGATTACAGGAGCCCACCAGCCAGGTTGGGTGCAGTGGTACAATCAGAGCTCACTGCTGGCTCAAACTCCTGGGCTCAAATGATTCTCCCACCTCAGATTCCTGAGTATTTGGAACTACAGGCACATGCCACCACACCCAGCTAATTTTTTTTTTTTTTTTTTTTTTTTTTTTTAGTAGAGATGGGGTCCTACTATTTTGCTCAGGCTGGTCTTGAACTCCTGGCTGGGCTCAAGCCATCCTCCTATCTCAGCCTCCTAAGTAGCTGGGACTACAGGCACATGTCACCATGCCCAGCCTGAGATACACTTTAAATATGAAATCATAAAAAGATGAATGGTCAAAAGATGGCAAAAGCTGTATCGTGCAAACACTAACCAGATGAAAGGTGTGGCTAAATTAATATCAGACAAAGTAGACTTCATGCCAGAAGTGGTAATGGAGTTAAAGCCTGACATTCCCTAATGATAAAAAGGTTAATTCAACAGGAAGACATAACAATCAGAAACTTGTATGTACCTAGTAAGAGAGCTTCAAAACAAGTGAAGCAGAAAAATAGAAGAAAGAGAAATAGGCGTATCTGTAATCATAGTTAGAGATTTTAACAAATCTCTTTGAGCAACTGCTAGGAAAATTAGATAAAAGGTCAATAAGTATATAAAAAAATGAACAACAGAATTAATCAACTTGGCTTTACAGACATTTATATGGAATACTACATCCAGCAACTAGAGAATACACATTCTTTTCAAGTGCACATGTACCAAAATAGAACATGTGTTGGACTGTAAAGTGAGTCTTAACAAACTTCAAAAGAGGAAATCATGCAAGGATGATCTCTGACCAAAGTGGAAATAAACAAGAAATGAACAAAAGAAAGATTATTAGAAACCCAACTGTTTGTGTGTTAAGCAGAACACTTCTAAATAACCCATAGTCAAGAAAGAAATCAAACAGAAAATTAAAATATTTTGAACTGAATGCAAATAAAAATACTATATACAAATGCCTGAGATAAACAGCAAAAGCAGAGATTAGAAATGTGTAGTTCTATGTGCATACATTATAGGAGAAAACAATTTAAAACCAGTATCTAAATTTCTAGCTTAAGAAGCTAGAAAAATAACAACTTAAACCAAAGGAAAGAAAATATAAGGAAATAAAAATAAGAACAAAAATTAATAAAATATAAAGCAGATATAGAACAGAAAAGTTTAGCAAAACAAAGAGTGGATTATTGAAAAGACAATGAACTTGATAAACCCAAAGACAAGAAAAGAGACAACACATTACCAATATCAGCAATGAAAGAGATCCTGCAAATATCAAGAGATAAATATAGGTTATTATTACAAAAAACAAAAAAACAACCAAAACCCTATAATTCTCCAAGTTAAAGAACTAAGACCTGGCTGGGTGCAGTGGCTCACACTTATGATCCCAGCACTTTGGGAGGCTGAGGCAGGAGGATTACATGAGCTCAACAGTTCGAGATCAGCCTGAGCAACATAGTGATACTCCATCTCTCCAAAAAGTAATTCGCTGGGCATGGTGGCACATGCCTGTAGTCCAAGTTACTCAGGATGCTGAGACAGGAGGATTGCTTGAGTGCAGAAGGTGGAGGTTGCAATAAGCCATGATCACACCACTGCAATCCAGCCTGAGCAAAACTCTGTCAAAAAACAAACAAACAGAAACAAAACTCTAAGACTAAACATTGATGAAGTCTAATTTACCTAGTTTTTCTTTTCAGTGTTTTTCTGGTACTCTTGGTGCCATAAGCATGAAATCATTACCAAATCCAATGTCATGGAGCTTTCCCCTTGTGTATTATAGTTTCAGCTCTTAAGTTTAGATTTTGATCCAATATGAGTTAATCTTGCACATTGCATAAGGTAAAGATATAACTTCATTCTTTTGCATGTCAATGTCTAGTTTTCCCAATACCATTTGTTGAAAGGCTGTTCTTTCCCCATTGTGTGGTCTTAGCATCTTAAAAAAAATCAACTCACCAGGCTGGATGTAGGCTTAAGCTTATAATCCCAGCATTTTGAGAAGCTAAGGCAGGAGCATTGCTTGAGGCCAGGATTTCAACACCAGCCTGGGCAACATAGCAAGACTCATCTCTATGAAAAATAAAAATAGTAGCTGGATGTGGTGGTCTTTGCCTGTAGACTCAGGTACATGGGAGGCTGAGGTAGAAGGATTGCTTGAGCCCAGGAGTTTGAGGCTGCAGAGGGCTATGATTGCACCACTGCATACCAGCCTGGGCAACAGAGCAAGACCTTGTTTCAGGAGAGAAGGAAGGAAGGAAGGAAGGAAGGAAGGAAGGAAGGAAGGAAGGAAGGAAGGAAGGAAGGGAGGGAGGGAGGGAGGGAGGGAGGGAGGGAGGGAGGGAGGGAGGGAGGAAGGAAGGGAGAGAGAGAGAGGGAGGGAAGGAGGGAGGGAGGGAGGGAAAAGAAAAGAAAGAGAGGAAGAAAGAAAGAGAGGAAGGAAGGAGAAAGAAAGAAAGGAAAGAAGGAAAGGAAGGAAGGAAGGAGAGGGGAGGAAGGAAGGAAGGAAAGAGAGAAAGAAAGAGGGAGGAAGGAAGGAAAGAAAGAAATCAATTGACCATATAAGTAAGGGTTTATTTCTGAGCTCTCTATTCTATTTTCATTTTTTAAAGTATTTTTCCATATACGATTGTCGTTGTGCCAACATTACAGCATTTTAATTACTGTAGCTTTGCAGTAAGTTTAGAAGTCAGGAAGTGTGAGTCCCTCAACCATTTTTTTTTTTTTTAAGATTGTTCTGACGGAGGCTCCTTGCAGTTCTATAGAAATCTGAGGACCCACTTTTCTTTTTCTGTGAAGAAGCTACTGAAATTTTAATAAGGATTGCATTGAATATGTACATGGTTTTGGCTTATGTATGCAATCTTTTAAAACACAGAACAATCATATCTATTATTTATGGTCACACACATACTTAGAAATAATAAAACCCTGGACACACCAAAGTAGAGATGGTAGTTCCTCCAGGGACGGCCAAAATCCAGATGCTGGCAGGGCCAGGTTACTTCTGGGACTCTTGGGGAGCATCCATCTCCTTGCCTTTCCCTACTTCTAGAGGCCTCCTATGCTCTTCCAGGGGCGGCGGGGTTAAGTTTAGGTAGGGGAAAGGAGCTGAGAAGGGATTTGCAGGGGACTTCAAATGTACCTGTAATTTTTTGTGTCTAAAAAATTGGACACAAGCACAGCTATAATTATCACTGCTGAGTGGGTGAGAAATGGCCATGGCTAGGACTAGGCGTATCTCTCATGTGAGGACACATGACCCTTCCTCAGTCACCTATCCCCTCTCAACTGCTTTCCAGCCTCCCAGGTTAAAGGCATGGAAACTGAAGCCCAAAGAAGGGAAGCATCGGGCCCAGGTCCCCACCGGATATGTGAACAGAATCTTTCCACAGAGCAGAGGATGGGCTGATGTGAGAGAAGGAGGCCTCTGAAGATCCCAGGGCAGGCTGGACACTGTGGGAGAAGCTTCAGGGCCGAGGGTAAGAGGTGAGTGCAGGAACCTCCTCAGATCCCAGGGCAGGCTGGACACTGTGGGAGAAGCTTCAGGGCCAAGGGTAAGAGGCGGGTGGGCACCCCAGGGATAAGGGTGAAGGTTCTTTAGGGCCACTGGAGTAGCCCCTCAGGACTCACATGAATCACCCATTTAGGAACTACAGAGTCACAAGGGAATGAGCTGCTCCACATCCATGAATGTGGTAGAGAGAACAATCACCCTATCAAAGATGCCCACATCCTATTCTGCAAAATCTGTGAATGTCACCTTACATTGCAAAAAGGCCTTCACAGAGTAAGAAGTTATCCCAGGTGACCCAGCTGGCTCCTATGTCATCATCAGGATCCTTATTAGAGAGGTAAGAGGGTCAGAATCAGAGGAAGGAGGTGTGACAACAGTGGCAGAGGTTGGAGTGATGTGCTTTGGAGACAGAGGAAGGCCAAAGGAGTATAGGAGCCCCTAGAAATAGGGAAAGGCAAGGAGATGGATGCTCCTCGAGAGCCCAGGAGTAACCTGGCCCTGCCTGCCTCTGGATTTTGGGCTTCTGACCTTCAGAGTTGTGAGGTCATGAGTATGTGTTTTTATAAGCATTAAATGTGTGATTATTTGTTATGGCAGCAATAGGAAATGAATATAATGAATTTTCCAGAATATGGTACACTCAAGTATTGTGATCAATTGTATCAAAAATGACTGCAACGTAATTTCCAGTCCCACAAGCTCTTCCAGAATTTTGATACTCCACCATCAAGGGTGGGGTCTATTCTCCTTGCTGTGAAACTGTATGCAACTTTGTGACTGCTTCGAGGAAAGGAATAGTGTGACTTCCAATGCTAAATCATAAATATTGGTGTGGCCTCTGTCCAGGTCGTTTCTTTTTCTCTGGGACATGTGCTTTGGGAGTCCTGAGCCAGCATGTTAGAGATACACCTACCCCAAAGCCCCCACACTGGAGAGACCATGAGGAGAGAGCTCACAGGGACAGAGACAAGCCCAAGGGGCTCCAGCCGTGCAAGCACCTGCTGGGGTCTCTCTAGCCCAGACACCAGGCAAGTGAGCCAGCCTTTATCCAACTGCCTTCAGGCTGCCCAGATGCTCCTGAATGGAGCAGAGATGAGCTGTCCCTGTCCAGTTTGCAGACTTGTGAGCGCTGCAAATATTATTTTAAGCCCCTGAGTTTCAGAGTGGTTTGTTCCATAGTGGTAGGTGGCTGTAACGAGTGTCAAAGGCCCACTCATATCACCCCAGGTGAAATTCAGGGAACAAATCCAACCCAATAGAGGGTAAGAGCTTCCAATTTCCCAGTGGTCCATTCCTAAATAGAAACAGACACACTAAGATTACCAGACATGTGAGGAAAATTCTAACACAGAAGAAATAGATCAAAGAAAATAAACAAAAGAAAACAACGCAAAAGAACAGGCTATGCAGAAAGGAGAAAATTGTAAAGAAATGAACAAAGCAAAAAAAGCCACCAAAAGCAATAGTATTCACGTCTTTGGATTGCTGAGAGGACAACTACATCCATAACATAAGACAAGATACTATCAAAAGGAAACACTCCCCAAAAGCATGAACAAAAGGAGGAATACAGAAAATACAGAACAAAAAAAAAATAAATTTTTTTTTTTTTTTTGAAACAGAGTTTCACTCTTATTGCCCAGACTGGAGTACAGTGGCATGATCTCAGCTCAGTGCAATCTCCACCTCCCGTGTTAAGTGATTCTCCTGCCTCAGCCTCCTGAGTAGCTGGGATTAGAGGCATGTGCCACCACACTTGGTTAATTTTGTATTTTTAGTAGAGACAGGCTTTCTCCAAGTGGTCAGGCTGGTCTCTAACTCCCAATCTTAGGTGATCTGCCCGCCTCGGCATCCCAAAGTGCTGGAATTACAGGTGTGACCACCACGTCCGGCCTAACAACTCTTATTACAAGATGGGAAGTTAAAGAAATTACCCAGAAAGCAAGGTTAAAAAAAAAAAAAGCAGAAAATGGAAGAGAAAGAAAAATTAAATGGTTAATAAGAAAGTAAGAACTCATCCAGGGACTCCAAAATGCGCATAATAGAAAGAGACAATAGAGAAAATGGAGGGGAGGGGAGGGAACCGTCAGCAAATCAATGCAAGAAAATTCCCCCAAACTGCAAGACAGGACTTTCCACACTGAAATGCCCCACCAGAGCCCCAGCATCATGGACAATACAGACCCAACAAGGCAAACCAACGGGCACTTTTAGAACGCCTGGGACAGAGAAGGTCATGTGCAAAAATTCAGAAATCAGAAGGGCTTTGGCTTTCTCAGCAGCAGCCCCAGGCTAGAGGGCCTAGAGTAAACCTTTCAAAACTATGAAGGAAAAGGATTTCTTACTAGATTCGTTGTCTATTGCTGCATAACAGATCACTCTGAAATTTAATAGCTTAAAACAACACACATTTTTTATCTCACAGTTTCTGAGGGTCGGGAATTCTGGAGCAGCTTAGCCAGGCTGTTCTGGCTCAGTCTCCCATGCGGTTGCAGTCAAGCTGTGTGACAGAATTGCAGTCGTCTCAAGGCTCAGCTGGGGCTGGGCATTTTGCTTCCAAGCTCACCATGTGCTTGTTGGCAGCAGGCTTCAGGTCCTTGACCTCTTGGTGGGCTGCTCCAGATGTGGCCTCCCCCAGAGGTAGTGATCCAGCAGATCAAGTGAGCCCAAGTCAGTCTGTTATAATCTAATCTTGGAAGTGACATTCCACCACTTCCGCCATGTTCTATTAGTCACAGACGAATAGTGCAGAGAAATATTACACAAGGAGTGAACACCAGAAGGTGAATCACTGGGGCCATTTTAGAGGCTGCCTATACTATACCAACTGAGAACTCTATAGCCAGGCAAAAGCATCAATCAAGTGTGAAGATACACTGAAGATACAATAAAGGTATTTTAAGACCTTCAAGGTCTCAAAATGTTGTCACCTCTGTAACACCCTTCTTAGAAAGCTATTTGAGGACCAACTCCACCAAAACAAGAGAATAAACCAAGAAACAGAAGAGCCAGTCCAGGGGAGAGATTGAGGGAGTTCCCCAAGATTATGGAGAATAGAGATAGCAGGATGAAGCTTGGTACCCAGCAGGTCAGAGGGCTCGGGGAGGGACTTTACCATGCTAACAAAATTGATAGAGTAACTGATGGGAAAGAACAAATTGCAAAGAGAGCTAGACAATGGAGAGTTTGGTATTAAATTAGTGATCGGTACACAGAAAACAAGCAAACAAAAACAAGATAATCATTAAGACAAGATAACTCCTAGGGTGGGGGCCAGGGGAATGTGCAGGAAGGAAAAGCAAATGTCATTTATTATATAGCTCAGTTCTGAACAAATCGCCATAACACCATAGACACTGAGTCTTTATCCAACGAATGTCCCACAAATCTCTGCTGGGAGTTTGAGGGAGAGGCAGGTGTGTGTGGCGGGAACAAAGGATGGTGATGTAGGGATGAGGAGAACTAAATTCACATCCCCTTGTCTCCCAGAGTTGGGGTCAATGGATGCCTAGAATGAAAGCATCAGGAAGTAGCCATACTCACATGTTTTTTGTAGAGATGGAGAGAGAAATAGCTAAGAGTTGACATGGTAGCATGCAGTGAAAGGGAGCAGGAGAAGATAGAGGAAGAGGTCTGGGGAAAGCTTCTTTCCTTAGCAAATCCAATAAATCTAGTTAACCCTTTAAGTCATGTCTATATGTTCTTTTTTATTGTGCATACGTTTTTAGATAGTAATTCTCTCATATCAAATATCCAGTCAGTTCAAAATTTCAATTTTTGAATGCATGTTCTTTTTAAAAAGTTTTTTAGAACTAAATCAGGGGCCAGATGCGGTGTCTGATGCCTGTAATCCCAGCACTTTGGGAAGCCAAGGCATGCAGATTATCTGAGGTCAGGAGTTCGAGACCATCCTGGACATCATGGTGAAATCCCATCACTACTAAAAATGCAAAAATGAGCTGGGCCTGGTGGCACGTGCCTATAATCCCAGCTACTCAGGCCGCTGAGGCAGGAGGATTGCTTGAACCTGGGAGGCAGAGATTGCAGTGAGCCAAGATTGCACCACTGCACTCTAGCCTGGGAGACAAAGTGAGACTCTGTCTCAAAAAGAAAAAAAAAAAAGAACTTAAATCAGGATCCAAATAAAGATCTTTCTCTCTCTTTCTAGTTCTCATTCTCACTTTTGTACATCCTCTTCCACTTCCCTGCAAGCAATTTGTTCGTTGAAACAGGCCATCGACCTACAGAGGTTTTGCTGGATATTTGGATATTCCTAATTGTGCCTCCATGAAGCTGGCTAACATCTTCCTCTGTCCTCTGCACTTGCTGCAGTCTGGTAGTGCAGTCTTGATCAGTTTCAGCTTTGGTGTCTCTTTTTGGAAGATCTTTATTGTAGGGGATCTTTTTTTTTTTTTTTTTTAAATGGAATCTCGCTCTGTCGCCCAGGCTGGAGTGCAGTGGCTCAATCTCAGCTCACTGCAACCTCCTCCTCCCAGGTTCAAGCAATTATCCTGCATTAGCCTCCTGAGTAGCTGTGTCTACAGGCGCATACCACCACATGTGCTAATTGTTAGTATTTTTAGTAGAGACAAGGTTTCACCATGTTAGCCAAGATGGTCTTGATCTCCTGCCCTCATGATTGCCCGCCTCAGCCTCCCAGAGTGCTGGGATTACAGGCATGAGCCACCGCTCCTGGCCCATAAGGGATCTTATATTCTTCCATTAAGAGACATATTGGGGATGGTTATTTTTTGTTTTGTTATATTAGCAGTTATTGGTCAGAGCTTAGATTCGTTAATTCACTAGAGGGTGATGCTCTAATTCTATCATTCAGCTTTCATTTCCTAGACAGAATACTTCTCTAAAAAAGTATCTATTTGGCTACATCATGATACAAGCCGTATGGGTAAATGTTTGATTCTTTCCTTTTATTTTTCTAGCTTTTAAAGTAATGACTTATCTCATGAGCCTCCTCAGAAGGTGACGAATATTTCTTAACACACCCAGTAAAACTAGCTGACACTTGCTACACCTTTTTAAGATTTCATTTTTATCAAAAACATACACACAATAAAATCTTAAAAAGACATATAAAGAAGGAAAAGGAAAAGGAGTAAAACAGATCATTTTTCAAGAAGCTTAAATGTTCTTTCATATCGAGGGCTAAATTTATTCCTATGCTTCTTACCAGCCAATGCCAAGAGGGGAAGAGACAGCCCACGCCATGTGCTCTGGGTTCCTTAAACCAAAGCCTGCATGTTGATCTGAACAAACAAACGTTCCTCTGGCACAACGAGCATATTGGACATGGCCACCTCTTTTGACTTAGGGTCATCAGCCTGGATGGTGAGGCTCCTGGGGCCTGTGGAAGCCTGTGAGGACGTCTGTCCTTGTACATTGCATGCTCAGTATGCTAAGTCATGCCTCTGTGAGTTCACCCATGCCGTTCCCCTGCCTCACCTGCTTTCACTCCAGTGTCTGGTCAGTCTCATGCACCCTGCCTGGCTGAGCTCGGGGGTCATCTCCTCCAAGAAAGCTTTCTCATCATCAGGGCAAGCATCCTCCCCCTTCTTCCGGCTCCTGCCGGTCCCTCTCCCCTCCTTGGCTTTCTCGTTGCTGAAGCCTTGGCACCTGGAGACCCCTGGCTCATAGTAGGTGCCCTGTCCCTGGTTTCTGAATTGAACTCGAGTACTTTCTAGTGGAATTCCTTCTCTTCCTTCAGCATCAGGCAGTCAGTGGTCAGTGGTACCTGGCCCCTCACTTCTAATCTGGAACTTTCAATAAGTGAAAGACCAGAAAACAAGACGTGCAGCAGGTTATGACTGCCTGTAAACCGAGAGTCACTGGGTTCCGAGGAGGCCCAAATACCTGCTGGAGCAGATCTGACCGAGTTTAGGTCATGGACTTAGCTATGTTCCACTTCTCCATCCACATTTGGGCTCTGAGTGTACTTGGTTTGACTGAAGCTGCCAGGATCCTGGGTAGAGGAAGGCCCTGGTGTGAGTGTGAGGAGTGTGGGGTGTTCATGGTCCCCAAGGCCCCTTCTCAGCCCCAATCTTGCTCAATCCTCCCCATCACCTGTGAAGCAGATGTAGGCAGGAGAGGTGGGGCTGTAGCTGCTCATGCACACAGTGCTACATTGCCTGGGTCTGATCTAGAGCCAGTGCCTGGAAAGGGAAGATTTTGACTGTGGATGTTTGGGCACTGCTCTGCCAGCTTTGACCCCACTGGGTTGCTGCTCTGCCCCAGGGCTACCTCTGCAGGGAAGCTGCCCTTCCTGACCATTCCCAGGACAGAATTGATACTACTGGGCTGTTTCCTCAGTCCAATTCCTTTCCAATTGTCAGAAGTAGAAACAAATCTCAGGCATGCAAGACATGTGACTTTTTAAAAATAAGTCAACTCCATTTCTTTTTAGGCTCTAAGTGGTAGACCTTTAATCTCAGCCAACCCCGGCTTTCTTCTCTCCAATGCTGCCCTGGAGTGGGGTATCTGGCCCTGAGTGGCGTCATCTTTCCAGTCGGGCTTCCGTCTTGTGCTGCCTTCATCTTTGTCCTGGTCCCTATCTTTGGGCCACTCCAATTCTGCTGAACTACAGAGTCAAGTCGTAGCAATTCCAATCTCATCCTCATGGGCGAATGTCCTGCAGTGGCCTGTGGCATGCAGCGTACTCTGGGACTTAGGAACCATCTTGTTCTAACTCTGTCTGCCCTCATAGCCGCATCTATGATCAGCCTCTCCCCTAAGCTAAAGCTGGGAATGGGGCTGAGCGATGGGATGATATCCAGGTTTTCCAATTATCTGAAGGCTCCGTGTTCGTGGAGAGCCAAGATGGGGAGGTTGCAGTTGGCGAGGTGAGAGACTGCAGGGATATTGCCATAATTCCTGTGCTCCCTCTTTCGTGGGAAACCTACATGCTGATTCACCAGAAATACAAAGATAACAAATGGACCCTATGCTCTAGGGCTCAAGGAGGGAGATAATAAGCCAATGATTCCAGCACCAGAAGATGAGGGTAGCGTGGATGCAAGAAATGAACAGTTAATCCCTAGCATGGAACAGGCTTCTGAAAATTGATGAGAATCTAGATTTATTGTGCCAATTTCCTACTGCTACTCTAAAAATGTATTACAACCTAGGGGCTTAACACACACAAATTTGTCTGTAGTTCTGAAGGTGAGAAGTCCAAAAGAGGTCCCACTGGGCTAGAAAATCACAGTGTCTACAGGGCTGTGTTTCTCCTGGAAGCTTATCAACCTTCTTGCCTTCTCCAGCGTCTAGAGACCACCTGCACTGCCTGGCTTTTGGCCCCTCCCTCCATCTTCAAAACCAGCAAGGTCAGGTGAGGCCCCTGCTGCCTTCTCTCTGGTTCCTTCTAGTTCCCTTTCTCCACCTATAAGGATGCTTGCAATCACATCAGGTCCACCCCAAGCATCCAGGGTGAAATCCTCACCTCAAAGTCACCTGATTAGCAACCTAGCTTCTACCTGCTCCCTTAATTCCCCTTTGCCATGCAAGGCGACGTAGTCACTACTTCCAGGGATTAGGATGTGGAGGATTTAGGTGGGCCATTGTTCTGCCAGTCACCCTATCCCAACGGAAAAACAAACAAAGATTATGGAAAAGGAATTTACAAGAAAGGTACAAATAGCACACGCATCTATGAAAAGATGATCACCTTTCCCAATAGTCAGGAAAACAGAAGTTGGGAATGGCAATGGGATCTCGTACTCAACCTCCAGAATTTAAAAGGTTAGTTACGCTGCCTAGGGCTGATGGGGAGGTGGAAACAGGCATTCTTATGCCTGGTCAGAGTGCAACAGTAACATTTTGGGGAAAGGAATCTGATAGTTTCTCCAAAGTAAGATGCACTGACATTCTGACTTAGCAACCCCATTTATAGGAATCTGTTTTCTTCAGAAACAACACATTGTCACTTCATTCAAAAAGTGTCCTTGCATCAGGCACCGAAGCGGTGGCCTTGGGCTGATCAGAAAAGGCCCTGCTCACACAGAGCTTACGGTCCCATGGGAGAGGCAGACCCCAAGTCAACAATGAGAGAAAGAAACTAGAAATGGTTGCTTCGGGATTAGGGCTGGGAATTCGCCTCCTCGGGCTGTGGTAACAAATGATCACAAACCGGGTGGCTTAAAAGAACAGAAACGTGTTCCTTGCAGCTCTGGAGGCCAGCAGTCTGAAAGCAAGGTGTTGGCAGGATGGTTTCTACTGGGAGTTCTGGGGCAGAGTCTGTTCCATGCCTCTCCTGGCTTCTGCAAGTTACTGGCAATCCTTGGCGTCCTTTGGCTTGTAGACACATCACTCCATCCTGTCATCACATGACATTCTTCTCTCGGTGTGTCTCTTTGTCCAAATGTACCTCTTCTTATAAGGACACCAGTAATCTGGCTAGGGTTTATTCAAGTTCAGAGTGACCTCATCTTAACTTGACCATATCTGTAAAGTTTCTATCTCCAAATAGCATCACATTCCCAGGTACCAGGGACTTCAGTATCAACCCGCACCAGGCTATGCGGAGAACTAAGAGAGTAGAAGAGAGCGAGGATGGTCACTTAAACTTGGATAAGCAGGAAGGCCTCTCCAAAGAGGTGACATTTAAAACCTGAACTCCAGGCCGGGTGCGGTGGCTCAAGCCTGTAATCCCAGCACTTTGGGAGGCCGAGGAGGGTAGATCACGAGGTCAAGATACCGAGACCATCCTGGTCAACATGGTGAAACCCCGTCTCTACTAAAGATACAAAAAATTAGCTGGGCACGGTGGCGCATGCCTGTAATCCCAGCTACTCAGGAGGCTGAGGCAGGAGAATTGCCTGAACCCAGGAGGTGGAGGTTGCGGTGAGCCGAGATCGCGCCATTGCACTCCAGCCTGGGTAACACGAGCGAAACTCCGTCTCAAAAAAAACAAAAACAAAAACAAAAAAACCTGAACTCCATCTAAGGAGAAAGCAGTCCCTAAAAATCAGGGAAGAGCATTCCAAGAGAGGGAACAGTCAGGCAGCAGCCTCAAGGCAGGATTGGACTTGGTGAGTTTTGAGGACATCAGGCCAGTGTAGCTGATGCCTGGTGAGCATAGTAAGGGTATTACAGTGTGAGCTCAGAGAGGGTGACAGGCTCAGGTCATGCAGGCTTGAACATGGAGGGCAAGGAGTTTGTGTTTTGTCTTAAAGGAGTCAGCGACATGTGCCGGGCTGTGTTAAAAGCTGCTGAATATAAGAAAACATAGCCATGGGTGTTTATTACATCACTGTGTGCAAAACACTAAAACAACTCATATGTACATTAACAGGTTGGAAAGCTACGTTACATTCATTCTACAGAGTATGAGTCTGAGCTCTACGTATTCACCCGGAAAGATGTTCTTGACATATGAAGTCAAAAATAAGTTGGGCAATAAAGTGTCTGGTATATGTATATACTGGTCCCCACTGCTCTCCAGGTGTGGACACTGGATTCCAACGTCCAGGCAGGTGTGGGCCAGGTACTTCTTTAAACAGGGATAGAAGAGGTCCTGGTGCCTGCCGGGCTGCGGGAGACAAGGAAACCAGGAGATTCGAGTGTTTGGAGGCACTTTCATGAAAAGGACTCAATTAACTCATTTCTAGGTTACTCTGAACGAATCCTCCCCCTTGCCCATCCCAGAAACTGGAAGCCCTCCGTGACCGAGAGCCCGAGGTGCTGTGCTCCTGTGGCCCCTGTGGCCCCTGTGGCCCCTGTGTACCAGCATGCCCTTCCTTCAAACTTTCCAGATGCTCAAAAAGGCTTTGTTGATCTCTTGTTGATTAGCCCAGAAAGCTAAATGACCCTAAACCTCCATTCTCTGAGAGGCCCAGGAATGAGTCCCTCAGTAGGATTCTGACTTCTCTGGTTTCCCCGTGTTCAAGTTGTTTATTTGATGGTAAAAATCAGACATCTTGGACACCGTGGTAGCAAGGGAAGGGTTATTCCTAATCTCCACCTGGGAACAACCCAAAGGCATATCAAACATGGAATGGATGGAATGGAACCACAGAATGCACATGTCTGGTGTACTGTGCTCACACCATGGGGTCATCTACAGCAGCGGAAGGAACCCTCTCAGCTACATGCAAAACAGGATTTTACCTCGAAACTTACATTAAGTGAAGGCAGCTGAACTCAAAAGAACATGTAGGTGTGATTCCATCTGTGTAAACCTGAAGGAAGTGGAGAGACGGAGCTGCGCTCCCTCCAGTTGCATGCCTCGTTGGCTGCATAGATCTTCGGAGAAAAGCCAGGACTCCTGGTCAGCCTGGGAAGGGAGCTGCGGAGTGAGCTTCGGGACTGCCATTTCCCAGCTCGTGAGCTGGCTGGGAATTTGCATCACTAAATAATTTGTTAAGCTCTATGTTTATTTGTATGCATGTTTCTCTCTGTGTATTATACTTCAAAATACAAAAGGCTAAAAAAAGTCCATACATTCTAAAACAGAATGGGATTTCACGTATGATTTGTGGGGACCGACACTGGGGCTGTTGCTTTGGGTGTGGATAGATGTCCCCCCCCCACAACCTTGTCCTCTCCTTCTCCCATCCTTCCTTAGTCCCACTCCTCTTCCACTCTCCTGTGTCCACCACAGAGAGCCCCTGCATCCCCTCCCCTCCTCACCATTTTGCTTAGCATCACAGCTCCCACACCCAGCCTTTAACCTCCTCTGAGAGCTGGCAGAAGCTTTCCAAGTTCACCTCCATGGAAAAGAGCACCCAGGGGCACCAGACATGCCTGAGTCGGCTGCCCTGCCTCAGACCCCTTCCTCATCTTGCCATTGTTGCTCTGGCCAAACCCTGGCAGCTTTGGGAGAGAGCTGAGGTGGCCATGTCTCTGAGAGGGCTGAGCCCTCCCAACACAGCAGAACCCAGCGCAGTGTGGAGCTGAGCACATGGTGGGCAAGGGCAGTAAATCATTTCAGGCCCCAGCAGGAGCAAGAGGCCCATGAGGCCCAGAAGAACCCAGGACCCTGGCTTCCCAGGCTCTCCCTGCCTGCTCCGAGCTGCCTGGATGCAGACCCCGAGGGTTCCTTGAAACCTGGCCTCGCTCCAGGCCTGGGTTCACAGTGAAGCCTGGCCCTCCCTCTGTTTGTGTTGGCAGCTGTCTCCAGGGGCCAAGTCCCGCCCCCTTCCTGGGGGAGCCCATCCATCGGTGGCAAATATTGGCATCTTCCCAAGAACTGTTATTTTTTTTGTTTTAAAAATATTTCTCTTCTTCTCATCTTGCCAACGTCTCCTCTCCTCCCTCTCCTTTTCTGGATGTCAGCTGGACAGGGGTGGGTTTTCCTTATGAACACTCCCCCTTCCTCCAAGGAGCACTCCTTGACCTCCCCAGTTTTCCCCCACCACCCCCGACCGCTGCACTGTCCTGAGAGCCTTCCGCCAAGGCCCCAGGCCTTCTCTGCAGCCCTGTGTGCCAGCAGGAGCCCCCCTCCACCTCCACGTGCAGCTCTGTGGCACCACACTGGCCTGTGTGCACCACGTGCACGGTCAGCTCCGCAACCACAGTGGCTGTTACCGCCACGCACCTGCAGCCACAGTGTGGGCTTTGGCCATGGAATCTCTTCATATACACAATACCTTGCCAAGGAGCAACTTCCTCTTCTGATTTTGCAGTTTAGGTTTGTGGGGGTTCAAGACATGCCCTCAAGGTTCACTGGCCCACACCCAGTGGAGCCAGGAACTCAGACCTCATCACTGCATGAATTCAAGGCCCTTGGTCTCTCTATGCTGCAAACTTCCGCAGGGCGCTCTCTTACACTCATCCCCTGCTTACCCCTGTGAGGCAGGCCCTAGTATCATCATTCTCTTCTTACAAAGAGGAAAATAGAAAATCAAACAAATATGGTGACTAAGGCCACACTGGGCCCTCTGGTTTCCAGGCCTGAACGTTTGCTCTTCAGTGCCCTTCCCAGCTCCTCTGTGCTCCTTTAGGGATGAGAACTGCTCTGGAGCCTGCCTTCCTTTCTTCTGTGTTAACTAAGCTTATTATGAACAAATTATTGTCTTGGTGTCAGAGGGATGGATCTGTCCTTTATCCATCTATGCATCTACCCATCCATCCACTCACCCACCCATCCATCATCTTTCTTTATCTGTCAGTTCTCACATCCATCCCCCATCCCTATCCATCCATCCATCATCTTCCATTCACCCATGCACCTACCCATCTGTCTGTCTGTCTATTTATCTATCGCATAGTCCATGTCCGTGCAATGAAGAAATTCACAATCCAGCAGATAAAGACAGGCACATGTATACCTCATATACACACATACATATATTCACAGACATACATATAGAAATAATTACTTGTAGACATGCTTAAAATCCTGCCCAAGAATGGTACATGTACTGTGCCATGGGATTTTGAACTTGCACCTAGTAATAAGCAGTCAGAAGAGCTTTGTTGTTTCAGTGGCCCTGTCCAGGGCCCCTCACATCCCTGGCCAGATGTGGTGCTGGATACTGAGAAGAGAGAGAAGTGAAGCAGACACGACCCCAGCTCTCAAAGAGAGTGCCTCAGACTGACACTGTTGAGGGTTTATGGGGAGGTGCAGGAGGCAGTGCCGGCAGCAGCCCCTTATTTATTTCCTAGGGAGGAGATGAGAAGTGTCTGAGCAAGAGGGGGTTCCAGCCTGCCTGTCACTTGCTCTGGAGAGGGACATAGCATTTCTGCACTCAGAGCTCTGGCTTCTGTGTCACTTTACCAATGTCAAGGAAACTGGGATTAAAGGGAGAAAAAGAATGAGAGAGGGGCACCCCACCCCACCACCCTGGCACAAGACCTGGCTCCAACAAACCCAGCACCTCGTTTCTGCTGTGCCCCCCTGTTAAAGCAAGCCTCAGGCCAGCCTGGACTCGAGGTTGGGACCAGACCCCGCGAGGAAGGTGCTGCAACAACGCTGACTAGAGTCAGGGAGAAGGAAGGGGTGTGGCCACCGTTTGCAGTCTCCCTCTGGTCACCACAGCAGGCTCCAGCCAAGACCCACTGTGCCACCTGCAGAGGCACAAGGTGCCACAAGAACAGAGGCACGAGGTGCCATGCATGGGGAAGAGGCTTGGGTGGGATTGCACCAGGGCCCATGACTCCAAGCCAGAATTTCTCAGACTGAGTCAGCAGCTTCTCCCTGAGAATTAAAAAATGCAGCGTTTTCATTTTCATGTTAATCTAAAAACACATGTAAACATGTTCTAGGCCATCTGTAGAGCCCTGAGCCCCATGAGGAATTTCAGTGTACTTGGGTCTGCATTTCTCTCCAATCCGTGGTGCCAGGGCCAAGCAGCAACATTTTCATGGTCTTGGGAAATTGAAGGAAGAAGCAGCCAGACAGATGCCATCAGGATGCAAGGAGTGAGCCTGGCTCTCCGAGACCTTCAGAAGAGCAGAGCAGAGGGATACTAGCCCTGGCATGCAGAGCTGAACTGGAAGAACTTTCTCCCAGCAGCTAGGAGTATTTCCACTTCATTTTGGTAACTCATACCCACCAGCTTCCTCTCCAGACATCTTGAAGGGGGACTGTTCATGTCTGGCAGCAGTGAGACTGGGAGGAAACACTGGGTGGGCAGTGAGGGACACGCCTGGACAGCACTCATTTGTGAGGGAGATTGAGCATGGTAGTTGGGTCTCTGCCAGATGAGCATCCCCCTCCCCCTCCTCCGCTGCAACAGTTTGACCAAATGAGGACCTTGAGGGCTGGGTGCTAATCCTTCAACAACCTGGCAAAAGAAGTAGTGCTATTTCCACTTAGCAAACAAAGACAGGCTCAGAGAGGTTACATAAGCTGCTCAAAACCACACAGCATTGTAACCAGCTCTGTCCTAGACAGCCAGAACTCTTCCCAGCCCCAGAGGCGCTTGTGTCCTGGGTTGGGAGCCCACCTCCTCTGACTTCTTAGGGCTAGAGGAGAGGCTGAGGTTTTTGCCCTACCTTACCTCTGCCAGCACGTCGGGCAGCCCAGCTTACACCTAGGTAATTAGGTCTTCCAGTAAACACTGCAGAAGTCCAACCTGTTTTTATATTGTTTCAGGAAAACAAAGTCCCAGGAATTTTCCAGTAAGTTCAGAGAGTAAACAGGGACACGTAGCTTGGGCCCTGTCCCTCCCCACCCTGCCACCCCCTTACCTGGCTCCTTCCCTCATCAGTCACCAAATCAGTGTGTCATTTGTTCTCCAGAGTGCCTGGCCTGAGCCCAGGTTGGTGACAACGGCCTGTTCCCTTGGGGCTTTGCGTTTCTGGGATTCCCTAGGTCAGAACTTTAGGATTTAGAGATGTCATTCTGGGCATCTGGAACACTTCAGGGCCAGCCTTGGGGGCAGGCAAGGCCTGGGGCCTCATCATTTTCTGGACCCCCAATGTCCAGTGCAATGATGGACACAGGGTCAGTGCTGGAGAAGAGCTCATTGAGCAAAGCACGGTTGAAGCTGCCCCACACAGAGCACTGCCTAGGGCTCAGCAACCCCGATACTGGGAGACCTCAGGCTGGCAGTGGAGAGGGAGCAACCCCTTCAGAAACCCACCTCAGGCTTCTCACTTCCCATCCTTTCTTACTAGGAGACAAAGCCTTCATCACCGGAGGGGAGGCACAGAGGCTGCTCTCTGGGCCCTGAGAGCAGACTGGGGAGCCCCCCACAGCCAGGAGCCCCTCCCAGAGGCTGTACAGGCAGAATGGGGAGACCAGGTCCTGCATCAGGAGAGGTAGCAGGGACCAGGATGGCAATGGGCACATGAGGAGTATCACCTGCCCCCAGGACAGCCCAGGGCTGGCACTGCCACAGCTCTTGATCCACAGATTCATTTCTCCGCCATGTTAGAGAAGAGCTCTTCTGGGGATACCTTAGAGCAGGTCTCTCAGCCGCCTTGCCTGTCCCCTGACCCTTTTGGTTTGCATAAGGGGCTAGTTTCTGGGCCCCACAGGCTCCTGTGCTGGCTGTCCCTGACCTGGGGCACCTGCCACCCCATGTCCTAATTTTCAACAGACTTACCTGTCTCTCCACCAGCCCTGGGCAGCTGGAGGGCAAAATCCACATAGGACGTGGCCCTAAATCTCCACCTCAAGCCCGGCACCTGGCAGGTAGAGGGTCTCAGAATACCTCTGTTGTGGAGCGGGTGACTGCTGATGGTGGAGATGTATCCACGGAGACAGCACTGGACCAGGCATCCAGAGAGCTGGGTTCTAGCTCACAATGTGACCTCGAGTAAAGCATTCTACTTTTCTGTGCTTCAGTTTGCCTAGCTGTGAAAGAGGGGATCAGAGGACAGGGAGGTTTTTCTACATTTCTGATAGTATGCGTATCAGTCAGGGATTCAACTGCAGAACCGCTGGAGCAAATCATTAAAGAAGGTGGAGATTTTAGGTAGAGTAGGTAGGTAGGTAGGTGGATGAAAGAGTGGATGGATGGGTAGATAGATAGATAATAGTAGATGATACATGATAAATGATAGATGATAGAAAAATAAATGAAAGGTAGATAGATAATAGACTGTTGATAGATGATAGATGATAAATGATTGATAGGTGATAGCAGATGATAGATGATAGATAGTACATTATAGATAGATAATAGGTAGGTAAATAGATGATAGATAGATAGATAGATAGATAGATAGATAGATAGATTACAAGGAATTGGCTAACACCCACTGTGGGGGCTGGTAAAGGGTCTCCATGTCTGTTAATGGAGCTTGACGTCTTCAGGGCAGCAGTCAGGAAGGGAGGACCATGAGCAGGCTGGAACCCTGAGAGCACAACAGACTGGAACCCTACAGGATGGACTGAAACCTGCGACCATTCTTGTTGCCTCTGACCTTGGTGACAAGGGAACCTGGCAGAGGCTGGAGCCCTTCATGTAACTAACACATGCATATGTGACCCAGCTGCTGCTTCACAGCAGTCAGGCGAGTCAGTTGATCAGCATTCCTGAGCAAAGCACAGTTGAAGCTGCCTCACACAGAGCACCGCCTAGCGCTCAGAAACCCCGCTATGGGGGGACCTCAAGCTGGCAGTGGAGAGGGAGGGGCCCCTTCAGAAACCCACCCCAGGCTTTGTGGCCCTTGGGAGAGGGTTGGAGGGAGGAAGGAAGGCAGCCACTGCTGTGTAGCACACACACTGCCAAGAGAACGTCCCTTATAGCCCACCCTAATCAGACACACGAAAGAAGAATTCTTCACTGGGCGCGGTGGCTCACGCCTGTAATCCCAGCACTTTGGGAGGCTGAGGCGGGCAGATCATGAGGTCAGGAGTTCAAGACTAAGCCTGGCCAGCATGGTGAAACCCCATCTCTACTAAAGACACAAAAAATTAGCCGGGCACAGTGGCACATGCCTATATTCCCAGCTACGGCAGGCTGAGGCAGGAGAATCACTTGAACCTGGGAGGCAGAGGTTGCAGTGAGCCGAGATCACGCTACTGTACTCTAGCCTGGGTGAGGCTCCATCTCAGAAAAAAAAAAAGAAAGAAAAGGAATTCTGGGTAAGAGAGTTCACAAAGTTATCACAGTATGGTTATGATTCATTTCTTGTGTAAAACAAATTATTAAAAGAAAGTTGGGGAAAAAAACTATCTTTTTGAAATTTCCTTAGCAAATGGAGATTATCACCAAATAAATGATTTTCTAATGTGCAGCTTCCAGGTCATTAATTCAGAATTAGATTCAGCCATGGATTTTCCACTCCCTCAGGATGGGCCTGGGTCTCCTCTGAACACAAGGACTGAACCGGCTCTGGTCAAAGGAGAGCTGATAAAGTGTGTTAAAGTGGCCTCATTTATCCATCAGAAGGTGTGCCAGCTTGTCTCATTTCATCTTCATACCAACATTTTGAGGGAGACACTAGGTCCCCATTTTACACATGGGAAGCAGGCACAGAGAGAGGCTAGTAACTTGCTCAAGATTACATAGCCAGTAGGTTATTTTAGCCAAGATTTGAACCCAGGCAGTCTGCCTCCAGTGCCTGAAGCCAGAACACACTGCCTCTGAGACTCAGTATGTGATGCTTGTCATTTTGTAAGACTTGCCTTAAGGTGTACTGAGGGATTGTGACCAGAGACTGTCAGGGCCAAAAATGTGGTTCATTTTCACATTTGTCCCTGGAAAACGGAAACTGACCTGCTGACCCGGCAGTCAGTGAATGTCTCCGATCTCATCCCTTAGCCCAGCGTGCTGTGTGTCCGGGATGACAAACTGTCTCCTAGTTAGGTAATATTCCTTACCTAATTATTCAGTAATAGGACTCTCAGTTTTGAGCTGGGCACATGGTTGCCTATAAAATAGACTATTTCCCAGCAGCCTCTCCAAATGGACATAGGTGAGGCCACGTGACTGAGTTCTGGCTAGTGGGATACTAGTGGCAGTGTGCAAATTCTAATGTGTTCTTAGAAGGAAGGGGCATGCTCTTCTGCTATCAGTTCTTGCTTCAGGAGAAGGGAGCAGGCTGAAATGCAGACGTAATGGCTGGAGCTCCAGCAGCCATTTTGGACCCCTTGGGGATGCAGTTAGGCGCTCATCACAGAGCAAATCTGATTTCAGTCATATTTCCTCCCGCTTCTCATTTCTCGTTCCTTGGCATCTTGGCAGATGTCATCCATCCCCAGGACCTCAATGCTTGGTCCAATGGGAACCTCACAAGGGAGCAACAAGTAGAAGGAGTGTGGGTCCCTGACATCAAGGAGCACCACACCAGCCTCAGACTGACCACTTCAAGACTTCAAGAGCATGAGGAAAAATAAACTATTTTGTGTAAGCTCTTACTACTCAAAGTATGCTCCAAGGACCAACAGCATTGACATCTCCTGGGAGCTTGTTAAAAATGCACAATACTGAGTCACACTGGGACCTACTAAATCAATACCTATAGTTTAATAAGCTCCCCAATGATTTGCATGCACAATAAAAATTGAAAAACACTGATTTAAGCCACTGTTATTGGCTGAATCTGATTATAACTGACTGGCCATGACGACCCTGCTGATGCCGGCAACCTGAGTCTCCCCTGTTATGCTTCGAGTCTATTGAAGCGCCCCCATGACTCATGGGGAGCCATTCTTCTGAGAGTCCTTTCCTCATCCTGATCCTGCTGTGCAGGGCTCTGCATGAAGAATGGACCCATTGAAAGCATTGGGAGAAATCAGGAGTCCCAAGGCTGTGTGTGTGTGTCTATGCTCGTGAGTGGCTCTGTGTGGGCCTGCATGTGTGTGCAGAGAGGCTGGAGAGAGGAAGGGGGCATGTTTACCCACTAGTTGTGTATGCCAATCTATAAGGAAATAAGACAAGCTGGGGACATCCAGCCTATGGAGAAATATGATTAAAATCAGATTGGCTCTGTGATGACCGCCTAACTGCAAGAATTCTGTGAAGCGAGGAATCTGGGAAGGTGCCTTCATGAGAAACAGAACTGGGTACCTAAGTGGGGTGGGCTCGGATGCTGGCCTCTTCTGCGGATGGAGACCATGTGGGCTGAGAGGCTGATGCTCCCCATCCATTGGTGCGGGAGGACTTCCTGCCGACGCAGATCATGGATGTTAACATGTGGCCAGAGGGTAGGTGCAGAGCATGGTATATGTGGGCTGGCCAGCGTTTCCATTGTCACTGGCTTTTCTACATCTCTCTTGCCCTCTTTTGTCCCTCTTAGAGGAATTCCTTCATGCCCGATAGGCAGAAGGGCACCCAGTTCCAAGAAATGTGGGAGGTGGTGAGGCTGGTGCTGTTTGTTTTCTTGCTGCTGGCGGCTATGCCAGCCTCCCTTTCTCTCTAGGAAGGGAGGGTTACCTCCAGGGACATAAGAGGTGATGTCATGCCTCTGGCAGCTGTGGCAGCGGACCCAGGGGTTCTGGGATGACTGCTTGCTTTCATGGGCAGTGATTTTAGTCACTTGTTGCTGGACAAACACCCACTGGACTCTGGCCCAGAAAAGCAACGCACAGCCAGGTGGGAAGGGCCAGCCTGCACCTGGAGACCCACCCCCCGAGCAGATTCACAATCATAAATAATTGCAAGGCAGTTTTGTGCCATAGAGGAAGTTGCTGTGTGAACTTAGGCAACTTACTTAACCTCTCTGGGCTTCAGTGTCTTCATCTGTAAGATGAAGATGATCATGTCGCCTTCTGGAGCTGTGAGGAGAACCTTAGTTCACAGATATGAGGCACCTAGAGAGGTGACTGGCAATGGTAAGCTTGGCCATTTCTCCCTGCTGTTATTGATCAGGGCCACTACTACTATTATTGCTAATATTCTTATTGCAGCTAGTTCGGGGTCCTAGAAGAGTTGGAGGAGGGGCCTTCCATGCAGAGGGGCAGAGGGAAGGTAACACTTTCCAGGGCAGCTGAAGAAGGCAGAAGTTTGTCAGGCAGAGAGAAGGGAGAGCATTGAGGTCCAGGGGATGGACGTCATCTGCCAAGGCAACGAGGAATGAAGTCGTGGATCGGGAGGAAATCAGGAGTGGTGGGGATGAAGAGGGCAAGGGCAGGCCAGAAGTGTGGGTGGGGCCTCATCCAGAGCCCCCCAGGGCAGGCCAGAAGTGTGGGCGGGGCCTCATCCAGAGCCCCCAGGGCAGCCCAGAAGTGTGGGCGGGGCCTCATCCAGAACCCCCCTCCTCTTTAGATTTTCCAGATGGCCCGCTGCCCGTCTCAGCTGCACGCGCCCTTGGTGAGGACTCTCCGGGTCTGGCTGCCCCTCTCTGGTGCCTGCCTGGACTGGGAGCTCCAGCTGGCTCAGTGCTGCAGATGCTTTGTGGTCTGATTCTCTGCTGCAGCACAAGGCCTTGATACTGGATACCTCCGGGAGGTTTTGTTAAATAAATCAGCGACCCCCCAACACCTCCCCACCACCCCAACATCCTCCAAGACAGCTCCAGACGCTCTCTGACCTCTGGTCCTCTCCTGTTCCATACTTGCTCTGAGCCTGGGCCTGCCCCAGGCTGCCCTTGAGTTCTTCCTTGTGTGGGCCCTGCAGAGGGCAGAAGGCTGGACGCCAGCATGGGGCAGAGCTGACAAAAAGCCTGCAGCCTGGGCCCCTGCCTGTGCAGCTCCTGAGCTCCCACACCAGACCAAGCTTAAAGATAGGAAGGGTAGAAGCTGGTGAGGACGGGGCCTTACTTTCCTTACAGACCAACGTCACTGTGCGTCATCACTGAGGCCTCATGTGCATCCTCCAGCATTCACTACAGGTGGCTGCGGTCACAGCCCTGTTGCCGACTGCTGGGGGCCATCTGGGGCATTTGGCCTTGCAACCTGAGCGTGTGCCAGAGGGAAGTGCGCCGAGTCTTCCCAACCTACCAATCTTGACTTATTCCTGTGCTTTCTAGGTAAGGCGTTTTGTTTTGTTTTTCAAATCTATCTCTGCTTGACTCATAACCCATAAAGAAGGCAAGAACCTTGCCTTAACTAGCAACCCGCCAGGCTGAAAATAGCAGCCTCCGAGGGCGAATTTGCTTGCTTCTGATGGAAGGCAAGTTTGTGCTGTGATGACTGGGTGGTCTCAGGACAGGGCTTTGCCATCTGGTTGCTGTCACTGAGAGTGGGAGTGCTGTCATCAAGCTATGAGTCAGCGAGTCAGTGTCTCCTTCTCTCCTCTTGGCACTGGCAGCAAGACTCAGGGTCACAGTGGATGCTCGCCGGGGAGCTGGGATCCCAGCACTCACTCCCCATAGTTTCCCCTTCTGTCCAGGGCCATGGGAAGCTGTGTCCGCCTGGGCAGGCTGCGTTTCTGATGAGCCGAGGTGGCGTTTCAGCTAGGAGGGTCCTTCTAGCTGAAGGCTGCAGTCTGAAGCCGTCATTGTGTGCAGGGCAACTTACTTCAATGTTGGATCCTTAACATTCTGTTGACTCCTTAACAACATGGCAAGCGGATCAAATAGCTTTCGGTTATTCCAACACATCTGGCTGGTTGAAACCTTCCATCCCAAATGCAGTCTCTCTTCCTTCACTCCCTACTCAGATTTGACCCCAGAGTGGAGGACCTGAAGGGTAAGATGGGAGGGTGTGGTCTCTTCTGAGACATATGGTCCCTCCCAATCCACCCTGCCTTCTGGATGTGGCTATGTACAGATGGGGCAGGAGAGAAAACGCTGTGTCCCAGGACCTGGGTCCATGCTGATGATTGGAGGCCTCCCCCCTGCAGTCTGTGGCTGGTGTAAGCCCACGTGGTCCCTTCTTCACCATGGACAGGTGTTCTTCTTCACCTCAGGACCCTCTCTCACTGACATCCATGACATCCAGAGGGATAGTCATGTCCCCTTCTGCCACATCTGTGGTCCCCATTCCTGGCCTCCACCCTGGCCCTCTCTGGGTGGGATGTCTGCTCACCCCAGCAGCCCTCAGCACTCCTGCCAACATCAGAGTGGCTAGAGCTGTGGGCCACCCAGGTGGAATTGTGGTGCCCTTAAGATCTTCCTCCATGCCTGGCTAGAGCTGTATGAGTCTGGGACAATGCTGGGACTTCCCATGCTCCCCTCAGCTCTCAGCCTGTGGGAGGTTTTCTGCTCAGCTGTTGAGATTGCACCCATGGGTCTTCCAGGTTCAGAAAACTCCAGAGTGGAAGAAGGCGCTGTGGCTATGCCTATGAGCTCCTGAAATGCAGGGGCCCTGGCCAGCTCTCACAGGGGGCCCCTGACTCTGCTCCATGCTGATGAGCAGCCAACAGGGGGCTCCAAGTGGGGAGCAAAATGCCAGTGACTCCCTTGGCAACCTGCATCATTTGGCCTGGCTCAATGCTGTGGCCAGGGGCAGGGCAGGTGGGGAAGTAGCCCCCTTCTCCCCAGGGAAAGGAGGGGCAAGTGCTCACCACAAAACCTTTCCTCCCACACCCTCAATCCTGCTTCCTGCCCTGTCGCCAGGTGCTGTCCTGAGTGATAGGACTGAGCAGAAGCAGATGACGACAGCAGGCCACAGCTCTATTTCTGGCAGGAGGAGCCTGACCTCCGTGTTTGGCCCCTCTCTTCACACTGTGGGGCATTTAGTGCCTCCTCGAGTTCGCCTGTGGACTCCATCACCAATTCCCAAGCACCAGGAAACGTCCCCTGGGATGCAGCATTCAGCAAGGTTTGCTGAGTCACAAGGCAGGACACTCCAACAGGACGTACCATGGACAGGCCATTTTGTATTACACCCAGCTAACTTTTCAAAGAACTTTCACTAACACTTTCTCTTTTGATCCTCTTCACTGCCCTGCGAGATAAAGTCTCAGTGCTGTCGTCAGTCCTTGCATAGGTGTAAGCAGTCAACTAGCGTGCTTGAACTTCAGCGGCTTTGTCTGTAATACCAGGGCCAACAGAACCCATCACACAGGGGCGTTGAGAGAATTCACTGCAAGGAGGTATGCAAGGGCTTAGCATGGAAGCCTTAGAACGTACCAGGAGACACAGTGACTGCACCGGGGGCAGGGCGGGGCTGGGGATGAGGCAGAGTGGGGAAGCAGGAGAGCCAGAAGGGGTGAGGCAGCAGGAGCATGGGCTCGGGGACCAGGCACACATGGACTTCAACCCCACTCTGTCACTTATGAGCTGTGTGATACGAGGCGCATCACTTAAATCCTTTAATCATTAGTTTCCACTTCTGCAAAGTGGGCATACCAGTAGCATTTACCTCCGCCCTGCTGCTCCTGTAGATTTGCCTTTGTCACAAGGCAACATGCCATCTACTCAGTGTGAAAATCTACCTTATCACTCGATGGCGTGCCATCTACCTAGTGTCACTGGACAAAACCTGAGAATCACCTTGGAAATCTCCACCTCACACGCCACATCCATTAGCAATGTTGTCAGTTCTCTTTCTAAGCATCTTCCAAATTAATTGGCATGTGAGCGAGTAAAATTGACTGTATCGGGGTCCTTTTCTGCAGCTTTGGGCGGGTGGGAGCCATCTTGTCTTTCTCTCTGCTGGCCAGTGGACACCCAGACTCAGGCACAGCCTACATTGAGACACCAGAAATTATTTACAAAATTATAGTACTGAAGCGGAGTTATTGTGCATGAACCTCTTTCTAATTTTGTTCCCCAAGAGGATACAACTTTCACCAGAACTACATTGGTGAGGAGACTGCTGGCCCCATTGGGAAGTGGAATAATGGCCTTTCTCCAAGGGCCACAGATGCAGGTCAGAGAGAGTGTGGTGGAAACAGGCTCCTGATTTCAAGATGGAAGATCCAAGAGGGGCAGAGACAAGCGGTGGTGGGTGACCACCAGAGACAGCAACAGAGAAAGCCGGATGGGAGCATCACAGAGAGTTGGGCTGGAGTGATAATGGTCTGACTGTTATCTTGGTCATGGCTCTTCGGTTTTAGGAACCTGAAGACTGAAGGAGATAGGTAGTCTACTAAGGTTCTCGTGGATTTGACTGGAGTCACCATGATAGAAAGTGGTGGCTTCTCAGCCAATCTCTAGATAGGCTTGATTCAAGTCACAGATTCAGTCCCCATCGAATAAATTTATTGGCCTTAAGGCAGGACCTTGTAATAACATGAATCTTTCTCCAGGTCTATCACAGAGTGACCTGGGCCATTTGTCTGTAATTCTGCATTGGAGAAAGGACTGTTGAACGTTGGTTCTGAGCTAAGACTGATTCCTGGAAACTTAAAACATCACTATGGCCGGGTGCAGTGGCTCACACCTGTAATCCCAGCACTTTGGGAGGCTGAGGTGTGCGGATCACCTGGAGGTCAGGAGTTCGAGACCACCCTGACCAACATGGAGAAACCCTGTCTCTACTAAAAACACAAAAATTAGCGGGGCTTGGTGTTACATGCCTGTAATCCCAGCTACTTGGGAGGCTGAGGCAAGAGAATTGCTTGAACCCGGGAGGTAGAGGTTTTGGTGAGCTGAGATCGTGCCATTGCACTCCAGCCTGGGCAACAAAAGCAAAAATCCATCTTAAAAGAAAAGAAAAAAAAGAAAACATCACTGTGGTCTACCAGTCAGAGGATTTTGAGGCAGGGGGATAATTGGAGTTTTGACTCAATTTACTTCAATGAAGGCAATGAGAACCCAAGCCCATCCCATGTTTACCTTCCATTTCACATGAATAGTTGGAAATGCT
Organism: Callithrix jacchus; assembly: GCF_049354715.1. Classification (NCBI taxonomy): domain Eukaryota; kingdom Metazoa; phylum Chordata; class Mammalia; order Primates; family Cebidae; genus Callithrix; species Callithrix jacchus. The sequence goes on along the minus strand of NC_133507.1, from coordinate 105,195,728 downwards.
TAGAAATGGACAGAATCTCTACACCCACTTCTTGATTTGTGGAATAGTGGCTCTCATAGGCTTAGTATATGACTGGGATGGGCCAAATGGAAGCCCCTGGAATTCTACCTCACTGTTGAAGTTCTTAGTCCATATAATTCCATATCCTTGGGGGAATTTCAGATATTAGTGCCAGCATAAAATATTTGAAAAAAGTGCAAGAGTAGTGATTCTTATCTTATTATCATATAACTTGCCTGTTTCGTTGATACAGAAGACAGATGGAGAGTAGCCACACATTATTGTAAACTCATTCAAGTGGTAACCTCAATTGCAGTTGCTATTTTAAGATGAGGAATATTTACAAATTTACACAGCCCATGGCATCACAGTTGGTCATTTAAAGAAAATTCCCGTGAACATAAAAGCATCAGGAATTCAGTAGTTTGACTTTACCTGGAAAGGATAGCAGTACGTCTTCACCATCTGCTCTCTGATTCCATTAGGCTCCTGGCTTGGTGGCACAATTCACTGTACTTGTGTCACCATCTCCGATGATGTAATGCTAGTCTCCAGCATTGCAGACATCAAGCTAGGAGGCCAGGGGAAGTAGAAAGAACATGTACTTACATGCCTTTATAAGGCATATGTGTGATGTAAGACAGGTGATAAACTCCATACTAATACGAGGCCACCTCACTGAAGTTTCTGGGATTCTAGTGGTCTGGAACATATTGGGATATTTGCTACTAAGTGAAGAAGTTGTTTCAATTTATCCCCTTGCACAAAGAGAAGGCATGAGGCTTTGAGAACCCTTTAGGCTTTGTAAGGCACACACACTGTTTCATTGTGTTGTGTTCGTCCATCTCATTTATGAGTAAGCCATCAGCTCCTCAGTCTGGGTGGGGCGCACAGCAAGAGAAATCTCTTAAGCTGGCCCAGGCTATAAGCAGCTCTGTCCCGTGTGCCTTATAACCCAGTAGATCCAATGGTGCTAAGTTTCTTAAGTAGGTCAGGGTTTTGAAAGCACTGAGAGAGAATCATAACTGAAGATTGCAGAGCAAAGCAACCCCTAAGATTGCAGAGCAAAGCTCTGATCTGTTCAGCAGGCACCTAGTCTCCTTTTGTCAATTAGCTCCTTGCAGAATACTGGGCCCAAGGAGAGAAACTGCATACCTGACCAGAAGATGACAGACAGCCATGCGCCTTGCACCTCTCCTTATTCGCTGGGTGTTATCGGCTCTGCCAAACAGAAAGACTGAGTACGCAGCATTCCATTGCTACATAAGAGGGACCCAAACAGGACTGGGCCCACGCAGGTCTGTACCCAGCATATTGAGAAGCAGAGTCAGAGGTGGACTGGCAAATATTTAACAGCCAGCTCCCTGGGGGCCCCAGGACTCATTTGTGGTGTTCGTAGATTTTCATGGTGTAAATACTCCCATTGTGGCTGATTTCAAGCTATGGACACAGAACTGGGAAGAGACCTCACCATCAGTTCTCATGAGCCACAGCAAGCTCGCTCCAGCATGTCATGGCCCAGAGTGGCTCCTGTTTTCACACCCCTTCCATTATATACTGGAGTCTCAGAAAATCATCATGAAATGAAGTTGATAATAATAATGGCAAGAAAAGAGGTACAGACAGTGAAATGTTTCTTTCATTGAATTTTATATATGTAATATATAGATCATGATGGTCAAACATTTTCTTAAATAAAAAATAAAATTAATATGCTGTACAAAAGAGAGATCATGTATTAATACGTTTGAATTAAAATTTTTTTGAAAAGGGGAAGAATCTTTTTAAAAAGCATTAGACTGTGACAGTAATCAAGAACATCACAGATTTTTATTTTCAGCTTTAACTTCTGCACGTTTGCCAAAGACTTCATCAAAACTGATTTTTGAATATTAATATTCAGTGAACACTATAGCCAGATTTGGCATTTGGCATTCTTTTGTGTGTGTGTGTGTTTTTTTTTTTTTGAGACAGCATCTTGCTCTGTTGCCAGGCTGGAGTGCGGTGGCATGATCTCAGCTCACAGCCTCCCAAGTAGCTGGGATTACAGGTGCACGCCGCCACGCCCAGCTAATTTTTGTATTTTTAGTAGAGGCAGGGTTTCACCATGTTAGCCAGGATGGTCTCAATCTCCTGACCTCAGGTGATCTGCCTGCTTTGGCTTCCCAAACTGCTGAGATTACAGGCGTGAGCCACTGTGCCCAGCCAGATTTGGCATTCTATCTTTGTTCATAGTTGATTAACGAGCATTTTTATTAATCTCGATATCAAAACAATTTTTACATATGAAACAATATATAAACAAATAGTTTTGTAAATGAAGTCTTATTGGAACATAGGCACACAGTCACTTATGTTTTATCGTGGCTGCTTTTATGCTGCAATGACAGAGCCGACTGTTTGTGGTAGAGACCATATTGTCTGCCTGCCGTATTTATTATCTAGCCCACTAAGAAAAAGTTTGTCAATGCTAGACTATATAATGAAAAAAAAAAAGGTGATTGCATTTAGTGTACAAAATTTGAATTTATTTTTTTATAAAAAATCCTAAATTATGGTAAATAGAATCAAAAACATTTAAAAACGTATGTTTTCAAAAAAGCATCTTCCTTAAAATATTCACAATTCTCTCTGACAATTGAAAGAGAAAATACAACTCTAATGAATGGATATCAAAAGCTTATTTATTTAAGTAAATTAAATTAAATTAAGTAAAATTATTTAAGTAAAGCTGAAGTTTTTAATTAATATTTTGAAAATTTAAGAAAGTCATATTAAGTGATTTTACAAAACAAAGATTATCCACAATTCTGGCATTCTGCGTGCATCTAGTCACTAACAGAAAGCACTGATATTACACTTCATCATATTACTTCTAATGTAGACCTACATGTATACTCATTGAAGAGCAAAACGAACTGTTTAATACTGCAATGTATTTCTCAACTGATTATGCGAAATATCAACTCCACTATTGTGAAAGTATGCTAACTATCAGGTGCCTTCAGAATCATGAATTGGAACAGGAAGAGAAGAAAAATTGATGCTCAATGTTACTAGGAAACAATATTTTGTTACTAAACATAAGTCATTAAAGATCTATTGCATTCATGCTGAGAGGATTTAACAAGTGAAATAGTTTGTATTTTCTCTTAGGGAAGAGCTTCCACCATGCAAATTCTCCTTCCATTTGGAAGCAGTGTCTACCTGACATCTGCATAGGTGTAACTCACAAGTTTTCCAGCATTCAGATGCCTTTTTTGTTGAGGACATTAAGCAAGAGATAAAGAAATGGATTTCCCTGGGGCCTGAGCAATGCCAGTCATGAGAATTGATGTTTAACCTCGTTATCTGCCAGCACTGAGGCCTGGATCCTGTGTGTTTCTGAAAAGTGTGTGCAGCTGGGCGTGGTGGCTCCCAGCACTTTGGGAGGCCTAGGCGGGTGGATCACCTGAGGTTGGGAGTTCCAGACCAGCCTGACCAACATGGAGAAACCCCATCTCTACTAAAAACACAAAATTAGCCAGGTGTGGTGGCACATGCCTGAAATCCCAGCTACGTGGGAGGCTGACGCAGGAGAATCTCTTGAACCCGGGAGGCAAAGCTTTCAGTGAGCTGAGATCATGCCATTGCACTCCAGCCTGGGCGACAAGAGTGAAACTCCATCTCAAAAAATAAATAAATAAAATGAAATAAAGAAGTGTGTGTTGGTGTGTGTGTATGTGTGCGCGTGCGCACGCGTTCGTAATATGCAGGGCCTTCTGAAGCCTGGAGGCTGGGCAGTAGTCCCTCTCGCTGCATCTAAGGGTGGTGTATACATCCCCCACGTGGTGACTGCCCGTGATCACAGTGTTAGGCTGCAGGTAATCACGATGTCACAGGGGCCCTGGCCTCAGGAAATGATTCACTGAAGGAAACACTTGACCCAGGTTGCCCAACACGCTCGCTTTCTCTCTTAGGAACCTGGAAATGTAACACAGAGACTGAAAGCCAAGTCCAGCTCATGCCGGGTTCTGGATGAAAGGCAATCCATTTCCAACTCTGAGATCCTCAGAGCTGTCCTGGACAATCTTGGATTCTGTTCTTTTGGGATTTTTCATTTCCTTCAGGTCTCTCAGTGTCTTTCCAATAAAGTTTTTCTCTTTTGCTCGTTTGGCTGCTCTTACTTGAAATCAGAAGGACTGTAAATAACACATCATGTAAGGAATTATCTGTGTGCCTGAATTGTAAGGTGGGGTTGTGCATAGCCAGCCTGTGAAGAGAGCCTCTGTCTGACATCTGTGGAGGTGGCCACAGTGTCCACACTCTGTAAGAAGTGGAGTCCACACCCACATTCTGTAAGGAGTAGAGTCTATCGGACTCCAGGAGGCCAGGGCTCAAGCCCAGCCTAAAGTGTACTTGCCTGGCTCCACTACTCACCTGTGGTGTGACCTTGGGCAAGTGAACTTCTCTGAGCCTCAGTTTCTCCTCTGTAAAATGGCACCATGCCTCAGAGGGGTTAGGTATCTGGGGACTGCCAACCTATAGAGCATCTTTGTGTGACCAGAAAAAATTGCTCCCCTGGGCAGAGCTTGGGGAGTGGACTACAGGCTGGGCTCGAGCCCTGGTTCCCACCCCCAGCTCAGCTGTGTGCCAGAGCACAGTGCTGGCCCCGCAGTGGTGACACTGCTTCTGCAGGCCATCGGGGAGGTAAAGTGCACAGAGCCCCTGTGAGCAATTGCTGTGCTTCCCTCTTCCTGTCCTTCCCAGACTCTCAGGCTAGCCACAAACAACACGGAAAACCAACGGCAAGCTGTGGATGTTAGGACAGCAGTAGTGAAACGTTGATGGAAAAGAGTGCTGTGTGAAGGTCCCTAGCAGCTGGTCCAGGCTCGCCCCACGCCGAGTCATCATCCGTCTTCCTGATGGTTTCAGTCCTTAGTTCATCATCCAGCCAGCTTCGGGGAACACCTGTGTCCAGGCTGGTTCTGCTGGCTGGAGGGAAACCCAGATGTGAAGCCTAATCCCGGCCCTCCTGAGAAGTGGACTCTGGAGGGGAAGGCAAAACCATTCATCATCACCGTAACAGTCGGTTCCATGTGTGTGCACCCCTCACAGTGCGGGGAGCCTTTCCACTACTCTCCCAGCATGTCCTCACCCCAACCCATGAGCCAGCGGGATGGGGCCACTGGTGCCACTTTATAGCTGAGAAAACAAAGGCGCCTAGGACTGCAGTGAATGTCTGCTTCATAAAATACTCTCTGAAGCTGGGCCTGGAACTTGGTTTGGGTGAGCCCTGGGCTCAGCTCCAAATCAGAAGGGAAGAGGAGACCTTCCTTCCTGCATGGGCCTCCCTCCGTGCACTCATCAGCTCTGAGAGAGGAGAAGCTCCTGCTCTAGTCAGATGGCAAAGCCCCCCAGTGGGCCACCTTTGCTGGTAGGCAAGGTCCTGCACTTGCAAAGCACCTGCTGTGAACAGGCCACCTCCTTTGCTGTCGTCTGTCTCTCTTGGCACAGGAAGAGCGCCCGAGTTTATTCTCAGACTGCGGTTTCTTTCCTCTGCATGCAGAGTGTGTGGTTTTGGGCATGGCTGGCCAGAGAGATGTGGATTTGTGCTTGTGGGGAGATAGGCAGCCTCCCCATTCCGGAGGACCAAAGTGGTGCTTTCTGTGCCTTAGCTTTCCCGGAACTCTGCACGGGGCGATACTGGATGAGAGACCAGTTTTTAGTGAAGAGGTTCTGTCTCAGTTTCCTGCTTGGTATGTCACAGGTGGGGTTCCCTGGGAAGCAGCTGAGATAGAGATTTGCATTGGAGGTGTGTCCCCAAGCCTTTGTACCTCAGCACCACCAATCAGCCATTGATGTGTCCCTTGAGGAAGGGGCGTGCCCTTGGGCAAGGGGGCTGTCTTCCTGCCTGCAGGAAGAAGACAGGGAGCGCTGGAGACATCTGAACAGCTGGGGAACTAAGTCCTCCATTCCTGAAGTGGGCTCCTGAGGCCACCTTGCTATCGGTCTTCTGTGTACACATCTCCTGAGGAGCCCGGAGGAGGTGCAGCAATTCACAGAGCAGGAATCTTGCATGGCTGGGTCCTCTGGCCAAATGCCGCACATGCTATCAGAGCCTCCCACTAACTCTAGACAGCGGGTGAGTGAGCACTTTAGGCCTTGCGCTTTGTGGGGCATGGGGATTTCAAGAAGGCCTGGATGCTGGGATGACTTTGGAAGAGGAGAAGGTTACTGAAGATAAAAAGGGGTTGGCCTGTGAGGTGGGCTGGGATGAGCATAAGGAAGAGATGTGCCGGGTCCTCCATCAGTAGAAAGCCCTGCCTGAGCAGGACAGGCCTGCTGGACGGGCGCCGGGCACCTTTCTCCCCTCCCTCTCCTCCAAGCAGGCCCAGGTTGCCGTTGTAGGGACAGGGATGGGCAGTAGGGTCACAGTCCTGGGGTGGCAGTGGGGAGAGCCAGGAGGGGCCAAATACAGGGGAGGGCCCAGCTATATCTGGGTGAGCTGGCCGGGCTGCAGCAGACCTTGGAGAGGCATGGAGGGGCTGACCATGGTGAGGAGGGCCAGCCTTTCTGAATTAGCACAGCCGGTTTCCTCTAGCACTGCAGGAGGTAGGTCTTTCCACAGCGGAAGAAGATTCAGGATGGTGGGGAATGGCTGATTGCCTTTGGGGTCCCTCCGTGACTCAGAGCGTTTTCCAGCTCGTTGAACTGGGGCCACGCTGTGTGAAGTTTTCTCCTGATGCTCCGGCGGATGCATAATGAATAGGGAATTTAATCCATATGCTGATGACTCCTCTATCCTGAACTCATCCGCATGCACTCCTTGGGAGCCCTTTGATGTCCAGCAGGACGCACAGCCTTTTTATGAGATGTTTTATGCTCTCTCCCTGCACTCCCCACCCACCACTCGCCAGTTATGTTTAAGGAATGGAGGTTGTGTTTCTAGGAGTCTAAATAGACTCAGACCTTGAAAGACTCAAGTTCTAAATATGAAGCTCGTGGGCTTCCCTTGGACTTAAGCCCTGGCAGCCCTTTCTCTTCCAGCCCAGGGCCTGGCAGCACAATTCCAGAGGCCTGGCTTTGCGTGCATGGATGGCAGGTGGTGTGGGCCGGAGCTGGGGGAATCAGGGGCAAAGCTCTGGGCCTTTCTCCTCGCCTCCAGGGCAGGGCTGGCTCTGGGCACAGGCGTAAGGAGTGAGGGTGGTGAAGGAACGACTTGGCCCCTGCCCTCCCCCGCCCGTCTCTCTGCCATGAGCCACATCACCCATGCTGTTCATTCCACTGGGCTATGGCATTTCCTCCCTCCATCTCCAGTAGCATTGCAAATACGTACGATCTGCTCAATCCCGAACGCTTATCACAGGCTCCTTTTTCAGCTGTGAGGTGATCTTCGGCAATGGGACACAGGATGGCAAGTTTCCATGAGAGGACAGGAGTCCCTGCTGAGAAGAGCATTGGAGACTGAAAGCCAGTTCTGAAAGCTAGTTCTATCCCTAGTTGGCCCTGAGATTTTGGGGGTCTGGACTGGGCCTGGGAGTCAGGGTGAGGGTGAGGGTGAGGGTAGGACCAACTCACACTGCAGAAGATACAGCCTCCAAACTAGAGTGAGCCTTCTCAGAAGAGAAGCTAGGTCTCCCAAATGGGGTGTGTGTGCGTGCATGCATGCATGTGCTGGGGTAGGGGGCGTTTTCCTGAGCTTTGAGTATGGACTGGAGTTACTTTTAGTAGCTAATTAGCACTTTGACCTTGGGGAGGATGGCAGCTGTTAAAAGCTGGGGTCCAGGGTGGTGCCAAGAATCTACTTTGAAGAGGGGGCAGGGAAGGTTCCCAGAGAAGAGAGAGTTTTGGTCTGAAGTTTGGAGGAAATGTACTGATCTCTTGGGAACAGGGGTGAAGAACAAGAAGAAGAGGGAAAGGGAACCCAGAGATGTGCAGTAGGTGTTTGGGGGTGCCTTGTGCAGTGGCGAAGGTGTTCTGTCTTTCAGCTAGGAGAACTGTGTGTCCTGGTTGCCACGGAGGCAGGTCGCACCTGGTGCACAGAAGACGGAGACCTGGAGTCGCTTCAGCTCATTTCCCCCTAGTTTGCATCCTCAGCTGGCAAAGCACCCTGCTCTGTGTCTCCGGAACACATCCTGTTTGGCAATGTTGGTAATCCCATGAGCCCATGTATCTCCAGCATTTTTCGTTATCATCACAACCCCACCTGGAGATGGGGACAGGGGAAGAGGGTTTTGTCCTTTTCCTTATATGGTAGAGGAAGCAACAGAGGATTGGAGAGATTATGTGGCCTGCCTAGGGTCACACAGAATGCCAGAGGCTTCTGTTCCAGAACTACGTGTCCCAGAGCTCATTGCTGCTGCATCTTCCCAGACTCCTGCTGGCTCTGTTTCTCTGGGTCGGGGCGGCCCCACCTGGCAGACCTGCATGCGAAGCCCACCTATGAAGATCAGCCTGATAGCTCCTGCCCTTAGGAGACCACAGTCAGGTGAGGGACAGACACGGAACCAGATGCAGGTAATGTGGTGTGATAGGTACAAGAAGGGAGGTGAGTCCATGCAGGGTCCCTGAACCGAGGCTGGGGGAAGAATGTGGGAAGGAAGTCTGGGAAGGCTCCCTGCAGGAGGTGAGGCCTGAGTTAATGGAGAAAGGGGAGCAGGAAGAGAAGGAGAGGGTAGCCAGAGGCAGGTTACAGGTGTTAGGAAAGTGAAGTGCAAGGTGGGGCTTTGTGCGGGGAGTGAACAGTTGTCAACGGGGAAGCTTGGGGGATGGATCAGCTCTTCCCCGGGAAAGAGGGGCCTCCTGAGCCCTGCTGAAGTGTCTGCACTTTGTCTTACAGGCATTAGAGACAGGCCAGTGTGCATTCAGAATGATCTTTCCTCCTGGGAAAACGCAGGCTAGGAAGGGGAAGGGCTGAGGCAAGACACCAGTGAGGGGGCTGCTGAAGGGATCCTGGAGAGGAGAGCAGGCAGGGGAACGAGAAAAGGGACAAGTTCACGAGCTATGCCCAGGTGTAATTGGCAGAATGTGAAGGCTATTGGCGGGGGAAACAGGGTTCCAGGATGAGCTCAGATGGGGATCCAGGTGAAGTGGGCTGGGAGCCCAGCATGGCTGTTTTTGTGCACTTAGGTCTGGAGCGTGGAAGAGGGCCCTCTGGAGCCGCTTTTCTGGTGTGATCCAGAAGAACTGAAGAGCTCAGAGAGGGCGATGTCCTCAGAGGACAGAGCTCAGGATGGGGTTGGGGTGAGCTTTGGATGAGCTTTCAAGCTTTAAAGAGGCAGGGCTTGAGGCAGGGCATGGTGGCTCATGCCTGCAATCCCAGCACTTTGGGAGGCCGAGGCAGGCGGAACACCTGAGGTCAGGAGTTCAAGAACAGCCTCACCAACATGGAGAAATCCCGTCTCTACAAAAAATACAAGATTAGCCAGACATGATGGCACATGGCTGTAATCCCAGCTACTCTGGAGGCTGAGGCAGGAGAATCGTTTGAACCTGGGAAGTGGAGGTTGCGGTGAGCCAAGATCACACCATTGCACTCCAGCCTGGGCAACAAGAGACTGCATCTAAAAAAATAAAAGAGGGGGAGCTTGAAACTGAGGGAAGATCAAAGCCCTTGAGAGACCCCCCCTATTGCCCCTGCTCCTCTTCCAGACCAGTTGTGAACATGGCACAGCTGAGTGAACATTTGCAGAAAGGAAGGGAGAGGAAGGGGGAGGAGAGGAGGGAGGCTTTAGCAGTTATTTCCAATCTGGGCATGAGCTATAAGGTGCCCCAGCAGGTGTACCTCCTCTCGGCAGGCCCATGGGAAGACCTTGGTGTCTGAGAGCCACACCTTCCACTCGCTGAGCACCTTGGGGCTGCCTCCTGCCCCTTGGAGGGAGGGATCTAGGATGGGGAGACTCCCAGTTGCAGGTGCTGTAACAGCAAATTGAAACTTCAATTTCTAGTTTCGAGGTGAAAGTCGAAGGAGGTTCTGTCCATTTGGAACGAGCCTTTCCCAGAGTCAAAGGTTTAGAGGGGAGTGGGGCCAGGACAGTTTCGGAGCAGCTTCCCAGGCACATGGACCTGGGGGCTGGGAAGGGAAGCAAGAGGCTTCTGAGCAAGGGAGCCAAGGGCCGCCATCCTCACCCACCCAGACGGGGCCAGCACATGCCTATGGCAGAACTGAGGCTGGCTCAGCCCTGTCAGGAACTGGGGCATCCCCAGGCAACTAGGTACCAAGGATGCCTGGAAATGGGCTTGCCTTCTGTGGTCAAGGGAAGCACACATCCTTCAGGAGGGCTCAGCAGATGCAACAGCTGCTACGGGGCCAGGCGGGGAGGCTCACGGCTCTGGGTGTCCCAGAAAGTTAGGCAGTGTGCCCTTTCTATTCATGGGGCCAGCTGGGTGGAGTCCTGCCTCACTTTTGATGAAAACGCTTGGGCAGCTCTGCCAGGCACCAGTGACCCTCTGTCCCCACCAATCCTCTACAATTATATTGCTAAAGACCAGTCCCAATCTTGCACCATACCAAACACGTCATTGGGAACTAAGTTCAATCACCATGTCACAACCGACACCGTGTCTGCCAACTTTTCGGATGAAGCTTCTGCCAATGACAGGACAGCTGGATGCCTCCAGAAAGGGTCTCATGACATCTGGGCATTGGTGTTGGAGGGCCTGGGTCTCTGAAAGCCCCCTCCCATTTGGAGGCCTGCTCACCCTCAAAGGAGCACCCCAAATGGTCCAGTGGAACAGCCTAGGTCTCAGAGGATTCTAAGCTCAGAGCTATCACTCTTCCAAAGCAGGACCTCAGGCAAGTCACTCAGCTCTCTCATCTGCCAAATGAGTAAAAATCCCCGGGTCCACTGTCTTCCAGGCCTGTGAAGAGAATCAAATGAGCTCATAGATGAGAAAAATAATTTGAAAGTTAAAAAGAACTTTCCACAACTACTCCGCCTGAGCTGACCTTGAAATATCTGAAGGCTACAAAGTTCATTCCCCGTCTGGAGCCGGTTATGTGGCCTTCCTGGGCTCCTCTTAAAAAGCAAATGACGGCTAGGTGCGGTGGCTCATGCCTGTAACCCCAGCACTTTGGGAGGCCGAGGCTGGCGGAATCATGAGGTCAGGAGATCAAGACCATCCTGGCTAACACCGTAAAACCCCATCTCTCCTAAAAATACAAATAATTAGCTGGGGGTGGTGGCATGGGTTTGTAGTCTCAGCTACTCGGGAGGTTGAGGCAGGAAAATCACTTGAACCCAGGAGGTGGAGGTTGCAGTGAGCTGAGATTATGCCATTGCACTCCAGCCTGGGCAACAGAGTGAGACTCTGTTTCCAAAAAAAAAGCAAATGACACTGCAGCCAGAGATGAGAAGGAACAGCCCCGTTTCAGCCCAGGTAAGCAGCCTGCGTGTTCCTCCTCACACCACCTCCCACCGAGGGTCATTCGACTTTCCATCAGCAGCAGCTAATGACATGAGGAGACACGACCCTGGCAGGGCCCATTCCTGCCTCTTCCCTTGTGGCCTCGCTCGTAGTTGAGGGGAGGGCCTCATGAGTCTCAGGGAAGACGCTGGGCTGTAAAACAATGAGACGATTCCTTGGCAGGAAGTGGATGCTGTCCCCGAGGATGCAGACTTTTCCCTCATTGACCATCCCATGAAGATCCTGTCTTTACTGGGAGCATGGGAGGAGAGAGACACCTGTTGAGCTGGGCTTTTCCAGAGAGGCATCTGAGCTGAGGCCAGCCCTGTCAGGCTGTATTTATTATTTCCTGCAGGGCCTCATTTGACAGATGTCTGCAGAACCCAGACTGAGGAGCAGGCATCACTCCGTGCTGGACCGTATTAGCCCAGAAGGGCCCAGGGGCCCAGCCTGTCTGACTCCAGATTCACATAGCTTCCTTGGCCATCATCTTTGCAGGCTGGCCCCAGCCAGGGTCCCCTCTCCCAGCATCAGTGGTTCCCAGGTGTGTGCTGTTGGGTCACCCTAAGGGCCCAGACAAGGGCTGGCCTTCCAGCCTTGCTTGCATTCAGTGTGTGTGGGTCTTACAGGCCCTGGGACACTGTGGTTCCGAAGGCCCCAGCCTGTGCTGTCCTGGAGGCGGGTCACCTCTTCAGCATCCCCCACTCAGTCTTCCTCCCTGGTAAGACTCAGTTTTGCTGTTGTCCACACTCACTCCATGACTCAAGGGTAAATCCTAATTATTCTAAGACAAACATGGCTCTTCGTCAATGATTGATCTAGAGGTGGGCCTGTGATACAATTCTGGCCCATAAGATGTGAGGGGAAGCATGCTTTGGGAAGGGTTTCTCACTGATAAAAAAGACACAGAGGGAGAGGTGCTCTTCTATGGTGTCATTTGTGTGTGATGTTTGGAACACTGGCAGCCATCTCGAGACCATGAGGAGTGTGAGTCTGAGGACAAAGCGAACACACTGAGTGGGGAGCAGAGTTGAATCGTGGAAGGAGCATGGCCCACCATAATGTCACTGAATTGCTAAATTAGTCAACCCCGGTGCTCCCTTCCTCAGGAGGTCTTGTCATGTGACATTTTCCTTGGTGCTGTTGGGGTTGAGTTTTCTGCTCCGTGCCGTGGAAGCATCCACACTGATTCAATCCCTCTCCCCACCTGCTCGCAGTCCCTTTCCTCCTCTTTAGGAGCCACAGAGATCAGTCAGGTAGCCTCATAGTTTATTAAAAACAGCAACAATCTAAGCTAAATTCACCAAAGTACTGTGGTTACATTTCATGGAATTGCCCCAAAGCTGTGTGGTTTGGTGATTTGGATGCTGGTAGCCTGGAGCCCCCTGCAGCCCCCAAGGCCTTCTCCAGAGGGAAAGAGGGCCTCAGGATCCTCCCACTCCCCGGCCACCCCACTGTTTTCCATCCCCAGCCAGGAGTGAGAGCTGGGGGAGCCTCACACTCATCCCCACCTGGGTCCTCCCTCTGTAGTGGGCCCCACTGTGAGCCTCCCTGCTCCAAGGGCTTCTGCCTTCCGAGGGGCCTCGCACCTGTTGCTCATCGCCCCCACTCCCCCTCCCTGCAGACCAGGGCTTTTCTGTCTCTGCCACAGCAAGCAAGTGGGCCTGCCTCCCCACCATTCAGCCAGAGGTTGGATTCACCCAGGATCTCCTCCAACCAGGGAGCAAGCAAGGCTTCTGGGAGCAGCAGGGGTCATGGTCTCAGGAAGCCTCAGGGAGGGCAGCGTGCAGGGCCAGCCTCCTGCGGCTCTAGCTCCCAGCAGCTCCCTCAGGGGCTGGAGTGCTAGAGGGCAGCTTAGAAGCAAGGAAGAAAGCTGTGGTCAGGGCTGAGGTTCTGGTGGACAAGCCAGCAACAGGGGTGACCCCTGCACTGGGAGCTCCTTGGGGCTGGGAACCGCGTCCTTCTTTCCATGCTGGCCCATGTCTGGCATGGTCAGTGAGTGCTTAGGATGTGTGTCCCATGGGTATAGTCACTCATTCATCCAACATGCCGGACATAAAACTGCAGTTGTGATCTCTTGTGTCCAGAGCCGGGGCCCTTCCCGACCCCAGCCTGCCTCCCTCTCCCACCTGCCTCTGTCCCTGGAGGCCCTGCCACCCACCTCACTCCTAAGTGTGCCCTTCTACATGGCCCCTCCTGATGGGGGAAAGATGACAGACCCCAGGCCTGGGACAGCACCTGTTCCCTCCAGGGGAGGCGTGACTGAGGGAACTGGGCCTGGGACCTCCCCTGCTCCCCCATCATTCCTTGGCACCTGTCGGCTATCTTTGCTTGCTGGTGCCCCTGGCGTCCTGAGGCCCCCTGGGCTCCCTGACCCAGGCACCTGGCCTGGGTCTCTTTACTCACAAGGCTCCCTGGCCCAGGTTCCCCAAGAATGGGCTGACCTATTTGCTTCTGCTGCGGGCTCCACAAGGTCTGAAAAGGTGAGTCTGGGAGGCTTCGATGGACACTTCCTAAGAAAACAGTCAATAAAGAAATGAAAGTTGCCGGGTGGCTCACGCCTGTAATCCCAGCACTTTGGGAGGCCGAGGCCAGTGAATCACCAGGTCCAGGAGATCGAGACCAGTCTGACCAACATGGTGAAACCCTGTCTCTACTAAAAATACAAAAATTAGCCTGGTGTGGTGGCACATGCCTGTAATCCCAGCTACTCAGGAGGTTTAGGCAGAAGAATGGCTTGAACCAGGGAGTCAGAGGCTGCAGGGAGCTGAGATCACGCCACTGTACTCCGGCCTGGCAACAGAACAAGAATAAAGAAGGAGGAAGGAAGGAAGGAAGGAAGGAAGGGAGGGAGGGAGGGAGGGAGGGAGGGAGGGAGGGATGCAGGGAGGGAGGGAGGGAGGGAGGGAGGAAGGAAGGAAGGAAGGAAGGAAGGAAGGAAGGAAGGAAGGAAAAGAAGGAAGGAAGGAAGGAAGGAAGGAAGGAAGGAAGGAAGGAAGGAAGGAAGGAAGGAAGGAAGGAAGGAAGGAAGGAAGGTGCGTGCCAGGCGTGGTGGCTCATACTTTTAATCCTGGTACTTTGAGAGGCCAAAGCAGGTGGATTGGCTGAGCTCAGGAGTTTGAGATCAGACTGGGCAACATGGTGAAAACTTGTCTCTACTAAAATACAAAAAAATTAGCTGGGCATGTGGCGTGTGCCTATAATCCCAGTTACTTGGGAAGCTGAGGCAGGAGAATTGGTTGAACCCGGGAGGCAAACGTTGCATTGAGCAGAGATCTTGCCATTTCACTCCAGCCTGGGTGATAAGCAAGACTCCATCTCAAAAAGAAAAAGAAAAGAAAAAAGAAAAACAAGAAAAAGAAATGACAGGGACACAGGGGAGAGAGGGTAGGGCCCCTGTCTAGGACCTCAGCCCTTAGGTCCGGACCAACTTGGACACCTTCCCCGACCCTCTGAGCTCCGCCCATGGGGTGGAGCCGTGATGCCTCAAGGAAGAGTGGCTGGGAGGACTAGCTGAACTGTGCAGGATGCGTGGTGAGGAGCTGGTACAGCTGCCTCCAGTCTGTCTGCAAGGCTGTCACTATGAGGTGGACCACACGATCAGAAGAGAGGGCCATGGAATGGACCCCAGCATGGGCATTCAGCTGCACAATTGCAGGCAAGCCAGCGAGCAACTCTGAGCCTCAGTTTTGTCACCTATAAAATCCAAATAGTAGCAACTCTCTGATGGGATAGTGGACAACAGTGAGCTAAGCCCTGGGTAACCTGCCTGAGCTGAGTCTGACACTCAGTGGCCCATCTATGGCTTTCCCTTCTTCTCCTCCTTCCTGAGCTTGAATTCAATGCATTGCCCACCCTCACTGAAATTCCAAAAGAGAACCATAGCACTTTTCTGCATCCTCCTGCTCTGTGCCCTGGCTGCCCCTCAGGGTTCAGCTCAGGCATCCGTCTTGGGGCCAGCCCTGCCACGCCTCCGTCTCTTGGTTTGGCTCTGGGCTCTTCACCCTGGGCCAGCTCTAAACGCCTCCTGGACTGCCTCAAGGCGTTGGTGACAACTCTATTTGGCTGATGCGCTGCCACAGTCTCCCCTATAAGGGGAACTGTGAAGGCTGGTGCCCAGCCTTCTCTGGCTCAGCCTGCTCCTGTCTGGGAGGGGCGCACTTGCTGCCCCTCTGCATGCTCATGTCAGGGAATGGCCTTCTCCAGAGTCTGGGAGGGAAACACGCATTCCTGGCCTCCTAACACAGGGCTCACAGCCTCAGTCCTGGTGGATGGCAGGGAGGAAAGAGGCCATCTGCAGTGGGTGGGTCCTGCGGAAAGTGACCTGGTGCTAGAGGATGAGGGTAGAGATGGCCTTTGGAGCATGAGGATATCTCTGTCCTCAGGCCCTGCTTGCTAAGGTTGCTGTGGATGGGGTCGTCTGCTACTCAAAACTGAAAGCTCTCCTGACAGGCTTCACAAGGGACAGCCTGACCCCATCCCCTCCCTCATGCCCTGTAGTGGCAGCTGTATCCTCACTGCCCTGGTGGCAGCTGATGCCCCTTGTAGTGTCAAGTTGGTTAAGGGGGCACATTCTGTGTGTCCCTTTCTGGTGGCACCAGACCCAGGCAGCAGACCTGGGTGCTCGTCCAGGCTCCACCTCTCCTGGCCATGTGGCCATGGCAGGTTACTGAACCTCACACCATCATCCCTGAATCAGGAGAGCGTGGTCTGTGGCACAGGTGTGTGAGTGCAGCAGATCATCAGGTGTGCCAGAGGCAAGCGACAGGCCTGAATCCTCCCCTGGCTGGATGGCTGCGTCCTTGTCAGGCTCCGCAAGCAGCCTCTGCCCACCTGGAGAGCTGACAGGATCAGGCAGCACCCAAAATCCCAGGAACAGTGATCAATGGCTGCCATAGGTCAGCAAGGCCCTCCCCTACCCCATCCACAGACAGGTTCATCGCCAGGCACAGGAAGCACAGCAGGGAGAATCCAGAAGATGCTGTATGTCTAGTAAACAGTGGGGTAGAGGTCACTGAGCTCAGAGGGACAGACCCAATGGCATTTTCAGCCTTTCCCTGTTTCACCCCAGCTGCCCTTGACGCTGTCATCCCCATCTCTCCTGCTTCTCTTTTCCCCATCCTTCAGCCTCTTTCTTGGGGGCCTCATACCCTGACTGTTTTTTGATGCTATTTATTGTTCCCTGATTCTGTCAGTGGCCCCATCTGTCCCCCCTTCCTCTCCCCTCCCTTCCACTTCCCTCTCCTCTTGTCTCCTTCCCTTCCTTCTCCTTTTCTCACCTCCCCTTCCCCAACTCCCCTCCTGCCTCACTCTCTGCACTCTTGTTGCTGAGTTTATACCTGCTGGATGAGGTGTGTGTGTGTGTGTGTGTGTGTGTGTGTGTGTGTGTGTGTGTTCAGGTGCAGCTGGATGAATTGACCTGAGGAGAGAGGTGAGGTGGTGGACAGGGGTGCTCTTCAGAGCAGTTGACCTTGCTGCCATTTGGAGATGGATTGGAAGGACCAGGCTGAGGGGAGTGGCTGAGGTTGCAGCTGATTTCAGCATCCAGGAGAGATAGCGTGCAGACAGGGGATGGATGTGAGAAGGTGGCTTCTGCAGCTGTCCAGGGGTAGAACCCATGTCCTCAGTGGCCCACAGGCAAGTGAGGGAGAGGGAGTAGGCAAGAGTCAAGCAGGGCCCCTGGTGTGCAGAGGAGGAGCAGAAGACTTGAGGGAGGGAAGGAGCTCACGCTCCGATGGGGTGCCTTGAGGTGCAGGAGTTGGGGGTCGCTGGAAGCCAGGACAGGGCTTGAACTGGAGTTAACCTGGGCCACTCTCAAATGTACATGGAAGGCCAACTGCCTGCCAGGCATTGTGCTGGCTACACCACTGCACATACACGCACACACACACAATGTACCAAAGTCCATCGTCTAAAGCTTCCAGTCAGATTCAGAATAAAGTGGCACCCTCCCCTGTGGCCTCCAAGGCCTGTGATCTGGCCTACACTCCTCACCTTCAGCTGAGGACTGCCTTGCTCTTCCAGCCCCCTCCCAGGCCCTGGCACTGCTGTCCCTCTGTCTGTGGCACTGTTGCCCTGGCAGCGGTGGGGCTCACTTCTGGACTCTGTTAGCATCTCTGGCTTAGACTGTCTTCTCCGAGAGGACTTTCCTGACCATGTCATTGTGAATATGGCCCTGCGTGATGCCGTCCATCCTCAGATCTGTGCATTTTCCTCACACCACCTAAAATTGCACTCACTGTGGACATTAATCCACTGAGACTGGGTAATTTATAAAGAAAAGAGGCTTATTTGGCTCACAGTTCTGCAGGCTGTACCAGCATGACACCAGCATCTGCTCAGCTTCTGGCGAGGCCTCCAGAAGCTTTTACTCAGGGTAGAAGGCAAAGGGGGAAGACGTGTGTCACATGGCGAGAGAGGAAGCAAGAAAAGAGGGGTGGGTGCCAGGCTCTTTAAAGCAATCAGCTCTCGAGTGAGTCTCACTACCACTCCTCGCCAAGGGGCGGGGCTGACCCATTCATGAGGGACCCACCCCATACTCAACACCCCCCTCTAGTCCCACTCCCAACACTGGGGGTCACATTTCAACATGAGATTAGCAGGGGACACACATCCAAGCCACAGCACCCTGTGTTCGTTTGTTCGCTCTCTGTGTCCACCATGGAATACACCCTTCCCAGGACAAGGGCATGATCTATTCGAAGCAGGATCATCAGTGTTTTGTGCCTAATAAAGGCTCAAAACATACTTGTAGAGTGACTGAATGAGGGAAGGTAGGATGTGTCAGAGCATCTGCGGATCCCAAGCCAGGACCGGGTTTCACAAGAAAGGGAGTGTCATCCTGCCAAATCCATTTCAGATGGGTGAAGGCTGCGAAAGGAAAGAACAAAGCTCTAACACCACAGTATCAAAAGAGAGGAGCATATTTTCATGATCTTGGAGGAGGAAAGATCTTCCTAAGCAACACACGAAATCCAGAAGCTATAAAACAAAAGCCTGACAGATTTGACTACATAAAAATAAAAAGTTTCTGGCCGGGCGTGGTGGTTCATGCCCATAATCCCAGCACTCTGGGAGGCCGAGGCAGGCGGATCATTTGAGCTCAGAAGTTTGAGACCAGCTTTGGTAATATGGCGAAACCCTGTCTCTACCAAGAATATAAAACAATCAGCTGGGCAGGGTGGTGTGTGCCTGTGATCTCAGCTACTTGGGAGGCTGAGATGGTAGGATCGCTTAAGCCCAGGAGTTGGAAGTTGCAGTGAGCCAAGATCACGCCACTGCACTCCAGCCTAGGTGGCAGAGTAAGACTCCATCTCAAAAAATAAATAAACAAATAGCTTCTGCATGGCCAATTACACGATAAAGTTAAATGATATCCGATGGACTGGGAGAAAAGACTGAAACGTACAACAGATGGATATCATAACATACAATGAGGTTCTGTGAGCCAGCAAGTAAAAACTCACAACCCAGTAGAAAAAGACAGGCAAAGAAGAGAAATGGGCGGCTTGTACAGTAAGAAATACTCACAGCCAGAGAATGACTGAGTAGATGCTTAACCTCCCCAGTGACCTGGGACATCAAAATCAAACAGCAAGAACACATGGGGGCAAAATGGGAAGGAATCACAGTCCTGCACTGGCCAGGCTGTGGGGCTCCCAGGATCTCCTACTCTGAGTCAGAGTGTAGTCCCCGTGGAGGTTGCGAGGTGGCTGGGAAAGCTTAGTGATATTCAAAAATGCACACTCCTTGGGACCCAGAAATTTCACTTTTAGGAGCTTATCATTCAAAAATGTCAAAGATGTTCAGAGCCTCGTGGTTTGTACTAGCAAAGGAAGTGGAGCCACCTAATTGCTCATTAGCAGGGAGGAGGCTGCACGACAGAAAACTATGCAGCCAACACAAAGCTGCCCCGCTGGCATTGAGACATGCTCCCCACTCATCCAGGGAAAATAACAGCAAGGCCCGCAGCAGCACAGGCAGCGCCGGCCAGTTCGTGCTGTTTATAATCCTGCACGCACACTCACATGGACGCATACACACGCCTGTGTCTGTAACTTCCAGCTGTCATAGATGTTTCTGGAGTGAAGTGTACAACCATCAATGGTAGGTAGCTCTGAGGAGTGGAATGGAACTGGAAGAGTGATTTCCATCTTTATTGTTTCACTGTTGCAGAATTTAAGCAACTAAAATGAACGACTATCACAATGTTTTAATAACGAAAAAATAACAGCATTAAAGAAGGGTGTGGCTGGGGCATGGAGGGCTGTCAGGTGAAGGCAGGAGAAGCCTAAAGATCATGCACCAGCTTGAACCCTCAGGAGCCTGTAGGGTGGCTGCAGGGCAGGGGTATGGTGGGTGGAAGCTGGGCCACAGAATCCCCAGGGAGGCTAGCCCTCTCCCAGGCCACCCCACAACCCTGTGAGGCAGGCACCTTTGTCCTCACTCTTCTGCGATGTAGAGGGATGCAGCCTAATGTCTCTCGGGCAGGGTGGGAAGTGCAAAGCCAGGGTCCACCCCACCAGGCACGCTCTGACCCTCTCCTGGTGCCACCAGAGGCCAGGGACCTGGCAGTGTGAGGTGGAAGAGCCTTCGCCGGCAGCACCCTCTCAGCTCAGCAGTCTTGGATCGGGTGTAGTTCCGGTGCAGCCTCCTCCCGTCCCTGGGGATTTCAAGCTCCCCTCCCTGCCAGGTGAGGGCCATCTCCTTACAGCAGCCTCCACCATGCCCAGGGCGGTACACAGTTCAGTTCTGGACGTGTGGCTATAGCGATGGGCGAGGCCTCTGGGCAAACATCAAGCAGTTGGATGACTTTGGGCATCTGCACTTCAGGGGAGAAGGCCAGCTGGAGACAGACTCTTGGATGGGACTTGGAGCCAAGAGCAGGTGAAGGCACCGGGGAGGGGACATGGAGAGGAATCGCAGCCCACACAGAGCTCTGGGCTCCCTCATGCAAGCATAACCCAGGAATCATGGTCTCTGCAGTCCTGAGCCCCAAGGGGCAGAACCTCAGGAGGGCAGAGACTTGCCCAAGGCGACCCCAGATAGCACCTCGGTCTGCCTGGCTCCCTAACTTGCCAACCCCCACTGGTCACTCTCCTTGGCATTTCTATTTCAGACCTTGTATCTCATCTTCGTTTTATTTTCTTTTACTGCCCTCCTCCATAACGGCTAATTTGGTGATTTACGACAGCTGCACTGTTTTGTCTTTATTTCTGCCTCTGACCTTGGTCCTTGGGGTCAGAGGCTGATTGGCTGGAGGTCTGAAAGGTTGGAAGGAAAGGAACAGCTACTAGAGGACAGAAACAAGAGGAGACACAGTTGGGGACAAAGGGCAGACCAGTGCCCGGCAGTCCGTTCCTTGGGTTGGTGCTGACCAGGGGTTGGAGCATAGGGCAGCCTAGTCCACTCACACAGCTGAGGATGGGGCTTCAGTACACAGAAAGAAGCACACATACCACAGCTGCGGGAGAAGCCATGCCTACTGCCTGCTGGGCACTTGCTCCTCCACATAGCATTGACTCATTTTGCCCACATAGCCCCACAAGGTGGGCGCCATGGCTTTCTTGCCATCTACATAGTGGTTAAGGGCACAGACAGCTGGGAAGGATTAGAGCCAGGCCTGTCTGACCTTGAGTCTCAGCCTTATAATCACCAGTCAGTAGTGGCCCCAATATTAGGCTTGTGTCTGCATGTACATTTTTCTACATGTTTTCACTTAGGTCTAACAATGATCCTATGAGTTGGGTATTACCGGCTCCATTTTACCGACAATGAAACAGAGGCCCAGGAAGGTCAACTAAGGTCACCCAGTCAGTAGGTTCCAGAGCTTGCATTCTGACCCTGACCTTGGTCCTTTGGGTCTAGCCCAGCCCGCCTGCCTGGGGAGGGGTGCAGGGAAATAGAGATGCCCGGACAGTCTCTCTTCATGATGGTGCCCATGCTTTTTCTTTCTTTTCTTTTTCTCCAAACCTCAGTTTTCTCATCTGTAAAATGGGGGATAAGCTGCCTTCATTCTAGGGTCACTGTGAAAATAAACGCAACAAGGTATATAAATTCCTGGGCTTGCTGGCCAACAGGTGGCTGATAGGCGTGGTGAGGAATATTTCTGAGGAGACTGGTTGTTGGGACTTTTTGTGCAGTGGCTTCAGGAAGAGCCCCTAACCCCAGCTCTTGATCACAACAAGATGTGGGGAAAGCATGAATGGCTCCATGTAAATCCATCCAAAGGGTAGGGACAAAGGACAGACGCCACGAATGAGCCCTGCAGCTGGACACAGAGACTTCACCGCAGCTGTGGGCACAATGGAAGCTGCTCCCTGTCCTTACCCCAGCGAGCGACTGGAGTCATCGGTATCTTCAGGTGTGTCAATGGCTGACGGGGGGCTTCTCCAGGAAGGGGCTTGGCTCACTGATCTGCCAGCTGCCAGGCACAGGAGGTATGCAACACAGTCTTGATGAATAGGTGAATCGTTGTCCAGGAGCCCTTACAAACAGACCTGTTCTCTCTCCCTCCCCTCCCTCCTCCATGCGTGTACACGCTTGCTCACACACCTGTGCACACACAAGCGCATTGGCCCCCTCACCTGGCTGGAGTCTTATTGCATGTCTGGGGCTTCCATGGGAGAGGCAGGTGATGTCACTGTCTGCAGCGACTACCTAGCCCACAGGGACTCCAAGTGAAGCACAGAGCAGCTGTTCATCCACTGTTTGCAGAACGGCCACCTTGGGCCACAGAACAGGGTTCCAATGGCACTTGTCTTCTCACCATCAGTCCTAAGCTCCTGCTCAAGTGTGGGGAACTGCAGGTCATCTGCCTTTGCGTTTTCCCCAGCGACCTGCACAGAAAATGCTCAGGACTCGCTTACTGGGCGGACTCATGCAAGAATGAAGTGGACCTAGTGGGGTAACTGATGTGAATGAGTTCTAGGCAAGATGAAAATGGTAAGCCCCGTGAACCAGTTAGAACACATGCTCACTAGTGCTATGAAATACAGGCTTGCTGTAAAAATGACAAAGTAACTCTCTTGTAAACCCGATCGGAGTCTACTGCCCCCTCACATGGCAGGCTGAATGGAAGCATGATGGGCTTATATGGCAGCTCCATGGCACTGGGGACCCAGGCTCTGCTGATCACAAGAATCAGCTTTCACCTCTCAGTCTAAGGTGGCTGCTCCCCCTCCTGCCATCACATCCACATTCCTGCCGGCAGGAAATGGGAAGGAGAAGGCACTCCTTCTTCCTCTGAAAGCATGACCCAGAAGTTGCTTCTGATCACAACTGACCAGCCAGACTTATTTTGTGGGCCACACCTTGCTCTAAAGGAGGCTGGGGAAAGTGGTCTTTGGCTGGGAGGTCATGTGCCCAGCTTAAACTTGGAGGGGCATTTAATAAAGCAGGAAGGAGAGAATGGACCTTGACAGCATCTTGTTTACAGTGCTCACCTCTTTTTGAAAGGTGGAGCGGCCTGTGCCTTGGCAGTGTGTAGTGTGGCGGAGGTGTCATGCCAGTGTGAATCTGAGTGAGGGGAAATGGCAGGAGAGGCAAAGGGGGGCACTGGTGTGAACAGCCTGAGGGGTCAGGGGTGTGTGGAGTCTCCCAGGGGCAAGGTGAAGAGCCCCTGAACCCTCTGAGAGGCACAAAGGAAAGAAGGCTACACAACAGCTGGCCTGTGGCCTGCCCCGTGCCAGCCTGTGTTCTAACCCAGACACAGACAGAGGGCATGAATGGGTGGCACCAGGCTGGAAGCCACATGCACAACAGATGTGCTTCACGGAGCCCCCGCCACAGCAGCTGCACCATGTGGTGCCAGCAAATCTGAAAGAACTATCAGCATGTACTCAACTAGGAGCTTCCCAGTTTCCCTTAAAATATCAGCCACTCAGGCAAGGCCGGTCTGACTCTCCTCAGGTTGACAGTTGGTGGCCCTGGGCAGTGGCTGTGGGCTCTGGCTCTCCAGGCCCCACCACTCCCTACTGGCCCGTTTTCCTCCTGTAGCCCCTGCCTGCCCGTCCAGAGGGGAGTGGGCCACCTTCTCCATGCCACCGAGAGGCCCCACTGAGTCACCCCAGGGTCTCGCAGGACATGAGCACCCCTGGAGGACAAACACGCAGCTCATTCCCATGTACTCAATGCCAGGCCTGTGCCCATGAGATGAGTGGCGCAGAAATGTCGGAGATCTCTTGAGAAGGGAGAAAGAAGCTTATCCTTTGTGGAGAAGAAGTCCAGAGGGAGACAGGCCAAGACAGGTGCAGCGGAACCCCTGCTGCACCCTGCTCCAGATGTGGTCCAGGTCTCGTGGTCCAGAATGGACCTGGCACCAGCCATGCTTTCTATATTCCAAACAGCGGGCACAGGTGCCTGCCACCTGTCTTTTAAGAAAAATTCCAGAAGCTCCATGTAGCACTATGCTCACAGCCTGCGGCTCACTCACGTGGCCACACCCAGCCACTAGGGAGACTGGGTGGCCCTGTGCTCAGCAAAACACCAGGCTCATGTCTCTAAGGCAGCCAGGAGGATGCATATGGGCAGGGCTCTCTGCAGACCCCATCTGGGCCTCAGATTTCTCCCCTTTACTCCCCACCTCCAACCTCTTGAGGTGTAAAATACTCTCACTGCACAGAGGAGACACTAGCCCAGAGGGGTTTCACAGTGTGTGAGGCTAAGCCTGTGAGCGGCAGGCATTCATTTCACACTCAGATTTGCCCCTAATGTGGGAGCCCACACACAGCACTGCTTGGTGCTTCCACGGTACGGATGCCCACTGCCGGCACGGCGCTGATCACAGAGGCAGCCAGACACCGACAGTCACCGCAGACCTTTGAGGCTTCTTGCCACCAAATAGAACTGGTACTTCTTATTATTTGGGCTGGGTCTAGGGTGTGATTTAGCCCATGCTATGGAAGCTGCGACTGAGTATATGTGTGGGATACCGAGGTCTGCCCGAGGAGCCCCAGGCCCATGGAGACTCAGCAGCATCTCTGGAGCAGAGGAAGAGAGAGGCTGACACAGGGCTCTCCCCCTGACACAGAAGAGCTGCCCCAGAAGCTGAGAAACCTCCACAAAACAAAAACAGTTTTATTTCATCCAGCAACCAGTGACTTATTAGCTGTGTTGTTTTCAACATCACCCCTGGCCTGAGCTCAAATGTGGCCTTATTTTGCAAGCGGCTTTCTGTGTGAGACACATCCGGGCTTGATAATGCCGCAGACCGGGATATTTTGGTTCTGGATTGAAAGAGAAGATCTCACTGCCACCGGGCCCCACCTCACCCTCCAGATTGGAAACTATGTGACCATCACGATGTGGTCCCAGCTGGACACCTCCAGCCAGATTTCCGAGCTGAAAGGAACACAGGGCCTCCGGGGCCAAACACACGCTCTGCACAGCTGGCCACGGTGTTTTGTCCTGTCCGTTAAAAGCAAAGCTTACACTGAGCAAGACTTGCTTTCAAATCAAATATTTGTTGGCACATACATGTGTCCTGTTGGTTAGGAAATGTGTTTTTTGTTTTAAAATTAGATTTCCCTGGAAAGAACAATGGCAAAATTAAAGGAGACAAGGGTTTGGTGGGGCAGAGAGAACAAAATCTTTTGCCCAAAAAGTCTTGCGGTTTGGTGAGCACCAAGCTGCTGGCGGGGTGCCTGCTTCCCTGGCCTGTGTTACAGGATGGGGTTTGCATTTGTCAAGAACAGCAAAGCTGTCACCCGGGTCCTGCGGGGGGCCCTGGCACAAGGCATTCTGGGAGCAGCATCTCTTAGCTCTGGTCAGCCTCTGTTCATCACGCCTGGCTATGGTGCTGCCTGAGGGCTGGGAATTGCTAGAACGATCTGCATGTGAGGGTTATTAAACTGCTGTCCCCACACAGCCGAGGACTCTGCCATGCTGCTGCCCTGCGGAGGGCCGGCATCTCCACGCAACCCCGATGCTCTGGCCACAGCTGGGGAGGCCAGCCTCAGAGATTTGACCCAGGGTAGCTGTCACTAGCCTGGTTCAAGTGTGGCATAGCGCCCAGTGTCTGTCCAGACAAACAGACGCTGTCTCTTGGGGCTTTGGGCAGCAAAACACACAGAGGAGGATCCAGAGACACTTGCTAAGACCTAGCCGTGAGCAGTGGCCAGGGAGCAGCAGGAGCTACGGAGGGGCCGCACCGACCTGAAAGGGCCAGGGAACGGGAAGGGCCTGAGACAGGCAGCTGAGGCCCGGCACAGGGGACAGCCAGGACTGTGGCCAGGCCTCCAAGCTGCTGCCAGGTGACCAGACATGCTGTTCCATGGAGAACAGCTCCTGCAGCTGCTTTTTGGCATAGACTGAAAGCTAGCCCTTGAACTACCTGCTCATATGTACTTGAGGGGGCATTTTCAGGACTTGGGCTCTAAGGAAGGGGAGAAATGAGAGTAGTCAACATGTATTCAGAGGCAGCTCATTCCTTCTAGAGTTGTAGTCCCTTCCCCACCTCTTCCAGGAAACCCTCCCTGACCACCTCCCTGCTTACAGTCTTCAGCCCTCTCTTTCCATGGTGTGTCCACAGAAGTTGTTCTCAAGGCTTCCCAGCCTCCTGTTGTGGCCTAACTCCTCAGCTCCATGTTCTACTCTAACCCCAGCCAAGAGCTCCCTACATAGGCAGGAATGGTTTCTGGGCTCAGGATGGCTAAGGCTCAGTGTGCTCTCACAGGTGGGATGGGCAGTTGACCTGCACAGTTCATGGATGGGGGCCTATCTGCAGACTTTTCCCTTAAACAGGGACACTAGCCCTAACGGCCTCACAGATAGAGACGGGGCCTGCCTGCGGCCTCTGCTCTTCACAGAACAAAGAAGGGGAGCCCAGGGCCTCCACCAAACTCCATGGCTGAGAGGAGAACAAGACAGGGGCTCCAGCCTCCGGCACAGGGCTGTGCATTCCTGGGCCAGCTGCCACCCTGCTCCCCAGCCAGGTCAGGTTCTGTTTGCTGCCCTACACCCCCAGGGAGCACAGAAATCGAGTTCTGATCTTGAAATGAGCACCTGTCCAGTGCCATTGAGCTCAAAGGTTCATTTCACCATGAGCACCTGCTTGGTTTCAAGACCGGTGCCAGCCCCATGGAGTGGGCATGCAGGGCCCTGCACACTGAAGAGCAAAGGACCACAGCCAACAAGTGTCCACTCCGCCTAATGCCGGCCTCAGCCCTGGGCTGGATCTGGGAGTCAGGGTGCAGGGCAAAGATGCAAGAGACATGAGCCTAACAGACACAGAGCAATCAGTGCAATCAGCGACAGAGGTCCAGAGGGGCGGGGCAGGTAAATGGCATGTGAGCAAGGGAGCTAGGTGAGAGGTCTTCTGGAGGGCAGGACTGTGAAGGAATCACACATTTGTGCTCCCGTCCAAGGGGAGCAGCTGCTATTCAACAACAGCTGCTTGACATCTGGCAGGAATTGGCACCTAGGGTGGCCAGGTCTTCTGATTTTTTCTAGAGAAGCCAGAAATGCAGAGTGGGTATGTGTGTTATGTGTGCATGTGTGAGAAGTGTGTGCATATGTGTGAGAGGGAGAGAGAGAGAGGTCTCCTGATTTTCACATATTGACTGAAAGCTCAGTGTGAGAGGGAGAGAGAGGGAGGTCTTCTGATTTTCACATATTGACTGAAAGCTCAGTGAGTTTTGCTGCAGGCAGCATCCAGTCCCCAGGCTGCCCCTCTACCCTTGGCAACAGAGACACACCCAGGGACCAACTGATGTGATTCAGAAGGCGGTGACTGGGCTGGAGTCTGGAGCCCAAGTCTGTGACAGGCTGGGGCCTATTAACTGCATTGAATGGGTTGGCCTCTTTGTTCCAGGCGCCTGTCATTGATATCTGGCTTAATTCTCACAAGACCCCTCTGAGATAGGTGTCATGACTTTCCTGTTTCTATGGCTGAAAAGGCTGTGTGGATCAGAGAGGTTGAGTCACCAGCACCAGGACACACAGCTTATAAGCAGCCCCAAAAGACTGTGCTGAGCCTTAGAAGTGATGGAGAGTGGGGCTCAGAGCAGGGGAGTGATTGCCTAAAGTTACCCAAAAACAAGCTACAGGTGGGGACCAGCTCCAGGTTGTGGATGGCCAAGCTAGTTTCCTTTCACCAGTTGCTCTTTCCCCTTTATCCTAAAAGGTTTCCAACATAATTCCACGACAGCAGAAGGGGCCAAATCTTCCCTGCAGGACTTGCTGCGGGTGGGTGGAATCCAAGGGTGGTGATTGGGGGCGGGGGTGGCGGGGAGATGTGGGGGGCGGTTCCCTTTTGCACAGCAAAGCTTTCACAAAGCACATAATCACCTGCCAATATATCTTCTTGCTAAGCCTGAACTTTAGTCCATCCAGTTTCCACAGCCCAAACCACCTGCATTGCATTTCTGGCAGGATGTGGGAGACCTAAGCCAAGGGAATCTCCCTGAGCTCATGGCTTCTGCGGGTAATTAATGACACATGCAGCCTAAATGTAAACTGTTGCACATCTGTCCAATGTGGCTTGGTTAAATCCATGCCTTGAGGCAGGGAGCTGACCTCCATGGCCTCAGGTAACCCTTCCAGCTGGGGACAGCAGTGACCGGAAGGCCTCAGAGCCACTGTTCTGCTCCCCCAAACGGGGATGGACCTTGACATCCCTGGTGGGCAGAATTGCCGTGTGCCTTTCTTTCTTGTAAAGTAGGTGTCAACGCCCCATTTCCCCGCCAATCTTTAGGAAGCGGCACCTGCAAGGTAGGTGACTGCAGTCCGGCCTCCCTCATCTCCTCGCCTAACTGGCCGCTTCTCCTCTCTCCCCACCCTGCTCCATTCAAACCTGCTCTGAATAAGTTGTGAGGATCTCATAAACTCATGCGCACAGAGCCACAAATCACTGAGAATGGCTAACAGGATGGCCTCTGAAGGGTTACTTGCATTTCACTTTACCCACAGGAAGAAATCTCAGGTGTTAGCAACTATGGATTCTGGTTCTACCTACTTTTTTTGCAGTGCCTGTCCTGACAGGCCCCCTTGTCAAAATATTTACTACTCATTTTTCTTCATATAACACCAGATTTCAAAGCTTTTGCATCCATTAAAAAAATCTTTCTACCTTTCCGAAAAGAACGCGGGATGAAGTCTGGTCTGGTTTTCACTCTCAGGCCCCCGCACGTCCTCGCCATCATTAGTAGGGCTTCTGGTGGGTGGAGCCCTGGTAAAGAAACACCCTTCACTTGGTGGAAACCAGCTAGCCACAAGAAGAGCCTCTCTGAGCCGTATGGCTGTGCCAGGAAGAGGAAGATCAACAGACCTCACCCCTGGGCCAGTGAAGCCTGCCACTGTCTGCGGACACACGAGCTCATCTCTGGAGGACTTGGACCATGTTTCAAGCAACTAATGTTTATTAGGTCCCAGGTCAGCCTATAAAAGCTCTTGGAATCCAAAATGTGCTTGAAGCTTGGGATCATTAGTTCTGGTTTTCCCATACTTTGCTTGTTCATTCATTCAATCCCTCATTTAGTCAGTGAATGTTTACCAGGTGCCTACCAGATGTAGGGTATACAAATTCGGTTTGGCGCAGTTACGTGACCTAGGCTAGAATGACAGCATCTCTAACAAGACAGAGGCTGACTTCTCGCTTGCCGAAGCCCCAGCTGGTGCGTTGCTCAGGCCCCTCTACCTGTTGCTCTGTATTTCTGGAGTGAGCTCCTGTTTGCACGGTCTGCACACCTCACACCTGCACTGATCATGCTCCTTCACCAGTGGGAGGAGGTGGAGGAGGAAAGGCCCAGCCAGGCACTGCACACAGCATGCTCATTCCGCCCATTGGCCAGAACTTGACCACGTGGCCACACCCTGTTGCAGAGGGACTGGGGACTGTGGTCTTTATTTTGGGTGAACATAGGCCAAGCTAAAAATCAAGAGATCTCTTACTGGGAGAGAGGAGGAGAGAATAAACGTTGGGAGACCACTAGTAGACTCTGACAAAATTGATGTATAAAGCAGATGTGCTCCTGTACCATGGATCTCACAGTCCTCATGGGGGGATGGAGACAGTATGAAATAACAAGTGACCCTAAAAGTGAGTGTTTCCCTCTGTAATGAGGGGTGCCGGGGAAAGCACAGGGCACTCAGAGAGCAGTGAATAGGGCGTCAGATCAGGCTTCTTGGAGGAGGGAGCATCAGCCTGCAGGAAGACAGACCGGAGGAAGTGGGGTATGCTGGAGAGGCAGAGGGAACTGCATATGCTAGGATCCTGTGGCAGGCAGGAAGGCAGCTGGCCCTCAGGAGGACTAGGGAGGAGCTGGTGTGGCCGGAGTTCACCGACAATGAGAGGAGATGAGAGGCAGTGCTAGGATAGGCAGGGCATCTGGAGACCCCACCCCGCCATCGGGACACTGGGAAACCTCCCTGTTGGAGGGTGGGGATTGGCTGGAGGGGTGACACAGCTGCATGTGCAATTTTAGATCACTCCACTGTCTTGCCTGCCTTCTCTGGAAACAGGGATCCCTGGAGCTCAGTAAAGGTTACAAGGGTAAAGCAGGGGAAGTGGTCCCGCCTGCACTGGAGGCGGAAGCATGGACAGAGCTGTGCTGGCTCTACCACACACCAGACATCTTGTGCCTGATTAGAATCCCAGAATGCTGGTGTGGAGAACACAGACAAAGCACCCAGTCTTGCTCTTTTGTGTACAGATGAAGAGGCTGGGCCTAGAGAGGGAGAGGGCCCACCTGGGTCCCCCAGCAGGGTGGTGGTGGTGCTGGAAACAAGAGGGACTCTTTCTGACTGCCTTGTGGTGGTAGTGGTGGGTGGCAGGACCTGGGCTGGGGTCACTGGGTTAAACTGGTGTCACCTGGCCCCTGGAAGCTACCTATCTGAAGCAGCTCCAGAAACTTAAATTTGCTAATTAATTTATAATTCCAGCCCTAAGCCATAAAATCAAACCACACACTGAGCTGTCCACAGTTGCCTGACAGCTGGCCTGTCTGATCCTGGCTGTCTGCTCACAAATTGGTATTAGTGGCACCAAGAGCAGATTAACATGGTGACCAGGCACCCAGAAACTTGATGCCACCAGCTGGGCTCAGTAAAGCTGTCAGTCTCCCCAGCTGCTAAGCGGCCCAGGCACCCACATCTCCCCAAGCTTGGGTTGCAGAGCAGTCCCGGGCCCAGCAAGGGGTGAACCTTTCTCAGCGATCAAATGATGCTGTTGGTCAAACATAAGTTACAGGAGAGAGAAGCAGCACAGCATTGCCAGAAAAGCAGTACTCAAATTTCAGAGTTTGCATGGGGCTTGAGAATCAGTGTGGACCATGGGCATTCACCATCCTAGCCAAAGCCCACATTGCAGAGCCAAAGAACTGAGCCCAGAGAGGAAAGAGCTGAGGTGGTGTCACACAGCACAGGATTCTAGCTCTGGCTCCCTCCCTGCCAACCTAATGCTCTACCTGTTCCTCTAAATGCGAATGCCGCTGTCCCATCATCTCTGTTAACCTGCATTTTTCTTTTATATATTTGTTTACCTCATCAGCTCCCACCTCTTGAGCACCTGCTAACATGCCAGACACCATACAAGGCCCTAGGATACAGGAAGCAAAATCACTGGGGAAGAACTAGAAATGTGAACAGAGTCCTTCATTGAGGTTAGTATGATATACATTAGTGAACAAAGGATGGGAGGGCAGGAAGACACCTCAGACAGGTTGAGCCACAACATGGGTTGGAAAACACCATGGTACAGTGGTATCAACAAGTCATTTTTTCCTCCCTTAAAATTCCAGAGCCAATATAGTCATTCTGATCTGCAAAGGCCTTGGGCACCCATGCTCCTTCTATCCACTACATCCCTGGTCCTCATGGGTCAAGATGGTCACTAGAGCGCCAGCCGCCAGGTCTGCACTCCAGGCAGCAGGATGGAAGGGCAAAGAAGAAGTGGAGAAATATATGTCCACAGAAACACTTGAATAAGAATATTTAGTGTCAAGAACTATAAAAGGTCTGAAATTTTACCCAACTTGAAAGGCAATGAGTTAGGCTCTTTGAGAGGCTGGCAGCAGATTCGAGAACCATGAGTCAGAGACAAAGGATGTTATTCCTTACAGCACCACAAGCAGTAACTGTATCAGCATATTTGTATCAGTTCCCTTTGCCCAAGTCCCACAGGACAATGTGAATGGACCCAGACAGATACTGCACTTGGAGCGAATTGCATTACAGGAGAGGACCCCTGAGCTTAGGGAACCCAGATCTTTTATAATGGGAAGCAATCATGCTTTCCCTTTGCTCCAGAGGGAGATGCTTGATCTTCCAAAGCTTTTTGCAATACAAACATCCATGAAAAAATAGGTCAGTCAGTGCCTTACTCATATGATGTGCAGAAATAGGAGACTCATGGGAACTGTCTCCCAACATACAGCAGCTTTATTCATAGCAGCTCCAAACTGGAAACAGCTCTGACATTCAACAGGAGAAGGAATGTATTTATGCAATGGACCACACTTGTGCAGTAGCCATCCTAATGGGTGTAAAATGGTATCTCATTGTGGTTTTGATTTGCATTTCCCTAAACATGATTGATGGGCATCTTTTCATGTGCTTGCTGGCCATTTGTATATCTTCTCTGGAGAATGCCTAACTACTTTGCCCTGTGTTTTAATAGGTTTGTGTTGTTAATTATAGAAGGTTTTAACCAGGGTGGCAACTTAGATGTATGCATTCGGAAGATCCCTGTGGTGCCCTGTTTGGAGTGTGAATTGAAGGCAAGAGTGATTGCTCAGGGAGGAAGCTGCTGCAGTGATCCAAAGATGACTGATAGGAGTCTTCACCAAAACAGAACCACAGAAATAGAAAGGAAGGGATGGGGAAAGAGGCATTAAGGAGCAAGAATGGGCAGGCTTGATGAGCACGTGGTAGGGGTGGGGAGAGAGGGGAAAAGTCAGGCTCTCCAGGTAGCTGACTGATGACCAAGCTCGTCACCATAGATAAGGCATCCTGTAGGAAGACTTGCAAACTCTCCTCTGGTAACCCCCGCCCCCATGAACTCCTACAGAAGCAGCGGCACCGGACCAGCATCATCAACTTCTCCTGACGTGATTTTGTTAAAATATCACACCTAGCTCTGAACATTCCCTGTTTGCCTGACACTGGGCCCCGCTCCCCCTACCCCTGCCCCTCCATCATGTCTAGGCACCTGATGCCCTTATCCCTGGCCCCAGTGCACATAGGTTATCCACATCTTCAGTTCCAGGCTCTGTACCAATCCTCACAGATTGACAACCTTCAGAAATGTCTCTGGCTTTTGGACCCTGGCTCCCTGGACTGCTTTTGACTTTGTCTGCTGCTCAGGTTTGGGGGCCTCTTGCGTAGTGGGTATCGATTGGGGTGGGTGTCCAGCTGATGGGAGTGCATCCAGTATATGACCTGCCCCTGGCCGTTGCCAATTAGCTCAGGGTGTGGCCACTTGAACCAGGCTAAGCCAAGCAAAAACCTTTACAATTCCCCATGCACAGACTGTCTGCAGACCAAGAGAATCCAGAGAATTCAGTGTCCAGCTGGAGCTGGAGCCGGCACCCCCAGTGCCAGCCCTGGCCACTTCTGCCTTGTCTCCATCCCTCCCCCTTTGCTTCACACAACGGCCTCCCTGACTTCCTTATGCCGCAGCCTCAAGGCCATTGCCTCTGCCTGGAAGCCTCTCTCACCTCCAGCAGCTGTCTGCTCATGTGTCACCTTCTTCGAGGAGCCAGTCCCTGTCACCTTGCTGGCTTCTCCTGGAGGTGCTCTCACTGGTGTCCTGCGGGCTGGAATCTCCTGTTTTGTTCACTGCGGAACCCCCAGAGTCTAGAAGAGTGCAGGTGCACAGTGGGTACTGTTACATTTCTGGAATTCAGGAAGAATGAGGAGGACGGTGCAGTAGTGTAGCAGGCTCACAGAACTCTGCCTGTAGGGGCCGGTCTCCCTAGCGGAGGGAGCTGCCCGGTGAAATAACAAAGGCCTGGGGCTCACACCGTAATGGGGAAGTGCTTGGTCCCGGCCAGGTGACGATCTTCACCTCTCTGCCTCGGTTTCTTCAGCTGAACAATGGAAATAATCACCTGCCTCTTAGTGCGATTTTGAGGATTAAATGCAGGAAAGCAAGTAGGCTTTGGACTTCAGTCAAGGCTCGGTAGCATAATAACGGGTCAGGAGCACGCGAGCTCTAATCGGAAGCACTTAGGGAGTCGTATGGTGCACAGCCTCTGGGCTACAGGGCCAGAGGCGACCACAGGCTTGCTGGCCGATCTGCCCACCCCGGCCGCAAGTCGCGACGGGCGCCGGCGACCCCGCCGCAGGCGGCGGAGGGCGCGGCCGGACCCGCGGGGAGGCTTTGTGCGCCGCCTGATTTCCATTTCCCCAGATAAACACGCGGCAGGGGCCGCGACCTCACAGCCTAGCAAATGCCTCTGCTCCCCGCCCCGCGTGGGGCCCGCGAATGAGATGATTTACTCCTGTTTTGCATATTAATTGACCTAAATGCCACCCGTTCTGGGAACAATTAAGAGGCAAGCCCTTTGGCGCCCCGGGCCAAGCGCTGGCGGCGGCGAAGTGGCGGGCGCCCCCTCGGGGCCGTGGGACGGGCCGGGGCAGGGGGCTCCGGGGACGCGCAGCTCCCACCTCCGCCGGCCGCGGGCACAAAGCGGCCTTTGTACGGGCTCGGGGCCGGGCGTTTCCGCGCAGACACAGCTCCCGCGCCCAGCCCCCCCAACCCTGCCTCGAGGCGCCCGAAGCCTCGCACAGGATAGGCCTTCACGCTCTTCCACCCACAAGCCGCGCAATGTGGGGTGCCACGTTGACCCTCGCCCTTCCCAAGGAGACTGAGTGGCTCACTGGCTCGCAGGTGGGACCCGCCTCTTACCTGATCATGGCCGTGCTCTTGCCCTTGGCGGTGCTGCAGCCAGGGCTGCGGGGGCCGCGGGGACACTGGGCCTCGATCCAGGCCTCCCCGACGACCTGAACCGCAGCCACGGAGCTGGGGGTGCCCGCGCGGTCCTTCGCCCTCACACTGTGTCTAGGCGCACGGTGGAAGGGGGCCGACAGGAAGAGGGGCTGCGCCAGAACTGGTCCTTCCAAAGCACACCTGCTTGCTGCCTTTCCTGGGTCTCCACTTTAGGAAACTGGTACCACCTCCCACCCCCCTGCTGGGGCTGCAAACCGCGCCACCCCGCTTGACTCTTTTCCCTGCTGCCTGTGGCGCTCATCCCACTCCTTCCCGCATTTCCGCATGTCCTGTGGGTTCCAAAATACCCCATGAGCTCTCTCCAGTTGCACTCCTCTGCACTGTCACTGGTACAAGCGCCCCAACTCTCCCGGTTGCCACTCGGGCCCTGTGGTTTCCCATGAGGGTGCTGCAGCCTTTCAGGAGGAGGTAAATCAGATCCGGTTGCTGCATCGCCCCACCCACACCCCAGCCCTTCAAAGGTTTCCCTTTGCACTCAGAAATTGACTCCTCTTTCCATGGTCCCGGGGACCCCGTGGGAGTTAGCATTTCTTCTGTCCCTCCACCTCTAGGAGCATATTCCAGACTTCTTTTGGGAAAGCATGTTTAAGAGGAAACCTGAAGGATGAGGAGGAAACTGGCCAGCTAAGGAGTCAGGGGAACAGTGTCACAGGCAGAGGAAACAGCATGCAAGGGCACTGAGGTGAGAAAAAGCCCTTGGCTGATTCTAGGATGGCCCAAGGCCACTTGGCTTGGAGTGCAAGGGAGCACAGAGTGACAGCAAAGGATCCCCTAGGTGGGCATGGGCCAGGCCTCTCAGATAAAGGGTGGGCAGGGGCCAGGCCTCTTGGGTAAAGTGCTTGGGATTTTTTGTTTGTTTTTTGAGACAGAGTTTTGCTCCTGTTGCCTAGGCTGGAGTGCAATGGCGCCATCTCGGCTCACTGCAACCTCCTCCTCCTCCTGGATTCAAGTGATTCTCCTGCCTTAGCCTCTCGAGTAGCTGGGACTACAGGTGTGTGCCACACCTGGCTAATTTTTTGTATTTTTAGTAGAGACGGGGTTTCACCATGTTAGCCAAGATGGTCTCGATCTCCTGACCTCTTGATCTTCCTGCTTCAGCCTTCTAAAGTGCTGGGATTACAGACATGAGACACTCTGCCTGGCCGCCTCTGGTGGTATTCTTTTATAGCAACACAAATGGACTAAGACATGTGGGAAATCTAGTCCAGTGCCTGCAATTGGCAGCGGCAGCCACTGCTGCAGCATCTAGTACAGGACCTGAGAGTCAGTCGATCCATTATTCAGCCAGCAATCCATGAGCTGGGCCTGCTTATGTCACCAGGCCTTGAGCTCAATAGATGATCATTCCCATATCCCCTTCTTTCTTCTGGTTCTTTAAGGAATTCATTTAAACCTTTGATTCATGTAGAATTTATTTTGGTATAACATGTGAAGTGAGGATCTAAATTAATTTCTTTTACAGATGGGTAGCCAATTGTTCCAATACCAAATATGGATAAATCCTGTTTTAAGTGCCAACTTGATCATATGGTAACTTCCTATATATATTGGGTGACTTCTAGTAATTTCTGAATTATATAGCTATTCATGTACTTGTGCCATAGGTTTAATTGTTTTAGCTTTATAATAGATTTAAAATACAAGTAAATAATGGATGGGGTTATCTCTGCTTTTTACATTTCTGTTTTCAAACTTTTCCTGGATGCATGTGTATTTTTCCATATCAACTTTAAAATCAACTGGTATGGTTCCACAAGAAATTCTGTTAGTATTTTCATTGCGATTGTGTTGATGTGTAGCTTAATTTAGGAGAGCTGGCAACCTTATCATGTTGAGATTTTTAACCCAAGAATGTGGTGTTAAGTTCACATTTGTATCCTTTGGCAGCATTTAAAATGGTTTTGCACATTTTTAAAAAGTTTATTTCTGGGTTGCTTTTGCAAATGCAGTCTTATATCCATTATATTTTAGTTCTGGTTGTTGTCTGTGTATTCGAAGGCCATTGATAATAGAACACTAATTTTGAATCCAGTTACCTTACTCAGTTATTTTGTCATTTTCAATCACTTTTTCAGTTGATTCTTGTGGGTTTTCCATGTAAATGGTCAAATAATCTTCAATCAGCAATAAGTTACCTCCTCCTCTCCAAACGGATACCTCTTTCCAGGAGCACTGGCTAATCTCCAGAGTAGTGGTGATGGTGATGACAGTGTGAAGATTATCTCCCCTCTAGCTTATTCTAGATATAAAACATAAAACAGATGACCGGGCTAAAATAGATAAATGGTAATTTATGGACTTATCCATCTAGTCTAACTTATTCAAAGCATTTTTTCAGAATAAGTATTAAATGTTATGAAAAAGTTTTTTAGAAACAAAAGATAAACAGACAATCCTAGAAGCTTCGGAGACTGAAAAAGTCACACAATGAAGATCGAGAATCAGAATGGCATCGGACTGCTTCACATAAACCCGGAACACCACATGCCAATAGAGAACTGCCTTCAGAATTCTGAGGGGAGATGATTTCCAACTGAGATTTATACCTCCAGCCAAACTGTCAATCAATTATCCAAAAACTGAACTCCCATATGCAGTATCCAAGGAAGCTACTGGCGTCTATATTAACAACAAAATGAAGGGAGTAAAGCAAGAAAGAAGATGACTTAGGGTCTAAAAAACAAGGCACCCACACAGGACCGAGGGAAAGGGAATTCCCAGGGTACCAGTGAAGAGAAATTTCACTACCTCTACTACAATGGCCGGGAGAATAACTCGGCCAGGTAGAAGCAGGAGGGCTCCCAGAAAAATCGCACTCACAGGTTGCCAGATGCGTTTGACTAATTACTAGAAATTTTAGAGTTTTATTGTCACGGTTTGTGGGAAGAATTAGTAATCTTACATCAAAAACTGATTACATTTAAAAAACTGAGGTAATTACTAACTCCAGGGAAAACAAAAAGCTGTACAAGACAGCAACTGTACCTGTAATATAGTCCCTTGTTTAGCTGTGAACAATCTATATGTAGATACGATACGGTAAAAACTGAGTGCTGATTTAGCGACTGAGAGAGGACTATCTTGGAAAGAAAAGTGTGTGTTTGTGTATGGTGGCTGGTGGAGAACCAGCAATCTTCCACGGGAGGAAGCCAATACATAATATCCAAAAAAAAAATACATCTAGAGAATGATATTTCGAAATATGAAAGTAAATGTCAGCAGGAACAGCTAAAAGACTTGAAGCCGCTTTCTCTGAGGAGAGGCAGGGCTGGTGCTTTTCATTACCAGCCTTGCTGCACCATTTGACTTTTAAAATTTTGAACATGTAATTTTTTTATAAAATTAGAAATTTAGTTTAAAATTTTTCTTGCTTATATTACCTAAAAATCACCTTTTGTACCACCCCCATTCTTAAACTCCTGACCTCAGAGGAACCACTTACCTTGGCCTCCCAAAGTGCTGGGATTACAGGCGTGAGTCACTGTGCCCTGCCAAAGTACCACCCCCATTCTTAGCAAAATGAGCTCACCAAAATTTAGACAGACCAAGGTACCAGTCCCAGCTCTACAGATTGCTAGCTGTGTGGCCTTAGGCCAGTTGCTCCGTCTCTCTGGGCCTCCAAATTTTTTTGACCTAGAAAGTAGGAATAATATTAGTACCTACATTGTAGGGTTACTGAAAGGATTAAATAAGACCATGCCTAGACCTGGCACATAAAAGCATCCCATAAAGGATACCTGTTGTGATGGTGGGGGCTTTAATTTCACTTTCTTCAACTCCTAAGTGACTAACTGTGGGCATTTTCCCCAAGCCTCCCCTTTAAAACTGGTAGAAAATATTTTGAGCCTCTGAAGAGATAAATGAGATAGCGAGTATAGAATGCCTGGTACCTAATCTCTCTAAAACTTAAATTTCTCATTCGCAAAATGAGAAAATCCTTTTAGTGTTTTCAGAGCACTAAGTGAGATGACATAGCAAAAGACACAGCCCAGTACCAAGGACACATTTATTTACTCAAAAAAGCTAGCTATGCATGACTGTGAACTTTTAAGCATCATGAAAGTAATACATGCTGACTATAAAAAACTGGAGACATCTAGAAAAATGTAAAAATAAAAATTTCCAGTCACTGCAATGCTTCTCAGTAATATTTCTCCATCTACTTTGTGTACTTATTCTATCAGTCAATATAGTTCTTGCTCTAAGGAAAACTGTACCAAAACCTCAGCGGTTTCACAGAACAGAGGTTCATTTTCTGCTTATACCCAGATCACAGGAGTCCGGGTGCCTCTCAGGTGCTGTTTCCCATACTTTGGCTCAGTGATAGAGGCTCCTTTGAGCTTCTGGGTCTTCTGAATCAATACATATTTCCATGGCTCCTTAGGCCACAGGAGAGTGGGCTGGGAAGAGGAGCACGAGCAATTGAACACCGTCACCAGGAAGTGACACAGGTTACTTCCCTCGCATGTCACTGGCCAGAACAAGTCACACGACAATCCTGATATTGAGGGGCGAGGAAGGAAAATCTCCCAGGGTGCCTGGATGCAATGGGCAGTGGGACCGGGGGCACCGTGACTATGACCACCCCACACATTCCCAGAATCGAAGACATACCGCGTCTGTGATTTTGCTTCTTCGCTGCTTTTGTCTCTTCCCATTACATCATAAAATACTCTTTGAAAACATGTGGCACAGATAAAACTGCAGATTTAAGAAAAGATTTTAAGTTGTATGGTGACACTATTTCCCTCTTCCTCGTTCTCTCCTTCCTCTTATTCTTCTAATTTAGGGAATTGTGTGTAGGTGGCAGAGATCCAGGCCCCAGAACTTCACATGTCATTGCTCAGAAATGCCTCCT
This sequence comes from Callithrix jacchus, assembly GCF_049354715.1. Taxonomy (NCBI): domain Eukaryota; kingdom Metazoa; phylum Chordata; class Mammalia; order Primates; family Cebidae; genus Callithrix; species Callithrix jacchus. The sequence continues at coordinate 105,156,534 of NC_133507.1, read as the reverse complement.
CTTCTCCTCCTGGCCGACGCAGGACAGGCCGGTTCTGTCATTCCTTCCTGGAGAGCTTGTGCAGTTCCGTGGGCGTCTTTCCCTCCAGAAGTAACACGTTTGGAGGTGAGGCCCAGAGAACCTGCTGAACAACTGCTGGCTTAACAACTCCACATGTGGGGTGTGGCTGCACGCGGCTCTGCCGGGGCCTCCTTGCGCAGACAGCCAGCCGGTGGTGTTAACTCGCAGTGTTAAAAGTGACACCAGAGTGGTGCCGGCGCCACTGTCAGCTGTTGCAAGAGATGACACCCCGGCCTGCAGAGTTGGGTGTGAGCTCAGGAGCGACAGCCCCTCCTTGCTGGTGTCCCAGGATCCAAGGGACCAGTGAGAAGGGGTCCAGGAGGAAGGAGCATGGTGGGCCCACTTATGAGGAGTGTTTTGTCCAGGCAGGCAATATATGGGAAACTGAGGCTGTGCAGACAGTGAGGAACGTGCAGAGGTCAAGAGGCCGAGAACTGGAAGGGAGGGCCGGGCGAGTCAGGGAGAGCACGGTGCTGAGAGCTGCTCTGTTCCTTTTCCCTGAACTGAGGTGCCGGGCGCCTGCTCTGCTCCTGCAGGGAGGGCACCTGCGATCTTCGTAAGTGATTACCGACAACTTCTGAGGTTTAGAATCCAGCTGTGAAAATGTAACTGACATACTTGGAACAATTAAAGAGGAACACAAAGTGCACTCTCATCTGGCGTTAGGCTGTGCAAGCAGGTGGCCTGGATTTCAGAGGACCTGGCAGGAGGAAGAGTTTGCTGAAGGCATAGAGATGGTCCAAAGGGCTCCTTGCTTGTCAGCTGCCACCAGCCACAGAAAGCCCAGCGAGAAGGGGAAGAAGAGCAAATGTGGAGCAAAGAAAGCAAGCAGGGAGAAGGGGTTATGTAATCCTCCAGCAGTGTGTGAGCTGGGCAAGGCAGTCATCTGCAAGCCCCTTTTGCCGAAGGAGAAACTGAGATCCAGAGGGCTAACCCACCTTCCTTCCTCTGGGGGCAGCGCTACAACTGAAGCTGAGCTGGTCCAGCCTGGTGCCGACTACAGAAAGACTTACATGCATTTTCCCTCACAAGCTGTGGATAAAGGTGTAAGATCTGACCTGTGCCCAGCATCGGCTGGGAGCTGGACCAAGATTTCATGGAAAGTAAAACTCAAGGCATTCACTCCCTTGGGTGTGAAATAAAACAACTCATCTCTAGCTCTGGGGTTTGCAGAGCACTATGCTCTTTATGATCTTATTTTCTTCTCTCAACAACCTGCGACAAACCCATTATTATTTCCATTTTGTAATTTTGGAAACTGAGGCTGGGAGGGAGAAGGCCCTACAATCTGCAGCTCTGGAGGGAGGAGACAGAGCCCAGTTTCGAGCCTGTTTCGAGCCTTCTTTGATCTATCACGCAGCTTCTGGAGTCAATCGTCAATCATCCAGGACAACCCAGATGTCAGCTCATTGGCCTGCTGAATCCCATTTCCTCTTCAAATGTGACCCGCCCCAACAAGCTCAGCCCAGAGCCCACTGGACTAAGAGTGGATTTGGAGGGTGCCACCTTTGGCTGGCCAGCAGCCAATTAGATACTTCTAGCTCTGACCTAACTCTACACAGGGAGCTGGGAGAACTGAGGCACAAAGGAGGGATAGTAGCTGGAAGTCTGCAGGTGCTCAGAGCCAGCCAGGTTTCTCCCTCTCCCCCGCTGCCCTCTCTACCCCTCCTTGAGGCCCTGGAAGGTATGAGGCTCAGGAGCTTTCCCTCTTTCTATCCAAGGTTAGTAGAGTTTTCTGAACTGTGAAAGTCATGTACCCCAAGGCAGCAAGGAAAGCAATCCTGTAGAATCCAGGGAGCCTGCATTCAGCTGCTAGGCCCCCAGCGAGGTACCTTTCTCCCTTTGAGATGACAACTTCCTGGGGGAGCAGAGTGCCTGCCTATTGCATCTGCCTCTGTATCCTCGCTGCACTCATGGGCTCAGGCATGAGGTCTCCTCTTAGTTTATACATTTGTGAAATGTTAGTGGAGTGCCCTCCGTATATCAGGCACCTTTTTGTAAGCACACATTTTGCGCTTCCTCCCAGCTTCTGACCCCAGGATGGGTTTTCCTGTTAGCTTTGCTGCTTGGCCATGGTGCTGGGCCTTTCCTGGGCTAGAGTTTTTGCTTCCTCCTTCACATGCCATGCTCTGGGCTGTTCCTCTGGTCTCGCTATCCTTGCAGCTCTGAGTTAAATGCCACCTCGCCAGCTGATTCCTGGGAAGCTGGGTTGGGCCCATCCCTCTATGGGGCTCTGGGTGCATTCCAGCCCTGCAAGCACAACCTGGCCTTCTGATAGATTGGATCACATAAAACAAGACCAGCCTGGAGGCTTTGCTGTGGGCCAGGCTTTGAGATGCTGCTGGAGAGCTGGGGCCTGGGAGCCTAGGCCATTTTCAGTCTATAGATATTCTCATGTCCCTCATCCTAACCCCCTTCCCATCTGTATCCTGTCCCTCCTGCAGGCTCTCTTCTTTCCTCTACCACCAAATAACCTTGAAAGTGTGATCGCCAAGGCCAACTCCATCTTCATCCCATTCCCTCTGCCATTCCGGGTCTGCCCCCACCAATACTTCCTCTCCCACCCTCTCATGCCCCTACCCTTCCCCTTTGGGACCCCTTCGTCCTTTCCCCAGAGCCCTCTCAGCCTCTGTGGCACTCCCTGGTTCTTCCCTCCAAGACCACACCTTCATCTTCCCAGGAAACGCCAGTTCCCAGGTCCTCAGTTCCCATGTGGGAAGATGGAGGCTCCGAGAATGTAAGCTGCCGGCAAATACACTGCTGGGAAGTGCTGGGACCTCACCCAGGCTCTTCCCCTGCCGTGCAGGCTGTCACTGAAATCCGCCGGGCCCTCACCACCACGCCAGTGGGAGCCCCCCACAGAGCCACACTCCTGAAGGTGTTTCTCTATACAATCTAAAGCACAATGCCATTTTTCACCTCCACATTCCTGTCCTTGTGCGGCAGGTCGCACATCTCATTTCCAAGAAAGGCATTTGGGGCTGCATTCTGTGAATGGCCTGTTGCTGTTTGCTCGTGTTCCCCTGGGGTTGTTGATTTCCCACTGACTGTAGGAGTGCTTCAGCATTTAAGGAAACTCACCCCTTGCCATATGTGTTGCAAATATTTTTTCTAGTTTTTTTTTTATGGTGGGATTTTAATATCACATGCAGTTGAATTTTCAATATTTATTTTTTGACTTGACATTTCAAGTCAACCCAGCCAGCCTCCTTCTGCAGTGTTCCTCTGGGCTTTCGGGGGTTCGAGGTTTTCCCTGGTCTTGCCCTTGGCTGTGTAGATGGATGTGGTCCATTTTCATCTCTGCAGTGCTTGGAAAGCCAGCCTTCCTGTTAACACTACCTCCAGCTTCCTCAAAAACAGGGTGAAACCTACAGGTGAGCCTCTCCTCTTGGATTCCAGGTGAGGATGCTGGAAACAGAGCAGGTGGCCGATGGACCTACATGGGCAGTGCATGGGGCACAGCAGCAGCCAGGCTTCAGGACATGAGGTTTAGGGAGAGTGAGTAGAAGGCACCTGGAGTGGTCTGTGGCCAGGAGAGTTCTGACTATGTCCAGAGGAGGTCAGAGGTCAATCCAGAGAGAGCAAGAGAAAGAACAAAAGCATGCAATAGTACTGCTTACCTGTGGGACAGGTCTGCCTTGGCCAGGACAGGTTTCTGTGAGCCGGAGCACACGGGTTGGGCACTGATGGTACAGCTGTTGGAACAGCGAGGCGCCCTCCCACAGCGTGGGGCAGACCCTGGGGGTCCGGGGGGTCCCTAGGGTCGCGGCAGTCTCGAAGGGGAGGAGCTGGAGCTTGGCAGGTCTGGCGATGCCCTAATTAAGTCGCGGGTACATTTCCCAGCCCAACTGTCAACCGTGCGGGGCGCGAGCCAAGAATGAATATTCCCAAAGCGCCAACAGAAGGAAGTGCTTCATAAAAACGGAGCCCGAGGGCGTGAAGGGAAAACAAGCCCTGTTCACACGCAGGCAGCAGCATCCGCTCGGCACGGCCCCCAGGAGGCGGAAACGCGCACGAGGAGCCCCCTGCGCAGATGTGGAGCGCCCGGGAGCTGGAGGCTCTTTTCCTGCCCGGCTTGTGCCCCCTCGGAGGCCGCCGGGGCTCCCCACGGTCTTTCGGGGACCCAGGACGCAGGCCACTCCCTCCGAGGCTCCAAGGTGGAGTCCTACGGGGCAAACGCCCCAGCGCAGGCGGCCTGTCCGAGGTTTTCCCCTTGCTGCGGGAGAGGGGGCCCTTTCGTCTCTAGTCGTCCTGGGGATGACCTTGGGCAAGTCATCCCTATCCCCCTCCGAGCTTCACTGCTTCCTTTTCTGACAAATGGAGTTACTCACACTCCTGGGTGGTTAGATGGATGGAAGGAGTCACATGAATATCACTGGCTATAGTATCTCTCAATGAATGATGGAGATTCCAAGGGCGGAGAAGCAGAAAAGACGTTTTAAAAAGAATTTCTTTTCCTGCTTTGGGGAGTTTGCCTTCTGTTCCTTCTTCCACGTGCTGCCACAGTGGCTGAGGGAAGACTCTCCAACAAGAAAGAGCTGATCCACAGGGCTGGGTGGCTCATGCCTGTAATCCCAGCACTTTGGAAGGCCAAGGCAGGTGGATCATGAGGCTGGGAGTTCGAGACCAGCCTGACCAACATGGTGAAGCCCTGTCTCTACTAAAAACACAAAAATTAGCTGGGCGTGGTGGCACACACCTGTAATCCCAGCTACTCAGGAGGTTGAGGCAAGAGAATTGCGTAAACCTGGGAAGCAGAGATTGAGGTGAGCCAAGATCAGGCCACTGCACTCCAGCCTGGGTGACAGAGCAAGACTCTGTCTCAAAAAAAAGAAAGAAAGAGCTGATCATAGGGCACCCTCAGTCCAAACTGCTCCGGGTGGCTTTATCCTCAAAGCAGTCAAGCTTCTGAGATGACAAAGACCCTTCGACAGGCCAGTCAATGTCCTTGGCTGCAGCTCTTCCCAGGTACCCACCAGGGCCCCAGCCAGGTCCAGATCTAGAGCTGCCAGGGCCAGCCATGTTGCTGGGCCCACTCCTGGCCCTTCTCTGTGTCTCTGCAGAAGCTTTATGGAGGGAGGTGGGAATGTGGGCCTGGGCGCTGGGGTCCTGCAGTTGATCCCACGTGATGGTCTGATATGTAGCACCTAGGCCACTGCAGGCCTCCATTGTTATTTTTTCTGCTGCCAACCTGCCCCCTCAAGCTCAGTGTCACCTCTCTGTTTACCTGACAGGCTCTCTTGATTGGCAGCTTGTGAAGCAGATGCCAAGCCTCGTTCATGACGTTTCTCAGCATCTAACACAGTGCCTGGTGCACGGAAGATGAATTTAACTGGCAATGCAAATGGTGTGCGTGAGCAGCACCCACAAGAACCTCTCTCCACAAATATCCAACATCTAGAAAGCCTGAGGTTCCAACCCTGGTTCATTCTTTGAAGAGGACTGGCTATATCATTTGCAAAATCCGGGGCAAAGTGAAAATGCAGGTCCCACCCGGCACAGTGGCTCACGCCTGTTATCCCAGCACTTTGGGAGGCTGAGGCGGGTGGATAACGAGGTCAAGAGATCAAGACCATCCAGACCAACACAGTAAAATCCCATCTCTACTAAAAATACAAAAATTAGCTGGGTGTGGTGGCGTGCACCTGTAGTCCCAGCTACTCCGGAGGCTGAGGGAGGAGAATCTCTTAAAACCAGGAGGCAGAGGCTGCAGTGAGCCGAGATCGCACCACTGCACTCCAGCCTGGCAACAGCGAAACTGAAACTCCGTCTCAAAAAGAAAAGAAAAGAAAATGCAGGTCCCTTGTGAAAAGGTGAAAAATTTTAAAACAGTGACAACAGAGGATTAAACCCAGCATGGGGTGCCCTTCGGGGTGGGAAAAGGCGGGGGCCCTGTACAACCTCACAGGTCACATGCCTCTGGAGCAGCCTGCCTTTAGGTCTCCTATTAAAATACTGCCCCTGCCCCCATCTAGGGCACTCCCTGCAATGTGGTTACACTCAGCTAAAGAGCAACATTTCTCTTGTTAGGAAAAAGCTTCTGGAAATCCTGGAATCAGTGGGCAAAGCCTTGGCCATTCTTCTAGACAAGTCAGCAAAGCTCTGATTAAAAACAAAAAGATCCCTAAGTAAATTCTCCTTCAAGGTGAATCTTTAAGTCACAAGCTTCTCGGCCTCCCAAGCTTTCCCTTTGTCCTGTTAATCAGGCTTTTCTTTCTGTGACTGTTATTTGTTTAAAGACAAGGTCTTGCTCTGTCATCCAGGCTAGAGCAGTGGTTCCATCAGGGCTCACTGCAGCCTCCATCTCCCAGGCTGAAGCAGTCCTTCCACCTCAGCCTTGTGACCATTTATTATTGAGCACCCACTACGTGCATTGTAGTTGGGAGCACAGACAATAAATAAGGAGATAAATATGCAGTAAAATGTGAGATGGTGCTATGTGCTAGGTAGCAAAAAAAAAAAAAGGCAGGTAAGGAACTAGAAAGTGGGGGGAGGCACAGTGGTGAAGTGGTTGGGGAAGTCCTCCCTAAGGAGGGACCTCCAGAGCAGACACCTGAATGAAGGAAGGGCAGGCCACACTGAGGTGGACAGTGTGTTCAGGGCTGAGGGAAGATCAGGCACAAAGGCTTGGAAGCAGGCATGTGACTGGCAAAGGCAGTTGGGGGCAGATAGGGGTAGTGTAGGAGGAGATGAGATCAGATAGGTGGGAAGGAACCAGAGCTGGCAGGAGCTTGTAGGAACCCAGAGCCGATAGGGGCTTGTAGGAACCCAGAGCTGGCAGGGGCTTGTAGGGACCCAGAGCCAACAGGGGCTTGCAGGAACCCAGAGCCGGTAGGGGCTTGTAGGAACCCAGAGCCTGCAGGGGCTCGTAGGCTTGGAGGAGCTTGGATCTGACACCAATTGCCAGAGAGCAAGAGATCCTTAGCATGATTGACAGCAGGCAGTCACTTCCCCTCCCAGAGGTGATGCTCAAACTGTCTCTTTTCCTTGGCACACTGACTTGTGTTTTAGCAGTGCCTCCTGAGAGCCAGGAAGATGCAGGGGACACAGGAAATAAGAGGGTACTGGGTTCAAAGCTGTCTTCTGCTGTGACTGCTTTGGAACTTGGTCCATTGCTTATACTCTCTGAATCTTAGACTCTTGTGCCCTGCAACTTTGTCAGGAGGGCTCAGGGACATGACATACCTTGTAGGTAGCCTGGCACACAGCAGGCACTCAGGCAGCATTAGCCACAGCAATCACCCCTTTTCCCTTCTCTAGAGGGCTCACTGTTGGGTGAATCCCAGCATCACTAGAGTTCCAGGTCTCCTCCCTCTTGGGGAACAAGTGTTTTGTCATAGGCATTGTCTTCACATTTCCTTCCTGGAGTTCGAGGAAGGAAAGAGACTTAAGGTTTGTTCAGTGCCAGCCCCCTGCCCGACACCTGCTACACACGGGTCCACATCATCCCCAGCAAGCCCAGGGAGTGGACACAATCATCCTATTTTGTGGGCGAGGAAGCTGAGGCTCAGAGGAACTAAGGGATGTATGCCACAGCTCATAGGTGGCAGTGCCAGCGTTCCAATCCAGGCAGGGCTGCAATCAGTCTGCAATCAGCCAGAGGCCAGCTGACCTTAGAAACCTAAGGGTCAGTGCGTATACCCTGGGCCCCAATGCTGGGGTCTGAATCCTGCCTGTGCTTCTTCTAGAAAAGTTACTAGGACAAGCGTCCAACATGCCTGTTTCCCCATCTGTAAAAGGAAAAGAATAACAGTCCCTGTCTTACATAGTGGTTGTGGGAATGAAATAAGATTACTCATACATGTACCTAGAACAGTCCCCAGCACACAGTAATTGCTCAAATAACCTTAACTATCATATTATCCGAAAGTTGTGACCCGGCGTTTTCTTAGTAATGCTTTCTGAATCAGACCCTCCAAGCCTACCTTTCCTTAGGCTACCCAGAGGCAAGGAGCTGGGTGCCCCATCTGTGGCAGATTGTCCTTTCACGGAGGAGCATGGCAGCACATCTCCCTCTCATGCTCTTCTACACTCTGCATTCCCCCTTCAAGAGGTGGAGTCTTATTTCCCTCCTTCTTGGACCTGGGGCCCAAAGTCATGTTCCATTCTGATCATGGATTGGAAAAGGCCATTCAGCTTCCACTTGCTTCTTTTGGGATCCTTGCTCTGGGGAAGTCAGCTGCCTCCTAAGAAGTCCAAGAGCCCTGGGACTGTCATCATGGAGACCAGGAACAGAAGCCAGATGTGCCAGCATGGCAGTGAAGTCACATTGGACCCTCTAGACCAGCCCACCCACAGTTGATGCCACGGACAGTGGAAGAATTTTCCAGCGAAGCCCTGCTCACATCTCCCAACAGAGGGGGAGCACACAAGGTCAGCTGAGGTCAGCGACCAGGCAGGCTCAGGGGCTCCAAGACACTCACACAGGGTCTGACCTGAACAGAAGGGAAGGTCCATTTAGGGTTGACTCTGGGGATGCACCCAGACTGCTGCTTCCCACAGGGCTCCTGCGAGGGGGTTGAAGGTAGGTTGTTCACCACAGACTCACTTATTAGGAGGCCAGGGACTGGCAGCTCCCTGCCCTGGGAGAAGCAGATGAGGAGAATGACTTAGCCTGGTGCTCTCCACACAGCCTGTAGAGTGGCCTCTGCCAGTCACTGTTGCCCCAAATTGCAGACCTAAGCCCCGCCTCTCCTTCTCCTTAGTGCAGTGGATGAATGGGTGGGGTAGACTGCTGCAAGAGTCTCAAGGAGAGATGCCCTGCGTGCTGCCGGGAGGGGTATGGGCCTGCAGGTTTTTCTAGCGCTTTCCTCCAGCCGCTGGGATGGTGTCAAAGCACTTGGAGGGAGGGGACCCTTCCGGGGATCCAGAGACTTGCCCTTGTCTGTGCTGCTAATTGGGGAGCGAGGTTTTTCCGACGAGGGGCTGTAATTAGTTCAGCATCCACGCCCTGGTCTCTCACTCCTCCTGATGTCACCATTTGCTCCCACAAAGAAGGGCCTCCCCTGGCGTCAGCCTGTGTTAGTTAAGCATTCTCTCAGCTGGGGAGCATGAAGCGCTGCCCCGTGCCAGGCCCTTCCCTGGTCCTGGAGGTGCCAAGATGAACAGGGCCTGGCTGGGAGGGTAACTAGAGCCAGCTCCCCATGGCTTCCAGACCACTGTGCGCCTCTTTCCAGCTCCATGTTCCGTGACATCTTGTGGGTAACCTGACACTGGCCACGGCGGGGTATCCACCCCTGAGAGACGGGCAGACGCTGCAAGTCAGGCTTCTCCTGGCCTCCTCAGAACCAGCTCAGCCCAGGGCAAGGCTCCTTTCCTCAAAGAGCTCTGAATCTCTATGGGAGACACCGTGTCACCTCTGCACAGCCCACGTCAGGTCCTCAGTGCTGGGAACAAGATGGGCCGTGTTTGCAGAGGAGTTGGGTTACCACAGACCCAGGGATCTATGCTTCTTTCCCACACAGTCCCAGGTGAGTGGCATTCCTCTCCCTCTGGCTTCAGTTGGGCCCATTGAGGTATCTGAAGCTCGAAGACCTTGCTGAAGTCTCTGTGGCTTGTTGTGGCGGAGACAAAAGTTAATCTTGGGTCTATTGTGCATTAGGGACCTTAGAAATCCTATGTCCAAACCTCTCATTTTTAGGTAGGCTACAGAATTCCAGAGGGGGAACAGAACTTGCCTGCAGTCCCATGACAAGTTAGAGATAGAGGCAGGAGGGGAAGTCAGCCCCTAATTGCGGCCTTAGCTAAGACTCCTCCTTCGGCTGGGAGCGGTACTCAAGCCTGTAATCCCAGCACTTAGGGAGGCTGAGGTGGTGGATCACCTGAGGTCAGGAGTTCAAGACCAGCCTGGCCAACATGGTAAAACCCCATTTCCAAAAAAAAAGACTCATCTTCACACCCCTTCCCTGCCCCTGGAATCCCTTCAGTGGCCACCAGTACCTTCCAAAGAGACCCCGCTTCCTAGAGTGCAATCCACAAACCCCATGCTTCAGGGCTGGTTTGTGTATGGAGTCAGATAAAGGGGCGGCCCCCACTCTGCCCCTGACCCAGGGCCCTAGCTTTGAGAACTGCCTCCTAGCCCGCCTGGCAGGGGCTGGGCCGGTGCTTCCGCACTCTGTACTTTGCTTTTCTCTTCTCAGGGTCAATATTTGCTGTTTAATAGTTGCTCTTTCCTAGTGTTTGAGGTTCTGCATTTTGCCCTGTAGTTTGGGTCCTGGGGTCAGGGAGGTGGCCTAGAGCAGCCACTGGCAAGACAGAGCGGCCTCAAGCAGAGATCTGCTTAAGAGTCTTCCTGCCACGCCTTTCCCTATATTCATATTTATACACATCCCCTCACTCCTATTCACATCTCCTCAGCCAAAATGCCTTCCCTGAGTGCCAGCATCCTGCCAGGCACTGCCAGGTCTGGGAAGCAGAGAGGCGACTCAGCGAGGTGTGGGTAGAGACGGCTGCTCTTGCCAAACTCATCCCTCCACCTCCAGGGCTCCCTGTGAGGTGACAGCTCCCAGCGTCCACTGCAGTTAGAGGTGGCCAAGTGACAAGGTGAGCAAGAGGCACACCACGCCTGACTCAAAATCCTCTCCCTTTTTCTGTCTTCCAGTTGAAATTCGAAAATCGGGCAGGGAGCACCAAGGCTACACCCAGTGAGACGGCAGTCCCAGCATGTGGCTGTTTAAATTAAAATTAACTGGCATTGAGTGAGATGAAATGTTTAGTTTCTCCATCACACTAGCCACCTTTCAAATGCTCTTCAGCCACATGGGCACTGAATCGCAGCAAGTTCTTTTGGAGGGGCTGCTCCAAGACCCCAGGGTTCTGCTGACCAGGTCACCTGCCACCTGGGAACATTCACGTAAAGCTTTATGTGAGAGAGAAGTCAATTTCTTGTATGCAGTTAAGACGTGGGCTGGGGAAGGTGTTGGCCACTATAACTAACACATATGCCCTGGCCTGGAGGAGCTTTCAATCTGGTAGAAAACAGAGATAAGTAAATAGCCATGGGTGACCTGGGGAGACACAGGAGCCTGAAGATCCCTGGGCCTAGATGCAAGGCAAGGTAATCAGAGATGGCCCCATGGAGGAGGCGGCACCTATCCCCTGCACTGGGTCTCTCCGAGGGAGAATGGTGGGAGGCATTTCACCTCATTTATCTCCCTAACTTTCTAGTGTCTGCTCTCCTTCCTTCGGGCAGCAAAAGCCTCCTGCTGTCTTCTTTCCCTCTGACAGACATGGGAAACAGCGCCCCCATCCCCTTTTGGGGCCCATATTTCCCAGTCTCGGTGCCTGTCTTCCCCCAAGGCCTTCTCAGCAGCCAAAGCAGGAGGTGCGCATCTTTCTTGCTGCTCCAGAGACCCAGCCCATATAACCAGGAGATGAGCAGAGGCTGATCCGGAGGGCACCACAGCCCTCCGCACAGACAGCTCTGGGCTTCTGAGCTAAGTGAGCCAGTCAGAGCCCTTCCAGTTCCCACTGAGAGCTTGAATATTAACACTCTTCCTTTAATTGCGAGACTTTCCCAGGTTGAGCTCTGACAAACTTATTTATACAGTGGTGCCAGTCCATTCAGCATACCCCATTTGCACGTTCTGCTTGATCAAGGCCTCAGGCTAAGCCACGTAGTTAATGGTGAATTTTCGGACCCATCAGTAGTAGTTGAGGGGGATGCTGGACATCAGTTTCAGGGTGGGGAGTTTGACTGTGCCCACACACAGGCGAGAGAGAGAAGGGGTGCCGGGCATGCTGGGCTCTCTGCCAGCCCACTGATCATTAACAGAAGGGACAGAAGGACCCCAATGATGAGGTAGAGTGGGCAGAAAACTCAGAGGCAATTCCCTACAAAAGCCTTGGAAGGCTAAAGAAGACAAGTGCCCTTCACACTGGCCATCAGTCCTAACCAAGGTGGGGACGGCTGGCTGGGAGTGAGGAATATCCCCTACACTCCAGGTCTGCTAGGGCCCAGAGCCCACAGCCCCTGGGTCTGGGGTCTCCTCCGTGGGGGATGGACTGAGCTCCCTTTTCTCTGAAGAAGACCCCAGGGTTCGAGGTCCTGTGGTGCAAGGAAAGAGCAACACAGAAGGCAGGAGGCAGAGCCCAGGCCCAGGTGTGCCACTAACTCCAGAGACCTTGGGCAGGTCACCGCTCAGCTCAGAGCCTGAAGCACTGGTCCACAAAAACAAGGGTTTTTGTTCATTTGGCTTTGTATATTTTTAGCTACTGGACCAGTCAGGGTAACTGAAGGAAACAGATGACGCACTCAAAGTAGAAGGACTTGAGAGTTTAATAAAGGAACTATTTACAAGTTGAGGCCAGGGTATAGGACACCAGGAGGAGTCTGCTCCTGCCTCCAGGGATAAGGAAGCAGGGGAGTATTACAGATCCCAGCAGTAGGGCCGAGTGGAGAGCGCCTCCTCCTGGGCCAGGGCCTCCAGGGTGGGCAACATACTCAGCCAGATTGTGGCCACTTCACTCCCCCTGCCAGTGAACCCCACTAGGCAAACCCAGCCAGAGCCCGATGATGGGGGCTTGTTGATGTCCACTTGGTCAGGCTCTGGGGCACAGAGAAGGGGCAGTGGGAGGGAAGCTCAGAAGGGCAAGTGGAGGTGATTTAGGGGACCTATTGCTTCATGGGGCCACTGTGATCTGGGGCGCTTTCCTAGGCATTCCATAAGCATCGTTTCACCTAAACTCAGCCCAAGAGCTGAAGAAGGGGCACCAAAGCCTGGCAGAGCCCAAGTTCTTTCACAGAGCCCCATGGAGATTACTGCTTGCATTCTCCTGGAAAGCCACGAAGTTGTTCTGGAGCAAGTGAACTCCAAGCCTGTGAAAGGTGTAGATTGTTCCAACCTCTACACTCCTTGCTGTGGGTGCAGGGTCACCACACAGGGACCCAGAACGCATGGTTTCTTCACCCCGGGTTCCACTGACAGATCGATGTAAATGGCCATGGTGTGCAAGCAAAGACTGGCCAGGATAAAAATCACAGCATGGGCAGGGTTTAGAGGTCGTTGTCCAAACTCAGAGACTGTCCTGCATTTGGTGGAGGAGGAAAGCAAGGATCAAGGAGGTGAAACAACTTACTCAACATCATCAGGGGCTGGTCAGCTGCTCGGCAGGTTGGAAGGAGGCTGGGCCTGACGCAGCAGGAGGAGTCAGAGGGCCAGGGGCTTGGCCTGCAGAAGCCAGGGTGGCTCGTCCTGAGGTTGCTGCAAGGAGGCCGCAGCAGGGCACATCCTCCGTGGGTCAGGGCCACAAGGCCCCTGAGAGCACGTGGCCCAGGCCCTGCAAGGGCAGACAGAGAAGCCCGAGGGGAGGTGGGGGAGTCTCAGTGGCAGGCCAGGACTCCCCAGCAAGCATACCAGGACTGCTCTGTTTCCAGGGAATATACGTAATGATGAATGCACAAAGCTCTGAAGGCAGTTTCCCATCCTACTTCCAGTAGTAAGTTACTTCTCAGTTCCTGTTTTCTCCGTGGGAATAGCAGCAGAATTTGCCTAACAAGTGTGGAGAATTTGCCCATGAATAGCGGGTTCTTAGGACACGTGTTTTTGCACAAGTCGAGGCCTCAGTGATCCCAGACACTGTCGCTAGCACAAGGCTCTGTGCTGCCCTGGGACACACGCTATCTCATTCACACCCCCAACCACTTGGGGCCTGCCTGGTCTCCAAGCCTGTGCTCAAGGCCACTGCCCTCGCTGCCTCCTAGTTGGGTGCCTACTCCACACTTGGGTCTGTGTGATACCTTTGCCCATTTTCCAGCCTGGTCTTTGCTGTAAAATTGTTGGCTCTTTTCTTTTGAGAGACAGTCTAGTGCCATGGAGGGACTCTGCATTTCATCATCTGAAAAATTCACTTTTGAGAAGCAACCCGCTATTATATGTTAATGTGTTGGATGCCGCACCAGGCTCCAAAAAGGCCAATTTTCCTTCCTTCCCAGTGGCACCTGCAGACTCTCAGGAGAGTTGTGGGGTTAGACTCATGAGGCCTGCTGGGCTGTGTCCCTGGGTTACTGAGCCAGGTGGTCTGGGGGCAGGCTATTGCGACCTCCATTCTACACAAACACTTCAGGAGACACTGCAGCAGGCAGCACTCTCCCCCCATGCCTCCAGGCCAATGTCTGTTAACCAAAGGGGCCTGGAGGAGGCTTCGGGGAAGAGACCTCACCCCAGCTGGGGCAAAAGAGCTGTGGCTGCAGGACGAGGTGACACTGGCCAGCCTTGGAGTCCGGCAGCCCTGGTCTGCACCTGGGCTGAGCCACACACTGGCTGATGACCTTGAGTAAGTCATTTCACCTCCTTGAGCCTTGCTTTCCTCCTCCACCAAATGCGGATCACTCCTCTTACTTGCAGGGCAGTTAGACACCATGCAGGTCTGCAGTGCCTGGAACGGGTGGAAGCTCCATCACATGGAAGCAGCCTTTGGCTCTCCCTACAGAGTGGATGGTGGGGTGCAAAGAAAAATGCTCTCCCCGGAGGTGGAATCACACCCCCAGGTGCCCTGGCTGGCTGGCAGAGGAGGGGTTAAGGATGACTGTGTCCATGGAACAAAAGTGGCCGGTGGTGGAAACGCTGAACTGTGATGATGAGGCTGACTGGGGCTATTTTCGGAGCCCAATAGCACGGAGTAATAGGATTGGAGCAGAAGCAAGCGTGACCAGAGCCGATGTTCTCAGCTACCGAGGCAACAGCCGGCCAGCCGCGCCAAACAAAACACTCCACCGCTCCTTTCTCCCCTCAGGTTTTATCTTGACCTTCATGCAAGCTACCCACCCTCGCCAGCACCAAGACAAAGATTGCTTTTGATTTCCTAACTGTGGTGTGCTTCAGACTCACTGCTCCTACACCCTATGACTTCAACATGGTGTCCATTCTGCAGTGGGGAAACTGCGGTGGGATGGGACAGGGGCAGGCACATCTCTGCTGGGGTGGTCTGGTGGGAAGGGAGCTGCAACCAGGAGTCAGGGTAGTCTAAGGGCTGTGAGTCCCGGTCCTCCCCATGTAACCCGCAGCTTGATAGCTAGCCCAGGATCCAGCCTCCTCGGTCACACTCATGCCTTCTAGCTGTCAAAAAGCCATGCTGGGGAGAGGATCCCTTTCTGCCCTGCACACCTGGAAACTGCATCAGCCTTCAACTTGCTCCTCTCACTGAAACTTGCCTGGAAGACGAAGGCATAGGGAACTCCTGTTCTGGGGGCAAATGTGGTCTAGCTGGGCATTAAGACCAGCTCAAGAGGGAGCAAGATGAGGAGCATCTCCATGTGTGCCCAGTGGTAAGGCCTAGGCTACACCAGGAGTTTCATCTTTTCATCTGCAGACCTTTGTGATGTAGGCATCACTATTCCTATGCCACAGGCATTTGGCCACTCACTAAGAAGTGGCAGAGGCCCTTTGCCCTCTATGCCTGATGCCGGGAGATCCTTGGACCCAGATGGGGGCCCCTCCACGTACTCCTGTGTTCACCCAGTGCCCTTACCAGGACATCTCCAGGGCAGATTGACATATAATGGAATAATACATTTAAAATGTGGGAATGCCTTTGGTGTTTTTCTTTTCTTCCCTGTTTGTGACCTTCCTGCTAGTCTGCCAGAGGCCCAAGCCTCCAGGAGGATGAGGGTTGTGAGGAGACATAAAGGGAACGTGAGAGCTTAGCCAGACTAGGCTCTCCAGGCCCATAGCAAAAGGGGTTTGAAAGCCAGGCTTCCCTGCAGGGGAAAAAGCTTTCTATGCCTGCACGTTGCCCTTTCTATATCAAGTGCAATGCCTGCAGGTCTGAGCGTGAGGCTGACTCTCAGCCCATGTAGGGTACAGAGGACACAGAATGTGACAAGAAGGTGAGCTGGAACTGCGTAAGACATCAGGAGGGAGATAGTGAGCCTGCACCCAGGGGTGGCGGGGGGGGCGGTAAGAAACTTCCTAGATCCAAGAGAAAGCCGACTCTGCCTCCCTCCCCTGCCCCCTGTGCTTCTGGTGCCAAAGACCCGAACTCCACAGCATGAGGCTGCCACCCAGAGTAGATGGTGTTGGCAGGTTCAGGAAGTACCAGAGGGGCCTGGTCTAGCACCCGGGTTCCTAGGCTCCCAGTTGTGTGGAAGGGGCACCAGAGGGAGCTGACAGTGGCTGGTGCACTCTCCAAGGAGTCAGCTCTATAGTTGAGAACTGCAGAGCAGCCAGCCATGCCAGGGTCATTGGGGTCATAGCTAGACCTTCAGGTGGCAGCCCCAGAATAGGGGACCAAGCTGCAGGGCATGGAACCATGCCTCTGCATGGTTTAGGTGTAGTAAAGAGACCGGGGACCCCCACGCCCACCCCAGCCCCAGGACTTCAAGGCGTGTTGCAAGCAAGATTGCCCAACCCAACACCCCCACCTCCACTGCAGCCTGGCAAAGAGGGAGAGGGAGGAAAGGTGTCCTCCTGAGAGCAGAGACAGCCCTGCAGCAGCTCTGACCTTTGAAAAGTCAGGTACTTAGCTAAAAGAGACGGGATGAACTTGATCTAGGATGTTTAACTCTCACTTGCCCAGCAGGATGAGGTCAGGTGGGGTGTTATTTGTGTGTATGTGGGGGCATTGTGTACATTTGGAGCCCCTGCCCCAAGTTGGGAGGGCCAAGTAACAGCCCTGAGCTCAGCAGCAGCTGGCTGAGTTTACCCCAAGGCTATATCCGAGGGGCAGGTTTGCTGAGCAAATGAAGAGTGCAAACAGGATTGCAGGGGGATTGTTTAAACGCTTTGGGCAAACTAAGTTCCCTAGCCCCCTGGGGCTTCCCTGGAAGCATCTATTGACAGGAAAACAAAGGATGCACTAATTTATTCCTTCACTGAGGCCCCACCCCTAGAGATCCTCGCCCCGCCCCTAGGGTTCCTCGCCCCTCCCCCGCGTCCTAGCCACGGTCACTCGTTATCCTTGATAAGGCAGCAGCGTGGAGAGTTCTGCCCTCTGTTGTCCCCCCATCCTCCTGCCACGGGGAGGGTGAATTAATGAGATGTCCATGTGACCCGCCCTCCTCTTGTTTAATGTACGGCAGAGGTCGGAGTCGCAGAACAGCGGCCCCGTGTCGTCCGGGCTTGTCCAGAGGGGGAAGAAATGGCTGATCCGAGGTTTTATGTTTCTATTAATACCTACTCGAGCACAAAGGCATTGTGACTCAGCCTCCTCATGCCCGAGTGCTCAGGCGCCCGGCCCCTCCTTCCTTCTGCCGCCTGGCCCCCAGGGGTCGCCCGCTGGGTTGGTGGTTGGAGTGCAGGTTCTTCCCCCAGCACTGAGACCTAACCTGGGCAGTGGGTCCCCAGGCCAACATTTTAATAAGCATTTCTGGTGAGGTTTCTGCTGCCTACTGGAGTTCAGGAACCACCAGCACTGTTTGGTACTGGATATCTACATTTTCTGTCGATGGAGTGAAAATTGACTGAATGAATGGGAGAAGAAATGAGGCAGCCTGCCAGGCTTGCCACGTGGGGTTCCGAGTGCTCCATGCTGACCAGCTGCACGACCTTGAACCAGGTCCCCACCTCCTTTCCTCACATGTGGAGTGGGTTTGGGGAAAGGTTTGATGAGATAATCCACATAAAAAACTTGCAGAGTGTCCAACGCAAGTGCTCGGGAGTGAGAGATTCATAACCAGCTTTATCAAGGTGTAATTCACAAACAATAAAATGCACCGTTTGAAGTGTACAACTCAATGATTGCAATATTTTATGACATGCGTTTTCGTTGGACATAGTAGCACTGGTATTAATTTCCCTTAATGCCCAGGTTGTCCTGAGTGGGACCCACAGGGGCTTTTGCCTCTCAAGGTTTGAACACTCTTCTTAACAGGAAAGCCAGGGCAATCCCTGAGCCCCAGAACTCTCCTTCCAGCCAAGTGTCTCATTTGGGGATCTGGCTCCCTGCCCCTCCCTATATCGATCAGTAGGACCACAGCAGATAAGTCAGGAACACTGGGAGGCACTGTGGGTCACCACATGGGAACAAGTGTCTGCACCCATACCCTGAGATCCTCGCAGGGCTCTAGGGTTAAATGGGTAGTGGCAGGGACGGGAATACTGGGCTTCCTTCACTGCCAGCTCTCCAGCCACCCTGTCCTCACCCTGATCTCAAGAAGAGAGCACAGAGGGTATCTTGCCCCTTCCTTCACTCCGGCTCCTTCACAGGACTTCTGGGCTGCAGAGACAGTCGCCTGAGGACTTCCAGAGGGGAGACATGGAAGGGAGCATTGGGGTGTCAGGGCGACCCAGCCCCCTCCTAGCAGGCCTATGCTGGGCTATTTTTACTTCAAGATGTCCTTCAGCAGCTAAAAGAGTCTCCTTTCCCGCCTTTCCTTGGGCCCTAATCTCTGAGCAGACTGTGCTCCCTTGTCTGGCTCTGACATTGTCAGCCTGCTCCTCTGTTTATTTTTTTTTATTTTTATTAAAAAAGATTAAGACAGAGTTTCACTTTTGTTATCCAGGCTGACGTGCAATGGCATGATCTCGGCTCACTGCAGCCTCTGCCTCCCGGGTTTAAGCGATTCTCCTGCCTCAGCCTCCTGAGTAGCTCAGACTACAGGCACCTGCCATCACGCCCAGCTAATTTTTTTGTATTTTTAGTGGAGAAAGGGTTTTGCCACGTTGGCCAGGCTGGTCTCAAACTCCTGATGTCAGGTGATCTGCCCACCTCAGCCTCCCAAAGTGCTGGAATTACAGCTGTGAGTCACTGCGCCTGGCCCAGCCTGCTCCTCTGTACTGCACATGTGTCAGAGGCACGGGACTCTGTGTGTGCATGCAGGAATGTGTGCATGTGTGTATGTGCCATGTTTCTGTAGGACTCTGTGCAGCACATATGGGATGCACACGTGTGTATAAGTGCATGTGTCTGAATATGCAAGAATACACATCAGCAAAGACACCTGTGTACATAAATATGGTTTCTGGTGTGACTGCACACATATGCTTGAATATATGATTTGTGCAAGGGTGTGTGTGCAAGAGGATGCCAGGTGAGTGATGACCATAGCTATCAGACCAGTGTTTGGGAATGCAGATGGTAAAGGGAGCCCTGTTGTGTCAGTGGAAGAGGCAGTTCCCACCCAGAGGGCTGCCCTGTGCCCTCTGTTTCCCCACTCCTCGGAATGTTAATAAATCTGTTGAGTCCAGATCTGGCACAGACTAAGTGCTTTGCTGCACTATCTCATCTCATAATCATAGCAGCAACCTTATGATGCGTTATTATCCCCATTTCACAGATGAAGGGTGCAAGGCCCAGAGTTGAAGTTGAAGTGGCAGCAGAATCAGATGGGACTGGTTTCAGAGTCTCTGCATTGGTGGCAGTGATTGGAGACAGACACACAGAGACACACACTGTGCATTTAATGGTGCAGACCCAGCGCCAGTCGGTTGCTCTTGTTGTCTGTGAGCACATCAGAGGTATAGCCTTTGCTGGGAAGATCAGTGAAGGAGGAGCAGGGCTGGACTTGAGCACAAATGCTTAACTTGGAAAACTGGCCTGAAAGAGTAGGCCAGCAGTGGACATCAGGGCTTCGAGGAATCATTGTGTCCTAGAAGATACCCCAAAATGAGAGTGAGCTGTCTCCCTCCATCCAGAAGACCAGCCTGGCTCCTGCTTAGAGGGCCCCCAGTGCAGCCCTGAATTCTAGGTGAGAGTGCAGCCCTGGAATGGGAAAGGTCCCCTTGCTTGCTCTCCACCAGCGTTGGAGAGACCCTGTGGTGCCCCATCACACCCCTGTCATCCAGGCCAGCAGCCACAGGAAAGAGAAAGAGAGGGAGGGACTCTGCCTGGGAGCCCCTTGGAAAATAAACAGCTGTACTTTGTGCTGTTGAACCAGAGACAGGTCAAGCCCCTAAACCTCCCATCTCTCCTGTTGGCCATAAAACTAATTAGCCCTGGAGATAGTAGGGGCTATAAACCGAGTGCCAGAGCTCCTTCAGAGGGCTCTCGGGTCATCACAGCCATAAATCAGCATGTGGCGAGGCTGGCACTTCGGTTTCTGTGCAGCGCTGTCAGAATGGGCAGGGGCAGGGGTCCTGGCTCAGGTGGGGGCTCTTCCCACACCAGCTTTTTGAAGACTCCTGATTCTCCAGCAGGAAGATGGCTTGGTGCCCACTTTAGGTGAGAGGTGGTGCCTCAGACGTCGAAGTCAACGCAGGTTGGGCAGAGGGGCATAAGCCGCCCATCCACGTTCTGCTGCTGGGGGCAGCTGGCCCTCCATAGTTAGGAGGTCCTGGTGGAAGGCCCTAAAGGGTCCTGGCAGCCTCTGCAGCTCAGAGATGAGCTCTTGGCTCCTCTAGCATCCCATTCTCATCTGTCCTCAGAAACCCCTCAGGGCTGCAGCTGAGTCACTTTGGCTGGGCAGAAGGTCCACACCCACACAAGGGGCTCAGATTGATCCAGAGACCTGGGACTCTGGCCTTTATCTGCCACCAAGCAGCTGGTACCCTTAGGCAATGCTTCTGGCCCTCCCTGGTACCTGGCCCTGGGTGCCTGGGCCCCATACTCATTAGACCAGGTGAAATTGACCACCAGCTCCACATTTCATGGCGCACAGGGCCCAGCTCCAACTCTTGTCTTTAAACCCTCTAGCCTTTGCCTTCAAGATTGAGCAGTGATGGGGGAGGTGGTGACAGATCCCTAGTAAGAAGTCATGGTCCTAATGCTGGTCTGCCCTCCTGGGTAGGGCCAGCCGGGTCCTCTGGAAAGCAGGCACTGAGACCGACTTAAGAACGTGAGAGCTTTGTTGTAGGTAGTGCCTGTGAAAGGGAAAAGGTACAGGGAGTGGGATGGGCAGGAGTTCCTGAGACTGCAGTGTAGACATGCCAACATCTTCGCCAACTTTACAGGGAGATCCAGAGCAAGGATGGACCCTCAGAGGAGTCCTGGGGGGGCAGGAGTAGCAGGCCCTAGTGCCCCACCTCACCCGGCTCATTCCCTGGCCCAGGGCTGCCCAGGATGTGGGGCCTTGGCTGGGAAGTGGAGGCGGGTCCTGAAAGTGCTGCAGGGGGCCTGGGCCTGGTACCTCCTGTACTCCCCACTGCCCAAGCGCAAGTTCTCTCTTGGAGGAGATAAAAGAGGCACCTCTGAGGCTGCCATTCCAACTGTGTGACCCTTGGCATGTGAGGAACAGCTCTGAGCTCAGCCTCGTCATTGGGTGAGGAATAGTGCCTCCCTCCTAATGCTGTCAGAGACAGCATCAAGGAGGCCCTCACACAGGGCCCACTGCATGGTGTGGATGAGAGGCGGCCACTACTATTCTGACCATGGTTCTTAACATTACTGGTGTGTTTCCCCACTGGCTGTTGAGATTTCAATTCGGAGAGAACTTTTCTCTCCTGCCTTCTCTCACCTTGGGCAGTAAGCTCATCATCCTGGGCTCCCAGCAGCCGCTCCTGCTCTGTGCGTGGCCGGAGAAGGCACAGCTTCCATGGCCTGTCTGTAGCCCCAGGAGCCAGCTTTGGTTGACAGAAAATAATTCTGGATCTGTAGTGATACGGGCTTAATTGTGACCTCCCTGTCCTCTGTTCATCGGTTGCAGTCATTTTTTTATTTTTTACTTTTTGAGATGGAGTCTCACTCTGTTACCCAGGCTGGAGTGCAGTGGTGCAATCTCAACTCACTGCAGCCTCTGCCTCCTGAGTTTAAGCAATTCTCTGCCGCAGCCTCCCGAGTAGCTGAGATTATAGGCGCCCGCCACCACACCCGGCTAATTTTTTTGTCTTTTTAGTAGAGACAGGGTCTCACCACCTTGGCCAGGCTGGTCTTGAACTCCTGACCTCATGATCCACCTGCCTCAGCCTCCCAAAGTGCTGAGATTACAGGCGTGAGCCACCACACCTGGCCCAATTGTAGGTTGCAGTCCTAAAGCCCAGTAGCTCAGAATGTAACTGTATTTGCAATAGGGTCTTTAAAAGGGTCATTAAATTAAAATGAAGTCATTGGGGTGGACCCTAATCCAGTATGACTGATGTCTTTTTGAGAAGAGGACATTTGGACACAGATACACATATAGGGACAACCACGTGAAGACATAGAGGGAAGACGGCATCTACAAATCAGGGAGAAGGCCTGGGACAGAGCCTTCCCTCATGGCTTAGAAGGAGCCAGCCTTGCAAATAGCTGACCTCGGACTTCCAGCCTCCAGATTGTGCAACAATAAATTTCTCCTGTTTAAGCTCCCAGTCTTTGGTACTTTGTTATGACAACCCTAGCAGACTAATACATGTGGTTTGAAAAGAATGCATCAGTTACAGTGCTTTCAACTGCAAATAACAAGACATCTGATTCAGAGTTGCTTAAGCCACAGAGACATTTAATAACCTCATGCAACAAGAAGCGCAGAGATGGAGAATTCTACAATGCTGAACGTAGAATTATGGAATGTCAAGGGCCCTACCTCTTCCCTACTCTGCGCTCTGCTTCCTGAGTTGGGCTTTTGGTCTTTGGACAGCTTTAGATGGGTGGTCTGGAGGGTCTCGCTGAGGAAATGACATCTGGCTGAGACCTGTAGCTTGAGAAGATGCCAGCCCAGGCCAGGCACAGTGGCTCACATCTGTAACCTCAGCGCTTTGGGAGACTGAGATTAGAACGATTGTGTGAGGCCAGGAGTTTGAGAGAAGGTGCCAACCCTGAGCAGAGCCAGGGAATGACCAGCTTCCATTGCTGCGGAGCCAGGACCTGCATCCCCCTCCGGGCTGGGCCTGGATAACAATTGGCCACTGACTTTGACTCCCAGCCCAAGGCCACCTGGTTCAGTGCCTGCCTTCAGGCAGAGCCAGGCGTCCATCCAGGATCGACAGCTCATTACATTTGACTATTTTTCATTTCTGGCAACATTGGTAGAAGGATATGCAAATAAGAAAATCAACTGAATTTGTTTCTCAGAACAAAGAACGACATTTAATCAGCACAATAAACACTTACATGCAGCCATTTGCTGCATGTTGACAGCTAATGGAGAAAGAATGGGCAGAAAGAAAAGCTTGAAGAGCAGAGAAATAGACAAGAAGAGGAATAGGAGAGACTCTGCTTGTAATAGAGTGAATAGAAGATCAAAGCATCTGGAAACCTGAGGTCATTCATTCATTCATTCATTCAACAAATATTTATTGAGAACTTACTAGGTTCCAGGTACAATTTTTTTGTTTTTTTCTTTTTTTGAGACAGAGTCTTGCTCTATCACCCAGGCTGGAATGCAGTGGCACAATCTTGGCTCACTGCAACCTCCACCTTCCAGATTCAAGTGATTCTCCTGCTTCAGCCTCCTGAGCAGTTGGGATTACAGGCACCCACGACCATGCCTGGCTAATTTTGTATTTTTAGTAGGGACAGGGTTTCACCATTTTGGCGAACTCCCAACCTCAAGTGATCTGCCCGCCACAGCCTCACAAAATGCTGTGGTTACACGTGTGAGCCACCACGCCTGGCCCTAGCTACACTGAAAACATTGATTAAGGCAGATACTGCTCCTGCCTCCCTAGGACTTACATTGCCATGGGAGTTGAAGACATTCATCAAGCAATCTCACAAATACATGTGTTGCGACAGATAACAATGCATAATGTGAAGAGGGCACAGAGGAACGTAAGCCAGCCAAGAGGGGAAGAAAGTCTTCCCTGAGGAAGTGATGAGATCAGCAGGCAGAGCAAGAGTCAATGAGGCAAAAAGATTGGGGTTGAGGGTAGGTGAGTCCCACATAGGGAGCTGCCTTTGCAAAGGCCCTGAGGGAGGAAGAAGCATGCTGCCTCCAGACCCTGAAAGCCCTCCAGTGGGAGAGAACACAGCAATAGGGCAAGTGAGAGGAGGGGACACAAGAGAGGCGGTGGGGCCAGAAAGCGCAGGGTCCACTGAGCTTCGCTGTGGAGCAAGGGTCTGTGTGCAAGTATGGTATTAGGATTTATGTTTGAAGATAATTCCAGTTTCTGGGTAGAGAATGGATGGTAGGGGGCAAGATGGAGCAGGAAGGCTGGTGGGGAGGCCCTTGAGCTTGTCTAGGCAAGAGACAATGGTGGCTTAAACTAGGGCAGATTTCTCAGCATTGGCCTTGTTCACTCATTCAACAAATATTTATTGAGAACTTACTAGGTTCCAGGTACAAATTTTTTTTTTTTTGAGACAATCTTGCTCTGTCGCCCAGGCTGGAGTGCAGTAGCATGATCTTGGCTCACCGCAACCTCCGCCTTCCAGGTTCAAGTGATTCTCCTGCCTCAGCCTCCTGACTAGCTGGGATTACAGGTTGCAATGGTGGTGCCAGATGATGGTGGCTTGAACTAGGGCAGATTTCTCAGCCTCGGCACTGCTGACATGGGGTGCTGGACGCTTCTTTGCTGTGGGGAGGGTGGCGCACTCCGCATTGCAAGATGTTTAACAGCACCCGTGGCCTCTACCCACTAGATGCCAGTATAACCCCCCAATTTGTGACAGCTGAAACTGTCCAGACGTTATTGAAAGTCCTATGGTGGGCAACACTGATCCCTGTTAGAACCCGGGACTAGGAGGAGGGTGGCAAAGTGGAGAGAAGTGGATGGCTGGAGAGAAGAAAATGGAGCGGGGAGTGAACAGGTCTTGGCCGCTGAGTGTGTGGGTGTGGGAGAGAAGGTGCTGAGGGCGACTCCGTGTTGCAGGATGGCTGTGGGTGCCCCTTGCTGACGGTGAGAATAGCAGAAGACAGTCCAGGCTGCAGTGCGCATGGGAAGCTGGCCATAGCTGTGCTCTGCCAGGAACTAGCAAGATCTCAGGCACGTTATTTTCTCCTACTTGGTCTCAGTTTTCTCACCCTCAAAAGACAGTATTTGTGCTTGATCTAGAAGAGCAGATATGCAAAGGAGCCACTCTCCTTCCTGCTCCTGAGGCAGACGTAGCTAATCAATCACAGCTCTCTCAGCCTGGAGTCTTCTCCCCACAGTGCTTCAGGACAGCTCACAGTGGAGGCGGGACATCAGAAAGAAAACCCATTTGCCATCCCTGAGTTTGAAATTCATTTCAAGCCCTTCCAACTCACCACAACGTTGACATTTTCTTGAAGACAATCAAAGTATGCTTGATAAATTCTGAGCAACAGTGTATAGACCAGGAGCCTCCCCAACCATCAGGCCAGCCCTGTTCCTGCCATGTCATCCACCCCAAGGAGAGTGGTCCCCTCATGCCACTTGTTTTGTGAATACACACGGGGCTTTGGAAGTCTCCAGAGACAGACTCCTAGAGGCCTCGGGGCTGCCCCATCCTCAGGGTTCCTGGTGCTGCCTTCCCCTCTTGCTTGATGTGTCTCTGAGAGTGCCTGTCTGCCTTAGCCTCTGGGTGACTCGATCCCCCTTTACCTCATTCATGCATTCTCTGTCACTGTCCCCAGGCAGCTCATAATAGAGTGGAAGTAGATATTTTATTGCTTTTTCACTTTTATTCAAAAGCACTTTATGCTTCCTGTTAATGCTTTAAAAAGCAGATGCATGAAATGTGAATTTTTAAATATTTGTCTTCCTTCCAATTCGAATGATGTTGCAAACCCCACCACTAGAATAACCCGATACTACCATTGTAGATTAAACTGTGTTTCCCAAAGATACATAGGGTCTTTGCAAAAGTAACTGAATTAATATGAGTTCACATTGAATGTGGGTGGGTTCTAATCCCGTGATTGGTGTCCTTACAAGATGTGTCCTTACAACACATGAGGAGAACACTGTGACAATGGAGTAGAGGTTGGAGTGGTGTGTCCGCAAGCCAAGGACGGCAGGGATTGCCTGCAACCGTCAGAAGTCAGGAGAGAGGCATGGAACAGATTCATCTTCATAAGCCCCAGAAATAGAATCACAGTCATGTAATAAAATTATTCTATGATGATAGCAATCATAATAATGTGCTAACCATATAATAATATTATGATTACTGCTGTTTTACAGGATTATTAACCTTGCCAACACCTTGACTGCAGACTTCCACCCCCCAGAGTCTATGAGAGAATCCACTTCTGTTGCTCTAACTCACTCAGTGATCATTTGTTACAGCAGCCCTAAGAAAGGAGCACAACGCCCAACCCCAGTTCCCTGCAAATTAGGCTGCCATTTCTGTTTGTGTTGTGCATGGATTTCTTCCTCTCTGACTGGTGACTCACAATGGAGAAACGGGTTTCCCTACCACTCACTCCTTGTCCTGGGCCACCTGTGTCTGAGACTCACAGGCTCTGAACTAGGACCGTGCCTCCCAGAGGTTGGTCCCCGTGCCAGCCAGCCTCCAGGATGGCCTGTAATGACCCTGCCTCCTGGAATGCATGCCCACGTGCAGGGTCCAGCCTCACACCTGCCCATCCCACCTCACTTGCTCCCCCCAAATCCCAGCCTGTCTTTATTTAGAAAGTTGATATTTTGTCATCATGGATGTTTTCACATTCATTTTTTTCAAAATATTACTTGTTTTTACCACAGAGGTTTCTGGCACCCCTTAAAATTTGCACTCAAGCAAATGCCTCACTTGGTCTGGTGCTGGTCCCCTCTCACATTGCAACAGGGCTGACCTAGGTGACAAATGGAATAATAATTGCGACTTACAAGGCTGGGTCCTGGAAGCTGTTTCAGCTTTCCCCTTGGTCTCTTGCCTCGCTCACTCCAGCAGAGGCTAGCTGCCTGTCAGTGAGGACACTGAGCAACCTTGTGGAGAGGCAGACGGGTTGAGGAACGGAGGCCTCCTGCCAACAGCCAGCACCAGTGTGCCAGGCATGTGAGTGAGCACATCTCCCAGCTCCAGGAAGCCCAGTGAACAGGTGAACGGAACCTCTGAGACACCTCCAGCCAGAACCACCATTCAGGTTGCTCCCCACATCCTGATGCACAGAAACTAAAAGAGATAATAAATGATTATCATCACTTTAAGCCACTAAGTTTTGGAGTGGCTTGTTTTACAGCATTATTTACTAATACATTTCCCTTCTTCAGTGTCTGTGATGTCCTTCCCCTACTCCCCCTGGCTAGTTCCTATTAGCCCTTTGAATTGTTTCACTTCATATAGCAACACTTCCAGGAGGCCTTCCTGAATGCCCCCAGCTGTGTTAAATGCCCTTTATACTTTACTCTTCAGCTGTACAGAACCACCTTTTGTTTTTAGGTTAGACCTGCTCTCTTTCACTTCTGAGTCTCTGTACCCACTGCTCTCTTTCCCTGGAATGTTGCCTCTTTTCACCTCTCATTCTGCAGACTCAGCTGAGGCATCACTTCCTCCAGGGAGGAGTCCTGCTCTGCCTCCTTGGCTGGGCTGGGCATCCTCCTTTGCACTCCTTTAGCACGCTGTATAAACCCTTATCAGGTTACATCATGGTTCCATGACACTGCCTTCCTGCAGGGCTGCAGGTTCCTGGAGAACTGTGTCTCATCATTCTGCTGCCCACCATATGATAGTGAGTGAAACGGAAGATGTGCGAGGTTGAGATCTCTGCAGCAGGGATTCCCAAACCTGGTGGAACATCACAACCAGCCGCTGAACTTATAGAAAGTAGAGATCACGGTCTGGGAGAGAGACATCTGCCTCCAAGCACAGGTACCACAACCACAACCCTAAGTGCAAGCTAAGTTTGGCACCTTGAAAGAAAGGACAGCCACGATGGGGCGATAAAGTGGGAGTACAAACGTAGCATCCAGAGGGGCCTGAGGGTAATGTAGTTTGCTGATGTTGGCTGTGGACCAGGTGGGGGGGTGTGGCAGACTTGAAGAAAGAGCCCCTGCTAGCTCCCAGCTCAAAGGTCACCTCTTCAGGAAGGTGTTCATGGACCCCAGACTCCATTAGGCCTCTCTGGTAGGGGCTTACTTAACATCTAGCACCTCTCCCTTGAAGCACTTCTTGTCACTGTAATTAACTAATTTCTTTCTTTTTTCTTTTCTTTTGAGACAGATTCTGGCTCTGTCACCCAGGCTGGAGTGCAGTGACATAATCTCGGCTCACTGCAACCTCCGCCTCCGGGGTCCAAGCAATTCTCCTGTCTCAGCCTCCCGAGTAGCTGGGACTACAGGTGCATGCTACCATGCCTGGCTTATTTTTTGTATTTTTAGTAGAAATGGGGTTTCACTGTGTTAGCCAGGATGGTCTTGATCTCCTGACCTCGTGATGTGCCCACTTTGGCCTCCCAAAGTACTGGGAATACAGGCATAAGCCGCTGTGCCCAGCCTCTTTTTCCTTTTTCAGAAATAGGGTCTCATAGGACAAACAACCTCAAACTTCTTGGCACAAGCGATCCTCTCATCTCAGCCCCCCTAGTAGCTGTGACTATGGGCACACCACCAGGCCTGGCTAATTTTTTTAAAAAATTTATTTTGTAGAGATAGAGTCTTGCTCTGTTGCCCAGGCTGATCTCAAACTCCTGGGCTCAAGCAATCCTCCTGCCTCAGCCTCCCAAAGTGTTGGGATTACAGGTGTGAGTCACTGCACCTGGCCTTGTAATGAACTAATTTCTTGTATGGTTTATTTACCAGGGTCTGCCTTCCTGACAGGCTGCGAGTTCCTCAAGGGTTGGGAGTGTGCCTGTGTTCCCGGCTTCTGCCCCTGCCTGGCGATTTGAAGAAGCTCAATTGCTACCTGTTGAAGGAATGGATAATTGCATGAGCAACCATTGATAACCACATGCCTCAACCATCAAATTTGCAGGGGCCTTCCATGGAATAAGTGAGGTAATTATGTGTGAAAATGAATGAAGTTTGTACTTGTTATAAAATAAGATCATGTGCTGGCAAACGAATCCAGCGAATGAGTGACCGAATCAGTGGCATCAGCTGCCCAAGTGGGCGGAGCTTAGGTTCTTTCCGCAAGAGAGCTCCCTAGGAGTTTCCATCAGTAGCTTCTGATGGCACCAGAGCTCTGACCTGTGGATGAGGTTGTTCCTTTCCCAGCTTCAGCACCACAGAAGAGACCAGAGTCCACCTTGCCGGCTCCTCTAGCACCGATCACGTGCCAATTCATGTCCCGAATGCTCACTTCACTTCTTCACCTTGCTTCCCTGCACTTACAGACACGGGAACCGAGGCCTAGAGAGGACGGATTACCTGTCCGGGTACTGCAGAGTGGGCGTGTCTCAACAGCTTTTCTCCTCCAGCCAGGTGAGGCCTCGTGTCATCCACAGGACCCACCGGCAGAGGGCAGGGCCTGGAAGACGGTCGAGCCTCCTGGTAACTCTCGCCTCCTCTTCCAGTGGACGCTACCAGAGGGCCAAGGTCTGACTCTGGCCAACGGCCCAGAATTTCTGGCCCAGTTTTGCCTGAGGAAGCCAATTGTGCAGGAGGACAGGATCTAGGTGGGTTGGGAGTGGGAAAGTTAAAATTCCCAAGGGACTCCCAGCAACAGGATTTCCTGACCTGGGACTATTACCTTTCTCACATTACATGGCCAGATTTACTTCCTGCTATTATTAAAAGTACGAAAAAGATGAAGATATTTATTTAATGGAAACAAGGGCAAGAGTTTGCCTAACTCTGGACTTTGAGGAGGCGGTAGGATCACGGTGCTAAAGACAGTGGGAGGATTGAGAGAGGGGACTCTAGTCCTGGCTCTATCGGCCTTTGTCATCAGCTGGAGCAAGCAACTCCACATCCTCGGAGCCTCAGTTTCCTTTTCTGTAAGAGGCAGGGAGGGTGAGTGCAATGCTGAATCAGAGCTCACAGAGCTGCTGGCTGGACATGAGACGTAAAAGTGGGGACACGTTTTGCAACCTGAAGGGTGCCATTTGCCTGTTCTTCATCATTTTTTATCTCCTCCTTCAATAATACAACACCTCCATCATCGACCTTTCTCAGCTGAGATGTCTTTAGTGTGCCTGTAGCCTCCAGGAGAAAGGACCCCCTCCCTGGCGGAGGCCAGGATGATGGCAGGCTACCTGAAGGATGGAGAAAAGGAAGAGCTAGAGGCTTCTAGCAAGCTTCAGTGCTGTGTCCTCGAGCTGCACCCAGCCCCTGGAGGTAGCACCGGAGCACATGGTGGTGGCTGTGTAGGAAGGCCCCTTTCATGCTGCCACACACTGTCTTTGGGATCTGCTTTTTACTGCGACAGCCTATGTGCTCCCGATTCTTCTCTCAAGCCCCGGATGGAAGCCGGCCCCTGAGGTCTGGCTCTGCTTCCTTGGAAGAGCTACTTAACCATCCAGTCCTCTCAGCAGTTAGCTATTAAGGTTGTCCTGTGAACTGAAGCAGGGAGTCCCCGCAAAGGGTGCAGAGTAGAGCACCCACAGAGGAGCCCCAAAAACACTTTCCATGAGATAGATGGCTTCTCCTCCCCAGGCGACCCAGGAAGGAAAGCAGAGCTGGTGAGTGGGTGGGCTGAGTGAGCCCAGGGGTCAGTGTCCTCCCTCTGACCCACAACCAGCCTCTGAATACAGTGTCACACTCTGATCTCCGGACCAAATCTCTGACCTCTCTAGCTGCACGTATGAGAAGCCCTATTTAGTGCTAAAACAAAATTTTCACTTCTCCTTTTTGGCCTCTTAGAATCCATCGGCCAAGAGCAAATGAATTCACTAGTGTTTTAGCAAGAATTTGTATTTCATTTATTGCAACAGCCTCTGTTTACATTTAAAAACTGCTCAGACAAATGTATATGAGACAATATATTCTGTCCACGGATAATGCCTGGGATCCTGATGCATTCTCTGGCAGGCCCCCTTCTGGGCCCCTCTAGGCTGAGCGCCAATTTTGCCACCATCCAATAAAGTCTTAATATAAACCTCACTCTCAGGCATGAGCTATCTCAACACATTTTGCCAGGCATGTATCACGATAAGCCCATTTTGCAGATAAGAAAAGAGAGGCACTGAGAGCTATTGTAACTTCTCAAGACAAAGAGCTAGAGATAGCAGAGCACAAGTTAGGTCTAGGTGACCCCAAAGCCCATGTTTCCCCCCATATTCTCCCCTGCCCCTTGAGAGATAATCCCTGCTAATCTTGTCTCTATGGCTGGGGACTGGAAACTCCTCAACAATGAAATGTCAATTACCAGTCTCATGTTAACATTTCCTGAACAGCCACAGTGCTTTTGTATCCATTGCCACGTTTAATCCCCCAGGAATTCAATTAGTTGCCCTGTTTTACAGAGAAAGAAATCAGTCCTCAGAGAGGCTGAGCAACTTGCCCAAGGTCACAGATTTAGGAAGAAGCAGGACAGGGATCAGAATCCAAGTCTGCCTGTCCCCCCATCCCCACTGACCTCTTTGCAGTGTGTGGGCTTCCCAAGGTCATAGATAAAGAGGGCACAAATAGCTAGCCTGAGCCATAACATCTCCCAATCATGCCTTTCTTCCCCACTCACAACATGGTGAGTGTGAAAGAGTAAAAGGAAAAACCCTAATTGTTTGCCCCAGAGCTGGTCCTACACCTGGGATGAATAATCAGCCTCCACAAGGAATACATTTAGGGTCTCTGGAAAGAAGGAGAATGTGGACAGAAAAATGTTTTTTTTTTTTTAAAAAAACTCAACTGAAAGTAATTTTTAATGTGCCAAATATTGCAGACTCAATCCAATACACAGGTTTATTACACAGAAGGCCAAAATATCCTAAACAGGCATTATTTTGCAACGAGAAGAAATCAGAGCAAATTCAGCCATCATTACTCCCAGGGCTAAGAATTTAATTGTCTAATGTGACTTATAATCAGCTAAGGTCTTGTCTTGATGCTTTAGCCCACCAAATGGCTTCTCCTGTCTCCAGGGGACAATAATCCCTGCGGAATTCTCCTTAGCACAGATGGGTTTCTGCACAGATAACGGGTTTTGTTGCTTGAAAGCATTTTGCATTCTGTACTGCTGTTCCCAAAAAATTGCTGGAACTGTCCTGCTTTGCATCTGTCTCTTCATATTCCGGATACCTCCAGAGCAACTCAGAATCAGACGCCTTGGGTTGGGGACAAGTGGAGGCAGAATGCAGAAAGAAGCACTTTGTGCCAGGCAGAGATTCTCCACCCTTCCTGTTTTGTGATTTGGAGCATGTCACTCCTCATTCTCAGCCTTGGCTTCCTCTTCTGGAAAATGGGAAGAGGATGGTTCATTCAGATGGCTTGGGAACTGAGACTCTTAGCAGAGTGCCTGGCACACAATAGATACGCCGTAGCCCCTGTTCTTAATAAACAGCCCGACTGAAGCACGGCCAGGGAGAGCCATGACTTTGTGGATGGACTTGGGTGCCCTTGGATGGTTGCTTGGTCAGCTAAGTGCTCCTTGTCGAGCATCCCTTTGATCAAGCCACTTCCCTTCTCAAAAGCGTTCAGTGGCTTCCTGGCTCCCCTGAATGCAATCCAGATTCTTTAACCTGACCATCAAGGGCTTCATTCCCCAAAATGTCTTTTCAGCCAACTTTTTCACCATCCAAAGAGCCACTTAATAAATATTTCAAGAAAGAGAAAATACAATGCATCTAGCATTATGTGGCTGAAAATCTTGGCCCTGTTCCCAAGAAGCTCGTAAGCTAATTGGGAGCAGTAAGATACTAAAAGAAAAGGAACCTGGCATTATTTCCTAACTTACTTTATATTTTAATTAAGGTGTCACCAATTCAGGCCCAGAGCTCTAGTTCCAATTCTGCCCCACATTTGGAGGGCCTGCTCCAATATGACTCTTGGAGAATGTCACTTAAGTTAAGCCACAGGCCAGGCACAGTGGTTCACACCTACAATCCTGGCACTTTGGGAAGCCAAGGTGGGAGGATTGCTTGAGCCCAGGAGTTGGAGACCAGCCTGGGCAACACAGCAAGACCCTGTCTCTACAAAAAAATCTAAAAATTATCCAGGCGTGGTGGCACCTGCTTGTAGTCCCAGCCACTTGGGAGGCTGAGGTGGGAGAACGGTTTGAGCCCAGGAGTTCAAGACTACAGTGAGCTAGGATTGCACCATTGCACTCCAGCCTGGGCAACAGAGCAAGATCCCGTCTCAAAAAAAAAAAGTTAAGCCACAGGTGGGCTCTGTGAGTCGCTGAACACACCTCCCAGGCCAGGCGGGCAGGGCAGTCTCATAAGGAAACCCCCACACTAGAACGACTACTGCACTCATTTCTGTCTTCTCCGTCTACATCCCACACTTGGTCAACAATCATAAAGAATGTCAGAAACGGGTGTTCAAGGGTGTGTTTTCTTTTTGGGAAAGCTGGTTGCCTGTTAGCCAGCATGACATGAGAAATAAGCTTCCATTGAGTTAAAGTCAAGGTATCTAAGGCCGGTGCGATCAAGAGCCACTTTGCAGGGCTGCAGGAACTGTGTAGGAACCCAGTGAGGCCTGGAGGCGCTGCCCTGTGACTTTGCTGCCCAAAGCTTGATCCCAGTCAGTCCTGGCTGTAGTCCTTCACCTGGGAGGATTTCCAGTTGCTTCATGTTGAGTCAGAGGCCTGTGAGGACAAAGAAGTCCTGCCAGGAATATTATATTTGTTGCAGATAAGCACATGCAAATGGGTAGGCACTCCTCAAAGGGCAGAGGGCCGGGATGCCACCGGTGGCGCCCAAGAGTTTATACAGCCGTGTGGGGGTGTTTGTGAATGAATATTTGTTTTCTTTCTTTTTCTTTTTCTTCTTTTTTAAAGGTTAACTTCTCTTTATTCATCAGCTAGTAGCAGAGGCAGCACATTCAAACCTGGGCAGTCTGACATCACAGCCCCTGATTCTAAGCACTGTGAGACCTACATCTAAGGATTTCAGAAATGAGCATAGTAGTGTTGATTCACATAGAATTATAATATGGGAAACCCTACCGCCCATCAGATCTAGGGCTTGTAATAGCTTAAACTGGGCCTTTTTAAAGAAACGTTTATAAAACCTTAAGTATTTTGGTTTATCTCTCTGTCTCTGTCTCTGCCTCCATCTCCATCTCTATCTCTCCATCTATTTCTGTATCTCATCTCTATTTCTTTTTTAAAAATATTTTTATTTTACTGTAATAGACAGCCAATCCATCTCTATTTCTATCTCTGTCTCTAACTCTCTCCCCTCACCTTTACCCTAGAGAGCAGCTTGTCACATCTGTCTAGCTAGGGTGGCAGAGTTATCTCTACCACATAGCTCTTTTTTTTTAGTTGTACTTTAAGCTCTGGGCACATGTGCAAATACCACAGGGTTGTTGCATAGGTACACACTTGCCATGGTGGTTTGCAGTTTCCGTCCCCCTATCACCTACATCAGGCATTTCTCCCAGTGTTTTCCCTCTGCAGCTCCCCACTATCCCTCCCCAGCCCCCCACCACTCAACCTACCCCAGTGTGTGATGCTCCCCTCCCTGTGCCTATGTGTTCTCATTGTTCAACACCCGCCTGTGAGTGAGAACATGCCGTGTTTGGTTTTCTGTTCTTGTGTCAGTTTGCTGAGAATGATGGTTTCCGGATTCATCCATGTCCCTACAAAAGACAAAAACTCATCATTTTTTATGGCTGCATAGTATTCCATGGTGTATATGTGCCACATTTTCTTTGTCCAGTCTATCATTGATGGACATTTGGGTTGGTTCCAGGTCTTTGCTATTGTAAACAGTCCCACAATGAACATACGTGTGCATGTGTATTTATAATAGAACAATTTATAGTCCTTTGGGTATATACCCAGTAATGTGATTGCTGGGTTAAATGGAATTTCTATTTCTAAATCCTTGAGGAATCACCACACTGTCTTCCACAATGGTTGAGCTCATTTTCTAAATGTCTCCATGTGGCAGAATTTGGAGAGACTGCTTCTATTCTCATGTAATTGTGAGGTTTAGAGAAGGAGCTAGCCCTCGCTGACTTCAAACTTTGATGGGAGCTATACTCAACTACCGAAAGCAAAAGCAGCTTAAGGGTTGTGGATAACTACAATTTTTTTTTTTTTTGAGACGGAGTCTCGTGCTGTCGCCCAGGCTGGAGTACACTGGCATGATCTCGGCCCACTGCAACTTTTGCCTCCCTGGTTCAAGCGATTCTGCTGCCATAGTCTCCCAAGTAGCTGGGATTACAGACATGCCATCATGCCAGGCTAATTTTTGTATTTTTAGTAGAGACGGGATTTCGCCATGTTGACCAGGCTGGTCTTGAACTCCTGACCTCAGGTGATCAGTGCTGGGATTACAGGCTTGAGCCACTGCACCCAGCCACCCGTCCATTTTTAAGAGAGCCCTTATTAATAGTTATTTTCAGGGCACACCTAGGGTATCCTGAACTTTGAGGTGAATACATCCATGATGCTTGGGCATAAGAAATGTCACATTGATTTATCTAATCCATTTTATCTATTTCGAGACCTCCCCAATGACACAGCTGGGCAAACATGACAATGTCAGTCATTCATTGATACTCCCTCCCTGCCTAAGAGTAAAGGCATACTGGGAAGCTGTGCTGCATGGTGGGCAGCGGTGTCCCCTCTCTGGGCATATGTGGAAGGCACCTTTGGGGTAAGGTTTGCCAGCCTGGCCTCCTGCCCCGCTCAGTTTTTCCCTGCTGTGGAGGCCATCTCCTGCTGTTGGCCACACTTCCTTGGAGCCAGCCAGCTAGAGGGACCTCATGCAAACTATGGGGCCTCCTTGGTTGGACCCAGGAGTCCCAGGCACCAAGGTGGTCTTTTCCACCACAGATTGGGCCACTTGAGTGGCTATGGATTTGGAAAACCCAGGTCCCACCTTCCATCCCGTGGTCCCGTGGTCCATCCTGTTTTATCTCTCTCCTCCTTCCTCATCAGCCCCACGGAGCTGAGCAACACCTCTCTCTCTCTCTCTCTCTCTCTCTCTCTCTCTCTCTCTCTCTCTCTCTCTCATTTGGTATACCAAAGCTTCCACTGCTTGTCTCTTTGGGATTCCGTGGTTGAATTATCCTTTTTGGGTCTCAAAACCCTAAAGTCCTTAATCCCACAGGGTAATAGAGGCTGGAGCATGGGACTCAGATCCCCAGCTGCCCCAGAGAGCAATTCATTAACAGGAAAAAGGCTAGGACAGGAATTAATTACTCAGAAAATCACCCATTACATATGAATCTTTATTTAATTTTCACAGCAAAGCCCCAAGAAGATGCTAGTATCATCATCATCCCCACTTAACAGATGGGAAATGGACTTAGAAGGATTAGCCAATCGTCACATGGCTGGTGAGTAGAGCAGTGTCAGTTTCACTTCCAGGTTCAAAATATGGATCGCCCATTCTGTAGTGGTTCTTAGAGTAAGGCCTGATTCCTTCTGGGCCTCAGTTTTCCCATCTGCAGAGTGGCGGATTCTGGTTACCAGAAGGCAGGCTAAACTCATGAAGCCCAGGCCTGCCTGGTCAGCATCTCCCTCGGGCAGTCATCTCTGGCCTCTAGGCATTTGACACACTTATGCTCAACCACAGGCCCTGGGTGTACGAGAAAGTGACCCTGATCGAGGAGCACTTTAGCTTGGGGCTCAGTCAGTCATAAATAAGCCAACAGCTCACCTGTCTCAAAGGTGGCAACTTGAATAACTCTACCTCTGGGATATCAAAGCTGGCAAATGACTTTGGGAAACAGCTAGACAGCCGCACAACAGAGGCAGCTCCCGCGGCAGGGGGGCATGTTTGTTACCCAGGTCCCATCCCTTATCAGTGTGTACCATTCTCATTGCAGCTTCTGCCTTGCCAGCAGAGAGGGACCTTCCCGAGAGGATGTCCTGTGCCTCACCTGATCTTGTTCTGAGAGGAGAAGGCTAGAAGAGAAGCTTTCAACTCCTCAAACATGGATGGGTTTGTTTCATTTAATCTCCCAGCCTGTTTTTCTGCTGTCCTCCTGATGAATGTTTAATCTCACAGAGAAAAACACCAAAAGCGACTTTTTTTTCATCCCCAACTGCTCAGTAACACATCACCGTGCAAATCTGTTTGGCTCCAGGGCTGTAAGTCATAAAAGGCATCTAGTGGGCGGCATGAGTCAATTTCCAACAGGCCTTTGGACAGTGATGTAACCACAGCTTGTCAGTTTCCTCATCCAGGCAGCCGTGATCCCCCAGTGCAGACATCTGGAGCCAGGGATTGACAAGCGGATTCCAGGGCTGGGCCCTGCCTCCCACCCTGTTCAGTTCCAGCCCAGCCGTGGCCGCCGTCAACAAGGACACACACAGTCTTTCTGCGCAT
This sequence comes from Callithrix jacchus, assembly GCF_049354715.1. Taxonomy (NCBI): domain Eukaryota; kingdom Metazoa; phylum Chordata; class Mammalia; order Primates; family Cebidae; genus Callithrix; species Callithrix jacchus. The sequence goes on along the minus strand of NC_133507.1, from coordinate 105,119,456 downwards.
TCCGACATACACACAACCCCGCGGCCCCCTCTGCGCTCATTCCTGCATTTCCGGCCGTGTGAACTCTGACAGCTCAGCCGGTGTCAGCCTCTCCAGTGCATTCCTTACCACATCACCTTGCTGCTCCTGAGCCTGCTGGCAGCATCCCTGCCCTACCTCCCAAGATGAAGTTGCAAGGGACCTCCTGATCTCCACTGTGTCTTTGTCACAGGGCCACAGCAAAATGCCATGCCCCCCCCCGCCCCGCCCCACACACACCCCCTCTTGCCTAATTTATTGGACTTTTAAACACATATATTTACTGTGGTTCCTACACCACACCAAACATCTGGAGGGAAACCGGGGGACAATCCACCAGGAATTTAAGTGTTTATTCTGCACTGTAACTTTGAAAACTGAACCAGGAAAACTTGACATCTTTTGCCAATTGCCTAGTGGTGGGGAGACTTAAGCCAATATATAATCTGTAAAGGTTGTTTCTCCTTGCTGTCTCTCTCTGTGAAACTCATTCACCAAACAGCCCAGAAATATTTCTTTCTTCTCCTCTCAGAGATATGTGAAGCCAACCTGAATCAACAACACAGTTGTTCAACTGAGGCATTTCAGAGCTCAAAAGACACTGCGGTCTGGGGTCTTCTCTCCCACATTTCTCTGCCTTGTTACAGCCCATCCAGTCGCCTTCTTTGCCCTTGCCAGATCTCACTGCTTACATTCCACTGTTAAAGGAGCGTAACGTCTGTGACTTTTCTAAAGTTTTAAGATGATGTCACCCACAGGCAGAAAGGTCCACTCATGCATTTGCAGTCACTCTTCTGACCAGGTCACTCTTCTCCACATTCCACAGAGTGGATTGTGCACTTTTCTCTGTGAAAAGTGGATTCAAGTGACCTGGTATCCACTTGTCACTCTTCTGACCTGGGCGGCTCCCTTTTGTTCCATCAAAGGGGAAGCCGGTCTAAATGAATGGGAAACCAGAGAATTAGGTCAGTTTTCAAGATGAAATTGTTGGTAGCTTAAGGAATCAGCTACTTGAATTCCATGCTAAGAAAGTGTAACTCCTGAGGAGTGAGCTCTTCCTTCTTCCTTCCATATCAGGCCCTAAGGGAAGTTGGAAACACAGAGCAGCCCCCACCCCTTTCTCAAGGAGCTTGGGGTCCAGTGCAGTTGGCCCTCATTTAACAAATAATCGAACCCATGTGTGAAAGGCCAGTGGGGAAACAGTGCAGGGATCCCAGGCAGAGCTTGGGGAGGCAAGCGAGCCACATGTTCACGGTCCACAGGCCCAGTGGAGTGATACTGAAGTGTCCAAGATGGTAAGCCTCTCTCCTGGCCCATGCTCACCAACGGGACCCCATTCCTAGCCAGGCTTTTCTCCTCTCTCTTCTAATTGTTCCAGGAACATTCCTAACCCCCTACGTCTTTGCCAAAGCCCCTCTTGCCAGGGATGCCCTCTGTCCTCTCTCTCTGCCCACACACATTCTGCCAGTCCCTCAGACAGAGCCAGTCCCACAGGCACAGGACCTGAGCAGTCTCACAGCACCATATGCACAGAAGGGCTCCAAGCTTGGTTGATTGCTCCAGTCTTCTTGAAACTCTTTAATCATTTTATCTTTGATCTTGTGATTTGGGCGTGAAGTCCAATGGGATAATGGATCCTACAAGGGAGAAGGGGAGAGCCGCACAAACCCGTTCCTGGCTGTGCATTCACCTGCAGCCTCTGTAAAGCCCTGAGCACTGAATTACAGGGAGTCCACGGTACAGGAGAGTTCAGCGACAATCAGTCGCTGTATAAGATAAATGAGTTACACCTGCAGCTGAGCTTGTGGGGCGCTGGCAGCTGTGAAAGGTCTCGCCTTCCATTCCAACCAGAATGTGCTGCCAGCACAGAAAGAAGCCGGGGCATTCTGAGAAACACACACGGTGGCAGAGCTCTGTCATATCCTTTCTTCCTCGCATTGCTTCCCTGTGCTAGCAACCACTTGTGCTGGAAATGATGGCAAGGAAGGACGGGGAAAGACAGGGCCACCCACAGTTCCTTTTCCTTGACGTCTTTCCTTTCTCATCAGCGAGCTGAGGTGGAGAGCATTGGTAGAGTGTGTGCATAACAAGAAGTGAAATAAAAACAGTCGACTTCGTATTCTACTGTTTCCCTGTTCTGGTGAGAACAAAACACATATGCTGTATATGCTTTGAAATACACATTGTGCAATTTTAGTGATTCTGCATAGGAGTTCAATGTTCTTATATTTGCACTTAAGGCTGCTGTTGCATGCTATATAAAGAGGAAAGTAAAATGCATGCTAATAGTTTAACTTCACTAATAATTTCGTTTTTACTTTTGTTTACCCAGAATAACATTAAATAGCAAACAAAGCAATATACATCGCAAGTCGAGAGAGAGACCACAGAAGAAAGAAAAAGGCTTTATCTTTTAGTACCTTGAGTGGCACTTTCTCCCGCTTTCTGAGTAGGCATTCGTGTTTTCCTGTTGCACTGGGCCTCACAAATTGTGTAGCCAGCTCTGCCTTCAAAGTGCATTCGAGTGACTCCCCTTCATAATCACTTCAGCCTGCAGCCATGGCCTTGCCCCTGAACCCCTAGAACGCTCATGGTTGTGCCAACCATGAGCCATTCTTGCCTCTCTCTTTTGCCTTATTCTCGTGTCATCTGTCCACCTCCCAGGACCGTTGGGAGGCCCCAATGGACTTTGCAACTGGAGATCCCCCCACTGGAAGATGTCACTGTTATATTTAATTTGCATTATGCACCATAGGTACCCAGTCAATGCTTGTCGAATTCCACGGACTGGGCCTCATACCTCCGAGTATTTTCCACAGTAGTAGCATGTGCACTTGCACAGAACAAGAACACAACCAATGTTTGTTTGCTGACTAAGACTTGGTCTCAGTGTTATGTCCAGGAAACCCATTCTTCATGGACAGCATGAAGCAAGCTATGGCCCTCGCTGTGATCTCAGTAGTTCACCACGGAAGAGGAAGATGACGGATTGTTCCAGAACATTAGTATTAGAAGGGACTTTGGATCCTTTTGATTTTGGTAGGTGAAATTTTTTTTTTTTTGTTTTGAGACAGAGTCTCACTCTGTCACCGGATACCAGGCTGGAGTGCAGTGGCACGATCTCGGCTCACTGCAACCTTCGCCTCCCAGGTTTAAGCAATTCTCCTGGCTCAGCCTTCTGAGTAGCTGGAACTACAGGGGCATGCCACCACGTCCAGCTAATTTTTTTCTATTTTTAGTAGAGACGGGGTTTCACCATGTTGGCCTGGATGGTCTCGATCTCTTGACCTTGTGATCTGCCCGCCTCGGCTTCCCAAAGTGCTGGGATTACAGGCGTGAGCCACTGTGCCTGGCCGAAATGTTTTTTAAAAATAAAGAAAAGGGACTTTGGACAAATGATCTCATTTTGTAAATGAAGAAGTAGATTTGTCCAAAATCAAATGAAGCAAATCGTGTTGCATTCTCTCCATCCGTAGCCAGCTTCTCCTTCCCCAGCTGCTCCGTGTGGCCTGGGAAAGTTCACTTCACCTTGTCTTAGAGACATTCCATTCTTCAGATCATGGTGATTGATTTGGGGGCCAGCCTGAGACCTAAGCTAGCTCAATCAGCGTCACTTCTGCCAGGAGTGAGAGGAGTCAGGCCCTCTCGTCGTCAGGCCCTTTCATTGTCAGGATCAGGGGTGTGAGGAGATGTGGACTGGGACTGTGGCAGACATTTCTGGTTTTCAAAAGGGCCTGGGCCTGGGGAGAAAGCCCAGAACACTGCAGGACAAAAGGAGTGGCAGAATCGCATCAGAGCCTGATGCCATCGACAATCCTGGGGTCAACCTGTACCTGAAGCCTACAAGACGATGGGAGTTTTCAGTTACATGACCAACGATTTCTCTTTTTGAAATGTGTTATTGGGGATTTTGTTCTTTACAATAGAGAGGCTGTCAACAAACAGCAGAAAGGCGAAGTGAATAATTCAGGACACACAGAGGCTAGCCTAGAACCCAGGTCTCCAGATTCCCAACCAGTGACCATTGCAGTAGCCCCACTGGAACTAATACTGTTAGTAACTGGTGCAGTGGAAGAAAATGAAGCAATAGCAAATGCAACAGCCACGGCACATTGTTGACACGTTGTGAACGCATCAAGGATCCCAATTCTTCTTCTGCCAGGACCAGCTAAGCCAGATCTTTACTGTCCCTGGGAAAGCGGCAATTCCTCCATTGAGGATTCAAGGGATGTCCCACCTTGCTTCTCTGGTCTGTGGTTGGGCACTGCCCATTTAGCATCCTGCAAGCAGCAGGCAGGTGGCATCTACTCAGCAGAGATGGCAGCACTGTGGTGAACAAAACTTGAGGTTTCATGAGGACGCTGGGGGAGCTCCTTCGGGGCTCTGTGGCTAACTCAGGCACGATCTGTGCTCAGTAACTCCAAACCATAGGCCACTGTGGGCCATGAGCAGCTCCCTCCTTCCTGCCTTAATGAGCAGTGTGGAGAGCTCAGAGTGAAGACTGAACCTCAGTCTCCTAGAGGGATGGAACTGAAGAGGGATGAAATTGGGTCAGCCCACTCATCTTACATCTGGGCATACCAGGCAGTGACACACCCAGGCTGCATAGGCACATGATGCACACCCTTGCCTGCCCCAGCTCTGCTTTCCTCCAGGCCCAGCAGCCTCCTTCAGCTGGGATGGTCCTCACAGGCAGATGTTTTGGGCCGGTGCTGGTGAGGAGAGGAAGAGCCCATGGTTCCACCTGACTTCTCAAGGTGCCCTGGAAGGGTCTCTTCCTGAGATCTCCTGAGGAGGTGGCCAGATGAGGGAGATCAGGAAGGAGAGCAAAACCACAGAGGCCAGAGCCAAGTTCTCCATCCTGTGCAGTCGCCGGGCATTAAGACCAGAGAGAAGAGGAGAGCCCTGAGCGTAGTCAGGGAAGGCCTATGAAGAGGGGGTGCCTGGGCAGGAAGGACGGGCAGAGGAGGTGGGAGACAGCAAACAGCGGGCACAAAGGTGGGGAGGTGGGAAGGCCCCCAGACAGCATGGAAGACAGGAAGGGAAGCCCCTTCAGCCATTCCTGCTGGAGACCCTGTCGGGGCCCAAGGGTGGGCTTGGATGGCTGAAGGGCTCCTTGCCAGGCTGATGAAGGGAGGCTCTCATCAACTGGAAACAGGGGGCTTGCAGAGCTGAGAGCCTTGAGAGAAGGGTCTGGGTTCTGGTGACAGGCAGACTGGCAAGGCTGAAGACAGTGACTTGGAACCCTCAGGGCCTGGTCCCAGAGGCTCGGACAGACGCCATGGTCCCAGGAGACCCTTCCTGGCAATTAGTAATAGATGTCCTTAGTTCTTTTGACTAGTCCCTGGGTCAGGTAATTTCACCTCTCCGCGCCTCCGTTTCCTTCTCAGTAAAATGGATGTGTAACCTGATAGGCTTGTTTTGAGTAGTTGCTGAGATCACATGCCTGGCACAGAAAAGTGCTCTTCAGTTGCGGGCTCTGTGCCCCCTCGCCCAGCTCCCTGCGCACCCCTCTGGTTTCCCAGTTATTCACCGACTCTGCCCCGGTGCACTGCCTGCCTGGGGCTGAATGGAGCAGTGCAGGGGGTAAATCAAGCCCACATGTCTATCACCAGGCACTGAATCTCCCCGGGGACATTCCTTACTGTAGCAGTAATGCCACCAGCTCCAGGGAACAGGGTTGCACCATTGGGCAGGCTCCCCACACCCAGGAGGCTTAAAGGGCCAGCTCCATCAGAGGCGACAGGCCCAGCCTTACGTGGGCACAGGCATGTCAGCAACAGCAGCAGCCGCTGCAGAAATAAACAAGCAGCACTGCTGCATCCAGAGACTCCTGGAGTAGGGGATCAGCGCCCAGGCTCTGACGTCACACGGGGTCTCGTTCCCAGTTGACCCACTAAGCCATGTGGCCTTGGACAGACACTCTCCTCCCTGTCTACCTCAGTTTCCCATTGGGCTCCCAGGTCTATGGCGAGGACTGAAACGCTGAGAGTCCCTGGTGCACACCAAACACTCCTTGTAGCGCCATTGTTACTTATCAAGTGCCACGCACATGCATTATGTCATTTGGTCCTCTTCAAAGATTCCTGAGGAAGACACTGTTGCCCTTAATTTCCATAGGAGAAATAAAACCAAATTATCAGTTTTGGCTGTGGGATTAATGGTCATTCTGGGACACTGGGCACTTCCCCTGTGCTCCAGGCAGAGGAGGGGATGGGCCCAGGCCCCAGCACTAGGAGTCCTGGCTGCTGTGTCTGCTGGACCTGCCCACCGGCCTGTCCTCCCTTGCTCCCCACCACAGGCAGTCTTCAGGGCCAGCTTTCCCTAGCATGGTCTGATCACAAACTGGGAAGGACAGCACAAGGACTGATCTTTGTCGAGCCCCACTGGGTGAGGAAGGCCCCTTCGCTCCCGATCTTCCCCCAGCTCTGCTGGGTACCGCTTTGGAGAAGAGGAACTGGAGGATCAGAGAGGCTCTATGCCTGCCGCAGGTCACTCGGCTGGTGGGGGCATCGCCAGGAGTCAAGCCTGGCTGACTTTGAAGCCACTGTTCTTTCCTCTCTAGCCCACGTGCCTGGTTCAGTCGAAAGTACCCCTCACTCCCAGAAAAAGAACAAAAGCATTCAACACATGGCCTGTCTCTGGGCTGTGAGGGACGGCCCTTTTATTTATGACAACTGGCTGGCCAAGATCAAAATGACCAGTGGGAAACACCAGTCTCTGTGGAGGACTTTCTCATCAGATCACTCAAGAGAAAAGAGCGTTTATCTGTCAGAGGCTCACTCTTCCTCTGTGATACCTTCTGAAATTATTGAGGGGATTTAAAACAGGAAAATACAACGTTTTCCTCTTGAAAAGAACATTTCTATTAGAGAAAGCATAGGAAATACAGAGAGATAGGGTTGGGGGAAGCCCTTAACCTCCCACCCAAAGGTAACCATTAACCTGTCTTGTGTTCCTCTATCAGCTTTTCATTCTTTTTCAGCAAGCATTTATGGAGATCCTCCCTTCAGTGGTGCTGAAGAGCTGATTATGGTAGAATCTGTGCCCTCAAGCTCACTGTGTGCCGGGGTGCAGGACTTTTGATTTTACAGGACCGTTTCAGACACCTCTTGGGCACCACTTCAAGGGAGACTGGCTCCGTGTGGGTTTGCAGCCGCTTTGTGCAGAGGTGACAGCCCTGTGCCTGTGACCCCCCTTGATGCTTCTCTCATGCTGCAGCCCTCAGCCTTTGTGTGCATTGCCAGCCCAGAAGTGCAATGTGCTCTGCCCATGAACAGGACCAGTGGACAAATGCTCCCCATCTTGTTTCCTGGGTGGCCAGTTCTAAGCCACATTTTACAAGGCTCTAGTGGGGTGGAGCCCCAGTTGTCCACAGCGATGGTCAACTCAAGCACGTGTCCTTGGATAGGCTTTCTCTCCTCCCTTTCTCTCTCCAGGTCCCTCAGTCTAGCCCCTGGTAGCCGTTTCCAAATAAATTACATGCATGCCAGCTTTTGGCTCTATTCCCAGGTTAAAGATGTGTGATCATGCTATATATATGATCTAGGAAGGGGAGGAAACAAATTTAAACATTTTTTATCTGCATATTTTAGTTCTATAGAGTTAGCTTTAGTGTGGACTAAATACCCACCCCCGGCAAGACAGCACGACAAGGTTGTTAGAGTTGATTCCTCTTAATCAAGAAAATAAAAGGAAAATGGTGAGAGAAAGAGATATTACCCTCATCAGTACATTCTCTTCACTTCTCACTGATTTACTGAAGTAACCTAGATAGTAATCTCAGATATTTTTTATTTTGCAATGATTTTAAATTTACAGGAGCTGCCAAGGCAGTACAGATAATTCCTGTTACATACTTTTTGCGGAGTGCTATTGCTTTTCCTGCTTCACACTGTAACATGGTTTCCCACGTGAGGTGGGAGGTCCTGCCCACAGCCACCCCAGGCATCATCTGCAGCCAGGCTTCCCCCACTGCCATGGACTAGTCTACATATGGGCCTGCACCCACTTGCAGGCTACAACAGCAAGAGGAAGTCTGTTGGGGGCCTCTTGGGTTTTCTCAATCCTGAAAGAGAAAGTCCCTGCTCCTCCTCTGGGCATGAGGCAGCTGGATGGGATTCCTGGGCCAGCCGCTGCACCTTGCAAACCAAGACCAGCTTTAGAAGGAGCCAAGAGGAGGTATCCGAGGGGAGAGTTGGAGGGAACGAGATCTCATGACCTGCCTCTGGCTCTGAGATACAGCACACCCCTTACTGTCTAAGCCGTGTAGAGCCTTCTGCTCCCCTCAGACCATCCTGACTGCACATCACATTGTTAGCAATCCTTTTTGAGCATGATCTTATCTGCTGCCTGATATTCTATATAATGGATGGGCTGTAATTTATTTACCAAACCCCCTATTACAAGACATTGAGGCTGTTTCTTCTTTTTCAGAATAGTAAATGACACTACTGCCAGCATCTTTGTGTATGAGTTTGGTCTGTATTTCAGATACCTTATGTGCAGCTGCTGGATTATAAGCCATCAACCCCGTTAAGCCTCTTGAAACCCATGGTCAAAATGCCAGCCGAATGACACCCCACCAAGCAAACACACAGCGCTAACCTCATTACGGCAGCAGCTCTGAGTTTTCCATTTCATTTGATGTTTAAATCACTGTCTCTTTGAGAATTAAGAAAGAAAAGATTTTGTTGGTTGCATTTCTTTAATTACTGATGAGCTTGGTCATTTCCCTTCTTGTTTGCTAATGGGCTTATTGCCACTCATTCTTGTTAATTTCTATTGTTTCTTGAAGACTCCTAAGAGGAAGACACATATATGATATTGACTTCGAGGAGGGAGAAGTCTTGGTCCCTATTAGGTGCTGCCTCCCACCTGGGTCCTCTTCTCCGGGTGATTGCACACTGCTCTTCAACCTTCACCCAACATTTCACTTGCCTCTGCCTACCCCCATCCTACCACCAAGGGCAGGGAAGGAGAGGAGCTGCTTCATGCTCCCCCCAATTCCAGCAGACAGAGGGCACAACCCGAAGCACTGCCGACAGGAGGATTCCGAGGCTGCCCCTCTGTTCCCCGAGAAGATCTGTGATTGACAGGTGGTTAGAGATGTGTGGCTATGGAAGGGGGAGCGGCCACAGTTGTGCCACCTGTCTTCCTCTTATAGAGTCCTGCTCTCTGCTCACTGCCTAACCCACCAAACTAAAGCCCAGTGGGCATTGCAGGTCCTGCCAGAGCCATGGCCTGTCAGAGCTGGAAGGGGCTTGCTCTGACAAAGTCCCTCCCGGCAAGTGTTTCCTGAGCATTTACCATGTGCAGTCTCCATGGTGTGGGATCCAAGAACATAGGGAAAGTGGGGTTCCCAGGGGGTAGTTGATTCAAGGTGGCTTCACTGCGATTATCTGGGTCTATTTGGGCTGCTGTAGCAAAATATATGTACTTTGTTTGGATAGCTTAGAAACAACAGAAATGGAATTCTCACAGTTCTGCAGGCTGGGAAGTCCAAGATCAAGGCACCAGCAGGTTTGGCGTCTGCTGAGCTCTGCTTCCTGGTTCCCAGACAGCCATATTCTCTCTGCATCCCTCGTGGCAGAAGGGGTGACAGAGCTCTTGTATAAGGGCACTAATCCCATTAATGAGGGCTCCCCTGTCATCACCTGATCACTGCCCCCAGACGCCCTACCTCCTAATACCATCACCTACATTCCAACCTATGGATTTTGGGTGAACTCACTCAGTTCAAGCAGCAGCAGAGGCCATGAGCCCGGCCTCAAGACGGGAGTGGAAGGTGCCAGTTCTGTGGTGTGGCGATGGTGGCACAAATTCAACCAGCACTTTGTGGCTCTCCATTTGCAATCAGACCCTGTGTGGCCCTCAGCTCTGCCAAGGCCAGGGGGTGACCTTGGGCCAGTGACGGACTGTGCTGAGCCTCAGTTTTTTTCCTTCTGCAGCCTTGCTCTTGTGTTAGCATTACTCTGTGCTCTTTGTAAACTCCTCTTCATTCTCTTGTTCCCTTTCACAAGGCAGCGACCATGGCTGTCTTGTGTGACCCTTTAGGGGGCTGCAGGATGGGCATTCAGTGCATCCTGATCCCAGGCAAAGGGTGTCTGTGTCTGGCACATGGTAGGGACTCACCAGGTGAGGTTCCCCACTTCCTGTTAAAGCCTGTTTTGGACCATCCTATGGGGGAAAGCACTTAGCAAGCAGTCAAGGTTGCCATAAACATTAAGAATTAGAATTAACCACAAGGTATCTTAAGGCCAGTTGAGTCTATCCCTCAGTTTCTGCTGGACAGACTCCTGTGCTGGATTAATGTATCACTGTATAATGATAAAATGACAATCACAGTACTGGTGATGATTACTATCATTGTGGTGGTTGTTATTGCTATATCCTCATCATCTTCCACTTATGGGGCATCTTCCCTGTCCTGGGCACACTGCGGGGTGCCTTACAGGCATCATCTTTCTGTGCCTTCCCAAGAACCCTGGGAAGGCCATGATGCCTCCATCCCATTGTGAAGACAATGAGTTGAGATGCACCCACAAAGCCCCCCTGCCACAGACACTCAATTGGTGGAGTCTGCCTTTGGGGTCCAGCCCATGGGGTGCCAGTGCTCATGTCTTTCCGGTTTTGTCCCTAGACCAGGGCTCCACTGGGAAGCACTTCTGGCACCCCATGCTCATCGCCCCAGGGAGGCCAGCTCTCCCATGCTGAGATCAGTGTCCTTCTGCCTCAGTTCTCCTCTGGCAAGGGCAATACTACTGGGTCAAATCAAAAGTCACCTTTTCTGGGACCATCAGGGCTGCAGGCCTCTGGGTGGCCCCCTGACCCTCACCAGGCTCCACTGGCTCAGAATGTGGTCATTCCTGTTACCCAGGGGCTCTGAGACCCCAGTGGAAGTTGGTTCTGGGTGGGCCCAGTGCAGTTTGGGAGGCTGCCTGAGGCTCCCACCCCAGAGTTACCTAACACTGGTGGCCTGGTGGCCCCTCTCAAGACAACATCAGGCTTTCCTCTGTCCTGATGCACCCCCAAGGGGGAGAGGGTCTTGGCCTCTCTGGATGGGTCAAGAGGAGGATCTAGGGGAAGGGGGCTGGCTGGGCCTGTCCTGGAGCCGTGGCTGAGGAAGTGATTCAGTTCTGGGGAGGGAGGCTGCTGCCTAGCTGCCCATGCATGGCCTGGAGCTTGCCTGGGGCAGGTAGCCCCGGCACTGACAGCTGCCTCAATGTGATGACTGACAGCTGCCTCACTGTGATGAGGCACGAACCTCGGGCTTGTCCCTGTCACTGTTCCTCAGGTTGGGAGGTCCCGGGATCTCAGAGAATCCGAAGAAAAATGCAGCCAAGAACAAGGAAGACTTAGAGGGCAAAGTCCTCAGCATGCCCTCATGGATGTTTTTGAGGGGTAACCAGGGCCTGTCATTCCTTCTCAGCTCTCCCTTTGGGCCATTGAGCCAGCCCAGCCCCAGGCCTGTGGTTGCATGGACAGCCTCTGAGGTCAGCCCCACTGCTCTGCTGGTCCCGGTGGCTCCTAGGCTGCCTTTGGCTGACCCCAGCTTAGTGGTTTAACGTGGTGACCACAGTGGCCTCTGTGCCTTGGATCTGGTGTTGGGCTCCTGGGGTTCAACTGTACTTTTCTTTTATAAGCCCTGACTGATGCCCTGAAGCCTGGGGGATCCCTCTCACCCTAGTTCTGGGACCCCTGCCCCAGCCACTCACTGACCCTTCATGGGAGGGCCATTTGGGCAGATGTGGGAGCATCCTAACACCAAGGCAGATGCAGCATCATTTGTCCATCCCAAGCCTTCTTGAGCCCCAAGCAAACTGGGTGGGTGAGGTGCAGGGATGCCCAAGTCAGTGTCCCCAAGGGGCTCACTCTCAAGGCTGAGATGGTGCCAGCAGGCCAAAGCAGCCTGTGGGAGGACAGGCCCTGAGCCAGAACGCCAGGCCGTGTAGGCTGCATTTCAGCTCCCCCCACCTTTTTTCATCTTGCAAAACTGAAACTCTGTACCCATTAAACAATCACTACTCATCCTCTCTTCCTCCAGCCCCTGGAAACCACCATTTTTTGTTTCTATGAATTTGATTATTTAGGCGCCTCAGATGAGTGGAATCATCCAGTATCAGTCCTTGTGCGGCCACTGCAGCTCACTCAGCATACGGCCCTCAACATCCATCCAAGTCGTAGTGAGTATCAGAATGTCCTTCTGTCTTGAAGCTGAATAGTATTTCATTCTATGGATGGATCATATTTTGTTTATTCATTTATCTGTCGACGGGCACCAGGGTTGCTTCCACTTTTTGGCTATTGTGATTAAGGCTGCTATGAACATGGGTGTGCCAATATCCCTTCAAGACCTTGCTTTCAATTGCTTTGAGTATATACCCAGAAGTAGAATTGCTGGATCACATAGCAACTGTGTTTTTAATTTTTCGAGGCACCGCCAGACTGCAACAGCTGCTGCACCATTTTACATTCTCACCAACAGGGCACAGGTGTTCCAGTTCCTCCACATCTTCGCCAACCATGTCACTGTCGGTTTTGGTAGTGACCAGCCTAATAGGGGCCATGTGGGATCTCACTGTGCCTTGAGTTGCATTTTCCTAATGAGTAGTGATGTTGAACCTCTTTTCATGTGCTCACTGGCCATTTGTATATCTTCTTTGGAAAGATATTTATGTCCTTTGCCCATTTTTGAAGAGGGCTGTTGATTTTTCTGTTGCATTTTAAGAATTCTCTAATTATTCTGGGCATATCATTTGCAAATATTCTTCCCATTCTACAGGCTGACTTTTTATTTTGTCGATAATATCTTTTGATGCACAAAATGGTTTAATTTTCATGTTTTAAATATAGAGCTGATCTTAAAGAGAACTCCCTGGACCAGTAACAAAGACATAACGCAAATTCTTAGGCCAACACCTCAGCTGCCCATGGCTGTTTCCAGCCCAGTTAGAGTCTGCTGGTCGTGGAGCTGGGATTGAACACACCGTGGGAGCAGGCTATGGCTTTGGGCCTGTGCAGGCGGGTAACTGAAAAGGAGACCCTTACAGAAAGCCAAGACGGTTGAAAGGCAGCCCCAGTCTGTGACAATGTGACTTGAAAATGCCACCCACTCACCCAGAAAAGAGAGTTTGTTCCTTCTACTCAGGGCCCTGAGTGGGATTTTAAAAGCCTTTCGTGAGAGTTTGAAGGCCCCAGCCGGTGCCATGCGAAGAGGTGGAGCTTAAAGACATGCCCGGCAGGAATCCCCCGTGCTGAGCCAGGGAAACCCCTGGAACCCTGGTAGAACGGAAAGCCAAACCACTCTGCAGGGCTGGCTCCACCACCCACATGTGGGACTCCCTCTGAAAACAACCACTGCTGCTAACGGTGACCTTGTGAGACAAGCACACATCCCACGAGAAATAATTACACAGGCACCCCAAGAATGGAAACAAGAATAACATGAAAGAGACTACAACCCAATTGTTGTCACGGATAAGAGGACAAGAAAATTTAATACAAAACAGGTCATTATTAAAAAAAGAAGAGGTACATTTGCAGGAGCATCAGATAGTACTTGTGCAAATGAAATGCATTGTTATTGAAATGAAAAACAATCAAATGGTCACAGCCGAAGAGAGAATTAATGAACTGGAAGAAAAAGACATGTGATGGGCAGGAAAATTTGTATTGCATGGAGGCCTGATGAGATGTCTCTGAATCATAAGCTAAGCAAGGAAAAAGTATCTCTCTGTATGAATGTGTGTATTTGTGTGCACATGTATGGAGGTATGTGTGTGTATGTGGGTTCACTTGTGTGTGTGTGTGCACATGAAGGATATGCATGTGTGTGCATGTGTATGGAGTGTATGTGAGTGTGCATGTGTGTGTGCGTGCACATGAAGGATATGTGGGTGAGTGTGCATGTGTGTGTGCACATGAAGGACATGTGTGCACACACATGTATGGAGGTGTGTGAGTGTGTGTGCATGTGTGTGCACATGAAGGATGTGTGTGTGCATGTGTATGGAGGTGTGTATGTGCGTGCACACATGAAGGGTGTGTGTGTGCGTGCACACATGAAGGGTGTGTGTGCACGTGTATGGAGGTGTGTGTGAGTGTGCATGTGTGTGCACATGAAGGATATGTGTGTGCACGTGTATGGAGGTGTGTATGAGTGTGCATGTGTGTGCACACATGAAGGATGTGAGTGTGTGCGTGTATGGAGGTGTGTGTGAGTGCGCATGTGTGTGCATATAAAGGATATGCGTGTGTGCACGTGTATGGAGGTGTGTGAGTGTGCATGTGCGTGTGTGCACATGAAGGATATGTATGTGTATGCACACATGCACACATGCAGGCTGGTAAAGGAGTTACAGATAACATTATACTGTGGTCTGGGTCAGTTAAGAGATGACCATCACGACCTTGCTTTGAGATTATGTGTTATCAAGAAGAACATTTGCCAGCATGTTTCACTATTTAAGTGGTGGGCTTCAGGTATTCTTAACAATTCTATAAAATCTCCAGCAGTTACGTTTCTCCACTTCTGGGCTATCAGGACTCGATGTTGGGACATTGTGGGTACATAGGGCCCCCATTAATGGCTTGCCCGCATGCTGCCATCAGGCTGGACAGCCGCTGGTGGGCAGGGAGTGAGCACATTAAAGAGGCACCCCTGCAACTCTTGGCTTTGCTGCCTCCCAGGCGATCCCAGAGGCTTCAGCCCTGCATTCCACCCACTCTGCTCTCATCTTTCCATCATCATCTTAACAGCCATGGAAAAAGCACCACTTAGGGAGCCTGCTGGGGGAGGTGGCGACTGCACCCCTGTCCACCCACCCATGTCCCCACCCTGCCCTGGACCATCTCTCCAAAGAATAAAGACCAGGATTTTTTTTTTTAACTAAGCAAACACTATAGCAGTTGTGTCTTTGACGAATGTTTGAACAAGCTTGGTGAGGCATGAAAGGAGAACATCTTCATCGTGGACAAAACACAGCCCTTGGGGGAGAATGAGGACAGGCACCCCAATCTCTGCCGCTGCGTGGGTGGCGCCCAGCTGGGGCTCATGCCTGGTGCTCCAAGGCCTGTGTGACCTTGGGTAAGTCACCTAACTTCCCTGGGCCTCAGCTTCGTGTTTGACACATGAAGATACAAAATAGTGTCCCCCACCTGAGGGTGTGAGGACTGACGGAGAAAATGCCTGCTTCTGGTGGTGGTGTTTTCTTTTATGAATAGCAGCACACTGGCCCTGTTCTCCAGCACTGCCTTCGCCTATGTGGGGGCAGGCAGAAGCAGCGCTACCATGCTGCCAGGCTGATTTGAAAGGATGGAGGTCTAGGTCTGCTCAGTGGCTGCCAGGCAGTGCTCACAGGGAGCACGGAGTTCATCCTCTCTCCACAGCCCACTTTCTTTCTGACTTCAGAGCTGCCAGAGTGCTCTTTAAATTGCTCTCAAAAATCACATGACTGCCCATTGCCCACCTCAAACCTTCCCAGGCTTCCCAGCCCCCTTCAGACAGAACCCATTCTGCTTCCCATGGATGGATGAGCCCACCTCCCTTTCCAGCCTCAGCTCTTACCCATCTTCCCTTCCTCAACACATTCTGGCCAAACTCAACCCCAGGGCCGCCGCATGTGCCATTTCCCCAACCCAGCACTCTCTGTTCTAGCTTGTTGCACGACTGACTTTCATCTGTCCTGTTTCTCCCAGGAGAGGCCTTCAGTGACCGCCCTATCTGGACCCTTCCCTGCCCAGCCCGTTCTGTCTCAGCAGCCTGTCCCTCTCCTTGGAAGCCCCCGCCACAGTGTAATTACGCATCAGGTGTGGCTTGCTTTGTCTGCTGTTTGCCTCCCCACAAGACCTGCATTCCACGAGGGCAGGGACTACGTCTGCTTCACTGTCACTACGTCATACACCATCTCCAGTGAAACAAAATACATTGTTTCAGCTCAACCCTGGAACTAATTAGGAGATTAAAATCCTGGCAGATGGAGATGAAAATACCAGTTTTGACAGGAAGAGGCTGAACTGGGGGTTGTGGTTTGGTGAGGGGCAGCAGCAGGACATGGCCCATGCAAGACTCACCCCCAGAGCCAGCAGCTCTGAGGAGCGCAGCCACCTGCCCAATGTGTGTTCCCCAGGTGCCCCTTCCCACTCTGGCATAAGAGGTGGGAGCTGGGGAAAGAGGCCGGGGGTGCTTGGCAGGAATCCCTCCTCATGGGACCTGAGGAGTAGGGAAGAGGCATTATACCCCCACCCACCACTCCCAGCCTGAACATCAGAGACAGCTGCTGGGTGGCAGAAATGGAGACCAAGACTTCAGTCCAGTGGGGTGCTAGGTCCATTCAGAGCAGCGCCAGGGAGAGAGGAGTGAGGGGCTTCCTGGATGAGGTGCCAGGTGTCATGGAGATCCTTAGAGCCCTCTCCCAGGGCCTGCGGCAGGCTCAGAATGCCCTGGTCCCAAGCTCAGTCACACTTGGAGAGCCCCATGGTATCTGGGCAGAATGAGGGAGGTGTGAGTCCCTTCTTTCCAACAGCCATGGGACCAGCCACATCCCCTCTCCTTTCCAAGCGGATATTCCAGAGAGATCAGGCTCTGTGATTAGGAGATTGAATTATGGAAGGATTAGAAGAGCTCAGGAGCAATATCTATTAAGCTGTGACGGAGGGACGGCGCCAGGACTGTTTACAAACACAAAGGGGGAAACTGGGGCCGAGGCAGGGCTAGCCCAGGCTACAACAGTCTCTGAAAGACAGAAATGGGCATGTCGGTGTCCACATGCACACACACATGTGTTCACATGCCATGCCTGTGAGCTGTGTATTTATAAGGAATTCAGAGTAAACATATTGCATATTTATGAGCACATACACGCACATGCATACAGGACTTACAATGTCTATAGATAGACACTCCTATAGCACATGCAAACACAGGCTGTGGGTGTGGGTGTAGACATAGTGCATTCGGGTGCTCGTGTCCAGAACTGACCTGCCTAGTTATAGAAATGTCGTATAGACACCAGGTGCCTGTGTCTAACCACATTTACGCAGACTATGCATATACATGATGCTTCTATACAGATTTCATGTGAAGGTACACATATACACACCCATGCAAAGTGTCACTGTGTGCTGTGTGCACACACTCCACAGACGGACACCTGTACATCAGATGTGGGCCAGGGGCCTCACAGTGTGTCATCTGTGTCCATACATATGTGTGACCTGAAATCAATCCAGAAAGGAAGATGCGCCGGAATGTTCTCTGTTCCCTGAGAAGCAGCCCAGGAGCGCAGAGTAGCCTCCTTTTCCTCCCGCAGGCGGTACATGTTATTTATGCTAGTGGTTCTAAACAATGAATCTTCCCTCTTCAGCAGCTGCCTGCCCGCAGGAATGGGCAGGTTCCCTTATAGAAGCAGGTGATGGCGTCACTGCCAGAAGGAACAATGCGTCCCAAATGAGACCTTGCATGAGACGGAAGTGCAAGTCTATAGTAGGAAGCAGGCCTTGGTCCAGAGAGGGACTTTCTGAGGCTGGTGACGGCACAGCCGCAGCTTGCTTCGGTGCTGTGGAATCATACCCAGCAGGGAAACAAGGGCACCAGAGGCCACTCGACTTGGCTGCTGCGGCTGAGGAATCCCGGCGTTTGCAGCCTTCCCCGGGGCCCCAGCCAAACCTCCAGGACCCTCTCCTTCCACAGCTCTTGAGCTGTTTCTCATGGAGACTCATCTGCCAGTGGGTGTGTAATTCGCTGCAGCTGTGCACTGCCCACAGGCATGGTCCCTGGGTGGGGCAGCAAGGCTGGCTCTCCAACATGAGATGCCTGTCTCCCCTCTCTTCCAGACTTCAGGACGGTTGGATAAATGCATCACGGCTCTGACTTCTTCCTAAGTCAGCCCCTTTGCCGGGGTAGCGTGCCTCAGCCTGTGCTGAGCCCTGTACTGGCAGGGCCCAAGGATGACAGTAACTCAGAGGGACAGATGTGTCCATGTAGGAAGGGTAAATGGGCTTCAGGTGCTGTCTGGCCTGGGTCTGCACAAGTCGCTTTAGCTTAAATCCCGCTTCTCCAATTTACAACATGACACCTCGCTCGGAGGGTTGGTGGAAACATTGAACAGCATGATTATGGCAGAAGTGATGTATTTGTCAGTCATAAAGCTCTACATGAATGTTATTTCATCAGAAACAATGACAGCAAAATGACCTGATCTTCTAGGAATGTTTTTCTGGTTTTAGAATGTTTGATTTGGGACATATAGGATGTGGCAGATTGTTACATAAATGCCTCCTGTCACTGCCACTTCCTGGTATACATGCCCTGTGACCTTCCCACATTAACCCTGGACTTGGCCATGTGACTCGTTTGGCATACGCCAAGGTGAGGTCGGTAGAGGGCTGATGAGCCTTACACGCTGGGGCTTGCCCTCCAGCGGCCTTGGCTAGAGGCCAGCAAGAGGCTATCGTGGACCTCTAGAAAGCCTCCAGATGACTGAATGAACAGGGCTGGCAAGACCTACCTGAGCAAATCAGTGCTTTGCAGTCACCAAGTTTGGGGCAGTTTGTCACTTGGCAACAGGTAACTCATACACAGGGCACCAAAGGCACAGGAACTTCCGGTCTCCTGCCCAGGGATCTGAACATTGACAGCTGAGACAAGCGCAGGCTTCACACCCCAGGACTTTTCCTGCCATCCCCAGTTTCTGTGTCTGCTCTTTCTATAGAGCCTGACATTTTAAGGGCCCTGGGAAAATGCCGACTGGTTTGGGAGGGGACTTGGAATGGCACCTACAAGGAATTGTTCATGGCACTGGTATTCCTAAATACTGGGAAAAGAAAGGGATTTCCAGGTAAGGAGATGGATTTGGAAGAGCCAGAAGGGAATTTTTTCTCCTTAAAAAGGCAAACAGCAGGTAGAGGACTCAGGTTGTGGGGTCAGAGTGAACCAGGGTCAAAGCCTAACTCGGGCCTTGGCTTAGTTTGTGCCTTTGGACACGTTGCTTAATCCAGTCAAGCCTAGTTTCCACATTTGTAAGACAGGCATAGCGGTGCCCTCCTACCAGGTCTGCTGTGAAGGTCAAGGAAGCTATGCTGCGTAAATGCACCACACCAAGCCTGGGGGGCACACGGGGATGCTCCTTCTCTCCTGGGGTCTCAGCACCCCCTCCCCATGGAGCTTCCAAAATACTTCTCCAGGGCTCTTGCTAATATTCAAGGTGTTTGTACCAAGTAAGTGTGACCGCGGGCAGAGTCTTCTGTAAGGGGGACCTGAGTGAAGGGGAGAGAGGCTCAGGGAGGATGGAGACCCCGCCCCAGGGCCTGTTTTCTGTCTGTCCATCCAGAATGCTTGGTTCAAAGGCAGCTGCATCCCCTTGGAGGTGTTGCTGATCTGGAGGCCCTTGACTCTGTCAGCAAGGCCCCATGGCCACATCCTCTTTACCTTTGATGGCTGACCCATGGCCACGAGGTCAGATATGCATATCAGAAAGCAGAAGCAGTGCTTCCCACAGGCTGGCCAGCCCCTCAGGGCCCTGTGAGCCTCATCGGAGCCCATGGCCAGGCCCGGGAGTGGGGAGCAGATGCTCAGCCCTCTTTGAATCTGGCTCCCCCATATCCTCCACCTCCCACAGCATGGATCCGCCAGCCCTAAATGAGCAGCTACCATTTGCTGGGGACTCCCTTCCCTTCTGCAGTCGTTGGTGTGGTTATCACGTTAGCTTCCTAGGCTGCTGTAACAAAGTGCCACAGACAGGGTGACTGAAAACAAAAGTCTGTCTCTCAGTTCTGGAGGCCACAAGTCCAGGATGAAGCTGGTGGCAGGATCTGCCTCCACTGAGACTGGGTGGAAGTCTCCCTGCCTCTCCCTGGCTCCTGGTGTGGCCGCCAGTCCTTGGCGCTCTGTGGTCTGCCGTGACATCACTCCTGCCTCCGCCCCGTCATCACGTGGACTTCCCCCTGTGCGTGCATCTCTGTGCCTCTTCTCCTCTTCCAAGGACACAGTCATTTGCACAGAGCCCACCCCAGTCCAGGAGGATCTACTCAGTTACTCTATTACATCCACAAAGATCCCATCTCCAAGTAAGGTCATGGTCACATGGACCAGGGTCTAGACATCGCTTTTGCAGGGACACAGTTCAACTCACAACAGGTTTACAGCAAAAATGTGTTGAGCGCTTCTCTTCGGTGAGTATGACGAGGTGCTTATTTTGCCCCAGGGACCATTCTAAAAATTTTACATATATTAATGGACTGAGATCCTTAAAGAGTAGATATTGTTATTACCTCCATTTTAAAAATTTTATTTGTCTTTTTTTTTTTTTTTTTTTTGAGACAGAGTCTCACCCTGACGCACAGGCTGGAGTGCAGTGGTGCGATCTTGGCTCACCACAACCTCTGCCTCCTGGGTTCAAGCAATTCTCCTACCTCAGCCTCCCGAGTAGCTGGGACTACAGGCGTCTGCCACCACACCTAGCTGATTTTTTGTATTTTTAGTAGAAATGGGGTTTCACCATGTTAACCAGGATAGTCTCGATCTCCTGACCTCATGATTTGCCCTCATCGGCCTCCCAAAGTGTTAGGATCACAGGCGTGAGCCACCATACCTGGCCATTACCTCCATTTTATAAGGAAGCAAACTGAGGCACAGAAAAGTTAAGTAAATAGTGTAAGGTCACACACCCAATACATGGCCTCACCAGTGCCCTATGCTGCTTTTTCAGTCCCCGTCATTCAGTGGACGGTCTTGACTGGTGGGCTGCAAGCAAGCATGTTCAAAAGCCAACCCGTTCTCCTCCTTATCTGCTCATCTCTTGGTCTAGGCACAGATTTGTCATGCTGTGAATCACATGGACTGGCCCTCGTGTTCAGGCTGCTTGCTTTAGGCTTTTCTTCACGGTCTTAATAATGATCAGAATGACGTGTTTGTTCAAAACATGCCATTGGGGTACCTGAGCCCCTTTGAGGAATGTAGTAAGGAATGACAGTGCCACTGCTCCCACAGCCATTGTCTCTGCAATGTTACATGCTTGGAGACTTGGGGGCAGGAGGTGAAGGAGACCCCACCCCTGCCCTAAGAATCTGTTTGTGGTTAAGTCAGAGGTAAACTGAGGTCCCAGAGGTTGGGACATAGCTAGAATCACACAATAGTTGGTGCAGGGCCAAGGCCGGGTCCCCGTCTCACCCCCACCAGGGCAAGGCTCTGCCCAGCCCCAGTCCTGTGCCACTTGTTCCTGGAGGGAACAGTCACCAACGGGCAGACATGGATCATTTTCTAAAAGTCCCTTGAATGGAGACAGGAGGGAGCAGTTTGGGAACAGCCCACCCCAGAGGTCAGGGTCACATTTGGGGGTAGCAGTGCCCAGGCTTTGCCCACCTCTAACATGGTGACTGTGCCCGCTGCCATGCCAGATGTCTCCAGGAGACTGCCTTGTGGTCAGCTTGGAGGCCAGGGCAGGACTGATCTGCTGCCCTCCCCCTCGGACAGGGATTTCACACCCAGGAAAATAATTTCCTGGTAAGGAGATTAGAAGGCATTGCCTGCTCTCGGGAACAGGATGGGGCCCGGGTGAGGCAGGAGAGGAACAGCGGGAGAGGCCGGGGGGCAGGCGGGGGCACGGGAGGAAGTGTCACTGTCAATCAGGGCGCTGACCCATCTAATCCAGCCTCCCGGCTCTCCTGATCCCAGGGACAGATGCCGGGTAAAAAGGTGCAAACTCGGCGGGCCCAGCCCTCCCCGCAGTCCTGCAATACGGGCCCCTCTGTGGAGAGCCGGCTTAATCTTGCCAAGAGATAAGCTATCCAAAAGACGTTCTCTGCGGCTCCTATGCGCTTCCGCTGCGCCTCACGTGCAGAGCTGCGGTAAATAACACCGGGTACAGCACATTCCCTTTGGTCAGGGGGAGTCATGCACTTGGTGGAGGCTATGATAAGAGTTGGGGAACTTCCAAGAACTTCCCTCAATGGCAAGGTCTCATTCATTCACTCAAGAAGCATTTCCTGATCTAACGCGTGCCAGGAGGCGATGAGCTCATCATCCTGAAAAGGCATGGTAGGTACCTGCATAGGATTACACCACCACCATCCATCCATCCGTCCATCTGCCCAGCCATTCCAGACGAGGCTCCCAGATTGGCCAGGCACAGACTTAAAAAGAAGTGGCCAGAAGCCTCACTCACATCCCATCCAGCACCCTGTTGAGCCATGAGCCCAGGATGCAATTTACATCTTGATGAAGGGCTCTTCTTCGTGCAGTGCTCTTCAATCCAAGTCTATGTACGTTTTAAATTTGAGTCACTTATGTCGGGAGACTCCTTGGGCCCTGAAGATGCTAACAGAGAGGTGGCCAAGCTGGGCTTGAGCACTGCGATACCCATACTTAAGAAGAAGCTATCAAGGAGACCAGTAGTGTGCTGGTGGCAGCAATGGCAAGCTGCAAGGGGCAGGTGGAGGGAAGCAAAGATGTCCAGCAGCTAGGGCCCAGCCCTTCCGTTCATTTGGATTTGTCAGTGGGTTCATTCCTGGTGCATGTGGAGAAAAGAACATGGTGGGTCTAAAGGACCATGGATTGGAGCCGCAGGTTTTCTGTGTTAAGGAGTGAAACACACATGCTGAGGACTATGGAGATACCTGAGGGAGTAGAGAGGATTGCCTTCGAATTTGAGGCTGTCAGGGAACACCCCAGGTGCTTCTGTGCTGTGGACGCCAGTGACTGGCTGTAGGGGAGCTGTGGAGTCAGTCCCTTGTCTTTAATGCAGCTCAATCCAGTCTGATAGATTACATACTTTCCATGTTGCTCTGGGTGACAGTGACAGCTCCAGGGTCGGGGATGAGACTGAAGAAGCCAATGGGGTAGGTGGTGCCTGAATATGCCATTCTCCTCAGCCTTCTCTTTGAGCTCATGGAAGACAGCCTGGCTGCAGGAGGGCCTTGGAGAGTGCTGGTAGCTGCCTTGATGGCATCACCCAGACTGGCAAGCAGGGTGCAAACTCTACCACTAGGCTTCCTGGGGCAATCTGGGCTCCACCACTTACTGGCTGAGTGGCCTTAGGAAAACTTTCTTAACTTCTCTTTGACTCGGTTTATCTATCTGTAAAATGGGGATAAAATTGCATATGGATTATTTGGGCTGTCCACAAATATTCTGCTTCTCCCTCTGAGCACATGGGAGGATCACATTCTCTTTTTTTTTGGACAACATATTCTTTTAAGCATACTTGGAACAGTCACAAAATTAATTTTGTTTTCTTATCTACTTTGAACTTACACATAGTGTCATGACTTTTTGTAGCCAATGAAATAGAATTGATTTGTTACATCTTCACCACACCCGCTTCCACCCACCACCTCCGTGGCAACGATGAAATTTTGGTGAAAAGCACAAGCCCCTGTCAGCAGCACATGTGAGAAACAGACCTCTATTGTCTTCAGCCGCTGAGATTTTTTTGTGACCACAGTGCAACCCAGCCGGTACTGACCAATACCATTTACGACAGCTCCAGACTGAATTGTGTCCCCTCCTAATTGATAGCTTGAAGGCTTCACCTCCAATGTGATGGCATTTTGAGGTGGGGTCTTTGGGAGGTGATTAGGTTTAGCTGAGGTCATTAGGGTAGGACTCTGATGATGGAATCATAACTTTAAAATTTTTAATTTATTTATTTACTTTTTTAAAGAGAGAGAGAGTCTCACTGCATCACCCAGGCCAGAGTTCAGTGGCACAATCATGGCTCACTGCAGCCTTGGACTCCTGGGTTCAAGCAATCCCTCTCACCTTAGCCTCCTGAGTGGCTGGGACTGCAGGTGCGTGCCACCATGCCTGGCTTGAAATGAGAGGAGACACCGGAGAGCTTGCTCTGTCCTCCCTTTCTGAGCACACTGAGGAGAGACCTCGTGAGCCCAGAGATGGCGGTTTCAGCAGAACCCCACCATGCTGGTGCCCTGATCCCCAACTGCCAGCCTCCAGAGCCGTGAGAAAGTAAATCTCTGCTGTCAAAGCCCCCAGCCTGTGGTACTGGGTTATGGCGGGTGAGCTGACTCCCTCACACCTCTGTCATTATGGGTCGTGAGTACTTCGTGGGTTCTGTCTGAAGTGCTTCGTGCCTCAACTTGTAGGTAGGAAGCAGCAGCGTGTAGGCGTCCACTACTATTACCCCTTGCTGTGGATAATGGAATAGTTCTGGATGAAACTGGAGTTGCCTTTGAATTTGAGGCTGTCAGGGAAGATGAGGTACATGTCTACTTCTTTGGCGTGTTTCCCACCCCTGTTTTTTGGAAGTGTCATTTGTCCCCATCACCATTCCCATGTGTACCATCACCATTGAGGCTTCCAGCCAACACGTGCCCAGGACTCACTTTGTTCCAGGCCCCAGAATGCCAGGCACTCATCTGGAAGACCTTACCTGAGCCCCAGGGGTTCACTAGGACTAGCCTGTGTTCCCCAGTGGTTCACAGTGGAGGGGGACCCAGACAGTGACAGCTTCAATGAAGAGGAATGACTCTTTGCGGCTGGGAGCCCCCTGTGGAGGGGGCCTAACCCAGCAGGTTCAGGGCACTCCCTATGGGAGGTGCATTTGATCTGAGACATGAAGGCAGGAGGGCACACCTGGTCACTGTTAGAAAGGCTGCTCCAGGCACAGGGAAAGGAGGGGTCACGGGAGGGAGCCTCAACCCTCAGGGAATCCCCAACCCACAGGAGAACTCCCAGCAGGGTCCTGGTTGGCAGCAGGTCCTCTTCTGACCCCAGTGCAGGGTCAGTTGCTATGACTGCTCCAGCTCCCACTGGGGAAAATGAAGGAGGAAAGGGAAGGGGTGTTTGTGTGGAGAGATCCTGCTGGCTGATGTGGCCTCATTTGTCCTCCCTGAAGACCTGCAAGGTAGGTGTCCACTTCATAGGTAAGGACACCAAGCTCAGAACAGCTGCGAGACCACAAGGGAAGGACAGTGGCTGGATACTTCTGAACTCAGTAGACAGCATCCACTGGCTGAGGATGGGAGGGCTGGGCTTCCAGCAGGCTCCTGGATGGCCAGGAACAAGGCAGGCAGAGCCAGCACTGGGTCTGCGTGAGCTTGGCTTTGGGAACAAGCACTGCCTAGACGGAAGGGACTCGGAGAGGAGGTGCTTTCCTCTGAAGGGAGATGGCCAAGCTGGGGCTCACACCCACTTTTGTGAGCACGGTGAGCGGCAGCCAAAGGGGATGCTCTGCCTCAGGGATGACGATGGCCTGGGGGTCACGCCCAGGTGTGGCAGAAAGATGAAGCAGATCTGAGTATACCCCAAACCCCATCCAGCTCTGCCGCTGAACACTTCTGACCTTGAGCAAGAAGTGTTTACTGAGCTTCTCCAAAACTCAGTTTCCCCATCTGTAAATTAATGGTGGCTTTCCTCTTACAGTGTTGTAGGAGTTTTAAAGAAGACTCTGGATAGAAAATGTCCAGGTCAGTGTCTAGGCCTCCAGCAGCTTCTCAGAAACTTCTCTTGCCACTATGCACCATTTCATTACCTTCTTCTGCAGACCTCTCTTTCTCCTCACAGACAAGGTGCAGCCTGGAGCCAGGACATCCTAGTAACCCGAGGGCATCCAAGCCAGGCTCCGGGCTGCAAGCGTGGAGACCCAGGGACCACTCAGCATTTTCATCTCGTCATGTGGCATTTGTGAGGGTCGCTGCCCTCTCTTGGCCTTGTTTTATTGCCAGTAAAACAGGAAAGAAGAGGGTTAAACTGGTCAATTCCTGAGACCTCTTCTGGCTATAAGAGAAATCAATACCAGGCAATAAAGTGTGGGGAAGCTCACAACTGGATGGGGTCCTGAGTGGACCTCACACAGGTGTGTGCACACACGTGCTATCCATGTGAGCTCATGTGCACGCATGTGTAGTGTCACAAGTGCATGCCTGTGTGCATAGGTGTGTGTTTGTGTGTAGGGGGGGCATATGTGTATCTGTCTCCCAAGGACCCATCTGTTTTGAACTAAACAGAGAAAGCATTCTCCCACCCAGGATGGGAGCATAGCCCACACTTTCTGATTGCTGCTCTCCTAAGCAATGCAATTAAGTTGACCCAGTCGCCCTGTTTTATGGGTTTGGGATTGAGGGCCTGCCAGCCTCCCTCCCTTGATTTGCAGTTTAGCTGACCCCAGCACTTGCTGCCCCCCTGCCAGCTAATGCTGCTCATTGTCCTCTTGTGAGCGTCAGCCTTGGACCACATGTGTGCATAATAAAGACATGTGTGCGGCTGGGCGCGGTGGCTCATGCCTGTAATCCCAGCACTTTGGAAGGCTGGGGCGGGTGGATCACGAGGTCAAGAGATCAAGACCATCCTGGTCAACATGGTGAAACCCCGTCTCTACTAAAAATATAAAAAATTAGCTGGGCATGGTGGCACATGCCTGTAATCCCAGCTACTCAAGAGGCTGAGGCAGGAGGATTGCCTGAACCCAGGAGGCGGAGGTGGCGGTGAGCCGAGATCGCGCCACTGCACTCCAGCCTGGGTAACAAGAGTGAAACTCCGTCTCAAAAAAAAAAAGAAAAAAAGACATGTGTGCACACTAAAGATAAATGACAGGGCCAAAGATGAGCAATTCATGTACTCAGTCATGTTTATACTTCCATTGTCAACGGTGGCCATTATTTATTTGAAATGAGGCTTTTCTCATTTACTGGCCATTGCTCCTATGAGTAAGAGCAGGTTGAAGGCTTAGTATTTTTCACATGGTGAGGACTCAGAGCAGGGAGGGCTGTGGTTCCCTGAGGCAGCCAAAAGAAGGGTTGTCCCATGCAGGGGTGCCGGCCCCACATCACAGAGAGGGAAGCACAGCCCCAAGATAGGGAAGGGAGGGCTGAAGATCATCTGATGGCCTCACGTGAGCTCCAGCTTGTTGGCCCAGACAAATGACCTCTCAGGATACCAGGGGAATCAAGAACCCCTCCATCAAGAACCTTTGAAGAATCCTGGAGAGCTGAGCCTGGATACATGACCAAATTGATCATCCCCGAGACAGGGAGCAAGCACGTTTTTAGCAACTACAGCAGGTGGGAGGCAGCATGGTACAGGGGAAAGAGAACAGGGTTTGGAACTAGACGGAGCTGGGAGAGAATCTTTCTGGATTTCGTGACCTTGTATTAGTCCTTGAGCCTGCCTTCCCCAGCTGTGAAATGGGATAATAAATACCGCATGTGACACTCATGAGATAATGCACGTGGCTTTCCAAGAGAGCTGAAAAAAGAAACTACTACTTTTCTTCTCCCTCTCCTAGAGGCCAGTTACATTCTCTTCTAAAATTTGGAGAAGGATTTAGAAAGAATTTGAAAGGAATGTGTTTCTCCTGAGAAAAGATCATGACAAATTTTCCTTTTCCTCTCTCAGTGGACATAAGAGCTTCAAAGGTCACAGGCAGCAGCCAATGGAAAGTATGTCTATTTTAAGCAAGTATTTGCAAGAGTTTCTCATGTTAGAGGTGCTGGGTCCGTGATACCATCCACCTGGATCATTCCTAGGCTCCACCAGGCTCGTGGAGGAAGTGGGGAAATGCTGAGGGGACATTAGAGCAGGTCACTGGACTTTGAGCTGGTTAAATAATTGCATTGGAACAGGAATGACCACTGGCCCCACGTCAGCCTGGCTGAGGTGTCCAGCAGAGTGGCTCCAAGCTTGGTTCCTGTGAAATGCTCCTGCCCCAGAGAATTACATCGATGCATTCAATAAGGACTTAGAGAATGCACTTACCAAATATTCGGATGACAGAAAGAACAACTCAGCAGGACACAAAAATCATCAGGCTTTTAATAAACCAACTTTCACGTAATCCTCACAACCACTCCATGAGGTTAGGGCAGTTTGATATTCTTTTTTTTTTTTCAGGAGTCCAGCATTATTTATTTCAAAAAATAAACTCAGTGGTATTAGACCATAAAGCCTAGAATACAGAATATCTCAGTGCTTTCACTTATAAACTCCCTCTTCCCCAAATCTGCAGAAGAGCTACAAGAACAGCATAAGGAACTCCTAAATTCACCAAATGCTAACCTTTGGCTACATTTGCTTTCTCTCTCATGTGAAGTTTTATATTCTTGTTTTACATTTGAGGGGCTTAGACAGGCGACATGACCTGCCGAAGGCCACGTGTCTAGGAGGGAGTGGAGGCAGAATTTGAATGGAAATCCAGCAGAGCTCTTCCTGGAATTGTGTGTGAAACAGCAGCTCCTGTTGCTGCATTTGAGACACTCAAGGGCCTAGAGAAGTCAAGGGAGGAATCATTTTCAGGGGTTTGTTTATTCCTTCATTCAACTGATGTTCAATGAACACCTAATATGTACCTTGCACATTCTAGGTTCTGTTGATACAGTGGTAATAAGAGTACCCAGGGGGATCTTGCCCCTCCAGGCCAGGGAAAGTAATGATGCCAGGGGAAGCAAACAATTACAAAATACACAAGAAAATCAATTAGGCAATTCTGGAAAATGCTGATATATTGAGTGTCAGGCCTTGTTCTAAACTCTTTGCATATATTTCCTAGTCTAATTCTTACAACAATCCTATTAGGCAGCTGCTGTTATTATTCTAACTTTGTAGATGAGGGAAACTGAGGCACAGAGACTTTGAGTATCAAAGTCACATCACTCCTAATACAAGATGATCGTTTACATTCTGAGCCTGGGCAGTACACGGCCCAGTGCTCTGAAGAAGACACACAGGGTTAGGAGGGCACTGACTGGAGGGAGGTTCACGGTAGATCAGGAGAGTCAGGAAAGAGGGAGCCCAGGAGGAGGGAGAGTCAGGGAGGAGGGAGAGTCCAGGAGGAGGGAGAGACAGGGAGGAGGGAGAGTCCAGGAGGAGGGAGAGACAGGGAGGGGGGAGAGTCTAGGAGGAGGGAGAATCAGGGAGGAGAAAGAGTTCAGGAGGAGAGAGAGTCAGGGAGGAGGGAGAGTCCAGGAGGAGGGAGAGACAGAGAAGGGTGAGAGTCCAGGAGGCGGGAGAGACAGGGAGGGGGAAGAGTCCAGGAGGAGGGAGAGACAGGGAGGAGGGAGAGTCCAGGAGGAGGGAGAGACAGGGAGGAGAAAGAGTTCAGGAGGAGAGAGAGTCAGGGAGGAGGGAGAGTTCAGGAGGAGAGAGAGTCAGGGAGGAGGGAGATTTTAGGAGGAGGGAGAGACAGGGAGGAGGGAGAGTCCAGGAGGAGGAAGAGACAGGGAGGGGAGCGAGTCCAGGAGGAGGAAGAGACAGGGAGGAGGGAGAGTCCAGGATAAGGGGGAGACAAGGAGGAGGGAGAGTCAGGGAGGAGGGAGAGCCCAGGAGGAGGGAGGATGGAGTGTGGAGATAAGGAAAAACCAAGGAGAAGAGGGAGCAGTTGGGGAGAACTGAGGAGGGTGAGCCTGGGAGGAGGAGAAGGTGAGGCAGAGGGGGAATTGGAAAGGAGGAAGGGGATTAGGATGGGGGCACCTGGGGAGGAGGTGATGCCAGGGAGGACTATGATCTAGGAAGGAAGGAACTGGGGAGAGGGGGAGTGGGGGAGAAGAGAAAGCAAGAGAGAAGGGGAAGTGGGGGAGGAGGGGAGCTGGGGAGGAGGATGTGCAGAGGAGGGGTGCTAGGGAGGAGGGCAGCCAGGGAGGGGGCAGCTGGCTCAGTAGAGGTCTTCAAGGAAAAGGCCTCAGGAATAGAGGCAACTGCACACTGGGGAAACTCACAAAGATAGGCAGCAGGGTGGCCAGGCCACACTCTACTTTTCTGTGTGTTTACTTGTCCCACTTGTCCCTGGCTTTATGAGGGCTCCGGAAGAGCAGGGGCTTTGTTGGTCCTGGAGAAGGAGGGATGCTTGAGTGGCCCAGGCACTAAGCTCACAACTGCCCCTCGCCTCCCCCATGGGGGCTGCTCCACCCTGAGCAGCCTAAACAAGAGCCCGGGTTCCAGAGGAGGACTTGGTGTTAGGAGCACGGGGGCCTGAGCTTGCTCAAGGAATCAGGGGTGCCTGGGAAAATACTCCGGAGGGCAGTGCTGGGACTAGAATCCTTTGTGGGCATTCCAGGAAGAACCTTCTAACAACTGTGCGCATTGAAGGGGTTTGCAAAGCAGGGGACTAACTGTCACGGGCAGTGTTCAGGGAGAGAATGAGTGATCACACCAAGCCCTGGGCTGAGGTTTCTGCATTTAACAAACTTGGAGTGTGCCAGGCCATGAATAGGGTGCTGGGAGCACCAAGAAGAATCAGGCCTGGCCTTGCCTTCAGGATGCCACACTTCTGTGGCAGACAGACCAATTAACAGAAAGATCTACGTGGTATGATCTGGTGATGACAGAGGTCACCACAGCAAGAGAGAAAAGATGGGACAAATCCCAGAGGGCTTCCTGGAGGAGGTACTGGCGAAGCAAAGATGTGAAGAAAAAGTAGGAACTGGCTAACAGTACGGCTGAAGGGCTCCCGTCCTAGCAGCTGGAGATGCTGGGTGGCCAGACAGAAACAGGAGTCGGGGTGGAGGTAGAGGGGTGGAAGCTGAGTAGGAGCTCCCCGGGGCACAGATCTGGGCCAGCCCCAAGGCCCCACTGCAGTCAAGTAGGCCATCAGTCCCCTCAGCCATGCCTGCACCAGGGGCGAGCCACTGAGCCAACCACAAAAACTAGGGCTGCTGCATCGTCATTGAAAAACACTTCTCTCTCTCTCTCTCTCTCTCTCTCTCACACACACACACACACACACACACACACACACATTCCAGCAGGACAGGACAACCACTTGCAGTCAGACATTTCCACATCACACTTGTCAATGAAAGAAAAGGAAGGGCAGTTGTTAGGCTTTTAAAATCTAGCTTCAGTGGTTGTAAGTTGGTTTTAAATTTCAATCACCTGCTTGTCTGAATTTACACTTCCCATTCAAGGGGGTGAAGACCTTGCCTTTTAAAAACTCTTGATCAACTTCCTGGTTTTTGAAATGTACTGTGGTGATGTAAGCTGCTACCATGGGTGGAGTCTAGGTAACGGGTGGATAGGACCTCTCTGTGCTGTTTGTGCCACTTTTTGTGAGTCTGTAACTATTTCAAAATTAAATAAATAATAAAGAAAGAACAAATAAAAAACCTCTTGCTCTAGAATCCCATGAGGCCACCTTAAGCATTAAGCCTGATACAACAGCAGGCCGGGCGCAGTGGCTCAAACCTGTAACCCCAGCACTTTGGGAGGCCGAGGCTGGCAGATCACGAGGTCAGGAGATCGAGACCATCCTGGCTAACATAGAAACCCCAACTCTACTAAAAACACAAAAAATTACCTGGGCGTGGAGGCACATGCCTGTAGTCCAGCTACTTGGGAGGCTGAGGCAGGAGAATCACCTGAACCTGGGAGACAGGGGTTACAGGCACACTGCACTCCAGTCTGGGTGACGGAGTGAGACTCCGTCTCAAAAAGAAAGAAGTTTTGTTCATGGAAGCAGCTGTTCTCATTTAATAGTTTTTTAAAATTTATTTTGATAACATATAAATTGTTATTTGTTATGCTCCCTTTTACATTTTATTTTCATTTTCTTAGCATCATGTTATAAAGTAGAGAATATATAATTTTCCCCCGTAGCACCCATGATATCTTCTCTTGACTCCGAAGCACTGAATAAGCCACTAATTTTTGTTTGTTTGCTCATTGTTTTGAGATGGAGTCTCGATCTGTCTTCCAGGCTGGAGTGCAGTGGCACAATAGGCTCACTGCAACCTCCACCTCCTGGGTTCAAGCGATTCTTCTGCCTCAGCCTCCCGAATAGCTGGGACTACAGGCACCGCCACCACACCGGGCTATTTTGTGTGTGTGTGTGTGTGTGTGTGTTTCAGTAGAGACAGGGTTTCACCATATTGGCCAAGTTGGTCTCAAACTCCTGACAGCAAGCAATCCACCCTCCTTGGCCTCTCAAAGTGCTGGGATTATAGGGATGAGTCACCGTGTCTGGCCAAGTCACTAATTTTCTATGTGTGCTCCAGCTCAGCAAAGGTTGGGAGCTGCTGAGCAGCAGTAACTGGGGGCCTTTGAAGGGGTGGGTGTGGAAGTGAAGGGCAGGTGGCATTTGGGGACGCTAGGGTTAGAGTAGAGCTAGGGGCTGCCAGGAGGAGAGGTTTGCAGGAGGGAAGCTCTCGGGCAGGTGGGGTGCAGACCAGCAGAGGGAGGGAGCTGAGGCGTTTGGGTCCTGAGACAGATTTCCACTCATGCCCACACAGAAACCAGCACCCTTCCTGCTCCCTCTGACACTCACAGTGACTGGCTGGGTCACCAGCAGGTGCACCAACAATGCCACCCAGCCACCCAGAAGGGACTCTAGGCAGAGACCCTGCACCGCTGCCTGCTCCTCCTGATGGCTCTCCCTTGCACATGGCTGGAGCAGGCCAGTCCCCAGCTGGGTGGGAAGCTCAGGAAACCCCCCTGGGCCCTGGCAGGGACTCTCGCCAGGCTGGCCTGCGTGTTTGGTGGACAGCGAGAACATGCCTGTCTGACGAGTCCCCAAGCTTCACCCAAGCCAGGGTCTGAATGGAAACATTATCACAATTTAATTACCTTTCACAAACGCAGCCTGAGAAATCCAACTCCTTGGCCAGAATGCCAACTTCAAACGGAGCCAGGGGTGAGCGGAAGCTGTGCTCCGCAGGGGTGAGGGGACAGCCCGGGGAGCTGCACACCCTTTAATGAAGTTTCACAGTGACCCACAGGCCCCAGGCCCACATGGGGACCGAGCGGGTCCTCCCAGCCCTGGACAGTGAGCTCCAGAGCCGGGCAGAGGGGTTTTGTTTGCAATGTCCCGAGGGTTTTTTTTCTCTCCCCTTTCTTTCTTTTTTTTTTTTTTTTAATAAAATGGGTGATAAAGGGTCCTGCCAGGAACCATTGTCTTCCAAAGTCTAAAGTGTTTGAAATTAATTTATCCGCTTAGGATGGTGTATAAATTTCTCATTACGAGTGTCAGTGATGAACAAGAAACCATTCCAAGAAATGT
Source organism: Callithrix jacchus (assembly GCF_049354715.1). Lineage (NCBI taxonomy): Eukaryota > Metazoa > Chordata > Mammalia > Primates > Cebidae > Callithrix > Callithrix jacchus. Next base: position 105,086,499 of record NC_133507.1, on the reverse strand, counting down.
CTCGGGCCCTTGCCAAGCCCCGGGCCCTGGGTCCCTCGCAGAGCCGGTGCCGCGACAAAGGGTTTCACACAGTCAGGAGCGTTAACTATGCATGCTTTCGCGTTGCCCAGGCTCAGCCAAATGCCCTGTGAGAACGACACGTCCACACCCGCTTTTATTATTCCACACAGATGCCGGCTTGTTGTGTATTTCCAGCTTTGTGGAGCATAATGTGGGGTGCTGGGGGGGTTTTGTTGTCGTAGTTGGGCATGTGCTTTTTTACTTTACCCCTCCCTTGCCCCCTCTTTCAGTGACCCACTCCTGTCCACCCCCTAAATGGCTGGGGCAAGGGGAAATGGGGAGCAGGCCTGGCCGGGAGCGTTCTTGGAAGGGCCTGGGATAGGGTGGGGGAGGGGATTAAATGAATTGAGTCTCTTTGAGGTGTGTGTGTTGGGGGGCGGGGGGATCTTGAAACCAAAGAGAGAAAAGGGAAGGGGAGGGGGAGGTTAAGCCCTGGGAAAGAAATGGCACCCCCAGGCCTTGCTGGGTCCGGCTGCCAGCTATGCCGGGGCGGGAGGCAAGCAGAGAAGAGCCACGAGGCCTGCTGTGCTCCTGGCTGCCCTGGAGCCCCAGCGCCTGAGCCCGCCCCGCAGGCTGTCCCCAGGAGACTCAACTTTGGGGAGAGGGGTCTCCTAGGTCCTTCTGTTGTATGTCACTTTCTAATTCCCAAATGCAAATGGCAACCCAAGAGTGTGAGGGCTGAAGAGGTGGAGAGCTGGGATTCAAACCTAGGTCCGCAACAGTGCTGTGGGGCTGGGCAGCCGCCCCTCGCTACCCTCCATATCCCACCAGTAGCACCAGGGTGAGGCTGCAGCCCCTCTGCCTGCTCTGGTCTGCCCTGTACTACGTGGTCAGAAGCCCCGGGCAGGCTGCTCCCACCCAGAGAACAAGGCCCAGAGGGAAACAGGGAGCCCCCAGAAGCTTGGCCAGTGCCCAGGGGACCTGGTTATGGCTCAGCAGAAGTGGCTTTTCCAGGGGTTCCTGGGATGGAGACAAAGCTGAGACTTTATAGGGAACACAGGAGGCTGGCCTGGAAGCCAGGAGACCCCATTTGAACCCTGCCTTTGTCACTATCTCCCCGTGTCAGCTATGCTGGGGTGGGAGGGCATCCTCAGGCCTCTGTGTTATCTTCTGTCCATGAGGCCTGGGTCCAGGGGTTACCATGCAGCCCTGGCTCTGGGCTCCAGAATGGAGTATGGAAGCAGACGGTGCTGGCCATGGGTGCCAGCGACACGGACTGCACATTCGGCAGCTCCAGCGGGCTAGGGTCGTCCCCCAGAGCCCTGGGCTGGGTGCTGAAGCCCAGCTCAGAGGACCTGTGAGTCATGACGCCGGCAGCACCCCAGCCCCTGAGACATGGCTGGCCTCTTTCTGTATGTGGAACCCTCCTCCTCAGGGGGCCTGGATGGAGGGCCGGGCATGCTCGGGCCTAGGGGCTACCTCGCAGAGCCGTCAGTCTCAGCTGGCATGCTCACACCCAGCCTCTGTGCCTGGCCGCCAAGGGCAGGGCCTCTCCGGAGTGGCTGATTGGGATGCCTGGCAAGTCACCGGCCCTGGGCAGTGGGCCAGCCCACAGCCCCTGTGGAGGTGGCCTCATTAAAGGCCTCATGGTCCAGTGGGCAGGGCATCAGACTGGACATCTGGAGGCCTGGGGCCTGGTCCAGCTTGCTGCTGCTTTGCTGGGTGACCTTAAGCAGATTACTTGGCCTCTCAGTGCCCCATCTGCCCCCTGCCTCCTCCCTGTCTGGCAGGGCTTCCTGGAGGGAATATTAATGGGACAACTCACAGAAGCCAGATTCTACGGCACCTCGGTTTTAGCCATTGCAGCCATGCCAGGGGGTGGAAGGGTCACACAGAAACCCTTCCTCCTGAAACCCTCCAAGCCTCACCCAGCATCGCTTCCAAGGGCTGGCCTGAGAGGCAAAGCCATGTGGGGGTCCAGAGAAGAGTTCTGCAGCACCTTGGAGCAGGAGCAGGAGGGGCTGCTGAGATCCCCCAGCGCAATCCTCCCTTTACAGATGGAGAAACTGAGGCTGGAGCCCACAGCCAGGTGGTGACATTTCTGGGTGGGGAAACTCCACATCCATCTTCTGACCCTTCTGTTCCTCCTGTGAGCTGTTCATCCAGCCTCCTCTTCCAGTCCTGGTCCCCAGAATCACACTTTCAGTACTTGGATCTGGTCTCACCAATCCCCGTGGACGTGCCTCAATGGCCTCCTGTCTTCAGGGGATCAAGCACCTCCGCTGGCTGACTGATCCTCCTTCCCCGAAGTCTCCCTCTCACCAAGCACAGCTGGGCTCTGGCATCCCCAAGGCATGCACTGCAGCCTCCACACTGACACAGGGCCCCAAGCCCTGCTCATGCCACTCCTGCCATCTGGAGGGCCCTCTGCAGCTTGTCTCCTGGGTGAACACTGATCACTCTTCATGACTGCAGCCAAGTTTACCCTCTGTGTGAGGCCTGCTCTAAGCTGTCTCTGAGGGCACAGACTGTGTCCTGCAGTGTGGCGGCCTACCCCATCAGAACACTGCCCACCCAGGTCATGGGGACCCCACAGGGCAGGGCCTGCCTCTCAGTCACTTGGACACAGCAAGTAGACCCAGGACCTGCTGTGTTGTAGGTGCTTAGTGGATGTGTACTGAAGGAAGACTCGGGAGGTGAGAGCCAGCATCCCCATCCCGTAAGCCCCTGCACTCTCCCATCACTTCCACTCACCTCTTCAAATGCCCTTGAACTTGAACAAAGCAAGTAAAAGCTACGCCCAAAGAGCAGTGACTCACCTGGTTCCTCCTGCTGCTCTGTGGCCTCCACATCCCACCTGCAGGGCCAGCCCAGGCCCATCCACCCCAAGCTCCGCTCCTTATGCTATCTGGGTCCCAGGCCAATAATAACGATAGTAATAAAATATTTCCTGCTTCTGATGACCTTCCTTTGTGTTAAATGCATGATGTATCTATTCCTGAAAACAGCCTTGCAGCTCAGGGTATAGCGGAGGAAATCGAGGCTCAGAGAGATTAAGTGGCTTGCCCAGGGTCACACAGTTGGCGGAGGCAGAACTGGGATCTGAGCCAGGACCTGCAGGACTCCAAGGCCCACGCTCCCGCCCCCACCAACATCTGCTCTCCTTCGGGCACTTTGAGGCATAGCATCAGCTGAGTTACTAAAGGCCAATAAAGAATGCCCCGGGTGACCCTGTTCCCTCAGCATTGGCATTTAACCAGAGTCTTCGGAGCTTCCCCCAAAGTGGGCTTGGCGGTGGGATTTTTGACACCAGAATTGTTAACAAGATTTCTGTTTTGGTGTCTGTATACACAGCAGACTTATAGGGGCTAACCCTTCTTCCCAGCCTTCTCCACTATAGCTTGATTTACTTGTCTTTTTTAATTGAGCCTTTTAAGGACTGTGGCTTGGGGGCCAGAGTCAGGAATAAAATGTTGATTAAAATTTCCAAGGCCAGCCTGTAATCCCAGTACTCTGGGAGACCAAGGCAGGTGAACTCCTGAGGTCAGGAGTTCGAGACCAGCCTGGCCAACATGGTGAAACCCTGTCTCTATTAAAAATACAAAAATTAGCTGGGCATGGTGGTATGTGCCTGTATCCCAGCTACTCAGGAGGCTGAGGCATGAGAATCACTTGAACCTGGGAGGTGGAGGCTGCAGTGAGCTGAGATCATGCTACTGCACTCCAGCCTGGGCAACAGAGTGAGACTCAGTCTCAAACCAAAACGAAAACAAAACTCCGGGGCCTTAAGAGATCAAGAGTCAACACAAACCCAAACAAAGTTCTAGCGGGATTTTTAAAAACTAGAAATCGACACAGTAGTTCTAAAATTTTTATGAAAAACAAGAGAATTAGAAGAGCTAAAACAAGTTTAACAAGGCACAAAGTGAAAGGATTCATATTCCCTGACTTCCAGGCTTACTATAAAGAGACGATAATCGAGACAGTGTAGGATCGGCAGATGGATAGACACATAGATTAAAGGAAAACAGATAGTTCGGAAATAGTAGGACACAGGTACCGTCAATTGATTTTCCACAAAGGTAGAGGCAATTCAGGGAAGGGTCATTTTTTCAACAAATCGTGTTTGGACAATTGGAGGTCCAAATGCAAAGAAAGAAATCTGGACCCTTATTCATACTTTACCCAAAAGTGAATTCAAATAGATCATAGACCTAAATATAAAACAGAAAACCCCAAAACATCTAAAAGAAAGCATAAGATAAAATCTTTTTGACCCTGGGTGATGCAAAGATCTCTTACTATGACACACAAGTGCACCCATAAAGGAAAAAAAAAATGATTAATTAGATTTCATCAAAATGAAGAATATTTGCTTTTTGGAAAGCCCAGTGACTCACATGGCAGCGATGGGAGCCTGGCGCAATGGCAGGTCTACGCTAGTCAAGAGAGGCAGCGAGGGCTGGAACCACGGCAGGCAGTGCGCAATGGGCTGGCAAGGCAGAAGCAAAGCCACTTTCGGTAACGTCATTCTTTCTGTCCGAGCCTCAGTTCTCTTATCTGTAAAACAGAGGAAGGGACCGTACCTGGAAAAGTTGTCTTAAGGAATAAATGAAATACGAAAATACGATTCTCAATAGCTGTACTTTCCTTTCTTTTTTTCCTCCCCTCAAAGAGGATGCAGAGGAGGAAGAACACATAAAAGCACTAAAAAGTTTCTAGGAAACAAATTACCGGGCTGGGTGCGGTGGCTCATGCCTGTAATCCCAGCACTTTGGGAGGCCGAGGCGGGTGGATCACAAGGTCAAGAGACCAAGACCATCCTGGTCAACATGGTGAAACCCCATCTCTACTAAAAATACAAAAATTAGCTGGGCATGGTGGTGCATGCCTGTAATCCCAGCCACTCAGGAGGCTGAGGCAGGAGAACTGCCTGAACCCAGGAGGCAGAGGTTGAGGTGAGCCGAGATCGCGCCATTGCACTCCAGCCTGGGTAACAAGAACGAAACTCCGTCTCAAAAAAGAAACAAACAAACAAATTACCCAAATAGCAAACCAAAAACGTAACCCTTTCATCTAGCTCTCAGCGGCTGGACAGCCTCTCAGGATTCTGCTCCAAGGTCCAAACTCTGACAGGTAAAGGAGACTTGGGTGTTCCAGCACCTCTCTGGGATCATTGATGGTTCTAGAAGCCAGGATTGAGAAAGATGGAAAGAAATAGTTGAAGGAGGAACAGAGGAAGAAGGAGATGTAGAAGAAAACAGGAAGAAGGGAGCAGCAACCAGACCCACACATTGCAGGGAGACCCGGGGATGATCATTAGAGAGCGGGAGATGGCCAAGGGAACCTCCAGCAAAGTAGCTTGAAGGCGAGACGTTTAGTCTCAAGCATTAACACCCACTCGTTAGTTGTGGCTGCCTCCAGTGAATTGTCGAGGGTCATGACATTGAACCTGATGCGGCAGAAAAAAGGACTGTCTGTGATGAGCAATGCCTGCCACGTGGGGAATGGAGTGGTGACGCATGTGCAATACGTATGTGGGGCCACCACAGGGACCCTGCCGTGGTAACTTTATTCATTTCCGTTGAAGCAGCCCTCTGACTTTTCCGTGATGATGTCCTTTTGTTCAGTTTAAGAATTGATATGAAAATGATGTATCGGTGAATAGACATAGTGCAATTATCTTTAGGTCAGAAAAGTGTGTATTTAGAAAGTATTTGATGCAAAAAAGATACAAGAAAAACACTGCCTTCTAGGGTACATCATCCATTATATGTAAATGTCAGTCACAGGGAGCCCCCCACCCTGGGAGCCTGTGGAAAGGTTGGTGGCTGGTGGCGCAACTCAAGGACTGAAGCAGTCAGGGGTATCAGGCGTTCGAGTCTAGCGGGCTTTGACAGATGCAGGGGCATGGATGAATAGAGCTAGGGTGGGGACTGGGGCAATATGATTGGATAGCTCGCAGTTACACAGTGCACTTAAACCGTGGAGGTCTCTCAAATTGTTCTCTGCAACTTAACAAGCCTGTACTGAGCCCTTCTCTGTTGCAGGTTCCCACCAGACAGTAAGAACAAACAGATACCTAACCGAGGCTGGGAGCTCCCTGCCCTGGAGGAGCTCCCAAAAATAGGTCTTATGGGTGGGTAGTCCCACCCAGTTAGCCCAGCCTGGTACTGCATCCTGGCTGCCACAGACCCCTTTCGTTTAGAGCCTCTAAAAGCACCTGGTCCCCATTGTGTCCTCCTTCTGCTAATGCCCTCCATGGCTCCCCATTACTATTTTGCTACTGGAATAAAATTTAAGAGTTTACTGTGGCTGGCAAGGCCCGAAGAATACAGCCCCCACCTCTTTCTCCAGCTCTTTTCCCACCCTGAGTTTTGACTCCAGTCACACTGGGCTTTTCCCAGATCCTCCAACATTCCTGTGTCTCTCTCACCCTAGGGACAGCCCCGCCCTCCCAGTCACCTGGACAGCTGCAGCTCATCCTACTGTCTCAGCTTCGTAGCGGCTTCCCCAGGGAGCTGCCTGTGGACCCTGGGTGAAGTGAGCTCCTCCACCTTAATGCATAGCTTCTCCACAGCACTTAGCACAACTGTCAGGAGATTTGTCGGGGTGTAATCAGATATCTCATTTCCACCTTTTCTGCCACGTCGAAGGCTCCATAAAACCAGCCTGTGTCCTTCATAGCGACAGCTACAATAGTCACAGAGCCTGGCAGAGAGAAGGTCCAAATATGTGTGGAGCAAATGAATGATAGTCCCTCCCTTAAGCCTCTATGGAGGCCCAGGCAGGCTGGGTTTTACTGGTGAGAGCTGGAGAGCGAGGGCGTGGCTGGGCAAGCCTGACTGTGGAGCAGGCACAGTCGCCACCCGACACAGAGCCTGGCGTAGTCATGTCTGCTTTTCCTTGCACGGTGGGCAAGGTGGACCGCAGCCCCCAGGCTCCATGCAGGTCCAGCTTCCCCTCCTCCTCGTCCTATTGGTCACTGCTTGACTTCTTTGCCCCCCTCCCATCCCCGCATGGAAGCTCACTCTGCCCCGCAGTCCTGACTGCTGCGTGCAGAGCTCAGATCATTCTCATTTCCCTTTGCTGAGTTTTCACCAATCAACTGCTTTTAATCTTTTTTAGTTTTTTTGTTTTGAAAATAATATCAATTTTTATTTTAGATTTGGGGGGTCCATCCGCATGCAGGCTTGTTACCTGGGTATGTCGTGTGATTTTCTTACGGAGCTTTGCTTCTCTAAAACGCTCAGCGAAATGCCCACTGCTGAGCCCTGCAGCTGCGGTGGCCTTGACGTCTGCTCACCAGACCGACTGACCCCTTTCCACACAGCCCTTGGGGCAGCAGGTAGCTCAAGGTGGGGACCAGGGGAGCAAGTCCCTGCATGGAACAGGGGAACGGAGGTTCTGGCGTCTGCAGACTGATTGCTCCTCAAGGAACCTCAGGCTGATCACTTAACACGAATTCATCAAAAAGGAGGTCACAGCCCACCTCACAGGGTGGCTGCAAGGCCTCAAGGGAATCACAGCACAGGGCCTGGTGCATGGCTGGCACTCAATAAATGGTGGGCCTCCCCTTCCTTCAAATTCGCTGATGAGGTAGGGAGGGCACGTGATACGTTCACAGCGTACAGGCCCTGCAGCCCAGGGCTGAGTCACACATCCACAGCCTCCCAGCCAAGCGAGGTGACAAGGTCTTCGGACTCCCAGCCATGGGTTCCTTTCAGGACAGGATGGCACACCCCTGTGGATGGGGCAAAGTAGGGGCAGGTGCTGCCAAGGATGCTGAGGGTGCAACAGGCGGGGCCTCTCTGGGGCAGTGGAGTGTTGCAGGGACACCGTGTCACAGTGCTGCTGGACAGAAGCACCCCTGTCAAGAGGCCAGGAGTATCTGTGTCATCACAAGATTGGGTCCTGGGTGCAAACAGTGCTGCTCCCTGGACTTTCCCCACCCGGGCATGAGGCCACAGCGACTAGCCCTGTCAGGAGCCAATGCATATCAGTGTCCCCCGCACCCGTGGGCACCACGATGGGCACATCAAGTCAAGGCACGTTTGCCTTATTTGCCAATCTGTTGACTGTGCCCCCACTGGCCCTCAAGTCCTATTCATTGGGTGGTAAACATGTTACCTAGCAACCGAGTGTCAATATCAACAAAGGCTCAGATGAAGTTGTTAATCTGCGCAAGACTGACAGCAAGGCCAACGCACTCTGAGCTCCGCTCCTCCGCTTATTGTCTGGCACTTAGACTTGCCCACACGGATATCGATGCTCAAAAGACCCCGCATCTCCCTCCACTATAAAAATTAAATGAAGTGTGCATCGCAGGCAGGGAAAAGGCACTGGCATTGGCCCGCCTGGTGATCTTGCTTGTCTTTTTTCTCATCTCCCCCAAGTGCCACAGCCCGTGCGGTGGAGTGCTTCCCCTGAATGCAGCAACCACTGCTAATTTCTGGGAACAATGGGGGACACTCCAGGGCTGGTCGCCAGCACCCGAGGAGACATGCCTGTCATTTGTCCTCTGTGTGGGGCCCCAGGTGGGGTGATGAGGGTGCAGCTGGTTCTGGGACCCAGCCCTGTGCCAGGCTGAGGCTGAGGATCTGTACTATGGACTGAGGGTGACCACGTGACAGGCCCTGCATGGGTGGGGGCAAGGGGTGCAGCCTCAGCAAAGGCCAGGGTGATGTTCCCTAGAGCTCATATTGCAGTGGAGACAGGCAATCGATGAATAAAACATGGTCCCATAATGGAATGCTGTGCAGACATCTGGGGAAGAGCATTCCAGGTCGAGGGGACAGCAAACACGAAGTCCTGATGATGGGTGGAACGTGCCTGATATCTTCAGGCATGTCTGGGATGGAGCAGGAGATGGGATGAGGAACACATGGGGCCAGATGGTACAGGGCCTGCAAGGCCATGGCAAGGACTCCAGAAAAGTTGGTCCTAAGGGGAGAGGCAAGCCAGCAGAGGGTTTCCATCCAGGTGGGACTTGGTCTGATTTCCACAAGGCTCGGTGCATGGAAATGAGAATGCTCGGCCTGGATCAGGGAAGGGAGGCCAGAAAGGAGGCTCCAGCAGAGGCCAGGCGAGAGGAGCTGGACAGGACAGTGATACCACACCCCCAGGAGCTGGTGGAGCACTAGAGTGTGCCTAGTGGGAGACCTAGCCTGGATGGGGCTGGGGACGGGAGGCTTTGGTGTGGGGCCCGGGGCTGAGCACAGGGGCTAGGCCTCAACTCCTCCTCCCTGTGTCCTTGGAAGAGCATCTCAAGCTCAGTGCTTCAGTTCCTCATCTGCTATTGGGACTACCCTTTGACATGTCTACCTTGCAGGGCATGCAAGGAAATCAGGCAACTCCATGAGGTGGGAAAAGCATGGGTTTGGTGTTGGACCAAGCTGGGTTCTAAGCCTGACTGTACTGGTTATCAGCAGTGTGACCTTGGGTGGGCTAGGTAACCTTTCGGGCCTCAACCTTTCTTTCTTTAAAATGGGCTAATGGCACTTACCTCATGGTGCTTGGTGCTTACCACGTGGTTTTCAGCATCAGGCACTATGCTAGGCATAGAGGTGAGTTCGACCCCACCCTTTTCCTCTTGAGGGGAAGAACACCAGCTCATCAAGAACAATTACAAGCCTGGATAACATAACAAGACCCTATCTCTACTAAAATTTTTTAAAATTGAAAAAATAGCCAGGCATGGTGGTGGATGCCTATAGTCCTAACTCATCAGGAGGATGAGGCAGGAGGATCACTTGAGCACAGGAGATTGAGGTGGCGGTGAGCTGCAATCATAACCCTGCACTCCAACCTGAAAAACAGAGCAAGACCCTGTCTCAAAACACAAACAAGCAACAACAGTTAACAACTGAGGGAGTTAGCCCTTCAGGAAACGCCCTCGCACCTCTGCTCCCACCTGGCGGGCAGCAGGTGGTGCCAGCAGACGTGAGGGGTCTTGGAAGGAGGTGTTAGAGTGGGGCAGAAGGAGTCAGGGTTAGGGTTCAGAGGACTGGGTTCCGGCAGGACCCTACCACTGCCCCGATTGGCTGTGTGACCCTGGGCAGGTCCTTCTTCCTCTGAGTCTTGCTTTCCATCTCTGGGAAGCCACAATATTGAATGGGACGCTGTTTAGATTTCCTTCCAGCCCTGGACCCTGCAAAGACATGGCCTCTCTTTCCGCTGTAGGCCTGAGGCCAGAGATGGGCAGGCCTCGGCTCAGGCTCACTGAGGCCTTGTCTCAGCTCTCCTAGACTGGCCACATTTTAGGGCGACCTTCCAGAGCATCTCCTACCATTCAGGGTTCCCTTGGCACAGCCAATTCCAGGAGCTTGAGGAGACCCCAGGGTTGACACTGACTGCCTGATGGAAAGTTATGCCTTCACGGTTTCCTAACTCTGTGTTTAAGAGTCTTTTTGATTTGCATTTCTCTAATGACCAGTGATGATGAGCATCTTTTCATATGTTTGTTGGCCTTATATATGTCTTCTTTTGAAAAGTGTCTGTTCATATCCTTCACCCACTTTTGAATGGGTTTGTTTGTTTGTTTCTTGTAAATCTGTTTTAGTTTTTCGTAGATTCTGGATATTAGCCCTTTGTCTGATGGGTAGATTGCAAAATTTTTCCCCATTCTGTTGGTTGCCAGTTCACTCTCATGATTGTTTCTTTTGCTTTACAGAAGCTCTTAAGTTTAATTAGATCCCATTTGTTTATTTTGACTTTTGTTGTCATTACTTTGGTGTTTTAGTCATGAAGTCCTTGCCTATGCCTATGTCCTGAATGGTTTTGCCTTGATTTTCTTCTAGGGTTTTTATGGTATTAGGTCTTATGTTTAAGTCTTAAATCCATCTGGAGTTAATTTTAGTGTAAGGTGTCAGGAAGGGGTCCAATTTCTGCTTTCTGCACATGGCAAGCCAGTTTTCCAACACCACTTATTAAACAGGGAATCCTTTCCCCATTGCTTGTTTTTGTCAGGTTTGTCAAAGATCAGACAGTTGTAGATGTGTGGCATTGCCTCTGAGGCCTCTGTTCTGTTTCATTGGTCTGTATCTCTGTTTTGGTACCAGTACCATGCTGTTTTGATTACTGTAGCCTTGTAGTATAGTTTGAAGTCAGAGAGCGTGATGCCTCCAGCTTTGTTCTTTTTGCTTAAGATTGTCTTGGCTATGCAGGCTCTCTTTTGGTTCCATATGAAGTTTAAGGTGTTTTTTTTTTTTTTCCAGTTCTGTGAAGAGGGTCATAGATAGCTTGATGGGGATAGTGTTGAATTTGTAAATTAATTTGGGCAGTATGGCCATTTTCACAATATTGATTCTTCCTAACCATGAACATGGAATGTTTCTCCATCTGTTTGTGTCCTCTCTTATTTCGTTGAGCAGTGGTTTGTAGTTCTCCTTGAAGAGGTCCTTTACGTTCCTTGTTAGTTGTATTCCTAGGTATTTTATTCTCTTTGTGGCAATTGTGAATGGCAGTTCATTCTTGATTTGGCTCTCTTTTAGTCTGTTATTGGTGTATAGGAATGCTAGTGATTTCTGCACATTGATTTTGTATCCTGAGACTTTGCTGAAATTGCTTATCAGTTTAAGGGGATTTGGGGCTGAGACGATGAGATCTTGTAAATATACAATCATGTCGTCTGCAAATAGAGACAATTTGACTTCCTTCTTTTCTGATTGAATACTCCTTATTTCTTTTTCTTGCCTGATTGCTCTGGCTAGAACTTCCAATACTATATTGAATAGGAGTGGCAAGAGAGGGCATCCTTGTCTAGTGCCAGATTTCAAAGGGAATGCTTCCAGTTTTTGCCCATTCAGTACAATATTGGCTGTGGGTTTGTCGTAAATAGCTTTCATTATTTTGAGATACGTTCCATTGATGCCTATTTTATTGAGAGTTTTTAGCATAAAGTGCTGTTGAATTTTGTTGGAGGCCTTCTTTGCATCTATTGAGATAATCACGTGGTTTTTGTTTTTGGTTCTGTTTATGTGGTGGATTACATTTATAGACTTGCGTATGTTGAACCAGCCTTGCATCCCCAGGATGAAGTCTACTTGATCATGATGGATAAGCTTTTTGATGTGCTGTTGCAATCGGCTTGCAGTATTTTATTGAAGATTTTTGCATCTATGTTCATCACGGATATTGGCCTGAAGTTTACCTTTTTTGTTGAGTCTCTGCTGGGTTTTGGTATGAGGATGATGTTGGTTTCATAAAATGATTTGGGAAGGATTCCCTCTTTCTGGATTGTTTGTAAGCGTTTCAGAAGGAGTGGTACCAGCTCCTCTTTGTATGTCTGGTAGAATTCAACTGTGAACTCATCTGGACCTGGGCTTTTTTTGAAGGCTATTAATTTTTGCCTCAACTTCAGCCCTTGTTATTGTTTATTCAGGGTTTCAACTTCTTCCTGGTTTAGGCTCGGGAGGGTGCAAGTGTCCAGGAATTTATCCATTTCTTCCACGTTTACTGGTTTATGTGCAAAGAGTTATTTGTAGTAATCTCTGATGGTAGTTTGTATTTCTGTGGAATCGATGATGAGATCCCCTTTATTGTTTTTTATTGCATCTATTTGATTCTTCTCTCTTTTCTTTTTTATTAATCTGGTTATTTTGTTGATCTTTAAAATAAAAAGCTCCTGGATTTACTGATTTTTTGAAGGTTTTTTTGTGTCTCTGTCTCCTTCAGTTCTGCTCTGATCTTAGTTATTTCTTGTCTTTTGCTAGCTTTTGAGTTTTTTTCATCTTGCTCTTCTAGCTCTTTCAATTTTGATAATAGGGTGTCAATTTTAGATCTTTCCTTGCTTCTCATGTGGGCATTTATTGCTATAAATTTCCCTCTAGACACTGCTTTAAATGTGTCCCAGAGATTCTGGTATGTTGTGCCTTCGTTCTCATTGGTTTCGAAAAACCACATTGAGATACCATCTCACACCAGTTAGAATGGCGATCATTAAAAAATCTGGAGACAACAGATGCTGGAGAGGATGTGGAGAAATAGGAACACTTTTACATTGTTGGTAGGAGTGTAAATTTGTTCAACCATTGTGGAAGACAGTGTGGCAATTCCTCAAGGACCTAGAAATAGAAATTCCATTTGACTCAGCAATTCCATTACTGGGTATATATCCAAAGGATTATAAATCGTTATATTATAAAGACAAATGCACATGTATGTTCATTGTGGGACTGTTTACAATAGCAAAGGCCTGGAACCAACCCAAATGCCTATCGATAATAGACTGGACAGGGAAAATGTGGCACATATACACCATGGAATACTATGCAGCCATAAAAAAACGATGAGTTTGTGTCTTTTGTAGGGACATGAATGAATCTGGAAACCATTATTCTTAGCAAACTGACACAAGAACAGAAAATCAAATACCGCATGTTCTCACTCTAGGCAGGTGTTGAAAAATGAGAACACCTGGACACAGGGAGGGGAGCATCGCATACTGGTGTCTGTCAGGGGAATAGGGGAGGAACAGCAGTGGGTAGGGAGGTTGGGGAGGGATAACATGGGGAGAAATGCCAAATATAGGTGACAGGGGATGGAGGCAGCAAACCACATTGCCATGTATCTACCTATGCAATAATCCGCATGAGGAGGAAAGAGTGGGACCTGAATGCTTTCAGCCCCTCTTGAATTCTTGCAAATCTCCATCTGAAGCAAGGGGAGTACAGTGTCAGGACACTATCTTGAGAAAGCAAGGATGTCTACGCAGAATCTAACAGCATTACCTTACTGTCATTGTGCATAGGTGCGTGTTACCTTCTACTATGGCACATGCAGCTAATATAGTACAGATGAAAAGTTGCTTGTAAAATACATTCATTTAATGAACAAGGTAAGCCAAATTTGAGGGGGAAAATATAACATTGGACTGTATGAAATTGCCAATATTTCACTGCTGACCTGCAGAAATGGCAATTTTGTGTAGCTCAGGCTAATGCAGAGTAGTGACGGTGACAGCAGCAGCAAGCTTTATCTAGAGCTTACTATGGCCAAGCATTTGCTTTTCAAGGAATATCTCACGTAATCTCAGAGTAAATAGAGCATTTGGAAAGCACTGCAATCAACACATACAAAATCCACCGTAGCTTTGCGATCTTGGGCAAGCACCTTCCCCACTTTGGGTACAGGCTGCTCCAGAACCTGGGCCTTCCCTTGTCTGTTGCTTCATAGCCTACAATCCATCCCTTGGTCATCTTTACTAAGCAGCTGATACACAAAGCACTGACTGGCAATGGCCGAGGCTCAGGGATGAGGGAGATAACTGTGGCGAGACATTGTCCCAGCCTCCAGGGAGTGAAGCAAGAGGGCATGTGCATGTGATGACAGGCCCAGTAGCCACAAAATCCGCACTGTGCAGCCCACGGGGGAAAGACATCAGCATGGCACAGTGGTCCCAGGCTGCCCTGAGAACCCACTGCAGGGTGAGCCCCTTATAGGCCAGGACTGAGTCATATTCACCTGCAAAGAGCTGAAGGGCACAGGTGATGAGAGAGGAGAATGAGGTGGAAATGGGTCACTGGGCATGGGGCCAGGAGGGACGAGCAGAGGAGGGATCTGAGAGGAGATGGGACCGCAGAGGCACCAGACGGCAGGAGCCGGCCTCCGGGCTGTTTTCCTTGCAATTACAGAGCACACGTAAGGTGGAAAGGCGCTATTTCAGCTTATCAGTCAGCCCACGGGACGGCTGCCCTGAGCCTGTGCACACATGGCAAAGATGCTACCAATGCCAGTACAGTTGGGGACAGCCATACCCAGACGTGCTGATGTTGGGCTGTGTGCGCTTAGAGAAGGATCCATCTGTCCCTGTCACCCTCTCTCCAGGGATCTGGCTCAGACTGGGTTAGGGGACTTGAAGCCACCACTCGGTGTATGCTCCATGCTCAAAGGCACAGAGTACCGGGGGATGCCAGGGGACGGGCTTGGTGTCCGGGATTTTTGAGTGGGCCACAGCAGTGGGCAGGTCTTGCAAGGTGGGACCAAAGGATAAAAGTGACTTTAGGTTCAGGATTCCAGGGAGAGCAGGAAGAAATCAGGTAGGTGATGGTGACGAAGGTGGGAGCTGTGAGCTACTGTGAATCACAAGTCACATAAAAGCCTCTCCTTTCTGTGTGGATTACACCCCCTCCCAAAGAGAGGTGGCAGGTAGGGGAACAGCATACAAAACCACAGGAAGACAAAAATAGAAAAGTTAAACCCAGGTCCTCTCCCCGAGGTGGGAGGGGGAGATGCCTGGAGAGGGAGTCTGGAAATTGCAGGCCACGGTCAGGCGGCAGCAACTTCAGCTGTGTGGGTCCTGCCGAGGCCAAAGGAAGGAAAGCAGGAGAGATGGCGGCCAGCCCTGAGGAGGAGGTGCAGCCTCACTCCTCATCGGTACAGCGGGGCTGACACTACGGGCCTTGCCCATGGCTGTGAGGAGCTATATCCTCCCTCCTGCCCCTTGCCCTGGAGTACAGCAGGATGGCTGCCCACGGCCGAGGGGAAGCTGAGGGAGTGTGGAGGGGAAGGCTTGCAGGAGCTGCCACCTGGAGGGTGCCCTGGGCTAGGAGCTCTGGGAGCCCTGTGATGGCCATCGTCTCATGGGTTGAATCCCAGAGAAGGACTCAAAAAAGATGAAGAGCGTGAGGCAGGAAGAGAGCGCAGGCTAGACAAAGGGAGAGCAGGTACCACATGGGGAGCCCTGAGGTGAGCCGAAGACAGGTGGCAGGTGGTCAGGGGAACAGGCTGGGGAGTGCAGTGGGCAACCTACATTAAAATGCAGATTTACCTAATGCTGGGCAGCTTTGGTCACTCCGTTCTTCATCCCTCCAATCCCATGATTAGCTTCAGCTGGGGAAGTCTGGAAGGGGGCACTGTGGTGGCCCAGGGCCCCATCCCCCTTTGCCTCCCCCCCCCCACACCTAACACCCTCATGAGCAGAGCTCAGTGGAGAGGGCTGGTGGGGGCGCTCCTTCAGTGTGGCCTGCAGAGCAAGCCCAGCTCCCCCTGCAAAGCCCCAGTTGTGCCCCTGCTATCGCCAACCTCAGCCTTGGAGCTGAGGATTTACCCAAACCAGAGCCCATGTTGCGCCTTGTTTAGTCTGGTCCGGCCCCTATCCCGGGCTCTGTGCCTATCTGCCTGGGTCAGAGGCACCACGGCGGCCCAGTGCTGCCTCTGTGGATCTGGTCCCCTCCCTGGAGGCTGCAGGAGCTGGCTCTGTCCTTCACCCTGGCTGCTCCTGTCTACCACCCTGTGTCCTCATCCTTTCCCTCTCCTGCTGACTGCTGAGTTGGGGATCCCCTCGATGTGCCCCAGGGGTAGAAGTGGCTAAATGCATTGTCCATCTATCTCTTCCCCGGTTGCATGGGCAAGTGCTCAACAGATGTGAGCTGTTAGCTGCTCTCTAAATCTGTTTCTTCAGTTTTCAGTACTGCAGTTTATTCATCTTACAAATGGGATTAACGCAACATCACGTAGCTCCTGATGCAATGCACTGAGTAGGGCATGGCTTCCCTTCTGTAGTTTTCTTGCCCAAAAACACATCATCTGAATTTCAACATGAGGAAGCAGACAAATCAACACAGAGAGGCATTTCCATGAAACAACTGACCAGGACTCTTCAGAAGTGCGAAGGTCCTGAACGACAAGGACAGATGGAATGTTCTCCTTAGCACCCTCCAATCTAAGGAGACAGGACCACGAGCGCAGAGTGGTCTTGTACTAGATCCTGGAGCAGAAAAAGGAGAGGTTGGCAGGAAAACCCATCTATGGATTATCAACAGTGTCGTATCACTGTCAGAGTCCTGGTTTTGATCATTGTGCCACGTTTGTAAGATGTCAACAGGTGTGGCAGGAATTTTTTGGACCATTTTTTGCAGTATTTTTTTAAGTTTGAAATTATTTCAAAGTTTTAAAAAATAGGACTAATGATAGTATCTCTCTGGTAGGAAAGTGGGGAGAATATAAAAGCTAATACATACAAAGTGCTCAGAGGGGTGGCAGACCCCTAGTAGTGCCCCATAGGTGTCAGCCGTCATTCCCAGTGGCCTGGCCAAGCAGCCCGGGGTCCATGAAGTCCCAGCTGTCAGAGCCAGGGGAACACAGGCCAGCTCCCTTCCTGGAAAGAGGCATTTGTCTGTCTATGCAGAGAGCACCTCCAGGGTATCCAGCCCTGTTCTGGACACTGGGGATAAGGTGGGGAAAGCAGAGCCCAGCCTGGTTCCTGACACCACCTCGCCGAGCCGAGTGGGAGAAGTTCACAGATCCATCCCACGACAATTCAAGCTGTGAAGGGAGGTCTGCAGGGGACGTCCTCGAAGCCCCTGCCCCGGGGCTGGCATGTATCCCTGGCAGAGACTCTACAACTGCATGTGAATGGTTGCAGAGAATTACCCTGGGGGAGGGAGGAGTGTGCAAGCTGGGGACAGCATGTGAACGCCCAAGGCAGAAAGAGTCAGAGTCTCAGTGGGGGTCGGCGGATGCTGAGAGATATCAGGCCAGTGTGATGGAGCCCAGCGGCTTCACCAGACAACCTGGGACAGAGCTGAGAGCTGCCAGGGATGGGTACCATAGTCCCAAGCACCACTGAACTTAACTGCAGACAGCTGATCTTGCAGATGTGTAAGCAAACAGACCACACGCCTAAACTAAGGATATTGTTTTTTATGGAAAAAAATCACAAAGGCTCTAACTCCTGTGAGGGATATGGTGATCTTGAGGCCAGAGCCAACATATCAACTGTAAGAAGAAAAGGTGCCTGAGGAGTTCCACCATGAAAGGCTGGGATGTTGTAGGTGCCCAACACAGCACCTTCTGTCCATAGCTGCTGGCCAGGGGTCCCAACGCACTTTCATGGCGCCTTTGCCCCCAGCCCAGTGGAGCACATCGGCAGGTGCCTTTGCCGCCATTTCACAACTGAGCACTAGAGAGCTGAGCGTGGCAGAGACCAGAGGGCTCTTCCTACCTGGGCGGGGCTCTTCCTACGTGGGCGGAGCTCGGCCCACCAGGATAAGCTGGGGAAGGACTGATGCAGGAGGAAAAGGAGCCTCTGATCCTGCTCTTTACCCCCAAGGAGGGTTGGAGAGGAAGGGAAGTAAGTCAGTAGCTGGAGTGCTGGCCGATTCCTCAAGGGAGCCTCCCATTCCTCACTAGGAAAACGGAGATACAAAGGTCTCCTTGGCAAGACGCCAATGGGGCATCAGCGGTGATCTTCATGAGCCCTTGCCCCAGTGTCTGGCACTAGATGGAAGTCCCTCTTCCCTCTTATTTTTAGGTAGGGATGCCTGTAAGCATAACCAAGGTAAGCAGGCTCTGGATTCCATACCCACGTAATTCGTGACTTCCTTCATGCTGACACCCTTCCCAGCCAGCCCACGCTCAGTGCCCAACAGAACGACGGAGATGGCCGTGCTTACTCAGCTGACACTCAGAGTGTCACTCTGCTGTGTGTCAGACGCTGGACCAAGGACTTCACCCAGATTACCTCATTTATTTTTCATAACCTCTCTAGGAAGTGAATACCGACCTCATCCCATTTCACAGAGGCACAGATAAGCAGTCGCTGAATGTATTATCAGTGCAGGACCGGAACTCTGTCTCTCACAACTTCTCCTGTACTTATCCTGACACCATAGTTGAACCCAGGAAGTGTGAGCTCCATTGTCAGCACTCAACCCCTGCACTACCTCCCCTGCTGCTGAGGGGAGTGGTACCATTGTAGGTATGGGTTGAATTGTGTCCCCTCAAAAAGATACAGTGAAGTCCTAACCCCTAGTTCCTCAGAATGTGACCTTATTTAGAAATGGGGTTTTTGCAGATGTAATCAATATAAGGTCATTAGGATTAACCCAATCCAATATGACTGGTGCCCTTATAAAAGTGGGGAATTTGGGGCCAGGTGCGGTGGCTGACACCTATGATCCCAGCACTTTGGGAAGCCAAGGCAGGCAGGCCACAAGATCAGCAGATCAAGACCATCCAGGCTAACATGGCGAAACCCCATCTCTACTAAAAACACAAAAAATTAGCCGGGCATGGTGTCACGCACCTATAGTCCCAGTTACTCAGGAGGCTGAGACAGGAGAATTGCTTAAACCCAGGAGGTGGAGGTTGCAGTGAGCCGGGATCACACCACTGCACTCCAGCCTGGGCAACAGAGTGAGACTCCATCTCAAAAAACAAACAAACAAAAGTAGGGAATTTGGACACAGAAAAATAGACACACATAAAGAAGAAGGCAAAGATCAGGGTGATGCTTCTATGAGCCCAGTCACACTCCAAATGCCAGCAAACCACCAGAAGCTAGGAGAGAGGCATGAAACAGATTCACCCTTACCACCTTCAAGAGGATGCCCCTACCGACACCTTTGATCTCAAACCCGTAGTCCCCACGATGGTAAAGCAATGTATTTCTGCTGTTTTGCCACCCAGTTTGTGGTGCTGTTACAGTAGCCTTAGAAAATTAATATAATCACTAGAATCTTTATGGCATTTCCTAATGCAACTCCCCATTTTTTTTTTTTTTAGGAAAGGATCCATATATCCATCACATTATCAAAAGGGTTTCTAATCTTGGCATTACTGATGCTTTGGACCACTAGATAATTCTTTGTGTTGGGGGGCTATTGAACGTGTGTGTTCGTGTGCTAGTACACTCATATAGGCACTCAACTGGCACACACATATGCTGATACTCACGTTTTTCACCCATGCTCACATATCATTTTACATCTCACCATCTAACCCCAGGGGTGCATAGCATCCCAAAACCCTTCCATGCACCTGAGGTTAAGAACCCTTGCTGCTTTAAAGAGGAGGAATGGTGTTAATATAGTTAGGAACCAAGATTTTCACATAATATAAAAGAAATACAGGCTAAAATAAGGCTAAAAGCCCTGTCATCATAAACTTGAATTGGAAATATCAATATGAGCTCATTATGGGTTTTCTCTTTCAAAAGATTCAGCCACTAAAAAGTCCTATAAGTCACACAAACTCAGAGGCAAAGAGCATTATGGTTCCAGAAGGGGCTCTCCAAGGACCGGGGCACTTTGGAGAAATGCATGATTCCAGGGCTAGGGAAGGAAAAATATAAGATGAGGTTTCTTGTTGTATGCAAAAGCAAGGAGGTTAGAAGGAGCCAACTCAAAATGACTCATACTTGCCAATGATGGGACAATTTCAGCATTAAAAGACTACAATGAGCAGTGACTCATGCCTATAATCCCAGCACTTTCAGAGGCTGAGACAGGAGGATTGCTTGAGTCCAGGAGCTCAAGACCAGCTCCCAAAACATAGGGAGACCTCGTCTCTACAAAAAGTAAACAAAATTAGCTGGGTGTGGTGGCACTTGCCTGTAGTCCCTGCTTTTCTGAAGGCTGAGGTGCAAGGACCGCTTGAGCCCAGGAGGTCAAGGTAGCAGAGTGCTAGAATTGCACTCCAGCCTGGGCAACAAATGAGACCCTGCCTCCAAAAAAAAAAAAAAAAATGGCTAAAATGGCTTGAAGCAAACAAAATATTGAGTTCATAGTATTTTTAAAAACTCGGCCAGTTGCAGTGGATCACACCTGTAATTTCACTACTTTGGGAGGCTAAGATGGGCAGATCACCGTGGTAAAACCCCGTCTCTACTAAAAATACAAAAATTAGCCAGGTGTGGTGGCGTGTACCTGTCATCCCCGCTACTTGGGAGGCTGAGGCAGGAGAATCACCTAAACCCAGGAGGCAGAGTTTGTAGTGAGCCGAGATGGTGTCACTGTACTCCAGCCTGGGTGACAGAGCAAGACTTCATCTCAAACAGATAAATAAATAAATAAATAAAACTTATTCGTCACTTTTGGAGGATGCTAGGGAACCAACATGTTCTTTTGAAAACATTTAAAAGAGAAAGAATCAAGCACTTACCCTGACTTTCCTGTATAAACTTCAGTGTAGGGAAATAATCAATGAAGTAAAGAGTGTTATAGAAGAATTTCACCTAGGAAGTGCAGAAAGAATAACAGGACCTCACCACTCTGCAGACCTAATGAAACAACGAGCTATTAAGTTACATATTTTACATAAATATATATTAAATTATGTGTGTCTGTGTGTATATATATATACTTCTTTTTTTTTGAGATGGAGTTTTGCTCTTGTTGCCCAGGCTGGAGTCCAATGGCGTGATCTTGGCTCACCGCAACCTCCACCTCCCGGGTTTAAGCAATTCTCCTGCCTCAGCCTCCTGAGTAGATGAAATTACAGGCATGTGCCACCATCCCCAGCTAATTTATTTGTATTTTTAGTAGAGATGGGGTTTCTCCATGTTGGTCAGGTGGATCTCAAACTCGTGACCTCAGGTGATCCGCCAGCCTCAGCTACCCAAAGTGCTGGGGTTACAGGAGTGAACCACTGTGCCCAGCCTTAAAATTATATTATGATAATGGCTGCTAGAACCATCAAGTGAAAGGCTGCAGGAAATTTACAACGGATAGATGAAAGCAACAGCACCTGAATCTACTGATTAGTTGTGACTGCACAGAACGAATCAGAAATTGTGCACCTCCCAATAAAATGCAGCAGGAAGCACCTGGCAGCACTTCTGAAAGATTATTTCATAAAAGCTAGGCCCAAATCTAATCAAGCTTCTGAATGTAACCCTAAGTTCACAAGAAACGCACAAGATCAGGGGCGCAATGAACAAGAACACGGAGATGCCATCGCAATCAGTGAAATCGAGAAGACAGAAAGCTCCGAGAACAAATGACCTGGCTTTTTTTCTGATATGTAAAAGACGTTTTTTCAAAAATAAAAAGGGGATCGAGGGGGAAAACTGTTACGAATTAAAGGGACTTGAGAGACCTAGCAACCAAAGGTAACGTGCATACCCTGTCTGAGCCCCAGTTTGCATAAATGATTATAAAAAGGCATTTATGGCCGGGCGTGGTGGCTCATGCCTGTAATCCCAGCACTTTGGGAGGCCGAGGCGGGCAGATTGCCTGAGCTCAGGAGCTCAAAACCAGCCTGGGCAACACGGTGAAACCCCGTAAAAAATTAGTCAGGCATGGTGGCTTGTGCCTATAGTCCCAGCTACTCAGGAGGCTGAAGCAGGGGAATTGCAAAAACCGGGGAGGCGGAGGTTGCAGTGAGCCGAGATCACAACACTGCACTACAGACTGGGCGACAGAGCAAGACTCCATCTCAATTAAAAAAAAAAAAGGCATTTATGTTACAACTGGGGTAATTTCAACGGATGGATGTCAATTAACATTAAAGACTTCTTGTTAATATGTTTAGGCTTCAAAATAATAGCATTGCAGCTTTTTAAAGAGAGCCCTGATCTTTTAGAGATATAGGTTGAGTACCTAAGGGGGAATTAACACAACAGGGGGTGGGGGCTAGGAGCCAGGGACTGGGCCATAAGAGATAACTGTGGCAGCTGCATGCAGATGCTGTGTGATAGATGTCGCTCTCTCGACTACTGTGTATGTTTGAAGTCCAATGGCGTGATCTTGGCTTAAACCCGGGAGGTGGGGTTACAGGAGTGAACATCAGTTTTGTGATGAGTTGTTTTTAACAAGGACCAAAGGTCCAACTGGGCTCCAGCCCTGCCTGGGATCTCAGATACTTTTGCTAAAGTCTTGATGGCTCCCACAAGACTGCCTGGGACACTGGCTCCCAGCATAGGTATCAGTGATACGGGGTGGTGGAACAGCCAGGAAGCCTTCCTGGAAAAGGTGGTGCCTGACCTAAGCCCTAAAGCAAGTGTCTCCCAATGCAAGGAGATGGGAGAGTTGGGTCCTCAGGCAGGGGTCCCAGAACAGACCCTACCAGAGACACTGGCGAAAGTGCACACAAGAGATGCTTGGGCTGTGGCTGGCAGTGACACAGAAATGAGGACACGCTGTACACACACTGGAAGAGGCGTCTGTGGCCTGGGAAAGGACCGGATGTGCATGTGGGAGAGCAGGAGGAATCGGGAAGGCCCCTGGGGTGCTGGAGAGGCAGGTGGGTGCTGGAGGCACTCATAGTTGGGATGGAGCTCATCATTGGGGAACAAGTCAGGGATCAGAATAAGTAGCCCAGGAAGTTAGCACAGAGTGGTAAGGCTGGAACCCCATGTCCCCACAGCTTCTCCTTTACTTTTCCTATGGCCATAGTCTGCCTCTCCTGAAGATGTCCAAGAAAAACCACCAAGGATGATGTCGAGGTTTGGAGGGAAACTGAAAGGGCTCACAGGAGGGTGAGGGAGATAGTACGTTGTCTCCAGGTTAAAGTAGGACAGCCAAGTATCCCCCAGCCAGGGCAGATAGTAAAAAATAAGGATCACAAACCTGAAGAAAGGGCCTTTCTAAGAGGTGTGTAGTGGTATCTAGTGGTTTGAATGTGCGTTTTCCTAACCACTAAGGGACTGAACATCTCCTGTGCTAACTTGCTATCTATGCGTCTTCTTTGGTGAAATGTCTGTTCAAATCTTTTGCTGGTTTGTTTTCTTATTTCTGATCTTGGGGGAAATCATCCAGCCTTTCACCACTGAGTGTGATGTCAGCTGTTGGTTTTCTGTACCTGCCTTTGTATCTGACTGAGGATGCCCTTTCTATTCCTAGTTTGCTAAGAGTCTTTATCATAAATGGATGCTGGATTTTTGTCACGTGCTATTTTCTGCATCTGTTGAGATAACCATAAGATCTTTCTTGCTTACTCAGTTAATATGGTGCATTTCATTGAATGGCTCTTCAACTGTTAAAGCAATTTGCTTTCGGTAATGGTATATTGTCTCCTTCATGCATATTTGGATTGAACTTGATAAAAACTTTAAGAACATTTCATTCGTGTTCATGAGGGCTGGGTCTGCATTCTTTTTTTTTGTGATGTCTCTCCCTGGTTTTGGTATCAATGTAATTTTATGAGTGCTGACCTCATAAAATGAACTGGAAAAATCCCTTTTTTTTTTTGACTTTCTGGAAGTTGGTGCAAAACTGGATTATTTCTTCCTTAAATTTCAGTCACTAATCACCTAATTACCACCATCACCATGGCTTTCGCTGTATCCACATCCTCTACCCATAACCATGGTTTTTTTAAAACTGTCTAACTTTTTAACAATCCCAATAGAGGTATGTCATAAGGAAACTTCCTGTCCCCATTGCCCCTCCAGCTCTGACAGTTGAGGAGGGCCGGTTAGAGTCACAACCCACAGCCCCCAGCCCTATGGGATGGGCCCACAGGTGAGCCCACCCTTCCCAGCTGTCTAGGTACAATTTTGACTGTGCCTGGGGTGAGCCACATGATGGGGTGACAGGGCCCAAAAGTATCTCCCACCCCAGCGGGCAGTGGGCTTTGCTGACAGGAGCGCTGGCTATGAGGCGGAAGCCGTGTGGCTCCTACGATTGTCTCGTGCACACGAGTGATACTTGCAGCATGCTCTGAGACACAATGACCTGGTGCCACATCTTCCCTCCTCTGAGGAGGAGACTGAGACGGAGCATGGCAAAGCCAGCTGCTGAAACCATATGCGAGATGAAGGGCACAGCCGGAGTTGAGAGCGCTCTGAGTTTATGGTTCCATGGGTCCCTTGCACCCCGTGTGCCTCTCTTGCCCTGCTCTGGGCCCCAGGAAGACACTCTCTACAGAGCACATCCCAGGCCCTTTGCCCCGTGGGCCCAGCTGGCTCCAGCCAATGGGGAGCACTGGCAGGATATTGGATGGTGGAGGGGAGAGAGGTAGGGATTCTGCTCTCTCATGTTTCTTTCTCTGGGCCTGGCTGTGGCCCTGGGAGCCGTGGCTTCTGCAGGGCAGCATCCTTCCACATCTCATACTTTGAAGCTGGCTCCTGTAACTCTGGGTTCCTCCTCTGTCCCTGTGGGCTGTGGGGTGCTAGTAGCTTCCACAGTGGCCAGTCCCTGGGTACCTTACATCCTATTAGTTCCCTTAACCCAATGGCGTCTCTGCAAATTGTCCCTTCACTTACAAGTTTCTTAAAAATTCCCAGCCAAGGTAGCCTCTGCTTCCTGTCTGATACATGTAGGAGTGGAGTTCCTGCCATTCTCCCAGTGCCTTACGCTCTCCACAGGTCACCCCACTCCCTGCTTACAGACCAAGAACTCCAATGCCCACAGCACCTGCTGTTGGCAATATTTGCCTCCAGATGGAGGTGTGTTCATCTGCACACACCCAGGAGGCAGAGGTTGAGATGCTCCCTGGAGAGAGAGGCCACCCTTGCCTCCTCCAGGCACCCAGCCCAGCCCACAGGTTTGAGGGAGCACATGTCATTAAGGAGAGCGCAGTGGCGCTCCAGGGACTTGAGCAGGGGAAAGGAGCACTTCCCTTGAGGTGGTTCCTATATTCGAGGCCCAAAAGTCAGGAACAATTCCAAAACCAGTCTTCTGGGACTTCTGCAAACATACCAAGTTCCAAGAATAGGAAGGCTAGTGCTGGGCACAGGACACACACAGCCAAAGCAAGCAAGCAACAGTCCACAGTGCCTGTGCGGAAGCGTCCATCTTAAAAACAACTCTGGATCTTGATAAGAAAATGCCCCCACCCCCACCCCCACATACATACACAGACAGCCAAAGCCTGGGTTCCATGTCGCTCATGGTTACCATTGGTATTTGTGCTGAGGATGCAGAGAAAGAGAAAGACATTACTTCTTCAGAAAGATGTGGAGCAAAAACAGAGGGCTTGCTGGGCATACCTATTGGCTTTGGGGACTAAGGATTTGAGGACCCACGTGGCATCTCCAGGGATGACACTGTATGTCTACAGACAGGGACAGTGGGCCTGGTGGTCAGCACGGCAACCTGAGCTCATGCTTGTGGCTGGCTGGGCTGGAAGGAAGCCTGAAAATGGCCCTGGGTAGCACGCACCCTGATGGATCACAACTCGGTCCAAACCCGGCTGCCAGGAAGGAATGCTTCGGAGCCTGGGGTGCTGGCCAGAGTAGGAACAGCACGTGATGTATCAGCTCCTCTTTTGGGAGCCCTCAGGCAGGCATTTGTTTATCCCTCATTCAAGGAGGTTCTGACAAGGTAAGAAGAGCAGGGAACCAATATTTCCTGAGGGCCAGCCATGAGCCTGCCATGCACCAGGGACTTGGCTTACGTCTTCACCCACTTCGCTCTGGTCCTTAGGCTCTGAGCAGGGACGCCACACAGAATGCTGAGAACTGACAATGACACTGAGTCTCTCACTGCTTTTTAAAACGCTTTTAAGGCCTCCAAGTGTCATGTCATCTCTTATCTGCCATTTACCACTATCCCTGCCGTTGGAATGGCCACTCTTGTTTTCACTCCTTTACCTATGAGAAAATAGGGGTCCAGGTGGTTGAGGAGATTGCCTACTCAGGCTTTGACATTGCCAGGCCACATTGGAGTCCTAGGAAGGGCTTCTCACATTTTGGGGACTGACTTGCCACTCTGCTGCTCCTAAGGAGTAGGATAGAACATCCGGGAGCAGAAGGCGTAGGGGTGATGAAAAGTGACCTCGTTACTACCAGGTAACATCTTCCCTGGGGCTTTCCACGGGGGGCACCTCCAGGAAAGTTACAGCCTAACAAGTGCCATCAGCCATTGCCTGGTTCCTGAGGACAGCTGGGAGTTCCTGATGACACAGTGTGGCCTCAGACTGTCACTTCCTAGCCACTGGTGTGCAATTTCCAAATGGCCTGTTTTCACATGAGCTCATGGCCTTGGGAGCGTGAGGACAGCCTCAGGCATCAGGCTCTTTCCTGTCCTCAGCATGGGACTTCAGACAGGCCCCCTTCCCACGGTGAGAACCAGATGTCTCAATTGTGGTGAAGTGTTTAGCACAATGCCTGGCACACGGCCCATGCAGAGAAACATTACCGTCTTCTCTGGCCTGTTCCCTGAGCTCCAGAAGAGTGGTCCTAGAAGAGACCCTCCCCACCTGACACTCTTTGTGGCCATGCCCTTTGAGACAGCTTTCTCAACCCATAGTCAGCCTTTGGTCTGGAGCAGGGGTGGGGCAGGCCCAGGTCAAGCCCATCAAATGGAAAGGGATGGTTCCCCTTACCCAAGCCAGGCCCAGGGCAGGAGAGTAAAGGAAAGGAGGAGGGTGGGGGCTCCAGAAGGGAGCAATCAGCCAGGGCTCCAACCTGGGCCCCTGCTGGGCTGGCTGGGTTCCTGGCCTTGCTAAAGCCACCTGGCAGGAAGAAAACCTGTCCTTCCAGGTGAGAGGGCCCAAAGGAGGAAGGAAGGCCACAGAACCAGGAAGTCATTGGAGACTCAAGACAAAGGCCAAAATAATCTGGCCAGAAGGAAGCCAGGTCACAGGCTGAGGAGAATCAGGCCAACCCTGCACCCGGGTGCACATGTGCATTCACATGCAACACACACACAGAGCACACGTACACAGAGCACATGCACACACAGAGCACACACACAGAGTAAACACATAGAGCACACACATGCACACACAGAGCACACACAGAGAGCACACACACAGACAGAGCACACACACAGCACATGCACACAGAGCACACACACAAAGAGCACATGCACACACAGAGCACACACACACAGAGCACACACACAGAGCACATGCATACAGAGCACACACACAGAGCACATACACACAGAGCACATGCACACACAGAGCACACACACACAGAGCACATGCACACAGAGTGCACACACACAGAACACATGCACACACAGAGCACACACATAGAGCACACAGACAGCACACACAGCACATGAGCACATGCACACATACAGAGCACACACACACAGAGCACACACACAGAGCACATGCACACACACAGCACATGCACTCACAGGGCACATGCACACACACAGAGCACACACACACAGAGCACATGCACACACAGAGTGCACACACACAGAACACATGCACAAACAGAGCACACACATAGAGCACACATAGCACATGAGCACATGCACACATACAGAGCACACACACAGAGCACACGCACACACATAGAGCACACACACAGAGCACATGCACACATACAGCACACGCACTCACAGGGCACATGCACACACACAGAGCACACACACACACATGACCATGCACACACATATATGAGCATACACAACACACATTCTCCACACTCACCTACACCCTGCCATTTCTCTGGCTCTGGCAGGATAAGGGCCAGGAAGGCGATGTTGATATCAGGAGGCCTCCTTGGAGATGGGTCACTGGGCTTGGCTCGAAGGATGCAGGGGGGAGAGGCAGATACAGAGAGAGGGGAGGATTCTCTAGGCCCAGCGAATGGTGTGAGCAGGTATGTGTTGGGGCCACAAGAAATCTGGCACCCCAGAGCTCAAAGCCAGCAATGAAGCGAGAGAGGGAGTTGGAGCCGACCATGTGCTGAGGTGATGGGGTGGAACACTGGTGATTTGCGCTTTCTAAAGACTCCCTGGGAGAGCCGGGACATCAGCACACCATAACCATAGGTGGCTGGATCACGTGAAGGCTTCGCTCCCTGAAAGCCACTATGAGGCCAGAGTGGATGGCACCTCATGGGAGGCTCTGTGTTTATGAACTCATTCACTGGTGCCACACACGCCACTCAGCAGATGGAAAGCGCAGTTCCTTGGAGTCCCGTAGCTCGCCCAGTCTCACGTCTACTAAGATGGCTATGCTGGGATTTGAATCCCTGGAATCTGCCTTCAGGACCTTGTCTTCCTCACTCTCCTTTGACTTGAGAATCTGTACCTGGCACCAGGGACCTGATATCAGCAGGGCAGGAGACACTCATAAGAACACACATGGACCCAATGCACGGTGTTTATTGAGCAGCTTCTCTGTAAATGCTGGGGCTGGGAGATGCAGGATGGACACCAGGAAAAGAACGAGCAGGGCCACTTTCCACAAGTCAACAGCAGAGAAGTGAGCCACGCCACGTGCCGGAGGAGAGAGAGTGACAAGAGGGTTCATCAAGAAACACAAGAACTCAAAGCATGGCACAAGAAACCTTGGGGACAGTGGGGGCTGCGGGAAGAGCTCAGGAGACGTCGGGGATGGGCCCTGTCCCTAACTTGCTGAGCGCCCTTGGGCATCTCATTGTTTTGTCAATTCCTCATTTGTTAATTCAGCTGCAGAACTGCAGATGCCAGTTGCTCAACGTTGTCCTCATTGTGGGTCAGCGTTCAGGTGGTGCTTTGCCCTGCCCCGCCTGACCTTTGGCTGACAAGACCTCTCGGGCGGGCTCGTCTGCCCCTGCCTTGCCTCTCCTGGGCCAAGTCCTTGCTGCCAGCCATGGCCCACTGCCCGGGATTTTCTAATCTGCATTGCCACTTCCTGGATTCCAGAGCCTGGCTCTACCCTGCCCTCACCCCAACATTCTGGAATTTTCAACTCCAGAATACAAATGCAGGATCCCACCTCTCCGCAGCCCAGTTTTCTCCTAATCCCATCCGTGGATGGGCAGCCCTGCCATATTGATGGGGTGGGGGGGGGGGTGGCGCGTCACAGAAAGAGCCAGGTTTTGGGGTCAGTTCCGGGTGAGATGCAGGCTCTGATGACCTCAGAAAGTCACTTACCCTCCCTGAGCCCCAGGTCCTTCATCTAAAAGGTTCCTGCCTCATGGGGTTGTTTGAAGATGGCTGAGATGATATAAGGCGTTGAGAAGCCCAAGGCTGCCAAGGTGTTCATTTGGTAAACAGTTTTCTGTTTACCTTGTTTTCTCAACAATGCCACCCTCGCCCCTGTGGGGACAAAGAGAGGGTGTATGCTGTGTTTATCAAGTGCCCACAGTATGCACGCTTCAACATGCCATATTAACTAAGATACAGCGTTATCACTGCGCTATCTTTTGCTGTCCTTTGATACAGTGAAGTAGAAGAAATAAAGATTATCCTTAGCCAGAATGGGCCTGAAAACTTGGGCAAGTGGCCCCAGAGGCACTTTCCTTCCAGCGTTCTCTTCAGCAGAAGGCCCATTGCTGGGTCTTCCACACAGCAGCCGGTGAAGGGACAGCTGGCAGTGAGGGGTGAGGGTGCATGAAGAGCTACACCCAGATGCAGAGGCACAGGCAGCCTCGAGCCTCCTACCCAGAGGAGCACGGGGGCCAGACGCACAGATGGTGGAGAGGATGCTGCCTGTCCTGGGACAGGCTGGCTCCCCTGCACCACAGGCACTGTTCTCACTTCTAATCCCGGATGGTGAAATTTTCTTATGTTCAAAGCATATTCGATGCTACCTCTCTGATAAGAACTCTAGACTCAGAGAGACTTCAGAGCTCAACTAATCCAGTGGTTTCCACACTTTTCTCCCAAGAAAATTAAACATAATATCCCAATAAAGGAACCATAACTGTCCGTCCATTCTGATTGAAGAATTATGCAGTGAGGGATCTTATCCCTGCCCATTGACCCTTCTGTCTCCCCTGAGGCCCACCCTACTGAAGCCTGGGGGCCCTACGGAAGGAGATGTGAAAACTGCTGAGCTAAGCCAATCCTTCAATGCTGAGAAAATGTGGACCCGTGACTTGTACCCACCAATGCCCATGAAGCTGGTAATGGAACATTACGTTGCTCTCTGTTTTGTGTGTGCTGAACTGATCTCGCTCAGGAGATTGCAAATTTGAGATGGATTCTGTGTTCTCTCCTCCTCTGGGCTCCTCTGAGCCCTGGGAACATACTTGCAAGTATTCTCAGTTACACTGGTCCAAGTTGAATCAGAGTGCTTGGGCCAGTGTCTCCCGTGGAGAGGTGGGAGACTAATATATATTGGGATACATATTAATCCTGCACAGGGAGAGAGAGCATGTGGGGTGGACAAGCTCAGATGGCCCCAGGAGCCTCCAGCCACTGGAGCACCAGCTTCTTCTCATGGAAAGCCATGTGGTGGTTGTGAAGACCACGTTTGGTTCAAGCTGTCTGGAGAGCTAAAAGAAGGCCCTTCGGGGGTGGGTGCAGAATGACATGTCCAGGTGGGTGGCCGAACCTGACATGGTGGGGCTTAATCCCTGCTGCAGTCCAGGGATGCCAGCGAAGGAGTGTCTGCAGGACACCCTGGGTTAGGGACCGGCACCAGCACTGCTGGAGCACAAGGGGAGACCCAATCTGGGTAGGGGTTTTCAGATGTGTGAGCCCACTTGCTTCTTTTAACAGCCCACAGGCTGGGCATTTTTATTATTTCCATTTGTAATCACAGGAACAGGGGCTTCAAGGGATTATGGGAAATCTAACCCAGTAGCAAGTAACTAAGTGAGGGAGTCTCCATTTCAATGCAGTTCCCAAAACCCCAAAGTTCATGCTTCCATGCATGCACCCTGCACTACCACATTGCCTACGGACAGCCTGAGACGGAGGCAGAGCTGAGGTGATGGGAGTGGCACAAAGGATTATTTAAAGGTGACTTTGGAATCTAAATTCCCACTCTGAATGGCAGGCATGACTTTTGCATCTGCCTGGTACAGATGGGGCCCGAAGCATCTCACAAGCCCATACAGCATGCCTGAGCTAAAAAAAAAAAAAAAGTCCTTGAAAGCATTAGCAGAGTCAGCTTCCAGCAGCCACTGAGCACATCTGGATTCCTCACAAAACTGCCTATCGGATGTGTGAAGGGATTCAAGCAGAAAGGCAGCCGAAAGTGCTCAGTGGCTCCTTCCGGCCGCAGGTTCTGTCCATCACCTCCAGCAGAATGGGGGAATTTCTCGTCCAGGGTCCTATTAACTTTAATGCTCTTAAGGTCAATTACTTGTTTGCTGGAACTAAATTTCTCACCTCTCTTACTTGCTAGAGACCATGGGAAGCTGGTAACACTCTCCACTCTCAATCAACACACCTGGATGCTGCGAAGTCTGCTGGAGCATGACAGCTCTGGCTCTATGGATGCCTCAAGCCTTCTCAGCACTGTGGACAATACTGTCCTTCAGCCTCCCACATGGCCTGTGCATGGCCACATGTGTTCTGGGTGTGTGTGCAGGCGTGTACTGTGCTGGGGGCTATGGAGAGTCAGCCCACAAAACCCCCACCCCAGGTCCCAAGGAAGTCCCACCCTGGTGACTTAGGTAGCAGGCAGTCTGTGGCAGAGTATCCTAGGCGACTGGCTCTCCAAGCTGATCAGGTGAGCAGCTTTCCCTGGGGTTTGGCTTGGAGCCTCTCTCCTTGCCTCTCCCAGGGCACCACAGGCTTCCCATTCGCCCCAGTCTCCTCACTGCATGCTTCACCTTTGAGACAGCCACTCTTGTGAGACTACCAACCTTTTTGACTACACTTAAAGAGAAAGAAGCGCCTTGTGTGCCCTAGTGCTTAGAGGGTAGTGAGCTCCCTGTCTTTGGAGGTCTTTGAACACAGGTTGTCCTGTAGTAGACACGTGGGAGAAAGAGCTCCAGTGCCTGGTGGAACAGGGGCAAAGGCCACGCAAGATTGGAAGCGGTGAAAGTCTTTTGCAATGTGGACATTCCCTGGGAAGCACCCTTTGTCCAGGAAGCTGGCTGCAACTGAAGGAGAGAGGTGAATCGGAAGTCTGCAGTAGGAAGGGCATGGGGGACTCTGGCCCTGTGCTCTGGGCTCTTCCATTGGAACCTGGGCAAGGCTCACATCTGTCAGTTCTACAGCCAGGATGGGTCCGAGGAGAGAAGTTGCTGTGAGAGTTCCTTCGGTGGTGCAGTGAGACCCGTCTCCAAACCTCTCTCGAGTGGCTGCTCCGTGGATTCATGGCTCTGGTGGGCTGCCTGTCTTCACGTCCAAACATGCACGGAGGTCCTCCCGCATTCCTGGCCCTGGCTGGGGACTGCCACCATGTCACCTCCTCTAAGCCTCACCATAGCTCTCTAGGGCAAAACCCAGCATCTGGCTAGAGCTTAACAAAGATTTGCTGAATGAACGGAACTGCATGCCCTGATCAGATGGGACAGTCAAACGAGGCCACATTCCCATGAAGGCCCCAACTGCTCCAAGACTCTGCTTGATTTACAGGCAGCACAGGCCTCTTCTGGGTCTTCTCCCCACATCTATTCGAGCTCGCAGGGGTGCCTACCTGTGCCCAGAACTCCGTCTAAGCACTGCTTGCCGCCCACCTGCCCTTAGCAGGAGCAGTTCCCTGCCACCCATGCACCCTTGGCCCTGGCTTTTGGGGCCACTTCTGCTAACCATACAAGGGGAACACCATCATTACCCACACTGCCCCTACCCTGTGCAGGAGGCAGAAACCTGCCCAGGCTGTCAGTGTACAAATATTGATTGTGTGTCTGCCTGTCACAGGCACCAAGAGCTAGTGCCGCAGCCAGCGGTGGGGCCTCCGGAGCCAAGCAGCTGATCTGTGTATAGTTGAGGATCAGTGCAGTTGGGGCTGCACAGTGTTAAACTAGCACACACTCACACACACAGTCACACACATGCACATATTCACATTCGCACATACACTCACATTCACACACACTCATACACACACATGCACACACAGTCACACACATGCACATATTCACATTCGCACATACACTCACATTCACACACATATACACACATTCACACACTCATACACACACAAACACACACGCATACACATACACAGTCACACTCACATGCACATATTCACACACATTCACACATGCACATACACTTACATTCACACATGTACATACACACACATGCACACATTCACACACACTCACACATTCATACACTCACACGCACACATTCACACACACACATTCACACACAGGCATACACATTCACACACTCAAATACGCATTCACACTCACACATGCACACACATTCACACACACACACCTCTACACAGCTTTCCCTCAAGCATGGGCCACTGCCTCTTCACAGGTTTCTCTTTCATCTCCTGCTGGCTGGTGACAGCCCTCTCGTATCATGAGATGGGCTGACTCCAGATCATTGCCGTTTTTCCCTCTGCTGAGCTTGCCCTGGGAGCTGCCCTGTCCTTCCCTGAACCTGGCCTTGGTTGGGGTCATGGCAGCAGATCTGACTTGTTCGCTGTGATCCCTCCTTTCCTTAAAAAATGTTTTTCTGTCGTTAGGCTGATTGATTGACTGATTTGAGACCGAGTTTTGCTCTTGTCCAGGCTGGAGTGCAATGGTACAATCTCAGCTCACTGCAACCTCTGCCTCCCAGGTTCAAGCGATTCTTTTTCCTCAGGCTCCCAAGTAGCTAGGATTACAGGTGCGTGCCACCATGCCCAGCTAATTTTTTGCATTTTTAGTAGAGACAGGGTTTCACCATGTTGGCCAGGCTGATCTTGAAATCCTGACCTCAGGTGATCCACCCACCTTGGCCTCCCAAAGTGCTGGGATTATAGGCGTGAGCCACCACGCCCGGCCAAATGGGAAAATATTTATCACACATAGAACAATTATCAGGACAGTAGTAAGTTTACTTTCCCAATTCCTTCTCTCCAAAACCTCCAATGCTCCTGAATTGAGAATCCTCGTAGGGAAGCATGGTCTGGGTGTTTGTGGGAGGCTGATGAAGATAGGGCAGAGGGAGCCTGGGTGTGCAGAGGCCTCCGGGGAGGCAGGGAGGCAGCCAGAGGGAAAGAGGGAGACAGCATTCTAACCTGAAGGAACCACAGGCAGAGAGGGCTTGGCCTGTCTGAGTGGCCCGAGAGAGGCCAAGAGCTGCAGTCCAGCAGCTCCAGGATGGAGGACGAAGGCACTGGGAGGTCCAGCTAAGGAATCGAGTCTTCCCTCTAACGTCTGTGTCTGGTTCATTACAATGCCTAGCCCCATACCTAGCACAGGTTAGAGGCTGAATCCAGTGCTGCTGGATTGGAACCACCTCTGCACATTTTCAGGTGAGTTTGTTTGGGAAATAGAGCAAGAATGGGCACAGGTGGAGCCGGCAGAGGCTACAGCAGCAGCCCAGCAGGAGGTCATGGGCAGAGGTGGGCAGTATGTTCAGAGGGAGGCTGGCCGGAGGAGGGGTGGACCAAACCCAGCCTTGGTGGAAATTTCCTATGATGCTGCAGGAAGGAAGTCAGCACACATGGATCCTGAGCCCAAGAGGAAAGTCCACTGGAATGTCTGAAGAATTCGTGGTAGGTGCTTTGCAAACCCTGTGTGAGATCTGGCCCTGGCTGTGTGACCTTGGGTAAGTGGCTTTGCCTCTCTGAGACTCCTCTTCTAATAGGCCAGAGGCATGGCAGTTGGCACCTCACCTGCTCCCCAGGAAAAACTCAGCTGTGTGCTCAGCATCAAAACAGGGGCTCCATGCTGGGCCAGGTGGACCCTCTGAAGCCACTTTCTCACCTCTGCCCTAGGGATGGGGGGGTGGGGGCTGGGCCATGGCTCGTCTGCCCAGCCAAGTGAAATCAGGCACTCAAATGGGGTGCCCCCACCCTCTGATCTCATAATCCCACCTCTGATCAGCTGCTTGAGGGAAAGAACCCAAAATACATATTTGTAGCCAGAGTAGTTGATCGAAGGTGCTAATAATGGCGAGGGATTAGAAATAACTCTGATGCCCAGCCCAGAGGCAGGATTTTGTGTGTGTGGTACTGCCACTCAAGGGAGTAACGTAATGATGTTCAACGTGATGTTTACAGAGAATTTCTCATCACAGGGGAAATACCTCTGATGAGATGTTAGGTAGAAGACTTGGAATTATAAGAGTATGTACAGAACT
The DNA here is from genome assembly GCF_049354715.1 of Callithrix jacchus. Taxonomy (NCBI): domain Eukaryota; kingdom Metazoa; phylum Chordata; class Mammalia; order Primates; family Cebidae; genus Callithrix; species Callithrix jacchus. Next base: position 105,050,953 of record NC_133507.1, on the reverse strand, counting down.
GGGGCTTTGCAATCAGGCAAGTCTCAGGCTGAGGTGCAGGTAAATGAATGAGGCCCAGGGAAGCTGGGGGCACTCCATCCACAGTAGAGGGGACAATTGTGTCAATTATGCAAAGGCATTCAATACACACATATGAAGGGCTGAGAAGAAATGAACCCCGTTCTCATCCCTGGGTAAACTATTTTTCTTTTATTTCACTGTTTTCCAAATTTTCTCAAAAGAACATAATTTTAATTTTAAAGTGAAGCCAAATAACTTTATTCTTATTTAACGTACAAGGCTGGAGGTGCCCCGGGCCCAGCCTGATGTCCCTGAATGCCTGGGTCCCCATAAGGTCTAGTGCCAAACTCACAGTGCTTCATAGGCAAGCCTTCCAAAGAAAGGGCTGACATGCAACTCATTATACTCAGGCAAAGGAAGCCTGGGGCCACTCCCTAAGGCCACAGAGCTGGATGTGAATGACTGGGTACTGTTCAGCTCCTCCTGCACACACCTGCTTAGACACATGGCCCACAGGCCAGCCGAACTGGCGGTCCCTCCCAGGGGGCAATGCGTCCAGGGGCACACTGAGTAATGCGCCTTGGGCAGAGGCTCAGGACTGAGGCCAGACATCGTACTTAGGTTGTTTTCTCATCAGAAGTGCAGGGGGTGGAGGTGGACCTCCTGATGGGTGCCTGCTTGCCGCTCACCTGGGCTGACTAAACTTGCTGAAGCACCTTCAGGCCTCTGGCCATACCAGGTGGGTGGCAGAAGCTGCCAGGGCCAGACCGGCTGTTGGCCTGGAGCTGAGGGCCCCTGACTCATGGGAACAATGGCTCCTCCCTCCCCAGACGTCTCTTCTAGCTCTGCCTGCAGGTAAGTCCCTTTCATAGCCATGTTCCCAGTGCAGGGAATAATGCGGTGGCAAAGCTATCACAGGCCTGGGTTGAACCCTACCTCTGCCATGTTAACTGTGTGGCCTTGGGAAAATCACTGCCTCTGTGCCTCATTTCCTCTTCTGCTAACAGGGATCAAATCAGGACCTTTCTTACTAGGTTGTTAGAGAACGGAATGAGACGGCACCATAATGAATCCTCAGAGCACCTATGTGCAGTGGGAGCGAATTCATCATTGTTCCCCCTTACTCTGTTCCCCAAGGCACGTCCTTTTCTTATTCTGATGATGAGCCTGGGTTCCCAGTGTGGCCACTCTATGACCCAACCTGGAGCTGCTGCTCTCCGGCATCAGAAGGTCTTGGCTCGAGACTCCTTCCCTCAGAGGCAGGTGCTCATGTGTCTGTCAATGGCTGTACCCTGCAACTGGAGGAGGACATGGGCTGCATGATCACAGGGTCTTTCCAAACATGACAGGAACCAAGAGAGCATGAATAATGATCAGGGACCCTAAGGCATGCCTCAACTCACTCCATGTCAGCAGAGGCCCTGCCTGCCACGGCCCCCAGACACAGGAGAGCAGGCAGGCTGGGCAACTGCTGGCCAGCAAGAGGGACCTGTGGTGTGGAGAAGGAGGCACTTCCTGTGGCCTGCAGAGAGGAAAGACCCAGCCTGGGCTGAAGCCTTGGTCTGCCACCATCGGCTGTGCGACCTGGGGCCACTGGCATCATCGCAATAAAGCTCTTCATCTGCAAAGAAGATAAACAATAGCAACTCGTGGGTTTGCCGTATGATAGGCACGTGAGGGAGACTTATAGAAATTCTGTTCTACTAGGAATGGTGCAATGACAGTGCAAAGGCTATTGAAGGCCAATCACTTTTCTGAAGTCCCCTTAGGGCTACATAAGCTCTGATAAAAGACACCTACCACACTCATGGTGCTTCATAGACACTAAGTCTTCCAAAGGAAGGGCTGACATGAAACTCATTATACTCAGGCAAAGGAAGCCTGGGGCCACTCCCTAAGGCCACAGAGCTGGAAGATTGGGAGTTTGGGTGTGAGCAAGGCCTTTCCCACCCATGACCCTAGAAGCCCCTCCCCCTACACCCACTCACTGACTCCTGCAACCACCACCAGCTTTCTGCAGCCACAGTGTTGTGTGAAGTTCTCCCAGCTCCATGAGGTTCCCTGGGGACTCACTTTGGCATCCTGAGGCACCCCAGACATCATGCTACAGGCAGGGAAATGCACAGGAAATGTGGTAGGAGGGACGCAGTCTGTCACACACCAGTCCCAGTCTCGAAGCTCATTAGGTCATTCAGTTATTTTACCAAGCATGTAGGATTTCCACTGGCGAGACTGTGGAAGGAAATCCAATTGGAAGGCAAGACCCAGGCAAAGGTGTGGAGACTGAACAGGGAGAGACTGCCAGAAATTTGGGGGTGGGAATTCAGCCATGGGGAGCATAGGTTCAGGCAAGGTCAAGGAGAGGGAAGGTTTATCCCCATGTCTGACCTACCCCTTCGACTTTGCTCCCACCGGCCCCAGCAGCCCTGCCCTGCACTGCCTGCTCTTCAGGGGACAGGGGTGGTGTTTGCAGCCCCCTTAGTATCTTCCCTTGGGCACATATCAGCATTTCACCTGCTCCCTGGCAGAGCAGGCTGTGTGATAAGAAATCCAGGAAGTTCAATATACTCGGAGTGCCTGGCCACCACCACGGCTTATGCCAAAATAAACAGGGCCTGGCATGGGGTTACAAGGCCCCGTCCCAGGGCAAACACTACCTTTTGCCAAATAGAGAGTTGTTTTTGCAAAGGCAAGTGTGTACTCGGGGGGCAGGAGAAGAGCAGTTCCGCCAAGCCCCTTGACCACTTGCCCCAACTGGGCTCTGACATCAGTTCTTACTAATAATGGTGGGGGCTGGGGGCGGAGACTCTCACGGCCTTTAGTGAAAGATACAAAGTTGTTGCAAAATGAACAAGGAAGGAGAATGAGTAATATCAGTCATAAAGCTCCAAACAGCAGTTCAAACCTGCTTCCTGCAGTCTCCGGCGTTTCTAGTACTTCATCACGCTTGATCAGCCCCACTGACTGGGAAAATGAGGGGCAGAGCACCTAAGGATGTTTCAAGGTCACGTGGAAGAGCATAGAGGGCTGGGCCGGGCTGGATTCAGGCAGCGGGTCCACCGCACTCCTTAGGCAGGTCCTCTGGGTTCTGTGAGCCTCCATTCCCTCGTGTGTAAAATGAGGCTTACAACTGCTACTCACAGATCAGTCCTGGGTTTCTTTCGGGTAGGAGCCTTGAAGGCCTTTAGCCGTGCACTTGGCCTGCGCAGACTCTCAGGAAAACAAGTTCCAGTATTGGTGTGGCCTAAGGTACCACACCAATTAGGGCACACTGGCCCTCCTGACAGGGCTAAGAGAGCTCATGTGCGTGCGTGTTCCTGTGCACACATGCCCGATCTCCAGAGGTCCTCGCTCCAGCTGTTGCGTCACACATCACAGGCAGCTCCTTTGTATTCTGCAATAAAGCCATTTACTGCTAATGATGAAATGTATGCCCTACAGTGCTCGTTATTCATAGGAATTAGATGTATTTCAGGTAACAAAACAATGAGTAATGTGGGCAATAAACACATCGTGCCAACCTGACCTGTGGTGGGACTGACGTGGTTCCCGCTTGCCCCTCCAGAAACAGCCACTCTCCCACAGCAATTACAGATTAACAAATCATGGCACGGCTCTAAAGCTTGCCCTGGGGCACAGGACTCAGGACCCACCTTCGGAGCTACCAGTGTGTCCCACGTCTTTTCCTTCCTGATAATTTGAAAAGCATCTATTCGCTGTCATCACATGCTCCCCTCATATTCGCTTGTACTGAACTCACTCTATCCGCTCTGTCTGACCCTTCAACACCAGACACCCGCCCACCTCCTGACACCTTAGTTAGTGCCAGACCCCGCGGAACTAGAGCTGGACCCAGAGATAACCCATAGATACACAAACACACACACACCACCCTGAGTCACTCAAAGACCTGTGCTCACAGAGGTCTCAACCACACATGCACCACCTCCTCTGTGAAGCAAGAGCCTCATCAGAGTATTCGTAGTCAGGAGACTACGAATACTGGGTTATGTCTGTAAAAAGGAACCCCAGATCCTGGGAGGTGTTGGCAGTCAGGTGGAGGCTCTGCCCCACACAGTCACTTAGTGATTCAGGCTGCCAGCAGCTCCACCATCTTGCACCCTGAGCAGCTAGAATGTCCTCTCTGGCCATGGCAGGGGAGGAGAGAAGGCAGAGGGTGCAGCCTCGGGCTAAAGGGAAGTGTCATCTGCACCGTGCTTCATTATCCAGCATTAGTCACATGACACCACCAAACTGCAGGGGCAATGGAAAGTGTCGTCTTCTGTGTTTGCATTCTGTATCTGGAAGGCAGAAATGAGTCCCACGGGGCCAAAATCAAGGCATCAGGAGGACTTGTTCCTTTGGAAGGCTCCAAGGGTGCTCACATTCCTTGGCCTGCAATCTGCCCCTTTCTTCCATTCTCAAAACCACAGAATAGCATCTTCTGTTCCCTGTGACCTCCTGCTTTCCTCTTGCAAGGACCCTCATGCCCATCCTGGTAATCTGGTGTAACCTCTCCTCTCACGGTCCATATCTGCATTACATCTGCAAAGGTCCTTTTGGCATGTAAGGACACATCCACAGATTTGGGGGAATAAGACATGGCCATCCGTTATTAACTGAATGTGTCTCCCCAAAATTCCTATGTTGACATCCCACCCCGCATGCACTGTGATGGTGTTAGGAGGTGGGGCCTTTGGGAGGTGATGAGGTCACAAGGGTGGAGCCTTCAAGATGGGATTAGCAGTTTTCTAGGAAGAGGCAGGAGAGTTTCCCATGGTTCACTCTGCTCTCTTCCATGGGTGCACACAGCAAGAAGGCAGCCATCTGAGACCCTGGAAAGAGACCCTCCCCAGAACCCATCCATCCTGGCACCCTGACCTCAGACTTCCAGCCTCCAGAATTGTGAGACATTACTATCTGCTGTTGAAGCCACACAATCTATAATAGTCTGTTGTAGCGGTCTGAACTAAGACACCATCTTTCGGGGCACACTATTCTGCCTAGCTAGCATTCCAGAAAGGAGAGAGATGACACAGGGTTTTGAGGACGCACAGCACTGCCCCTGCCATCCAGCTCTCCTCCCCTGTGATGTCATCGACCACGCAACCTCTCTAGAGGAGCAGTCGAGCTCTGTAGGGTCAAGTGCCAGCCATGAGCAGCTTTGCCCAGCAGATGCATGGCAGATAGCAGGGGCCTGGGAAGGCCTGTGAGAAGGGAGAAAAGAAGAAAAAGATGAATTAATGATTTGGGCAAGATCAAAAGTTGTGAGAAGACAGAAAAAGCATGAAAGAAAGTGGATCCTAATGAATACAAAGGAAACCACATCACACAGAGCCAACAAGGGAAGGGGATGGCCCCAAAGTGGAGGTTCTGTGGGAAGCATGGACGCTTCATGCCCAGACATGGAGGAATGGTGAGCGCGAGAAGTTTGCAAAGAAAGGGCAGAGGGAGGCAGGAGAAGGAAGCCCCTAGTATGAGCCTGGCACTGTGCTAGGCATTTAACTATCAGCACTCCCTGAGTTCTGCACAACACCCTTGCATGCCATGCCCTGCAGATGAGGGGACTGAGACTCAGGAAGAAGTCCCTGATCCAAGTTCACATGGCTGGACAGTCCATTGTGCCAAGATTTACAGGCCTTGTTTGGCTGGTTTTGAAACCAGCTGCCATCCCAGGACACCCAGCTTTGTGCCAAGCTTTGACATACTTACATGGCCTTAGTGTCCCCACCTCTTTAGGTCGCAGGTCCTTCATCTAGAAAATGAAGAGGTTGGGCTAGGTAATTCCCAGGCTCCCTTTCAGCTCCAGCCTCCTCGGGTCCTTGGGCAGCTCTAAATCAGAATGAGCTTCGGGGTGGGGCTGGGGTCTGAATTTCTTCCCACTGACTACTGACACGCAGTACCATCTGTGTTACAAAGACGATCCAGGGCAAGGAGGGAGAGGCCCATGGCAGAGATGACTCCATGCCCCAAAAATGAGTGTCATAGCAGCACACAGGATTGTGCAAGCTGCCCGTGAGTCTGCCAGTCGTCCTGGCCCGGAGGAGGGCTGTTTACACTTCCTGAGCGTGTTTGCAGTTAACTCCATCAGCCTGGCCCGTGTGCACAGCCCTCAGGGCTGCCAGGAACGTCTGTGTGGAGACAACAGGGACAGATCTCACCAGGCTCTTTATCTCAGGCACCAGAGACCCATTCGTTCATTCATTCATTCAAGTACTTGTTCATTTTCTCATTCATTCCCATAGTGTTTGCCAGGCATTGTGCAAGGCCCTGGGGACACAGAGGTAAGCAAGATAATGCCCTGAGAAGTCTCCAGGACCCAAGAACCTCAAAGAACGGTGAGGCACTAAATACAGGGAATAACTCTTCTGGCCAGGTTGGTGCGATGAGGTATGCGCCTGGAGTTCAGCGAACACGGGGCAGGAGACTTCGGTATCTTCCTATGGAAAATATCTAACTACTAGTTGAAAATTCAAATAAGATAATAACTCTACACTCAATTGTCTTTGGAAATATTTTTGTCTCATGAATGTGGATATGTGAAAATGTCACATTCAAAGTTTTATTTAAATCCCACTTGAAGCCTGGCCAGAAAAAACAAACTTAGTTATTTTCAGGACTCCCTCATTCTGAGGCCAATGCAAAAAACCTGCACAGTTTGCTAGGCACACCAGGCAGGGTTCCACAGAGGTCCCCGTTCTCCCAGTTAGCATGCTCCTTGACACCCAGTGGCTGGGGCCAGGTTGAGGGCTCCAAATGCTGGAGTGTGGCTGTGTTTTGACTCCAGCTTCCCTAGACAGACAGCAACTTTTGGAAAACCATGGCACACACCACCCACTGCTGTGGAAAGGGCTTTGGTCAGGCCTCTGGGACTTGGCTTTCTTCCCAGATGGTAGAAACCTTCCTTCTTCCCTTTTCCTCCCCTCTCATCTTTTTTCGGGTGTTTTCTTCCTTCCTTTCTTTCTTTCTTTCTTTCTTTCTTTCTTTCTTTCTTTCTTCTTTCTTTCTTTCTCTTTCTTTCTTTCTTCTTTTTTTCTTTCTCTCTTTCTCTCTTTCTTTCTTTCTTTTTTAGACGGAGTTTAGCTCTTGTTTCCCAGGCTGGAGTGCAATGGCAGGATCTCGGCTCACCACCACCTCCACCTCCCATGTTCAAGAGATTCTCCTGCCTCAGCGTCCCGAGTAGCTGCGATTACAGGCATGCGCCACCACACCCAGCTACTTTTTTGCATTTTTAGTAGAGACGGTGTTTCACCATATTGGTCAGGCTGGTCTCGAACTTCTGACCTCGTGATCCTACTGCCTCAGCCTCCCAAAGTGCTGGGATTACAGGCATGAGCCACCGCGCCCAGCCTCTTTTTTGACCTTCTTTCACAAAGGGCAGGAAAACATGCTGCCTGCAAGTGATTCAGGCAGATTTCTGCAAATGCCCCTGAGACTAGGGAACGGAAAAAGTCTGGCTACGTATATGGGACAATGAGGGAAAAATACGAAGGGAAACCCCACAAATTCATATTTCAACAAATCATCTGCCTTGCACAGAAACAACTGTCTGATTTTATTTATCATTTCTTTAGGATATATTTCCAGGAGTAAAACCAAGAGACCAGCACATTTTAAAGAATGCTCTTCAAGTCATTTTCTAAAGGTTTATACCAACTTATCCTCCCATCAGCAGTGTGCAAATGTTGTCTATTTCACCACACTATCATCAGCATCAAATGTTAGGATATTTTATTTTTTCCATCTTTGAGCTTTTTGTAAACTAAAGAACTTTATTTTCAAAACATTTGCGCTTTCATGTCACTCACTGATTTTACAAGTATTTTGTTTCCAACACTCCCTTTAAATACACAAATTTCTGTTATGGTGTGAATTGTGAGTAGAGGGACACTAGGGATGCCTCAGATTTTAGTAGATCACTAATAACGTGTCCTTCCAGGTGTGTTTTCTCACACAAGGCACCTTTCCCTCCTTGACTGGGAAATTCGAATTGGTGCTTCTGTGTCTCCCCACCTTCAGAAAACCTCCATGCAGTCCCTAGCAAGGAGGCTGCCCGATGGCCTGATTCACCCCTAGATTCTTAAATCCACCACCTCAGGCAGTGTGCAGGGCAGGCCTGTGTGCTGCAGGCCTCGCTGAGCCTCAAGGAGCCTCGGTTTCCTCCCCAGCAGTTAGAATGGTGCCTGATGCATGGGGTGGGTGGACATGAGGCATGAAGCCTGAAAAGTGTTCCATAAGCACCCAGGAAGTGGCACACACTCAGTGAACTGTAGCTACTATAGTGTTGTTATTACTATTATTACTCTCCTCTCTCTGGAAGGCAAGAAAATCGCTTTTATCTCTGCATCTCTGGTTGTTGGCCCAGAATGTCTCAGAAGATCAATCAGACTGCTTATTGAGTAAGCATTTCTCTGCCCTTGGCACCGGCTTTCCATATGTAAGACTGGGCTGTGAGTACTACAGTACTATCTTCTCTGGCAGGTGGCTGCTTGGATGACTCCACTCCCGTTCCCTCACCCCCACACCTCCCACCCATTCTTGCCTGGCCCTGCCATTGACACCGGAGAAGAACATCCAAGTATTTGCATTCCCAGCATGCTTTGCTGCCAGGGGTGGACGTGTGACCCACTTTCGGCCAATGAGACACCGACAGGGGGCTCCTGGGAGACCCTCTACTTTCCCATGGAGCTGAGGTTGCCATCTTGCCGCCACAACGCAACAAGGAGACCCACTTGCTAAGGATGATGACAGAAAGCTGGGAAGAGCCCAGTACTTGGAATCACCATCAGGTGACCAAGATCAGCACCACTAATTTTCAGAATTATGATGTTAGAAAAATAAACCAGGCTGGGCGCGGTGGTTCACGCCTGTAATCCCAGCACTTTGGGGGGCCAGGGTGGGTGGATCACCTGAGGTCAGGAGTTGGAGACCAGCCTGACTGACATGGAGAAATCCATCTCTACTAAAAATACAAAATTAGCCAGGCATGGTGGTGCATGCATGTAATTCCAGCTACTTGGGAGGCTGAGGCAGGAGAATGGCTTGAACCTGGGAGGCAGTGAGCCAAGATTGCACTATTGCACTCCAGTCTGGGCAACAAGAGCAAAACTCCTTCTCAAAAAAAAAAAAAAGAAAGAAAAAAAGAGAAAGAAACCTAATTTTGTTTAAGCCACAGTGAGTTGAGTTTCCTGTTATGTGAACCCAAACGTTTCTATCAGATACCCATGAACTTGCTTTAAGGTGCTCATCAAATGTTATGCTCCCTACTTACCTTCTCTTCTTTCTCTCTAAAAGGCCCTTTGCTGCTCCCTGGGGGAAAGCCAAGGGGCCCAGGAATGCACCACATGTTAGAGTCAGGGGCCTGATGCTGAAGAAGCCAGCAGCAGCATAACTAGCCTGGGCATTTCTCACCTTCTCTACCCCAGATAGGGGCTGGGGATCAAGGACATCCTGAGGGCTACTAGGATGAGAGAAGCATGCCCAGCAGAGCCAAAGAACAGGCCAGAATATACAACCCAGGAGAGGGTGGGTCACAGGCTCAGGCCCTTGGGCCAGCTGGGTGCTCAGGGCTACACCCTATACGAGGCCACCCCCACCACTAGCTCCCTGCAGCTCCATCATACCCTCCTTGGTCTGCTAGTGACCAAGTGGGGTGTGATGGGGCTCCTGTGTCTTTGACTCCACCAGACTCCCCCAGCCTCCTTCAGGGAATAAAGAATCTGCCCTTTCTAAAGCCGTAAGAGCTGATGTTTGAGTGTCTGCTATACATCAGGTTATATATATCAGATATATACATATATCTTCATGAGAGTCCTTTGATACATAAAGGACTTCATACCCCCATTTATAAATGAGGAAACTGAAGGATCAAGAAGTTAAATAGTTTGCCCACGGTCATGCTGCTGGGAAGGGGGGCATTCTGTTTTCCTTTCAGAGATAACCACACCACAATAATATGTTCCTTCAGAGGCTATTTTATCCCGTCTCCCAGACAGGGACTATTCATTGCCATCTGGGTGCCTCTGTCCCACTTCTACCTGTCCCCCCTTCGGCCTCCACTGGCATTTGGTTCCAGCTTCAAGACTCAGCCTCATTCCCTGTCTAATAATAAATAGCCACCACTTGTGGAAAGCCCACCACAGTATTTTACAACAGTCCTACCCGATGGGTCCCTGTATACCTACCTGCTTTCCAAGTGAGGAAACTGAGGCTCAGAAAGGTGCACTTGCTGGCCTCTGTCACACAGCTAGTAAGGGAGGCGGCCAGGATGCAAAGCCAGCTCTGCCAGGGCAGTGTCCGCAGAAGACCCAGGAGGGGGAGGAGTTGCTTCCAGGTGAAGGTCAGGCCTCCAAAAAAAAAAAAAAAAACCTTGGTCTGAGCCCTTCTCTCCTCCCCCACACTTGGCCCTGCAAATTGGCTTTGACCTTTCCTGCCCCTGCCTTTGAGCTTCTCCCCATTCAATTGAAATCACAAAGGAAGAAAGAGGGCTGGCAAGAGGGAAAGGCCCCTCCTGGCCCCAGGCCCAGGTCCCTGGCCACGCCCCTGCAGGCGCACCGAGCCCTCCGGGGTCTGTTTGCACAGTTGGGGCGCTGCGCTAGGAACCCCACCTCCCGGAGAAAGGCACCACGAGGTCATCTGTTTACTCTGGGATTAGCGGCTCCCCGCAGGAGTTCTTTTCCTATGAGATGAAAAGAAAGCGGACAATCTGTCAGGTAAACAGGCCACATTGTTCCCAGCCATGTCGGGGGCCCCTTCGTGGGCCGGGCCTTTGAGGTCGGTTGCTCCCTTGCACAGGGAGCGAGCTTACTTAAAGGGAATGGAACGGAACGGGAGGCCCCCGCTGGTGGGCAGGTCACCTGCTGCTGTTACAGGGAGGGACAAAGGGCTCTGACAATTCCTGCCTTTCCTCAGCTGCCCTTCTTGCAAGCCCTTCCCCCACCCCGTGGGTCTCTTGATGAGTCCAACAAAATGGGCACAGAGCCTGATCTCACAGATGGGGAAGCTGAGGCCAGCGGCAGCTTCCCCCAGCACAGAAGAGAGCTCCTGGCATTCCAGCAGGGGGTGGCTGGAAGAAAACCAGGGACCTGGTCTAACCACCTCACTCTTCAGATGGGGCATAGCTGGAGATAGGAATTGGCGGAGCATGATTTCTGCACTGTGCAGGAGTGCCTGGGAGTCAGGACTCCTGAGGGGTGGCCCTGGCCCCAGTTTGCTCTGTGGCCCCAGGCAAGCCACTCACCCTCTCTGGGCCATCCATCAAACAAGAGATAAGATGCTCTCCAGGGGCTACCCCTTCCCCATCCTACCATGAGAAAATCTAGGGAGGGCACAGGCCTCCTTCCCTGAGAACAGGATGAAGAAGAGACTGCCTAAACCCCTGCCCATCTTTGACCCCAAAGGGGCCCGTGAGGCAGCAGGGGCAGCACCTGGCCCAGCCACCACCCTCTGGGCAGGGTGCTGTGTGGGAAGAGAGCAATGTGGTGAGGTGGTGAGACTGCGTGCCCCGGGTCACACTGACCTGTCCAGCTGCAGCCTGTCACTCACCAGAGGCCCAACCTTAGGCAAGTGACTCAGCCTCTTGGTCTGTGAAATGGCCCCCATGAGGCCTCCTCCTCAGCCCGGGGGCTCCTCAGCAGAAGGGTTCCAGGAAGGCGGGAGCTGGGGCTGTTCTTGCCACTACCAGGAGGTCCTATCTATTCTCTAGCCTCCCTCTCCCTGACCCCCCGCCACTGCCCATTCCCAGGAAGGCACCTATTTGCTTTACCACCCTGACCCCAAGTCACTGTTGAGCTTGTGAGCGACAGAGCCAGAAGCATGGAAAAATCTCATGATGCTCCAAAGTCCAGGGAGAGCTCAAAGAAGGCCAGTGAAAAAGGCCCAGAGCTGTGGCCGGCCAGAGCAGGCGTGGACCAACCACAGAGCCGCCGTGACAGGAGCCCGGGCAATGTCCTGAGACTAGCTTCATCCCTGGAGGGCAGCAGTGCACTAGACACGTGTCCAGGCCCCCATCACCAGCTGGGGCCCCAGTGACGCAGAGCCTGCTCTTCCTGAACCCGCTCGACAGGAAGAAAACTGGAGGCCCAAAAGCCCCAGCCACACTGTGAGCTGGAGGTAACCTGGAGGGAGGGAGGATGACAGCACCAAGCTCAGCCCATCCTCTGAGGCTTCACGGGACCAAATGAAGGCAAACTTCTCAACTTCCCAAACCACAGGACTGTCTTTCCTGGGGCCCTGACTGAGACAAAGGGATGACAAATGGAGACGAAAGGATGCTGCTGCTCGGGGTTTGGGACAAATGAAATAACACGTTTATAAAAGTGCCTGGTAAACATCGGTAGCTCCATGACTATTTGCAGTGTCCGAATCCCCCACGCTGCTTTCATGTCCCCGTTTCCTGCTCCTTCCCTTCTCCCATTAAGCTTCCCAGGCCTCCAGCTGAAGGTGCGGTGTTGCTGGGGGCAAACGTCATGGGAATCACAATGACCACAGTAACCACTTATAAGCAAACATACTATAAGCCAGGCCATGTGCTAATAAGTGTTTTCTCTCCATCATACAGAGGAGGCAAGTGAGGCACAGAGCACTTGGATTCCCCCACCTAGGAAGGGGTAGAGTCAGGATTTGAAGGAATCCGGTTTAGATGCCCTTAACCATGCTTTCTAGGGTGATAATTAACTCTGACTTGCAGAGCAAAACCGTGTGCCAGGTGCATCACCTTCTGAACTCTTCATGCTGGGCACTGTGGTCCCTGCCACAGACAGGACAAAACTTCAGCCCAGAAACGCTCAGTGTCCTCTACTCAGTGTGCGTGGATGCACGTGAGGTCTGGGTGGTGGCTGGCCCGGGCAGCTGACAGGGAAGGGGCTGGGTCCTGCATGCTCTGGGATTCCCTTCCTGTTTGCTGCTGCCACCCCAGATACATTGCTCCCAGGGAGCTGTCAGCACCCTACCAATGGCAGGACCAGGCTGGCTGCTCCCTGTGAGCCAGGCAGCCCTCACCAACCACGCACCCCAGTGCTTCCTTTCCATCTCCAGGCGGTCACACACTGCCTCCCCGGGGCTTGCCTGCAGTAAGGATGGACGGGGGCTCCGAGGGGCACCCTGGTTGGAGGGAGGGGTGAGGAGTCCTCAGCAGGGGTTTGGGGTATGGGTAGACATAGATGGGAGGCCTGGACATCCCCAAGCAAATTACCCATTTCCCCAAATGCCCATTGACCATTCTCCCCTTCCTGGCTTCTGACAATTGGCTCCTGGAAACAAGGTCAAGACCACCCCCTGAGGACAGCCGTTTTAGGGAATCTCAGCATCTGGGGACACCTAAAGAGAAGGTCTCAAAGCAAGCACCAAAGGAGAAGGAGTTTCCAGCTGCAGTTGAAACTCACCTGTCCTGGAGACTCGTGGCAAACACCACCCCCCACAGTGCTGTTGCACACCCCACAGCAGCCATACAGACCACGCCCTGGCCTCCTTTTTCCTGTGAAGGCTGCCTCAGCAATTCTGTTTTCATCAGATCCAACAGGATTCACGTGGCCCAGAGGCCGTCCACACCCCACAGGTCCTTCCTAACTGCGCTGCCACCTGGGCACTCGCCTCATTGCCAGGCAGCTAGGATTCCACCTGCCCACCATATCCCATTCTGGAAAGACCTCCAGTTAAGCACACACTTGCCTGTCTTCTTGCAGCTTCTACCTGTCAGCCACAGAGCAGGGGCGTGCGGGGCACAGGGGTGGCTCTAGCCAGAACGCCTGGGGTCTGCATCTCAGCCAGGGGCATTGAACTGAGGCCTCTTCCTCAGCCTGGGGGCTCCTCAGCAGAAGGGTTCCAGGAAGGAAGGCTTCAGCTCCTCTGTCTATAAGGTGGGGAGTTTGACAGTCACCCCGGAGGGTTGTTGTGGAGTTCAAATGAGATGATACAGGGAAAGCTTTCAGCCCAGCACCCAGCACCACAGTAAAAGGCTATTTGTTGTTATTTCTGTTGCTATTTGTTCATTTGCATCTGCAATGTCTTAAAAATAGCTGAATCCTGCAATCATGTACCCTCACCTCTGTGCCAACTTAGCTTCTTTAGGCTGAACATACACAGCCCCTTCCTTCAAATACCCACTCTGTGTCCAGGTCTCAGACTCTCACCTCTCTGGCCAGCCTTCACTCAATCCCCAAAAGGGAAATCTGATGGAGAAGAAGCAGGCCTCTTTTGATTTTTAGGGCAAATCTACAGGAGCGAGAGAAGCTTGACCACAGCAAAGAGTAGAATGAGAACCAATTGTTACCCAACGTGGAGAGGCAGAGCTCAGCTCAGAATAATAAACCTTTGTCCTTCCTTAGGATTAGAGCTGTCCAAAGGTAAAAAGGGCTGCCTTTGGAGGGAATGAGCTCCCCATCTCTGGAGTCAATCAAGGTAGATGATCATCCACCAGGGGTGTTATAGAAAGGGCTTTCCCACCAAGTGGGAAGTTGAACTAGATGACGTCAAAGATGTAAGCTCATCACCAAGAAGAAACAAGTTCACTCCTTCCCTCCTAAACACAGGTTCGTTGTTGCATTCCTAGCCACGCCCACCTCTGTGCCAGCTACTCTCCTGAGTGCACAGTTCACACTAAGAAAAGAATCGACTTTTGGAAGCATTTAGTGAAAACAGGGCTACTTTGAAGTTGTTCTTGACCTTCACTTTTATATCTGTAAAATGGGCGGGTCAACAACAGTGCCTGCTTCACAGGATCAGCAGACACCAGAGTGGCCTGCCACACTGCGGGCCTCAGTGACAGTTGGTTTGTCGTTACTGTTAGTATCATTAACTTGAGGACTATCACCGTAATCCTGGGAATGTTTCTCTTTCTCTCTCTTATTTATGTATTTATTTGTTTATTTATTTATTTATTTATTCTGAAGATACAACTCGGTATGTACTAAATCAAGTCCTAAGAATCCCACCTACCTAAAGCCTTCCTTCATCCAGAGCAGCCGGGACCAGCTTGGTCTGGAAACCAACAACACACCAGTTCTTGGCCCACATCCAAAGCCAGCCAGCCACCAGAGATGGGAGGTCTGCTGAATGTACGTTATCTGCGACCATCATTTCTCAGAAATGGTATCCAAGGGTCAAACAAAGCCATTTTTCTCTGAAGCAGCTTAATCGCGTTGTAGAAGAAAGGGTGGTTCCAACCCTGAACCCACCTCGGCTTTTCAAATGCAGAGAAAATGGAAACCATAAGCCCCTCAGAAAATCTGATGTCAGCCGGCTTCTTGCCTCTCCGTTTCAAGTTACTGGGTATTCATCTGCTGCCCAAATGGGCCGGAAAGAGGGTTACCATGAAGACGGCTTAGGTCAAATCAGTGCCTGTGCTGTGCCCTGGGATAATGGTCTCTAGACTGACACTCAGACCCTCGGTGAGGCTTGGGATCCCTAAGGGAAGAGCACGTCTGGGACATTTCATTTATGGAAGAGCCTGGGCTCCAGAGTCAGGCCATCTGGCTCCTGGTCCCAGCCCTGCCACTCACCAGCTGTGTGACCTCGGCAGGTGACTGAAGCTCTCTGAAACCCCATTTCCTCCTCTGTTAGTCAGCACTATTGAGTCCTATCTTTGAAGAGTTGGAGATTCAGTGAGGCCGTACTCACTAAAACCTGGGACAGAGATGACCCATGGAGCTGTCACTTCCCTCCTCAGAGCTTGCTGAATGGCTGAGCCTGGGCAGTGCTGTGCCTTCTCCATGCTGGCCCATCTTCCCTCTATCAGGAAAGGTGGGTAGTAGACAGGTACCAAAAGGACCAGAAGACAGGAGGGGTGCTGGGCTGAAGGCTGGGGCCTAGGGAGTAGGCCTGGCTGAGGGGTGGGGGCTGGCTTTTGGGGGAGAAGTAGAAAGGGGCTTCTCTGCTATACATTTGATGCAGAGCTGTCAAGCACCTTCTGGAGGCCTCAGGGGAGAGACTGAGCTCTTGCTTGAGGAAAGAAGGGCAAGCTCCCCAGGAGAGGCCCAAGGAGTGGGTGAGTTAGTAGCTGAATGCCTGCAGCAGTGAGCATGCGCAAGGCTGCTTGGGAGGCCCACAAGGGCTTGAGGAACCTTGGTGAGGACCGACCAGGACCACCTGTGCTCGGCTCAGGGGATGTGTTGTGAACGCAGGAGGACCCCTTGCCCCCAGGAACGTGGGACTCAGATACAAATTCAGTAGTCCTCAAACTGGTTAAATCATCATTAGAGAACTGCTAGAAATACACCAGACCAAGAATTTCACTTCTGAAAGGTGAAAAGAAGAAGGTGCACTGGCTTGGGACCACAGAACCCAGGAAACAAGATGGTGGTGAGTTGCCTGGTTTCCTTTTGCCTCGTGAATTCCAGACTTGGCGCTAAATAAGCCAGTAATGCAGAAACACCAATGAACACAGATGGAAAATAGAAAAAAGCCCTGATATGGTTTGGATTTGTGTCCCTGCTAAATCTCGTGTTGAAAAGTAATCCCCAACGTTGGAGGAGGGGCCCGATGGAGAAAGGTGATTGGGTCATGGGGGCAGAATGTATCTTACAATGGTGTAGTGCCATCCCCTTGGTGCCACCTTCATGATAGTGAGTGAGTTCTCTCGAGATCTGGTTGCTTAAAAGTGTGTGTCACCTCCCGTCACTTGCTCTAACTTGTTCCCACTCCCACCATGCGAGGTGGGCTCCCTGTTTGCCTCCCGCCATCATTGGAAGCTTCCTGAGGCTGCCTCAGGAGGGAGCAGATGTCAGTGTCATGCTTCCTACACAGCCTTCGGAACTGCGAGCCGATTAAACTCTTCTCTTTTTTTTTGAGACGGAGTTTCACTCGTTACCCAGGCTGGAGTGCAATGGCGCGATCTCGGCTCACCGCAACCTCCGCCTCCTGGGTTCAAGCAATTCTCCTGCCTCAGCCTCCTGTGGAGCTGGGATTACAGGC
This sequence comes from Callithrix jacchus, assembly GCF_049354715.1. NCBI lineage: Eukaryota > Metazoa > Chordata > Mammalia > Primates > Cebidae > Callithrix > Callithrix jacchus. The sequence continues at coordinate 105,034,045 of NC_133507.1, read as the reverse complement.
ACGCGCCACCATGCCCAGCTAATCTTTGTATTTTTAGTAGAGACGGGGTTTCACCATGTTGACTAGGATGGTCTTGATCTCTTGACCTCGTGATCCACCCGCCTCGGCGTCCCAAAGTGCTGGGATTACTGGCGTGAGCCACCGTGCCCGACCCTAAACTCTTCTTTATAAATTATCCAGCTGCGGATATTCCTTTAGAGCAACGCAAGAGCGGCCTAACACAAGCCGCAACAAGAGCCTGCTCTTTCCAGACAAAGGGAAAGCGAAGGAGAAGCCTAACAAGACAGAAAACTTTTAGTCAATAACCACTCCACTCTGGTAAAACAACAACGAAAAAATGTGGCCCCACCCCCAAACCCATCATCAACAGCTGAGTGGGAGCCTGGATTTCCACCCAAGCTATAGGGAGGAGCCTCAGAACCCCACTGGGTGGTGTCAGAGAAGGCCCGGCAGGGAGCCAGCACTTTTACTCCACCTTGAGACGTTCTCATGCATTATTTATTGATGTCTAGTTTGATTCCATTGACATTGGAGGAGACATTTTGTAGAATTTGAATTATTTTAAATTTGTTAAGTTTTGTTTTATGGTCCAGGGTATAATCTATCTTAATATATATTCCTTGAGCATTAAAAAGTAATATGTATGGCTGGGCACTGTGGCTCACACTTGTAATCCCAGCACCTTGGGAGGCTGAGATGGGCAGATCACCTGAGGTTAGGAGTTCAAGATCAGCTTGGCCAACATGGTGAAATCCCATCTATACTAAAAATGCAAAAAAAATTGCCACACATGATGGCAGGCGCTTATAATCCCAGCTACTTGGGAGGCTGAGGCAGGAGAATCGCTCAAACCCAGGGGACAGATGTTACAGTGAGCTGAGATCACGACACTTTAGGCTGGGCAAAAGAGCGAAACTCCGTCTCAAATATATATATGTATGTATTCTACTGCCTTTAGGTGGTACATTTTATAAATGTCAACTGGATCCTATTGGTTGATGGTGTTAGTGAGTTATTCTTGCTGATTTTCTGTTTAGTTGTTCTATCAATTGTTTGGTGAGGGAGTGTTAAAATCTCCAACTATAATTGTAGATTTGTCTTTCTTCTTCCAGTTGTTTTTGTTTCACCTATTTTGTAGCTGTGTTGTTATGCACGTTTAAGATTGCTATGAGTTCTTGGTGGATTGACCTTTTTGTCATTATGTAATGTCCCTCTCTGTGTCTGGAAATACTCTTTGCTCTGAAATACTTTATCTGATACTTATGGAGCCACTCCAACTTTCCTATGATAAATGCTTTCATGATTTATCCTTTTGCATTCTTTTACTATTAACTTATCTGTATCATTATTATTAGGGAATTTCTTGCATATAACACATAGCTGAGTTGTATTTTATAATCCACTCTGCCAATCTCTGGTTTTTAATGGCTGTATTTAGGTCTTTTATATTTAATGGAATTATTAATATTTTGGACTTAATTCTACCATTTTATTTTTGTTCTCTGTTAATACTCTGAGTTTCTCTTACTCAGGTGTCTGTTTTCTATTTCCATCATTCCTGCAGGTCACTGGAACATTTTTTAGAATTCCATTTTGATTTATTTGAGTGTTTTTGAGTATATCTTTTTGTATAGCAATTTTAATAGTTTCTGTAGGTATTACATTTTATATACATAACTTATCACCATCTATTTGTATTATCATTTTTCAGTTTGAGTGAAGTATAGAGACCTTACTTTCCTTTACATACTATTTGCGATTGTCTTAAATTTTTCCTCTAAATACATTTAGAGCCATACCAGATAATGTTACAGTTTTGCTTCCATCATCAAGCGTAATTTAGAAAACACAAGAGGAGAAGGAAAGTTCATTATATTTACTCATGTTTTTGCTTACTATGTTCTTCCTTCCTGATGTTTCAAGATTCCTTATTTTATAAGTTCTTTTCTATTTAGAGAAATTCCATTAGCCATTCTTTTAGGGTAGATGTACTGATGACAAATTCTCTTAGTTTTTCTTCATCCAGAAATGTCTTAATTTATTTACCCTTTATTTTTGAAGGATATTTTTGCTGGGTATAGAATTATGGGTTGACAGTTATTTTCTTGCAGTAGTTGAAATATATTGTGCCACTTCTAGCTTCTGTGGTTTCTGATGATAATTCTACTGCCATTCAAATTGTTTCTCCTCTATAGTTAAGGTGTCATTTTTTCCTGACTGCTTTCAAGACCTTTTTTTTGTTTTTAGTTTTCAGAAATTTAATTATAATTGGCATTGATCTATTTTTTTCTTCTCCTTTTTTTTTGATTTGAGATTGTCTTAGCTCAGGATGCTATAACAAAACACCACATATGGATGGCTTAAACAATAATTTGTTTCTCACAGTTCTAGAAGCTGAGGAGAATTCCAAGACCAAGGCACCAGCAGAGTCAGTGTCTACTGAGGGCCTGCTTCCTGGTTCACAGAAAACAGTCTTCTTACTATGTCTTCACGTTACTCAGAGAGAGAAAGCAAGCTCTTGTGGAACACTTTTAAGGACACTAATCCCATTCACAGTGATGCCACCCTCATGACCTCATCTAATCTTAATTAGCTCCCCAAAGCCCTACCACCTAATACCATCACATTAGGAGGCAGGGTTTCAACACATGAAGTTTGGGGAACACACATTCTGTCTATAAGGATTTTGTAATCTTCTTGATTCTGTAGACTTGTCTCTTGCTAAACCTGAGCAGTTTTTAGCCATTATTTCTTTGAGTAATTATTTCAGCCCCATCCACTTGCTTTTCTTTTTCTGGAATTCCAATGACAAAAATGTTAAAACTTTCATATAGTCCCACAGATCCTCAAGGTTCTGTGCTTTTTGTTCCTTTAGTCCATTTTGTCTTCATTATTCAGATAGTTTCTACCATTAAGTTCACTGATTCTTTCCTCTGACACTTCCATTTTACTGTTGAACTCATCCACTAAGTTTTTTATTTCAGTTACTCACTTTTCATTTTGAAAATTTTCCATTTGGTTCTTTTCCATACCTTTATTTCTTTGCTGAGGCTTGCCATTTTTAAATTTGTTTCAACTCTGTTTGTAATTACTTGTTGGAGCATTTTTACCGTGGCTGCTTTAAAATCTTTGTCAGATTATTCTAACATCTCTGTCATCTTGGTGTTAGCATCTATTGAATGTCTTTTTTCATTCATCTGAGATCTTCCTGGTTCTCAGTATAATGAGAAACTTTTTATTGAAACCTGAACATTTTTTAAACCATTCACTTTAGTTGGCTTTCTCTGATACCACTCTATCAGTGGCAGTGGGGGGAAATACCTTGTTACCACCAGGTGGAGATAAAAGTCCAGGTTCCTCACTAGACCTGCAGTGGTGGGGTGGAAGTTCTGCCTCTGCTACGGGGGTGATGGTGGCATCATTGTGGGGAGAATGTGAAAGTCATGATTTTCCACTAGGCATCCTCTGGCATCACCCCAGTGTGGAGAAGGGGAAGAAAGTGAGGCATCTCTTTATGGATGAGTGGGGATCAAAGTCCCAGCCCTCACTAGACCTCTAACATCACTCAGAGAGAATGTTGGGCTGCCCTATTACAGCCTTGCAAGAGTGTTAGTGTAAAGGCCCCTTGGCCTTTGCTATGGGTTGGGGATGAAACTACATTTTTCTCCTGTGATGTTCAGCTGGAGTAGGGGGTTACTGTTGAAAATCTTTCCATCTGAAACCAGATATTTCATGTTCTCACTTATAAGTGAGAGCTAAATGATGAGAACACATAGACATATAGAGGGGAACAACACACACTGGGTGTGTGTGTTTGGAAGGTGGAGGGTGGGAGAAGGGAGAATATGAGGAAAAATAACTAATGGACACTAGACTTAATGCCTGAGTGATGAAATAATATGTATAACAAATCCCCATGACACACATTTACCTCTGTAATAAACTTACACATTCTGCACATATACCCCTGAACTTAAAATAAAAGTAAAATAAATAAGAAAAATAAAAAGCAGTCTGGGTGCAGTGGCTCATGCCTATAATCCCAGCAGTTTGGGAGGCCAAGGCAGGCAGATCACAAGGTCAGGAGTTCAAGACCAGCCTGGCCAACATAGTGAAATTCCATTTCTACTAAAAATACAAAAATTAACCAGGCATGGTGACACATGCCTGTAGTCTCAGCTACTTGGGAGGCTAAGGCAGGAGAATTGCTTGAACCCGGGAGATGGAGGTTGCAGTGAGCCAAGACTGTGCTGTAGCACTCCAGCCTGGGTGACAGAGCAAGACTCCATCTCCAAAAAACAAAAAAGAAAAATAGAAAACAAAAGTTTGTCTTATTAGTCTGCCCTTTTCTTGGTTCTTTGGCTAGAGGCGCTTTTTTTTTCTTTTGTCTGTTCCAGTTGGGGTTTCTGGGTTGGAAGTCTCTTTATCTCCAAGTCTGAGATACATGAAGCAAAAAGAAAACGATGGGACTTACCGCCATGCCATTCAGAGGTCCCTGGCCAGCCTGCCACCTTCTCTCCATGTTCCAGAGTCCTCCTAATGTTTGTTTTACATATAACATCCAGGGATTTTTTTTGTTCTTAGCAGGAGGAACTGGGCAAGTACCTCTGCCCCATTTTCCTGGATCTGAAGCCCCTCCTGTCTCCTGTGTTCTTTCCAAACGCGCTCTTTTTGTTTCAGCATTATATTTCTTCTACCTCAACCCTGAAGTCAACTACTTCTCCAAGGAGCCCTGGTTCCTTTTATTGGAGAATTATATTTAGAAACCAAGGACTGTGTGCTACCTGCATTCATTGCTATCACAGGGCCACTGCTTCCAGGCTCTCAGAGTGGAGGGACAGAGTTAGAAAACCCATGTTTATATACTAACCCACATATACACACGTATTTACATTTGTTTCTCTATGTGTGTGTGTTTACATTTATTTCTGTCTCTCTCTGTGTGTGTGTGTGTGTGTGTGTGTGTGTGTAGTGTACACAGTTCATCCTTTAATCCAACATCACAGGGTTCATTATAGCATTTTCCTTCTGATTATTTGTAGGTTTTTTCTCTGAAATGAGACACCTGGCGTTCAGTATCTACAACAGGTTTACCTACTTGTCCAACCTTAGCGTACATGTACAGTAGTTTAAGAATGTTAATTTGGACGCCTGTGAGAACCAAATTTACCAACGAGAAGCCAATGTTTGTGAATAGTCCTTTTTTCCTTAGCCTTACAGTAGCCAAACAAAACACCACTTTCCAAAGTTACTGAGGTCGCCTCCCCAGTCCTCACCTCCTTCAGTGTCACTTGCTTGTGATAAAGTGTGACTCACTGGTCACATCTGCATTCCATTTTGGCTCCCCCCACCCTCACACTGTAGTTGACTTTTACAAATTTGCACAGTGTAAAATTCACTCTTAGTGGCATGTAGTTCTGTAGGTTTCAGCATGTACTTAGACTCATGCATCCAACCCCCACGGCATCCAACAGTGCAGCTCCCTCACCCCCAAACTTCCCCGCCAGGCGCCTTTGTAGTCAGCCCCTTCTCCCGACTCTGGCAACCGCTGATTTTCTTTTTATTCCCCTGGCTTTGTCTTTTGCAGGATATCATACAAATGGACTCATACAATATGTTGTCTTTTTTTTTCTGGCTTCATTCACTTCACATAATGCATTTAAAGATTCATCCTCATTTTGTGAATCAGCAGTTCCTACCTCCCCATTGCTGAGTAGCATGCCATCCTATGGATGTGCCAGGGTTTGCTTCTCTGTCCCCTTTTGAAGGGCCTCTGGGTGGTTTTCAGTTTTGTTCATTATAAATACAGCTGCAGTAAATACTCTCATGCAGGTTTTTGTGTGGACATAAGTTGAGCAAATATCTAGAAGTGAAGTGGCTGGATCATACGATGTGTTTTGTTTAGCTTTTTATTTTTGAGACAGTCTTGCTCTGTCACCCACGCTGGAATACAGTGGCATGATCTCGGCTCACTGCAACCTCTGCCTCCTGGGTTCAAGCAATTCTCGTGCCTCAGCCTCTCCAGTAGCTGGGATTACAGGCGCGCACACCCGGCAAATATTTTTTGTATTTTTTAGTAGAGATGGGGTTTCACAATGTTGGCCAGGCTGATCTTGAATTTCTGACCTAATGATCCACCTGCCTTGGCCTCCCAAAGTACTGGGATTACAGGCGTGAGCCACTGTGCCCAGCCTATTTAGCTTTTTACGAAACTTTCAAGCTATCTTCCAAAGTGGCTATACCTTTTTGCAGTTCTCCTGGTAATGTGTGAGAGAGCCAATCATTCCATATTCTTGTCGGCCCTCGGTATGGTCAGGCTTGCTTGTATGTTTCAGGTGTCCTCATAGGGGTGCAGTGGTGTCTCGTGTGCTTGTCGTCTGCACATCTGACAACTAATTATGTTGACCATCTTGTTATGTGCTTATTTGCCAGCTGCTTGCCTTCTTTTGCCCATGTGTCTGTTGTTGTTTGTTTGTTTGTTTTTGAGAAAGGGCCTCTGTCTGTCACCCAAGCTGGAGTGCAGTGGCATGATCTCCAACTCTGGGCTCAAGCAATCCTCTTGTCTTAGCCTCCTGAGTAACCCAGACTACAGGTACACCACGACACCTGGCTCATTTTTGTATTTTGGTGGAGACGTGGTTTCGCCATGTTGCCCAGGCCAGTCTCAAACCAGAAAGACTAGATTGGCCCCGGCTGTCTCCTCTGACAACCATCCTTGTGGGCAAAGTGCAGCAGTGGAGCTGACCTCGAGGGATGGGGTACAGGGAGGTTAGAAGCTTCTCTGCAGAAACCCTGCTTTTCCCACTGTCTTCTGACTGCCTTCTCCATGCTGGCCAAGTGGAATTCCTTATAGCAGATCCTGTTGGCTATTTTCAGGTCTCCTATTATTACTTGGAGGGATTGAGGAATTTCCTCTTGAACAGGGCCCCAGGGTGACTCATCATCTGCAGTGAGGCCTGGGCTTTGAAGATCCCATGCCTTATCAGAGTCACATTCAGGCCACCCTCTGTACTGTGGGTCCAGACAGGCTCTAAGATTGACTGATACCCTGGTGCAGTTGCTGTGGCCCCACGTCCTGGCTCACATAGTTATGGACAAGCCACTTATCTTTCCAGTAAGCAGTGGGACAGATCCTTGTGTTGAAAGAACATGGGCTGCCACATGATCTTCTGCATTTCCGCCCATGTGGTGATGTGAGATGGAAGCCTTGTCCTTAACAGGACATGGTTATGTGCATAGGGACATGGTGACCACCTGCTCAGTCATCTGTAAATGCGGGTCTGTGAATTGTCCCCATTCTGCACTTGCAACAATCCATGCAAGCATTCATTCATTGACTCATTAATTCCACAGCCCCCGCCTGGGGCCAGGCCTGTGGGGCAAGGGCAGAGCCCTCAGAGGAGGTAAGATCCAGGATCACTTACAGGAAGTTCAATGCCCAGTGCAGACCCTGCCCACCCAGCAGAACCAATCAAAGATCACTGTGACTGGCCTGAATGCTCATTTAGAGAAGGGGGCATTGGCTAGGGATGGGGGTGGAAGTGGAGGGCAAAGCGGTCTCCACAGGAGCACCCCACCGTCACCTTCCTCGGGTTGACTTGCTGCCTCCCCCTCAATCCTTACAGCCAAGTGAGGCCAGGGCCACCCAGCTCTCAGCTTCCCAGCCCCTCCCCCAGCAGGCAAATGCCCACAGGAAAACCCAGGGCTTCAGTCACTTGCTGCACAATGCTGATCGTGTCACCTTTGTCTACGGACCTTCTAGAAAAAAAAGAGCTGGACTGGGTACTCCCGAGTTTAGAGCTCCTTGCAAAACAAAGTCACAGTAAAGTGTGATGATCTGGCAGGAGGGGGAAGAGAGGCTGTCTTTTCAGAAACCCCTTTTCCCTCCCTCTGACAAATGCAAGAACAATGCTTAACCCTGGGGAGCTGGGAGTCTACCTGCAAACCTAGTCCTCCGCGGCCAGCTTGGGCTTTGATGTCATTCATTCAAACTACCCACCAAGCATCGTTTTGTGTTAGAAATACAGCAGTGAACAATATCCTCTCCTCTTTTCTTCAGTCCTGCAAGGCCTGGAGAGGAAGCCCCACATCGGAAGGGGCAAGAAGTTAACGAGAAAATTATAAAATCTACAGAGGGGTAAGAGCCCAGCTACACACATCTGTGGTCAAAAGCAGATCTAATTTAAGTAAAGTGCTGCCCTTACTCACTGCAATCAGCGCACAATTGCAGTGCTGTCCCTCTCAGGCTGGCTGTGACCTTGACATCTGTGCCTGCAGTGTCTGGGAGGTACCGGCCCCTTCGTATGTGGGGCGGGGAGGGGGAGAGGGCCTCAGCTTTGTGGCACTGCCAGCCGGCCCCCAGCCCTGGCGGGCACACCTGCATGCTGCAGCTCAGCTGCTGGTGGAGAACCCGCCCTGACCTGGCGCCTGTGGAGCTGGGCTGGATTCGGTGCCCTGAACCCCAGTGCTCAAATCCCCTTCTATGGCCTTGGGCAATGTATTTTCGCAGGATCGGACTAATGCTGTGAACGTTCATGCTGGTTCTAAACAGCGATAATACACTAGAATCTTCCCTTCTTCCCCTTCCTCCAGGCCCACGCTGGCCCTATCCAGCAGGCCTGCTTTCCATGAAATTCCAAGTCTCCCCACATTCTACTCTTTGCCTCTTTCTCCCTATTGTCTTCCAGGCCCCTTCTTCTGGAGGCCAGGAGCCTCACACCATTCAGGTCCCTGCTGCCAAGAGTCAAATGGGCCGCTCCCCTGAGGACCCCAGGTCTGGGCCCAACACAGGGCAAAGACCCTCTCTTATAGCCTGGAGTAATTTCCACACAGGCCACGGAGATTTCACACGTTCCAGAACCAGGCAGATTTTCAGAAATGGGAGCTACTGTTGGCCGGCGCATCATCTCATGGCTCTCCAACCCATGCAAGCTCAACAGCCTCCAGCCTCATTAGCGACACCCTGCTGGCACTGATGGCCAAGACAGAATGGCTCTGAGCAGCCACTGCATGCCTGAGACCTCAGACTGCCACCCACTGCCCTAGTAACTCAGGGGGTCCCCAGCCCTCAGCAGCACACCTGTCCTGTTCCTCCACTTGGCCTCCTCCTCAAGGCTCCTTGTCCACCCCTCTGCCAACCCCCTTCCATGAGTTTTGCAATGTCAACACCAGGGTGCTGTCCCTACGTGCTCCCGGAGCACCCTGTGTCCCTCCAGGCCCCCCACATTCTGGCTCTACCTGTCTCCACCTGCCTTCTAAATCAGAGTCCTCCCCACATCCATTCATGCCCCAAGTGTTGCAGAGGACTTACCAGGTGGTGAACTTCTGCAAATCCCTGTTGGGTCCCCCTGATAACTGAGTTGAATATTATCTTACAGATAACGAAATTGAAACTTTTTTTTTTTTTGCTGAGACTGGGTCTTGCTCAGCCTCAAACTCCTGGGCTCAAGCAATTTTTCTGCCTCACCCTCCCGAGTAGTTGAGATCACAGGCATGCACACCATGCCCAGCTAATTGTTTTTATTTTTTGTGGAGATGGGGTCTCACCTTCTTGCCCAGGCTGATCTCAAACTCCTGAGTTCAAGTAATCCTCCCACCTCAGCCTCCCAAAGTGCTGGGATCACAGGCATGAACTACTGTGCCTGGTTGGAAGCAATATTTTAAAACCTGGAATTTAAACAACAGGGCACTAGCTGTGGAATATACACCTACTCAAGAAGGAAGAATGGCAAGATATCATCCCGACCCCCTTGGTGGGCTGGATGGAGCAAATTCTGCAGGAACGAGGCACCTCAGAGGCCTCTCTGGCTGAGAACAGCATCCTGACCGGACAGCAAGCCCCAGAGAGTCTGGGGGAATCCAAACCCATCCCTGCACAGCTTTGCTATGAACCAGGTGGGAGGAAGGGAAGATGGGAAAGACGGCGGAAGGCCTTGGGGCCAGTGCGCATGAAATTTGAGGGCTAAGCATTTGTCTGGATGGCAGCATCAGCGGGGCCGGGGGCATTCTGCTGTCTGTCTCCCTGAATTCACAGCTGGAAAGTTGATCCAGACCATGCAGACTCACTCACCTCACTCCAAGCCCTCATTACAGGGTTCCACTTGCTACTGCCTTTCAGGTCTGGGCACCAATTCCAGAAACCTGGACCTGATATTCTCCAGAAGGGTCCTGCTCTGAACCACACAGGGCCAGGGGCTTTATCCAGATCACCAGACTCGTTTGGCAGATGAGGGAAATGTGGCTCAGAGATGCCCAAAAATTAGCCACAATCATAGAGCTGACAGTGGGCAGAGCAGCGATAGGAACAGGATCTGCCTGACCCAAAAACCCACGCCCTTCCCAGAGCATCCATGGCCTCACAGGGGCCCTGCCTTTCCCTGCCTGCTTCAACCTCCTTGGCCTCCCACATGGCATTCACCAACCAATCTGCCTGCTTGGCCAGGCCTCCCCTGTCTTTTCCACTCATCTCACACTTTAAGCCCACCTCCTTCAGGAAGCCCTCCCTGCTCCTCTCCTCATAACAGGTATTAGATATGGCTACTCCTACATACACACACACACACACACACACACCATCCAACCCAGATTATACACAATCCTACATAATTTTCCGAAAGTTTCTCTACTAAATCACTCCGCTGTACTCTACCAGGTACCTGTAGTAACAGTGGGCATACAGCAGGTAGTCGATAACTATTCTTTGGACTTGAACTAAAATTCAACCCCTTCCTTCTGCCACATTCTTGCATCAAGGACTTCAGCCTGAAACCAGGGCAGGCATGAAGAGAAGCCGACTTGGGGCTGCAGTCTAAGTGCCTTTACCTGACAGCTCCACATGAACAGACCAGTCAGGGCCCTTTGCTCCTGGTCAGGAGGCCCCAGGAGGGAAGGCTGCATTCCAGGGAGCTGAAGTCAGGGAGGCCCTCAGCAAACACTAACTATGATGATGACGTAAACATCATTTCTCAAGGCACTAACTGAGGCTCCAAGGATAAATGAAGGTTGGTGTGCAGAGGAGAATGGGTGGCTGGTGCTCTGTCTGAGCTGTGCTAGCCCAGTGATGAAGCCTTGGGCTGGCCCCTCGCCTTCCTGCCTTCACTTCCTCCCACTGGATTCCGCATCCTCCAGATCCCAGCCTGGATGTCCCACAGGTTTCCTAGGAACCTCCCTCGGGCCTGCTCCATCAGGGATGCAGTGGGTGGAACTACCAAGCACGGCTGCAGGGGGCCTGGTGAGGTGCCCCGAGCAGGTAAGCAGGTGTGAAACCCTGCGGCTGGGGCTGCAGCCTCGTGTTTGTGTTCACAACCAACTCAGGCAGTTTTTGGTTTCACATTTTCCTTCATTTTCCCTTGAGGAGCACCTCATACTGGGAATCCCAACCCCTTCACCAGGAGCTCTCATGCTCCCTGGCCCGCAGCACCAGGCTGGGAGTTCCTGCAAGTCAGAACCCAAGCTGATCCACTCCGAAGAGTTCAGCAAATGCTGGGCTGGTGCTCTAAATGACACATTTGAAGTTTGTCATTCATTTCTAAAGTAATATATATCCATTAAAGAAAATTTGGAAAATGCATAAAAGCAAAAATATAACATAATACAATAAGCATCACCTATAATTTTACCAGCTATAGATGTCTGTTTCTTACATTCTGGCTTTTCTTTCAGGCTTTTCTATGCCTCTATACTTTAAAAACAAACAAATAAATGAACACCAAAGCAGATTATATTAAGCACTGTTTGGATACCTGCTAAGCCAAGGCAGCTCTGTGTGATGCTATTCCCCTAAGCCTTTAAGTATTCCTCATGTTTTCTAGCAATTACCCAGAGTGAAATCATACCACATCCACTGAAGTAGCTAATCAATTCCCCCTTGCTGGGCATTGGAGTCGCTTCTAATTCTCATTACTTCACACAATACACCCCAGTCACAGTGGTAGCTCCATCTTCACGATCCTCCTCAGAGCCAGATTAAGAACTGGGAGGCCTCCAAGACTGGAAATATTTGCTGCAGTCCCGCCACAAGGTGCACATGAAACACAGGGGTTTTCCTGCTTTGCTTGAAGTATTACATTAATTTTCAAATGTATGTCTTGCTTTTGGGGGATAGCTCTGCTCTGCTGGCGCCTCCCACACAGACTGGATCTTCCTGATGTCACTGCATAGCTATGACTATTACCGCTGGGTAATTTTCAGGAGCAGGAATATCAGGATCAAGGGTTCTCCAAGTGTGGGGTTTTGTGGCCCGTTGCGTCTGTCCCGCTCACCACAGAATCCATCACCTGTCACACACCTGCCCTTAATAAACCTCTGTTGAATAATGGATTATGCCAAATGTCCCTCCCCCGCCCCCACTTGGCTGTACGATGGAAATGGTATGCAATTGGACAATAGATGAACCAGGGGTATAACGATCTTGGGGACAGATGTCTTGGGCCCTCAAGTGTGCCTGAACCCCAAGGATTTGGGGCAAGGGGAGACTGTCTCTGTTCCTGTGTGACTGGAGGGTGCCGCTCAGAAAGTCCCAAGTTGCAGAGCCGGAGAACCAACACCACACAGCCAAGGAAGTGCGGCTGACACAACCTGAGGCAGGGCCTGAAGCGACTTCCTCTCTCCTCTGGACTCACTTTCCATATTCATAAAATGTGCACAATGAAATATGCAGCTCCTCTTTCTGCTGCTGCCACTGCCCCTGGGTGTGACCCCAGCTGCCTCTTTGACAGCTCAGGGGCTCAGGCTCTGGCAGAAAACACAACTAGGGCCCTCTGCATGGTGGCCAGGCTGGTGTGACCTGCTGCTAACCTGCTCTTCCAGCCTCATCTTCTGCAGCGCCCTTCCCGAAGGTCAGTCGCAGGCTGGCCACCCAGCTGCTCCCATTCCCTGACAGGTCCGAGGCTGGCCACTCTTCTCTCCAAGGTGCCCCCACCCACCTGTCTATGGAAATCCCACCCATCCTTCCACATCACTCCTTGCCCCTCAGAGCCTTCCTGAAGGCATTCCTTTCCAGGAACCTGGTTTGCATTATATGCCATGGCCTCTGTGACAGCATCCCAGGTGAGTGTGCAGGTGTGTCACCTCTGTGAGAGCAGTTGCCATGGCTGGGTTCCCCAGCAGGGACTGCTGAATGACCAAGAATGATGGGAGAGGGGCGGTGTGCTGGGGTTTGTTTCAGTCTGTTGATTCCCCAAACTGAGCCCAGTGACATTACAAAGCCAGAAACACAGAAATGCACACAGAACTGAAGATTCGAGGGTAGAGGATGCTTAGCCACCAAGACCTTACACATGGTAGAAACGTGCAGAATCCTGAGGTGTGGGCAAAGCCTTTGCCAGGCCCCTCCCAGAACTGTACCCTGCACTGGGACAAGCCCATCACTTCCCTCTGCTCACTCTATTTCCCTCTTAAAACAGGCTCTTCTTTCAGGTGAGCTTGGCCTGCTCGTTTCTGCAGCAGTATCTGCCCACAGGGCCACCCCCCTTAAGACTGACTGCCCCAGCCACCCTGCCCCACCCAGTGCCAGCCCACCAAGCACCTGGCACAGCAATTGAACTCAGGAAGGAACCCTTTTAAGGCAGCTCCATACCTTTCTTCTAAGAAGCTATCCCTGACTGCTTTGGCCCCTAGAGATCTCTTGCTCCCCCAGCCCCTCAGAGCAGCTAGTCTTTGTACCACATTTGTGTGATGTTGATCAATCAATGTACCATATTACAAGATTGGGGTTTATTCCCCCATTTTTCCAAGGAATGCACGTTTGATGGTAAAAGCAGGGCTGGACAGAAGCGGACAATATACTGGGATGACCAGCGGGCAGCTCCAGACCAAAATAGCTGAGCCTCCAGACACAGTACTGCACTCTGTTGCTGGCAGGCCCAGCAAGGCTGTGGCCTGGGATGAGGTGGTCCCCCACAGCGGAGGCCTCCCTGGAAATTGACAGCTAGAGCTATATGCTGGCCTTACTCCCTGCAGCCAAGCAAGGCCTTCCCTGGCAGGGGGCATGGGGGCAGCTCTTGGTGGCACATATCAGGTCCACCACAGGCAGGAAAGGAAGATTTTTAAAACAACCTAGGGCCGGGTGCAGTGGCTCATGCCTATAATCCCAGCGGGCACCTAGGCAAGGCAGCTCAGCTCTGGCTAAAATGCAGATCTGACCATCTGACCTGCCCTGCTCAAGAGCTGACCAGAGTCCCCCACCCCTGTGCCCCTGTCCTGTCCATCCTTCAAGCTCAGGTCAGTTGTCACTCCTTGTGCCTGACACCTCTTGTTGAACACCATCTTCTCTCCTGGTGGTTACCCATTTGCTCTTGGTTTAGAGATGGCGGTGCCCACACTCCATCCCCACAAGAGACAGTGAGGTCCTCAAAGGAGAGACTGCCCAAGGCCCATCTGGTGCACCCTGACCCACGAGAAAGGATTTATGTACGTAGGTGGAGTGATTGTCACATAATTAATAACTGAGTCTATGAGTGAGTATGCCCAGAAATCAGTGAGTCAATCAATTAGTAATGAAAAGCTCTCTAAATGTGCAGCTTACATCGTGAATGAATGATGGGTTGGTTGAATAGGACACTGTTTAGATTCAGGGTTCTGAAACGGTATATGTTGTCTTTGGCAACAGCAAAATATTTTATTACTTAGACGATCAGGGATAATATTCAAAATATTTAACAAACAGTACATCATGGGCACTAACCACTCAGGATGAATGCCCCCATAGTCTGGGTCAGGCGGGGGTTGGTCTCCTATTAGGTCCCTTCAGTGCCAGATCCTGGGAGGCTGGGGGTGCGTCCCAGGATAGACAAGGCCAAGGGCAAAGGCAGCACTTGGGAAGCTCGCTCACAGCCCGTTATCAGCCTTGCGAGAGCGTCTCAGTGCGGCGAACCAAGGTCTGGTGGCGGATGCAGGCCTGCACGTGGGGTTTTCTGACCACATTCACAGCCGGCCCTAGGCTGAGCTTGACTGGCAGGAAGAGCTCATTCCATCCTCAGAGAGCACTATGAGGCTGGGACTACCGTTGTCCCACGTCACAGTGAGGCACAGGAGGTCACACAGCGAGTAAGTGGCAGAACCACGACCCGGCCCAGCCCTTCCCAGCGACTGCTGGGAAGCTTCTCCACGCAGCTTTTCTGCGCAGAGTGCGGCCATAGAAGCCCCGGCCTGAGGTTCACCTGCGCTCACTACCTGCGCAGGTGCTGGGCATGGCCGGCAGCGGGCGGGTCTTTCCGGGCCCGGGATTGGTGGAGGCTCCGGGGGACGAGGCGTGGCTGGAGAGTCCGCCCTCCCCAATCTCCTGCTCTCCCAAGCCTGCTGGTTCGCCCGCAAGCCGGTAAGGGAGAGAAGGTGGCAGTCAAGCATTCCCTCTGTCGCCGCGGCCGCGCGACGGACGGCGTGTTCTAGGCGCAGGGGCCTTTGGAAAGACTTGCGACTCTCCACTTGCCACAGACCAGCCGTGGGACTTCGGGCAAGATGTCACCTCTCGGAGCTAATTTTCCCCATCTACGAAATGGAATGACGACGACATGCAGGGCTTTTCAGGCCCGGTGCAGATTAAAGAAGCACCTATATGCAGGGACCCGGACATTTACTGTCACTCGTCTACATGGTTGGAAGCCCTGGGCAGTCAGGAAAGGCCGCAAGTGACAGGGGTCGGTGGACACTTGCGCCTCTTTGCCCCGGTGGGGGCGGGCAGCAGTGAGGAGCTTGGTTGGGTCCCGCGCCCCGGGCGCTGCGCTGCGCCCCAGCCTCCTGCCGCCTCCCCCAGCCCTCCGAGCTCCTCCGAAGGCAGAATCATTTCTCCTTCCTTTTCGCTTTTAATCACAAAATAATTTTGGTGCCCAGAAGCCTTCCTCTAGGAGGAACATTTGTGCGGGATGATATCAGCCTAATTAAGCCTTCAGCTTCGGGGCCTGATTTCTTTCCCCCCAGATCCCGGCGCTCCCTGCCAAGCAGCCCTGGCCGGCCAGGCGGTCGGCTACCTGCACAT
Organism: Callithrix jacchus; assembly: GCF_049354715.1. NCBI lineage: Eukaryota > Metazoa > Chordata > Mammalia > Primates > Cebidae > Callithrix > Callithrix jacchus. The sequence goes on along the minus strand of NC_133507.1, from coordinate 105,018,072 downwards.
GCCGGGTTCTGGAGCCTTCGGCGCCCGTGCGCCCCCCTGCCCCCGCGCCGTGATTGATATCTTGATTAGGCGCCAGGAGTTGGCGGACCAGGTGTTACCTCGGCGCGGGCTGGAGGCGGCGCGCTCTGCGAACCCGGCCCCGAAAGGCGCAGGCGTGTTCCGCCGCAGCAATGAGCCTTTGTTTGCCTTGGCAGCGCCGCGGCCTCCCTGGGGCCGGCCCCATAAAGGGTTTCTGTTCGGGCTGGAGGACTCATTGTCAAAAAATTGTCCCTCGAAAAATTAGCATGGTACAGTGGAGAAAGCGGAACGCCCGGCAAATGACAGCTGCTGGCCCCAGACAGGGGCCAGAAAGCGGAGTTTTGCGGGGTGCCCGCTCCCAGAGGCACCCCTCGCTCCAGGCCTGGAGAGGGACGGAGGGCTGGCAGAAGGGGCCGGCAGAGCAGGGGCAGGCAGGGGTCAGGTGAGGAGTGCAGCTGGAATTGGGGTTGATGGCTTACCTTCCCTAAAAGGTGAGACATCTCCCAGCGGCCAGGAGGCCAGGTCTTCGGTGTGGGGTGTTGGAGGGCTTCTGAGCCAGTGTCAGGCCGAGAGGGGCAGCTGGCCTGAAGAAGGGGGGTGAGGTGAGAGGGGGGAAGAAAGAGAGAGAGCGCGCCTAAAGGTTATGTGGTTAATTGAACATCAACAGCCACAGATACGATTATGCCCCTTTGTGTCTTTCTCCCAGTGTGTTGATGGAAAAGTAACTAGATTAAAAGCGCCGGGAGCTCGGGTTGGAGCGGCCGGGCAGTGGGGGAGAGCCCTTCTGAATGCCGACCCGGGGCTCCCGCAGTCCCAGCAAGGAGGGAAAACAGTCAATTAGAGAGGAGAGAAAAGATAGAGTGAGCTGTGACTTGGCATTTGCATAAAGGCTGGGGCCCCGAGGCTGCCACCCTTCGAGAGGGGGGCAAGGGTTCCCAGGAGAGAGGTTGGGGGTGTCATGGGGGTGAGGCACATGGTTACTGTTGAAAGTCTTCACCCAAAGCCCTGTGCACACACTGTACGAGAAGCAGAAGTAAGGGTGACTGGGTCTGTGTATGGCGAACGTTGACGTCTGCGCCTGCGTATTCTCATTTCCGTGAAGCTGGGGACATCCGCATTTCAAGTGGGTTGCACCTGTATAGCTTGTGTTGGCCTAACTCTCCATGTTGTGACCACGTGTGCAGATTTATGTAGGTGTGAAAGACAGAGAGGGGACTATTCCGTGGGGCCCCTCTGATGGGCCCTGCAGTATGACTGGGTCAGGGAGATGTGGACATACCAACTCCATCCCACCAGCACAGGCAGGCCAAGGCCTCAAGACTCCCTATGCCCTAAGGAGGCTGGACCTGGAACTAGCCCCCAGGCTCGCTGGGCATCTGAGCTGCCTGGAAAATCTTCCCAATCCTTCCAGTCCCCTGTTTCCATAAAGCCCCCTAAGCCTAGCCCCTGCCAAACAACCTCCTCCCTGAACAGGCAGATTTTAGGCTGAAAAGTTAGAGTCACACCAATCTGAGCTCCAGTGCCAGCTCCGGCTTCCTGACCTCACACACATGCCTGTGCTCTCAGAGTGACTGTCCCATCACAAAGAGACAATGCCATCCAAGTATAGGACTGTTTTAGGGTTTCAGTAAGATCCTGTACTGAAGTGGGAGGGAGTCTATACTATACCCCAGCTTGTCTGGGACTCCCAGGTTACGCCTGGGGCCCTGCATTACTATTCATATTCATAGTGCCCCTCACTCTCACACACGTCCCTCTTTGGATTACAAATTATGCTACTACCCCAAACATAAGTGGGGCTGCAATTTTCTTCTTCCCTCACCTTCTCCTTGCCTTCCCTCTCTGATTGTCTGATGCATGGCTCCACAGCATCCATCTGTGCCCTCCTGGAATGGAACTCCTGGAGCTCACTGATGTCCCTCACACCATGAGACTAGTTAATGCGCAACAGACATTCATAATGCGCAACAGACATTCAGTGGCTTGACCGCTGCCCAGGAACAGAGCTGCCTCAGGGACTCTGGGTGTGGCAGGCTGCCTCTACACGCTGAGTCCAGAGCAGGGCAGGACATAGGGAAGACAACCACTGAGAAACAACAGCGTAGAATCATGTTTCTGCATCCACTGTCCATCGGAATAGTTCTTTTTTTTTTTTTTTTTGAAGTGGAGTTTTGCTCGTTTCCTGGGCTGGAGTACAATGGCATGATCTTGGCTCACTGCATCCTCCCTCTCCCGGGTTCAAGTGATTCTCCTGCCTCAGCCTCCTGAGCAACTGGGATTACAGGCGCCTACCACCACGCCCCCGTTAGTTTTGTGTACTTTTAGTAGAGACAGGGTTTCTTCACATTGGCCAGGCTGGTCTCGAACTCCCGACCTCAGGCGATCTGCCCACCTCACCCTCCCAAAGTGCTGGGATTACAGGTGTGAGCTATCACTCCCCGCTGGAATCGTCTTTTGTGTGGATAAGGCCTTCTACCCCTATTGCAAAGTAACTCCCTACCTGTCCAGGCCTAAGACTTTTGTCTTTCCCTGACTACTGGGGATCCAGCCTCAGTCAACCTGTCACCATAAGGACAGCTATGATCCAGGTTGGTGACGGCCTCACTTAAGCACATCACTCACTTCACAACAGACCAGCAAACAGGCCCTCACTCATTTGGTGTAGCTCCTCCTGGTTAGGGACATTTACCACATAGACCAGGACCCTACATAAGTGACTCAAGAGGACAGCCTGGGTGCCTCGGAGCAGAGCTCCAAGCCTTTGTAGCCAGGATGCACTTCAAAGCTACCTCCCAGTGGGCTTCTCAAATATGGCTAATTCGGCATGCAAATTTATCTATACTCACTCCTGAGACACCCTGGCGTGAGAGTAAAGAGACATTTAAAGGTGAAAATCTACTAAGGCAAAGAGTATGATAGAGGAGCCATCAGCAAAATTTCAGAAGCTTGAATGCAGATGGGAGAGGGGTGATTTCTTTAGCTCTGTGGAGAAAGCTGAAACCGAGGTTTATAGAACAGGAAGTCCAAAAAACCGGCCAGAACCCCAAAAAGGCTCCTAAATTGGAGACATGTACAGAGATACAAAAATACTTTGCATATGAAGGATCAGGCAAAAGAGTAGCACTGGACAGCGGTTGCTTACAGACAGGGGAACACAATTTTGAAATTTTATATGCAGGCAAATTAATCAAGCATAAAGGTAGAGTAAAGTGTGGGTGGTAAAAGTTCTCAAAATCTCACTTCCCATATACTCTTTCTCAAGAAGCTACTGAAGGATGTGCGAGGCTTTGGAAAAGCTAGAAAGATGTAACAGAGGTTCAGAATCCTTAGTGAAGGAGAGGGCAAGACGGCTTCCTGGAGAAGGGGGCATTTGCAGTGGATCTCAAGGGATGGGTAGGGCGTCAATGAGGAGAGGTGGGGGATGGAGCAAGTAGAATTTCCAGGTAATGGGAACAGCATTGGCTGTGGTGTGGCGATAGGGGAGGAGGCTCAGGGCTAGCTTGCCTCCTGTTTGGTGGAAACAGGAAGAGATGCAGTTGGTTGAGGCCTGACCACAGCAGGCTTTGAATGGCAAGGAATCAGAACATAATTCCACAGGCCTGAAGAACCATGAAGAGGGGCCCTAGGGCTGGGAGATGAGAGAGGCTGGAGGGGCCCCTGGGAAGAGGGCCACGGCAGAGGGGACACAGGACTCCAGGCTGGGTCTGGGCACTGGTGTTAAAATAGCATGTCAGAAGGGTCCTCCTGAGAGGTGTGGGCAAGCCAGGGTGAAGACCATTGGGTTGGAGGGACTGAGGAGGGGCAGAAGAACAGCTGTCTGTTCAATTTCCCAGAAGAGGAAGGCTCTGAGCAGGGCCGAGGGACTGGATGGTCACCAGGACATAGAGCCACCCACTTTAAAACCTCTGGGTGGCCCCATCCTGGGCCTGAAGGACGCACTCCACACTGCTCCTGGACCACTGAGCCAAAGCTGAGCCAGACGCCCATGCCCAAGGCTCCCAACGATGTTTCGGTATCTTCCAGGCTGTCTTACCACCCAGTGCCCTGCCTTTCACCCTGTGAAATGAAGCCACTGTTTGAAAATGCAGTTGGGGGCACCACTCGACTCCCACTCCCCGCTGCCAGCCACACCACATTAAGAGGGCAGGGTATGGAGTGCCGGTGGGTAGCAACAGTATATAACCCAGGCATATTACCTCCACTTCTCCACCTGTAAAATGGGATTTATGGTAGCACCTGCTTGCTGGGGTGGTTGTGAGGATGAAATGAATCTGAAAAGGGGAAGAGTTTAGTTAGAATAGAGCCCGGAACCCAGGGAGCCATTATCATTATCCTTATTAATGTTACTGGTGAGTCTTAAAGAGCGAACAGAGACAAGGATGACTTTGGGGGCAGCTGAGCCAAAAAGTGGAGATCCAAGAGGGTTTGCGTGGCCTGGCCTGCCGTGCAGCTTTGCAGGGTCTCGCTCTCCTCTGTGGCCTGGCTAGATGGGATCTCATATCCTTAGGGCCTGTCCAGAGACGCAGCCCAGGAGCCATGTGGATGGGAAGGAAGTCACAGTCACTATTTCTAGGGGGTGTGGACAGCAGCAGGCTTGTTTGGGTTTGGGTTCTGACTCACCAGCGTTCCTACCCTGGCCAAGGGGCCCCTGCCTCACACTGGGGCCCCCTGCCTTCCTGCTGTCCTTCAGTACATGGTGGTGGACAGCACTTTTCGAGGGATCCACCCAATCAAGGTTCAGGGTGGAAGAGTTTACAACCCCGCACGCCCTCTCCACTGTGATCTCCCTTTCATTCTGTCCCACCCAGGCCCCACGCTCCTCGGCCTGGTTTCTAGGAGCTCCATGAGTGGGGAATTGAATGGTAGCTATTTTGTAGTATGGGGAAAATTTCAGGACCAGACAGGCTCTTCAGGGCTATACAGCAATCCATGAACATGGCAATCACCTCTTGCTGGCTCAGGCCCTGGGGTAACACAGATAAGAGCAGGGAAGGCTGAGTGGACACTGACCCTTCAGGTTTTAAGAGGAAGGCCAGCTGCCCAGCGTTGTCTAGGAGTGGCAGGGGCGGTGCCCCCACTCTAGATACCATCTCATCTGAGGGCTTAGTCGGTAATTTGGGTATGCTGCCACCAGGTGGCTCCCCTTTAAGGCCCTCCTCAACCACGGAGCAAACCTTGGATTCTATCCCTTACTCAGGCTGGCCCTCGAGGACCTGAATACCAGGCCTCCTCTGCCTGGGTATCCTCCAGCCCCCTCTCCTGCCCTTTCATCTCTCTCTTTGTAGCCCCACCCACCCCTCATCCTCGGGTCACAGGTTCCTAGTCCTAAATAAGCAGAAGCTCCACTCTGCCCCTCCCAGGTTCATCCCAGCCCTGCTCAGCTGAGCTTCCCTGAGAGTCTCAGCGCTTCCTCCACTCCCAGCCAGCACCTCAAACCAGCTCCCCTGCTGCCTCTCCCCAGCCCTGGGACTCTTCCTCTCCTCTCCTTGCCACTTTCATGGGGCTCCCTCTGCCAAGACCCAGTCCCTAAAATTCCCTGAGCAGTCAGGAGGAGGTTCAATAAAGGTTTGCTGAGTGAAAGATTGGGAAAGGGACAAACGAATGGCTGAGGGGCTACTTGGTGAACACATTTTTACTGGGCACCTACGATGTGCCAGGCCCTGTGCTGGGCCAGGAAGTGGATGAATCAGTGAAGAAGAGGTGTAAAGGGGGAATGGGAAGGCCCAAACACAGGAATGGCTGCAGAAATGGAGCAGAGGGGTGGGTGGCTGGCTGGTGGGTGGGGAGCGGGGTGGTGGGTAGGTGAGTGCTTCTCATGATTTGCTGGGGAAAAGCCAGGTCACTTGGCCTGGGGTTCACAGAGGCAGTGTCCCCAACAGGACCCAGACCAAAACAGATGACTCACTTAGATGCAAGGCCTTGGAGAGCCAGCTGCTGGAGGGGAGGGCCAGGGCCAGGTTGAGGGGGGGGTGCCGGAACTGACCCTGTGCTGTGGGGGCAGCCTGGGGAGCTGAGACAAGGTCAAAACAGGCTCTGCACAGATGGAAGCCAGTGCAGATCAGGAAGAAAAGCCTGGAGACTCATCCCAGAAAGCAGCAGTGACTCCGCTATCAAGCACCTACTAGCTGCCGGGGATGTCCCATAAATTAATCCAAACCCCAGCAGTCCTGGGAAGCAGGGTTAGTCTCAGAGAAACTGAGTAGTGAATGACTGATCCACGGCCACCCAGCGGCGAGGGCCAGAGTCGAGAAGGACCCAAGTCCTCTCTTGGCTGGGACCTACCCCTCAGTCAGCGAGCACATGCATTCTTGGAGAGGCCCAGGGAGATGGCGGCCAACACGGAGCAGATGATGGAGGGAGGTGGGCAGCAGGGCAGCCTCCTCAGTGCCTGTGGAGCGTGAGCCAGCAGGGAAGAACCACTGGGTGGCCAGGACACCCCAGTGCACGAGGCCTGGTCTCTGGGGATCCCTGGGCTTTGGTCATGGGGTTGGCACCCTCTCTGCACAGTCACAGGTGAGCCTGAACTTCCACATCTTTAAAAGGCAGAACACATGCTCGCAGAATGACCTTCCGTCCACCAGGCTGGATGCAGTTAGCAGCAAAGCTCGCCAGCCCTCCTTGCAGGCCCTCCCTGCGGGCCCTCCCTGGGGTTATTTGTGATTTCTGGTCAGCCCGGCCAGCTGGCTGATGCCAACTGCCCAGGGCCTGGACAGCTTGGAGAGCCAGCCATGATGCTGATGCGAACGTGCAGGTGGCCACCACTTCATCACTGAGAAGGCACGTCCCCTTCCCTCACCTGTTTTTCCATGGGGCTGGCAGGGCAAATATTCATATCTTGTGCTACAGGCAAGAATACAGGTGGAGAAGAAAGAGAAGCCCACCCTCCTGCCGCCAGGCTCGGTTCTGGGAGCCTCCTGTGGGTGGTTCCCCTAATCCCCCCCAGAGCTCTGAAGGGTATCATATCCCCATTTTACAGATAAGGAGACTGAGGCTCAGAGAGCTTCGATGTCTTGTCCAAGGTCATGCATCTCATTAGGGCCTGGACTCAATTCAGACATGGGCTCTCGAGCATGCTATGTGATCTTGCATGAGTCCCTCCCTCCTCCAGCCTCCACCTCCGCACCTCTGGAATGAGGTGAATGGACAAAGTGAGTTTATCATTGAAATCCTCCCAGCTGTGGCAGTTTGGAAGCCTGTGCCCTCACAGGAAAAGAGCACAGCCAGGCTTGGCCCCAGCTCTGTGATGAGCAGCCGGCACCCCTTTCGTGGGTCCCAGCGCCACATCTGCAGGGTGGGGAGATGACTTTGGCATAGCAGGTGTGCTGAATGCTGATGCAGGTGACACCCGTGGGGCATGGCCCTATGAGGGACCAGCATGCAGTTCTCCTGGGAACACCAGGGGATGGGTCTGGGGGCTCGAGCCCAGGAATTCAAAGCCTGGTTCCTAGGGTCAGGGGGCTCCCCTACCCTCAGCTAATTTATTGTGATGCAAAAATCAGACTTAGGGCAGCGGGAAGCCGAGCTGAGTGCCAAGCACGCTCCCATTCTGTTCTGTTCCACATATTTTCAGTATTTATTGTCCCCATATGTGATGCTGAACATTAAAAAACATGTTGCTGAGATTCCTCCAGAAAGGGCTGACATTTCACAATATTCCTCTCATGCCGGGGATTACTGCTCAAGATGATGAAAACGTGGTTTATTCAAAACAGATTGGGGCAGAAGAAAACAATGGCATGGCCCCGGAGAGGCTCAGTGCGCTCCCGCTCCCGAGACAGGCAGTGCACCTCTGCCAGGAGCTCCAGACCCCGGGTCGGGCTCTGTCCGCAGGTCCTGGATTCAGAGAGGGAATTGGGCCAAGCAGACCCGGCGTCCACCCCAGCCCTGGCTGGCTCCTGGGGAATAGTCATGGCCATTGCTTATAGGGCACTTCAGAGTACCAGGCAGAGCATACAGACTAAGGGTCCCACCACCACCCTATAACATCCTTTTCCATTTTAAAGAGAGAGAAACTGACTTCAAACAACTTGCCAAAGTCTACAGAGCTAGTTGGTTGCAGAGTCAAGATGACTGATTCAGGTTTCTATTCAGAGGCCCTGTTTTCAACCATGGCCACAAAACAGAAAGCGTCCTGGAAAGAGGCAGCAGACTTGCTGTGTGATCCTAGACAAGTCACTGTACCTTTCTGGGCCTCAGTTTCTTCACCTCCAAAATGGGGGTGAGAACCAAGCCTACACTGGCTGCCTTGAAGGGACATAGTGGGTCCAGGAAACAGCAGGAGTGGGGGAAGATGAGGAGGAGAGTAATATGTCGGTTTCTCTCCCAGCGACGTCTCCACGGGTTGGGAGGCTTCAGTGGCCAGGCTGGCTCAGCTCTCTCTTGCAGAGGGCTTGGAGCAGGTGGTTCAGGTCTCTGGGTCTCCTTTTTGAGCTCCGTAGAATGAGAGGCACGGGCTCAGCCACCTTGAAGGAGGCTCAGAGAGTCCTGGCTTTGGGCAAGCCTAGCCTCATCCCAGCCCTGCCACTTGTGACCAGGAGCCTTCCTTTGTCCAAGCCTCTGTCTGCCCAGTGGGGGCAGCTGATTGTGCCAGAGGTCATGGTAGAAGGTAAGTGTCTATCACAATATCCAGAGGACACTGTCCAAGAGCAGGATCCAGACCCCAGTGTCCCTTCCAACACCCTCCCGAGGCAGGGGAGCTGTGGGGGGCCCAAGAGATGCTGTGTCATCCATCCACTGGGTGCCCCACAGGGAGATTGATACAGCCCCTCTCTAGCCTCAGGTCTCCTGGGGGTACCTGCCTAGCCTTCGCTGGGGGCCCTGGGACACAGTGCCATCTCAGGTCTTGTTATCCTGGATGGCAGTGAGCACCTGGCTCACTCCCCTGCTCATGTTTTTGGAGGGGCCTTTAGGTCTCCATGAAACCTTGAAATCTACAACCTGCTCATTTTATTCAGTCCTTGGCAACAGGGGCAGGGGAAGAGAGTGGACAGGGAGAGGTGGCTAGGCCAAAAGTCAGAGACGCCGAGCCCCTCAGCCATGTGGGAAACTCAGGCTGCAGAGCCTGGTTCACAGCGACCACAGAATCGAGGGGCAGATTGCTACCCACAGAGCAGTCAGAAGACGCAGCCCCACGTTCTCCAAGCCTCACCCTCCCCCTGCAGGCTCAACCACCCTCCACCCCCTAACTGTGGTCCCACAGGCCGCCCTCCTTCCAGGCTGGCCCCATCAGGGGCAGGGCCGAAGTCTGCCTGGCGCTGCAGTGTGAATGCCGTGTGGCCCAGCCATGCAGGCCAGAACGATGCGTGCTCTTGCAGAGTTGTGGCTGTGAAAGGGGCACCACCCTGCCAGCTGCCAGCTTTACGAGCCCAGCGTGCTCATTTGGGGCCTGCCACATTTGGCGGTGACACTGAGGTTTCTAGCTTCTCAGCGCCACCGCCCCACGCACGGACCCAGCCTCTCTCCATGTCTTCCAGATCCCTCGGCCGAAGTGCCAGCTTCCTCGCCTGGCCTAGCACTGGGTTGCAGGCCTACCCAGCCATGCCAGGGTACCCGGGACTGCCCCCTTGGATGTGGCCAGCTGCTCCTTCCTCAGTTGGAGAGAGGGCCAGCGTCTCACTCCCTCGACACCTGCTGAGGGCCGGCTCTGCTTCTCCAGGCCCTGGCAAGTAGTGAGTGAGGCAGGGTTGCGCCTGTGCCAGAACACACATTTGGGCATGGGGGCACAAGCAAGCCCTCAAAACGTTTGCTGTTGGTGAGGTCCTTTGGGAGGGGTAACACAGCAGAGGCCCGAGGAGGGCCGATGGGCCTCATGGAGAGCCAGGAGGCAGGCATTCCAGGCAGAGGGAACAGCAGGTGCGAAGGCTCTGGGGTGGCATGGGGTGGTGTGGGGTGGCATGGCCTGGCAGGCATGAGTGCCATGAGGAGGGGACCTGTGTGGCTGCAGCAGAGCAAGCCGGAGGGTACCAGGGAGGAGGGGAGCTCAGAGAGGCACAGGGCAGTGGAGGTAAGACCTGGAGGCCAGGTCAGAGCTTGAGACTGTATCACACACAGGGGAGAAGCCACTAGAAGGGACCTCACTCATGTCTACAGTGAGGATGGGGCAGCAGAACTGTGAACAGAGTTCAGAACAGAGAATCTTGCTGTGATGGAGTTCCTGCTCCGTGCAGGGTTCTCAGCTCTGGACCTCAGAACCTTCCTGAGCGGTCGGCACCGTAATTCGAGGAGTTGCCGCATTTACAGATGAGGAAGCCAAGGCTCCACAAGGTGATGACACATTCCTAAGATCACCAATCTTGGGATTTCCCCCAAGACATTGGGATTACGCTGGGCTGCCCCCAACAAGAAGCCACCAAGAAAGCAGTCCTGGGAGGAAGCTTTCTGCCTCCAAAGTTCAGACTGTCCCCTGTCTCTTCCCACACGTGGAACACAGAGATGGAACAAGGAGCCTGGGCCTCAGTTTGATTGTTTGTCCTCCATGCAATTGTGACCAAGGATGCCTGAGCCCTGCCAGTTTTTCTCTACCAGACCCCAGTGCTGGGAATTGGGGTTCATGATTCCACCCACAGGCTCCCAGAGGCCTCCTGAGCTACTGCCAAGCCTCAGGGTCACAACAGCATAGGGGCCCCTGATAGTTCCTGCAGCCCCTGCCAATATGCACTCTGTGGGCACCACTGCGACCTGGGCACCGCCCATGCAGCCTCCACAGAGACAGGCTAAGTCACAGCAGGTGTAAAACTCAAAACGCTTAACATCTGCGACTGTTGTGTAAATTAAAATATCCACCTAAAGTTTAAAAATATTTCCCTTTTACTTGTTAAATACACTATACCGATCACCAAACTGCTTACCCAGTGGTGCAAGTTACAACAGATTGGTTGCCAAATCCGTCCACATTCCCCTCACTTGCTCCCAGACGTGGTTGGTGAGGCCTTTGATGTCATCAGATAGATGGTGCCAATGTGACAGCTGTGTTCTGACACAGGGATCCTCCCCAATACTCCCGCCACCATCCCTGTGGCACTGAGGCTCTACTGAGGGCAGGCTGGGTGCTGCCCTCAAGTCGCACTCTGATGCCAGAGCTTCCCACATGGCTTTGACCAGAGCCTGGTCTGGACCCCACTGACATCCCAACACAGGGGCTGCCCGGCCCCCACCTGCTGCATGAAAGCACCTACACACCCCTCACAGCCAGGCCGCCCCTCGGTCCTCTCAGTGGCTACAGGCCGTTACATCCCCCATAACGCAGCCACTGGCAGCGCCATTCACTGACTCTGCGATGGACATTCGACATCCTCCATGCCTACCTGCGTGGAAGTGTTCCACCGAAGTAAGTGAGTGTGGCCACAGCTCAGGCCAGGCAGCCTCTCCCCCAACCCCCTAAAATTTTGCAGCACAGAGTTTGTGACCCATGCTGCTGGGCCTCAGGGGATGCCCCAGGGTGTCCTAAAAGGTGGGTGGGGACCAGGTTTTGTCAATATCCTGACTTGCCTTCCTCTGTCAGTCCTGGGATGCTGTACCCGAGGAGGTCACCCCTTCTGATCAGAGTCACCTGGCTCTGCCAATGCTGCCGCTCCACTGTCCACAGGGATGGCTGGTGTCTAGGCAGCCCCAGGCCGGCCTCCTGCAAAGCCCAGCAGCTCCCCTCTGCCTTCTTGCTGTCTGGGAGGTTGGAGTCAGCCATCGGCCAGTCTGCAGTGAGGAATCCCAGAGGAGGCAACTGGGAGACGCTGGAGAGCATCATGCCAGCTCTCCTGCTACAGACAGGCAGACTGAAGCCCAGAAGGGCACACTCTCTCCTCCAGTGTCAGGCTTGGAAGTCCTCAAGGGCAGCTTAAATGCTTCAGTGTGTACTGGCTCTGGAGTGAGACAGACCAAGGGCACCCAACTGGCATTTGCTGACTGCGTGCCCTTGGCCAGACAAGCTTGCCTCTCAGAGCTGCAACATCCTGATTCCTTTCTGTGACAGTATATAATCAGCCCTACTATGTGCCCTGCTGTGTGTACTGGGTTCTGGGGGCACAGCTGTGCACAGATCAGTGATAGATGCCCGGGTTAAAGAAAACAAAGCCTGGTCTTCCTAGTGCTTTCCCTTCTGGGAGAGACTGAAAACAAATGCAAATGTACTGCAAGGACTGATACTTGCCATGAAAAAAAAGGCAAGCAAGGTGATCACAGAGAGTGAGATGAGGCAGGAGCCAGCGAGGCGGACAGAAGAGGCGCCGGGACGCTCATGCGAGCAGAGCCTTGAAGAGGGCATGCTGACTGTCTGAAGAACAGCGAGGTGCCCTGGGTGGCCTGAGCAGAGACTGCTGGAGAGGGCAAGGCAGGAGAGGGCAAGGCAGGAGAGGGCAGAAACCCCTTGAGGATTTCTGGGCTGTTTGCTGAGTGAGGTAGAAGCCCTTCCAGGGTTCGCTTGGAGGAGTGGCAAGGTCTGACTTCCCTGTTAGAGGGTCTCTTCTGCCATTTAGGGTTGGCTGTCGAGGGTGGGTGGTAGGCAGGGAAGTCTGCAAGAGGGAGAGACTAGATGAGAGCGATGGCAGTGGTGGAGGAGTGAGAAATAACTGGGGTGGGGGCCCGATTAGAAGGTAGGTCACTAAAACAGAAGAAAGGCTCCTCCTGGGGCTGAGGTTACCGAAAGGGGCAAAGCTCACACCTGGGCCCTGATCGGCATCCACCTCACCTCCTGGGCCTGGAAGAGGATCCAGAGAACAACTGGTGAGACTCCTTATGTACAGTGAGGACTCAAACCGTGAATCTGCCTGAGCCTATACAGCCAAGTCACAGCAGTACCAAACCACGAAACCTAGACCCCTGTTCTCCCCAGGGGTGCCCCATTCACCAGCCTGGGGACAGGATTGCCACATTTAACAAATCAAAAACAGAACGCCCTGCTAAATTTAAATTGCATTTAAACAATTTTTTTTTTAGTATAAGTATATCCCAGACAATATTTGGGATATACTTGTACTAAAAATTATTTGTTGTTTATTTGAAATTCATATTTCACTGGGTGTACTGTATTTTATTTGGCAACCCTAGCACCAAAGCCAAGCTGACAACCTAGAAAAATAAAAAGAACAACTTCACTCTGCCAGCCCTCCTTCTGGGCTCCATGCTGAGCCACCACTTCCAGGGAGCTGGCACAGCTTCTCCAGGCCCTCTTCCTCCCAGGGCCCCTGATCAATCAGGTGTTCTCTGAGCACTCAAGCCCTTTGTTGGCCAAACCATTGACCCTTGCTGGGTTTGAGCCAGGTTTCAGCGTGTTGATCTGGCCTCCAGGACGGTGCCTGGGCCGGTCCTGGAGCGATAGGGCCCAGTACCTCTGACATAACTGCCTGCAATAGGCCACTGGCCTCCCTGGGCCTCTTCTTCTCATCTCAACATGGGCTCTGCTCATGCCAAGAAACACAGACTGAGGCCTAAACACATACTATGTGTCAGGTGCTACGTGGAGTTCTGTGAGTTCAAAGATAAGTGAGACTCACCCCAGGAAAAAAAAAAAAAAAAACAGATTGTTTGAGGCAAACGAGAACCATGTGAAAAAAGTGCTTTCTGAATGGATGAGGCAGTGGCTGGGAGCATGGGACCCAGACTCCAGTCTCACCACACATTTTCATTTCACACTGTGTGGCCCCGAACAGCCCAATTCACCTCTGTGAAGAGGTTCAGTATGATACACAGATGCAATATGCATCCAGTCTACAAAATCTGCATTTTTTTTCTTTGCACGTTCTCCATCTTTCTAACAGTTTTAGGTATGCTATCAAAGTTTGGTTTGTTTTACTACTAATACTCAGTGGCGACAAGAGTGAAGAACAGGAGAGGGAAGTGTGAGTATTACTTTATAACTCCTATCAACATTAATTTGAAGGTTTGTTTGAAAAACATCCATCTTCCGGTTGGGCACAGTGGCTCGTGCCTGTAATCCCAAGTACTTCGGGAGACAAGGCGGGCGGATCACGAAGTTAGGAGTTTGAGACCAGCCTGGCCAACATGGTGAAACCCTGTCTCTGCTAAAGATACAAAAAAAAAAAAAAAATCTAGCTGGGCATGGTGGCACATGCCTATAGTCTCAGCTACTCGGGAAGCTGAGGCAGAACACTCGCTTGAACCCAGGAGGTGGAGAGTTGCAGTGAGCTGAGATCGCATCATTGCACTCCAGCCTGGGCAATAGGGTGCGATTCCACCAAAAAAAAAAAAATCCATCTCCTTTAGTACGGTATTGATCCTTCCCATGTGCAACCCTGAGGTCATCCAGGGTGGCCATGAGCGGTCTATCTGGGTGCTTTACTCAGCCATGTGACCTTGGACAAGTTACTCAGTCTCTCAGTGCCTTCGTTTTCTTCTTGAACACGGGTAGCCAGGCCTTTATTCTCTAGGAAGGAAATCAGAAGAATCTTCTCTGTGGAATCTGAAGAAGAAAGACACAGAGAACGGAACACAGTGGGTCATGTGTTCCCACTCCCAGCATTTTGGGAGGTCGACGGGAGGATCACTTGAGCCCAGGAGTTTAAGACCAGACTGGGCAACATAATGAGACCCTGTCTCTACAAGAAACTTTAAAACATTAGCCAGGCATGGTGGCGTGCACCTGCAGTCCCAGCTACTCAGGAGGCTGAGGTAGGGGGATCCCTTGAGCCTGGGAGATTGAGGCTGCAGTGAGCTGAGATCACATCATTCCACTCCAGCCTGGGCAACAGAGCGAGACCCTGTCTCAAAAAAAAAAAAAGTCCTCCATCTTAAATATGGATATGAAACTCTGAATTTCAGACACCTGAGACCCGCATCTCATGGAAAAGTCACCAAACCAAACATGGAAAGAAGGGGCAACTTGGCAGGGAACACAAAACACCAAGGAACGCTCATTAATGTCCTCAGAGAAAGAAGAGGTCCCAGGACATCCTGGAAGCAAGAAAAGGAGGTCACGAACAGGAACATTCAGAGAGCAAAGACGAACTCTTAGGAATTAAACCCCTGAGGGCAGAACTTAGAAAATCAGGGTGATAACCCTCCCTCAGGAAGCAGAGGCAAGGCAACAACAGAGCAGATAGAAAAGAGGAAGCCTGTCCCACACGACTGTTACAAAATAGCTATTCCAGGAACAGAGACCCTGGGAAACGGAGAGGAAGAAACGATCACTGAAATTATTCAAGAAAATCCCCTAGAACTGAAGAACAGGAGTTTCTACCAATAACAACAAAACAAAGACCCGCCAAGTGCCCAGCCCAAGAGCTGAAAAGACACCCACCCCAAGGTGCATTGAGTTGGACGTTCCAAACGCTGAGACAAATAAATAAAAGATTCTCTCCTCTTAAGAGGAAAAAAAAAGTCATACAAAATATTGGGAATATGAACAGTTTCAGTCTTCTCAACTGTTTGGAAGCCACAGCACGAAGGAGTAATCTCTTCAAAATTCTGAAGAGAAATGATTTCCTAGAATCTGATACCCAAGCAAAGCGCCAATCAAGAGCTGGTGCATTTTCAGCGACATGGAGACTCGGCAAGTTTACCTAGCATGCATGCTTTCTTCAGAAAGCACTGGAAGATGTGTTCCACTAAAAGAAGGAAGTAAGCCAAGAAAAAGGAAGAGATGGGATTTGGGAAGCAAATGATCCACGCCAGGACAGGGGCCAGGGAGTCCCCAGGATGAGAGAGAAGGGTGAGAGCAAGATGGAGGCTGTGTACCCAGCAGAGGAAGCGGCCAGTCCAGCCTAGAGCAGGTCAGTAGGCTCCGAGAGGGACTTCCTCACTTTGAAGAAATTGGCAGAGTACCTGATGTAAATGAACATCTTGATACAAGATTTAGACGTGCTGTTGGCAGACTTCCAGATACAATTCAAAATAAAGTAAGCATTTCAAAGTAAACTAAGCAAACACTGAGAGCAAAAGAGAGAGAAACAGAGAGAGAGAGAGAGCATTAGGGACAGAGACCGAGACAAAAAGAGACAGAAATGGAGGGAGAGATTGAGCTATTAACATCAAGAAAAACAAAAAGTTCTTCAATAAAGGAAGAGGATCTGTAATGTCCTACACAGTTCAGGCCTAAGTAGTGTTCACGGTTAGAATAGTTTAACAATAACAATATAAGCGAAATAATGAAATAACTGTACTTTGAGGATAAGCTGGAATGTGTGTATGCGAAAGTGAATGTGTCTGTGTGCTCAGGCAAGGAAAAGAAAGAGTTAAGCTTTCTTCTTTCATGGTGGAGGTTAATAGGTGATGGGTGAACTGAAAAATTAATCACCGTACCAAAATGCCCCTGTGTCATTTAGAGATGGGGAGGCAGGTAGCAAAGTGATCCGTTTAGATAGTTGAAATAAACATTTTTTGGAGAAAAGAAATGAAAGGACAGTCTGGGATTGTTGTTTTTCAAACAAGTCTTGTCAAACTCATTGATTCTAAACCATGTGCATGTGCAACATTGATGTTTTTTTTTAATTGAAACAGAAAAGAAAAAATAGGAAGAAAGGGGCTGAGAGAAGAAAAGAAGCAAAAAGAGAAAAGACTGGAGGGAAGGTCCTCTCAACAGTGGTTATTCTAAGGTGAAGAGATGACAGGCAGGTTTTCCTCTTTTTTGTTCTTCTCAGTGGAGTCCAAGTCTTGACAGTCAGCCTCTATTACTTTGGGTTTCATCGGAGACTGAGGAACCAGTGAAGACTGCCTGGCAGCCTGTCCTGGCTGATGTAACACCAAGCCCTCAAAGACCCTGCTGGGGACTGAAGGGAGGAGGGGCGTCCAAGAGCATCTGAGGAAGCCGGCATTGCCCGAAAGTGCCCACAGCGGCCCTGGACCGGCCTCCACCCCCATGGGCCAGAAGAAAGGGGTCCTGGGCAAACCCCAGCAAAGACCATCTGAGCTAGGCCCGGAGGTCCCCACTTCAAAGCCTCACACTAATGCCTCCCGACAAGCGTGGCCGAGCCTTGGGGTGTTCCCTTGCCGGCTGACAGCATCTGTTCCCAGACAAAGCCAACGAAAGCAAGGCGGTGTGAGGCCAGGGGCACGCTGCGACCGAGCATTGGCCTGGTGGGGAAGATGTGATTTCACACCCAGGCCTACAGCCAAGCATTCATGCCTGTCCAGGGTCGGGGCCACTTTGAGCTGTCTGGTCACGGGGTGTCTCCCCCCAGCACCCTCTCCCCATCATCTTCCCACCACCATAGCCCCAATCACACCTTGAGGCTCATGCACCAGGTCTGAAGCCACCTCTGCCCCAGAGAGAAGCTGGAGGGTGGAATGAAAAGAGAGCAGGCTTAGCGCCAGACAAAATCCTGCTCTGTCACTTCTCTGACTTTGTGAAGTTAGGCAAGTTCTTTCATCCCTGATCCTCAGTCTTCCTCATCCATAAAATGATGATCATATCTACTGTGCAAGATTGTTGGGAGTTTTGTAAATAATGCAAAAATACTGCCTACGACGCCTCAAGGTGGCTGTGCTCATCACCTGTCACTGTCTAACCAACCATCTACCCCAAACCCAAGGGACTTAAAACAGCAGCTATCTTACTTGCTCGTGATTTGCACAGATCAGGGATTTTAGCAAGGCTTGGCTTAGCTGTTCTGCTCCACACGGTATCCGTGCAGGCTTCCTTGGCTGCTTCAGCAGGTCCTCAGCTGAGCTGGGAGGTCCAGAGTGGCCTCAGTCACAGGGTGGGCAGGCAGGTGATGCCACCGCCAGTAAGAACTCAGCGATGGTTGTCAGCTGGGGGCTTCAGCTCTCCTGCAAGTGGGACTCTTCAAGTAGCCTCTGGGTTCCAAAAAGGGATGTTTCAAGATACAAAAAAAGGAGCTGTTGCGCTCTGAAGGACTGGAACTGGCTTGATCTATTGGTCAAAAGTAACCCAGATCCAAGGGGAAGGGAAATAGACCCAATCTTTTGAGGAGGAGAGGAGCAAAAAATTTACAGCCATCCTTCGTCCACCATCGCAGATATCTGCATTCTTATTCCCGCCCCTTTTTGGCAAGGGTGCATGGAGTAGCTAAGCTCTGTAAGTATATTGCTATGGTCAATGCTGTTTGTTCATTCAGTCATTCGACAGCCAGTGTTTATTGAGCACTCACCATGTGCTTGGAACTAGGCAAACTATCAATAAGCAAGAAAACCATGGCTGTGGCTCCACAGAACATCAGATCCTTCCTGGGAAGACAGAGCTTGGAACCCATCAATGGAAGTAAAATAGGATGCAAACTGTACAGTGTCTCAGTGACAGGGAAGAGGGGACAGTTCTGGGCTGAGGGAGGGCACCGTAGGTAGGACACCAAAGATGAGGTTAGAGGAGGCGGAGCTGGCCAGGAATCGAGGGACCAGGGTGTGCCCAGGAGACAGAGGTAGTACAAGGACCAGTGTGGGCAGAGCAGGGCTGGATGGCACCAGGCTGGAGGCACCTGCATTAGTGGGAGCTGAGAGCAAAGGGGTCCGCTGATGGGATTGAGACAGGCAGGTGACATGATGAGATTTGAATTTCACAAAGCCCGCTCTGGCCAAGGAGAGGAGAATGGCTGAGAGCAGGGAGGTGGGCTGAGAGAATGTCCTGACAATCTAAGAGAGAGATGGTGGAGTTTCAACGAGGCAGAGGTGGTGGGGATGGGAAGAAGGGAATGAGGGGCTCACAAGGACTGAGGAGCACCATGGCCAGCACCAGGGACAGACTGGTGAAGGACCAACAGAAGGAGGAGATGGGGGATGCCGAGGGTGATGCTGTGTGTCCAGCAGAGCTCATCCTTCTCCAAGAGTGAGATCCCCTGACAGTCAGCCTTGGAGTGAGGCAGTTCCTGTGTTTCCGGCTTGGAGATGCAGAGGGCTGTGGTGTTCTTTGCTTGTTGAGCACCAGGGAGTGAGAGAAGAGAAGGCTAGAAGCTTGTGGGGCTGGAAGTGGAGACTCCCTGTTGGCTTTGTCTATGTCCTTGTAGAGTACAAAAAAGAGGTCTGGCTGGAGATACCAAAAGAGCGCCATCAGTAGAGTTAGGTGGGCCAGGTTATACCTAGCAACAAATACCCCTCAAATTGCGGCAGCTTGTAACCACAAAGGCTCATTTCTCACTCATGCCATGGTCTTTGATAGGTTAGATGGGATCCTAGACACTCTAATTTCATTCCTCAGTTACTGATATCCTGAAGGCTACAGAATCCAGTCTGGGAGTCCCCGTCCCTAGCACAGGCCCCAGACAAGGCCTGGTGCTTGTGCAAAGCTGGTGTCAGTGCCCACAGGGCAGGGCCTCTGAACCTGACTATCTGACCCAAGTTAGTGGGATTGGCTGGAAGTTCATGGCTCCGCAGGCTGAAGGGCAGGCTGGGAAGTCTGTTTGTCCAGCAGATCTTGTCCTTCTCCAAGAGCAAGACCTGCTGACAGCCAGCCTCTGGAGTGAGGCAGTTCCCAAGCTTTTCATTGCTTTCGTTACTCTGTAATGGTGCACATCCAAGAGAAAGTGCCCAGTAGAAAGTGCTCACATATCATCATGTGCCCACCCTGAGGCTGTGTCCGCCGGGGGCAGGTAGATATTCCCCAGAGGAAATCAGAAAAGGGGCACTGGAAAGCCGAGCACAGCAAATGTCACCGCCATTCTTCACGAGCGGACTGGGCTTGGGGTTTCCTTCTGTTTGTCTGTTTGTTCTTTTTTTGTTTGTCTATTTGGCTTTTTTTTTAAACTAAGATAAAACAAACATGCATTAAAGTATATATGCGAAGTGTACATCTTGATATTTTTTCAGGGAATTATACCCGTGCAGCCAGCACCCTGGTCCAAGTGTAGATGGCTGGCACCAGAAACACCCCCCTCATGAATCTTCTCAGTCTAGACACCCCCACAGCTCCCCACTCTTCTCTCTCCATCCCATATTCTAGTGTATCTGCTTTGAACCACACAGTCTCTGTGTGGTTCAAAAGGTGGACCTGCAAGAGTCCCTCATGCTGTGACATGTAACAATCATTTGTTCTTTGCTGCTGTGTATATTCATGGTGTGAACACACCACCCTTTCTGTACCGGTTCTTCTAGTGATGGGAATTTGGGATGTGGACTCCTCCCGGGCAGGATGAGGAGCCCGGCTTTTCAGGTCTTGCTGGCATCACGTTTCCTTCTCTGTCCTGGAGCCGACCCCAGTCCAGTCTTGAACCTGTAGGTTGTGTTGTGAGAAGGACGAGGCAAATTCAGCCTCGTCCTGGGCTCCTGGCACCTCTCCTGATGGCTGCCCATGGACAGTTCTGTTCTTGACCACCCAGTACATACGTCGGGGTCTCCTGCAGGCACAGGGATGATGTTAATCATAGGGACCTCTTTTTTGTACTCTACACGGATGCAGGCACCCTCCATAGCTGGCACGGGACTGGCACACAGATGGGGCCCCAGAAATATGTGTGGAATGGACAAGACTGAATTGAGTTGACACAGAGATGCTGCCCCAGGCTGGAGGACGATGAGAAGGACATGACTTCCAAGCTCCCAGAGGCCTGGATCCGCCTGGGCCTGAGGCCAGGTTCCGGCCTGGCAAGGACAGAGATGAATGCTGAGCCACTTTTTGCTACAGTCGACAGAAGACTGTGTCTCTGTTCCCTGGGGCCAGGCCTTTGAAACCTGGCCTATCTGGGTCCTGAGAGTGAGGAGGAAAAGCAGAGAAACAATCTCTCTAGACTCCCACCCATCAGCTTCTCAGACCAGCGGGCCACCCCCTCCATCACTGTGAGAACTCCAGTGGCCTCGTGTTCCCAGGAGAGCCTGGAGTCTCGCACTCCTCACGCCCCTCCCACCCTAGTTGAAACTGTTGCAGATCTTCATCTGCACCTGGGACTTCAGGCATGGGCCAGTCAAGGGTCATGAAGACCTGGCTCAGAGGGACAGAAGGCAGGTTGGGCACTGGGGCAGAGCAGGAGGCAGGACCCAACTCTGAGCACCTCTCCTATCCAGCGGGAGCAGGCAGGGCTGGTGGCAGTTGTGGGGAGGACATTGAGATTTGAAGCATATCAGACTCTATTAGGAATCCCAACTCTATTTACTTGCTGTGTGATCTCGGGCAAGTCACTTCACCTCTCTAAACCTCATTTACTTATTGGAAAATGAGACTGGCCCTATTCTTCAAAAGGCTATAAAGAAGATTAAATAAGAGAATGTCTCTTAAAAGGCCAGCATAAAAAAGGGACTGGTAATTCTCCTCTTGTCCTTCTTGCCTTTGGATCCCTGCCCATTGGAAAGGACAGGACAAAGGTGGGAGTATGAGGCCCAGGAACCCAAGAGCAGCCTCAAGTTGTTCCTCAACCAAGACTGGTGGGCAGGGTGCTGAGGGTTTGCTTGGAGGGTCCTCCTCTCTTCTGGTGTCTATTAAAATCTGGCTTCCAGGATCAGCTTGGAGCGTTGCTTCTTGAGAAAAGCCCCAGTCCTCAAACCAAAGGCTGGAGATGAGAAACTATTTTTTAAGGGCTGGGAAGAAAAGAAAGCTTGTTTCCTTGGACCAGGGCAGTGATTATAAAGAGATGAATCAGTGAACTGAGGAAACAGAGAAACTGAACAAATGAGTGAACTGAAGAACAATAGAAAAAATAACAGTTCACACATAAGACACTCTTACAGGTGCACATCTTATTTAAGCCTCACAAAACGCTCTAGAACATGGGTACTATTTTTATCCCCATCGTATATTTCAAGAGACTGAGCCAGAGAGGTAAAGTAATAGGCCCAAGGGCAGTCAAACTGTGTAAGTGCTGGGACCAGGATTGCAAACCCAGGCTGCTGGCTCCTGAAGCATGGCCCTTAGTGTCCCTTGATGAGATGAATTGGATGGATGGGTGGGCGGCTGAGTAGACGAATAGGTGGATATGTGGGTGGATGGGTGGATGGGTGGATTGGTGGGTGGGTAGCTGGATGGCTGGATGGCTGGATGAGTGGACGAATGGATGGATGGATGGATGAACAGATGAATGTATGTGGAAGGGTGGATGGGTAGATAGATGTGAATAGGTGAGTAGATGAATGTGTGTATGGATAGGTGAATGAGTAGATGAATAAATGGATGTGTGTGGAAAGGTAAATGGGTAGATGGGTGAATGGATGGATGAATGAGCGGTTGAATGGGTGGGTGAATGGATAGATGTATGAGGGTGGATGGAAAGGTGGGTGGATAGGTGAGTGGGTGGATGGATGGGTAGGTGGGCAGAGGGGTGGATGGGTGGGTGGGTAGAGTGGTGGATGGATGGGTGGGTAGAGGGGTGGATGGATGGGTGGGTAGAGGGGTGGATGGATATGTAGGTAGAGGGGTGGATGGATAGGTAGGTAAAGGGGTGGATGAATGGGTGAATGGATGGATAGGTAGGTGGACAGACAGATAAATGCAACATAAAAAAATAATAAATGGGTGAATGGGTAAGCATGGATAACTGCAAGAAGTGGGCTGGTGCCTGAGGCCAATCAATAATTGGTTCCAAAGTGTCTTCCAGGAGGCAGGAGTCAGAAGTTAAAAATGTAATGGTAGCTGGGTATGGTGGCTCACATCTGTAACCCCAGCACTTTGGGAGGCTAAGGCGGGTGGATCATGGGGTCAGAAGTTTGAGACCAGTCTGATCAACATGGTTAAACCCTGTATCTACTAAAAATACAAAAATTAGCCAGGAGTGGTGGCGAGAGCCTATAATCCCAGCTACTCAGGAGGCTGAGGCAGGAGAATCGCTTGAACCCGGAGGGGGGCGTAGGTTGCAGTGAGCCAAGATCGCATCACTGCACTCCAGCCTGGGTGACAGAGCAAGACTGTGTCTCAAAAAAAAAAAAAGTAACGGTAATAGGTGCCTGGAAACCAATGCTCCTCCCCACCTGCCACTCTTCAGGCTTTCTGCTGCTGCCTGAAATCTCACAATTCCCAGTTCATTCCTTCAGGGTAAACATTGCCCTCAGCAGCCCGTGGTTAAACTTTGCCCGTGGGAGGGGCCCCTCCATAGTCTGAGCTTGTGGGAATCATGTATCGGATGTGCCCTCTCTGGACTCTGGGAAGGACAGCGCTAGGAGCGGGGAGGTAACGGCAGCCCCTGAGCTGGGAGGATGCAGGAGCATCCCCTCCCTGCACTGGGAAGGTTTCCTTCCCTAGGCCAGCAATGTCCTCCCTTCCAAGCAGCAGGGTCCTCACTCCTGGGGGAGAGTGGAAAATGGAAAACAGGCAGCCTCGGTGTGAGCTAACTGGATGGCAGCCCCTCCCTTTGCTCTCAGCTTTCCCGCTGCCAGAAGACTGGGTGTCACACTGTGTTATCACGCCAGGCGGCACAGGGAAGCTTGCACGGTGCCCGGCAGCCACCTCGGGCAAGAATGACTCCTCCCCACCCTCCCTCATGGGAAAACCCTCGGGCCAGCCCCAACAGGACTGGGGCTTCTGGCTGTCTCCGAAGGGCACCATCCAATCCCAGGGCTTCAATTTCCCCACCTGTTAAGTAAGGAACATAACCTGCCCATCTGCCTCTCACGAGTAATTGGTACTTGTTTTTCGAAGGGAAAAAAAAAGACTCACTTAAACTGCACTGATTCTGTGCTGGTCATTGTTCTAATCATGCTGCAAATAAAAGTTTACTTTTCACAAAACCTCGAGAAGTAGGTCATATTATCATTGCCCCATTATATGGATAATCAACCAAGGCCCAAAAGAATAAGAGCTTCCAACCTGGGTGGTGTGGTCCAAGAGCTGTGTTCCTAACACTTGGCTAGGCTAGCTCCACTCTGGATCCAAACCAATGCCACGCTGCTCACTGTCTGGCCCTAGCCCTCCTCATGCCCAGAGATTCTCATTCTGCCCCTCCTCACTCTTCTGCATCCCTCTGACAATGAGGACAGTCGTTTTCTGCATCAGCGGCCTGCCCACGCCTTCTGAAAGTCCTTGCACTGAGCCGGCTCACCCCCCTGCATCCACCCTCATGCCTGGGCCTTCTCACCTTGCCATCATTTGCTTCTCCCAAACCCCTGACAATTCCATAAGCAACTGCCTGACTCCCAGGCACAGAGGAAGGGTGAGCATGCTCCTTTGCCTCCACCCCCTCCTCTTGGAAGCCCGCACTTCCCCCCACCTTTGCCATCCCTCTTGGGGACTCCGGGATGGGCATCTGCAGTCATTCAGGAGCTCAGCCCCTGGACACGTGTCGTAGTCACTTTGTCTCCTGCCTTCAAGACTTCCCTGCCCATCCTGATGGAGCTGTGAGCCCTCAAAGCTCACTTTTGTAACAGCCAAGACTTTACGGTCTCAAATATAAAAGAAGTCCAGCCCAAGCTGACTTCCACAAATAAGGAAATGTATTCATTCAAACATCTGCAAAAATCGGGGTCATTTTGGATTCAGGTGTAATGTGACCCCGACTCAAACTCAGTTTCTCTCTCCCTCCTCACGGAACCCCACATTTCCAGTCTTCCAGACTCACCGTGCCTTGTCCGGTGGTGCTGGACAAACAATTTCCTTAATGTCTCAGACGGAAGCCCTGGACTGGAGTTTCCTTGCAGGGGTGGGAAATGTCAGGGATGGGGTGTGCAATGTGCTGTTTGGGTTGGCGGTCGCATGCCCACCCTTAGATATGAGAGGGTGGGTGCACTGTAGGATCCGCTTCATTAGAGAGGTAGGTTCTCAAATGAATGCGGAGGCACCAGCATCACAGAACGATATGGAGAACTAAAAAACATCTGTCATGCATTCCCATGCTTTCCCCTGTCAAAGCGGACAAGACCACATGTGATACCTTGTCCTCCCACCAGACTGGAACTCCGAATTTCCCTTGCTGGCCAAGGCCTTGAAGAATCTCAGAATATTAGAGCAGAAAGAGCCTCTATTGTCAAATGACCTCGGCAACCTCACACGCAGCCCCCCTCCCCCGACTCACCCTCCAGGACCTCATCCTATTGCAAAGCATCTTCAGCTGGGTCCTGCCCCAAATTCCTGAGATGTAACATTGTGAGATATAATCAAATGGTGTTTGTTTTAAAGCACTAAGTTCGGGGGTAATTTGCAATGCAGCCACAGATAACTGGAATCATATCCAACAGAAATCCATGCACATGTGCACCGAAAGATATGTACAACCGTGTTTACTGTATCATTGTTTGCAAAAGCAAAAAATTGGAAACAACCTAAACCCCCATCAACAGGAAAACAGATTTTGAAGATCGTGATATATTCATACAATGGAATGCATTTCAGCAGTGAGAACGAATAAATTGTAGCTATGTGTGTCAACATGGGCGAATGCAAAACAATGCTGGGCCAGAAAGCAAATGGCAGAAGGATATGTACAGCTTGGGAACGTTGATGTAAAGTTTTAAATTATGTAAAACCACAATATTTTGTTTATGGATACTTATCTATATAGCAAAAATATAGCCACATGCAAGGAAATGAAGAACAACAAATTCATGATGGTGGTTACTTCTGGGGAGAGAAGGAGGGAGAGGATGCGGAGGGGCCTGCAGGGAGCTGCACTGTTCCCTGCTGCTGTCCTTCTTTTAAGAAAATCTGAAATAAATATGAAAATAGTTTCAGCCCTGGCCAGCACACTGGGAGGACAAGGCGGGTGGATCACATGAGGTCAGGAGTTCGAGACCAGCCTGACCAAAATGATTAAATCCCACCTCTACTAAAAACATATAAATATACATACACACACACACACACACACAAAATTAGCTGGGCGTGGCGGTGGGCACCTAAAACCCTAGCTACTTGGGAGGCTGAAGAGGGAGAATCGCTTGAATTCAGGAGGCAGAGGTTGCAGTGAGCCAAGATCGTGCCATTGCACTCCAGCCTCGGCAACAAGATTGAGACTCTCTCCAAATTAATTAATTAATTAAGATAAAATAAAATAGATTCAGCCAAGACAAAGCAGGAAAGTGGGTACTGCAGGGGGATGTTTCACATTTCAAACAGCTTAAACTATGTGTACCCCTACATTCCATGTGGGGCTGGGCCAGCCATTAATGTTTTCATTGTCAGATGGCAAAAGCGTCTAGGGAGGTTGGGGAAGGGCCCTGGTTCCCGGGAGTGTGGTATTCAAAGGTCTCCTGCTCAAGTCTCTAACTCTCTCATTCATTTTTCCAATATTGAGCCCCTATCGACTGCTTGGCCCAGAGTCACAGGAATGAGTGAAAGAATGGCCCTGCTCACAATCGCTCACAGCAGCCGGGGACAGACAAGCCCCCAAGCACTCACACCTGTGGGCTATGGACCAGGAGAACAGGAGCAGGAGCGGTGGGTCTGGGAAGAGGGGCGCACCTGGACAGAGCCATGAAGCGTTAGTAGGAGGTTAGAGTGTAGCACATAAAGGGCCTCTCCCAGAAGAGACCTCTCAGGACACCAGCCTTCTTAAAGATAATTGGAGGGCAGGGCAGGGATGGCAAGCCAGCTAGCCAGGGATGGATTCATGGGCCAGGTTTGGGGTGAGCCTTAGAGCAGGACATCTGCTAGGGAACTTCAATTCAATTCTGCCTGCCCCTGAGTGCCTGGGAGGATCCTCAAGGGCTCCCAGGGCATGGGTAGAGGCTGTGGCTATGCTCTGAGGCAATCAGGGTGATGGGCTCACAGAGGGCATAGCTCACAGCTAGACACAAGGACTCATGGTGCTGCCCTGCCTGAGCCTCACCTGGCAGGAGGAAAGGCTCAAACCCCTGGCACTGGTGTGAAGCCTAGAGCTTGGTCCACGGCTCAGAGTCCACCAAATGATCATCATGTCATGGTCTGGAAGGGCCTTTGGGGTCACCCAGACATCTTCCCTCCTCCCGGTAGCAGGAATGGGGAGCCTGTAGGGTCTGTCTTAGGATAGTGAGAGTCCTTGCTTAGAGCTTGGAGGGTGTCAGGGATGGCAGGAGAGGAGAGCAACAGAAGCTGCCTCACTCACAGCCCACCATCCTGAGTTTGGGTCCAGATGAATTCTCAGTGTTGCCCCAGTGTAGGCCTCATCACTTCTCACTCCCACCTCCAAGCATACATGTGTGCACACACACGCACACACACACAGAACCTCAACTGCAGAGACCACAGTTCATCATAATTTTTAGTAAGGCACACACAGATTTTTTTTCTTGCTTTATTTATTGGATTCCCCCTTTCTCCCATCCCCCTCCTGTACTCCTCAGATGCTGAGACAATGCATTTGATATCCAGCTTTGAATAGGCCTGAAACATTATCAAATGCGTAGTGATGAGGTATGTATATTGATGTGTCATCAATGAACATTAACGGTATAGTGCAGCTGTTCTCAAAGTGTGGCCAAGAAATCCCTGCGGGATCCACAGGCCAAAAATATTTTCATAATAACACTGGGACATTGCCGCCTTTTTCTTCTCATTCTTGTACTTTGGAGTGTAGAGTGGCAGTTTCCAGAGGTGACATGACATGTGATATCACAACAGACTGGATGCAGAAGTAGATATGAGAATCCAGCTATCTCCTCCTAAGCCAGATATTTAAAAGATTTGCAAAAAAAATGTGAATGCCACTTCTCACTATACTTTTTATTTTGGAAAATGTAACTGTTTGTCATACAATATGTTATATGTGTTAACATGTAATTGATTTGTCTTTTTAATGAATTAAGAAATTGTTTTAAAATTTCTGTTTTAATTTCTGAGATGGCAACCCACAGAAACACCAACGACCTCTTTGGGGTTATCAATAACTGTGAAAAGTTAGAAAGGGGTCCTGAGCGGGAAGATTGAGAGTTGCTGGCATAACGTGATGATCCTCCTCCCTCTCTTCTGTGCTTCCAGGGGCCTCCATGTACTCTATGTGGGTCTTGTTAACTGCCTGCAAGGCTGTTTCCACTTCCATGGTGGGCCACGACATTGCACATACCCACTCCCTCGGAATGCATACCTGGCTTGCCTGTGAATTCCAGCCACCGTGAACATTCTCATTCATGCCCTTATTTGATGAATTTTTCTGGGACATATACCCGGGAATGGAATTTCCAGGCCAAAGAATATATGCAAACTTAATCAAAATAAAGAATATTTTCCAGACTGACTGTACCTGTTCACACTCCTACACCTGTCTCCACTCCTATGGAGGTCTCCTCTCCCCACGCACCTGGCAACACCTGGTTTCCATTATCCACCCTTCTAATTTGCCATTCTGATGGATACAAAGTGGCAACTCCTTGTTTTGATTTGCATTTCACTGATTACTGGTGAGTTGAAACATCTCTAGAAGTCTTAGTCATTTGGGATTTGTCTCCTGAGAATTGCCTATTCACAGGCATCATCCATTTTTCTGTCGGGTTTTCTGCGTTTATCTCGTTGATTTGGAGTTCGTTGAATAGTCTTAATCAGTGCAGCTCAAAGTGGGGACTAGCTGCCTATCTAAGAACAGTTTGTTTAATCAAAGTACCACTTCTTCAATCAACAATTTCTTGCTACAAAAACCGAAAATCTCTGATAAACGAAACGGCGTGCTTAGTGACTGGAGTTGACTGGCATTCTGATGCAACTCGTCATGTCCTCACAGACCAGTGCTTTCAATAGCAGGGGTTGAAATATTAATTGATTTTACCCACCTGCCATTTCTCTTTAATCGTGACTTTGATGTCCTCTATTGCATATACATCTTTAAGTTTGATATTGTCAAGTTTTTTTCTGCTTTATGGTTTGTGCTTTTTAAATCTTGGGGTTTCAAAATGTTTACTTTTATAAAAATGTAAACTGACACATAATTATACATATTTGGGAATTACACAGTGATGTTTCAATGCAGATAATGTATAGCGATCAGATCGGGGTACTTAGCATATCATCGTCTCACACATTTATCATGTCTTCGCATTGGGAACATTCACTACCTTCCTTCTAGCTATCTGACACTATGTAATATGTCATTAATTCTAGTCATCCTGCAGTGGTATAGAACACCAGAACTCGTGCCCCTAATCTAGCTGTAATTTCGTATCCTTAACAAATCTCTCCCTAACCTTCCCTTCCCTCTACACTTCTCAGCCTCTAGCATCCTTTGTTCTCTTCCTTACTTCTAAGAGATCAGTGTTGTGTTGTTTTGTTTTAGCTTCCACATATGAGTGAGAACATGCAATGTCATGGATGGATCTAGAGAACAACATATTAAGTGAAATAAGCCAGAGACAGAAAGTTACATCTTGTTTTAAAAGTCTTTATAATTTTGAACACAGACTGATTATGAGATAAGAATATTGAGCAAAAATTCTTCATTTTCTAGGTGTGTAATGATATTATGTTTATAATATTTTTAAGTCCCTATCTGTTATGATGAATACTTAAGTATTTATGGGTGAAATAATCAGTGTCTTGGCTTGTTTTAAAATATTAGGGCAAAATATTTCATATACACAAAGCAATAAACATAATTCATCAATAAATAGAACTAAAGAGAAAAACCATGATTATCTCAATAGACACAGAAAAGGTCTTTGATAAAATTTAACATCCTTCATGCTAAAATTTCTCAATAAACTAGGTATTGAGAGAACATATCTCAAAATAATAAGAACCATTTATGACAAGCCCATGGCCAATTTCATACTGAACGGGCAAAAGCTAGAAACATTCCCTTTGAATACCAGTACAAGACAAGGAGGCCCTCTCTCACCACTCCTATTCAACATAGTATTGGAAGTTCTGGCCAGGGCAATCAGGCAATATAAAGAAATAAAGCGTATTCAAATAGGAAGACAGGAAGTCAAATTGTCTGTTTGCAGATTACATGATCCCATAGCTAGAAAACCCCATTGTCTCAGCTCAAAACCTTCTTAAGCTGATAAGAAACTTCAGCAAAATCTCAGGATACAAAATCAATGTACAAATATCACAAGCATTCTTATCCACCAACAAAAGACAGGAGCCAAATATTGAATTAATTCCCATTTACAATTGCTACCAAGAGAATAAAATACCTAAGAATACAGCTACAAGAAAAGTGAAGGACCTCTTCAAAGAGAACTATAAACTACTGCTCAAGGAAATCAGAGAGGACACAAACAGATGGAAAAACATTCCATGCTCATGGATAGGAAGATTCAATATCATGAAAACGGCCATACTGCCCAAGGTAATTTATAGAGTCAGAGCTATTCCCATTGAACTACCACTGGCATTCTTCACAGAATTAGAAAAAACTACTTTAAATTTCATGTGAAACCAAAAAAGAGCCAGTATAGACAAGACAATCGTAAGAAAAAGAACAAAGTGGGAGGCATCACGCTACCTGACTTCAAACTATACTACAAGGCCACAGTAACCAAAACAGCATGATACTGCTACAAAAACCAATGGAACAGAATAGAGAACCCAGAAATAAGATTCATAGACCAATGGAACAGAATAGAGAACTCAGAAATAAGACCACACATCTATAACCATCTGATCTCTAACCTGACAAAAATAAGCAATGGAGAAAGGATTCCCTATTTAATAAACGGTGCTTGCAGAACTGGCTAGCCATATGCAGAAAACTGAAACTGGACCCCTTCCTTACACCTTATACAAAAATTAACTCAAGGTGGATTAAAGATTTACATGTAAAACTCAAAACTACAGAAACCCTAGAAGAAAATCTAGGAGATCCCATTCAGGGCATAGACACAGGCAAAGATTTCATGACAAAAACATCAAAAGCAATTGCAACAAAAGCAAAACTTGACAAATGGGATCTAATAAAACTAAAGAGCTTCCATACAGCAAAAGAAACTATTATCAGAGCAAACAGACAACCTACAGAATGAGAGAATATTTTTGCAATCTATCCATCTGATAAAGGTCTGGAATGTACAAGGAACTTAAATTTACAAGACAAAAACAACCTTATTCAAAAGTAGTAGGCAAAGGACATGAACTGACACTTCTAAAGAAGACATTTATTCAACCAACAAATGTATGAAAAAAAGCTCAGCATAACTAATTAGAGAAATGCAAATCAAAACCACAGTGAGATACCATCTCACACCAGTCAGAATGGTGATTATTAAAAGTCAAGAAATGCCGGGCACGGTGGCTCAAGCCTGTAATCCCAGCATGTTGGGAGGCTGAGGCAGGTGGATCACGAGGTCAAGAGATTGAGACCATCCTGGTCAACATGGTGAAACCCCGTCTCTACTAAAAATACAAAAAATTAGCTGGGCATGGTGGCACGTGCCTGTAATCGCAGCTACTCAGGAGGCTGAGGCAGGAGAATTGCCTGAACCCAGGAGGTGGAGGTTGTGGTGACCTGAGATCATGCCATTGCACTCCAGCCTGGGTAACAAGAGTGAAACTCCATCTCAAAAAAAAAAAAAAAAAAAGTCAAGAAACAACAGATGCTGGTGAGGCTTGGGAAATAGGACCTCTTTTACACTGTTGGTGGGAATGTAAATTAGTTCAACCATTGCGGAAGACAGTGTGGTGATTCCTCAGAAACCTAGAACCAGAAATACCATTTGATCCTGCAATCCCATTACTGGGGATACACCCAGAGGAATATAAATCATTCTATTAAAAAAATACATGCATGTGTTATGTTTATTGCAGCACTATTCACAATAGCAAAGACATGAAATCAAACCAAATGCCCATCAACGATAGACTAGATAAAGAAAATGTGGTACGTATATACCATGGAATACTATGCAGCCACAAAAAGGAACAAGATCATGTTCTTTGCAAGGACACAGATGGAGCTGGAAGCCACTATCCTTAGCAGACTAATGCAGGAACAGAAAACCAATCACTGAATGTTCTCACTTATAAGTGGAAGCTGAACAATGTTAACACTTAGACACAGGGAAGGGAACAACACACATAGGCGCCTGGGGTGTGGGGTCGGGGGAGGGAGAGCATCAGGAAAAAGAGCTAATTCATTCTGGGCTTAATACCTGGGTGATGGGTTGATAGATGCAGCAAATGACCATGGCTCATGCACATGTACCCTGGAACTTAAAATAAATAAATAATATAGCAAAACAAAGTGAAAAGATCAATAAAACAAGGTTGTGGCAGGGATCTTAGGATAGTAGCTATCTACCTACCTGAATGGAAGACTGGCAAATATTGATGTTGATATAATGAGTACAGAAAGCTTCATTATACTGCACTCATCATTCTTTGTGTACATATAAAAATTTTTAAATATAGCATAATATTTTCCTATGCTAGGTCACACCACAATTATTGTACACTTTTGAATATTAACTTTGTAATTTTACTATTTCATTTAAATCTTCATTTGCAGTTTACATTTGTATATGGTTTAGGGCAGGGATATAACTTTATCTTTCTCTATGTAGTGAGTCAGTTGCCCCAATATGATCTACCAGAGTTTATTCTTTCCCAGGGTAGGATGATGATTCTACTGCACATGATCACCCAAATTTCCAGGTTCCATCAATACTTTTGCTCCTCTGTTCACTTAGACATGATCCCCATTCACTAGGTGGGGATGGCTAAATGTTCTAGCATGTGAGAAGGGGAGAGAGAGATATTTGTAAGTCTCTCACATTTATGCTAATGTTCCATTGGCCTGAGCTTGGTGACAGGCCACACTTAGCTGCAAGAGATGCTGGGAAATATGGCAGCAGGCTGAGCAGCTGTGTGTTTGGCTAAGACTGAGAGATTCTACAGTAGAAGAAAAAGGTGGAGAGAGGCTGTGGTGGGTCGAAAAAGCAGTGTCTGTCATACGCACCCAAGTTTGCTATTTTTTTCTAAAACTGACTTACTCTTCATGGACCTTTATTCTTTCACATAAACTTTAGAATGAGTTTGTTGGTATTGTTGAGAAATCCAACTAAATATCTTATTAGGATTGCTTCTAATGTATAGATTACTTTGGAAGTTGTTAACATCTTTATTAGGTTAACTCATCCCATGTATACATATAGAATGTCTGTTTTTCAAATCTTTTCACATTTTCGTTAGTAGAGAGTGTTTTCTCCAACGTCTTCTTGACTTTTTGTTAACTCCTAGATAGTTTATAGTTCCTGTGATACAGTGCATAGCATTGCAGTTCTAGAACTGTGGCTCACGGGTGAAATTAAGCCCATGACCTGTTACTCTAGGACCCACAAGCTACAAATTGTTTTTATACTTTTAGTTGTTTGTTTAAAAAAAAAAGAAAAAGTATATGTTACAGAAACCATATATGGCCTACAAAACCGAAAATTGTTACCTATCTGCCCACTTACAGCTAAACTTTGACAACCCTGGTATAAAGGAATGCTATTGGTGTTTTAAGTTGATCTTTTATCTTGTAACCTCGATAAGTTTTCTAATAATAATCTTTCTTTCTTTCTTTCTTTCTTTCTTTCTTTCTTTCTTTCTTTCTTTCTTTCTTTCTTTCTTTCTTTTTGAGATGGAGTCTCACTCTGTCACCCAGGCTGGAGTACAGTGGCATGATCTCGGCTCACTGCAACTGCTGCCTCCTGAGTTCAAGAAATTCTCTGCCTCAGCCTCCCAAGTAGCTGGGACTACAGGTGCATGCCACCACGCCTGGCTAATTTTTTGTATTTTTTTAGTGGAGATGGGGCTTCACCATGCTGCCCAGGCTGGTCTCGAACTCCTGAGCTCAGGCAATCTGCCTGCCTTGGCCTGCCAAATTGCTGGGATTACAGGCATGAGCCACCATGCCTGGCATTTTTTTTTTTTTTTTTTTTTTTTTGAGACAGAGTCTTGCTCTGTTACCCAGGCTGGGGATGCAGGGGCTCACTCCAACCTCTGCCTCCTGGATTCTAGCTATTCTCCTGCCTCAGCCTCCTGAGTAGCTGGGATTACAGGCGTGCACTACCACACCTGGCTAATTTTTGTATTTCTACTACAGATGGGGTTTCACCATGTTGGCCAGGCTGGCCTTGAACTCTTGACCTCAAGTGATCTGCCTGCATTAGCCTCCCAAAGTGCTGGAATTACGTGTATGAACCACTGCATCTGGCCAGTTTTGTAATAATTTTTCTGTTGATTTCCTTAGGCTTTCGATTCGGTTAATAGTATCTCCCACAAATGACAGTCATTTATCTTCCTTTAATTTCTATACCTCTTGTACTTTTTCCTTGTTTTAAATATTTGAACAGGCCCTAAAATACTATGCCTTAAAAAATAGTAGTGATAATATAAGTACAGATGCCTTGTTCTAAATCTTAATGAAAATGAGCCTACAGTTTCTCTATTAATTATGATTTTGCCATAGGTTTGGGGTTTATATCCTTTATCAAATTAAATAAATTCCCTTCTATTCTTGGTCTTCTAAGAGACTTTTCTATTAGAAATATGTGTTGGAATTTCTCAAGCGCTACTGAAATAATCATATTATTTTGTCCTTTCATTCATTAATGGGAAGAAGTACATGGACAGATTTTCTGATGTTAAGCTATCCTTGCATTCCTAGGACAAACCCCATGTTCACTATGCTGTAAGTGAAATGTCTATAATTTCCTGTACTATCTTTATCAGGTTTCAGAATCTAGAGTATACTAACCAGATTCATTGAGTGAATTGGCACCTTTCCTGCTTTGTCAAATTCTGGTATAAATTTTGTAAGAGGTTAATCTTTTATTCTCTGAAAGTTTGATAAAACTCATCTGTAAGACTGTCTGGGCCTATAATTTTTAGGAGAAAGACCTGTGATAAGCCTTTCAATTTTTAAAATAATAACTTGATCTACTCAAGTTTTCTATTCCCTCTTGACTTTTTTCTCCATTTTGTGTTTTCCAAGACTTTCTTTGTTTTGCTTAGGTTGATCAATTTATTGTCATGTGATTACTCATACTATTATATTCTTAGAATATTATTTCTTTATAGCTATTTTTATGTTTGATTATACATTGTATTTGCATATTTTTTCTTTGATCAGCATATTAGTTTATTTAGTGACACAGCTTTTGGTTTCCAGCAGTTTATCTTTTTTGCTATCTCCCTGATTTTCTTATTTTGTTATTTCTTTCCTTCTTTCCTTTGCTTTGCTTTATTGCTATTTTCCAACTTGAATCGAATGGTTAGCTCATTTGTTTCATTATAGCTTGCTTCTTGATAAATGTACCTAAAGCTATATATTCTCCAGTGAGTACGTTTCTTTAGCTATGTCTCAAAATTTGAGCATACGGCATTTTTACAGTTGTTCAGGTCTAAGTATTTTATAATTGTCCCTGGTGATTTCCTCTTTACTCCAGGTATAATTTACTAGTATGTTATATAATTTCCAGACATACAGAATATTTGCAGTTATCCTTTGGCCCTGATTTATGATTTTATTACGTGGTAATCAGGGAGCATAGATTATGTGATGCTGGTTCTTCCAAATGCATCAAGATGTCCTTTGAGGCCCAGGATGAAGACAATTTTTGTGAGTCCATCACGCGTGTTTAGAAAAAGATTTGCATTCTCTGCTTGTGCAACATTTTACATGCTCATGCAAATTTGAGTTTATTAATTGTGTCTATCATATCTTTCTTGGTCTCTTGGCCCATTCAGTGAAGTATATGTCAAAACTGACTACTACAATTGTTGTTTACCAAAGCAATCTTTCTAACATGCAGATCCAACCACATCATTCCCATGCATTCAGGAAAAAAATTAGAGATAAAAAATCATGTTCAGCTCAGCCTGCAGTAAAGCCT
Organism: Callithrix jacchus; assembly: GCF_049354715.1. Taxonomy (NCBI): domain Eukaryota; kingdom Metazoa; phylum Chordata; class Mammalia; order Primates; family Cebidae; genus Callithrix; species Callithrix jacchus. The sequence continues at coordinate 104,982,519 of NC_133507.1, read as the reverse complement.
CTTTGCCCAGGCCTAACTTGAGTCCTCCATCAGGTTCATCTGTCCTCCATCAGTGTGACCTCCCTGACCCACACCCCATGGTCACAGTGTGACCATGAACCAGAGTGGCACACTCCCTCTCACTCTCTGTGTTTAGGCACCATGACTCCTGCCTCTGGAATTTTCTCCTGAAGCTAACCAAGCTTATCGTAAGTATCCACTTGCCCTTCAAGATTCAACTCAGGTTTTTCCAACCTCATCCACCGTCACGACCCCACAGACACCTGGACTCCTACCAGGTCCTGCCATCTCCAGCAGCCCTGCTGTGCCACGCCCTCTCCCACCTCTGAGCCCAAGCTGTTCCCTCCACCTGGAGGTACTTCTTGGATGGGCCTCGTCTCTGCCACTCCAGGACTCAGCTCAATCTCCTTCCCCTAAAGATGTCCCTCCACTTTGGTCTGTTTGGGATGCCTCCTTCTAATAATCCTGCAAACACCAGGCACTGCCTGTGTGCTTTGCCTGTGCTGCACATAGGGCCAGCCCCACCTCTCCCTGAGTTACATTCTGGAACCTGAGTGGCAAACTCAAATGCACGTAGGGTCCAGGAAGGTCCTAGGAATGCATTAGCAGCTGCCTAGGGACTGTGAGACTCTGCCCCATCTAAAAGCCATAGCTGTGGCTCAGCCCCTCCATCGGTAGTGTTTGGAAATGTAGGCCCAGCTTACCCACTCCCCTGTTTTCAAGAGAAGGTATACATTTTAACACAGTGGTAACTAACTCAAACATTTCTGAAACACAGTCCTGGACAAGCAGAGCAAGCCTGCCGGCCAGGGGCCAGATGTAAACTGCAACTGCCCAGGCTTCAGCCTCTGGTCTGGAGGGACATCGAGAGGGCACCTAACTCAGCCACAAGGGTGTCTCCCAGGGGAGAAGGCACTTGGGCACAATGCTGAACTATGAGCAAGAGGAACCTGCAGAAAGAGCTGGGAAGAATGTTCCAGGAAGAGGGACGAGAGACCAAATGCAGGCCATGGTTGTTATGATGAATGCTCCACCCCACCCGCGCAGGGGCAGGGAAGACCTGGGCCAGCCTCCCCAGGAGGAGGCTTTTCACTGCAGGCTACAGAGAGAGGGAAGCCCACCCCTGCCCTTTGGCCCACAACTCCACAAGGAGAAGTGCCAAACTGACCAAGGGGAGGAAGAGCCATGGTCCCCCTTGCCAGGCCTGGGCTGATTCCAGGGGAAGCCAGAATCAAGTATCCAAGACCAGGACCAGCATGAGGTCCACTGTGTAGCGATGAAGCCGGCTTTGGAGATGGCAAAGGATGGGGGCACCCCCTCCACAGACCAAGCAATCCCTGCTGGAGGGCAGCCTCCTCCTTCTGTGAGCATCTGGGGAGGAGGTTGTGGAGTGCCACCTGCCTGACCAGGACAGCCCAGGAGACAGGTGGATCAGAGACTCAAAGAGGGATGTGATCTCTGCAGGATACGCCCTGGCTGGGCAGCCCCAGAGGCAGGGTGTGCCTGTGCCAACCCCAGAGGCTGGGTTGTTTTGTCTTTTGTGTTCAATGGAGATCTCTGTTTATCGGGAGGGGCAGGATAGGGAATTATTAGAAGGCTTCGTGCACAAGCAGACAGAAGAGAGGCACTCAGGCTGACTGAGCTCAGTGCTGCTGCCATGAGAATAACCAGGCCCCCCATACCAGATCTGAGTCTCACAGTGGGGCCCTACCAAGCCAGGCATGCCATGCCCCATGCCGATCTGTAAGCTGTTAATTCAGCTGACATGCATTCACTAGGCACCTGCTATGTGTGCGGGGCTGTCCTGGTCACTGAGGAAACAACCGCCGGGGAATAGGAGTGGCAGACATACCAGGGAGCATCTGCCCTAAAGTGTCTGCATGTGTGGGGGCCCTCAGCGCTGGAAGAGGGATTTCAGAAAAGGATTTCAGAGCAGGGATCGCCAGCGAGCTGTGTCTTGAGCGGTGACAGTATTTGCTCATGCAGATGCCAGAATGCTAGGGAGAAGGGCATTCTGGGCAGTGGGACCAGCTGGCAGAGGCGTGGAGGTTCAAGCATGCTAGAACATTAGCAGATGTCAACTAGGTCCCTTGGATAGGAGCATAAAGCTAAAGGCAGTGGGAGCAGAGAGACTGGGAGGCCTTGAAGGATCCTATGGAGCTGGAACTTCATTCTGTGGGCAGTGGGGACCCCTGTGCTTCCAGCCTTAGAAAGGCCATGTGGACACTGGACAGGAGGGGCCAGCCCAGAAATACAGGCCAGAAGCTATGAGCCAGGTGATGGCAAGATCTCCTGGAAAGAGAATCAGCAGGACCAGGTGGTGAATGGGTGCCTGGGTGTCCGGTCTTGGGGACACTTTCCCTATCAATGGCCTGGGTGTGCTTTTCACACACCCACTCCCCTGAACCACTGCCCAGTTATTCAAGAGAGCTGCTTTCTCTGAGTCCAAAGATGGACCCTGATATCAGAGAAAGTCCAGCTGACCTGAAGGCTTCCCACAGCAGGCCTCTGTGCAGACCAGGCAGACTTACACTCTCCTAAGACACAGAGGCATGCCTGGCCTCCCTCAGAGTCCCAGCGGTCTACATGTTCTCCTTTGCAGCCTTGAGCTCTCTGTTATGGCAGCTGAAGACACAGCAGCAGCCAGGGGGCCCACAGGAAGAGCAGAACACACCCGACAAGGGGCTTTGGGGAAGAGTCTTGGCCCCCAACAGCCTAATAACATAGGTGGCTGGAGACCTGGGAGTTGAGATAAGCTGACCCTGAAGTCCAGCTCTCTCCCAGCGCAGCATGACCCTAAACCCACACTCCCTGCTGCCCGCCAGACCCTCCACTGGGATGGCCTCCCTTGCTCCTCCAGAACCTTCCCGCTTCTTTCCAGCCCTGCCGCCAGCCTCCCTCCTCCCCAGTCCCATCTCAATGCCCCAAATGGACAGCTCAGTGGCACCGCCCATCTCTCCCTCCCTCAGCCTCCCCTCCCAGTCAGGATCATCAGGCCTGTGGCTCATGCCACCCTCCTGCTATCACCACCTTGCCTCGGGTTCTGCTCACTGCCTCACCCTTTGAGCAGCTCTGCCCATCGGCAGCCCTTTGCCCTCAAGACCCCCCGGCACAGTTCTAATCATGCACTTCCTCTTCAGCCCCCCGTGGCTCCCCATCACTCACAGAGAAGAGAGGATTGGAAACGCATTTATGGAGCCTCTGCCATGAGCGTCAGGTTTACAGCTGGGCATGTGTTCTCCATCTAGCCTCGTTCAATCTGCACAATAGCCTGTTGTTAATCCTGTTTTACAGATGAGGAAACTGAGACTCCGAAAGGCTAAGTTGATCCCTGGAGGAGGTAAGTGAGGGAAAGACAGTCACACGGAGAGAACCATGTAGAAAATGGCACAAGGCGACATGGGCACTTTGCACGTTGGAAAAGGTTGAGTGGGACTGGAACTGAGGGGTCAGCGCCGAGCAGGGGTGAAGCCAGGAGAGAGGTTGAGGCCTGGCTGAGAAGAGCGTCCAGGGCCCAACGAGCTGGAGTCGGACCACTAGGGGATTGGCAGCTGCCTAAAGTGGGATTCGTGTGCAGAGAGGCAGGGGCACAGGGGGCCTCAGGAGGCTGGATGAAGTGGGGTGCACCAGGCCAGGCAGGAAAGGACAAACCTGGGCAGCCAGGCAGTGACAGCAATGGGCACCCACAGCCTGGGCAGAATTAGCTGGGGCTGGGTGTTCTGAGGCCTGTAGAGGAAGCCAGGGGGGCTGGGACCTTCCCTGCTGAGCTGCTCAGGGTCCTGGCACTTACTTTCTCCTTCCTACCCCTTGGCCCCACCTGACATGTATACGGATTTCTCTGAGTTTCACCCCTCCTGAACCCCCACCACCCACACACCAAAATGTAATCCCTGGAGGGCAGGGGTTTGATCTTTATTCCCTGCTGATCCCAGGCCTAGCACTCTGCCTTGTTCGACAAAATATGATGAATGAATAAAAGAATCTGTAAATGAATGTGCTATATTCGAATTTAGGAAGACAGAAAGGGAAATCCATTTGCAAGGGAAGGAAAGCAGCTCCATCTGGGACCTGTGGAGTCCCTCCCCGCATAGGAGTGGACACCACCCCAGCAGATGGCCGGTGACGACTTGGAGGGTGGAGCCAGCAAGTCTGTGTGACTTGCTTTTTCATCCTCTCCCTCTCCCTCCTCTCCCGCTGGACCTGGGAGGGCCAGCTGTGCCTCCATCTACACACGCCTTTGCCTGCCCGAGAGGCAGTGGGCATGGTGGGTGTGTAGGTGAGTGGCACGGGTGGTGACCCTGCCACTGATGACCTCATGGACCTGTCCCCCTCCCTGAAGTGCAGTCTCTGGGTCAGTCAGGGAATGACACCGCCTCCCCTCCACTGGAAGTGCCAGGACCTCTGTCCTCTGGCCATCCTGGTTTCTTCTGGGACAGTCAGCATCCAAACAGTGCCCCACACGCCTACCATGTACCTCTGGACATTGCTGTCTGACCACGTAGCAGGGCTGGAGAAGGAGGCTTTGTCCCTAGCCTTGAGTCTGTGGTCTACAGGGCCCAGAACAGTGCCTGACACATTGTAGGTAGTCAACAGATATTTTTGAGTGAATGAAGGAATGTCACTCTGACTGGCTTGTTTTTACTGTCTCTTCAAGAAGCTTGGAGTGACACTTAACTACCAAATCAGAGCAGCAGCATTTTTAGTCATCATGACAGTAGTCACCCAGAAAATGAGCCACTGTGACAGTGTCGACATACTGATAGTCACTCCCCCCTAGTTCCTCAGACCCTGGCAGCAACTCTTTCGGTGAGAACATGAATCTCAGCTCCATCTTCCAAGTGAGGAGCTGCAGCTCTGAGAGTCAGCCCCAGCCCAGGCTGGGACAAGGCCCAGCTTCTGGCTGCCTGGAGGGACCTCTGAACCAGGGTGCGGCAGTGGCGGGGACTGGGGAGATGTGATCTCACCTGAGGGTGGGGTGGTAGCAGCCTGCTCATAGGGACATGAAAGCCAAACGCTCCCGGGTACCCGCTGCAGTATGAGTACTCACAAAGGCATCCCATTGTTCCTTTCTACAAACACCAGGCCAAACGGCACCTCCCAGGGCTTCATTCCTGCGCCTGTTGACCCACAGCAGTGGATAGCGCGCACTCCATGCTGGGTGGCTCCACTACCTCCCCTGTGGGGCCCATGAGAACAGACACCTGGTGGACGACCTGCCAGGGTCCTGGATGGCCTTGGCCTCCCAGGTCACAGAGAGTCTGGCCCTGCCCAGACTACCTGGCTTCTTGGCGTCCAGGTAGTCTGGCCCTGCCAGCATCCTCCTGCACTTTCCCCGGGGCCACCTGCCAGCTAGGCTGGGTAGGGCAAGGGGAGGTGGTGCCCAGTTGGAGGGGACCCTGACACGGCCAAGTGGGGAAGGCAGTGTTCGGAGGGGCCCAGGAAGGAAAGGGCTGGATCAGTCTGATCTGAGGCTGAGAGGGCTGGCTACCGGGCCGCAGGTCAAGAAGGCCACAGGCGTGCCATCGAGGAACCCCTGCATGCCTCAAGAGGGGACAGAAGCCATCCAGGGAGAGGGAAACAGAGACACCACCTGACCGAAGGCAGCCTGGCCATTGAGGGGGCGTGCAGGGGAGCAGGGGTGGGGGTAGCCACGGCTGGCGCAGCCCCAGCCAGTCCGCACAGTTACTCCCGGTAAATGGCTGCATATCTGTGCTCACAACCAAAACAGCCATGCCAGCGAGCACCCACCCCTTTCCTGACCATATTAACTCACTCTGCATTCAGGGGACCCATGGTCCCAACACTCAGGGCTCCTGCCTCCTGCCTCCCACATGGAATGTGTCTCTCAGCCAGCTGCCAGGAGGCCTTGGGCGAGAAGGATACCTGCTCCCCATCCCGGCCCGATTTGGTGATTTCATGATCATTATCACTTTGCAATTTAATGATCAGGTTCATGCCCCAGAACTCACATCACCCACAGAGCACCCGCTGCCATAGGGATCCTGGGCTGGAACCAGTAAGCTCCAAGGCACTGGGAAGCTTATTTTCAACTACATCCCCAGGGCCTAGCGCACAGTTTGTGCTTGACAAATACTTGTGGGAACGAATGAATAAATAAATAAATGCTAAAAATAACAAATATTTACTTACTCCACACCAGGCCCTGTCCTGTCCCCTTTACCTATATAATCGCATTTAGTTTTCACAGCGAACTGAGGGCTAGGCATTGCTATGGTTCCCATTTTACAAACGGGAAACTGAGGCTCACAGAAGTTAAATGCCTTGCCAGCAGGGAACAGAGCTATCCCTTAGTCTGACATCTAGGTTCTCCAAGCTTCTTCACCAGCTCTTCCTGCTGGAAAGGCTCAGGATGAGTTTTCCATGTGGCTTAAGGGCTCTGAGAATATCCCGCCACCTGAGACATCTTGGCCCCGGGACTCAGGACATCCCTCCCTCTCCCATCCCAGGCTCCTGTTGCTGAAGTCAGTTTCACCCTTGTGTGCTGCAGCCCCGCTAGGATGAAGAAGGTGCTACACCCCTCACACCTGAGCTCCAATTCTTTATGAACAGCCCTCCAGCTGCAGGCAGCTTCGGGGAGGCAGGTGGGGTCCCCTCTGTGCCCCATGCCTGCCCCCATGTCTGTGATCCATTTCCCTGCCCTTCACCGAGGGCCCACCTAGGCCAGGCGCAGAGCTGGGAGCTGGGCTGTGCAGAGGACTGGGGTGTGCCCTGCCCACAGGAATGCCCAAGGGCATCTACTGCAGAGAGCCGGGTGCATGTAGGAGACTAGACGCCTGCAGCTTCAGGGAGTGCCGGCCACTTGCCGCGGGTGTGATCTGAGCCACCTTTGTGGAATAAATGAACGAGTGGATGATGACTCAGCCACCAAATGAGTTAGTAAATATTGTGTGTCCCTCACAGGCTGGGAGCCATGGAGAGAACCCTCAGCGAGGCCGAGCTAATTGCATGGCATCTGGTGAGACTAGGCTCAAATAACCTTCCTCAGATTCTTCCAGGCAACTAGAAAGATTACACTAGTGAAAGTGCTGTCCAGATCTGTGCTTGTGAGCAACACCCCCAGGGCAGGGCAGGGTTCACAGTATCCTCCTCCCCGACCTCACACTCTCCACCCTAGCCCTACCTTCCCAGGCCTGGAAATGACCTAACTTCTCCAGGATTCAGATGCCCCCTGTGGACTTGGGGGCTATAGATGCTGTCCTTCCCCAAGCTGGATCCCCTTGGTCCTCCCTTGAGGTCACCTGTACTTCAGTGGACAGTTCCCATGCATGAGGCCAGCTTCCAGGCTGGTGCCTGCACAGGTGGGGATCAGCCCCAATTTTCTGTGTGCCCAGGAACTTCATCGGCAGCAGTGGGTCTGGCACCCAACCATCCTCAGGGCCAGGAGAGGAAGTCCTTCCTCAGGCTCAGTCCCTTCTTGGGCTCAGTCCCTCCTCAGGCTCAGGCCTTCCTTGCACTCAGTCCCTCTTTGGGCTCAGTCCCTTCTCAGGCTCAGTTCCCCCTCGGGCTCAGTCCTTTCTCAGGCTCAGCTCTCCCCTGGCCCAGCCAGGACAGGGGTGGGAAGTCAGGAACTTCTTCCATCTTCATATCCCAAGGAGCAGCCTTTGCTAGGTAATTTCTTGTGCAGGACCCATGGGGTCCTCACAACAGCTTCGGACTGTCGTTCCCGTTTCACAGTTGGGGAATCTGAGACTGAAGTCATCACGAGGCCAGGGTCAAAGCTGAGAAAGGAACTAAGAACTCCTGCCCGCCGCCCCGAGCTCCCAGCATCATTCCCTGACTGACCACTGTCTCCTCAGGAAAGAGGCAGAAGTAGATGATCCTAGGATGGCCCCTAGCCTGGCTATGGTGCCCCCTGTTATCCCCCTTGTGCCAGTGGTGGGCAGAGCTCCCCAGAGAATGCTACAATGGAGCCCAGGAAAGGATGGGACCACCCTGCCTCCAATGAGTCCTGGAGTCAGGTTGAAGGGTCACATGGCTGGCCCCAGACCCGCAGGATGAGCCTGTACAAGTCACTTAGTCTTTCCACGCACACTCTTGAGTACACACCCACACACACGTGCACACACAGCCCGCCCTCTGCCAGTGCTCCTGAGGGCCGTGTGGATGTGGGTGGGTGCCTGGGGAGCAGCTTCCCAGTGAGAGGCTCTGGAGCCCACAGAGCCCCGCCACTCTTGGCGCAGCGTCAGCCCCAGCCTTCTGCACAGTCAGCTGCCTCTGGGAATGATTTGAAGGGCTCCCAGGAGCCACTTACCCCTCAGGAACCTCCCCTACCCCTGCCTGTTCATCTGCCCGGCTTTCCCAAGACCTGGCTGAGATCCAGGAGAGGAGGGAACCGCAGCAGGGACCCCACGGGGTCAGGGGTGGGGGGGGATCAGTATCTGTGCTGAGTGACCTGCATACCCTCTCCATTGCCTCTCTCCAACAAACCCACCAGGTAGGCATTAACGCTGAGGTCTCCATCCTCCTGGTTAGAGATGAGGAAGGCGGAGGGAGCTGTCAGATAGTAAGTGGCCGAGCTACCACTGAAACCCTGGGGTCCTGGGTCTGTTTCACTTCTTACCCCTTCAGGCTAACAGGAGAATCCAGCCACCAGGCTCTCCGGGACTTGGAGCCTGGGTCAGAACAGAGGAACCCCATGAGGCCAGGGCAGAACCCCAGGAAGTGAAAGGGAGAGGAGCTTCCAGGTGCAACCGAGGGGGAGGTGGGGCCTGAGGAAGCCTCTAGTCTTTGCAGTTCAGCCGGAGCAACCTGCAGCTGTTTGAAGCAGTCAAATCTAGAGGCGGCCAGAGACGTGCTATCTATCACCAGAGGTGTGTGCAGACACGCAGGCACATGCATGGGTGTGGGCGCCCATATGCACATATGCATGTGGCAAGGTTAACTCCATGAGGAAGGAAATGTCTGCAGCTGAGGGATCGGGAGGCGCTGGTGCAGAACTCTGGGTCAGGCCTGTGGACAGGGCTGCATGCTGGACACATGGCTCACGCCCTACTCCCTGGCCTCCCCACACAGCTTTCTTCCCCTCAGCACACTCTCCAGGGCCCCTACCTCAAGCCAGACCAGTGCCAGGCACATTGCCCACATCAGCTCATCCCCCAGAGAGTGTTTCATCTCATTCCTTTCAGAGGCAGTCAGCCAACATCTCCAAGTCCACACAGAGCTACAGCCTGAGCTTGGGCCTATCTGGCTTCACAACTTTCGTTGCTCCAGGTTGAAATTGGGGGGATGAGTATGGGTGCTCGCTGGATACCAGGTACAGAAGGAAGCAGTAAGAGGGCATGGAGGCACAGACTGGCAGGGGCACCTCTTCAGAAAGTATTTTCTAACCAAAACAGGTACCGGAGAAGTGCTCACGGATGGACCCCTAGAGGGACTGCTGTTCTTTCAGCTGAGAACTATTCTCTAGGGAGGGCTGATGCCAGCGGCCAGAGCCATCAAGAAACTGAGGCTGAGAGACTTGAATTGGAGAGAGGTTTATACTAGATCAGAGATCACACAGTGGGGGGCCTGAAGGCTGAATTTGACCCTCAGGTGTGTTTTGGGGGGGTTTTTTGTCCAATACAATTCTGTCCCACTCCCACTAATGGTATTTTAAAAATCAAATTAGTTGCCTACATCTAACAACCAGGAGATTGTTGAAGATCCAACAATCCTACAAGACATTAATTCGGTGCAGGTGAATAGCAGCCGTCCACTCTGAAGAAGCCTGGATTGCTCACCACAGTCCCCACCCCTCCCTACCGTCCACACTTGGCTTCTGCGCTTCTTTTTTTGAGACAGAGTCTTACTCTGTCCCCCAGGCTGGAGTCCAGTGGCACACTCTCAGCTGACTGGAAACTCCACCTCCAGGATTCAACCAATTCTCCTGCCTTAGCTTCCCAAGTAGCTGGGATTATAGGTGCCCGCCACCACACCTGGCTAATTTTTGCATTTTTAATAGAGACAGCACTTTGGGAGGCTGAGGTGGGCAAACCAGTTGAGGTCAGGAGTTCGAGACCAGCCTGACCAACATGGTGAAACCCTGGTCTCTACTAAAAATACAAAATTAGCTGAGCATGGTGGTGCATGCCTATAATCCCAGATACTTGGGAGGCAGGAGGATCGCTTGAACCCATGCGGTTGAGGTTGCAGCGAGTTGAGATAACGCCACTGCACTCCAGCCTGGGCAAGAAGAGCGAAATTCAGCCTCAAACGATGTGAGAAGCCTCAAGTGGTCTGCCCGCCTCGGCCTCCCAAAGTGCTGGGATTACAGGCGTGAGCCACCACACCTGGCCCACTCACTACTTTTACTGTCAACTCCCGTGGGTCTTTGATATTGTTTGCCTGGATGATGTCCCTTCTGGCTTTCAGATGCCAGGTTCTTGGGCAAGAAGACCTATTTCCAACAGTTACCAACATGCCTGGCCCTGCAGAAGGTCACTACATGTAGAAAACACACAAAGGGGGTGACCATTTGTGCAAGTGACTTCTGCTCTCATGGGCAAGCCAAACTAAGTGAGAAGGCCCATCCCAGCGCTAAGATTCTGGGCTTCTATGAACAGAAAACGGAAAAGAAGGAGAGAAAAGGAGGGAAAGAAGGAAGGAAGTTGAGATGAAGGGAAGATGTATCCTGGAGACCTTGTGGTGAGAGTAAGGGGTGAAATGTGTCTGAGATGGTGAAGTATGGTGGATATAAAAGTACATCATTAAGTTAATGATGCATAAAAACCCACCCCCAAAATTAGAGGATTCAAACAACAACCATGTTTCTAGCTCAAGATCATGCAGGTCAGTAATTAAGGTCAGGCTCAATGGGAGGTTCCACTGGTCTTGGCAGGCTGTGGGCTCATCTGGGTGGGGCTAGCTCCACATCTGTATCAGTGATGGACCAGCTGGGGGTTGGCTGGTCTAAGATGGCATCGCTCACATGTCTGGGGGCTGGCTGGTGGACAGCTAGGGCAGTGATGAGGACTGAGCCCTGTATATCTGATCCTCCAATAGGCCTGCTGTGCCGGCTTCCAAGAAATCAAGCAGAAGAATGCAAGACTTCTTGAGACCTCAGCTCAGAATTGCTTCAGTCACTTCTGCAAAACAGATACAAAGGGAGACGAAATCGTCCTTTTGTATCCGTTTGGGGAAGCTGAAAGGTCACGTTATAAAAGGTGTGGATATAGGAAGGAGGAGGTGATTACAACCATTTTAAATCAATCTACCACAAATAGTAAACACACATAAGTGGTTTAAACAATTCTCTCAACAGTCTGAAATGGTTATCCAGAAGTAGCATGGCAGCTCCTCAAAGCCTTCGGAGAGTCTGATTTTTTCTGTCTTTCTGTTCTGCCACCTCAATGCTGCTCTACCCCTTAAGGTTGCCTTGTGTTACAAAACTGCTGTTGAGGCTCCAGCCATCAAGTCCTCATTCCAGGCAGAAAGCAGAAAGCGTTGGGGTGGGGAGGAGAGGCAGTCACCCTAACCCAAAAACTTCTGTCTCCTTAGTTGATACTGGCTATCAAGGGAGTCCTCATATTGGGAACTTTGCTATAGGGCATAAAATCAGTTTTCTTAGAAATGAAGAAGTGGAGAATGAATATTGGGTATGAAAACAGCAGAGTCTGCCACAGGGAAGAGGGGCAGGGGGAAAAGTCTCAAAAGGAATTTAAGGTGATTCACTTCCCCTTCTTGGCCTTTTAACTAAAGAACATCTACCCAGAGAGCAGGAAAGCAGGGAAGCACTCTTTTTCAATCATTTCACCTGTAAAATTATATTAAACATGCAGAAGTGTGCAAACATGTACTAAACGTATCTGTACATTTATTAATGAAAATTTATTAATGAAAATAAACATCCATGTACCCTAAGGGTAAGAGAGAATTATCAGTCACCATCCCATCAGTAGAGCCTACAGATCCAGGACTGTCCTCCTATCACCCCTCCTGCAGGAGGACACCCCTACATAGCACATCTCCTCACCACGTCCTCCTCTTCCACCAGTGGAGAACCCTGGGTGGGAGCCCCAGTCCCAAGCACGGCCCACCTCGTATCTGGACAGCACCTGCGGCCACCCCTGCCACACCTCGGCAGTTCCTCTTCACTGCTTGCACCCTAGAACTGGACCAGGCTCAGCGGCACGCCCCCCCATCCCTCTCGCAAGCCTCACTGACTCCAGATGGGCTCTCTGAGGCCCCAGAGAGAACAATAAATGTCAGGAAAGGCTGATGTCAGAGGGAGGCGATAGAACATGAAATGCAGACGTAGCTGCTCTGGTCTGGCCCAGACATACAGGGCCCACTACAGCTTCCCGCCTGAGAGCGATTTCCCCTGGCCTCCACTGAGCTGTGACACCTCAGACAAGGGCCTGGGCCCGGGGAGAGGGGACACAGTGGGCTGGGCACTCTGCCTCAGGGCAAGCATCCAGCATCAGAGCCCTCGACAATCAGGTGGCCGCTCTGTAGGGGGTGCTTTTCCCCCAGCCAAGGGAAAAGTGAAGTTTGCATCACTGCTCATGGTATAGACCAGGCACCCATTGGAGCCCCCTACCCCAGCCGGCCTCATGAGGCCCTTGGAGCCAAGTTCTTAGCTGGTATCAGGCAATAGAGCTCTGAGTCAGCAAAGGCCAGGAATTCTAGGGCATGAGCCCTACCTATGTGGAATGAATACTCTGTGTCAGAATCCCAGGGGTGCCCAGAGATGGAAGGACCTGCTAAGCTCGGGCCTCAGAGCCTCCACCCCCCTTGAGTTGAGTTGCTCCTCTCCAGCATGTTCCTCATGCTTGGCTCATTATTTCAAATTATTTCATCTGAAGAACAGGCTCCCAACTAAAAATGAATGCAGGAGTAAATGAGTGAGTGAATGAATGAATGAATGAATGAATGCCTGAATGAATAAACCAGTGAATGAATGAATGAATGACAGCCCTGTGCTGGGAGAGCTTTGTGATCTATTGCACAGGCACTTATTACATGGGTACCCAGTGTGTAAGTGGTACCTATAACATGAACAGCTCCTGTGCAGAGGGCAGGGGGTATTAAAAGGAAAATATCCCGCCTTGCCCACCATCCCAGTGGGGAAACTTGTGTTCTGAGAGGCAGACTAATGGGAAGACAAGCCTATGAGAAAGTAGTAAGTGCTGTAGTAACTGACCCTGCAGCCACGCCTCTCTGGTCTCATCCTCCCTCCTACCAAGGCCCTGATTTTGTGCCCACATTCCACCACCCCACAAGCTACCGCTGTGTCCCTTCCTATTGCAAACTGGCCCCATCCCAGCTCCAACGTGAACCTAGATGATGCCCCAATAATGGCCTCACCCCATTCCTTGCTGGTGATCAATGGGGCCAACAATCCTGGACCAGAGGCTCCTGAGGGCCTCTGCCCCATTGTCCCTCTCTCTTCCAGAATCAGAAGTGACTTGCTCTGTCCTCTCCAGGCTGCTGTCCTGCAGAGACATGAGCCTAGAGCTGCTGCAGGGTCTCACGCTCTACCCAGAGGGGCTACAGCCCACAGGCAGAGTGGAGGACCGTGGACAAGGTGCACTGAGTCACCCCCGGAGCCCTCTCTGCTCCTGACCTGCAGTCCTGTGGAACCCAGAGCACCAGCGCATAAGCCTGCCGCAGTGGAGTTCTTGTCTTTCACACAGAGTCACCCCCTCAAAGTGGCCAGATAGAGGCTACAACAGGAGAGATTCTCTGCCTGGAGACAGAGATCTCTAGGCAGAGTTTGAAGAGATGGGCATGAATTTGCCAGAAGGATAAGCAAGAAAGAACATTCCACGTAAAGAGAGTGGCAGGAGGAGGATCCTGAAACTTTAAGAAGAGAGGAGTGGAATCCTAGCACCAACCCCACAGTGATCCATGAGGACCTACAGATGTGATCTCCATTGGAGGCTAATCATTAGCTTTATACCCATGATGAGATTGAGGCACAGAGAGGGTAAATAACTTGCCCAAGGTTGCACAGCTGGTAAGTGGCAGAGCTCAGATTCCCAGTCAAGCTCCTGGGAAGAGTCCAGACTCTTTCTGCTCTGAATCTGGTCATGTCACCTTGGGCAAGTCATTTAACAGGCTGAGCCTCTCTCTTCTCCGCTGTGAATGGAGATATAAAATCCTAATGAGAGACCATGGACCTGAGCAGCAGAGCTTACATCTTTTTCAATCTGTAAATGGGGGTACCCTGCCCTTTCTCCTTGAGGGAGGCAGTCTTGGGAAATGGATGGATGTGCAGGCTGAGAAGTCCCCAGGCCTGGGCACATCCACTTGACCATGCTCTTTCTCAGTGGCTTTGGGCATGTCTTTTAATTGAGGAAACTCTGGTTCTCATATGTAAAATGGAACTAGTGATTCCCATCTCATGGGGGTCTGACTCACTGGCAGTTTAGCATGCTGGCCTGCTGCAGTATGTCAGGAGAGGGGGCCGGGGCCAGGGAGGGGTGAGGGACCAAGGAGTGCAGGCTCTATCCTAGCACTTTCAGAGGAGGAGATGAGCACGGGAACAGGGCAGCCTCAGGAGAGCAGCCAGTAGAGGTAAGCCCCAGCCCCAAGAACCCCACGGGGGCTGAGGAGGGGGCCTGTGGAGGCCAAGGGCTCCGGAGCACAGCACATCAGGGCACAGCAGATGCCAGGAGCCAGGCCAGCCGAGGAGCCGGGCAGGCAGGTCAGCCTGTCAAATGCCACAGAGAGGGCAGCCTCGATAAGAGCCCCCAAGTGCCTGTCAGATCTGGCAATTAGGAGGTCATCAGTGACCTTGACAGTGGCTGTCAGGCAGTGGGAGGGCAGGAGGGAGCCGTGGAGGGCCATCCAGAGGGAGTAGAAGCTGGCAAAGCGGGAGAGGCCCTCCCACAAGAGGAGATAACTAGGAACACCAAACAGTGAGATACGGCGGGCAGGCAGTGAGGCCTGAGAGTTCTCAGGCACGGAGGGCCCAGCGGGGGCAGCTGAGCCCTACACCCACCCCATCCCCACCCCACCTCAACCACCCAGGGCAAGGCAGGGCAGCCACTTCCAAGGACACGAAGGTTCTGCCTTTCAAATACACGTCTGAAGTCCAGCCCCGCTGGGAACCCAGGTCGGGAGTTGAGGCTCTGTCTCGTTATAATTCCAGTACTGTGTGCCTCAATGTCCTAAGTCAATACAGACGCTTGGGAAGGTGGATGGGGCATGCATCACGGATGGTTGGATGGATGGAGGGATGGAGGGATGGATGGACAGATGGATGGATGAATGGATGGATGGATGGATGGATGGTCAGTTGGATGAATGGACAGATGTATAAAATGCTAATGATAAATGAACTCAGAAAAATTGAACTTTTAGAAATCCAAAACTAGCCAGAAGCAATTGAGTGAAGAGTGACAAGTAGATCCCCCTGCAATGTCCTGGAGGTGAGCCCGTGTATGGCATAGAGGGGCGGCAGCTGGCTCTCCAGCCCCATCTCTGCCTCCTAGCCAAAGGGTGCTCTGGGAAGCTGCCCAGTGCTCTCTGCCCAGGCTGGTCCTGCTCCAGGAATACCCTTCTCTGCCTTCTCCATCTGCCTTTTTCCTTGTCATTATCCTTCAAGGTGTGTTCAGATGTCCCCCTTCTAGGAAGCTGTCCCTGACCTTTGCCTTCTGATCCTTCCTGCCCCCAGCTGGGTTGGGGAGGGAGCCATCTTGCTACTACATGCATCTCTTAGCAGAGTCTCCGTGGCCTACAGTAGTCCCAGAAGAGTAGAAGATGCTTAGTATGCTATTAAACCAATTTGTTAAAGGAAGGACAAATGGAAGGAGGTAGAAAAATGAGTAAAAACCTCTATTAACTAGAATGCCTGGCTCTCCACGGGGGGATAAATGCTACAGTTCTCTGCTCCTGGACCTCCTCCTGCTCCTTCCCTGACCTCCTAGCCTGGGTGTGCTTGGTAACTAGCAGCACCCCTGCACTCCACTCTCCCCCACCTTCCACCAAGCACATACTCAGGGTCAGATGTGTTCTTGCACCACACAGCCTAGAGATGGGGTGGGGAAGACAAAGCGCCAACCACCTACAGGCTTGCCAGAGACCAGATGACTCCAGGATCTGAGCCCAAGTTCAGAGAGAGATGGAAGACAGGCTGGCCTGGGCAGTTGAGGAGGACCAAGCAGGTCTTCAGAGCACAGGAAGGGCAGATTCTAGAAGGGAGAGATGGAGTGTTTTCAGAAGATTCACGGGAGAGACAGAGACACCACAAACATGGCGCACTTGTTTCACTACTAGATTGCTAATGTGTCCATTATTCATTCAACACATATTTACTGAGCAGCTGCTGGGGCCAGGCAATGTGCTAGGGAAGGAACCCAGGCATAAGCAAAGCAGGGCCCCACCATGCCTCCATGGAGAATTCACAGGCATAAACTACCCACGACAAACTGGCCCAATTTAAAAGATTTCTTAAAATGAGGGCATTTTAATGTCAAATGAGTAAATCAAATTAATTTGCAAGGAATATTGCAGCCTCCCCCCCACCATTCCTTATTCCCTTTCCCCTCTTTATCTTTCTCCATAGCACTTTACCACCATTTGATATGCCATTTACTTCCTTTATTTTAAGGCTTGTCTCCCCCAGTAGAATGTCAGCTGGAGAAAGGAAAGGATTTTTGTCTGTTTTGTTTGTCTAGAGCTGTGCCTGGCACAGAGTAGACACTCAATTATTGAGATGGATGAATAGATGGATGGATGGATGGGTGGATGGATGGGTAGATGGATGGATGAATGGATGGATGGATAGATGGATGGATGGACAGATAGATGAATGGATAGATGGATGGATAAATGGATATGTGGGTAGGTGGATGGATGGATGGATAAATGGATAGGTGGGTAGATGGATGGATGGATAGGTGGATAGATGGATGGATAAATGGATGGATGGATAGATGGATGGACAGATAGACAAATGGATAGATAGATGAATAAATGGATAGGTGGGTGGATGGCTAGGTGGATAGGTGGGTGGATGGATGGATGGATGGATGGATGGATGGATGGATGGATGGATAAATGGATGGGTGGGTAGATGGATGGATGGATGGGTGGATGGATGGATGGATGGATGGATGGATGGATGGATGGATGGGTGGATGGATGGATGGATGGATGGATGGGTGGATGGATGGATGGGTGGATGGATGGATGGATGGGTGGATGGATGGATGGATGAATGAATTGGTAAGTATGTTAGTGAGTAGATGGGTGGATGGATTGGTGTGTAGATGGATGGGTGGATGGATGGGTAGATTGTTGGATGGGAGGTTGGGTGGGTGAAACATTTTGGGGATATATGGTTTGGGGCAGTAGATAAGTGACCACTAATATCACAGGAATACTTTGAAAAAAATCAGAAACACTTAAACACAATATATTTCCCTATAAATACAGAAAGTAACTAAAAATCCTCCAGCATTTTTCTCTGATCGGACCATCACTATTTGATTACAGAATACAAATGTTTATCCGAGCTGCATCTGAGAACCCTCATCATTTTAACTTACTACTCCCAGGTCCTGGACTTGAAGTAACAGCGTAGTTAGAGTTGTTCCCCACACAGCTGTGTCTACACAATGCTGATCAGATGTACCATGAGTAAAGTATAAAGAAATTATTTTTGCACAGGCCCAGAACACAGTAGTTGCTCAATAAATGCTGGCTCTTATTTTACTTTTCGGGTGAAATCATCACACATTTCAATGAGTCCTAATTGAGTGGTTTTTCTAGAGTTAGCATCTTGTCAGTCATTCTGGGGACCAACCCAGAACACCCACAACCACATTAGCCTTGCCAAGTCCCCCACCAAGCCCCCAAATTCTCAAGATTCAGAAAAAGAGAAATTACTTCTCTGAAGCCAGACTAACCAGCGGCAGGGTGGGACAGCAGCCTCTCCCATGGCCCACAGCACAACCACCCTGCAGCCAAAAGGTCTGCCTCCAGTGCTGGCTCTGCTCCTTACCCAGCTGTGTGACCTTAGACCAGCAACTTAACCTCTCTGAGCACCACCCTTCTCATCTGCAAAACAGGAACAGTAATAGCATGTGAGTACAAGGATGGTTGTTAGGATCAGGAGTAAAACCTTTAGCTCCACACAGAGAGCGCATGCATTTAGTAAATGGGAAGTAATAATCATTATTACTTCCTAAAATAACAATTCTCCCCAGGTAGATCATTCTTACAATTACAATGAGACAGAGCAGAGGTTCTCATTCAAATCATGTCCATAAGGAAACAGGCTGATCAGAAAGGGTGAGAGACTGGCCTGAGATCACACAGCAAAAAGGAGGTATCAGAAAGATGCCTCCACCTCCTGCCCAGACACCTTCCCAAGGCCCCTCCTGAAACCTAGCAAGACATCCTCTTCCACTTCCCAGGACTAGGCCCTGCTCATCTTTGTCCTGTCTTCCCCTCCCCCTTTCCCAGGCAAACATGATTTCATTCAGCCCCAAACGTGTGAGAAGCTTGGGCTGATGCATAATTCATGATGCCAATTTGCATTCCCTGTGCCAGGCCTCCAGCCTCCTCCCCCACCGCCCCCAGCCCAGCCCAGCCGATCCTCCCAGATCGAGCATCTGCGTTCCCAGTGACATTTTTCTAGCAGCAGTGGTTCTGGAAGCCCATCCCAGGGATAGGATCTCACAGAGCTGGAAATACTCTGTGAATTGCAACACGCTTCCTTGCCCCAAGGGCCTTATCAGCAATCCTGTGGCCTGTCCTTGGGGACGTTGGGTCAAGTTCCAGTCAGAATGGCAGCAGGGGCAGGAGGAAAATGTGCACTTGGCATTTAAAGCAAGCTCACGTGCAGGGATCCTTGTCATTGTCCCTCTGTGGAAGGTGTGTCTCACATTTCATTTTGGCCCAAACCACAGGGTGCCCAAAGTCATGTTTGCTGACCCCCCGCTGACCTGCCAGAGCTTGTCCTCAGATGAGAATATTGGTCTGGTTGAGTCCAAAGTCCACGCTGTCGCTGTGGGATGCCCTAGGGCATCCCAAGCTTCTGCAGACGATTTGGCTGAGGCCTGGGGAGGATGTGGCCTTGACTCTGTGTCCTCACCTGTGGGCCTGAGCCCCCATGATCCCCGACTTCACCCTGAGAGGGGAACGACAAGGGGAAGAAGACACCACCAAGGACTGCCCAAGAGGGAGGCTCCAGACTGGTCCAGTACAGGGAGCTGCCAGGCGAGACTACCCCATCCAGGAGGCCTGGCAAACCCCAGGAACCTGGCACAGGCCCATCCCCTAAATGGGGCTCCCAGAATGGACAGACATCAGGACATGAAAGCTTCCTCTGTGACATTAAGGAGGCTCCTAGGGACATATGTGGGCTCGGTCACCCAGAACAACTGCCCTGATACAGTGGATCATGGGGACAGCCAGATTGCCCAGTGTGGGGAAAGGGTCTTTGAGGGTGAGGCTCTTGTCAGCCCAGCCTCTCCATCCTCATGATGACACACACTAGGCACTCAGTCTTCAAAACTCCCACCACACACTAAATGTCTGCTGCATGCCAGGTGTCCTGGACTGTGGTCCTCAAGGTCCAGCCCCATTTTGCACATGAAAAAGACTAGTTCAGAGAGGTGGCATCAAAGCCATTTCTAAGTGACACAGCTGGGAGACGACAGAGCCTGTGTTCAAGCCTGGCTGAGTGGAAAATCCACACTCCTCCTGACCAAGCCCAGGCCTCAGGAAAGGGGAAAAGGGGTGAATTCACATTCCCAGTACAGGAGAATCCCTTCCCACCAGCCCTATCCCAAGGCCAAGCTCCCAGCCAGACACGGCTGCTTGGAGAAAAACGGGGAGAGGGAAGAGACAGTTTACGCTAGAGCCCAGCTGGGTCTTATCAGGCAGTAGACGCAGTGAGGTCAGCAGGGGCTCCTTGCCCCTCACCCCAGCCCTGCCCTCCTGGGCCCCTCTGTTGTGTCTGCCACAGGCGAATAGACTCAGCTCAGTATCTCACCATCTTACGGCCAGAGGTGACTGGGCTGGAGAGGAATAGGCCCGGGCTTCCTCCCAATCTTGTCCCCCAGTCTGGCTGCAACCTTCTGGCTGCACGGCCACCCTCCAGGGCCACGGGAGATGAATGGGAGTCCTAAGGCTCACCCAAGAGGCCTGAGAATGCAGGGCCCTTTTTAGAGATAGCCCTGAGAGCCAAGGGAATGTCCCGGCCATAGGCAGCCCACCGGCCAAGTAACTGATGCAGGCTGGCACTGCATGCACTAGGCTGGTCTGCATTCACGATCTGATTCTCACACTTATTTTTTCAGCTAGGACCCTGAGGTACAAAGAGATGAAGTTTCGCGCCTGGGAGTTGTGCAAACTCCTGGAGATTGGAGAGGGAGTGTTTGGTGGCGTGGGTTTTGCGGCGGCACAGGGAGGATGCTCTACACTGTGGGTCTAAACACCACACGCCAGTGAACTCAACAGCAGCTCCACCCAGGCCACACCCCCATAGCCCACTAAGCCTTGCAGGAGGCTCAGGTTCAGCCCTTTCATGCAGATGAGTACAATGAGCCCAGCAGGTGTAGTAGCCTGCCCAGGGCTGCACAGCAGGCCCCGGAGAGTGAGGTTTAAACCCAGCCTCAGCTGGGCTCAGTGGCTCATGCCTATAACTCCAGCACTTTGGGAGGCGGAGGTGGGTGGATCACCTGAAGGCAGGAGTTTGAGACCAGCCTGACCAACATGGAGAAACCTCGTCTCTACTAAAAATACAAAATTAGCCGGGCATGCCCGTAATCCAAGCTACTCGGGAGGTTGAGGCAGGAGACTTGCTTGAGCCCAGGCGGTGGAGGTTGCGGTGAGCCGAGATCATGCCATTACACTCCAGCCTGGGGAACAAGAGTGATACTCCGTCTCAAATAAATAAACCCAGCCTCTAGGGTCTAGGGCCTACACACTCCACCACACCCCACTGCCCCTCCAGGTCAGCAATGCTCACTTCACCCAACTTGTGAAGAGGACTTCCTTCCCTTGCTAATGGGTAAAGGGAGGCATAGGCCAATTACCTGTCTTTGCAAGCTCTAAGAAGAAGGGAAGCTTTCAGCACACACTGGGTATTTCCAACGTGTCTCCTGCCTCCCCACTCTTCCCTTCATTATTTCATGGAATCCTCACAATGATCTCATGTGGTAGATGCTACTGTTCCTTCCTACAGATGGGAAAACTGAGGCCAGTGAAGTGATCTGTCCTCAGTGGCAGTGCCAGGTGAATGGCAGAGCTGGCCATCCAAGGTCCCAGCTGGCTCACGAGTCATGGCTTTGGCCATGTCACCCAGCCAGCTGAACCTCCGGGTGGCCTGGCGGCTTGTGCTATGAGTTGTGAGCCCAGTGCCTGGGTGTGAGCCCTGGCTCTGCGACCATCTGCTGTGTGACCTGGGCGAGTGTCAGTTTGCCCATCTGTGACATGGAGTAATGCCCATGACTGCCTCAGAGGCAGTTACAAGGACCGAATGACAATGCAGGTAAAATTCTGGGGACGGGGCAGCACACAGAAAATGACCAGCACACGTCAAGTGCTGCTATTGCCATGACGGTCACATGGTGGTGACACAGACTGATGGGGCTTTGAAAGTGTGACACCTTGTAGCCCAGGGGTTCTCCAACTTCAGCGAGCATCCACTCACCTGGGGGCTGCCCCACCCCCTGTCTCTGACTCCTGGGTCTGGGGAGGAACCCAGGGATTTGCATTTCTGAAAGTTCTCAGGTGTTACTGAGGCTGCTGGTCTGGGGTCCACACTTGGAGGACCACAGTGTAGAATTGGAGGATGTTTAAGTTCATGAAGAGACTCATGGGCAGGAGTGAAAATCTGGCTGCTGGGCTCAGAGGAGGCAGCTCTGGGTGGATCCCTGCAGGCACCAAAGCAGAAGGGAACAGTCAGACCCACAACTGCCCTTTGATTGGTGAATCAGCCTCATGCTTCCACTCACCTCAGTTGTCCCCTGTCCCCAGCTGTGGGCTGGAGTGAAGCCAAATGCCTCTTCTGAACTGGGGGTTGCCAGTTCAGAACCTTGGGTTGGGGTCCTGGCCAGGCCTCTTTCATCCCTCCTCCCAGGCATCAAAGGGAGCTCGTCCTCCAGCGAAGTGCCTACCTCTGCCGGCTGCTTCCCCCATCCCCACTGAAGCCTCCCATCAGCTGGAAGAAGTAGATGTATACCATCCCCATACTGCAGAGGAAATACCTGAGGCTCAGAGAGGCCAAGTAACCTGCCCAAGGCCACACAGCCAAAGAGGGGCCAGCCTTGTCGCAACCCCAGAGAGCTCCCCCGGCTGCTCCCTGGTCACCATTGCGGTCCCATTCAAGCACACTGCTCAAGGCCTCCCAGGCCAGGGCTGAGGCCTCCGCATAAGCTCTGATCTTCCTTTCTCCTTCATGGTACTGACCACAGCTGCAGTTAAACCAGTCTCTGGCATTTTGTGTATGTCTTTCCCACCAGCGTGCCGGCTTAATAAAGGCAGGGGCTGTACTTCTTGTTTCTCACCCAATCCCCAGAACCTGGCACAAAGTGGGCTCTCCCTAAGCATCTGTTTACTGAAAAATGAATGAGCCTGATGGTGCCACAGCACTGCCCAGGGCAGCGGGCTCGGGTGGCAGACTCACAGGGAGGTAGAGACTCTGGGTACCTGCTTCCCCTGAGCACCTTTACAGGTGGGAGCTTGGGGCCTGGGAGGTCAGGTATGTCATTCCCCAGGGACTTCCTGACCCAGCCAGACTAAGCCTTGGCACATCCTGAGAGCCCACAGCCTACAGCCCACCCCACCGGTTCTCATGCCCGGTCAGTTTCCACCTCAGGGGAGCCCAGGAGATCTTAGCAGACCCTACCTGCTGTCTGCCCCGTCCTCTGGCATGCATCTCTGCTTTTCAAAACACTTTATCTTACAACCGTGAGAGCAGAATGTCTCACCATCTAAAACTGAAATTCTGCCCACCTTGCTTTCCACACTTGTGAACTGGGATGATAATCCACAACTGCCTTGTGGGGAGCTTGAGGGCTTAGGAGATAGTGCAGATGAGATCCATGGGGTGACCAATGGTCTGGTTTGCACAGGACTGGGGAGTTTCCTGGAGTATAGAACTGTCAGCGCTAACACTGGGACAGTCCCAGGCAAACAGAGACAATTGGCCATCCCGCCTGAGAGGCCTGAACAAGGACGTAACGCATGTGTTTTAACTCTCTAAGCTGAGGAGCAACAGCTAAGGGATCCACTCCTAAGGTTGCACAGCAAGTCAATAGTGGAATCAGACCAAACTCCTGTCGGCCTTCCTGCCTCTCAGAGTCTGCTCACCTGCCAGAGGCTCCTGACACCTGTTCCTTGTGGCTCCAGCAGCTGGGTCTGCACGGCTGGGGAGTGGGAAGCTCACCTGGCAGGGCAGCTTTGTAGTGGGAAACTCAGCAGCCAGGTGGGGCGGGGTGGGCCACTCTCTCCCCTGACTCACTGCTTCACCTGCGCTTCTTTTAAAGCATGTTCCTCCTCCAAACACAATCAAGTTCAAAACAAACATAGTTCAACCCAGCTGCCAGCAAGGGAGCAGCCCACATGCAACAGGCAGAAAGCATTGCTCCCTCTGCTTAGAGGACTTGGGGAGGCACCTGGTCCCTACCCAGGAGGGACCCACATCCTGCTGAGGACCAGTGCATGCTGAGGACCCTGCAGGATACCAGGGTGCCTGGATGCTACAGGGCATGCCTCCCCCATAGCCGAATAGACAGGACAAGGGGGGCAGAAGTGGCTAGGAAGGCTCCAGTTTCCCCGGGCTTTGGCATTCAGGAGACCTGGGTTCAAACCCAGGCTCCATCACTTGCCAGTCAGTGTCCCTGGGTGAGCAGTTTAATCATCTTTCCTGAATGACCTTCTGTGTGCCCGGCACTGTACATGGATTATGTCACTTAATTCTCACTGCAGCCACATAAAGAAGCTGCTGAAATCTGAGGTGGGAGGGCTGCCAAGTCAGAGCTGAGTTGCAGAGGACGGTGGTGGGCACGCGGGGCTCTCCTGCGGAGCAGTACAAGCACATGTGTTTTGCCCGTGGCACAGAGTTGGAAAATCAATACACACGAGGTTCTTTCCTTCTATTTTTTGTATTTCTGAAACCCTGGTGCTGGGGCTATGGTAAGTGCTCAGTAAAGGTTTATGAAATGAACGAATGCATTAGTGCATTTTGTCCTTTTAGAAGTGTCCAGAGCAGGCCGGGCGCAGTGGCTCACGCCTGTAATCCCAGCACCTTGGGAGGCTGAGGTGGAAGCATCACGAGGTCAAGAGATTGAGCCCATCCTGGCCAACATGGTGAAACCTCGTCTCTACTAAAAATACAAAAATTAGCTGGGCGCACGCCTGTAGTCCCAGCTACTCGGGAGGCTGAGGCAGGAGTATTGCTTGAACCCGGGAGGAGGAGGTTGCAGTGAGCCGAGATTGTGCCACTGAACTCCAGCCTGGCAACGGAGCCAGACTCTGTCTCAAAAGAAAAAAAAAAAAGTGTCCAGAGCAAATATGAACACACAGGCAGCAAGTACTTTCCCCTGAATGTCTTGATGGGGGTCTGTTTCCCCATATCCCTGTAAGTGTCCACATGTACCCTTAGTGACTTCTAGGGGACACTTCTGGCACAGGGTTGGGCACGCCCCCACTGGAGAGCAGACCCACTGACACGCGGGCGGCATCGGAGACACCTGCCTTAACCAGCTCCTTGCTCTCCTCAGCTGACCTGCCCTGTGGTACGAAGTGCGGAGGCCCCCAGCCCTCCCTGTCCTCTCTGCCCACTCGGTAGCCTGGTGCCCAGTCTTCGCTCTGAATTGCTGGCTCTCTGCTGGGGCACACCCCACCCCAACTCCAACCCCTCCCCAGTCTTGCTACCCACTTGCTTTCTGGATTCAGCACTGTGTCTGGGTTAGGTGGGGTGGCCACCAGCCTCTTTACAAACTAGCTCCTGTGTGGAATTCAATAAACCGCTGGTCTTCCTAGAGCAGAGGCCAGCCTGGGGCAAGCTTGGTAGGGCCTGAGCTTGGCGGGGCCCTGTCGGGGGCTGCCTGAAGCACACACACTCTCTGGGACCCCTTGAAGTGGCTCTGCCTGCCTGAGCCTGCCACACTGCTGGGCCTGGGGTGCGTGCGGCCTCAGCTCTGGTATCACCAGCCAGCCTCAGAAACGGGACGGTCAGCAGGGGCGTAGACCCCCAGCCTTGTTCTCTCTCAGGCCCAGGGCTCTAAGTTCAAGGAACAAGCCAGGCTAGGTGGTGGGTGGCGGGAGGAGGGGTGCGGTGGGGAGAAGAAAGGAGAACATCAGAGCCCCAGGCCACAGAATTGGAGCTGGGGGTGCCAAAAATCAGGAAGTCTGGGTCACCTGCCCCTTTTTGAGGGTGCAGAGGCCAGTCCTCTCCCAGATTTGCACCCCTCTCATCCCCTCTCCTCTAGCCTGAGGTGCCCTGAGACCCCCACCTAGTGCAACCCGCCTACCCCTCTCCTCTGCCCCATCCTCTGGCTGTGCTTATCCATGCTCTGCCTCAGCCTGAACACCGGCCCACAGTGGTTCTGGTCTTCCAATTAAACCTGGACTCCACAATTCAGGGCAGCTGCGTGTCCTTGGGCAAGTCACTTAACCTCTCTGAGCCTTGGTTACCTCAAATGTAAGTGGTGATGAAGGTCTCTCCCACTCAGAGGAATCATTGGAGACCATGTTTATAAAGGGCACTGTCCTCTTTCACCCTTCCTTCCCTTTCCCCTTGGCAGTGAAACCCAACATCACCCTCGCTGGCTTCTTCCTGCTGGCCTCACCCCCCACTTCTCTGCAGGCAGCGCCCCAGCTGCTCCCCGCTTCTACCCAGCCATGCTCTCCCCTAGCCTTTGGCCTGTGCTGAGCCCTTTTCATGCCCCTCCAGTTACCCGCAGCCCGCCCCCGACCCTAGCCAGAGCACTGGCCGTCAGAAGGCAAGGATGCAATTTCTGCTTCTCCTGCAGAAGTCGTGGACTCTGTATTGACAGGCACATCTGGTGACCTGAAATCCCAGGCCCGAACCGCCACCCACGTCAGGGCATCCTCTCCGACCAAGGGCCCCATCATCATAATGAAAATGATGTCTGGTTTTCCGCCCTCCATGCATCAGGCATTTTACAATCCTGACTCGTTGAATCCTCACGGCCCAAGTATAAGTACTCATCAACCCATTTTACAGATGGGGGAACTAAGGCTGAGGGAACTTGGGTAAGTGGTCAAGAGTGCCCAGCCAGAGACAGAGTCAGATGGAAGCCCAGATATGTCTGTCTCTGATGTTCACCCGGTGCACCTGCAGCCATGCAGAGGCACAGGCTGAAGGGGGCAGGCCCCACATAGCGCACAGCCCTGCAGCTCTCCCTGGTGGGGGACATCACCCAGTAACTCTTGGCGCCCTGGACAGTGGGCCCCCAGGGGAGCAGAAGAACGGGGCTCCAGGCTGGCCTGAGGCTCATCAGGTCTCAGAACTCTTGCATGAGGCCTCTGTTGTTCTACCTGTAAATGGGGTGAGGCTGAATCCACTAAGCGATGCTAGACTCACAGTGAGTTGAGGCCAGAGAGGAAATCACAGCATGGGCCAGTCAGCCAACTGCAGCCATAGGAGACCGTGAGAGACAGAGTGGCAGAGCCAGCCCCAGATGCCTTGCAGGGAGCAAAGGGAGCAGCAGCAACCCAGGCAGGAACCAAAGAGAGGAGCCAGATGCAACGAGTGTGGACTGGGGTGTGCGAAGAGAAAGATCCCTGACAAATGGTTCCAGTTATCTGGGGGGGGACGGGGTGTGAGGAGGGCATCCCATGGGGTCAGGAGGTGCTGGGGACAGAGGGGACTTGAGGAGTAGAGGGGCACTGGTGTGCAGCTGGCATGTGCTGGGACAGAGGTGTTCAAGGGCCCCTCCCCACCTGGCTTGATTCCTCCCACCCCACCCTGGGGAGCTGCTGGAACAGGAAAGGAACTTTTGGCCTCCTGCAAGGAGACCCTCCACCCCTGGGAGTAGAGGCGGGTAGGCATGGGCAGGGGTCGGGGCTGCAGAGGCAGTCTGGACATGGGACTGGCTACCCAGGGCCAGAGAAGGGAGCAGTCTGCAGGGCGGTATTCCCACTCCCCACATTAGGTGGCCCACAGAGGGTGTGGGTGGGGACTGGAGTGGCCAGACCCTTAAGCCAGGGGCCAAGGTACGTGGTGCTTCCTGTGGGTCCTCCCCTCTCCCTCAAATCTCCATTTAAACCAGTCATGGAGCCTGACTCCATTGGGTCATAGCCAGGTGACGCTGGGGAATTCAACCCCCTCGCAGAGAGAACAGGAAAGAAAAGGCGTACACATTCATTGAGCACCTGTTACATAGCAGGCGCTATGCCAGACTCCGGAATTAGGACACCATCAAACATCTAAAACAGCCCTTTGAGGAACGTGCTATGATCCCGTTTTACAGATGGAAAAGCTGAGGCCCAAGGAGGCTGAGGGACTGGCTCCTGCTGCATCAGCATTGTAGTTGAAATCCTAGGTCAGTGAACTTGTGTTTAAATCCTGGCTCTAAACAGCTGTGGCTTAGGGCATTTTACTTGACAGCTGTGCCTCAATTTTCTCACCCATAAAATGAAAATCCTAACAATTCCTCCTCGGTTGCTGTGTGGGTCACAGAAAACCATTGCTATGGGTGCCAGGCACACCTCGAGGACTGACTGAGCAGGACTACAGTGGATGCCAGAGCCGGCCCCACGCCTGGGGAATGGAGCCTAAAGTCACACCTTGACCTTGTGCCCAGCTCAATCACATCCACCTGTGGCATCAGTCTTTGCAAGAGACCTTTTCTTTGTGTTGGTTTATCTTGAAGTCACTGAAGGGATGAGAGAGAGAAAGGCAGGAGGGGGTGGGCCCCAGAGGAGAAGGGAGGAAGGAGGGTGGGCCCCCCAGGCAGCGAGCAGAGCGAAGGGGAGGCCGCAGCGGGTGAGAGGGGAGATTAGACCCCAGAGAGGAAGGAATGCCAAGGTCTCCAGGGTTAGGCTGGCTGGGGCTGCCGACACCGCCTGAGACTCAGATCATGGCCGTGCTTTCTGGGCTAAGTCACCTGTGTGGTTCAAGTGGGAGGAGGGGCGCCAGAATGGTGCACTGCTAGAACCACAGAGGGGGGTCTTTTCCCTCTGTGGTTCTACCGGTGCCCCAGTTTCCACCATTCGTGCCAAAGTAGTCAGTGGTAGAGGCTGAGTCTAAACTGAGGTCCCCTGGGCCCACGGCTTCCTCACCCCGAAAGCCAAGGCCCTCCTGCTTTAAATGTCTGCCTTCCACATAGCCTCTGGGCTTTGCCATTCTGACTGTCCTCAGCACCCCTGCCATGCAGACCTGTCTCCTGGGGCCAGGGTGCAATGCAACGTGGGGTTTGCAGGGAGGGTCACTGCGTTCCCAGGTCTGGGCGACACACAGAAAAGGCATTCAAACACACTCCATCCAACCTGCTCATTTCTCATGGAACAAACTGAAGCCAGCCAAGGTGGGGTTGGGCAAGGGGTTGGGGGTGTCCTGCCCAGGTTAGGCACCTGACCTGCTGGCCGTGTAGCTGGGCTAGGGCTCACCAAGCCTTGGTGGGCAGGAGCAAGACCCAGCACTGGGGATGCTCAAAGCCACACGCCAGCAGGGAAGAAACCTGCCAGGCCTCAGGAGACCCTGGTAGAAGGCAAATCCATGCTGCTTCCTCCGTTTCCACCATGGGGTCCCCATTCGTACCACCCCACCCTGCAGGAAGACCTTCCGTGCCCAAAGGACCTCAGGGCGCCCTGCTTGCCGGTCTTAGCCAGGAAGCAGTGAAGTCAGCCTGGGTGTGAGTCCAGGGCTGTTGGTTCTTTGGCAGTCCCCAAGGCTCTGTCGGTTGAGAAGGACTCATGAGCTGGTTCTCCAGCCCTGGGGGACAGGAGTCTCTTGAGCAGCTGGGTCAAAGGGGAGCTCAAGCCTGCCCTGGCCAGCCCACAGCTGCAGCTGGAGATCAAGAAGCCCCCAGCCAGCCGTGAGACACAACAGCGATAAGGGGTATCGGCCAGTGGCTGGGGCAAGGGAAGGAGCCTGAGCAGGGCCTGGGTCTGGGGACCGGGGGCGGGGGGTTCTCCTTGGGAAGGCAGTGAGGGGCAACCCGGGGATATCCCCTCTCAGAATAGATGCCTCAAACATTGTCAAGGGGACTGAAGTGACCCAGACTCCTGGCCCCATCCAAATTCTGGGCTGGCCACTCCCTCCGCTCCTCAGCAGCCACAGGGGCAGGTGTCTCATGTGAAGCATGGGCTTCCCAGCCAGGGAGGAGGACGCTGACTTCGACCCAGGGCACCAGCCTCAAGCCTGTCCTCAGGTTCAGAAATGCCTTCTGGTGAGGGTGAGGTGCCGCAGCCAAGAGACAGCCCATCCCTCTTGGAGATTCCGGGGAATGACTTGCCCTGTGGAGGCCAGGGGTCTCCCAGCCCAGGGCTCAACCCACATCCCACACGTGTGATGACCACAGGCAGCTCATCTCCAACCTTACACCTCAGACAAGAACATTCCCTTTTCGGGGTTGCTTCAGGGAGTGGATGGGGCGGTGCGGGGAGCATGCTAACTGCCTTCTGATCTCGCTGGCGGAGGAGACGTCCGTGGTTCATCAGGGCTGATCCCTTCCCCTTCCAGGGAGCCCCGGGTCTGTCCAGCTTTCCTCTTTGCCTGGATCTAAACTCTCCTATGCACCTAAATATTACCATAGCTCTGTCCTATACAACAGCCCTACAAGGGGATCTGACTGAGGTTTTCCTCCCATTGTGCACACTAGGAAACGGAAG
Source organism: Callithrix jacchus (assembly GCF_049354715.1). Lineage (NCBI taxonomy): Eukaryota > Metazoa > Chordata > Mammalia > Primates > Cebidae > Callithrix > Callithrix jacchus. Next base: position 104,952,756 of record NC_133507.1, on the reverse strand, counting down.
CCCGGGAGGCTGGGACGGGCTACTCCGTGCCCGGGGCAGACTGGGGCTGAGGACCAGGGTCTCAGTAGACCCCTAGACAGGGCACACCTTCTGAGACAACACAGCCCCCACAGAAAAGGGTCGCCTCCCCTTCCAGGCCCCAGGGGGATTTTTAAGTAAAGATGACTGTCCCCTCCTCCAGCCCCATCTGGGACTCCTTGTCACTATTCTATCTGTGCTTCCCCGCCCTCGCTCGCATCACCTGAGAGTCACAGGAGTTAAGAGCTCAGACACAGGTGCCTTCGGTGGGACCTTACACAAGCTTCTTCATCCCTCTGTGCTGGGGCTTGCTCCTCTGTGAATGAGGCCAACTTAGGACCCACCGCATTATCCTGCTGTGAAGTCAGTGTAAAGTGTGCGGAGCAGAGACCGGCCTTGGTAAGCACTCAACACACTTGATGGCAACTCCCTCAGCCTCTGCCTTGCCCTTCTCTCCCTGAATGCCCTTGCTTCACAGAGTAACTCTGGCTCATCTCTCAGGACCTGGCCCCAGCATCCTCTCCTCCATAGAGCCACCCTTCATGTCCCCCTGCCCCCACCTAGCATCACCCTCCCTCCCCCTCCCTCTGGGCACCCGGGGGTTTCTTCTCCATCAAAGGGAAAGTCTCTGTTTCCAGGCAGGCCTCCCCACTGTCCAGGAAGCACTGAGGCCAGGGGTTGATTTCACTCTGGGTTCCACTCTCATGGGCTTGGCAAGGGCCAGGTCCCAGGAAACGTCTGCAAAGCCAGCTGTGGGAGTCTCTGTCTTACTGTAAGGGTTCTGCTGCCAGACGTCATTTTACTTCTTTAAAAAAACATTCTTTTTGCATGGCAATTAATTTTTTTGCAAGTAAATTCATGAATACATTATCCTTGTAAAAGAAAAAGGCAAAACTTAAGCATAGATATGACTAAGATCCCCTCAGAAATCAAGCCCATCTGAGGCATTTTGCTCTCCCTCCCCAGAGAGAACCGTAGGCACCAGGCGGCCAACCTCTCTTCCTCCTTCATACATGTGATTGTGTGTCCACAGGTAACTCTGTGTGTGTATGTCTGTGTGTGTCTCAGTGTGTGTGTGTATCTGTGTGTATGTTTGTGTGTCTATGTGTGTGTGTATGTCTGTGTGTTTGTGTATCTCAGTGTGTGTTTCTATGTGTGTATGTCTCTGTGTGTGTCTGTGTGTATGTCTCTGTGTGTCTGTGTGTCTCTGTGTGTGTGTCTGTGCCTACATGTCAGTGTGTGTCTACATGTGTGTGTATGTGTGTGTATATGTGTGTATGTCTGTGTGTCTATGTCTGTATGTCTATGTATGTCTGGATGTCTGTGTGTGTCTGTGTCTGTCTGTATGTCTGTGTATGTCTATATGTCTGTGTCTGTGTGTATATTTACATGTGTATGTGTGTGTGTCTGCATGTGTCTATGTGTGTATGTGTGTGTATGTCTATGTGTGTATGTGGGGGTGTGTGTCTATGTGTGTGTATGTGTGTGTGTGTGTGTGTGTGTGTCTGTATGGGTCTGTATGTGTGTGTCTGTGTATGCATGTCTGTGTCTGAAACACTCCCAGCGAACAAAACACAATGCAGACTCTGGAAGTCCTGCGGGGAGGAAGCCTTGGTGACTTTCCCTAAGCCAGATGCACAGGCTCAGGAGATGGTGGAGGCCTTGAGGATATTTATTCTGCACTGAGTGAGGCTCTGAAGGTCAACATGGAGGTGAGGCTCTGTAGGTCAACGTAGAGGTGCTGAATTCTCTGATTTAAAGAAAAAGGACGCCACCATCTTTAAATTGACTCCATGACCCTCCTCGTTTCTTCATCAAGTTCACAAGGGTGCCTTGGGAAAATGGATCTCGCCCTGCTTAAAGCGCCTTGCAGCCTCCGCACCATGTCCGTCCTCATGCTAACCCATGAAGAAAGCAAACACGAGTGGGACCACTTGGTTTGTGCTTGCTGTCCCGCTGGCTCCCCTTGGTCACCTCCTTCCCACCTGCTTTCTCTCCAAGCACTGACCTTGCCTGAGGATGGGAAGTTGCCAAAGCACAACACTGCATCTCTCCCCATTTAGTTTCAGGGGTTATTTGCTCCCTTCTAGCCTGGGACTCTTGCTGTTCTCCAACCTCCTGGCTGCTCTCCTGGCCTGGAAAGTCTTCTGAGCTTCCCCACGTGGTTCTCAGCCTGCTGGGCCAGGCCACCCCCACACAGAAAGGCAGTGGTCAGCTGGGGGAGGGCTTCGCTCCTGCCTACCTTGTGAGTCACCGTCGACCAGCTGTTAGCTGTCCCACTCCTGCCCTACTGATCTCAGGACTTGCCTCCTGCTCCAGCATTGGGGACCTCTGAGCAATGAGTTCTGGTGGCCCCAGACCCACACAGAGCCCACCTCTTGCTGAATTTTGTGATGGCCTTGACTCCTTGCCTGGCTCTGGGACTGCTTCCTTCCCACACGACCACATGCCTCCTGATCAGCAGCCCTGCCCAGGTATGACAGAGGAAGTGAGGAGGAAGCAGCTGCCCTCCACGGCACAGTTGGGGTGGAAGGGTGCAGGAGCTGGGTTGAACCAAGAGGGGCATTCCGGGAAGTGGGAGGAAACAGGAACTGGGAAAATAGAGGACGGCACTAGTCAAGTGAGAAGGCACCAGTACAGGTTGGCAATGAAAGGGAGGAAATTGGGTGAGGGCCCCCGAAGCTGAATGGGGCAGCTCTAGAATCTGTGGATGGATGGAGTGGGGGGCCCTTTTCTGTGCAAAAGTGGATTCCCTGAAGGTTCCAGGCAGGGCACTTAGACATGCCTAAAATAAAGGCATCCAGATTGGAAAAGAAGCAGTAAAACTATCTCTCTTTGCAGCTGACATAATCCTGTTTATATAAAATTCTAAGGAATCCACTAAAAATCTATTAGAACTAATAAATGAGTTCAGCAAGGTTGCAGAATACAAGATCAATACACAAAAGTCTGTTCTATTCCTGTGCACTTGCAATGAACAATATGAAAATAAAAATTTAAAAACATTCCATTTACTATGGTATTAAAGTAGACATGAATAAATTTAACCAAAACATTGCAAAAATTAAGCTCTGAAAACTACAAAAATGTGTTGAAAGACACAAAGGATGTTGTAAGCAAATAGAAATACATCCCATATTCATGGATCAGAAGATTGTTAAGATGACAATACTCCCCAGATTGTTCTACACATTCAATGTAATCTCTATTAAAATTCCAGCTGGTATCTTTGCAAAAAGTAATAGGCTAATCCTAAAATTCACATAGATATTTAAAGGATCCAGAATAACTAAAGCAAAATTAGAAGATTCACAATTCCTGATTTTAAAACTTAATACAAAACTACAGTAAATAAGTGAGTTTGTCACCAGCAGGAGGATAGACATAGAGCAATGGAATCAAGTTGAAAGTTCAGAAATAAACCTGCACATTTCCAGTCAATAATTTTTTAAAAGGGTGCCAAGATAATTCAATGGAGAAAGAATTGTCTTTTGAACAAATGGTACTGGGGCAAGTGACTATCCACATGTGAAAGAATGAAGCTGGACCTGTTCCTTCCACGATATACAGAAATCAAGCTGAAGACCTAAATGGAAGAACTAAAATATAAAACTCTCATAAGAAAACATACATATAGATATTCATGACTTTGGATTAGGCAGTAGGTTCTTAGATATGATACCAATAGCACAAGCAACAAGAGAAAACCGATAGCTCACGCCTGTAATCCCAGCACTTTGGGAGGCCGAGGTGGGCAGATCACAAGGTCAGGAGATCAAGACCATCCTGGCCAATATGGTGAAACCCTGTCTCAACTAATATATAAAAAAATTAGCCAGGCATTCAGGCACATGCCAGTAGTCCCAGCTACTCAGGAGGCTGAGGCAGGGGAATTGCTTGAACCCAGGCAGTGGAAGATGCAGTGAGCTGAGATCATGCCACTGTACTACAGCCTGGGCAACAGAGCAAGACTCTATCTCAAAAAAAAAAAGAGAAAAGAAAACAGATAAATTGGATTTTAAACAAATTTAAAACTTTCATGCATCAAAGAACATTATCAAAAAAGCGGGAAAAAAAACACAAAAGGGAATAAAGTATTTGCAAAGTATACCTCTGATAAGGGACTTGTATTCAGGCTATATAAAAAGACCTCTTACATCTTGATAATAAAAAGACAAATAATCCCAGCACTTTGGGAGGCAGAGGCGGGTGGATCACCTGAAGTCGGGAGTTGGAGACCAGCCTGACAAACATGGAGAAACCCTGTCTCTACAAAAATACAAAATTAGCCAGGTGTGGTGGCACATGCCTGTAATCCCAGCTATTTGGGAGGCTGAGGCAAGAGAATTGCTTGAACTCAGGATGCGGAGGCTGCAGTGAGCCAAGATTACACCATTGCACTCCAGCCTGGGCAACAGGAGTGAAACTCCAACTAAAAAGAAAAAAAAAAAACAAATATTCCAATTTAAAAATGAGCAAAGGACCTGAATAGACATTTCTCCAAAGAAAATATACAAATGGCCAATAAGTACATGAAGAGTGATCAGCATCACCAGCCTCCAGGAGAATGCACATCAAAACCACAATGAGGTACCATTGCACACCCTTTAGGATGCCTATCATTAGGAAGAGAGATTATGAGTGTACTAAAGAGAATGTGGAGGAATTGGGACCCTTGTGCTTTGCTGGTAGAGACAAAAAACGGTGCAGCCACTTTGGAAACCAGTTCGGTGGCTCCTCAGAAAGTTAAATAGAGAGTTACCATATGACCTGGCAATTTCACACTAAGGTGTGTATCCAAGAGAACCGAAAACATTCACACGAAAACTTATACTCATAGCAGCATCCTTCAAAATAGCAGAAAAGTGGAAACAACCGAAATGTTTAGCAACGAATGAGTAGATACACAAAACGTGCTTGACCCACACGAGGGAATGTGATTGAGCTGTAAAAAGAAACGGAGGTCTAACACCGGCTGCAACGTGGGTGAACCTGGAAAACGCCCTGCCAAGTGAAAAAAGCCAGACACAAAAGGCCGCACATCGTGTGACTGCATTTACATCAAATGTCTGGAAGAGGCAAATCTGCAGAGACAGAAAGGAGATGAGGGGTTGCCTTCAGGTGCAGGTGCAGGTGCAGGTGAGGAGGTTGCAGGGGGGTCGGGAGAAGGGAGTGGCTGCCGATGAACATGGGTGACAAAAATGTTCTGAAATTGTGGTGGTGGTTGCACAACTCTGAATATATTAAAAACCATTGAATCATATACTTAGATAAGTGAATTGGATGGGATATGAATTATATTTCAATGTCACTGTTATAATTGAACAACAAAGCAGCTGTGGACTCGTAAAGGCTGGCATTGGGGCTGGGGAGGTGGGTACGAGTCTCCTCAGTTGTACACTCCCCTTTCTGGCCTCCTGTCAGTCCACCTGACCCTTATGTGTTCACCTTCTGGAGAGTTCCTTCCTCAGCACTGCCCCTGCTCCGCTGTACACAGTCACCCCAGGTGACCTCACTCCTTGCCTGCACTCCCCATATGCTCCCAGTGTGCAGCAAACTTCGAATTCCGTCCCTCTATCCAGGACCTTTCTCCTGAGTGTCTGGGTGCCAGGCCCATTTCCATCTCTCCTGATTACAACAATAAGGACAATTACAGCAATGAAGACGATGACTATGAGATGGTGATGCTGAAACTTGCTAACATTTATTGGGCATTTATTACACACCAAGTCCTTTATATGAATTACCTCATTGAAATCTCACCACAATCTGATGACGCCAACACTACTACTTTTTTTTTTTTTTGAGACGGAGTTTCACTGTTGTTACCCAGACTAGAGTGCAATGGCACGATCTCGGCTCACCGCAACCTCCACTTTCTGGGTTCAAGCAATTCTCCTGCCTCAGCCTCCTGAGTAGCTGGGACTACAGGCACGCACCACCATGCCCAGCTAATTTTTGTATTTTTAGTAGAGACAGGATTTCACCTTGTTGACCAGGATGGTCTCGATCTCTTGACCTCGTGATCCACCCGCCTTGGCCTCCCAAAGTGCTGGGATTACAGGCGTGAGCCACCACGCCCAGCCCAAGACTACTACTTTTATCCTATTTCACAGATAAGGAAACTGAGACTGAAAGATGGAGTCACTTGCCCAAAGACACACAGCCTGTGAAATGGAGGAGATGGGATTCGAACTCAGGCAGCCAGCACTGGGGACCATGCCTTTAAGCACCATGCTGGGTTCTCACACTCCAACACTCAACTCATCCCCTTGGCCACCCCTCTGGCCTCCCTTCACCCTCCTCCTTCTTCCCCTCACCCAGCCACTGCCTGACATGGGTCCTCCTCCCAGGTGTCCATCCTGGCTGTTCCTCCCCTACTCCTCCCTCACCCTGAAGCCCTCAGGGTCCTTATCTAGCCTCTTTTGAAGCTAAAACAGCCCTCAAATCCCCCCAGGCTTCTAGGTAGCCATGGGGCCACACCATTCAGCCCTTCAGTGTCTCCCGGGTTCTCCACACCGCAGAAATGACTCAGGGCCACCCCCTGATGCTCTGCTGTCTTCTAGGAACAGGGCAGCATTTTGATACGAGGTGACTCAGGGCCCAGATGAGTAAGGCAGACTTGCAGCTTGACAGACAGACAGATGACAGACAGACAGACAGACAGACAGAACATGAAAGCTGGAGTGCATGGTCCTCAGCCCACAGATGCCTAGGGTCCTATGTAAGACCTGTCTGAGCTCACACACTCAGGAATTGGGTTCTGAGGACCAGCCCTGCCCCTGTTCCTAGGACCCTACAAACCCCCCAGGACCAGCCCCCAATCCTAGCCGCAGGGAGGAGCCCCCAGCCCCGCCTGCCTGCTGACAGGATCCGTCATTTTCTGTGCCAACCACAGCCCTTCCCCAGGGCTCAATGATCTAGTTTCTCTTTTCCTACCTTAGAAATAGCTCATTGCAACAGTTAACCGGCAAGCCCTTCTGAGGGCGGAGGGCCCCCTACCCCCAGGAAGAGACTCTCACGGGCTAGGAATTTCTGAGGTCACAGCCGGCCTTGGGTGATATTCAAATAAATTTTTCTTGAATGACAAGGAAAGAAGGAGAGAGGAAGGAAGAAAAGGAGGGAGGGAGGGAGGGGAGACTCCAGAGATCCCTGGTTCATCAAGTGTCCTTGCATTTGTTGTCTGAGTTTACCCTTGCTTGTCTCCTAGTCACTGTGTAACCTTGGGAAGGTAAACAGTGTCACTGGGCCTCCTTTGACCGGCAGCTAGTGAAAAGGTAGAGTAGGTGAGATTCCACCCTTGCATACCTCCTGAGACTTCAGTGATGCAATCCCAGTTACAGGGGTATTTCAAAGTCTTCTTAGCATCCGGGAACCAGCTCGGTGGACCTCCTCTTGACAGTCATCTCCCTCCCCACCCATCGCCACCTGCCAGCATTCTTGCCTGGCAACCCACAGGATGCAGGAGAGTGGCTCGAACACCAGCCCCCCAGGCAACCCATAGGACTGGGCCGATTTGCACGTAGGGCATGGGGACTCCCTGCCCCTCAGACATTCTGGGACACTTGGCTGGAACTGCGAGTTTCCCAGCCCGTTGGAATCTAGAACATGCCCCCACTCCCACACACAGTTTCTACAAATTCCCCACTTCACTGACTCATGGCTCCCCCTGCCCATCCCATTCCAGTGGAGACCCAGGCTGCTGGCAGGCAGACCCCAGCCCCTTAACCATGCCTTGAGCATGGGAAATCCAATGGTTCTCATCATTGTGTGAATTTGGAAGCTGTGCTGATGCCTGTGGGGTCCTCATCTGGGAAGGATGAGCTTAGCTCACTCCCAGCGTACGACCTGCCCCACCCCATGCAGCATCCCCCAGAGCATCCTCCTGCACACACACACACACACAGGCATGCATGCACACACACACGGACATGCAGACATGCACACACGCCAGCCTCCACTCATGGGAACCAGCCCCATGGGTGCCCTGGAGTTCTGGCCCATAGACAGCTCCATATCCTCTTTCACAAGAAACGAGGCCACGGGGCGGAAGCAATGGGACAAGGCCTGTGAGCCCACTTCATGGCCTAACAGAGACTGTCCCCTATCTCCCAGCCCCAAGGACGAGAGGCCCATGGCAGCAAACACAAAGAGCCCCAGCTGATTCTGTGGTGTGGCCTGGGCAGGGGAAGGTCGGGGCCACGCAGGCAGGTCCCATGTGTCACCCTGGGGGGCAGTAACACAGCCTCCCACATTTAGCCCTCGGAGGTTGGCCATTCAGTCCTGGCTTTCCCCTGAGACCCCAGTGAGCCTCCTGCTTGGGCCTCCCTGCCTCCCCTCCACAGCACAGCCTACAGCTACATGGCCCTGAGCCTGCCTGCCCCTCTCTGCCTTGCCTGTCTGTCTTTGGAGTCCAGCTAAGTTTGGGTTCTTCTGCACATCTTCACACCGCCTGGACACCGCAGGAGCCTCTGGCTGGGCTCCCTGTCTCTCTCTACCCCTGCCAAGGTCCATTCCCTACACAGCAGCCAGGGGAGCCCTTGAAATAATAAGTCAGGTTCCCATGCCCTTGCCAAAGCCCCCATAGTGCTCCTCACCCACTGCCCCTGGGACCTCTGATGGTGGTGTCCTCTCCTGGTTCACCTCAGGAAGCCCTTTACTACCTCAGGGCCTTTGCACATGCTGTCCCCTATGTCTGGAATGCCTGACCCAGCCCACCCTAACACAGCCGCTCCTATAACCAGCTCCTTCTTTAGCACTCAGCTGAATCGCCCCCTCTGGAGCTCGGTGTCCCCCACCGCCCCATCTGAAGGAGACCTCCCTGACTGCAGCATCTGTTTCCTTTTCCATGTCTGCCACTCTCACCAGATAATAAGCTCTCTAAGAGCAGGGGCCATGTCTGCTTCATCAGCCACTATGGCCCTGGTCCCTACCACAGCATGGTTGTAGACACTCAGTGAGGAGCTGTGGAATGAACAGAGGGTCTCACAGATGAACACGGACGTGAAGTCACAAATGGGAAGCCAGCACTGGAGTCAGCTCTGCCTGTCCCAGCCCCCTTGGCCACCTGCTCACTGCTCATGGGAATACGAGTTCATGGTAGCCAACATGGTGAAACCTCGTCTCTACTAAAAATACAAAAAGTAGCCAGGTGTGGTGCCGGGCACCTGTAATCCCAGATACTCTGGAGACTGAGGCAGGAGAATCACTTGAACCCAGGAGGCGGAAGTTGCAGTGAGCCAAGATCACGCCTCTTCACTCCAGCCTGGGTGACAGAGTGAGACTCCGTCTCCAAAAAAAAAAAAAAAATTTAGAAAACACCATAAAACCCAGCAGCAGAAGCACCTTCCCCTGCGCTCAGCCCCATCTCCAGCCTCGCTGGCAGCAGCCATCCATGTCCTCTAGCCAGTGGTCTTCACCCGCTCTCCAGAGCAGGGTGCTCCAGAGCTCCCCCACCTTCCCCAGCCTGTGAGGTTCCACTGTGAGTGAGTGGGTGTGTGTGGCCTGTTCCCTCAATGCCAGGCCTCACCTGGGGCAGGGCCGGAGATGGGTGTCAATACCACCCCAGAAACCTCGGGTGCCCAGGGAAGCCCCTGAGAGAGTAGGCTGCCCCAGGAGCCTCCCCAGAGAAGGTTGATGTGTTCAGTATGATGTAGGCCCTGGCCTAAGGCTGGGCCACCTCAAGGAGCAGTCTGGCCAGCTCACCTGGCTGGTTACAGTCCTCAGGACTCAGAGACTCACCTGGGCCGCATCAAGAATGGCCCCCACCTTTCCCTTATAGACCCACAGCAAGTGTAAAGCAGGGCTTTGGGTATGTTCTCTTGGCCAGGCATGGAACAGGCACTCTCTCATCTCATTTCATTCTTACACAGTTGCTCAGTGAGACCTGGGCACCATGAGTGCCTGCCCAGCCTTGGATTGCTGCCAGGCTTCAGACAGAGGGGCTTGGGGCGATCTGGAAAGATCTGGAGCCTGGGGCCTTGCCAATTGGGGTTCTGAGACCCAAGGGCTGAGGTGGGGTTCAGGAGGGCACCAGGGTCTACAGGAATGCTTGGCTTCTGTCCCTAAATGTTTTTCTGAAATTGTCCTGCTTGGGACGTGTATGTAGGCCCTTTGTAACTGTTAAGTGGAAACTGGAGGAGAGGGCAGTGCCCAGGTCAGAGCTGGGAGCTGCAGGAACACCAGTGGATACTCACGGCAGGGGTGCCCAGGTGAGCCGGGAATAGGACGAGAACCGTGGTCCTCTCAGGGGCTGGTGACTGGGGTCCCACATGCTAGACACAGCCATGACACATGTCTGAAACATCTTCCATCACATGTTCAAAGTTCTTTGTAGGGGGCCCAAGGGGCTACTGAGGGAGCCCAGAGGCCTGGGGGTTTCTCCATGTTGGTCAGGCTGGTCTTGAACTCCTGACCTCAGGTGATCCACCCACCTTGGCCTCCCAACGTGCTGGGATTACAGGGGTGAGCCACAGCACCCGGCTGGTATTGCTGGTCTTAGTGCCAATCTGCTTCCCTCATTTATTTAGTCCTGCCCTGTGCTGGGCATGAGAAGGGCTCTGAAGAATCACAGAGTACCACCCTTGAACTTCCAGGTCCTCACTCTCTAAATGCCTTCAGTAGACTCACTGATAGTGCATTCTGATGTTCAGGCAACTGTGATTATCTTGGTCAGGGCCACAGGTGCACCCATCAGCAGAGGATGGTCATAGAAGCAGCATGGCCACCCAGGAGAGATTCCTGGGGGATGATGGAGGGGGAGATGTGGTGGCCTCCTGGGACATCTGCCAGCCAAGGAAGCCTCTGGATCAGTGGCCAGCAAATTTTCTCTGTAAAGGGTCAGCCATAAATATTTTGGCTTTGCAGGCCATATGGGTCTCTGTCCTAATTAATATATAAATGAACAAGGTCACTGTGTCCAAATAAAACTTTATGTATAGGCATTTAGTGTGACTGTCATATAATTTTCATGTCATGCAATATTCTTCTTTTGATTTGTTTTTAACCGTAAAAACGTAAAACTATTCCTAGCTTGTGGACTTGGCCCGCAAACCCTGTTCTAGAATCAACGGCAGTGACACTGTGAGAGCACAGGGCTCTGCGCAGCTCATGCGGTGGGGATTCCCTGAGCTCTCTGCAGCCTGATGGCCTCCATGGGGTCAGGCGTCCTTGAGTGACCTGGTTCCGTGATGGAACGTGAGTTCCTTCAATGCAAAATCACTGCTCACCAATGCCAGGCTCTGCGGCTCTGGTGTCAGCAGGCAGAATCCACAGGCACCTGCTGACCCAGAAGGATTGGGGCCGAAGAAAGGGAAGAGGATGGCATGAACTCTGGAGGAATCAGCGCTATCGGCTTGCTTCACTATTTCCTAAAACAACTCGAGGCCTTTCTCAGCTTTGTCTTGGAAGGAGGGTCACAGTCACTCTGGTGGCCCTGAGAGGACAGGCAGGGGGAGAGAAAGGTTGCACCCCTCTTCCTGGGGCAAACCCACCTCACAAGGTCAGCAGGGTGCAGGTCCCAAAGACCAGGGCTGGGGACTCAGAGCACATGACCCAGGACACAGGGGATTTAATTCCAGCTCCTCCCTGCCATGCTGCATGACCTTGGGCAAGTCACTTGCACTGTGTGCACCCGAGTTCCTTCATCTGTGGAATAGAAATGCCAATACCTCCCAGAGCTGTGGGTCAGGTGGATTAAAATACGTACAGGGCTTAGAAAGATTCTTGGCATGTGGAGAGAGTGACTCAGTAGTAGCTGTTAGTATTATTAGCTCATTTAATCTGAACAACAAGCCCAGGAGGTGAGTACTATTCTTAGCCCCATTCTACGATAAGGGAACTCTGGCACAGAAAAGTTAAGTCACCGGCCTTAAGGCACACAGCTAGGACAGGGTGCTGTCTGGAGAGCCATCCGAAATCTGCAGGCAGACCTGCCCTCTTAGCCCCTGGCCTGTGCACACATTTCAGAAGGCATAAGAGGAGGCCCAGGAGCATGGAGCCTGGGCCTGGGACAGATTCTGTAGGAAGGTGCCTAAGACTCATCCAGCAGAGGCCTGTTTCCTCTAGGAAGCCCTCCTGGTGACCACCTTCACCCTCTGGAGCCACGTTCACACTTGTGTGGACCACGTGCCAGGTGAGGATGACACCTGGGGTTCAGCCTCTGCTCAGAAGGGGCCCTGTAATCCTGTGCCTATTAGCTGTGGACTCTCAGGCACTCCTCTCTCTAGCCCTCAGTTTCGCCACCTAAAGAAAGAGAGGTGAGACGGGCTTCTCCACAGTTCTCAGATCTAACCAGCCTATGAAAGGTCTCCCACTTTCACCCCACCCGCAAAACCACTAAACCGCAAAGGGCCTGCCTTCCCGAAACTCATGAGTGACAGTATAGGAGCTTTCTTTTTAAACTTTTACCCAGAAGAAACTCTCTGGTGGGTGTTCCAATACAAACCAGCACATTTCTGACTCACTGTGCTGGCCACCACCGCCTACCCACCAGGGACAGATGCCAGGCCCTGGGCAGTGAGGGCCCATCCTGGACTGGAGCTCAGAAGAGGGGCAATGCTGTGAGGAAGCCAACACGCTGTCCCATACCATGGCTGGAGTCACCACCCCAGCCACCAAGGCCCACAGCATAATCCTGTAGGAGCAGGCCAGTGGGCACACCATGGTCTCCCCTGGGACCTGAAGTTGATATGATGCCAGCTTAGGGCAACTGGCCACTCCTAGCGCCCTCCCAAGCCTACAGAAGCCCAGAAGCCCTGCCTCTCCTACGGGAATGACCGAAAGCCACAGCACAGATCTTTGTGGGCTGCAGATAACTGTCCTCAGAGGGACAAGGATGCTGGCTTCTGTGTAGGGAACACACTCTGTGCCTACTAGAGAAATGAATGAACAAATAAATGAACCATCTAGTCCAACCCGCTCATTTTTCAAACAAGAAAATGATAGGCTAGACACAGTGAAAAACTTGCCTGAGATCACGCAACCACTGAGGGACAGGGCCTGGGTATACAGCAAGCCACCAGCAAGCATCTCTTGAGCACCTGCTGTGTGCCAGCTACCGATCCGAGTGCTTGCATAGAGCATTGAACAAGCAAACCCAGCCCCTGCCCCCACGAAACGTACAGCCTTGCTCCTAACCAGAGTCCAGGCCCTGGACGCCCTGTCTAGGGTGCTTTTCCCACACCTTGGAAAGTAGTAGCAAAGAGGCCCCACTCAGATGCTCTGTGGAGGCGGTGAGCAGCACGGGGTGGCAGAGCGGCTCATGGAGCTGACTCGAGGCTTGTGTACTTTCCACTCCTTCTCAGAGTGGTTGGAGATTAATTATTAATGCTGAAATAATTGGCACTCATTAATGCGCCAGTCATTCACGGGGGAGTGGGTCCCCACATTAACCAATGCATCACTTGGTGATTGATTAATTAAGCTGAGCTTTTATGAGACACCCTCGGGTGACAAACCACACTCTCCTGAGGGTGGAAGATATGAGCAGGAAAGGCTGCCTTCCTCGGGGTGCAGGGAGGAACCAGGAAGGCTGATCTTCCCTGGCGCCTGGGCCCAGCTTGCCACCCATTTGGAGTGGCATTGCCTTTGCCTGAGGCACGGATGGGGCTGAGCTTCAACCATGACCCAATGCCGGCGCAAATTATAGGCTTTTGAAAATGCTATTACATGAATCACCTGCAGGGCATGAGGTGCTCCTAAAAGCAAGAAAAATAGCAAAGGCGTGGCCGAGAGTGCTAACCTCTGGTCTTAGCCAGGGCCTCTCCCTGGGTCCTGCTGACCTGCTCAGCCTCAGTTTTGCTCCAGTAGGAAAATGAGTGAGTGACGTTAACTTCTGACCCTGAGATGGGTGTGCCTTCATTCACTGTATAAGTGGGGATTGACATGGACATAAACACGAGACCAACACGCCCTGCAGATAACCAGCAGTTGGGGAAGGCATGGGGGGCGGGGGAGTGGGCTGAAAAACTGCCTATTGGTGACCATACTCACTACCTGCAAACACCCATGGAATGGAGCAAATCTGCACAGGTCCCGCCCCTCTGCCCCGAATCTACAATAATACAAAAAGACCTAAGACTTTTAAAACTATAAAAGTAAAAACAAAGTTTGAAAAAGAAGTATGTGGGCCGGGCGCGGTGGCTCACACCTGTAATCCAGCACTTTGGGAAGTCGAGGCGGATGGATCATGAGTTCAAGAGATCGAGACCATCCTGGCCAACATGGTGAAACCCCGTCTCTACTAAAAATATTAAAAAATTCGCTGGGTGTGGTGGCGCGCCTGTAGTCCCAGCTACTTGGGAGGCTGAGGCAGGAGCATTGCTTGAACCTGGGAGGCAGAGGTTGCAGTGAGCCGAGCTCACGCCACTGCACTCCAGCCTGGCACCTGGCGACAGAGCAAGACTCCAACTAAAAAAAAAAAAGGATTATGTATTGAGCACTTAATCTGCCCCAGCCTAGGGAGACTGGTGTGGTGAGCAACACAGACTCTAGCACCCCTAAAATCCAAGCCAGCAGACTCTCAGGGGAGGCGAGTGACCGTGCAGACAGCAGAGGGGTTCCACCAGCTGTGGGAGTCACGGCTTCTAGCCCAGAGCCCTAAAGGATATATCACAATTAGCCAAGCAAAGGTGGGGTAAAGGAGTTGAGGGAAAGGAAGGGCATTTCGAAGGTGCAGAGGTGGAGGGTGGTGAGCTGCGGGTGGGAACCAAAGCCCAAGCAAGGTCCTCAGGAGGGGAGACCCACCCGCTCCAAGAGAGCAGCTAAGCAGGGTCGGGGGCATCAGGATCCTTCATACTGGCAGCATGGGTGAGAGGACAGAGTCACTGAGAATATTACCCAGAAAAAGCAGGAGAAAACCATTGGCGTGTTTCCGAAAAGGATCTTCTGCGATCTCCCAGCTGCAGTGCCAGCCTACAGCAGGACCTGGGGTGTGCCAGCCCTTCCACACTCCCGTTGCCGGCCATTCTAATGGTACGACTTGCCTAAAATGCAGCTGAGGCATCGCCCCTCCCAGGAGTAAAGCTGGGGAAGGAGTGAAGTTCCCAAAGGAACTGGTTACTACAACTTCCGCTCATCATGGTCGAGGCCTGGGGTTTGGCCTGTTTGTGCTGAGAGGGTCGCTGAAACTCCTCCCTAGAACAAGGCCAACCGGGGCCCCTCTCAGGCAGGGAAGTTAGGAGCTGTTGCAGAGTGGGGCTAAGTTCCGTGGCCCTGCCAGGAGAGTCTCCTGCCAGGAGCTTCCCATGCACATGTGGATAATAGTTCTAACTTACCTCCCTCCCAGGGATCCTGTGAGGAGTGAGACGAAACCCAGAATGCCCCTTGAAGGCTGGACAAGCTTGCAAAGCTCCTCTGAGGGGCTGGGGTGCTTCCCCCGGGTATGTAACTTTGCCAGTGGCCTTGAAACTGGGATTTGGGCTCAAGAAGAGCCAGCACTGTTTCTACGAGACCCAGAGCTGCCTGGGGGAATCCTCCAGATCCACACCCACCCAGCAACACACAGACACACCATCACACACCAACACACACACACACCAACACACACACACACCACACATGCACCAACACACAAGACACACACCAACACACACAACACACACCACAACACAACACACACACCACAACACACACACCAACACACACAACACACACCACAACACAACACACACACCAACACACACAACACAACACACACCAACACACGCAGCAGCACACACACCAACACACACATACACCAACACACACTCCAACATACACACACACACACACACCCCAACACACACATACAAACAACACACACAGGATGGGGACAGCGGTCTTTGATGGGGATGCAGAGGCAGATGGGAATACTCCAGATCCACACATACCCCACCCCACCCCCCACACACACAGCCCAACACACAATCCAACACACACACATGCAGGTGCCCAGGGCAGTCAGGAAGAGTCTCCCTCCCCTGCCTGATGCCAGCCTCTGGACCCTGGGGCCTGATTTGTGTTCCATCCACAGACCCCACTGGAAGAGGTAGGGAGGGGGATGAGTATGGCAAACCCAGCTCCCCTCATTCCAGGGAAGGGCTGGAACTGGCACCTGGAAAACCACCACACCCCATCCTTCACCCCAGTCCCTGGGTCTGGGCAGAGCAGACCCCAGGAGCAGAAGTGGAGTGGAAGGCAGAAGGAAAGAGGGAGGTGAGATGTCCAGAGAAGACAAGAGAGTGGAACAAGAGCCTGCTCTGCACAGGAGGGGAGGTGCAGGCAGCCTGGCACGTCCAGCTGCCCAAAGCTGCCCATCTGCCTTTGCATCCCCAGCAAAGACCACTGTCCCCATCCTGCCAGCTCCTCCCCCAGAGGAGAGAAGGGCAGGAGAAGCTCCTGCCTGGGAGGGGGTAGTTGGCTCATTCTACAATGTCTCTCTCCACCCTACTCCCCTGCCCCTCCCCACACAGGGTTATGTAGCCCAAGTGGTCCAAAAACCCTTGCCTGAAATCCCACTTGAAAATGTGGTCAGTGTGCATTTTCTCAACACTCAGAGGGTCCTCACCCTCATCAGATTCTCTGCAGGCCTGCCATGACCCCAGACAGTCCCTATTCCTGCTCACAGTGGCGGTTCTCACCAGGGACCTGCAGGTGTGCGCACCTGATTGTGAAGATAGCAAGACCTTCCGGCCCCCTATGAGGATGGGATAGGAAGAGAGCAGCAGCTTTGGGGCTCTGAAAGGCCTTCCCAGGGCATCCCCAGCAGCCCCCAGGTCCCCTCTGCCCTGACAACAGCTGTCTCTCCTACTCCCAGTCCCTCAGGGCTCAGGGTCCCACAGGTCTCTTGGAAACACTGAAGGGAAACAAGGCAGTGTCTGGAGAACCACAGGCCTGCGTCTTCCCCTTGAATAGCTATGAGGCCTCAAGCAAGATACTCAACGTCCCTGAACCTCAACTTCCTCATCAGTAAAATAGGCACATCTCACCTGCCCGAGAGGGAGGTTATAAAGATTATCTACAAAGCTGTTGCACAGCGCTGCATCTGACCACAGTAAACGATAAATGTTAGTCAACATCTTCACTGTCACACTTCTGTGAATATTCATCGAATGAATAGCTGAGAACGAAAGAGGGCCTCTTGGAGGAAGGGCAGGGCTCTGGCTGGGCACCCAGGACTATGCCTGACACAGAGAATGTGCCAGAAAACAGCAAAACAACTCAAGTGCGTGGCCCTTCTAAGCCGGTGAATGCTCACAACCCAATAAGGTAGGCACTGTCATTGCTCCATTTTACAGACGAGGACTCTGAGAGGCTGGGCCAGGCTGCGACTGCAAAGCCAGGTAGGCCAACCCATGCCTATCCTCCCAGTGACTAGTCCCAGTGACAACTGTTCAGCCCCTGCCCCCAGCCCCGCGTGCAGCAGCCACCTCACTCACCAGAGATGGCTGGATGTTTGCTTTCCCCACAGCCACAGAGAAGAACAGCTCAGTGCACAGTTGCCACTGATGCCTCAGGCCAGAGCCAGGGCAGGAGTCGGGGAACAGACCCCTCCCAAAAGAACGCTGAGAACACCCTAGACCCCAGCCTCCCCTCTCCTCCAGTCAGGCCCCAGAACAGCTACCCCTCCCCCCACCACTCTTCCTGGGCAGCCCAGTGGCTATGAGTGGCTCTGGATGCAGCTGCCTGGGGCAAGTCCTAGAGCTGTGCAACCTTCAGTGAATGGCTGCCTTGCTCTCAGCCTTTGTTTTTTCATCTACGCAATGGGGATAATGATAACTGCTCCCCACCTCCAGGTGGGGAGGACCACCCTGAGATGAGGGATGAATGCCTGCACATAACATCAGGCACCCTGAGAATGTTTGTTGAGTGACTGAATGACTGACTAGATGGTACCTTTCTCCCTTTAAAGTGCTCTGACTTTGAGGTTACCCCCAGCACACTGTGTAGCCAGAGCAGAGCAGCAGGGGCTGTGAAACCATGCCAAGGACAACTCCACAGACCACAGAAATAGTGCCGGGCATGAGGGCGATCACAGATTCTAACTACCCCAACCGCAATGCGCATAACTGGCTAGGTGCATCACCTCTCCATAAGGAGGAATACGAAAATGGCAAGACATGCACACAGCCAACCACACCCCTACAATCACAGTCTCCAACCCCACACACAGTCTCACACACTCACCCACACAGCCTCACAACCTCAAGGCCAGCCAACCATACACTACAAACTCACAGCCAACCGCACACGCCCACAATCACAGTCTCAAGCCCCATGCGGCTCAACACACACAGTAACACCTACAATCACAAAACAGTTCATCACCCACCCTAACCCACCCACGACACCCTGGCCACACCCATGAGCAGCACATGCACAGCCTCACACACCAGTGACTGCCTTCCCACAGTCCCCGCATGACACAGAGCCCCCACAGCCATCATGCTCACACCCCACGCCTCATCTATAGCCAATCACCATCAGCAGGTCTTTCAAAGCCCACCCTGTAATTTGTCAATTGCTCAAAACATCCCATTGAAAGCCTAGCGACAGGGCTGGAGGCACTCCCAGGGCCTCTGCCCACAGAAGGCTGTTTGGTTTTTACTTTTTGCCTGAAAAACCACACTTTCTTAACCCCCAGTAGTTTCCATGTTTTGGTGGCCACCTGTGACCTCCCACCCCCATTCCTATCCTGGCTCTTCGTCCTCAAGGGAGCTCTAGGTAGCTGCAGGATTCTCCAAGGTGGGGATGGCCTACAAGTCCCCTCAGGCAGCTGCAGCACTAGTTCCCACCAGCCTCACAGAGGCCCTGGGCAGGCATGGTGCTGGGCTGGCATGGTGCTGGGCAGGAGTGGTGCTGCGCAGGCATGGTGCTGGGCTGGCATGGTGCTGGGCCAGCCTGAGCCCCAGGTGAGTCAGGAGTCCAGCCACAGTGCAAGAGGCTGCTGGGACACCGTGACCTGGAGCTGTGGCAGGGCCTGAGACAATGGTATCCCACCAGGTCACAGGTATAAAGCTTGGACACCTCGTAGCCCCTCCTAAATGCTGGCCCCACCCCTGGGCCCTACCACTGGGCACTCTGTATGCCCCACTCTAAGCCAGGCCCTGGGAGAGCTGGGAGACAAAACACAAACCAAGCATATGCTTGGAGCCTCTGAGTACTGAGCCCGTTGGCTGCCTATCTAGGAATTGGGGGAAGCAGAGGGCAGGCAAGTACAGGTGCTGTCCTTACCCCAGCACCCCAGTCCAGGCCACAGGCTCCACTGAGTCACTGAGGACTTGGGGCATATTTGAAGGTCATGGTGACCCCCAAATGGTAGGATCCCAGGTATGGCAGTGGATGGGTGGGGGAGACATTTGAGGTGGGTGGGGACAGCAGCCTTCCAGCTCAGGCAGGCCCCTTCTGTCCCACTGGTCCCAGGTTGGGCTGGGGATGAGTATGAGAAGCCAGCAGCCTGGAAGCCAGAAGAGGCAGGGAGGACTGAAAAGAAGGAAGGCTGGGGACCTTGAAGTCCAGCATCGGAGAGTTCAGCCAGAGGCAGTGGACCTGGGGGCAGAGCTGGGCTCCGGTGACATTTTCAGAGAGAGGCAGGGCCCTCAGGCTGGACCACTGGGGAAATAAGAGCAGACGGAAGAGGCTGGAGCATTGAGTAGGGGGAACAGAGCAAGGAGAGCAGTGACCACAGCAGCACAGGAGACCCTGCTGGTGTGGGGACGTCCAGCGGAGACGGCGCCAGTGCCTGTCCTCACTGCCTCTCTCAGAAATAGGAACTGCTGTCCACCAGTGGCCCCAGGCCAGACCCCACAGGAACAGGTGCCAGCATAGGGCAGCAGAGTCACTCAGGGACCAGGTCAGCAAGCACCAAGGCCTTGTGCCCCTGGGGTTCCCAGGCTCTTCCTGGGGCTACTTCAAGACTTGTGGGGCCATCCTGTGATGCTCAGCCTGGAAAGGCCTGGGTAGGTGCTCAATGTTCAAACAGCAGAAGCACCTCAGTGAGTCATCTTGCACCTCCTGGCCACTACCTGAGAAAAGTCCCAGGGCAGCAGGGAGGCAGGGCTGGGCGGGGGGCCTGGTGCCGCCAGCAGCTACATCCAGCCCTAGCAGAGTAGAGGGCAGAGAGGCCGTGACTCACTGCCTGAAACGCAGAGGCCAGAACTGTCTTTGCGACACTTTCTTCTTTCCCCTGTGAATTACAGTAATACTGTTTCACCGCTTCCCAGATGACCAATCCTGCCCTCAGGCCAAAAGCCTGGCAGGGCAGTAGCTCCCTTGTTTGGGCAAAGAATGGAAAAAGACAGAGGTTAGAGGCTGCCTCCTGCCACCAGCTGGCTGTGCCGATTGAGCTACGCCCTTTAGCCATCTGGGCTTCCCTCAGTTTCCCACTACCTTGATGAGGTTAGATGATCCCTTAAAGTCCCACGTGCTCAAATGTCCTGAGCTCTGGGAAGACCTCATGCTACCCAAACCCCAAGGTAGAGCCCCAGCAGCCCTGCAGGGCCTCAGCGGAAGTCAAGGGCACACGGCTGCAGTCCTCCAGGGAAACAGGTGGGCTCAAATGTGCAGGGTCCCTGTCCTGGCTGTAACCTCAGGCAGGCTCTGAACGCTCTAAGCCTCAGACTTTCCCAAATCTGGGAAATGCAGACAAAGCCACTTTCCACAAAGGCACGATGCTGCACGGTAACAGGACTCGGCAGGTATCTCAGACCTGCGCAGCGGCCGTCGTTACTACACTGCCCCTACCACCACTCTCCACCACTCAGCCCCCTCAGGAAGGCCTCATTCCCACACTCACAGCCTGACTCTGTTTACCCTTCTATCCCAAATACTCTTCTGGGTCCCAGTCACCTGTAAATAGAGGTGAGCGGAGGTCAGCTAGACCTCAGCCTTTAGGGTTTTACAGCTCCATCTGGGGCTGGGGGCTTACCCAGCACTTTCAAATGGTAATGAATGTGGCCTTGGTGAAACGTAATCAGTCTTGGGACTAGAAGGGTAAACAAATGTGTAATTCATGAATTTGCTAATTGTCCTTCATTTTGATCTTCTGCCATTTTTCCTGGAATCTCTGCCTGACATCCATCTCGTGGCAAGGAAGCAGAGATGCCAGGAGCAGGCCAAGGAGATTGCTGGCATCCAAGGACACCTGGACTGGCCTTCCTCCCAGCTGCCCACCTCCAGCCCAGGCCTCCCTGACCCAGACATCACACAAGGCAGGAGGCCCGTGGCACTCAATCTTTTATTTTCTTAAACTGTACACAAACGTAAAATACTTTAACAGCAAGTCTATGGGAAAATTGTTTGGTTTTAAATTATTATGAAACAGAACCTAAGGGGAGCTTTATTAAATAAACATAAAGATGGGGATTTAAGGATACACACCTGCATTCTATCATAGCCATTTTTACTCTACCTTCTGGGTGTGTAAGGATAGAAAAGACACATCGAACCGAATAAACAAAATCCATTCATACCCTGAAACGTTGGCAGGCCACTCAAGGGACCGTTCAGAACGTCCACCTCACATCAGATGGCCTCACCGTCTAATAAAATTAAAACTGATCTGTTGGCCTCTTTGGTTCCAAAATTATGTATAATACATTTAACTGTATTCATTTTTTTGCTGCTATAAAAATAACTTCTTTTTTCAAATGGCAGTTTCTGACTAATCATGCAACTAAATCAGTGCAAACATTAAAAGCAATCATTCGCTTAAAAAAGAAGCAAAGGATTTCATTTCAAGTATAAAAAATATAAAAAGAGTCGTACGAGTCCAGTTTCATCTAGTGTGGGTCAACCCTTTAAATTGCATAGTTCACGTGGCACTTGGACATCTAGAGGGCGAGCGAGTTCGGTGCTCAGCCAAGGGCCACTTCTGGACACACGTGGATCGGCAAGTGCTGTGTCATGTGCCTTCAGGCAGGTCTGCAAGTGCTATGCGGGCAGGCAGGTGGGCAGGGGCCACGTCCATGGCCGGCCCTGATGGCTGGGGCCCACATGGGCAACTTCTACAAATCAGCTGAAAGCCTTCCCCATCTCTCCAAGACCAACTAAGCTGCTCCCTTCCCTCAGCCTCTGCTGAAGGGGCACCCTCCACCCTCAGCAGTTCAAGAATGCCTCCTCCCCACCGTTTCCCCCTGTGGTCTCATCCCCTTGCCTAGGGGTCATTCCCACCCCTCCCCAAAACAGTCCTAAAGGAATGTCCCCAGTGAAGGGCACAGATTGCAACTTTTTTCCTTTCCATTTAGAACAATTCAGATTTTCACTTCAAAGGTCATACCTGGTAGAAAAGTCCTTTTTCAGTTATACAACTGGCAAGGATGACCTGTCAATCGTTGGAGATCAGTTAAAGCATTAAATTTAGCCCCCTCTTCTCTCCCTCCCTCCCCACTCCAAAAAAACACACATAAGTCAAGTCAGAGGCCCAATCGACGAACAGTCACTTGCCCCTGCTCCCCGGTCTCTGATGGGTTATGTCCTTTCTGGGTCTCTTTCCCTTGGCAAGGGTGTGGGAGGACAGGCTCTCTTGGTCTTGAAGCACGAAGGATCCCAGGCTGGGGAAGAAGCAGATATTGAGCCGGAGATGTGGTGGCAGAGCAGGCCTGGTGAAAGCCACGGGGCACACACAGCCTCTGCCTGGCCGCGCTCCCCACCCTTGCATCTGCTTTTCCTCTCCGTGGCTCTCTCTCTCTCTGTGTGTGTCTCTGTCTTTGTGCTTTTATGTGTGCTCGGAAGGCGCAATTCAGAGTGGCCAGGCCAGCTGGTGGGAATGGTGGCTGCTCACCCCATTCTCTCCAACTGACAGGCATTTGTAGCTAAGCTGCCATTTGTCACCGCATCCATTTGCTGGTATCCTAGAGGCTGCTGTGTGGGTGGCAGGATGCGTCTGGCTGTGCGTGGCTACGTGTGCATTTTAAAGTATTTCATGTCAGTTGAGGGTTCTCGCTCTGGTTTTGACTGTTTGCTCTATGAAGTCGTAGAAGAATATCTCAGGCCGCACCCTGGCACCTTCTCCACAGCCCAACAGAATGACTGTGCCCAGCCCACCGTGCACCCCCGTTCCCGCGGGGGCTGGAAGAAGCCCACCCAGGACTGTCCTCCTCGCCCCAGCACCGTGCCCCCACCCTGCACTGTCAGGCACAGCCGCACTCCTCCACAATCATGTTGGGCACGTCCCGCTTGACGATGTTGTACTCATCATCAAAGTACAGCATGGACATGGTGCTCAACTTGGTGGGGATGCAGCAGGAGTTCACTGTGCCGGGGTTCAGGCCCCGCATGCGGTACTGGTTCACCACAGCCGTGTGGAAAGAGGAGGCAGAGCCGGGGACCCCTGCCAGATAGGCTGGGCAGCTGCCCTCACAGTAGTTCCCATAGTAGCCGGTGGGTGCGATGATCCAGTCATTCCAGCCGATGAGGCGGAAGTCAATGAAGAACTGTTGCCTGCAACAGAGGTTGGTCCGGCCATCGCACTCCAGGCCTCGCTTTCGAATGCGGTGCCTGCTGTCGCCCAGCCGAGCCTGCACTACCACAAAGGGCCTGTGTGACTCTTCCCCTGGGTCCACGAACACCGGCACCACGGCCAGCTCCTGGCAGCTGTCACACTGCACGTCCAGGTTGAGTCGCCGCTCGCCCCGTTCAAACAAGGCCTGGATGGCCTCTGTGAGTGGGAAGGTGTGCCAGCCGCTGCGCTTGAGGTCCACCCTCTTCTCCACCACGTTCCACCTGTCACCGTGGCCCTGCTCCTGGAAGTACACTTTGACCCGAACCTTCCGCCGGCTGCCCTTCTCCAGGACGTAGGGCAGGAGTTTCAGGTAAAGCCACAGGCTGGCCTGGACCACAAACAGGTTCTGGTTGCCTTCATTGGAGATGAAGAAGTACAGGCGGACCCGCGAGGAAGCGAGGCCATCTGCAGAAAAGGGGAAGAGCAGGCCAAGTTAACTCAAGGAGAACACGAGGCTATGGGGGAAACACACTCTCTGCTGCAGGATGCTGGAATGCAACTCGCCACACAGCTGGAAAACGTTATTAACCAGAAATACCGTTCTTGGGGCCAGGGCCTCTGACTGTAACCTGGGAGAGGCAGAGAAAATTGTTTCCCATTGAGAAACCCGGACCAGGTTGGGGCTGGAGGGTCCAGGCCTATAAAATCCTGCCTCACCTCTCCCAGGCCAGGGCTCCCTGGAGACAGGCTGTCAGGCCTCAAAGAACAACAGAAGAACTTGTCAGGGGGCCAAGATCTTAACAAGTTGTTATGGGTATCTGTGAAATCTGAAAAACAAAACCAGGATCGCAGGGGTGGGTGGTTTTAGTAGGGCTTTTTTTTTTTTTTTTTTTTTGGTTAACTTAATGCATTGCAAAATCAAGCTGAGCCACCTACCGCCTCTTTCCAGTGTTTACCTAAGTACGATCTGATCCAACCCCCAGTGGAACCTCCATTGCAAACAAGCAGCTCTACTCAGGTTTCTGACACAGGGACGTGTGCTTTGCAGGCTGCAGAGCCTGGCCCTTGTTTCCGAGTAGTTCCAAGGGACAGGACATTCAGCCTTGAAACTTGAGGTCCAATCCTTTGACAAGACTCTGGCTCCCCGTTAATGGCACGTTCAAAATCTCCAAGGAATAGGGGAGCTGGCTTGTTAATTTTCTCAATAATCCAGCTTAACAAGAAGAAAGCTGTGCCAATCAAGAGATGCCTCCCCTCTCATCCTACTTTTCCATGACCCTTCCCTCTGACAATCTACGTTTTTCTTTTCTTTTTTTATTTTTTCCACGAAGAACAAATAACGAAACTCTGTGGCCAGGGCTGGTTTTATCAAACCTCCCACCATGCCCCTCCCAAGCCCCCATCTCAGGCCTCGCCTGGCTCCTCTAATAACACTGACATCTGACTTTGAAATGGGGGAAACTGCGGCCTTAAAAGCTGGTCTTGGACGAGCTGCCTGTGACCTGAATCTGTTATTTATAAGTCAAAGAGCTGGCTCCGTGAAACGGACCAGAAATATAACAGCCCCCGCTGTCATTTTGTGCCACCGGGACCAAAAGGCCTCCTCGACCTTCCAGAATCACATTTCTAACTCTGGGCCCCAAAGCACCTTTTAATCCGAGCCCTCTAATTGCATGGCGAGCTTTCCCTGACTCACTTTAGTGGACAGCTAAAACGGCAATGCATTTCTTTCTAAGCACAAACCAGCCCCGATTGTCTCTGCTTTTCTCCACACCCGGCCATGCAAAACTTTTCATCCCTTTTCATCCCCAGGCTGCCTGCTGCCTGGGGGTGTGGGGGGGGGGCATCTGCAGCTAGGGGCACAACTGCTCCCCCACCCAGGCTCCCCGCTTGCCCCCGCCCTGACTGCACCGGGGCTTCCCCCTCTGCGACCTTCTCCGCAGTCCCCTCAGCACAAATGGGGCCGAGCTCCAGGCACAAAAGCCAGCCTGGCTCATTCAAGTCCTGAAAAGGACAGCGGAGTCGAAAGCACTTGCAGCATTTTGGCGCGGGCACATTTTTCTCCTTCTTTTAAAGTTCCGAAAGATTTTTCTCTCTCTGATTTTTATATTTAGACAGTGTTAGGGATTTGCAATCTGGGGCCTTAGGGTGGGTGGGGGGATTCCAGAAAGGAGCCAACCCCTTTGTTAACTACGACTCTGTGCCTCTCGGGCGAGGGGTCTGCTGCAGCTGCCAGGCTAGCCGAAAGGCACCCGGCTGTCCCCGAGCCGCGGCTTTCTCTGTGTAAATGATGGACCTGTTGAGAAGCCTGCCTTCCGCCCGATTCCGGTGCCCACACAATCGGAAGAGAGGTTGCCTAGCTCTCCCCAGCGAGGCTTCAGCAATCCTGGCAAGCCCACGCCGCCGGTGATGGAAGCGGCCCCAGGGGCCTCTCACGCAGGCACACACACACATACACACAGACACACACACACACACTCTCTCTCTCTCCCTCTCTCTCTCTCTCCTCCGGCCCACGTATATCAACAAGCACACACATCTTCATCCACACTGCTAAGCCTACACTTCGATCGTGGGAAACAAAAACATTAAGCAATCACCAAGCAAGTGCCCGCAGAGCCAGGGCCGCGCGCATCTGCCGGGAGGGGGACGCGCGCCCAGAGGCGCTGGGGCCGGATTCCGGAGAGCTGGGGTGGAGGGCAAGGCGCTCGGCGGCGGGGGTTGAGGCAGCAGGCAGGGGTCTGCGGCCTGGGGGAAGATGACTGCAACCGGGGCGGAGCGCACAGGGCCACCGCCGAAGGAGTCCTGCCGAGAGTCCGGGCTGCCCCCAGGGCGCGCGGGCTGCGGCGGCGCGGCAGCCAGAGCTGGCAAGGAGAGGGAGAGCGGGAGCGAGCGGGGACCGCGGCAGATAGCCGAGGGCCGGACCCACCTGTCTCCGCGAAGCTGATGATTTCGGAAACGCGCTCCTGGCCGTCGGCGCCCGGGCTGGCGTGGCCGTCGAGGTGCGGGATCTCCACGCGGCCGTCCTCGCGCACCTTGCCCGCGTGCAGCTTGCGCAGGGCCGTGACCATGGCGGCCTTGGGCACGGCGTGCGTGATGTTGGGCCGGCCCCGCATCTGCAGGCGGCTCAAGATATGCCGCTTCACCGCCTCCAGGAAGTCGCCGTCCACTCGGCCGAGCTCCTCAGGCCGCCGGAAGCCGCCACACGACGTACAGGTGTCCTGCGAGCCGCCAGGGGCTGCGGGCGGCGGGGGTGGTGGCGGTGCGGCGGGCGACGGCGGGGGCGTGGGTGAGCCCCAGGCCTCAGGCCCCAGCCAGCCGCCCGCCAGCAGCAGAAGGCAGGCGGCCCCCAGCGCCCGACCGGGCAGCCCGTCCATGGTGCGCCGCTGGCGACGAGGGCGCCCGCCGCGAGGCGAACCGAGCCTAGCGCAGGGCCGGGCTCCGGGCTTCAGGCGCGCCGCCCCGCCCCGCCCCCGCCCGCGCCCGCCCGGGCCTCCGCCCGCCCGCCCTCCGGGAGGGCCGCCGCCGGCTCACTGGGGGAGGGGGCCGGCCGGGCCGCGGGGGTTCCCGCGCGGCGGGGAAGGGGCGCCGAGGGCCACTGGGGCCTGAGGGGCGCGGCGGGGGTCTCGGGTCACTGCCGCGCGGACGTCTCGGGGCGCCTCCGCATCTGCAGCCTTCTCCCCATCCTCTCCGCGTCGGGGGCCCCGCAGCCCCGGTTCGGGTGAAGCGAAAGCAGCAGGAGCGGCGGTTCAGCCGCGGGCCAGGGAAGGTGGGCGAAAGAGCGGGTCCACGCAACTTGGCCGAGACGGAAGCGAAGGCGCTGGAGCCCCCGGAGCTGAGCCGGGCGCGGCTTGGCGCGGTGCTGCGGCGGGCGCTGCGGCGGGGCCCCGCGCTCGCACCTGAGCGCTTCGCCCTCACTGCCTCGCGCCGAGAAGGGCCTCCAGTGGCGGCGACGGGCAGGTCGTCCTCACCGCGGGCCGGTGGGCAGCGGCTTGGAGCGAGCGCGGTGACCAGGAGCGCCGGCCGCGCGAGCCCGCTCACAGGCGGCGCCAAGCCCTCGGCCGCGGGCCCTGCAGTCCTCCCGGCGCGTCACACGGCAAAGTTGTCTCCAGGCTCCCTGGGCGCCGCATCCACGAGCGGGCGGCCGCAGCGCGCTTCGCCGGGGCCTCTGCGCCTCCCGCCTCCTCGCCGCCTCCCTCCCTCCCTCCTCCTGCTCGCGCAGCCCGGCCGGGCGCGGGGCGCCGGGCGAGGAAGACAGGCGGGAAGCAGGGCCCTTCTCGCCCCTGTCTCTTCTGCCTGCCGCGGCGGCGGCGGCGAGGTAGGCTCGAGCGCCGAAAAGTCTCACAGGGTCCCCGGGTGAGGTGCCCTCGCTCGCGCTCGCACTGGCACCCGCTGCAGGGCCGGGAGAGAGCTGGCGGGCGGCGGCAGCCGTGGCGTCCCCGCGCCTGGCCGCGGCACGGAGTGCGGAGCTCGCCGAGGACGAGTTCTTCTCTTTGCCCTCTCTTCTTTTACTCTCCCCGTTTTTTCTCCCAAGGGGGAAAAAAGCCGCACAATCTCCGTATGTGCGCGCGCGTTGAGATAGACGTTGGCAGAAAAAGGGGGGGAGGGAGGGTGTCGTCCTGCCCGCTCGGGCTTCCCGGGGTGGGGGAAGGAGGGGGAGGCGGAATCTGTTCAGGTTGGGGCTGCCCGCCCCCCGCGCTCACCCTAGCTTCCCACCGCTTTTTTCCTTTCTGCCTTCGAGAGAAGGAGGGGCGAGCCGGCCCTCTTCCCTCCCTTTCCTTCCCCTCCCCTCCCACCCCCCTCAATGCCGGGCTACTTTTGCTACCTCGAAACTTTCCCACCACGTGGGCGCCCCGGACCCTTGCCCAGCTGGGCGGCGGGCGGCACCGACGGGCTCCAAGAGCAGGACCCGGGCGCTCCTCCCGGTCCGCCGCCCCCTCCCCGAGGCCACGCAGGCCCTGCCCCTGTCCCAGCCGCCGCCCTCCCCAACCAGCAGAGGCGACTCCCGCCCCCGTGGCCGCCCCGGCCCTCCCGGGGCGCTCCCTCGCGGCCGAGCTTGGCGAGGCGAGCGGGGTGCGGCGAGGCCTGGGACGCTAGAGGCAGACCCCGCCGGCGGCTGCCGCTCCCGGGCTACAGCGCCCTTACCCAGCGCCCCCGGCCGCCGTCCCATTGGCCGAGGCCTGGGACCCGCGGGCTGGAAAGCCGGGAGGCAGCAGCCACTGGAGGCCTGGCCAGCAGCTGCCTCTGCTGGGCCGGGAGGAACGCCCGGATTGTGCGGGGTTCCGGGCCCGCGGCCCGGAGGCCACTGAGCTTCAGAGCTTGCAGGGCTGGCAGGATCTCCAGTTCTCCACCCCCACCCCCACTTTCGCCAGCTGTGGAATCCCCACTTTCGCCAGCTGACAAACTTTGGCCTCACGCAAACCTGGGTTCCACTCGGGCTCAGGCACTGCCAGCTTTGCAGGAGCGACCTTGGGTAGAGTCCTCACCTTTCCTAGTCTCTACCTCATCTTCTGTGAAGGGACATTAACACCTGTATCACACGGGCTGGGTGGGAGGCCCAGCGAGTCAACTGGGCCAGGCTCTTCACAGAACCCGATAAAGGATAGTTCTAAGACCACCGTTCTCAAGCCAACAGACAAGGAACGCTGTCAGTGGAAACCTGACTTTCAGACCTGTCCAGGGCCCCAAGGGCAATGCACTCCTCTATCCTTCACGCCCCCACCCGGGTCTGAGGCCGCATAACAATGCCCACAGGACACGGCGCCGAGCCCCGTTCCCTCGCAACGGGCTAACTCAAGGCAGAAGCACGATGGGAGGTCATTCTGGCTTTCCTAGGATATTCGGGAATCCGGGACGTCGGAGGCGGAGCGTGACCTCCTGCCCCCTCCTCCCCCCCCCCACCCCGCCTCTCGGGCCAGCCTTGCCACAGTGAAGCTCTGCCGGGACCGCAGGACGGCGGTGGCCCACAAGTCTGGAGGCCGAGCGCCCCCTCCCTCCCAATCGGTGGAACCGACCCGAAGCTGGCGGGTAAAACTAGGGCAGGTGTGAGTTTGCCGACCCAAGTCAGAGGCAGGGATCGAGAAGGATCGAAATGGCAGCCCTTCTGCCTCCTTAGAACCTCCACCACGGCCAGAGTCTCTGCTCTCCCATCAGAGGCCTGGGAGCCTGTGGCCCCGGAGCCTCTGCCTTCTGGGAAGCACCTCCTGCCTGATGGCCTTGAGCCAAGCTGGCCACCTCCTGGTTTTGCTTGTATTTGCGTACCCAGCTGTCTCCATCACCACAGCCACCAGCAACTTGACAAACTCATTCTCAGGCTCTCAGAACCAGCCCAGTCTCTCCTCCTTGGCATCACTTCCCTGACCCGTTTGTGCCCTGGATAGTTTTTTACCTGGCTGTTCTCTCCTCCCATGCCTGTCCCCTTGCTTGGGAAGCAGGCCTCCTGGGCCCTATCTGGCACCAGACCTAGCAGTGTTCAGAGACAACTTATTGAAGTAATGATCGAATGAATGAATGAGAGAAGCTATAAAGCCAGTGAAGGAGTTAACAGCCTCCACTCCCCAACACAAGCCTTGCAGGAGTGTTCCTGGCCAGCCCTTCTCATAGCCAGTCCCACCTGGGCTAGACAGGGCTGTGGAAAGGGAGGGAACGTGGGTGAGGGCTCCCTGCTTTCAAGAAGGGGCAGCATCTTGCCCGTTGACCTGGTGCCAAGGGGGAGCAAAAGCCACTGTGTCCTTGCTGGTGGGAGGAGGGAAAAGGAGGTTGGGACGAAGGTCCACACTTTGCTCCCCTGGTGAAGGAGCTGTCAGCCCCGCTGCCAGTCATCTGCTGGGAGGGAACTGGGTCAAGCAGTAGTCAGAAACCATCTGCTCGAGAAGCTGGGATTATCCCGCCCTCTGCTGATCCCCCAGCCCACGGGAGCCAAGGGTGTAAATTGAGTTCTTCCAAATCACCTTGTGTTTCTAGGGGGTAGGGGCTCCCCATCCCCTCCTGAGGGGCAAGTACCTGTTCCTGTTGCTTCAAAGCCTCATTTAGCATTGAGCCTGGTTCTCCTTGTACTGGTGTCCTCAGCCTTCCATCTAGACTAAAGATGTGACCGCACCTGTCCATTTTGAATACAGTAGTGCACACCAGTGCTGTAGCAAACACCCTCCAAGCAGCTGCAAGACCAGGCCACCCCAACGAAGGATGCTGGCTCCCTGCTGCCATCAAGGAACTCTGGCACAATGGAGAAGGTGGGAAGGAAACAAGGCGACACTATAGCTTCGGCTTGCAGAAGATGGGAGAGTACAGCGCAGTTGCCCTCATGTCCTTTTTTTTTTTTTTTGCATAACCCATCTATCTGTCAATTTGAGAATGACGAAAACGTCCAAAAGCAACAAGGCAATCCATAAAAGTGAGCCTTAGGGCTCATTTGCAAAACGAATTGAGAACCCAGATGCCGTTCTTGGCCCTGCAGCTCCTGTAAGGTGTGGAGTAGAGAGAAGGCCTTTGCACCAGTGGGCAGTAACTAGGGTTCTGGCTGGAAGAAGGCCTTTGGCAGGGTTGGGCTAAGGGACCTGGCATTTATTTTTCTGTCACTGAAGCCACTGTTGCCAAGCTTCACTGGCATATGTCACATCTCTCCAGAGCAACTCGATCTCTGCAGAGGAGGTGTATGCCAGGCCCAATGCAGTGTCCTGCTCAGCTGGCAGCCCTGGACACTGACGATGGACAGCCTGAGCCTGGAGCCAGGTGTGAAGGACAATCCAGCTGGGAGTGCCTCCTAGGAGTGGGGTTCAAGCTGGCCTTTGTAAGAGCTCAGACACCGACATGGAGCCCCACCGAATGCCCCAAGGCCACCTCATGCTTTTGAGGTCACAGACTCAAGTCCTTGAGAGAGTGGGCATGGGAAGGGTATTTTGATGAGACAGTCGTATATTTCTTACCAGGGCAGATGGGTGGCTCCTACATCAGGAGGGTACTAGCAGCCATCTACATCCGTAAACCCAGCAGTGGCCTGCTTATCATCTCTGGCAGTTCATGGGCTTGGGGGTGCCAAGACCTATGCTATTCATCTGACACGGCCCAAGTGCCCAGCACAGCACCTGCACTGGTGAGTACTTATGGACGGAATGAAGTAGGGGCACCAGATGGGGCAGGCGGAAGAACTGAGGTGCCCAGTTGGCTGGGCCAAGGCCTCGTAGGTCAGCAGCAGGCCCAAGACTCCAGCACAGGCTCTGCATTCTGGTCAGCTCAGATGGCAGGCCACTCCGTGCTCCCACATGTCTGCTGCTGTCTCCTCCCCACAGGTGTAAGCAGGTGGACACAGACACATCACGCCTGCTCATGCCCTCATTCTATTGCTTAACCAGGCTTTAACACAGAACCATTTCGTAGGGCTCCTCATCACCTGTGGGACTTTTGAGCTGATATCCTCAGTTCCCAAACTCCTGAAATCTATTATATGTCAGCAAGAACCACACAAACTGTTGTGTTCTGGACCTCTTTCTCACTAAGACTGAGGAGCCCCGACGCAGCTAGCTTGAGAGGACCCACTTCTGGTTCATCCAGGAAGGGCCTTCAGATCAGTTCATGGGGATACTGGAGGCTCTGTGAGAACTGAATTCAATATGTTTTGAACGTCCAGGAAATTTGTGAATATTCAGGAAATATTTCAACAGCAGGCCCCATGGGGATGGCTGTCCAAGATGGTATATTTTCTAGAACAAAATAGAGGTGCTAAATACAGCAGTTGGTTAGTGGCCCACTTCAAATTGCTAATCGCAAACTTCCTAGCACAGAATTCCTTCCCTTTCATTCAGTAAACGCACTGAACTAGCTGCTGGAGATACAGCAATGCGTACATAAGTCAGGCCCTGACACCCCCACCCCCAAGTCTACTGGGAAGACTAGTATATGAGCAGGGAGATCCTCCCTCTCCCAGAGAGACCACAGGGAGAAAGCTGAGGGGGAAAGACACCTAAGTCTACCAGAGGTATCTCAGGAGAGGCAGGATTTGAACTCAGCCATGAAGCACGAGGAGGCATTTTCCAGGTGGCCTCCAGGGGAACATGAGAGAAGAGGTGGGCAAGAAAGAAGGTCCCATGATGAACGGAGTGAGAGTAGGTCTAGGAGAGGAACCAGGTCAAGTCCAGGGTAACTAGGCCTGGGTTTGTCAGCCCAGAAAGAGGTGATAAGGCCAGAAGAACATGTGACTCCTTGCAGGGGTGTTTTAGGAGGACAGTGACAGTGCTGTAGCACCTAAGAGACCCAGCCCATCGGGGAGGCAACAAGGGCCAGCATGAGAACCAAAAGGGAGGAAGGGGAAGGATTGGAGTCCTTCCACCAGGAAACAGGCCTAGGCAGCTCACAGGAGGAGGGACTGAGCAAGAAGAGCTGAGGAGCCCCCTCCTCCTATTCCTGCCATGGGAGCTCCTGTAGATGGCTCCCGGGTGCCCATGTGTGGCTGAGAACCCAATGAGCTGGCTATTTTGCTACTAACAAATAAAAAGTAGAGCATTTCTAAGGTTTTTTGGTTTAGGGTCTCCAAGCCCAACTGTGTCCACTCTGGGAACACTTGGGTCCAAGTACCAAACTTCCCTTAAATGGCATGCCTCAGTCCTCAGCTGTCCTTGAACATCCATCTGACTTTTTCTCCATCTACTCCTGGGAGGACGAGAAGTGACCTAACCGTCCAATGGGCCACCAGCAAAGAAAAATGCGCATCTGACCCAAGACAGCATTTCTGAGGTTCTGATGGGTAACAGGGACAACACAGAAACCAAAGAAATTACGCTTGTCTACAGACAAGACATCTTTTTTGCTTTTTAAACAGAACCAAGAAATTCATCAATCCTTTCATGTATGTGAAAGCTGAGGACCTCTGTCTCCCACAGCCCACACTCCCTCCAGCTGCACCCATATGCTCTGTATTAATGGAACTCACTTCCTAGGAAGCCACCATAGTAAAGCAGCTCAAAAAGAGAGCCACGATAATGCTGGGCTTCGCGAAAGTTCTCCCCACGCTGACATAAGACTAATTGAATTTTCGCAGTCAGTAAAACGGTCTCCCATTGAAGGGAACTCCACAGAGGGAACCACTGTGGCTGCGAAAGGAGAAAAACCCAGAGCCATTAGCGGCATCTCCCTGCAGCCTGGACCTATTGACTGGCTAGGAAAGCTCTGTTAATTTCAAGCCCTCTCAATGTTCAGCCCTTTCCCTTTTGGGCTGGGCGCTGGGCAGGCTCCTGGTTCATACCAAGCTCCCTGTTTTTCCTCTTCCTTCCCCACCCAGGCCCACAGCCCACGAGTCAGGTGCTGGTCTGAGAAAGGAGGCATTTCTCACCTATCTCCCTAGCCCAGGTCATTCAACCCCTACAGTGCCTTCTCTTTCCTATATATTAGATTATGGATTGAGATAAAATGAATGAAAAGGAAAGGATTTTATTTTTTTGCTTGATGGATTTATTTATATCTAAGTAAGAGGCCCCACTGTGAAGGGGGCAGATGTTTTAGTTCTGACCTGTTAAAGGGCAAACACCTATTATACACTTGCTGTCTGCATTGGTCCAAGATTCCCAGAGTCAAGCCACATGCATTCATGATGCTGATAGGACCATGAGCAGAGCCCAAGCCGCCAGGCAGCATCCTCAAGCCTCCACCCGCCAACAGGGCCTGTCACGCAAACTGGTCTCAAGCCAGGGATTGGAGGATGTGCCTTTGACACTGTACACCTTTCTAAGCAATAGAGGAAGAAAGAGATGTAAAGATAGACCATATAAATAGATAGCATCTTTAGGATGAAGAAATACAAAACATTAATCTTTCATTTGACCTTCACCTCCCTTAGGGTATTTAATGTTTCCCATACCCCTACAACTTCCTGCTGATTCAGAAATAACAGCACAGAGCAAGGCACTTAATTAGAAATAAAAAGGAGAACCTGCCAGGCATACAAATACTGAAGCACTCATCAACTGATGTTAAGTAACACTGGTCAAAAGAGGTGTCACATGCTTTATTACACAATGTAGTCAAACTTATTCACCTGAGCTCAGCTAACCGTGAATCTTTTCATAATTAAATCTACGAACACTGTCAGACACACTCACCGATCTTGTACACATTGGTGATAACTCTCTTCTCCAGCCATAGAACATATTCCTTTTTTTTTGAAATGGAGTCTTGCTCTGTTGCCCAGGATGGAGTACAGTGGAGCCATCTTGGCTCGCTGCAACCTCCACCTTCCGGGTTCAAGTGATTCTCATACCCCAGCCTTCCGAATAGCCAGGACAACAGGCACCTGCCACCGCACCCAGCTAACTGTTGTATTTTTAAAAGAGCTGGATTTCCCTGTATTGGTCAGGCCACTCTCAAACTCCTGATCTCAGGTGATCCACCTGCCTTGGTCTCCCAAAGTGCTGGGATGATAGGCGTGAGCCACTGCACCCTGCCTCCAGCCACAGAACATAGGCTGGGTTCAGGGCCCTCAGGATGGTCTTTAACCTTTCTGATGCCTCCAATTATTGTTCAGAAAGATTCTTGTATTCATTTCACATGTGTGCAGAGGACCTAGTAGGAACAGAACACTGTACCAGGCAATGACAGGGTCACGGCACTGTCCTGCCTTCAGATCAATTAGCAGGGAGGGTGGACAGCTTGGCAGCAAGCACCAGGCTCCGAAGAAGGCAGGACAGCGGGAGCAGATGAGCAGGACAGGCCCTGGCACTACGGGGCTTGCAGAGGACAGAGCCGACAGGAGCTTGGGGGAGAGCTGCTTGGGCCTGCGCTGGGAACTGGAGCCACCCTGGAGGAAGTAGGGCCCAGCCAGTCAGGGTTGGGAGCAGGGTCTGGCCAGGGCCTTCCAGAGAGCAGATTCCTGAAGGTCAGACTGGGGTCGTGGTGACTTCGCAGTGCCTCCACACCAGCCCCGAGCTGCTTCCTCTGCTGTGCTCTCATGGGACAGAAGAGAAGCTTGGGCACTTCAGCCGCCACTGTTTGGGGTTTTCCATTATGTGCAGCCAGACCTGATGGTAACTGAGTCGAGAGGCATAGGGCTGAGGCGGGAACGGGAGAGCAGGAGAAAAACGAAAACAAGAAACAGAAAGGGGCAGTCAGGGAGGTGGAAGGAAACCGGAACAGGTGGTGTCCTGCAGCCAGGGGGTGGCCAGGGAGGCCAGGCACAGCAGGGTGGGCTATGGAGGAGGCAGGAGAGGGTGCTGCAGGTGACAGTATGTAAGAGAGGGCAGGAGGTGGGTGGTCTCTGAATGTAAAAAGTGACCGGAACAAGGAAGTTGCTGGGGATGCATAAGGGCGAGGTCTGCCCTCCTGATTCAGGTCAAGGAGCTGGGAGCTGCGAGCCTCCTCAGCTGGGAAGCTCCCAAAAGTGGGAGCTAAGGGATGGCTGATACTCAGAAGGAGATGCAAGCAGACAGTGTCGGGGGTGGGGGGCTGGCTAGCCCATGGACAGAGTGCAGGAACAAGGCCCAGTCGGTGGAGGCGAAGGGGGGGGGGCGGGGACACATTGCCTAGAACATCAAGAGAGGCAGAGATGTGGCCTAAACAGAAGCCCCGCCCTTGAGGGAGGTGCATGGGTTGGTGGTGGGCCCCAGAAGCTCCATGCAGGAACTGAATTCAAAGGACTCGATAGTGTATGTGTATATTTACAATATGTGATATGTGTATATTCACAGATTGTGTGTGTGTGTGTTTATCTGTGTGTGTATTAGGGTATGTATGTGTTCAGGCATATATGTTATGCAGTGTGTTTGGGAACATGTATGTTGGGGTGTGTGTATCTGTTGGGATGTGTGTATTGATGTGTTAGTGTGTGTGTTGTGGCACATGTTAGTGTTTGTACGTTGTATGTCATGTTTGGGGGATGTGTATTGCGTGTGTATGTCGGGCATGTGGACGTTAGTGTGTGAGTGTTCGTGCAGATACATAACTAAGGCACCAAAATACAGGAACACAGCAGCCAGCCCCAGGAGGCTTCTGGAGAGATGTAGAAGGCAGACTCCTAGGGGCTTGTGATTGGTTGAAGGAGGAAGAAAGGGAGAAGGGAGAATGAGGAGCAGCAGGTATCTGGCATCAGGGCCACGTTTCCTCAGGCACGTGTGACTGCAGAGCAGGTCCTTCACTCTGGTGTGGTTGCTGGGCCCCACTGCTGGACCCCTGGGGCTGGAGAGCTGCCAGCTTGCTGAGACACGCTTGCTTTTCCTGCATCCCCACAGCCACACAAAGATAATGTTGCCCGGATCCTCCTGAGTGACTTTCCCTGAAAACAAGGAAAGCATGGCCTGCAGGATAAGATGGGATGGGAAGATCAAGGCCACCCTGTTCTGCAACAGTGGGTCTGAAAGGCCATCAGAGAAAGAGCCAGTGACTCTCCCCAGAACCACTGGCGACCACCCGACCACCAGCCCCAGGACTTGGTGGACAACTGGCTTCTGGCTGATGATGCCAGAGCCGGACGAATACAGGAGCCATTTGCTCAAGCTGGTGCCTGTGCCTGGTCTGCCCTGGGTACAGGTGTGCTGCTTTGGGAGAAAAGTGGTGGTAGCCAAGCCTGCCACATAAAACATGCAGGCTGTTGAGCAGCAGCTCCATGTGTATTACAGTAGGAACAACCATTCTCCAACGGAGAGGTCGTTCATTTCTTTACCGCCTCACTCCTATCCTGAAGTATTTTTCAGTGATTCTCCACTATTCAGGAAAAAGATCCAGTTCCTTTGCTGCCTGGGAGGCTTTTTATCCAGCCCCTGCCAAGAAGTAGCCCCTTCCTCATCCCCCACAACTCACTCACTGACTCAACTCCAGCCACTGAAAGCTACTCCCATGGCCCTAACAGACCTGGATCTCTAAAATGACCCATCTTCCTGCTTGCCTCGGATGAAGGGCTTTCCTGGACCATAGGACCTTCTATGGTAAAACCAGGACAGTCTCAGACAAACCAGGTCATGCTACATACCTCACCCCTTCATATCTTCACTTCTTCTATGTGCTCAGCCTGCAGCTGCTTCCCCTGAGCCTTGTCTGAGAGGAAGACACTCTACTCCATCCAAGCTTGCCTCCAGCATCACTGCCTCCCCAAAGCTTCTCCTAATCAGCCCCTGACTCTGTCAGAACCACAGAACCTACCACATGGTCCTCTGTGCCTTTTTGGTAGCCTGCACAGAGCTCCAGCACAGCACTTCAATACTTTCAGGCCGGGCGTGGTGGCTCATGTGTGTAATCCCAACACTTTGGGAGGCCGAAGCAGGCGAATCATTTGAGGTCAAGAGTTTGAGACTGGCCTGGCCAACATGGAGAAACACTGCCTCTACTAAAAACACAAAAATTAGCCGTGCATAGTGGATAGTGGATAGTGGCGCACCTATGATCCCAGCTACTCAGGAGGCGGAGGCAGGAGAATCACTTGAACTCAGGAGGTGGAGGCTGAAGTGAGCTGAGATCACACCACTGCACCCCAGCCTGGGCAACAGAGTGAGATTCCATCTCAAAAAAAACAAATAACAAAAAAACATACTTTACTGTCTAGATGCACTGCATTCTCAGTCATGCCCTCTAATGTCACACATGCTGGGGATATGTGGCCCTGATGCCAGGCACCTGCCACTCTCCATTCTCCCCTCTCCCTCCCCTCCTCATCCAACCAATCACAAGCCCCTAGGACTCGGCCTTCTAAGTCTCTCCTGAAGCCTCCTGAGGCTGGCCACGGTGTTCCTGTATTTTGGTGCCTCAGTCTTCTATGCTCTACACATGCTCTTGTTCACTCAGAGTTTCCAGAGGACAAGGAGCTATGCTGTCTTTACATCCCAGTGCTGCAGCAGGCTCAGCAAGTTGTGGGTGAGCCACAAGCATTTGCTGGGTTACGTTCAAATACCGCAGAAGGGATTCTGTGATGGATAGCCACACCCAAGACCAGTTTTTTCCAGAAACTTCTGAAAAATCATCTCATTCCACACATTCATTTAACAAATAACTTACTAAACATCTATCGTATGCAAAGCCTAGGAGATAAAGCAGTGAACAAGACAGTCAAAGCCTCTGTCCTCATGAAACTTACAATCTGAGGGAGGGAAACAGACAATAAGCATGTTTTACAAAGTAAATAATCCCAAAGAGTGAAAATGCTATGGATTTTTTTAAAAGGAGGTTAAGGAGAAGCAGACTGGTTAGGGGCTACGTAAGTCGTGAAAGACCTCTCTGAAAAGGTCAAAAGATCCAAAGGAAGAAGTCACGGAGATCTGTGAGCAGGACTTCAAGATGGGACTACGCTTGGAATGTCAGGGAGCACTGAAAGAAAGCCAGCATGTGTGAGACATGGCAAAGCTAGAATAGAGCACTTTAAGGAAATTAGAGAATTGAGGCCAGATTACATCGTGCTTTGCAAGTTTTACTTCTTAGGATTAGATTCAATCAGTAGCTAGCACAAGATATTTCTTAAATCTGAGAAGCTCAGAATTAGGAATTCCAAGCCTGGTGTGATGACTCTGTGGTCATCTGGCAGCCCTGCTCCTTCTATCTCTCTTATGAAGTTTTCATCATCAAGGTTACTTTATATCACAAGATGGCTGCTGGAGCACCATCCATCACGTCTCTATTTTAAGCAGTAGGAAAGAGGAAGGCACGAAAGAGGAAAAGTTTTGCATTCTCCCAGCTGAGCCAGCTCTCTTGGAAGGACAATACCAGAAGCCCCACTCAACAGCTCTGCTTTCCTCTCGTTGGCCACCCCTAGTTATAAAGGAGGCTGGGAGATACAGGCATTTTACTGGGTACCGTGCTGCTCCAAATAAAAAGGGTTCAAGCAGAAAGTAAGACACACAGAATAAACACTGGGTATGCACAAGGGAGTGCAACCTGGGCTGCATTCTAAGTGCAATGAGAAGGATTGAGAGGGTTTTATCAGGTGCTGCTGTGATTTGATGTACCAGGTAAGAAGATCACTCTGGCTACAGGTGGAGGGGACCTCTGGCCAGGAGGAGTGGAAGCAGGGAGATGAGTTAGGTGCTGTTGCA
The DNA here is from genome assembly GCF_049354715.1 of Callithrix jacchus. Classification (NCBI taxonomy): domain Eukaryota; kingdom Metazoa; phylum Chordata; class Mammalia; order Primates; family Cebidae; genus Callithrix; species Callithrix jacchus. Next base: position 104,913,321 of record NC_133507.1, on the reverse strand, counting down.
ATAATCCAGGTAAGAGATGAGGGCGGCTGAGCCAGCGCTTCAGCATGGAGGTGGTGAGAAGTGGCTGGATTTGCTTCTTCTTGGGCGCTGGTGCTGACAATCCTGGCTGAAAGATTGGGTGTGGGTATGAAGGAAAGGCAGACACATGAAGATGGATCCCAGCTTACGGGGTTGAGCCAGGAGGAAGATGCCATGGGGCGGGAAGGGATGGGGAGAGCCCCAGGACAGTGAAAGTTCTGCTTGGGTATATTGCTTTCAAGAGGCCTGCTAGGTGCCAAGTGCAGCTGCTAAAGAGGCAGTTGATGGGGAAGTTTGGGATACAGGACAAAGGTCATAACAATTTGGAAGCCACCAGTAAATGGCTGGCATTGAAGCCCAAGGGCCAGATGAGTTCACTCAATGAGAGGGTGTTGATGAAGAGAAGAGGGCCAAGGAGGAACCCTGGGGCACTTTGGCCTTTGAAGGTCAGAGTCAGCAAAGGAGGAGGAAAACAGGCCAGTGTGGTGGAGAGGGAACCAGGGCCAAGTGCCAAACACTGTGAGTATGGAGTATGATGACGACAGGAATTCACCCAGGACGTGGCCACGTGGAGGTTGGTAGGGACCCTGATAAGAGGCAAGAGCTATCGCAGTAGAGTTGGGGAGGAAGGCCTCGGAAAGAACGGCTGATGAGCAAGTAGATCCTCCAGGAAACTTCCCAACGGTGCTGCTGTGGAGGGCAGGAGAGAAATGCATGGAGCTGGAGAGGACAAGCAGTCGGGAGGGCTTCCTCACCAACAAGCCCTGGGGCTCCCACGCGTCCCTCGCCCAGCCTCTGGTCATTTCACAGTTCCTGTTGCTTACACTGCCACAGAGAGGATATCACGCCCCAGGTACTATTGTTTTTTCCACCCATTCCAAGGACTGGCCTCGGAGGAAACAATTAGAAGCCTCCAGTTACTCTCTGGGGCTATAAGGACTCCTATCTGGATTCCTGGCCCTCTGGGCTCAGCGGCTAACAAGAGCCCTCCCCTGGGTCCCCACAGCGTCACTGAAAGCGTTACCTATAGTGAGTTATTTAGGGAGAAGAGCTGGGCTTACGGAGGAACCGTGGAAGGATCACAGGCTATCTTCAGAGAAGCTGCTGGTAGAATTCCCAAGACCTTACTGGATTTAGGGCTTGATGACCCACTCAGTGCCCAGCTGGTCATTTTCATGTTGCCCAAACACCAGAGGAAAAAAAAATGCCTCCAAAATCTAGCAGCACCCCGCTCACCACCTTGGCTGTGAGATGAAACTGCATCCGAAGAATATTTATTTTGGGGAGGGGAGAAGGAGAACGGCAGGATGGTTCATTTCAAACTTCAGTGGCTCTGTCTGGGTTTTGCTCAATGCCCAGCTAACAGCTAAACTTTCAACTCCAAACCAAAATAAATACATCTCTGAAGTTAAACAATGTTATGACATCAAGGCTGATGTAATGGTTCCAAACCATGAGAAAATCATATTCCAGTATAATGGGTCCCTCTGTTGAGCCAGAGGAAAGGCTGGGCTTCTGGCTCCTTGTCAACCAGAATTTGGCGTTTTCTACCATTGTTGAGCTGGGTGTGTGTATCTGTGTGTGTTACCTAATTAACGATGCTTTAGGACTTGTGGTGTGAAAGTGTATAGATAGATATTAAAATATAATTGATGGGTACAGAATAGGCCTCTGGACCAACCCAAAGAAGGGCCCCTGCCTGCCCCACACCTCAGGTCCCTCCCAGACTCAGCTTTCCCCAGAGTGACATTTAGGATTTCGATGGCCCCTCCAGGTTCGGGATGGCAAAAGGTTATGTGGCTTGAAGGCTGCTACACTGTGAGAGACAACTTCCAAATAAAAGAGAAAGTGGTACCTGCCCCCGAGAACATATCTATATGTGCTACTCTGCATCCTCGGGTGTCTCCAGACAGACGGAAGCTGACTCCCGCAGCCAAGCTGAGCTGAGCAGGGCACAGGCCAAACGAGGAACATCCATTGGTTGACACTGCATCAATGGTGTCGACAGGCTTGCAGCCCCCACGCTCCTGCTAGCCCTGTCCCTGGGCTTGAGGGCTTGGGCCCTAGGCTCTGTTCCCATGTACATTTCACCAGGGTCAAGTCAGGCAGATGGTTCCTGGAAGACACGCCCTCTCCCCCTCCCCCACCTCCCTGGAGGCTGCCGTAGGAAGACTGATATAGGGAGTCCCAGGGTGCCCAGTCAAGTTCACAAGTCAGAGACATCTGCCAACTAATGAAACTGAGCACTTCCGATTCCAGGTTCTCCACAGAGTGCAAAAGGCTTTTTGGTTTGGGGGTTGTTTTGCATATCATTGATCAACACCGACTGTCAACCACAGGCAGAACTCACAGCTAGCCTCCGCCCCAGGCCCATGGGCTTCTTAACCAAATCAGGCCGAGACATGCATGGGGACAAACATTCGTGGTGTCCTATCTCATTGAATCCTTACCACGAAATGATCATTAATCCCTCTTTGCAGATGAGGAAATAGAGGCTTGGGGAGGTGTAGGAACTGGCCCGACGTTCTGTGTATGGCATCTGGCAGAGCCACAGAGCTCATCTGGAAGATGGGAATGGCACCCCGCTCCACGGAAGCTGCGTTCGTTTGCCAGGGCGGCCCTAACACTGCAGCACGGACGGGATGGCTCAAACAACAAAATGTGTTTTCTCACAGTTCCGGAGGCTGGAGGTCCAAGATCAAGGTGTCGGCACGGTTGGTTTCTCCTGCAGCCTCTGTCCTTGGCTTGCAGGTGGCCGTCCTCTCCCTGTGTCTTCACACGGTCTTCCCTTTGTGTGTGTCTGTGTCTTAATCTCCTCTTCTTATAAGGACACCAGCCATACTGGATTAGAGCCCAACCATATGACCTCTTTTTACCTTGATTATCTCTTTAGAAGCCGTATCTCCAAATGCAGTCACCTTCTGAGGGGCTGGGAGTTAAGGCTTGGACATATGGATTTTGAGGGGACATGGTTCACAGCAGAGGTGCCGGCAGGGTCAAGAGAGATGGTGTAGGCTGAGTGCCTGTAGCTGCATGTGCCCCTGCCATCCTCACTTGGGTCAGGGGTAGGACAGTGCACAGCAGGTTGTAAGAACCATCACCCATGGGTTTTTTTGTTTGTTTGTTTGTTTGTTTGTTTTTTTGAGACAAGAGTGTTGCTCTGTCACCCAGGCTACAGTGCAGTGGTGCGATCTCAGCTAATTGTAAGCTCCGCCTCCCAGGTTCAAGCAATTCTCCTGCCTGCCTCAGCCTCCTGAGTAGCTGAGATTACAGGTGCCCACCACCACGCCCTGCTGATTTTTGTATTTTTAGTAGAGACAGCATTTCAACATCTTGGCCAGGCTAGTCTTGAACTCCTGACCTCATGATCCGCACACCTTGACCTTCCAAAGTGCTGGGATTACAGGCATGAGCCACCACATCCAGCCAAAACCGTCACCTGTCTTTACTGGGTGACCACTCCACATCAGTCCATGGTAGCTGAGGGGGAGCCTGGATAGGAAAGTGCAGAGAAGACCAGCTGTTCCCAGCACAGCAGAGCCATTCCAGAGAGCCAGAGCAAGCAAGCGGGCTGTGCAAATATGTTCAACCCCTACCCCCGCCCTGCCGACAGCACAAGGCTGTGCAGGCCCTGCCGGTGTCCTACAACCTTGACAACCTTGGGCTGGCACCTCTCTCTGACAGCCAAAGCAACCTGGACACCCTCCAGTTCTCATTTCTCCCCTATCCCCGTGCAGTACGTAGTGGGGGTCAGTAAGAATTTGCTGAATAAGTGAAGAGATGTCAGTTCTGACAGATTCACTCCTGCTCTGCTCTCATTTCTTTCCTGCTGAAACTTCATTTCTTCCAGAACCAGAGCCTGGGCTCAGGAGGATTCTGGACCAGACTCACTGTCCACCAGCAGGGATGGGGCACCTCTCAGTTAGGGCTGCCCCGGGAGTGTCAGGCCCCTCACAGACAGGGAGCCAGACCTCCGGAAAGCCCCAGGCACACATGCTCTGCATTCCTGGCTCACTCCACTCTTTGCAGCGAGAATGTCAGGCTTCTGATTTCCCCAGCACACCAGCAGATGTTCAAGAGGGGCATCCAAAACCCCTCCAGGGACGAGCAGCAACCAGATCTGAAGCAAGGAAGCATCCGTGCCTCCTGATGGAGGGGCTCGTAACAAGTTACCCCAGGGGGGCTTCTCTGCAAGTTTTCCCACCAGGCCTGACCCTCAGCTAGCTGGATCAGTTTTGGTGTGGTCTCACATCAAGGCAGGAGGGGGAACTAGATGAGCTTTTGGTTCCTTTCTGCCCTGGGATTTCAGGCAGACATTAACATCTGGGGAGTGACAGTAGCTGAGAGATCCCAGTGGCCCAAAGCCAGCAGTAACAGGGTGGCCCAGTCTGGGCAATCCACCTGGAGCTAACCAACAGGTAGGGCTGCAAATAGCAACAAGTCTGGCAGCTGCCACGATTACCCATTTGACAAAGCAAGAAGCAATGGATGGAACTGCTCATCTTCCGAGGAAACAGGAGCAGAGTCCCTGACTGCCCCGCGTGGGTGTGCGTCCCCGCAAGCGTCACAAGAGGCACGCACATGGACAGGATCTGTGCTAAGTGGGTGGGAGGCCTGCTTGGGAAGCCTCTCCTCTCAGATGCTAACAATCCTGATAAGAATCACAGCTTCCAAGCAAGACCTGTACATGATTTTAGCATCTCATTTCCCTCACCATATCCTCCAAGGGGCAGAGAGCCATGGGGCCCCCTCAGTTTTATGGATGGGAGTCAGGAAAGAGTAAGAGATGGTCCAGAGCACATCACAGTTCCCCAAACTCAGCACATCTGCATCTACTGCTGTGGTCCCCAGGCCTTTTCATCACCTTTTGGTTCTAGCCTCCTCTGGAATTAGATTGGTTTTTTTTCCAAGCCTGGTAAAGGACAGCACTTTATCAATCACCCACTAACCTGATCAGTCAATCAGCCAATCTACATACATTTTCAAAGGTCTACACTTGAGCTAGATTCCAGAAGTTGTGGTGAAAATGATACCTTCTTTCAAAGAGCTTCATATTGGGAACTCAAGACAGATCAAGAGAAACAATGGTAGCCAACGAGAAACTCACATGATGAAGGACGCAGGCAATCTGGACATCCCAAGGACTCAGAGGCCTGTGGGGCAGGCAGGGAGGCCCGGGGAACAGGCAGGGCACATGCAAGGCCTGGAGGGCAGCTTGGAGGGAGAAGTTGCTGGAGATGAAAGACATTCTAGGTCACCAGCAAGGGTATGGCAGAGACACAAGCCTGGAGTGGGCACAGGCCAGAGGAGGCAGGTGGGGCAGGCCTCTTAGGTTAAGGAAGGGAGCTGCCACCAGACGCTGTGATGGCTCGGAAGCTAGGGAAGCTTTCTGCACAAGGCAGGACTTCCTGAAACCATTTCTAAAGTGACTGCCGCACATTTTCCGGTGTGGAGGAGGCCTTCCATGGATGTGCACACCGTCGAACTGCCTAGCACAGCACCAACCATCAAAGAGACAGAGGCTGTTTCACTGTCCGGGGCACAGAGGGCTCCAAACAGAGCCCCGGGAGCGCTGGCGCTTCTCTGGTTATTTAGCACCTGTGGCTTTCTCAACAGGTTAATAACACACACTCGCACGCACACACATTGATTGAGACACAAGAATATACTAATTGACTTCACTTACCTGAAAACCATGTATTTGACATCTAAGCCTTCAAGTGAGCCCCTTAGAAAGGTCTCTGCATCTGTTATTAATTGATGAATCTGAGGATTCTGTGTACCCTCCGCACAGAGCATGGAGGGGTTGAGTAGCAGAAGCCGGTGCTGAGCTGGTTTTTCCTGTGTTTGACTCTGGGCTTCCCTCTGAGCATCCTGGCACGCCTTCCCTCAGGCCCCTCTTCTGCGCGGAACCTTCCCTGGCTCGCTGCTGGCTGCAGTGCCTTGTCCCAGCCCCTCTGCCCACATTTGCCTCTGGAGTCCCTCATTCCTCCCATGCCTGTGTCTATGGAGTTCTCTAGGCCTGCAGGGCACTGACATTCTATTGATGGCAAACTGAAAATAAACATGAAAATAATCCAGTGGGCAAAACAATCACATGTTGTGATTAGTTAATAAGGAAAAGAGAGACAGAGCAGGAGTTGGTGGCTCTCCTGATGGAGGTGTTGCTGGAGCCGTGACCCAAGACTCTGCATGTGCAGAGTCCCCGCGGCACAGTGCCGGGTGCAGTGAAGGGACCAGGAGATGGCCCAGGGGGCTGAAGCATGGTGGGCAAGGTCCCAAAACAAGGTTGCACAGGGCTTTGAGGGCCATGGTTGGACTCTGCCCAATCCTAAACCCTTTCCTTCCCCTATAATCCCCCATGGCCAATGGAATCACCTGAAGCCCTTCCCCTCCCTCCCCTCCCACATTCAGCTGACCACCAAATCCCACTGATTCTATTCTGACTCTCTCTCGACTCTCCATCCTCTTCTTTTCCCCCTGCCGTGGTCTGGATCCTCACCCTCACCCACCTGAACAAGGCTACCGACCCAACCATCTCTCTTCACCTCCAGCCCCACTTCTGGCACGGGAGCTGCAGGCGAAACCAGGCAGCTTCCTAAAGCTCATGTCCAGCCCCACCAGTCCCAATGGAAGACTCCTGTCTATACTGGCAGCTGTTGGAGCTGGGCAGTGGCACATGACCTTCTGCACATTTGTGTTTTTTATAATAACAACCACAAACAAGACAAAATGGGCCAGGCGCAGTGGCTCAAGCCTGTAATCCCAGCACTTTGAGAGGCTGAGGCAGGCAGATCATGAGGTCAGGAGATCGAGACCATCCTGGCCAACATGGTGAAACTCCATCTCTACTAAAAATACCAAAAAAATTAGCTGGGAGTGGTGGCGTGCACCTGTGGTCCCAGCTACCTGGGAGGCTGAGGCAGGAGAATTACTTGAATCTGGGAGGTGGAGGTTGCAGTGAGCCGAGATCGTGCCACTGCACTCCAGCCTGGCGCCTGGTGACAGAGCAAGACTCTGTCTCAAAAAAAAAAAAAAAAAAAAAAAAAAGATAAAACAACACATAACCCTCCTCCTACCCAGAAGGTCTTGTGTTCGAAGAGGGCTATTTTCTAGGCTTGCCCATGTGAGTTAAACATTACAAACTCAATCAAGGAAATCATCCTGTTAACAGGTTCTAGAGTCCATCTCTGCTGTATTTTTAGAAACCTCCCCAGTCTCCACTGCTTTAGAGACATAGTCTAAGCTTTGCATGGCCATCGCCTGCCTGGCCAGCCTCAGCTCCCCTTGGCATGCCAACATCCCATCCAGCCACAGTCAAAGTTCCCAAAACGCAACACGCCCTTCCAGACTGTGTGCTGTTGTGGGTCTCTCTACAGGCATGTCTTTCCCTGAGCTGCTCTTGCTAAACTTCTACTTCTCTGTCAAGCTCAGGTTCAATGTCAGGTCCTTGGCAAAGGTTCTCCTTCCTTTCTGCACCGCACTGGTCTGCATGTCCACCTCCCCTCCAGCCTAAGGGCTCCTCACAGGGGGGCAAGGACCCAGCTGCCATCAGAGTGGTGTGGCGCCTCATTATACCACACCTAAGTGCCTCAGTGGCACATCAGTGCTGGCATCGGAGCTCATTGCCCTGTCCCAGGACTACACTGAGTCCTTCACCATAACTGTCTTGTGGGGAGGGCCCCCAGGTCCATGTGAGAGCAGACTCACCATGGGAAGCACCCACTTGGGGAACCCCACTGAGTCCAAAGGCAAGGGGGGGACCCAGACAGCCATCTGCAGAGTCCTGATCGCCCCCATCCGCAAGCTGTCCCTCTGCCAGTGCCCACCGGGACATCCAAGGCCCCTTCTGCTGAACGAATGGTCCCTTGCATGAACCTAGCTCCTCTTCCACTTGTTCACCATCTGCCTTCGTGTCTTCTCCCTAACTTTGGGTGCCAAGCTCTGCTGGCACCCAAGTACCAAAGCTACAGACCCGAAGCCCAGGGGCTCCCAGTGACACAGGCACAGAGGGCAGGGCAGCCTCGGGAGACTGTCACGAAAGAAGCCTCAAGTCCCCTGATGCCTTACACATAGGCCTGTGGTTGCACCTCAGGGAACCCAAAGGGGGCAGATGGCTGACAGGCGTTCCCGGGATGACACCAACCAAGCCAAGCTCCTTTCCAGGCAGTTTCACAAGAGTCCCTGATTGTGTCATGTCCTCACAGAAAAATGAGGAGCAGGACCTACAGCCACGGCTGAGGTCTGTGTTCAGTCTTGTTCCTGATGTGACAGTAACCACACCCACTCCCACAATGCACCTGTTTGTAAAATGTTTCTTGGCCAGGCACGGTGGCTCAAGCCTGTAATCCCAGCACCTTGGGAGGCCAAGGCAGGTGGATCATGTGAGGTCAGGAGTTCAAAATCAGCCTGGCCAAAATAGTGAAACCCCATCTCTACTAAAAATACAAAAAAATTAGCCAGGCCTGATGGCTCATGCCTATAATCCCAGCTCTCAGGGAGCTTGAGGCAGGAGAATTGCTTGAACCTGGGAGGCAGAGGTTGAAGTGAGGCAAGATTGCTCTATTGCACTCCAGCCTGGGCAACAAGAGTGAAACTCCATGTCAAAAAAAAAAATTATCAAAAGAGCTCATATAAGTAAAGCATTAAGTACTAATTTCTCCCCTGGGCCTCTGCTGAGCGTTTCACAGCGAGAAAGGACAATGAGCAGCTGCTTCCCACGATGCCGCGAGTTCCCACAGCGGCAGCTCCCTTGGCCCGAACAGAGAGAGTGGCTGGGCGTGGAGTGGCCTGAACTTGGCTACTGGTGGCACCACACTTAAAGATTTGTTGAAGCCTGTGACTGCTCCAGATGCAGACAACCTTGGGATCCATCCCAAGTGAGTTTGTCTCCACTGCTGCCTGTACTTGTCCCACCCACACGCTTCCATCTTCAGTAAGCCCTCCTCACCCGACTTATGCTCAGCCAGCAAGGTACTTGGCTGTCAGTCACCGGGACAGGCTCTGAGCCTGGCATGAGAAAGATAGCAGATCTTCGTAAGCCAGAGTCTTCAAGAAGTTGGGTTTAGATGCAGAGGAAATTTGTGCTGCATGAAGAAAGGATAACACCCAAACGAGGCGTCAACATTGCGTGATCAACGGCCACTCGACTTCCATCCACGGGTTTTTGGTTTTTTGTCTTTCTAAGCTCTCCACAGAAATCCAAAGTGGGGAGGAACACGGGGTGTCTCAGGTCTGTCCTCCAAGCCTGATAACGCAAGGACTAACATCAATCATAACTTCCTGGAAAGATGGGTGGGATTACGAGCCAAGGCATTCAGTACGAGGGGCCTGGCCCTGGCAGAGCAGCCAACACTGGGCCCTCCCAGGCCTCAGGCGGCCTGCACCCGCCCTTCTGCCTGCACAACAGCTGCTGTGAGGCTGACACAGCAGGGCACCCCATTCGCTCCCCAGCACCAGCCACGATGGCCCATGCTCAAACTGGAGATTCTGTGGCATCCAGTGGCCAAGTTGCGCTGGGCCACCCCAGCAGGTGAGTGGCAACACCCAGAATAACACCCAGGGCCAGACCGTCCTTGATAGCTGGTCAGAGAAAATTGTTGGTCAGCTGGAGACGGGGCAGGTGAAGGCCCTCGGGCAGGTACAGGACTTTCTGCAAACCTAGGAATGCTCTTATTCTGAGAGTGTCTCAACACTTTCTCATTTTCGTTACCTTTTTTCTCTTCTCAATGGACCTGGCCCAGGAGTTTCAGGCTCTTATTAAGCACTGGAAGTGCATTGGAAACACAGAGCCGTGACTCCTCATCCTGTCCACACTGCAGCAGAGTAGCAACTGGGCCGCCAGAGACACCTGAGGGCCCTCCTTCAAGCCCTCAGGTTAGCTGTGCAATCTTGTTTCCTGGCAGAAGACCTAGAAGCTGTGTGGCATTTTCCCTCGTCATGACCTAAAGCAATGTCACCCTGACCCAGCCCAGTGGGTGACTTAGGAGTCACTTCTGGGGAGGGGGTCTCGCTCATCGAGGCTTTTGCAACCTCTGCCTCTACAGTGGATGAAGACTTTCCAGTGGCCTAATTTTCTCCCAGGGAGTAAAACTCAAGGTCTGGAAAAAGAGCTCAGTGTTTATAAACATCCTAGAAGTAAAAGAGCTTAAAAATGAGCAATAAAAACATGGTTTCATATCTTTGGGTTTTTCATCAGATTAGCAAGGTCCTAGAGCAGGAAACCACAGCTCACCTGAAGGACTGGTCAAGCCGTAGCAGCTTCCTGCACTCCTCGTGGCCACAGGCCCTGGACTTATCACACCAGGCTTCCCTCCAGTGGGTCCCAAGAGCTCCACAAGAGGAGGGAAGGGAAGAGCCACCGGGCACTGGACACCTGCTATGTGTCCCCAGGGCTGATGGCCTTCCCATATGTTATTTCCACTGCCCCAGTAAAGTTGGCAATATTGCATTTTACAAGTGCACTGCCTCCAGGAACGCAGTGCCCCCGCACACACTCAGCACCCAGGTCCGTCAAGAGAGTTGGGGTGGAGGAAGGTGAGGAGCAGGGAGGCAGCTGGCCAGCTGCTTAGAAGCCTTAATTGAGCAGAGATGAGGAGGGCTTGCCCCACAACAGAGACTCCGAACACATGGGGAGATGGGCTCGGGAGACCTCACAGAGACAGAACTAACAGGTACTGGCAGCTGGCTGGCTTATCCCTGCCCTCTCTGGCACCCCAAAATATAGCAGGCTATGGGGACCAGGCCACAAGAAACAGACCCAGAGGACAAGTCAGTGTTGCTTTTGTCCAGCGTGAAGGTGGTAGGTGAAGCCACGAGAGTCCTGAATACACATTCTGGAAGGAGAGGCTGTGGAGGAGGAGGGGAGGCCCAGGCAGGAGCCAGGGAATACCTTTTCCTCTACCCTGCTGTGGAGGCCGGCCCATGCTGGAAAGGCAAGAGCTCCTCAGAGACCCAGAAAAGGGCAGCGTGACACAGTCTGGCTCGGCTTGGCCCGGCCAAAAGGCTGAGGCGTGGGAACTGCAGATGCTGGGGCTACCGTGACCAAGGTGGCTCTGGGCTGGTCACCAAGCCAAGTCCAAGGTGGTGGAGCCAAGGCCAATTCCAACAGAGGAGGAGGAGGAGGAGGGAGGAAGCAGCAATGGAGATGCTTTTTAAAAGTCTGACATTGAAGAAAAGTGGATACATGAGTAACAAGGCTGAGGGCTTTTTAAGATAGGGGCTGTTGGGACATATTTGCAGACAAGAAGGAAGGGAGCCAGGGAGATAAAGATTTAAACTGTCCCAGAGAAAAAGTGTGCAAAAGGCAGACTTGGCAAGGAGCAGCGGGTGGGGGGAGGCAGAACCAAGGGCACAAGCGGATATGGGTTTTTGTTTGCTTTTTTTTAGAGACAGGGTCTCTCTCTCTCTCTGTCTCTCTGTCTCTCTTGTGTGTGTGTGTGTGTGTGTGTGTGTGTCTGTGTGTGTGTGTCTGTGTGTGACCCAGGCTGGAATGCAGTGGCATGATCATTGCTCACTGCAGCCTCAACCTCCTGGTCTCAAGAGATCCTCCCATCTCAGCCTCCTGAGTAGCTGGAACCACAGGTGCGTATCACCACACCTGGCTAATTTTATATTTTTTTGTAGAGATGGGGTCTTACTATGTTGCCCAGCCTGGTCTCGAATTCTTGGTTCAAGGATCCTCCCTCCGCAGGCTCCCTAAGCACTGGGATTACAGGCATTATCCCCCACACCCAGTCACAGGCAGATAAATTTAGATTTGAAGGGAGAAGACACTTTATCCTCCCAGACAGAAGAGAAGGATGAGAGGAAGGAAGCTGTAGAGGAGAAGTGCTCAGGTGGAGGAGCTGAGTCTCACACGGATGACACTGAGCAGCACAGAAAAGCAAGAGGCACAGGCAAGGCAGAACACATCGGGGGGCCGCTGGGTCCTCGTTAGTTAGGTCACGCAAGGCTAGCTGCTGTAACAAACAAACACGCAAGTCTCAGGGGCTTAACCTGGTGACAGTCTGTTTCTTGTTCAAAGTCCAATGCCAAGGTGGAGGGGCAGAGGCAGCTTTTCACACAGTCATTCAGGGACCCAGGGTCCCTCCCCCTGGTGTCCATGCCATCCCCTGGAGAAGAGTGAGCATGTGGAGAACTGTGGGAGAAGCTGTCCAGGCAGGCCCAGAGGCAGCAAATGCTTCTGCCCACGTTTCACTGGGCAGTCCTGGGTGCCACGGCCACATTGGGCAAGAGGCTAGAAAAAGTCCTATTACGGGGTGCCCAGGAGGAAAAGGAAACCAATTTCCATGGAAGCACAGTCATTTCTTCTACCAGGTAAGGGCTCAAATGAACGAGAGAAGATTCCAGCAGTGTGAGTGCATGAGTCGTTGCTGCAGCCACCCCCAGAGGTGACAGGAAACGAACTATCCCCTTACACCTGGGTCCTCGCAGCAAATCTTTTGCAAAAACTCTGAAGACATTGACTATATCGTACTCCCTGGCCCACCCTGTGCATCCAACATGTGACACAGAGTGCTTGCCATGCATTCCCGCCTCAGGAAGGCCCCCAGCTCGGAATTATCATTGCTCAGCGCCTCGGATGTACGATATTTGCAGCAAAATGCCTTCAATGATTCAAAGGCATGAAGCACCAGCACTGGCATTCCAGACGTCCCACTCCGAGTTCACAGTCATCGCTGGGCATTAGCCTACCTTCAGCCCCCAGGTAGATGGAGGGGGTCCTGCCAGTCCATCACAGCCAACACAGCTCAGAAAGAACACTGTATAAAGAAGGCCTTCTGTGGCGGGGCACGGTGGCTCATGCCTATAATCCCAACACCTTGGGAGGATTGCTTAAAGCCAGGAGTTCGAGACCACGCTGGGCAACATAGTGAGACCCCCCCCCATCTCTACAAAAAATAAAAATTAGCTGGGCATGCGGGAACAAGCCTGCATAGTCCCTGTTACTTGGAAGGCTGAGGCAGGAGGATTCTTTGGGCCCAGGAGTTCAAGGCTGCAGTGAGCTACGATCATAACAGTGCACTCCAGCCTGGGTAACAGAGTGAAATCCTATCTCTACTTTTAAACTCTTATAAAAAATTTTTTTTAAAAAGAGGAAGAAGAAGGCCTTATGAAGATTTATGTATCTAGAGGATATTTTCCCCCTGACTCTGGTTCTAGGAATTGGCTTTCCCAATAGGCGACCTAAGTTTCCCAACCTTCCATTTATCACAAACAAGTTTATTATCCTCTGTCAAAAAAAAAAAGCCCCAAACTTTCCCCAGCCTGTTTGTGAAGGCTGCGCTGACCATCCTGCCCGCATGAAGTAAGCATAGATGCTTCTTGGGCCCCAGGGAGGCCTGTGAGTGCTGTTGATTCTGTTGCTCTAAGCCAGCAGCTTTCTTGTACACAGCTGTTGAAAACCATCAGCATTGGAGACAGCAAAAGAAACACTGGGCTAATAGATCAGTGTTTGAATGACTTAGAAGAGGCAAATCCACACACACACGTGTTGTGCGGATCTTGCAAAATCTGTAACTATGGGGAGAGAGGGGTGGGGAGAGAGGAAGAAAACAATTGAGCCCCAGAGGCATCTGGAAATGAATGCTAGACTCTGTCTGTGTGTTGCTCAATGGTGACCTGCCTTCCCAGGAGCCTTGCCAAGCTCTGGGAAAGGTGCAGCCTCGCTGATGGCTCGTTTCATCCCTGCTGGAAACAACTCCGGAGCCGCTTCTAAGTTGCAGTGTCCTTCGAGCAGCAAAGATCCAGCGATGCCAGGGCATGAGAAGGGCATCGCTCCCATGCGAGCGTGGTGAGCAGACAGGCATCTACCTGCACAAGGTGTGTTTACGGGAGCAAAGCCTCCAACTCATGTGGTCAGGTTAGAGAACAGAAGCTCATTCATTCCCTATTTGCCCCAAAGCTTAACCCTTCTCCTTTACTTTCCTGGAGTGAATGACTACTGCCCCAAAAGGGCCCAGGCCTGGTGGATTCTAGCACAGAGCCCTTCTGGTACAGCCACCATTGCCCCGAAACAGAAAAGATGAGGTTCTAGAGACACCTCCCTGACACGCCCCTCCCTCTCTGCCACATTTGGTCATGTCTGATGTTGGCCCACAAAGTTCTACCAAAAACCTCCACCGCCCACTAATCCTGCAGCCAAGCAAAAGCTCGCAAACGGAAAACAGGTCCTCGATTGGAGCCGCAGCATCAGACAGAGGAGTTTTGGCAGGCCAGGGGCTCTAAGGACACTGTAAATGACAGGGCAGGGAAGTGCAGGACACGGCTAAACGTCAGTCACCTTCAAATTCCACGGACCTGCTCGGAAGCAGTCACATTGGTCTGAAACACGAACGCCTATTTCTTATGGGATCAATGAAGGCTGTGGGAATGGCTTCTGGTCCTGCTGGTATTACCACATTTGATGATCACTTGCTGATCACAGGCTGGAGGAGACAGGGGTCCACCTGGGCTGTGTGGTCACCCACCCAGTGCCCAACGCTCAGACAGACACCAACCAGCTTCACTTTGCACTGCCTCTGTGGCTCTGGGTGACTTACTTTTCTCTATTTCTTTGTCTATGAACTGAAGGTAATAAATAGGGCCCACTGGAGGAGTTGTGTGGGCCCCAGTGGAGTGACAATGTAGGTAAAGGACTGACATGCCAGAGCCAGCCACCATGGCGACTCCCCTGAGAACCAGGTCACCGCAGTGGTTCAGAACCTGTTCCGTCCTCCTCCGCCACCCTAGGCACTCCAACACAGCACCCTCTCCCCACCACGCTCAGTCTCCAGGGCCGGAAAACAGATGTGAGCAGGACCATTCCTGGGCTTCCCACTATGCGCAGGCCCACAGCTGTGCGGCAGAAGCCACCCTCACAGCAGAGCCAGTGTAGACTCGTGAACTGGCTCCTGCACACCCCTTTTAAAACCCGAACGCCCTGGCCCCCATAGACCCCTCATATCTGCTTGTACCCTCTTCTGTGCTGATACCACAAACAAAAGCATCAGTCTGCCTTTGTTCGGCCAGGTCTGATTCCACACACTCCTCCCATTATGTCTGAAAACAAAGCTTCCCAACTCTGCTCGGACTTCTCAGCCTACTTTTAAGCACAGCACTAACAAGCGCCTCCAGGGTGGAGTGGAGGGTTTGTGCCAAGAGCAGGGCTTGGCCCAGATCCCACCCCTTCCAGGCTTGGTCACAGGGCAAGAGGGTGGAGACACCGCAGACAGAGGGACTGAGAAGGGCCGAGAAGGGGTCTGTTGCCTCCCCACCCGGGAGGCAAACCTCCTTCCCATCCCCGGGGCCTCGAGTGACCCTGCACTGCTCCAGGGCCCCCCCTTCAGCAGACCTCCCCGGCCTGCTGAGCCTGTCTTTTGCCCAGAACGCTTTATCCCCCCACCCCCCCATCTTGTTCTCTGCTCCTGAGGGGCAGAGCTGTGGAACCCCAGCAGGCAGGCCTCTGAGAGGCCCCAGTCACCCAGACCTGGTTTCGAATCCCATCCCTGCACCTCTCCCTGGGTGAACCACTGAACACTGAGCTTCCATTTTCAGAACCTGTTCCATTTTGCATCTTCCGACTGCAGAGAGACTGTGCAAGGAGTAAGTATGGGATGCTCCTTCCGAGGTTGGCACTGAGTGGGGATTTCGAGAATGGTCCCTGCTCCCTGCATTTCCTGCAGGCCAGTGGGAGATAAGCTTTACCTCCACCACCGGGAGGGAAAACTGCAACTCCTGTTAGGGTAAACTGGGGAGAGACTTGAGGCACATGGGGAAGATTTTTTGCTGATGGGTTGGGAGGGGCCCTTTATCCCAGGGGAAGTGGTCACCTCTGAGGGTCTAGCATGGTGGCCGGGGGCATGGCGATAGCCTAGAAAAGAAAGAACAGGGCTACACACATTTGATGAAAGATCGAGGTAAGGTGAAGAAACGCAAGGAGCTTATGGAGTCACCAGGTTTGGGGCGCAAAGATTCAGGAAAGGAGGGACCCCAGGCCTTGACCTCCACTCCACACCTGGGGACAGGGGCTAGAGACAGTTCCCTTGGAACCACCAGCGACCACACACAGGGACACTCCCCACCTGATAACTAAACTGTGGAGTTCAGTCAAATCTCTCGAGCCCGATGCGGTAACTGAAGACTAATTTTCCAGTGTAGGAAGAGGCCGGGGGACCTCCTGTCTCATGCCTTGTTGAACTAATGTGAAGGGAACCGGGCAGGAACCACAGAGCTGGAGAAACTGATTTCTAGTTCACAGGCAAGCGGGGGCCTGATATGGAACTAACGGGGCTCTGCATCGTGGACAACTAAGCCTGGAGGGGCACTGTGTCCGGTTCTCCCAGAAAAGAGAAGAGGGACTAGGCAGACAGCTCTCCATCCCTGTGGGGGCCTCCCCTCCGCCTTCCATAGCCAACACCCCACCTCCACTCGCTGTCTTCCACCCCTAGCCCTGTTGGTTCTGGAAAGTTTGGTTGTTATCCAGCAGGAGGATGAGGAATGGTTTAGAGCAGAGCCATTAAACTACAACCTGTGGGCCAAAGCTGGCCCACCCTTTGTTTTTCTAAATAAAGTTTTATTGAAACAGTCATACTTGTTCCTTTACATATTGTCTGGGGCTGCTTCTCACTTTGAGGAGCTGCAACAGAGACACTGTGGCCTGTGGCACCAAAAGTATTTGCCATCTGGTCCTTTCCAGAAAAGGTTTGCCAACCCAGGTTTACAGAAGGAGAAAGGAGAGTGCTTCCCACCCACTTCCCCTGGGAAATGGGAAGGAGTTGGTGGCAAAGCACAGGTTCTTGGCAGTAGGAACCAGGGCAGCCCTGCGTCAGGCTCACAGCTGAAGAAGGCCTCTGTGGGGATGCAGAAAGGGAAGCTTAGGAGTGGGAGGGAGTGGAGGCCCGTGCCCGGAAAAGATGGGGCAAGGGCAGGGAGAAGACAGCTGGCACAGAGGGGACTCAGGGCTGCCCCTTGCAGACTCAGCTAAGGCAGGAAAGGCTTCACTAAAGAGGAAGGTCATGAGCTTAAACTTTTTCAGGAAAAAAAGACAGAGTTCCCACGGGCAAGAATGAGTGGGAGAGCAGGCAGGCATGGACCTTAAGCTTCGGCTACTTGGGACCTGAGTGACCCGCAAGCCCCACCCCTGCCAGGCAAACCCCACCCCTCTGTGGCTTCCCTACTGCCCTTGCTGTACCGGGGACCCAGCTACCAATCGCAGCTCTCGGATCCCTCCTTCGGGAAGACAGTGGCCCCTCACAGGTGGCCCCTTCCCTTCCCCACGCCACCCCAGCAGGACTGATCTCACATGCTTCCCAATGTCTAGTAGGGGGACTCCTCCACCAAATCCCCCAAGTCAGAAGCACCAGATGTCCCGAAGCCTCTTTCTCCTTCCCCAGCTTACATTAAGTCACCTCCAAGTCCCTCTAAGCCTCCAAGTGTGCTTCTGAAATCTGTCCAGATACCCTCTCTGGCTCTGGCCGCCCTACCCTGTCTCCCAGCCAGAGCAGCCCTCCTCTGCGCTCACTCGCAGTGTTTCGAGCCAGCAGCAGCTCTCGGAGGCTTCCTCGCCAGCCGATTTCCTGGGCCCTGGCATTCAGGCCACCCCTCTGGCCCTTGCCATGCCCCCACCCCAGCACAGCCAGGCCCCATTTCCACTTTCTACAGAATGTTCCAAGCAGAGGCTTTGAGGCCACACAGCAGCTGTGGGAACTTGGACAAGTTAGCCCACCTCCCAGGGCCTCCGTTTCCTTACCCCTAAAATGACGACAGCGCCAGCCAGGGCCGAGGCCACTGTGAGGATGCAAAAGGCTGTTGTGCACATCGCTGCTATTTCCGTCCCTGCTCATGCCTCTGTGCTCTCTTCTGTACCATTCCATGACCATTCACTGAGCAAAAAGGAATGAGCTGCCCAGGAACTCAGGGAGGGGCGTGAGTGGAGCTGACCATCATGTTACAAGGGCCACAGGGCTGCTGCGGGCACTTCAGCCCTGGGTGGCGGTGGCAACCAGTGTCTGGCTTTGCCTGGGGAAGCAGAAGGGCAGAGTTGGGTGAAGTGTGCTGTGTACTATGGTGGGCAGGGTGGAGACAGGTGCAGTCAGGGCCAAAGGCACAGCACTGGGCACTCAGAAAAGCGACAGGCACACGATGGGACTACAGAATGGGCGGGTAACAGCCGGGAACCCAGACAAAATGGCACTCTGTGGATGGCAGCCAGGGACACAGAGGAGGTGCCTTCTGGAGAAGGGGCCAGTAGCTCCCCAGCTTCACACCCACTCATCAGTGGCCTGTGTGGTCATGATGGTATCTCCCACCTCCAGGGATGGTCAGCTGAGGGGTGACATGGCCAGGTCTGTGCAGCAGGAGCTCACACTGGCATTAGAGTGAAAGACTGTCCTAGAGACCGGAGCATCAGTGTGAGAGGTCAGGGAAAAGACGGTCACAGTGACCGAGGCGTGATGCTGTGCAAGCCGGACTGTGGCATCACAGGGCAGTGGAGGCCACCCAGATGGAGCACACTTGACAGATCATGAGAAAGGACAGCACAATTCGGTGACGGTCACCAGGGGCCAGGCCACAGGAAGAATGAGGATGCCCTGCAGGAAGCCCAGCTCCTGTGGTGCTTTCGGGTGGGAGGCCCCCATCAGCTAGCAGGTGAGAGAGAATCCATCCCAGAAGCCGTCACCAGGGAGAAAAAACGACCTTCACTGAAGCCCCTGGAGTGAAGATAAAGATGGGAAGACCCGGAGGTGTGGAAGGCACAGATTGTGATCAGTCGTTCAAGGACAGAAAAGGTCAGGAGAACACTGCCCTGGGTGATTTGCCTCCTACACAACAAATGTTTGTTCCAAGGCTAGTGCAAGCTGGCAGAAAGTCCAGCATCTCCCATGAGCCCAGCCACATCAGCCACACAAGCTTCCACCTTTGCACCACTTCACAAGAGCTCGCTCCATCTGGCTGTGGCTGTCAAAAGTGCACCTGGCTTTCTTCAAAATAAAGCCCGGCAGGACACAGTGGTTCACTCCTGTAATCCCAGGGCTTTGGGGGGCCGAGGCGGGTGGATCGACTGAGGTCAGGAGTTAGAGACCAGCCTGACCAACATAGTGAAACCCCTTCTCTACTAAAAAATACAAAAAATTAGCTGGATGTGGTGGTGGGCACCTGTAATCCCAGCTACTTGGGAGGCTGAGGCAGGAGAATTACTTGAACCTGGGAGGCAGAGGTTGCAGTGAGCCGAGATTGCACCGTTGGACTCCAGCTTGGGCAACAAGAACAAGACTCTATCTCAAAATCAATCAATCTACAGCTGAGGGATGAAAGAAAGTGCTTTGGAGCTCGGCCAGGGACCCATCGCATACAGGTGGGGAAGGAGGAGGCCTGGAGAGGACAGCTAGGGAGGGAAGGAGGGCCGGGGAGGCTGACACAGCACCCGCATCCATGAAGAGCAGAAGCCCCAAGGTGTCTTTCCATGCACAGCGCCATGAGGATCTGTGATTTCAGGAGTGCAGAAGGAAAGGCACAGAGCAGGAGAGGAGAGATGTGAACATCTATGGCAGGGAGAGTCCAGCTGCTGTTAGCTGGGTGACGCGGAGCTGCTCTGACAAGCCTGAGTGGAGATTTAAGGCAGCATACGCTCACCAGGTTATTATGCGCACGTGGCTTTCCTCTGCCAGCTCCGCCCTAGCTCCTGGAGGTAAGGCTGAACTACAGGGTCTGGAAGGAGGGCCCATTTCCCAGACCCCCCGACCCCTGAAGTGAGGGACAGCCTACAGAAGGACACAATGACATAAGACAAGATGGTCTTCCACCACCTGCCAAGTAGAATGTGCCAGAAGTGCCCCGTGGTCCAGCTCACAGGTCACGGTCACAACCCACCCAGAGGACTGCCTGCGGGTGGGAGTGATGAGTCCCCCGCCCCCACCGGCTGCCCCAGACCTTTGAGGTCAGCTTGTTTGGGTGCGAGAGAGCAGTCCTTGAAGTAAAGGCCATGGCCTCCTATCACAGCCGGTGGGGCCGGTGGCGGCCACTGCACAGGGCTGCTGTTGACACGGCGGGATGTTTCTTGGACTCAAGGTCTGCTCCTCTCTGGCGGAAGGCAGTGGAGCGTCGTGCTCCCCGGGGCGGGCGTGCCTCCGCCTGGCTCTGGGGTCGCCCTGCGTCTGTTTCACCTGGAGGAGGAGTTTGCTGGGATTCTGGCTAAGGCCTGGGGCCTCCCTTTACTCTCCAGACCTTTCCTCGGTAAACAAAACTGTGGGAACAGAACTCCTATTCATTACAATACAAACTGATTAATGCCTTAAAAACGCGGCTGAAACCGCCGGCCCTCACCAACAGCGCGGCTTACGTTATCTGCGCCACTCTCCGAAGGAAAACTTCCAAGAGTTTGTGTATTGTTCGCCCTTCTTCCTGGCACACACGCAAGATCCAAAGCCTGTAATTACGCAGGTCATTAAACGAAACAACTGCACTTCGGCCTTTTTTAAAGGGAGTGATTCAGGCAGGACGCAGTCCTCGCGGAATCCCTTTGCAAAGTGCTATCAGAGTTACCTCCGCGGAGGAGGGCGCAGGCAGCGTTTTCCTGCCGGAAAACGGACTTTCCCGTGGCCACTAGGTGGAGCTAGGTGTTTACCAAAACACCCGGCAGCTTGCGCTTTGGTGAGCTGGGGACTTAGGATATTAAAATGCCATTTTTCTATGCAACTACCTTGGCGCCAAGGGTCAGTGAAGGCCACCCAGACGGAGCACACTTCTACACATAAAATGGATTTACACATAAAATTTTACACATCAAAAAGAATTAGGGGGTGCTATGTTATGAGAAGCACCTGAGAGTTTTATAGTGGAGGAAGCCCCCCATACGTGGGCAGGAAGAAATCCGTGTCTCACTTTAAGTGCGGAAAATGGGAGGAAGGGAGGAGGTAGAGGAACCCTTCGGAACCTGAGGCGCCACGTTCCTGTTCGGCCCTATCCATCCCCCGACCTGAGCAGTTCTGGGAATACGGAGACCGGCACCCTCCACCACACAGCTAACTTCACAGCCTGCTGTGCTAGATCACTGTGCCCAGGGACCCACGTACCAAGAAGCAATGCTGGCACCAGCTCTGCCTACCAGCTGGGGTTGCAAGCGGATGTGAAGGGATTCTGAGAAGCTAAAGCAATCTTCAGACATTGTTAGGACTGTTTTGTTATTATCAGAAAACAGACATAAACTGAGGAGACACACATAAAGCATTGGCTGTGTGATAGGTCTTTTTCAAACTCATGTTATCTGACACTTTTTAACATACATCCACATTGACAGAAGTTCTTTCTCGAATAACTTTAGAAAGAAATCATGGCAGGGGATATAAGTGTGTACATGGTAATCATGTATACAAGATAGCCAGAGCTCAGAGTAGCCCAAACCCAGCCACCGAGACTCAGGGACGGTGAATGAAGCCTTAGGGCCAGGGTCTGCCAGGCCACAGCGGGGTCACCTGTGACGCTTCTATCTGCATATGGGAGAGGAAGAGCTAGAGGTCCCCAAAAAGCTTCTAATTATAGGAATCACTGGCTCAGTTTATGGCTAATCAATGATGAACTAGAAGAGGAAAGCTAGTTGCTTATTTCCAAACAAACCACACACACAAAAAAATAAGCAATGAGAAGTTTATTAAAGCAGCGTGTTTTTTAAAAAGGAGTCTAATTTTTCTAGTTATTCTTTTTTGGTAAAGACAGGGTCTCATCATGTTGCCCAGGCTGGTCTCAAACTTCTGAGCTCCAGTGATCCTCCCACCTCTGCCTCCCAAAGTGCTGAGATTACAGGCATTGAGCCACTTCGCCAGGCAAAAAAGTCTAAATTGAAAGGAATCAGGTCACAGGGTTCAGGCAACAGCATGGAGCTCTAGGATCTTCCAGAGCTAATGTAAACTTTCAAAAGAAACCATTTCTATGCACATATGTAGCATTTGCCAAAGATTGTTTTCACATGTAGTATATAAATGTTTTGTTCTCAACTATTTTAATTTTAAAAATCGTGTTTCCTATTCAGATAAGCCCAGAAAATATTGAATTAAAAATTAAGTGTCCTAATGAGGGCTTCGAACCTCCAAAAAGGAGGAGTCTAACGTGAACATGCAATGTTCCATGAGCACATTCGATCGTAAAACCCTTGTTTCCCGAAAAACCAATTTGAATTTCTGAGAACTAGTACTTTGTGCTATATTTTTTGAAGAACACTATCCCAATTCAATGGAACGTGCAGGCCAGTGCTGACAAGCAGTCAGGCTGTGGCACCAATGACTTCTTGGCATTTGAATAAAAACAGTCAGTAGAGGCTAGGCCCAGTGGCACATGGCTGTAATTTCAGCACTTTGAGAAGCCGAGGCGGGTGAATCACTTGAGGTCAGGAGTTTGAGACCAGCCTGGCCAACATGGTGAAACCCTGACTCTACTAAAACTACAAAAATCAGCTGGGCATGGTGGTGCACACCTGTGATCCCAGCTAGTTGGGAGGCTGAGGCAGGAGAATCGCTTGAACCCAGAAGGCAGAGGTTGTAGTGAGCTGGGATCAGGCCACTGCACTCCAGCCTAGGTGACAAAGTGAGACTTTGTTTAAAAACAAACAAATCAGCCACTAGAGTTTGGTCGAAACAGTAACAACAAGTCAACAAGTCAAATACATGATGGAGAGGAGGAAGGATGCTCAAAGATTTCATCAAAAACATACAGTTAGGAATGCAAAGACCCCAAATTTGTTATTAAACCTCTTCAATGACCTAGCTAGGCCTCTGTGCTAGGGTGTAGTCATCAATGTGGGACTCTCAATCTATAGAACAGGTTTCTGAAAAGTCATACACAAATGAAGCATTATAAGCCAATAAGCCCGAGACACAAGAGAAGCAACCTTATTTAAAATAGCGTCAGCACCACAAGGAACTCTTTGTACTGTGATTACAGCCCGGTGTGTGTTTGGGCAGCCAGCACCTGTGCTTTGTTCTCCTTTGATCCTAACCACGGTCCTGGAAGAGGGTAGCCCCAGAAGTTGAGCTCCTCAAAAACTGAGAGAATTGCTTACTGCCTTCCTCATTTTACAGATGAGGAAGGTGAAGCACAGAAAAGTCAGATGACACTGGGCGCGGTGGCTCACGCATGTAATCCCAGTGCTTTGGGAAGCTGGGGCAGAAGGATCACCTGAGCCCAGGAGTTTGAGACTAGCCTAGGCAACATAGTGAGACCCCATCTCTACAAAAAAAATAAGGCAATTAGCTGGACACACCTGTAGTCCCAGCTACTTGGGAGACAGAGCCAGGAGGATTGCTTAAACCAGGGAGGTTGAGGGGGCAGTGAGATATGACAGCACCAGGACACTCCAGCCTGGGTGACAAGTGAGACCCTATTTAAAAAAAAAAAAAAAAACAGCCAAGTGACTTTTTCCTTTAAATTAGAAAGACAAAGTTCTCACATGCAGTGTTAAAGATTTTTGTTAAACTGTTAATTCTATATGTCAAAACTTTTTTGTAGCTTCAGAAAACTGGGAATGCTATTTTAAAAAGAGAGGAGAAAACAGCTATTGAAAAGTTGATTTTATTATGTGTTAAAAATCAGTATTGAAAAATCAATAAATGTGTTATTACCCATCCTGAGGAGGTGGAACAGAAGAGCTGAGAGAGTATCCAAAGAATGCCAATGGCAATCCTGAAACAGACTACCCAAAGCACCCGCTTACCTAGAGAAAGCGGATCACATGAGTAGCTTACAGGTTTTTATACAACGTTACTCCGGTGTGAACTCCAGCAAATCCTCTCACCCCTGGGCCTGCAATGCCAGGGACCCCTTGACACAGGTGCCCAGAGACATATAGCATGAAGGAGCTGCCATGCTCCAGGCTGGGCAAACTAACCCACTTCTAGCCACAGCAGCCTAGGCCCAGAACGAAGTCCTGACCCAAAAGGAGCCACCCTGGCCTTCGGGGTCTGCTTTGCATGGGAGAGTGACTAGCCCACTGTGGCGACAGAGCCTGGGGCAGCTCCTGAGCCCCACCTCCTGGTACTCACATGGGCCTTTGTGCAATTCTCTCCCCTCTAGTGTGGGCGGGACCTGTGACTCACTTCTGCTTCTAACCAATAGAATACGGCCAGTGTGATGAATGGCACTACATCTTGACTACATTATGTTACAATTTGCTGGCCATGAAGAAGGCAATTGCCATGTCATGAACGACCGTGGGGAGGGCCACAGGGCAGGGAACCATGGGAGGCTCTAGAAACAGAGGGCAGCTTCCTCTAACAACCAACAAAAAACTAAAACTGACTATTTACTTATTTACTTTTGAGATGAGTCTCGTTTTGTTGCCCAGGCTGAAGTGCAGTGGTGCTGTCTCTGCCCACTGCAACCTCTGCCTCCCAGGTTGAAGTGATTCTCCTGACTCAGCCTCCCAAGCAGCTGGGATGACAGGCACTGCCACCATGCCCTGCTAGTTTTTTTATATTTTTAGCAGAGACAGGGTTTCACTATGTTGGCTAGGCTCGAACTCCTGACCTCATGATCCACCTGCTTCAGCCTCCCAAAGTGCTGGAATTACAGGCATGAGCCACCACACCTGGTCCAAACCTCACTTTTATAGCTGCAAGAAATTGAATTCTGGGAGCTTGGAAGTGTGTTCTTCCCCTGCCGAGCCTCCAGAGGAGAAGAGCATCCAGCTGACACCTTGGCTGCAGCCTTGTGAGACCCGAAGCAGTGGACCCAGCTAAGCAGTACCCACATTCCTGACCCACAGAAACTGAAAGATATCATCATAAATATGTGTTTTCTGAGCCACTAAATTTGTGCTGCAAGAGGTAACTAATACATTGACCAAGCAAGGGTGTCTAATGTTCTGACATTGCACTTGACGTGTACAATCAGTCAGCGGTCACAGCAGCAGAGCAGATGTGGCAAATGCAAGAGGAGGTGCTGAGTCACAGAGGAGCTGCTGGCAGGGAAGAGAATGCCGGGCGCCTGGCCTCGAGGGAGCAGGGGACAGCCTGTTCACCGGAATCCTGAGGCATCCTGCAGGACATTCCAGTCCTCCGTGGGGCTGGCTCTCACAGGCACCCTCCTCCCTTTTACTCCCTTTCTCTATAAACCTACTCATCTCCCTGCAGCCTCCGTGTTGGTGCCATGAGCCTTCCAGTCACCTGCTGGGGACACCTGGAAGTCACTGCAGATCCCTCCTCTTTCAGCCTCATCTCTCATAAAGGTTTTCTGATTTTATTTCTTAAACATTTCTCAACTCCAAACCCTTTCTGTTATTCCTGGGACACTGCTCAAACCCTCATCTTCAAATATCTCAGCCAAGTGCAAGAGAAGTGAGCACACTTTCTCTAGCCTTGCGTTTAGACGTGTGCCCCACCCAAATCTCATGTTGAATGTAATCCTTGGTGTTGGAGGCAGGGCCTTGAGGAGGTGACTGTCATGGGGGCGGAGTTTATATGAATGGTTCAGCACCATCCTCTCAGTGCTGTCCTCACGATGGTCTCATGAGATCTGGTGGGTTAAGTGTGTGGCTCCTCCCTACTCGAGCTCTTGCTCCTGTTTTCGCCATGTGACTTGCCTGTCTGTTTCACCTTTCGCCCTGAGTAGAAGTTCCTTGAGGCCTCCCCAGAGGCAGATGCTGCCAGGCTTCCTGTACAGCCTGTGGAACCTCGAGCCAATTAAACCTCTTTTCTTATGAATTACCCAATCTTAGGTATTTCTTTATAGCAATGCAAGAATAGCCTGACACACACGTTTATTAAAATATTACTAGTGGACAGCCAGGCACATTGGTTCATGCCCGTAATCCCAGCACTTTATGAGGTTAAGGCGGGTGGATCTCTTGAGCCCAGGAGTTCCAGACCAGCCTGGGCAGCATGGCAAAACCCTATCTCTACAAGAAATAGAAAAATTAGCCAGGTGTGATGGTGCACACCTGTAGTCCCAGCTACTCAGGAGGCCGAGGGGAGGATCACTTGCACCACAGAAGACTTTGTCTCTTAAAGTCTCGACCTCTTTTTAAGCGGTCAAGGCTGTAATGAGCCAAGATTGCACCACTGCGTTCCAGCCTGGGTGATAGAGTGAGACCCCGTCTCAAAAAAAAAAAAAAAAAAAAAAATATATATATATATATATATATATATATATATCTTTTTAAATATATATATATAACTTTTTAAATATATATATATTACTTTTTAAATATATATTACTGGTTATATATATATATACACACACACATATACATATATATATATATATATTTTTTTTTTTTACTGGTAATAAACCCGTGTGTGTGTGTGTTTGTGTTTGTGTGTGTGTGTGTTTGTGTTGCTAGCGGAGATAAGTATCATCATATACTGTTTTATTCAGCATCTACCATAAGTTAAATCCTGCATATAAATATATATACACACTCATTAAATGTTTCCAAAGATAAAAAAGTACAATGGCATCATCCCCACTTAAGAAAAACTGTGAGAAAATGATGCTTAGAGAAACTGAGTAACTCATAAACGGGCATGGAGCCTCACTTCTAAGACTCAGGCTGCCCTATTCAAAGCCTACATTGTTTCCTCAAGCTGCCCCCGACCCTGATACAGACAATCCTTAAAACCTGCCTGGCAGCTCTGAGTCTTTCCTTCCAGATGAAGTCTGCAGGTGGCAGCAGGTGGAGGGCAGGTGTGATCATAGGTTGCCTTGATGTGTTTGGGCTCCAGTGTGGTCCACTACAAGCCACTCCCCAAAGGCACTTCAAAACAGAGGTGGGTCCCCCTCCACATGGGACTTCCCAGAGCCTGCCGCCATCTGGCCTCCCCAGTCTTCCCATCAGGATGGTGGGACACACACAGCTAGCTGCTTCACTGCTTCTCTTGATTATGCTCAGTCTCCTTTTGTCTTAACAAACGTCCTCTTTTCTTTGCCTTCCTCTTTATTTTCTCACCCTTCAAGACTCATGTCGTTGTCACTTCCTCTAAGAAGTCTTCCTTCCTTCCCTTACCAGAATGGGTGACTCATTCCTAACACTGCTAGAATACAGTATTATTGCACACGATGACAGTTGTGCTAGTGTATTACTTTTATCAGCATACATGTTCATCTTCTCTAGCAATGTGGAGACTCCTAGAGTCGGGGCTGTATTTCATTTTGTATCTCAGTGCTTAGCCCAAAGCATGAGACAGAGCAGGATATTGGTTAAAGTGAAGTTCCTGCCCAAGAAATGACCAGCAGCACTAGAAGTCTGGAAGGTAATTAAAGGCAAGGCTCATGTTTACTTACCCTTGAAGCCCTACTATCACCCACGTTAGCAGTCACCTGGCATAGGAGTTTCCACAAATAACCACTAGGTAAATATTCTTTGCTTAACTGCCTCTACGGACCTACCCAGGAGTTTGTCTGGCTCCCCCTCCTTCCAGGGAAGGAGAGTCCATTAGTGTCTCTGACAGCCTCGTTCACCCGCTACACATGCTTTCCTGTTGACGGGACTGCCTGGTGGACACTGAGAAGCCTCTGGATACACACTCCCATGCCCCGGGAAGCTCCTGTACACCTGATGAGGCAGAAGAATGACCTCTAGTGGTCCTCGCTGGCTTTGTTCATCCATGAAGCACTGGAAGTGGGAGGGGTGTTTTCAGTGGGAAATGGTGTAGTAATTCCAAGATAACTGTCTAGAAAGAGCACTTATCAATACACAAGAATTCTGGCAATCACAACAGAATAAACAGCAATAGAACCACAGAGTAAATATTAAATATACCTCTTTATTGTGGATAATAAACTTATCTAATACAGCAGTAAAATGTTTTATAAATATTTTAAAGTCTATGAAATTTTCAACCTTAAAAATACTTTAAGAAGCTCTCATGAACATTCCAAATAATACAGACAACAGGTACATCACAGTGTACAGTTCTTCAAAGGCATATTTTTAAATAACTCTTCTAAAAAAAAAACTCTGCCCCCCACCACCTGCCCCAGCTAGAATTACTATGATTTTACAGTAAGAGATTTTGAAAAAATAATCTATTAAAACCAGGGCTCCAGTTTGCCACCACCACACGGAGGATCTGTATCTATCAGCATACACTCTCTTTAAATGGAAACATTTAACTTATCCCATCTACCAGGTCCCCCAAAGGCAGTTCGTTTCCATGTAAATTCAAAGTTGATCAAATCAGTTGTGATATACTCATTTTCTGATTTTATTAACAAAAAATCTTTGAAGGAAGGAGGACAGCACTTGTTTTTCTAAAGAACAGGTAGAGTACAAAAAGTTTCTTTTGTTAAACAGAAGTTCGACGGGTTTACTTTCTCCCTGATTTAGCTCTGAACCTTTGTGGTAACATTCAAAGTTCATCTCCTGTAGGTGTTTGCTAAATTGCTTGCTTATAAACCCAGGGCCTCCGGAATATCCTGACACATTCTCCTCACCGACCTAGGGCACTCATTTCAGTTAACCACCCATTCAGTGCAACCTGGACCACACTCCTCCACTGCAGGCTCTGCCCAAGTTTAAATCCTGGACCCAGCATTCGTAAAACCCTAGGGAAAGCGCTCTGAGCCTTCAATCACAGGCTGGCAGAGCAAGCCCGCCCTCTGAATTAGACACCCATGAAGCCTGTATCATCAATATGGAAGGCAATGAAACATGCCATACAGAAAAAATTAGTTTCAGATTCACACAGGAGGTGAGTTTCATACACTTAACACATCTTCCTTGCACACTTTGTGTGTGGAGGCACTTGGCTGGTTTATTCTTATAGTTAGACATGTACATTTCACACACATTTCAAGAAGGGACTTGGAAAGAAATTTCAATTTCTAAAGTTGCTTTCTAGTCACAGGTGAGTGGTCTCTTGCCTCTTTGAAACATAAAGTTTCTTCACAGCCCACAGCATGGAAATATTGCTAGAAGACTTATGCAAGACAGCCAGAATATAGAATGCAAGGCTGTCTCTGTCACAGGTTACCTACAAAGCCTGTATAATCAATACTTCTTGTGAAAGCACCTGTAGTTGACACTGACAGTCCCTTCTGGTAAAGGAGTCAGGTCCGACAAGAATGGACATGTGAGGCAGACCCTAACCCGGAACGAGAGAATGCTCAGAAGGCAACCAGAGCACAGAGTGGAGGCAGATGACCAGGAGAAGCTCAAGAAGGCATGCCAGGGGCTCTAGGAAAAGAGCAGAGACATCTGAAAAGACTTTGAGAGGGTGACCAGGAGGGGTTCAGGCTTCTGTGCACAGTGTGGAACTTGAGATGTGGGACATCTATGGGGAGGGAGGAGCACATTTGGAGGGTTGTGGCCCTGAAAGGATGGGTAGAACTCTGTCAGAAATTAGAAGAGAGAAAGAGTCCAGGCGGAATGAACTGTATCAGAAAAGGCACAGAGTGATGAGGGGAAGGAAGGGGCTGAGCACAGCATCCATCTTTCCAATCACCTGTGAGGCCAGCTTCGTTCTACAGATGTGCCGGCTCACAAAGCCCACACAGGGCAGAGCTGAAATTCACAGAGCTGTGTGTGATTCCGCAGCCAGAGCAACCTCTCTAATGCCAAGCACAGGCACTGCTCAGGGAGGAGAGTGCTGAAGAGCAAGGGAGCAGGTGGAGGGATGGCAGGCATCCCGATGGGGTGAGGTCCCCGGGCTTTGACAGTGTTCCTGAATCCCTACAGAGGAGAGGTCTGGAGGAACAGCTGGGGTGAGGGATGGAGAAGGCTTATCCAAAGCTGCATTTCCACAGCACTGGTGCGGCATGGCTCACTTAGGTGTGTGTTCAGTTGAAGCAGTGCCATCGTTTGCTCTAATGCTGGCTAAATCAGTTGTATTTCCTTCTGCAGGCAACAGGTGGGAGTACAGTCTGGGTGGTACTTAAGCCAGCTGCCAAGGCAGGGGTTCCTACAGTGAACAGAAACAAGGAGAGACTGGGTGGGAAGACCACCACGACCACCAGACCACATTCCCAAAGCACGTGAGGTCAGGAAAACAAGGAGGGCAGAAGAGGAGACTGAAAAGTAGAAACAGAAAACTATGTTCTGGGGGCTACCAGGGAGAAGGCATGCTGGCCAGCAGACGTTAGGAAGAAAAGCAGGGCAGAAAAGAACGTGAAAGCAAGCTCACCACCACCAGAACTAAGGGCGGGGGGCGGCACAGCAAACGGCCAGTGTCTACTGTCAACTTAGCAGAAAACTTTCTCACTGAGAAAACTATCAGTTCTCAAATCTGGGTTTAGAGAAACAGAACCTGGCCAGACTCCTGAGATCACTGCTCTAGCTCTTATTTCAGTTTGCCTTTTGGTACCAGTCCTGAAGAGAGAGCTCCTGCTTTATAAAGAAACTCAAAGCACTTCCTCAAGGTGACATGACTTTAAACTACTTCATTCAGTTCAGCAAACACCTAAGATCCTGCAATGAGTCCATATCCATAGAGGGCCTGGTCTCTGCACTCACCGGCCTCCTACAACAACAGGGATGGAGAGGAGCAGGAAGCAGCAGCAGGAGCCGTGAGGGGCTCATGAGGAGCATCAGGAAAAGCCCTTGGTGTGTCCAGGAGGGTTGCAGAGCAGCTACGTGGTACTGCAGGGTGAGGAGAGGGCCAGACCGGGGCTTTACAAAGACACTGTATTGTTTGTATATGTCAATAAGCTTTTATTTTATTCTTTTTTTTTTTTTAGTCTCGCTCTGTCGCCCAGGCTGGAGTACAGTGGTGCGATCTCAGCTCACTGCAACCTCTGCCTCTCAAGTTCAAGCGATTCTCCTGCCTCGGCCTCCTGAGAAGCTGGGACTACAGGTGCCCACCACAATGGGGGGCAGTAAAGGAGTGAGACCCTGCGTAGGGAGAGAGGTGAAAGGAGAAAGCTCAGGCATGGGAGCATTGGCAATGCTGTAAAGATTGGAAACAGCCTCTGACTGTGCAGGGGGAGGTCCCTGTTGACTGTCCCCTAACCAGCCTGGCAGAAGTGGAAGAGGACTGCAATGGGGACTGATGTGTGTTTCTGGAACACGTGGCCCCTGCCCTGTGCCTGAGGTAAGGAATACGGCCTAACCATGAAAAGACAAAAAGAAGAAAGGGATTATTTTCCTATACCCATACAATTCAAGCATCTCAGCAGGAAAAAAAAATCCAACACATACCAAAATCAATTTTTCTCTAATATAAGAACATAATTTGCACAGAATGAGTTGATAAGATGGCCAATTGCACATGGCAAAGTGCTGATTCAAGTTCCAGTTATCTTAGTTATCTTGACCCAGGAAGTCTCAACCTTTAAGGAAGCCCCACTCCACTGAGGTCTCCACAGCCAGAATGGAGTCCCCCGTACTTCCCCCACTTCCCTGGGTGCCAGCCCCTGCAGAATGCCTGCAGCCCTCCTTGGGGCTGAGAAACCCTCACCTGAGGCTACATTTCCAGCTGTGCTGAGATGAAGAAGCTTCACTGGTCAGGACATCATCTTGTCTGAGATTCTCACTCAAACCAGCATGTGGCTAATTAAGGCAGTCTGGACTTGCAGAGTTTTATCATAGGATTAAAATAATGACACCATACATGTGTTTTCACCAAGTAAATCAGATTTTAGGAAAGCTTTCACAGCTGTAACTACTGAAAATATACAAGAAGCAACTGATGACTTAGCCCACAAGAAGTTAACCAGTTTGTCCCTTGATTGCTGTGCAACACTCACCTTGAGATGTTTTTAACTACTGGACATAAGCAAGCTTGTTTTTACCTGTGAAGCTGATGGATGCTAAGTTTCCTAAGGATTCCGGAACTTGAAGACTGTTTAGTTATCTGGTCCTTCTTCACTGCCGCCTGAGAAGTCTTCTAGAGGCTGCACTGTGGAGAAGCAGCTTCGCCCTCCTGGCAGCTGAGGAGTCCGTTCCTTCTCCCGGAGCTGCAGCACCTTCACCAACCTGGGTGGGAGGTCAAGTCCTCAGCTCTGCCAGGTTTCTGTGCTTCTTAGACACAACCAGAAGCCCCATTCCAACTTGAACTACGTGTGTAGCAGTGAATCATCCTAACAGTACTGTCAGTGTGACTGAACATGTCTAGCTTGGTGGCACAGAACTAATCAAGTAGAAATTAACAGCTAGCTGCAGTGTCTCAGGACAAGCTCTAGCCCTTGAATTAGACAAAAGCTGGGGTGGCAGGTGCTGGAGGAAGTCTCTTTCTTCATTCACATCTGCTCTAACAGAGAAGATCAGCCTCAAACCCAAGGGCCCAAAGTAGTTTTAAAACTTTTACTACTCCTTTCTAAAAAGTCCTCAAAGTGGGCCCCATGTAACAGCTACAAAAGGAAATCAGAAAGTCTGCACTGGCAATATTCATTTTAAAAAGCAGCATCACTGAGGAGCAGGTAACTCAACAACTGCAGCTGGCAAGCAGGATAGTCCCAAGCCCGAAACAAAAAATCTATAGAACTGCTAACAGCACAGGTAAATTAACTTAGATTTGCTGACCATAAAAACAAGAGAATGCCCCAAATCAGCTACATTTCTAAGACAAAGGATGTACTACTCTACACAGGCAGTTCAGGTTGTACCTGCACTGGTAATAAAGAGATAAGGGCAAAACATAGAAGTGAAATCAACACAGGCTTAGGGAAAACTGACAATTCCTTCACTTGGAAGTTGGTATCAGAAGACAACTGGCCAGGCCGGTCACGGTGGCTCATACCTGTAATCCCAGCATTCTGGGAGGCCAAGGCAGGCTTGAGCCCAGGCGTTCAATACCAGTCTGGGCAACATAGCAAGACCCCATCTCTGAAAAAACATTTAAAAATGAGCCAGGCATGTAGGCATGCATCTATATTCCCAGCTACGTTGGAGACTGAAGCAGGAGGACTGCCTGAGCCCTGGAGTTCAAGGCTGCATGAGCCATGATTGCACTACTGCATTCCCCTGTGGGTGGCCAAGAAGTCTGACTGTCTGACTCCAAATGCGGAGGTCCATACTCCTGCAGAACACAGATTGCCACAGGTCCCCAAGTTCAAAATGGCCCTGGCATAAAGTCAAATCAATGTGTTCACTCTAACCTTTATTCAATATTATCTGCAAAAAAAAAAAAAAAAAAAGGAATTTCAAAGCATTTGTGACAATGAAACCAGGGCAAAATGGAAAGCTGAGCCCAAAAGTTAGTCTCTCCTGAAGCCTCTCTTCAAATAATAATATTTTAAAAAGCCCGGCCAGGTGTGGTGGCTCATGTCTGTAATCCCAGCACTTTGGGAGGTCAAGAGGCAGGTGGATCACCTGAGGTCAGGAGTTTGAAACAAGCCTGGCCAACATGATGAAACCCCGTCTCTACTAAAAAATATATATAAATAAATAAAAAAAAATTAGGCCTATGTGGTGGCACAGGCCTGTCATCCCAGCTACTTGGGAGGCCGAGGTAGGAGAATTGCTTGAATCTGGGAAGTGGAGGTTGCAGTGTGCTGAGATGACGCCATCGCACTCCAGCCTGAGCAACAAGAGTCAAACTCCAACTCAAAAGAAAAAAAAAGCCCAAAGGGCAGAGAGAATGGAAGGGTCACTAGCTGACGTATTAGTCTGACAAATTTACAAAAGCTGAAAGCCAGAAGTGAGCCGGTGGATGAGGAAGGAGCTGCCGAGGGGAGGGCTGCTTCCCCAGCAGGACCAGCTCAGTCTGAACCCACAGATGGAGCAGCAGAACCATGGTGCACAGCTAGAGACAGCCTAAGTAGAGGTCTATGAGGGATACGGTCCGCCTGACCCCTGCAGGCAGGTTGTCCCTCACCAGGACTCTTCTCTTGGAAGACACTGTCTGGAGCAAACCAAGGCATCCAGCCTGGCCATTGGCCCCCAGAGCACACCTTCCCTCGATTAGCAATTAGGGGTTCCCAGCACTATGACTGGTTTTCTACCCATTCACCCCAAACTCAAGCCTGCTATTTCACAAGCCCCATGCATGTACATGGAACTCTAGCTGATTTTCTACTGCCTCGTAAGAATATGGCTGCACAACCAGGAATCATTAGATACATGAGGAAAACTACAGCTTAAAAAATAAAGAACAAAGAAAAAGTGAATAAAAATACAGCTTTCAAAAGCTCTGACCTCCTTCAAAAGTCAAGATATTGAATCCATAAGGGCGCCAAGAACAGTTACTATGAAAAAGGAACAAATAAAGACAAAAAGCTTGTTCACACACACACAGTGAAAAAGTGAAAGAGAAAGTTGATTCCATTACTGTAAGCATCTGAAGGGCAAGGAATTTGTCTGTTTTGCTCACTGCTTGATCTCAAGAACCTACGACCGTGCCTGGCAAATCACAGGTAATGAAAAACACAGGAGGGAGGATAAATTTGAGAGAAAATAAAGATGGAAAATAACTGAATGAAGCAGATATGAATCTAGGAGATCCCAAAGGTGGCAACAGGAGCTCTGGAAGGAGAAAACAGAAGCAAGCAAATAATTTCTAAAATACATATTCTAGAGCTGAAGAGGCAGGAGTCTTCATTGGAAGCGTCTGCTGACTGCCAAGCAGGATGAATCACAAAAGAGCCACACTTAGATCCACACAATCCTGTCTGTTATGTCAAGTCCTTACTGGAAAGGTCTGAGGTTGAAAATCAAGAAATAACAGCATAAGATGATTACTTAGAAATACAGGAGTACCCAATGAATGATCTGAGAGTAGGAAGGATCAGAGGTGAGCTCTGAAGCTGGAGCAGGGAAGAGTGAAACTGAAGACCACCAACACAAGAGCTTCCAGGCCACTGGTCTTGAAAGCCCATGCAGTTAGAATTTTGATAAAATAATTTTAATAAACTTTTTAAATGAAAATATCAAGGTCAAGTATACTGCTATAACATTAATGTATTAGTACTTTTCAAACACTGTTAAGCTACTATGATGCTTTATTAGAAAGTAGCTTATAGTCCAGGCACGGTGGCTCACACCTGTAATCCCAGCACTTTGGAAGGCCGAGGTGGGTGGATCACAGGTCAGGAGATCAAGACCATCCTAGCCAACATGGTGAAACCCTGTTTCTAGTAAAAATACAAAAATTAGCTGGGTGTGGTGGCACAGACCTGTAGTCTCAGCTACTCAGGAGGCTGAGGCAGGAGAATTGCTTGAACCTGGGAGGCAGAGGTTGCAGTGAGCCAAGACTGTGCCATTGCACTCCAGCCTAGATGACAGAGCGAGACTCTGTCTTAAAAATAAATACATAAATAAAGTAGCTTACAGACAAACAGAGGTGACTTTCATATTTCAATTGTCATTTAAATTATATGCCACAATTGACCTAATCTAAAAGACACATTTTCATATCATTGAAATCAAGATGAATTCATTGAAATGGCAGGGTTGTTAGTGATACATACTGTTTACCTTGTAATCAGTGATGTCTTAGATTTAATTAAATAGGGCACTTGTAGAAAATTATGTCAAGATACTTTTCCCCATATTACTTGATGGAATCATAGATTGTTACATCTATTTCTAATTCTCTGCCCCTCCTTCCTTGTACGCCAGCCGTATACTGGTCGTTGGGTTTCTTCCTGAACACTTCAGGGTCCTGGGACTGTCTCTTAGTCCAGCTGTCTCCTAGTCTGGAAAGCTCCTGTATCCAGCCCACCTGTTCCTCACAGTGCTGGCTCCTTCTGGTCACTAAGTCTCAGTTTACACATCAGTCCCTTGGAAAAGCCTGTTGGCCACCCAGATCTAAATCAGCTGTGTGCCCTAGAGACATTTTCTGTCCTATTACCCAGATTTTCATCAAAGCAGTTGTCCTGGTGTCTTCATTTCTCCTTCCTCACTAAAACTTAAGCTCCAGGAGAGTGAAGATCTTGCCTGTCATGTTCTAAGCTCCGGGAGAGTGAAGATCTTGCCTGTCGTGTTCAACACCACATCCCCAGCACCTAGAATAGAACCCAACACCAAGTAGGTGCTCCAATAGTTCTAAAATAAACACGTTTAAAAACCAGTGCTAAGCTATGGACACAGTATCTAAACATTTCGTGAGTGTTTCAAATTAATAAGCAGCATGGCTTCATTATTTTCCAATGGCTAAAAATCGCATATGTATAAGTTATTTTGTTAGAAGATCCATTTCTGATGTCTATCCAATTAAATATAATTTTAGAAATATGCTAATAGAATATATCAAGTATATAATTTCTATAGCATGAAACAACTAATAATACCTTTAATTCATTTGCACGTATTCCAAATTTACCTTTTTTTTTTGGAGACAGAGTCTCACTCTGTCGCCCAGGCTGGAGTACAGTGGCTCAATCTCGGCTCACTACAACCTCCTTCTCCGGGGTTCAAGCGATTCTCCTGCCTCAGCCTCCTGAGTAGCTGGAATTAGAGGCACGCGCCACCATGCCCAACTTATTTTTGTATTTTTAGTAGAGACAGGTTTCACCATATTGGCCAGGCTGGTCTTGAACTCCTGACCTTAGGTGATCTGCCCACCTCAGTCTTCCAAAGTGCTAGGATTTCAGGCATGAGCCACTGCACCTGGCCCAAATTTACCTACTCTTGACCAGAACTGATATCAAATAGATGGCAAACTAGGACGAAAAAAAAGCTTGTTGCAATAATTCAAGAGTGTCATTACCCACAACTTTTTAAATTTTAAGAAGAGATGGAGGAAAGATAAAATGACTGCTGATACTTATTGTATTTCCCACAGCTCAAGTATTAATTGAAGTAGTTTATCTTGAAAGATAAACCTGACAAGAACAATAATGAATAACTGGCCATTCCTTCAATACTTGTATTTCACATGTGTGACAAAAGGATAAAATAAAAAGGCTGAAATCCCAAGAAAGTCTATTTGTCTGCTTCGTTTTTTATTCAAAAAAAAAAAAGCCCACGATTCTTTGGGAGGTGATACAGGATTGTTTTCCAGTTAGAGCATAATTTCTACAATCTCTGTGATAATCATAAATTCAAAAAGTTCCCGCTCTCCACATCCCAATTCACTTTTGGCACCTATATATTAAATGTCACTTCTCAAAAATGGGAAAAAATGTGAATACTGGGCTTTTACCACAGTGTTCCTTTCCTGACAAGTATCTTTCTGCTTGCTAAATTCAGATTACTGATAAAAAAGATGAACAATAGCCCATCAATGAAAATCTTTTTCTAACTATCTGGCCATCTTAGAAAATAATTATATTAGAAACAGCAGTCAATTCTCAGAGGCAAAGGGGCAATAGCTTATCTCTCTCCACTTCTAACTTTAAATTTAGAATTACAGAGCAATTCTATGAGAGGTAGCAGAAGGTCTGGCATAGGCTCTGGCTTCATGATTTTAGAATACCGCTTTAATTCATCACGCCTTTGGGAAGAGTGTGTGTGACACTTAAGAGGCTCACTAGACCTCCGTGTTCAGTGACACTGATCAGGGCACGTGCATTCACCATTAGTGGAGAGGGAGGGGCCTAACCACAGGATGGGCAATTAGGAGAGGACTAGAAAAAGAACTTAAAAATATCTACATGAGTGGAAATGTGTGCCATTTATAATGTACACTATTCTTGAGTCTTCACTTGGTCTGCCAAAAAAAAGTTCCTACATAAAAATCAGGATGTTTACAGGAGAAAAATAACCAACACAGTCTATAATTGGCCAGTATTTAAATAAGAGGAAAACAACTCACAACGTTCACTTTTCATATGTGAGGAGGAGTCAGAAGCTTAGTAGTGATCTATTTGGTGCAATTCAAATTAATTTTTTTAGCTCTGTTTCAGATCCACAGGGTTCTGCCAAGAAACTTATCAAAAAACTTGATGGATTTTTTCATGTCCTTGGGGCTGAATGGATTTTTCTCACTACTGCTACTAAACTGATAAAAGTGGGGGGGCATCTTACTCAACTCCTTCCTCCAAAACCTACTACAACACCTGTAGTTCAAAAGTTCTCTTTGTAATTAACACCTGTTTCCCACCTGTGGCACTTTATACATAGTGAAGCTTTTGGGAAGGAAGAAGGGAGGGAGGAAAAAACTCCACGACCTCCTGACAAAGCAGCAGTTCCACTGCATGGGCTTATTTCTTCTGCCAGCCACTGAGTCACAAATATTTTTCTCCATTTCAAGAAGTCTGAGTGAATGAAGCTGGGGAGAGCGGGAAGCACAGGCAAGAAGTCAACCACAGCCTTCTCTTTACCAACCCAGCCCTGTGTCTTTAGGGGCAACTGGCTTCATCCATCACCTTGACATTCATAGTAAGCAACATCTTTCTTTAAAACTTTTCTTGTTCTTGCTGCTTTTCTTGCCATTCTTGTCTTTGTTTTCTGACATCTTCTTAGCTCTGATTTCTCGCATAAGGTCAAAGAACACCTGGGGAATGGGGAGGAAGGAGTAAAAAGAATAGTGAAGAAAAAGCCATTTAATGATTTTGTTGTTGTTGTTAACCTGACACTGTGAACACAGCATTTAAGGATTCAATGAGATAATCTGACTAAGATGGATATGTATATTTTAAAGCATAAAGTCAAACTTAGTTTTGTAAACCAGATGTCAACAAAAACAAAAGATCTGGGGCAAATAAGCAAAATTAACCTTAAAAACATGCTAATTATAGAAAGTAAACATCTCTCACACAACTGCTCAAGCCAGGGACAGAATCATCATACTGTTATTACTGTGTACCAGCTGCATTTTTTTTTTTTTTTTTTTGAGTCAGACAGGGTCTCTCTATGTTGCCCAAACCAGTCTTTGAACTCCTGAGCTCAAGCAATCCACCCACCTCGGCCTCCTAAAGTGCTGGGATTATAGGCGTGAGCCACTGCACCCAGCCTAATAGCTGCTTTCAAAATGATAAAATCTTTTCTTACAATAAGTATGATGAAGGATAAAATGTGTTTTTGTATAGAACAGATCTATAAATTTACAAAGCTTACAAATATTGAGAGTAACAACAGCAAGCAGACTTTCTAGCACGTCCAACCTCCAGGAAAGGGAAGATGCCACGATGAGTCCCTGCTCCTAGGTACGCTTTACACTTCTGCATCTCATTGAATCTTACACGGACCCCATGGAGGGTGGGTCCTCATTCTGCATGACAGCTTTCCCAGTGAAGTCCACAACAGTAGCCCTGGGGAGGTGGCAGGGTAGGAGGAGGAGGGCATAAAGCATCAACAACTAAAGCTCCTGCCCTAGGGGACTGAGAAGATGGAGGATGAGTGATGTCCTTCTAGCCACCCTATCCCTCCCCACGCACACTCCCCCGCCTCTATTCTCAGGAATAACCACTCCTCCATCCCTTGTGATGTCAGCTGAGAGGAACTTTATCAAGAACTGACGAGACTTGTCCTTTGAAGGTCAGTGTGTTATTTAGATACGGATTATCCTTTTGTCACAGTAGTTTGGGTTTTGCCCTCTGCTACCAGCAATCAGGCCAGAGGACTGATTATACCCAGGCAGACAAAATATGAATCTCATGAAGACACATTTGAGATTTCTCATAGAGAATGACGGAGACTGAAAGTGGGGGACTGAGCACAAGCCTTTATCTTTGGACATTCACACAATACCACAAACTCCTTCATGGCCACACCTTCTTCTTGGTGAAAAGCAAGACCAAGCCTCTGGAGTGTGGGGCTCCCCATGCATTTAACACCAGCTCCAGGCACAAAAAAGCACCCCCAACCTCAGAACCTCAGGCCCCAGCTGGATCAGGCCAACCCAAACACCCCTTCTCGCCAGCCTCTCCACTCTCCAGAAAGAGCGCTGCCGGTGACAGCAACAGTGAACAGCTTCAAATGCTATTGGTTTCCCTTTTTTTTTTCTTTTGTCCTAACAGCACAAGACGAGAGGAGGGGAATGGAGTGCGTCCAACTTAGAACGATGACAAAGTTGTTCACGGGCTGATCTTATCACACCTTTCACGTAAATTCTTTACAAGTGAATACAATGCTGACAGTCCTAAGTTTCTGCTGGTTCCCATTTGGCAGGTCAAGCTGGTCCAGCAGACGAGGGGAAATTACAACACACACCCCCCTACCACAACCCATCCAATTAATACGCATCCGCAGTTCCAATTAAAAATGAGGCATATCTCTGGATTTCCTGTGTGGTTTCCATAGCTGGAAAATAATTTGATAAAAATATTTTAAGTAGCACAAGAACATAAGAGTGTAAGCGTTGAGAGATGACAATCTAAAGAAAAGCTGACAGGAACACACGCCTCACATAGCAGACGAAAACTAAACGGACTTCGGTTGTAGAATATAAATATCCCATATGTATATCTATCCCACATATGTATGTCACCTATGATATATGTTTTTATGTACGATACATACAAATAGATGTATACTGCCAAAGTGCATCTAAAGCAAATTCCTTCTAATACCAACATTCCAAACACCAACGTTCTTCTAGCATCATTTCAAGTGAAAATAAAGCTTGGATAAAAATCTCTCCCTTGTCAGATAATGAAGCACACGGGAATTGTTTCTGCACAAGAAAGAGAAACAGAAGACGGGAGTGGGGGATCCGGATGCTAATGCTGCAGAACTAAAAGCAGACGTGTCCACTGTGCGGCTGCCAAAGGGCTGAGATTCTGCAAGCGCGTGGATGTGCACTGAGAGCTAGTGAACGAGGTCAAGGCAGAAGGGAAGTCTCCTCTTTAAGGTAAAGCTTTAAGATTTTAGCTGTGTGGCAACCACCTTGAACCTTAATTTTAAAAAGACAAAAGGCCTGACAATAGCAAGCCTGGAGAGGTGGATTTTCAAATTGTCAGCATTCATCATTGTCACTCAAAGTCACCCTTTTATTAGTTTCAAAGATTTGAATGAGAAAGTATGCTGGGATGGGATAAGAGAGAGAAAAAAAAAAAGAGAGATCCAGAGAGTTGATTTCTGGGAGCAAATACTATTTAGATACTACACTACAAAGACAGACCACCATGGCTCTGTCAGTGAACAGTAAGGTAAAAAGAACAAATTTAACCAATAACTCAATGAGAGCAAAATCAAGAAGCTCCATGTATCTTTCAAGGGAACCTCCAGGGGAACCTCCTGGAAGCAGCCAGGCCCGCTCATCCTGCTCCTGAAGAGCAAGGCTGTGGAACGTGAGAGCACACACACAGCTAAGGAGGTCCATCCTTCCAGCCCAGCCTTCACAAACCAATGGTCTTGTCCCACCATCCTTCCCAGGACCAAATCAACAGTAAGTATACTCAGCCAGGTGTGGTGGCTCACACCTGTAATCCCGGCACTTTGGGAGGCTGAGGCGGGCAGATCACTTGAGTCCAGGAATTTGAAACCAGTCTGGGCAACATGGTGAAACCCCATCTCCACAAAAAATTACAAAAAATAGCCGGTGCACACCTATAGTCCCAGCTACTCGGGAGGCTGAGGTAGGAAGATTGCTTGAGCCCAAGAAGCAGAGGTTGCAGTGAACTGAGATCACACCACACCAGCCTTGTGTCAGAGTTAAGACTTTGTCTTTAAAAAAAAAACCACACACATTAAGCATACTCTACTCTAATGAAGCCTCATGACAACATGAAACGTTCTGGGGGTGTTTGAAATACAGGGTGATATCCTCTCAATGTTTCTCATTGCAATCATGATCATGGCTTAGACATTCAGAGAAATCAGAATCTTTGCCTAGTTTTCATAAATGGTTCCCCATATAAACTAGCAGGTGAGACGCCTCCATTCTGCTGTTTCTCAAGTGTGTTTCTGAGAAGCACACAGAATGCATGCCTACCTTGTCCACGTTGGCCCGCGTCTTAGCCGACGTTTCCACGTACTGCACGCCCCACTCTTCGGCTTTACTCCTGGCCTCCTCCACAGGCACCTGCCTCCGCTCCTCTAAGTCAGACTTGTTTCCCACAACGAGCAATGGAATTTTATCTTCTTCAGCCTTCACACGGAGAATCTGTTCCCTAAGGCATTACACCAAGAATACAGCAGCTAAAAAAACTAAAATAAGAACCCAAGTTTTGTGAGCCTATCTAAAACAAAAGGCTTTCCTAAGGCAGAAGAAAAAAAAAATCACTAGATTTAGGGCATGTTTCAAGAAAGCACTCCCTAGAGGCAGTCATGAATGAGACAAGTGTTTCCAAGTCTGGTTCTCAGTTTGTCTGCATCATAACTCCCTGGGATGCTCATTACAAATGCAGATGCCTGGGCCCAGTCTTCTAGAAGCAGGTGTATGAATAGGAGCCCAGGATTTTGGTCCCCAACTTAAGCACCAAAAAAAGAAAACAAGCTAGGGAACTATCTCCATAAAATCCTTAATTCCCCTGAAAATATGGTATGGTTTCTTTGTGACATAAAAGCTATGAAATCCAGTGCATTCTATACAGAAGGAGGCAGCCTTTTGGTGGGTCACAAAACCAATCTAGTGGGTCACAACCAGCAATTCTCCCCCTCTCATCATCAATGAAATAGAATATTACAGAATAGAATGGAACAGAACAGAAACATCCAAGGGAATCTCAAGTAGGAAGGGTGAATGCTGTTTTGTTTTGAAACTTCAGTTTGGATTAGATCTGCAAGTGTACATGACATGTGTGTCATTCCACCCCCAGTTTCTATCCAGACACAGTAATGTTATTGGCCACAGAATTGGGCCAAATATGGTAGACAGTAATCACATTCCAATACATACCATTTTTCTACTACAAAGCGAAAAAAAAATGAAATACTACAAGCCCTATGGAAAGTACTTCAAAAGAGTCTTCTATAAAAATACCATTACCTGTGGCACATTAAATTTTATGTCTACTAAAAATAATCAGCTATCTGAAAGTACTAATCAAAACCAAATATTTTTAAAAAAATAAATATCCCATTTCCATTATTTTGGTCCAATGAGAACATTTCTACTTTTATATTCCAATACATTCTAAAAAGAGTCCCCTTCAAACATGTATTTTGCAGATCTCTGCATTGATTTTTATATGGTGTAAGGTAACATTTCACAATAATAAAAATATTTTCTAGGCCAGGCGTGGTGGCTCACAACTGTAATCCCAGTACTTTGGGAGGCTGAGGCGGGAGGATCACTTAAGCCCAGGAGTTCAAGACCAGCCTGGGCAACATAGGGACATATTTTGTTTTGTCTCTACAAAACAAAATAACAACAACAACAAAAAAAAGCAACTAAAATTGCCATGTAGTTAATTTAAGTACCAGATATCAAATATTTTAAGACAAACTTAAAAGGATAAAAAGATGCTTGAAATTGGCTTTGTGTAGCTTTGTTATACCCTACATTTGAACTGGGGTCAAAAAACACAATACATTTAAAAGTCATGTGATCAATACAAACTGTGAACAATAAAAACTGATAGCCTTCTGGCTCATTAGCCATGCAGGGCACATAAAATTACCTTCCTGATAAACATGTCGATCCAAAAATGGGAGTACCAAGTTCTGGTCTCTTATGACAAGCCTATTTATCTTAGTTCATAAAATATTTTCCAGGAAATGTTTCAAGTAAGACAGCATATTCATATTTCATTTTATATTGGGGCCTTTCTATTTGGAAGATAATACAGAAATGCTAAGTTTTAAAACTGCTAACACATCATGAAGAGACATGACTGAGTTTAGCCACAGGGCTCAGATCATTGCCCTGCATTCTTCTGTTTCCAGTGACATGAGAAACCTAAGCGGAATTCAAGTCAGAAGAACGAACTTCCCCTTCTTTCTGGTTTCAGGTACTCAACTGTCCTTTTTCTTCTACGGATCTCCCTTTTCACCTAACAACAGAACCCTTTTCCAAGATGAGGGGAGCCCTGCTCCAACTCTGTGAGAATGCCCAAGTACTATCTGTGCATGTGTGGTGACTGAGGAGAGGACAAGGGGCACCTGAAATTCTGTATTTCTCCATATCCTCTGCAGAGGACTCTCCTGCCCACTTCCCTTCTAGGTAAGTCACAGGACAACAGGAAATCAAAAGGCTCGGGACAGGGAAGAAAATAAGAGACTGTGTGCATCTGTCCTGTTTTACCTTCCAGGAGGCAGAAAAACAGGACTATGTAGAAGCAAACAATTACAAATGCATGGGCTGTATTCAAAGAGAGCAGCCCCTGGGTAGGTCTGAAATATCTAAAAATTAATAGGACTTCTCATAATGAGTCATAGTCCTCTAACTGATCGCTGCAACACACATACTTTGCTTCCACAAAACTAGGTCTTCGACTCTGAAGCCTGGAGCAATGAAGCATCACTGAGGCACCTCCCTGTTACCTTCCACTTGCTC
The DNA here is from genome assembly GCF_049354715.1 of Callithrix jacchus. Taxonomy (NCBI): domain Eukaryota; kingdom Metazoa; phylum Chordata; class Mammalia; order Primates; family Cebidae; genus Callithrix; species Callithrix jacchus. The sequence goes on along the minus strand of NC_133507.1, from coordinate 104,869,138 downwards.
TGCTGGGTGACCTGCGCTCAGCCCCGAGGCCTCCCTGCCTCAGTGACGCTTCCTCATTTTCACCTCTGGTTGACCAACTTACTGTCAGACCAGAACTTACTAAAGAACCAAAAAAACTGATTTTTGGGTTTTTCTCTTCAGTTCCCTACTAAACTCGAGATCTGCTTCTTAAAAAGTCATCTGGATAGACATGTTTATAAGGAAAATAGATTTTTAAAATACAATTATGTAGGAGAAGTGGGAAGGGTATGGGGTAAAGGGACATTTATAGAGCATAAGAATTATGCCCAAGGTATTTTTAACTGCCATATTTTCTTTTTTTTTCTTTCTTCTCTAACACCTTCATGGAGAATAACTGCCACATTATAAAATGAATGATAACAATGGATATTCTATTCACTATGGAAGCACCATGTGTTTACATTGTGACAGCCTGGGGACAATGGAGGGTAGCCATGTTCCTGACCATAAGAAATTCACAGTCTAATGCATCCTTTCATTTCATTCTCAACTCACAAGTACATTTCCAGAAAAAGAAGTAAAACTCTGACATGAAGTAAACTTGCCCATGGTCAAACCAAGTCTCCTAACCCTAAAGCCATGTTCTTGCCCCTCCACTATGCCCAAGTCCTTAAGTAGCAGCAAATGGTCATTCTGACTCACATCTTTCACTCTCCGGTCAGTGTTCCATAACCTAGGAACAAAATTATACATTCTTGAGTATATGGAATAGCTTCATTCTTTTTCAGGGACAATACGACTCTTAAAATAATTTTATTCAGAAATCACAGATCAGGAAAGCCCAGAGAGATTACAATCATCATGGTCTATAACGTGCCAAGATTTAGAAAGCCCTAGAAGATTCTTTAGACAGAATTCTTCCTGAGGGCAAGCTCAGCCCTCTCCTGGTATGCTCAGCCCCAAACTCCTTATAGGCCTAAGACATATGAAAAAAGGCGAAAAGCCTCCTGGGGGCTTTTGCTAGTTCATTTCAAACATACCTGAATTCGGCAGTTGCTGTAAAGGATTCATGTTCTGTGATTGAGAACACAAGAAGAAAACCTTCCCCACTCCGAAAGTAGTTATCTCGAATGGCTGCGTAGTCCTCTTGCCCAGCAGTGTCCAGAATGTCTATCTGAACTTCTTCCCCATCAAGAACCACTTTCTTTCTATAACTGTCAGCTTTGGTAGGTTCATAGTCTTCTACAAACTGAGGAAATAAACATTATTGTAATTAACAAAGTCTTTATGGGAAATAAATCTGCCAAAAAAATTAAATTCCCTGTATGGGCACCTCACACTATGAACAGGACACTATGGAATAGAAGTAACATTTTATATAATACTTCTGTTCTTTATAGCTCCATTTTGCCATTTTTTTTTTTTTTTTTTTTTTTTAGGGAGGGAAGGAGGAAGGGAGGAAGGCAGGAAGGGAGGGAAGGAGGAAGGGAGGGAGGAAGGAAGGGATGAAAGAAGGAAGGGAGGGAGGGAGGGAAGGGAAGGAAGGAATTCAAGCAATGAGAGAGACATTGCTGACCTGGATCTAGAGGTTTACAAGTTGATTTCTTTTTTTGAGAGAAGGAAAGAAAAAAAAAAAAATGAGTAAAGGAGAGAAAGAGGAAGAGAGAGAGGGAGGGTGAATGGAAATATTGCTTTATTCTGAAAAAAATGGGTATTAATAATGGCCAATCAATGTTTCATTTAAACCTATGAGTAGGTGTGATGTGGTATTGACAAGAATGTATATTTTGTGTGTTTGAAGTGGAGAGCTCTATAAATATTTATTAAGTTTACTTGTTCTGGATCTGAGTTCGAGTCCTTGATAACCTTATTAATTTTCTGTCTCATTGAATCTAAGTCTCTATGTATCTGGGTATTAGGATCGTTAGCTCTTGTTATTGTATTGATCCTTTTACCACTATATCTTTGTTGCTTTAAAATCTATTTTATCCGCTACGAGAATGGCAACTCCTGCTTTTTATTTATTTATTTATTTTTGCTCTCCATTTGGTTGGTAAATCTTTCTCCATCCCTTTGTTTTGAGTCTTTGTGTATCCTTGCCTGTGAAACAGGTCTGAATATAACATGCCGTTGGGTTTTGGCTGTGTCTTTTGATTGGGGGATTTAGTCGATTTAAATTTAGGGTTACTGCCATTTGATGTTAACTGGCTGTTTTATCCATTTGTTGGTGTAAATTCTTCTTTATGTTGGTGCTCTTTACTTTTTGGTGTATTTTTAGAAAGGCTAATACTGGTTGTTTCTTTCTGTGTGTAATGCTTCTTTCAGAAGCTCTTGTAAAACAGGCCTGGTGGTAATAAAATCTCTGAGTACTTGCTTGTTCATAAAAGATTTTATTTTTCCTTCAGTTGTGAAGCTTAGTTTGGCTGGATATGAAATTCTGGGCTGAAGGTTCTGTTCTTTGAGGATGTTGAATATTGGCCCCCACTCTCTTCTGGCTTGTAGAGTTTCTGCTGAGAGATCTGCTGCAAGTCTGATAGGCTTGCCTTTGTGGGTAACCTGGCCTTTCTCTCTGGCTGCCCTTAGTATTTTCTCCTTCGTTTCAACCCTGATGAATCTAACAATTATGTGCCTTGGGGTTGCTCTTCTTGAGGAATATCTTTGTGGTGTTCTCTGTATTACCTGGGGTTGAATATTGACCTGCTTTGCTAGTTTAGGAAAATTTTCCTGAATAATATCCTGAAGAGTATTTTCCAGCTTGTTCTCTCCGTCACATTCAGGTACACCTATCAAACGTAAATTTGGTCTTTTCACATAGTCCCACATTTCTTGGAGACTTTGCTCATTCCTTTTTATCTTTTTATCTCTAATCTTGTCTTCTTGTTTTCTTTCATTAAGTTGGACTTTGACCTCTGTTATCCTTTCTTCTGTTTGAACAATTCGAGTGTTTAAACCTGTGCATACTTCTCGGAGTTCCTGTATTGTATTCTTCAGTTCCATTAATTCACTTATATTCCTCTCTAAGTTGTCTATTCTCAATAGGATTTCGTCAAACCTTTTTTCAAAGTTCCTAGTTCCTTTACATTGGGCTACAACATGTTCTTTTAACTCACAGAAGTTTCTTATTATCCATTCCTTGAAGAGTGATTCTGTCATTGGGATGCGCTCGTTCTCCATCAAGCCTTGTTCCATTGTTGATGTGAAACTGTGATCATCTTTAGAGGGAGAGGCGTTCTGATTTTGAGTATTCTCAGCCTTTTTACGCTGGTTTCTTCCCATCATTGTAAACTTATTCTCCTGTCGTCTTTGAAATTACCAACTTTCAGATTAGGTCTCTTGATTGGACGTCCAAGTTGTTAGTTCCCAGGGCCAGAACGGCAGCGTTAAGACTGATGGTGCTTTTCTGCCCAGAATTCTCCTGTCTGGCTTCCTTCTTGTGTCCGTAATGGGCGACTCTGCCTTCCCCGGGCTCCAGACCTTGGTCAGAAGTGGAACCAGTCTTGTTTACTCTGCGCCGAGAGCTGCCGCACTGAGGTGCTGTCACAGCAGCTGCGCCGGTCTCAGGAGTCATGCTGGGGACCTGTGTGGGTCCTCCAAACCTTGGTCAGAAGGGGAGCCGGCCCTGTTTACTCTGCTCCGAGAGCTGCCGCGCCGAGGTGCCGGCAAAACCGCTGCGCTGGCCACAAGAGTCACGCTGGCGACCCGTGTGGTTCCTCCACTGGGGATCTTCTGCTCCGTGAGCAACCAGAATTTGTCTGAAAGTGTGGCGTCCTCTAGTTCTCTGCGCCTTGACTGAGAGCTGCAATCCCGAGCTGTTATCGATCGGCCATCTTGGATCGTTCCTCCTGCCATTTTTTGTTTTTAAACAATAGGGGCAGACAACCCAGTTTAGAGATGAGAAAACCAGGCACAGAGCAGAACACTTCACAATATTATTGTCAGTGTAAAATTATCATGCAAACACCAGCAAGGTGAGAGAAACTGGAGTTCTTATTCATAATAACAGAAGTATAAAACTCATATGAGAAGAAATTTGGCAAGACATATGATACAGTCTGGTTCTATGTCCCCACCCAAATTTTATCTTGAATTGTAATCCGAATTATAATCCCCATGTATTGGGGAAATGACCTTATGGGAGGTGATGAGATCATGGGGGCACTACCCCCATGCTGTTTTCGTGATAGTGATTTCTCGCAAGACCTGATGATTTCATAAGGGGCTTTTCCCTCCTTCACTCTGCACTTCTTCCTGCTGCCTAGTGAAGAAGGATGTGTTTGCTCCCCCTTCTACCATGATTGTAAGTTTCTTGAGTCCTTCCCAGCCCTGAAGAAGAAAAGAGGCTATCAACCTCTTTTCTTTATAAACTACCCAGTCCTGGGTATTTCTTCGCAGCGCCAACAGAACGAACTAACACAGTGTATCAAGAGGCTCGTAGTGGTATGGGTTTTTGAGAATGAAGTACTGACACACGCTGCTGTAGGGGGAAATCCCATAAGCACCAAGGCAGGAGCAAAAGGCCTCAGCCTATTTCCATATAAATAAAGAAGAAGAAAGTAACTAGAAATATAACCATAGTAGTTATTAGTTATTCCTAGGTGATCTTAGTTATTCATAGGTGATCTTAATTCTTTTACTAATGCCTCTCAGGTTGGAAGTGTGAACCTGGGGTGACATTGTGAAATGAATGACACTAAGGCAAGATGCTTTAAGCCCTCTGTCACGCCCTCGTAAGAGCTGCTGGAGCCTGCCTGGGCTATGCGGCAGTGCCAGCGCTGTGAAAGCGCCTACTGTTTAGCCAGCTAGAGAAGGAGATATCCAAAAATGGCCAAGACCTCTCCTTCCTGGGGAAGTTGGAGAAAACTCGCTTCTCCAAGCTCTTGTGATAAGGCTTGACGGCTGTCAGGTAGGCCCACAGACACCCAGAGGCTTAACTGTCTCTATGTGATGCTGTGCTTCAGTGGTCATGTTCCATGTCCACTCTTATGTCCTGCTTCTGCACCTGGTTCCTTTTTCTTAGAAAAGATAATCAGTAATAGTAATATAAATCTTAATGTTTTCATTCTTTCTTGATAAGTATGGAAAAGGTGTGGAGGCATTATGCTTCTTACCTCACTTCGGGTGCCAGAAATTCCTGAGCCCCTGCTTGAATGGCAGGTGAATTACTTGACCCTATCACTGCCATGCCCTATCTACCTGCCCCCAGTCTCCAACCACCAAGACCACACCCTGCCTACCCTGCACCCAGATTTGCAACTCAATAAAAGTGAGAGCATCCCTGCATTCAGGGCCACTGCTGGTCTCTGCAATCTGGGTAGCAGTGGACCCCTGGGCCCAAGCTGTCTTTTCACTATCTCTGTCTTGTATCTTTTATTTCCACAATTTCTTGTCTCCATACCAGCAGGGAGCGGCTCACAGAACCCTGTAGGGCTGGACCCTATACGCTGCAACACGGAAGAACTTTTCAAAACACACTGAGTGAAAGAAGCTAGACATAAAGGCCACATATTGTATGATTCCATCTATATGAAATGTCCAGAATAGGCAAATCCATAGAAACAGAAAGTGGGTGCCACAGGCCAATGGTGGGACGGGGAAGCAGTAATGGGGAATGACTACTAATATGTAGGCTGGTTTTTTTTGAGTGATGAAAATGATCTAAAATTAGATAATGGTGATGGTTGCACATCTGTATGAATATAACAAAAAAAATATTAGATGATACACTTTAGGCCAGGCGCAGTGGCTCATGCCTGCAATCCCAAAAGTTTGGGAAGCCAAGGCAGGTGGATCACCTGAGGTCAGGAGTTCCAGACCAGCTTGGCTAACATGGTGAAACCCTGTCTCTATTAAAAATACAAAAAATTAGCTAGGCATGGTGGTGAGTGCTTGTAATCCCAGCTACTCAGGAGGCTGAGGCAGAATTGCTTGAACTCAGGAGGCAGAGGTTGCAGTGAGCCGAAATCATGCCATTGTGCTCCAGCCTGGGCAACAAGAGCAAAACTTCGTCCCAAAACAAAAGTACATTTTAAAAGAGCAAATTTCATCATATGTGCATTACATCTTAATAAGGCTGTGATTTAAAATTTTTTTAACTTAAATATGGAATTGAAAATGTTAAACTGAATTAAGGGTTATTTGAGGAATACTATTAAAAAGAGCCCTGTATTGTCAGTTAATGGCTACTCAAAAATAAAAATATGAAGACTTTTTTTTTTTTTGAGATGGAGTTTTTGCTCTTGTTGACCAGGCTAGGGTGCAATGGCGTGATCTCGGCTCACTGCAACCTCTACCTACTGGGTTCAAGCGATTCTCTTGCCTCAGACTCCCAAGTAGCTGGGATTACAGGCACCTGCCACCATGCCTAGCTAATTTTTGTATTTTTAGTAGAGACAGGGTTTCACCATGTTGGCCAAGCTGGTCTTGAACTCCTGAACTTGTGATCCACCTGCCTTGACCTCTCAATGTGCTGGGATTATAGGCATGAGCCACTGCACCCAGCCAAGACATGTTTAGTAGTAGGTTCTCTTAAGTGCGTACTAAAAAATTACCTGCAAATAGAGATGTGAAAACTTGCCTGTGCTCTCAGGTGTCCTTCTTTTAACTCCTTTCCAAAGACAAATACATGACCAAAAAATCCAAAACACCATTGCCCCCTGAAAGTCTCTGAATTCTACCATAAATTATCTCAACTGTGTATTGCTCAGCTTCCAAGAATAAAGCCAGCCGGAGTTCCACTGGCTCCTTTGACACAGAAGTCAGAATGTCCCGCTGTCTCTGAGTACGTCTGTACTCAGGGAAAAGCATGCCAATGACCCTAACATTCCATTACAACCCTGATGTTTACATTGCCCAGCTAGAAAGAGAAAATCGCAAAGTCTTCATATCCATTAGCATGACTGATACTTATCCCCTACTGGCCTTGCAGAGCTCTGCGTGGCTGTTTCAGATGTCCAAGACACATGAATCTAAGACAAACTTCACGCAGACCCCTTCTTTCTAAGCTGACTTTCCTCTAAGCTGGCTTTGCTGGAGACTGAAAGTCTGAAATGGTTGCTGCAAAGCCTCTCCACCCCCAGCCTTACTCTCCCAGAAAAGGTAAAAATGAGTATGTTAGGCCAAGCATAGGAAGATTAAAATCTGACTGCTGCTATCCTGGAAGCTCCCTTCAATTTTTCTCAAAGTCAGAACTTAGACAATAAAGACTCTGGGACTATGGTTCCTTCTATAATCTAATCTTCATGATAGATATGCTAAAAAATTTTAAATAAGAGTGAAGCATTGTACTATGAACAAAAAATCTAAATGGTCCAGGAAACTATAGACCAGGGGTGTCCAATCTTTTGGCTTCATTGGGCCACACTGGAAGAAGAATTGTCTTGGGCCACAAATAAAATACACTAACAATTTTTTAGCTGATGAGCTAAAATATATATATATATATATATATATATATATATATATATATATATCACAAAAAAGATCCTCAGAATGTTTTAAGAAAGTTTAAATATTTGTGTTGGGCTGCACTCAAAGTCATTCTGGGTCATGGGTTGGACAAGCTTGATTTAGACAGCTGGCATCCCTGAACACAAACTTCAGTTTCCTTTACTGTGAAATCAGGCTTGACTAGATGATCTCTCAGGCAAGAGTTACCACACCTGGCCACTTGTCAGAATCGCCAGGAGAGCACCACTGAAACAGGGTCCCAGTTCTCCAACTCCACCAATGTTATTCAGAAGGCTTAAAAAAAAAAAAAGAAAAGAAAAAAGTCTCCCAGGAAATTCTATAATCAGCTAGATTTGAGAATTACTGCTCAGGTCTCTTCGAGCTCCAAAATTATGATTCCAGAACCATTTTGTCCAATATAGTAGCCACCAGCCACATTTCAAATGCACAATAGCCACATGTATTGGAGAGTATAGATACAGAACACTTTCATCATCATGGAAGGTTCTATTAGCACCTTAGAAAATCAATCAGAACTCCTCCCCCAAATACACATCACTTCATTTCTATTCCTTCCTTCCCCCAATTTTATTTTATGATTTCTTCAATAGCTGCCACTTTCCAGTTCTCAAGTATGTTTGCCCATGAGAAAAACAAACTAAGGCCAGGCATAGCTTTCCCTGGTCTCTGTGAATAGAACAGGAAGAGAAAAAACTTTAATCTTCAATCTTCTGCATGCATCTTCCCCCTCCTCTTACTACCCACCTGCCAGACATACACACACACACACACCCCCCGAAACCTCCAGACCAGGCTCTCCTAGTCTACTCAGCAATACTGAGTAGAAGGAATCCTAGTCTCAAAGCAGAGCTAGCTCTGTATCTGAACTCACTCTTGGAACTGGCATCCCGGGGCCTCTCAATCACCAACATGGTAGGGGAATCTTCTATCCTCGGATCTGCCACGGCTCTGCCTCTAATACAGGTTTAACAACAGTGGCATTATTGATATTTTGTGCTGGTTAATTCTTTGTCAGGGGCTGTCCTGTGTGATGTAGAATGTTTAGCTGAGGACCTATGTCTAACACCCACAAGGAACAAAATTCTACCAACCATTAGGGAGCCTGGAAAAGGGACCCCAAGCCTCAAAAGAAGTCAGAGCCCCAGCTGACACCTTGACTGGAACATTGTGGGATCCTGAGCAGAGGACCCAGCTGAGGCTCCAATTCTGTACCCATGGAAACTATGGAATAATAAATATATGTTTTAACCTGCTAAATTTGTGATTATTATACAGTAATAAAACTAATACAAACAGCACCAATATCGCAAAATCCAGCAAAATACCAATGTTTCATGAAGCTGCCTGACATACCTCTAGAATACCTTCTACTTTTTTGTTTGCGGTATACGCTTTCTCTCGTCATATGCCAATGATTTTGAAATATTCCTATAGAGAATAAAAAATAATTTAGTCTTTCCTTTAGCATGGTTAATGAAAATTTCTTTTGTATTGACAGTTTAGAAAAGGTTCTTTCAGCTTCACAACTACGTGACTTTTTCTTTTTTTTACTTGAAGTTCTGGGATACATGTGCAGAACGTGCAGGTTTGTTACATAGGTATACATGTGCCATGATGGTTTCCTGCACCTTTCGACCTGTCATCTAGGTTTTTTAACCCATGCATGCATTAGGTATTTGTCCTAATGCTCTCCCTCCCCTTGGCCCCCCACCCCCTGAAAGGACCTGGTATGTGATATTCCCCTTCCTGTGTCCATGTGTTCTCATCGTTCAACTCCCACTTATGAGTGAGAACATGAGGCGTTTGGTTTTCTGTTCCTTTGTCTGCTGAGAGTGATGGCTTCTGGCTTCATCCATGTCCATGCAAAGGACATAAATTCATCCTTTTTTATGGCTGCATAGTATTCCATGTTGTATATGTGCCACATTTCCTTTATCCAGTCTACCACCAACGGGCATTTGGGTTGGTTCCAAGTCTTTGCTATTGTAAATAGTGCTACGATAAACATACTGTGCATGTGACTACATGACATTTCTAGTAATGAAAGTTTTGGGATTATTGCCAAATTTAGGAAATCTCTATTGAGCTTCACGATAAGAAGATGTAAGATCTGAAAGACTTTTTCAGCCCAGTTTCTAGCTTCTAGCTCTCACACACTTGTGCCTGGTGCCACAGGACACATACACATCAGGATCCATGCTGACCCTGCACCTCACATCACGATGCTCGCATCAGCACAGTGGGTGGTGGGAGCACTCCTGCAGCCAGCAATAATCAAGTGCTGTATGACTCCAAACCACACCAACACATACCACTATCCCCCAGCTAACCCACCCCAACTCAACTTCCCTCAGCTAGAGGCCGAAAATATCACGGCCACTCCAACAGCACCCAGCATAAGAGGAAGCGGGATGACAGGGAAGTCCAGTGAAAAAAAATACTGATTTTTTTTTCATTATTGCATTTTAGGTTTTGGGGTACATGTCCAGAACATGCAAGATAGTTGCATAGGTACACACGTGGCAGTGTGTTTTGCTGCCTTCCTCCCCTTCACCGACATTTGGCATTTCTCCCTATGCTATCCCTCCCCAGCTGCCCCCCACTGTCCCTCCCCTATTCCCCCCAATAGAGCCCAGTGTGTAGTGCTCCCTTCCCTGTTTCCATGTGTTCTCATTGTTCATCACCCGCCTATGAGTGAGAATATGCGGTATTTCATTTTCTGTTCTTGTGTCAGTTTGCTGAGAAAGATGTTCTCCAGATTCATCCATGTCCCTACAAAGGACACGAACTCATCATTTTTGATTGCTGTGTAATATTCCATGGTGTATATGTGCCACATTTTCCCTGTCCAGTCTATCATCGATGGGCATTTGGGTTGGTTCCAGGTCTTTGCTATTGTAAACAGTGCTGCAATGAACATTCGTGTGCATGTGTCCTTATAGTAGAACAATTTATAGTCCTTTGGATATATACCCAGTAATGGGATTGCTGGGTCAAATGGAATTTGTATTTCTAGGTCCTTGAGGAATCACCACACTGTCTTCCACAATGGTTGAACTAATTTACACTCTCACCAGCAGTGTAGAAGTGTTCCTATTTCTCCACATCCTCTCCAGCATCTGTTGTCTCCAGATTTTTTAATGATCGCCATTCTAACTGGCATGAGGTGGTATCTCAATGTGGTTTTGATTTGCATTTCCCTAATGACGAGTGATGATGAGCATTTTTTCATATGTTTGTTGGCCTCATGTATGTCTTCTTTTGTAAAGTGTCTGTTCATATCCTTTGTCCATTTTTGAATGGGCTTGTTTTTTTCTTATAAATCTGTTTCAGTTCTTTGTAAATTCTGGGTATCAGCCCTTTATCAGATGGGTAAACTGCAAAGATTTTTCCCATTCTGTTGGTTGCCAATTCACTCTAGTGACTGTTTCTTTTGCCGTGCAGAAGCTGTGGAGTTTGATTAGGTCCCATTTGTCTATTTTGGCTTTTGTTGCCAATGCTTTTGGTGTTTTGTTCATGAAGTCCTTGCCTACTCCTATGTCCTAAATGGTTTTGCCTAGATTTTCTTCTAGGGTTTTTATGGTGCCAGGTCTTATGTTTAAGTCTTTAATCCATCTGGAGTTAATTTTAGTGTAAGGTGTCAGGAAGGGGTCCAGTTTCTGCTTTCTGCACATGGCTAGCCAGTTTTCCCAACACCATTTATTAAATAGGGAGTCCTTTCCCCATTGCTTGTTTTTGTCAAGTTTATCAAAGATTGTATGGTTGTAGATATGTTGTGTTGACTCTGAGGCCTCTGTTCTGTTCCATTGGTCTATATCTCTGTTTTGGTACTAGTACCATGCTGTTTTGATTACTGTAGCCTTGTAGTATAGTTTGAAGTCCGGTAGTGTGATGCCTACTGCTGTGTCCTTTTTGCTTAGAATTGACTTGGCTATGCGGGCTCTCTTTTGGTTCCATATGAAGTTCAAGGTGGTTTTTTCCAGTTCTGTGAAGAAAGTCAATGATAGCTTGATGGGGACAGAGTCTGCAAATTACTTTGGGCAGTATGGCCATTTTCACAATACTGATTCTTCCTAACCATGAACATGGTTTGTGTCCTTCCTTATTTCGTTGAGCGGTGGTTTGTAATTTTCCTTGAAGAGGTCCCTTACATTCCTTGTAAGTTGTATTCCTAGGTATTTTATTCTCTTTGTAGCAATTGTGAATGGCAGTTCATTCTTGATTTGGCTCTCTTTAAGTCTGTTATTGGGGTAGAGGAATGCTTGTGATTTTTGCACATTGATTTTATATCCTGAGACTTTGCTGAAGTTGCTTATCAGTTTCAGGAGTTTTTGGGCTGAGGCGATGGGGTCTTCTAGATATACTATCATGTCGTCTGCAAATTGAGACAATTTGGCTTCCTCCTTTCCTATTTGAATACCCTTTATTTCTTTTTCTTGCCTGATTGCTCTGGCTAGAACTTCTAGTACTATATTGAATAGGAGTGGTGAGAGAGGGCATCCTTGTCTAGTGCCAGATTTCAAAGGGAATGCTTCCAGTTTTTGCCCATTCAGTATGATATTGGCTGTTGGTTTGTCGTAAATAGCTTTTATTATTTTGAGACACGTTCCATCAATACCGAGTTTATTGAGGGTTTTTAGCATAAAGGGCTGTTGAATTTTGTCAAAGGCCTTCTCTGCGTCAATTAAGATAATCATGTGGTTTTTGTTTTTGGTTCTGTTTATGAGGTGAATTACGTTTATAGACTTGCGTATGTTGAACCAGCCTTGCATCCCCGGGATAAATCCTACTTGATTGTGGTGGATAAGCTTTTTGATGTGCTGTTGCAAATCGGCTTGCCAGTATTTTATTGAAGATTTTTGCATCTATGTTCATCATGGATATTGGCCTGAAGTTTTCTTTTCTTGTTAAATCTCTGCCGGGTTTTGGTATCAGGATGATGTTGGTCTCATAAAATGATTTGGGAATGATTCCCTCTTTTTGGATTATTTGAAATAGTTTCAGAAGGAATGGTACCAGCTCCTCTTTGTGTGTCTGGTAGAATTCGGCTGTGAACCCATCTGGACCTGGGCTTTTTTTGTGTGGTAGGCTCTTAATTGCTGCCTCGACTTCAGATCTTGTTATTGGTCTATTCATAGTTTCGGCTTCCTCCTGGTTTAGGCTTGGGAGGACACAGGTGTCCAGGAATTTATCCATTTCTTCCAGGTTTACTGGTTTATGTGCATAGAGTTGTTTGTAATATTCTCTGATGATGGTTTGAATTTCTGTGGAATCTGTGGTGATTTCCCCTTTATCGTTTTTTGTTGCATCTATTTGGTTGTTCTCTCTTTTCTTTTTTATCAGTCTGGCTAGTGGTCTATTTTGTTGATCTTTTCAAAAAACCATCTCTTGGATTTATTGATTTTTTTGAAGGGTTTTTTGTGTCTCTATCTCCTTCAGTTCTGCTCTGATCTTAGTTATTTCTTGTCTTCTGCTGGGTTTTGAGTTTTTTTGATCTTGCTCCTCTAGCTCTTTCAATTTTGACCATAGGGTGTCAATTTTGGATCTCTCCACTCTTCTCATGTGGGCACTTATAGCTATATATTTTCCTCTAGAGACTGCTTTAAATGTGTCCCAGAGATTCTAGTATGTTGTGTCTTCGTTCTCATTGGTTTCGAAGAACTTCTTTATTTCTGCCTTCTTTTCATTGTTTATCCAATCAACATTCAGCTGTTCAGTTTCCATGAAGCTGTGCAGTTGTGAGTTAGTTTCTGAATTCTGAGTTCTAACTTGATTGCACTATGGTCTGAGAGACTGTTTGTTATGATTTCAGTTGTTTTGCATTTGCTGAGGAGTGCTTTACTTCCAATTATGTGGTCAATTTTAGAGTAGGTGTGATGTGGTGCTGAGAAGAATGTATATTCTGTGGATTTGGGGTGGAGAGTTCTGTAAATGTCTATCAGGTTTGCTTGTTCCAGGTCTGGAACATTTCTGTCTGTTAATTTTCTTGTTAATTTTCTGTCTGGTTGATCTGTCTAATATTGACAGTGGAGTGTTAAAGTCTCCCACTATTATTGTGTGGGAGTCTAAGTCTCTTTGTAAGTTGTTAAGAACTTGCCTTATATATCTGGGTGCTCCTGTATTAGGTCCATATATATTTAGGATCGTTAGCTCTTCTAGTTGTATCAATCCTTTTACCATTATGTAATGTCCTTCTTTGTCTCTTTTGATCTTTGTTGCTTTAAAGTCTATTTTATCAGAGACGAGACTTGCAACTCCTGCTTTTTTTTGCTCTCCATTTGCTTGGTAAATCTTCCTCCATCCCTTTATTTTGAGCCTTTGTGTATCCTTGCCTGTGAGATGGGTTTCCTGGATACAGCACACGGATGGGTTTCGGCTTTTTATCCAATTTGCCAGTCTGTGTCTTTTGATTGGTGCATTTAGCCCATTTACATTTAGGGTTAGTATTGTTATGTGTGAATTTGATACTGCCATTTTGATGCTAGCTTGCTGTTTTGTCCGTTAGTTGATGCAGATTCTTATTTTGTTGATGCTCTTTAGCATTTCGTATGTTTTTGGAATGGCTGGTACTGGTTGTTCCTTTCTATGTGTAGTGCCTCTTTCAGGAGCTCTTGTAAAGCAGGGCTGGTGGTGACAAAATCTCTGAGTACTTGCTTGTTTGCAAAGGATTTTATTTTTCCTTCACTTACGAAGCTCAGTTTGGCTGGATATGAAATTCTGGGTTGAAAGTTCTTTTCTTTAAGAATGTTGAATATTGGCCCCCACTCTCTTCTGGCTTGTAGGGTTTCTGCTGAGAGATCTGCTGTGAGTCTGATGGGCTTCCCTTTGTGGGTGACCCGACCTTTCTCTCTGGCTGCTCTTAGCATTTTCTCCTTCATTTCAACCCTGGTGAATCTGACGATTATATGCCTTGGGGTTGCTCTTCTTGCGGAATATCTTTGTGGTGTTCTCTGTATTTCCTAGACTTGAATATTGGCCTGCCTTGCTAGGTTGGGGAAATTTTCCTGGATTATATCCTGAAGAGTATTTTCCAGCTTGGATTCATTCTCTTCATCACATTCAGGTACACCTATCAAACGTAGATTAGATCTCTTCACGTAGTCCCACATTTCTTGGAGACTTTGTTCATTCCTTTTTGCGCTTTTTTCTCTAATCTTGGCTTCTCATTTTATTTCATTGAGTTGATCTTCAACTTCTGATATCCTTTCTTCTGCTTGGTCAATTCGGCTGTTCAAACTTGTGCATGCTTTCCAAAGTTCTCATGTTGTGTTTTTCAGCTCCTTCAATTCACTCATATTCCTCTCTAAGTTGTCCATTCTTGTTATCATTTCCTCAAATCTTTTTTCAAATCTTTTTTCAAGGTTCTTAGTTCTTTGCATTGATTTAGAACATGTTCTTTTAGCTCACGGAAGTTTCTCATTACCCACCTTCTGAATTCTGATTCCGTCATTTCATCACACTCTTTCTCCGTCCAGCTTTGTTCCCTTGCTGGTGAGGAGTTTTGGTCCTTTGTAGGAGGCGAGGTGTTCTGGTTTTGGGTGTTTTTCTCCTTTTTGCACTGGTTTCTTCCCATCTTTGTGGATTTATCCACCTGTCGTCTGAGTGGTTGCTGATTTTCCGATTGGGTCTCTGAGTGGACGTCCAGATTGTTGATGATGAAGTATTTCTGTTTCTTAGCTTTCCTTCTAACAGTCTGGCCCCACTGCTGTAGGACTGCTGAGGTCTACTCCAGGCCCTGCTTACCTGGAGAACTCCTGTAGCAGCTGCGGAACTGTGAGGGTTGCTACCACATTCTTCTTCTGCTATCTTTGTCCCTGAATGATGCCCGACAAATGTCAGTCTGATCAGTCCTTTGTGAGGTGACTCTTTGGATATATGGGGGTCAGGGAGCTGCTTGAGGAGACTGTCTGTACTTTATAGGAGCTCAAGTGCTGAGCTGTGAGCTCCGTTGTTCATTCACGGCTGCTAGGCAGGAATGTTTAAGTCTGCTGCAGCAGAACTCATAAAGCCCCCTTTTTTTTTCCTCAGGTGCTCTGTCCCGGGGAGTTAGGGCTCCGTTTATGAGTATCCGTTGCACTGTCCTGCCCAGCAAGGGGGCAGTCTAATCACTGCTTGCCTGCAGTGGCTATGGTGAGCTGCTGTGGGCTCCACCCTGTTGCTGTGGGCTCCGCCTTGTTGCTGTAGGCTCCGCCCTGCTGTTGTGGGCTCCACCCTGTTGCTGTGGGCTCCACCCTGTAATTCCCTGTAGTCCTGTTTATATGGGTGTGCTTGCCTCTGTAGTGGCAGACTCTCTGTTATTGTGGGTTGCCCCGGCAACAGCAGGTTGCCTGGGCAATGTCAGGCTGCAACAGCAATGGCAGTGTAGTTCCGTAGGGGTCGAGTGCCTCGGTAATGGCGGACACCCCTCCCCCTCCGAGCTGCACTGTCCTGGGTTCTGCTGTGCTTGCCGTGAAACTCTCAACTCCGAGTGTTTCCAATTGCTATTTTGTTTGTTTTTGTGGGGGTGAGACCCACCGAGCCTGATCACCTGGCTCCCTGCCTCAGAGCCCTTTTTTTTTTTTTTTTTAAGTTGAGCAGTTGACTCTCTCCCAGGTGTTACAGTCGTCTGCTGCAAGGGCACACCGGGATCTGTGTGATTTCCCGTGCAGCGACCCACGGCGCTGGCTCAAACCACGTTGCTGCCCAGGAATCTCCTGGGCTGGCTTTCTGTTTAAGTCTCGTTTAATCAGATGAATGTGCTAATCTGCCTTCCGAAATCTCTAATCGCCGGTTTAACAGGGCAACCAAGCCAGCGTATTTTGTACGAAGTGTTGCTGCACTGCGGCCTTGGCCCAAACAGCCATGCCGGCCCAAACAGCCGCGCCAGTCCAAACTGCCACACGGCCCGTGGGGCTCTTACACCTGGGAATCTCCTTGTCTGTGGACAATAAAGATCCGTATGGAAATGCAGCATCCACTCACCCTCTGTGGATTGACTGGGAGCTGTAATCCTGAGTTGGTCCTACAGCGCCATCTTCCTAAGTCCCCAAAAGATAGTGATTTTAACTGACATGGATGTGATAGCTTTCTTTCATAAATCTCATAAAGCCATGTGGCTGCAATGCAAGTGAGAGGTCCTGGGGTTTAAGCTCTGTTCTGAACACTCATCCCTCAGTATTCTTAAATGGTTCCAGGACATTGGCTGCCCCCATACCAAAAGCTGCAGATGCTCAAGTTTCTTACTTAAAATGGCACATTTACATATGTAAATGTACACTTTAAAACATCTCTAAATTACTTATAATACATAATACAATGTCAAGGTTATGCAAGTAATTGTTTCACTGCATGTTTTAATTTGTATTATTTTTATTATTGTACTGATATTTTTAACTGGGTTTTTTCCCCCAATATTTTCATTCCACAATGTTTCATTCTACATTGCTTGAATCTGTAGATTTGGAGCCCACAGAACGCCAAGTATACTAGCAAACAGCTCAAATAGGGACTTCTGTGGCTCTGGGGATCAAGGCTGTGCTGCCACACTGAACTCAACACCAGTCATATTAGTCATGTTATCCACATTAAGTAAGTGACACAAATTTTGGTCAAGGATAGTGCAAGCTTCACCTTGCCGTAATGGGAGAACTGGAGAGAATCTGATGTCTATCACTTGGGAAAGGATTAAGCTGTATGGCAACTCAGCTCCCCTTTCACTCTCTCCCACGACAGGCAATCACAAAGTTAAATATCTGTGCACAAAGGCTCCTCTCTCCTCCCCTGCTTTTGTCAGAAAGCAAGTTTGCAGTGTAACAATAGCATCAGCATCGATGCAAGCAGAAATCTCTCACATCCCTGCTGGAGTTGAAATTATTCACCCAGAATCAACAAGCCAGATCTTATGTGATCAGACCTTCCTAGGAAGCTATCCAGACGCCACCTCAACACAGACTTGCTCCATGAACCCCTGTGCATGCGAGGACCAGCATAGAAACAGTGGGAACAGGGACACTGCTAGGGCAATGCCATTGGAAGGGAGTCTGTGCCTAGTAGGGCTTACCTCATCATACATGAACTGAAGTGTCAGGGCTGACTTGCCAACGCCTCCGCTGCCAACCATGATCACTTTGTGGAGGGCCAAGGAGCTCTGGCCCTTACTCTTGTTGGCAGCCATCCTGCTGGTCTTCTGAGGCTGTGACAGACAGACGACCCAGCGAAGAGCTGCCGATGACAAAGATAAACACTTAGAGGAAATTTACTTTCAACCCAGCTGAAACCAAATGTCATCCACATCCTCCAGAAAAGCCTAACTCAGACATTCCAACAAGAAAGTAATCCTTCCAGGCTCAGGGCAGAGATCCAAGCCCTCCAACTCTGGAAGTCACTTATCCCAGCAGAGCAGGGGCAAAGCCAAGGCCACAGGGGAGAAACAGGAGTGCACACCTCACACCTGCATTGATGGGCAGGTTGAGGAGGACACCCAGTCACCAAAAATCATCAGACCCTCAGCAGGGCCTCACTGAGTCAAAGAGCAAGCTGTTCCTAGCCCGTTTCCTACCTCTCTGTCCGGTCCTCGGCTGCAGCAGAGAACAACTCAGGACCTCAATCCCCAACTCTTTACCTTCACTGTTTGCTTTTCCCTCGCACCATCTACCCCACAATGCGCACACAGTCACAACACACATGCTCTCACATTCACACACACATGCTCACTCACACTCGCACATGCTCACATTCATACACACTCTCACACACTCTCACATTCACACACGTTCACATACGCTCACATTCACTCACACATGCTGCAGTGAGCACTGCAGTTCCTCCCAAGACGGTAGAAGAATGTGGGGTGATTCTGATGGTGGGACGACCTGGATCTGGAATGACTCCGTGGGCACTGAAATAACGCGCAAAAAAAAAAAAAAAAAAAAAAAAAAAAAAAACCCTGAGGAAAGATACAGTGTCCTAGGAGCTGAGACTGTGCTCAATCAAATGAGGATGAAGGGGCTCGAGGAGTTAGAGATGGACCCCAAAAGTTGAGACCTTTTAGTTCAGCAAGCCTCCCGTGCCTTAGTAAGCTGGTCCAGACTGCTTCCCAGACAAAGAGGAACTTTATTCTTGATCAGTGTAATATGTACACTTCTGGCCAATGGTGGAAGCTATTGCTGTTCAAGACCTTCTCTTGGAAAGTGGTGGTGGCTGCTCCTAATGAGGAAGATTGGAAGAAGAGGCTGGAGTTGAGAAAGGAAGTAGAGGGAGATGCTGTGCCTGAATCTATAATGCTGGAGATGAAAGCCAACTTCTCTTTGCCTGAAAAATTCGACTATATGGATGAAGTGACATATGGGGAGCTGGAGGAGGAGGAAGCTCAGTCGATCATCACTAAGTATGAGGAGGAGGCAAGGAAGCTACTGCCCCCCCTCCAAGAAGCGGACAAACTACCAAAACAAGTGTAACAAACCAGCAGAACTGAAGTCGGGGCCAAGGCTATGTGGGCGGGCAGCACCAAGGCTACGACAACCAGGCCTACGAGCAGCAGTACTGGGGGCAGCCTGGAGACAGGGGGGGTTACCATAATTTCTATGATCAATACAGGGGAGACTATGATTGATTTTGCAGGCGAGATTATGAGTACAACAGATACAAAGACAATAGTCTCTCAAACAATACAATTGGGATTGGTAGAGTTACTACAACCACCACCCCCAGGACAAACACCAATACTACAGGAACTACTACAGTTACCAAGGGTATCGGTGACGCCCCTGCCATGGTCACCTGTCAGCCATGAGGCTGAATCTCTGGGGGTGCCAGGTACCCCCCCCAAAATACAACCAAGGAAAACAGGGGTTATCCGGGTCAGGCTGAGCTGTCGGGGGGGGGGGGAGGGTGCTCAAGAAGGGGTGCGGAGAGGGGAAGTAGGAACAAACTACTAAACTGTACATTTTTTAAAAGTTTGTTGAAAAGAATATTGTCTTATTCTATAAAACATTTCAAACCTAGTTAGATTTGTAATCAAAAAACATTTGCACAGAAAGCAACACTTAAAGCTGCCTGTACTATACCCTGTAGACAGACAGGGAGAGAACTGAAAATGGTGCCCTTCTAACACTCTGAGCAGCTGGACTGGCACCTAAGTAAAGGAGAGCGATGAGGTGGTGTGGGGAGGGTGGGGAGGCAGTGCAAGGGTGCTCTCCACAGCAGGTCAGAGCAGGCAGGAGTGGGGACAGAGGGAGAGCTTGTGACTGGGGCAGTGAAAATAAATCATTGGCCCTTATCAAAAAAGAGCCATTTTTTTTTAATTTAGCTGTTCTTTATTAACATGGAATTTGGGGTGGTGAGGGTAGCCCCAACCTCCAGGAAGATGAGGTAGGTTCACAGTGCTTCCAGCTCACACCCTTCCCGGGTCTTCCTTCAGTGTCACAGTTTGGTTAAAAACAAGCTTTCCCTGATGGCTGTCTGGATCCACGGAGAAGTACCCCAGACGCTCACACTGGAACTTGTCAAAGAGTTTTGACAGGGCCACAGAGCAGTCCACTAATGCTGCCTCTACCGCACGTAGTGATGCCAGGCTTAGGTCACTTAAGAATCTACCAGGCACCTCAGTAGGATCTTCAGGGTTCTTGTGCTGGAACAGTCGCTCATAGAGGTGAACCTCGCACATCAAAGGCTGTGACACCCAATGAATAAAGGTCCTCAGCTTCTCTCCAGCATCTGCCCTTCTGCAGGTCACCTCCAGACTCTCTACACAACCACTGGAGCCCTTGACAACATGCTACAGCTCAATGATGTAGCCTGTATGCCTCAGGCACACAGGCTGGCCCCAAGCCAGGTGCTTAAAGCCTGACTTTGGCTCCTCCTTAAAGTCAGTCCTCTCAATGAACACAATGGGTGCAAAGGGAACTGGATGGAAGCCTTTGGTCTCATCAGCTGGCAAGTTGAGCACCTGGATATCCATGACTTGGCAGCGGGAAAGTTGGTGATGATGACGCATAGTGACTCCAGCACAGCCATGGCTCGTGGGGCTGTGTCATTCAGCACATCACACACACGGGCTTCTAGAAGATGTGGCTCCATTGCGGTCTGTACCACTGTCACTCCCACCCGGGCATAGAAGTTGTTGATGGCCTCAGGTGGGAAGCCCCGCTGTTGCACAGCCATGAGTGTTAAGAGACATGGGTCATCCCAGACCCGCACAGCACCAGTTGCTACAAGCTAGAGGATCTTCCTCTTAGAGCAACAGCATAGTGCAGGTTGAGGCAGCCATACTCCCACTGAACATGGCAACAGACATCCAGTGCATTGCAAAACCAGAAGTAGGAAGAGCCTGCAATTCTTTGGTGCAGAGTGTGTGATGTGGTCAATGGAGTCACAGAGGCAGTGTGTGTAGTAGTAGGTGGGATAGTTGCACCATTTGTCCCCTGTGCGATGATGCGGTGTATACTTGACTCGACAGGCTACAGGGTCCATCTTCCATCCTCCATCACCAGCTTCACCCATAGTGTGACCTCACCCTCTGAAAACTTGCCCTTGCGCACTGCCTCAAAGAGCAGCAGTCACTCTTCCATGTGACAGTCTCTCCAGGGTGAGGGCAGAGGATTACAGCCTTTGAGCTCCTCCCCTCACTGGTGGTACACCTAAGCCAGAACCCTGCAGATGAGCTCCACAGCCCAGGCATATAGCTTGTCAAAATAGTCACAGGGATATGTCACTTTGTAAGATGTGTAGCCCAGCCAGGCTTCCATGTCATAGATGGCAGTGGAGAACTTTGCTTCCTCCTTCTTGGGGTTGGTGTCACAAAAGCGCAGAAAACAGATGCCATTGTTGGCCTTGGCATAGCCAAAGTTGAAATTGATGGCTTTGGCATGTCCAATATGCAGGATTCCATTGGGTTCTGGTGGGAACTGGGTACGTACCTGCCCACCAGTAATCTCCAGGTGCTGCTTTAGTAGATTCATGGTGTGTGGAGTGATCACATGGCCTGGGGTCTTATAGTTCTCACCAGGCTTGTGGAACTTAAGGGCCTTCCCGGGAGCTGCTCCATCAGAGACAAGGTCTGGTGAGCAGTCTCACCATTCTCTATCACATCTTTTGCTGTCCTCCAATCTGTTTCTTCCAGCCGAGCTTTTGCCACCTTGGGCTTCTTCTCCAGATCAGCCTCCATCTTGGGGCCCAGAGGGTGGAGGCCCTGCATGTCCACTTTGTTCTTGATCATTTTGCCATCTGCCCTCTTGAGCACAGCCCGAGCATCTCCCATCAGCAGCACCATGTTGAAACAGTAACGTTCCACCAGGAGCCGGGGCGGGTGCCTGTTAATGGCAGCCTCCACAGCCTCCTCATTCTGCTCTGGGGTCACACTGACACCCACACCACATTCCTGCTCAAAGTCCACAGTGTTGATGGGGTCCAAGGGGTGATTCCACACATACTCAAGGGCTGCGCTCAGCTGGGGCTCAATGTGGATCTTCTTACTGGCTATGTAGCTTACAAGGAAGGAGAAACACTGGGTATCCCTGAGTCAGGAGGCCAAGCCATATAACAGGGTCCCAGTAGTCTTGTCAATGGTGGAGCCCAGGGTCTACTAAGCCTGGGTAGCAACCTCGCACAGCTGCACACTCAGAGCCTGGTTCTTGAGCGTCTCACGGGCCTTCTGCTGGCTCAAACCGAGACCAGTGAAGAGTGACAGGGAGTCCAGAGCCACCATTGCAGAGACAGCAGAGGAACTGTAGTGCTCACATTCACACATGCTGACATTCACACACACACTCATCCACATACATGCTCTCACATTCACTCACACACTGACATTCACACACTCACATTCTCTCACATTCACTCACGTTCTCATTCACACATGCTCACATTCACTCACACACTCATATTCTCTGACATTCACACATGCTCATTCAGTCACACACACAATCACATTCTCACATTCAGTCACACTCCACACACGCTCACATATTCTCACACACTATCACACATTTTCACCCTATCACACTCATTCTCAAACGCTCACATATTCTCACATTCACAAACCTGCTCTCACACATTATCACATGCTCACACTATCATACACTCTAACATGCTCACAGTCATACATGCTCACATTCACACAAGTTCTCACACACTATCACACACTCACACACACACTTTCACAACATATGTTCACCATGCTCTCAAAATGCTCACAACACACTCTCACAAACTTGTGCTCTCATATGTACACTCACAAGCTTACATGCTCTTGCAACACACACACTTGCACTCACTCCACACACTATCACACACTCACATGCGCTCACACAAACACACACATGCACATGCTCACATAATGCTCTCACATGCTCTAAACACATACATGTTCACATGCTCACACTACACATGCTATAACATGTGTGCACATGGTCACACTCACATGCTCTAGCACACATGTTCTCACTGTCACATGCTCTAACGCACATACTTGTTCACACAAAACACACATGCTCCCATGCACTCTTATGCTCTCATACACACATATTCTCTCTCTCACATAGCCTCACACATTCCTCTGATGAATTAAAGAAGTGAGTTTAAGAATAAATATCTCTTCATGACACATAACTGAGTTAAAAGGAGAAATCAATTATTTACTCAGGTTTAAAGTAATTAAAAGGAGTTAAACTTTTCTAAAATTGTCTAACAATCTATCAGTCAAAATCGGTTTGCCCTCATCAGAAGGAAGATAAAATGAGACGAGCAACTGCAGCACTTTGGGACGACAAAGCATCCCAAGTAAGTATATTTAATGGGGTCCTGGAATCTACTGGAACCCAAGTGCCAATCTTTATTTTAACCAATTTGTATGGAAAAATCTATTTCACACATACCGCAACACAAGGAGAAAGGGCAGGGCTCGGCACCTGGTGGGCCGGACTCTAGTTCTACCATTTGTGAGCTGTGTGACCCTAGAACTAGTTCAATTTCTCCAAGTCAGTTTTCTTATGTGCATAAAACAAACCACCATCTACCTTGCAGGAACATTCTGAGGACTAAATGGGGTAACACATGGGAAAGACCAAAGCATAGCACCCAGCACAAAGTAGGAATGAACCAGTGTTGGTTTCCTTCCCATCGAAGAGTGATACAGGAGGTAGAAACTACTCTTCTTTTTTTTTTTTTTTAGACAGAGTCTCACTCTATTGCCCAGGCTGGAGTGCAATGGTGCAATCTCGGCTCACTGCAACCTCCACCTCCCAGATACAAGTGATTCTCCTGCCTCAGCCTCCTGAGTAGCTGGGATTGCAGGCGCGCACCACGCTGCCTGGCTAATTTTTGTATTTTTAGTAGAGACGTGGTTCTACCATGTTGGCCAGGCTGGTCTCAAACTCCTGACCTCAGGTGATCCTCCTGCTCAGCCTCCCAAAGTGCTGGGACTACAGTCATGAGCCACTGCACATGGCCAGAACTTCCCTTCTAACAAAAGGCTGCCCAAGAAATCCCTTATGTTCTACACAGAGCAGCCTGGAAGATTGGGCTGCAAACACAGATAAGGAAGCTGGAAGCTTGCACAGCTACATGCAGCAGCTCCACTGATAGAAGCACTACCTGGGGCCAGGCATGTCCACCATGGGGGTTCCACCTCCCCCTTTTCTAGCACATGCACAATAGGAAAGAAATAAGAAATAAGTAACATGGAGTAGCTCAGACTGAGGACTCACCTGCATAATAAAAGGCTGTGGTGGGGGCTGCCTTATGCAGATGGCACACTTGGTCCTAAAGGGTTTTCCATGCCCTGTGTAGATCAGACATTTCCTCCCGACAAGCTCATCTATTAAAAAAAAAAAAAAAAACCCTGCATTTCACTGCAGCCCTTTTTCTGGGACCCCTCTCTGTCACAGACAACTGTTCTCTTTCTTTCTCCTATTCAAGTTCTGCTCTAATCCTCACCCTTGGTGTGTTTGCATCCTTGGTTTCCAAGAACTCTGGGTGTCACCCCAGAAAATGAGGCCACTTTTAGACACGAGGACTCCTATTTCCATTACTGCTGACCAGATAGCCTGAAAACATTCCCACTAGAAAAATAGACACACACAACACACACAGCACACATCATCGGGTGAAATAAAACAAAATCATTTTAAATCAGTGGTTCCCATTCTTAGCTACACGAGAGAATCATGCAGGGAGCTTCAAAAACATTCTACGTCTGGGTCCCACCCTAGATTCTGAAAGAATTGGTCTGAGAAGCACCTGGGCATGGGAAATGCTAAAAGATTCCCAGGTGATCCTCATGAGCAGCCAACCCTTAGAATTGCTCTTAAATGCACAGTTGAGCTCAAAACAAAGCAAGAATCCCCAAACAGGAGAGAATCAGAGCAGTAAGAGCAGCAGTTCCTGCAGTTTGGGATGGTTGCTATTCTTGTAATTTAGGATTTAATGTGCAAGTGTGTGCACGTGCACACATTCACATGGCTGGGAGACCAGATACACACACAAGGTAGGAGTTAGAAGTGAGACACCTTTTCAGTTGAGAGCTGCGAAGTCAAGACCCTTGAAGTAGCACATCATCTGTGCACCAACAGGGGAAAATGACAAGGAAGCGTGTCTGCCTGGACTCTGGCTGTAGGGAATTCTCCCCTGAAAATCTATACCCACAACACTCCTCCAAATCCAATAAAGTAACATGAAAGGTGGTCCCAGGCTGCTCACAGTGCTAGAGCCCCAGGCAATGCTAAAGGAAACCTCTCTGGGGGAACAAAAGGCATGAAGAATGTTCGGGAATCTCACAGCTAAAGCCTGCAATTTCAGCTCACAAAACATAAGCAAATCGTAATTCATGACAGTCAACAGCAGTAACAAGCAGGACTCTTCAGGCAAGTGTTATAAAAAGTATCAGTTGATCAATTTTATCAAAGAAAAAAGCAAAATGTAAAAAATATTTCATTTAAAATAATGGTGCTCACAGCAAATGTACAGAATACACATAAAAAGCACCTATGATCCTACCACCCAGAGATATTCACTATTAACTGTGTATACCAGAATTTTCTCTATACCTTCCTATATGTAAAACCTGTTTGAGACCATATTTATGTAGGGTTGCAAGTTATTTTTCATGTATTAGATTTCTCTGTCTTCTGAAACAGCACAGACTGAACATAATCAAGCTTTTCCTTGATGATCTCAGGGCACTCATCAGTTAGTGAAAGGCCGTGGCTGTCAGGAGTCCAGATCACATCTGTTATTCTCCCCCTTACACCTGACTATTTACCTGCCTATACCAGGTGTTCTTTCTGCTCCCCCTCTGTGAACTACGTGCTTTTAAAAATAAATAAATAAATAAGCTAAGCAATTAACTAGATAAGAACATCTGCAACGTGACTAAAATGGAATAAATGGGGTAAGAGGCAGACCTTCCCCAAAGGCTTGAATTTAGGAAGGTGAAACTACTTCTGGCCTCATTTCTAGTCCACACTAGTGGACTGAGTTTCCTACAGAGCTGAGGTTTGTGAATGAGATTGGAACCTCCAGACCATCAACCTGTCACACAATTTTTCTGAAGCAATCCTGGTTCTATGAATTATTAAGGCTGTCTGAAAAGAATGTCTCCAGGCTGGAGGGGGGGTGGCGGGGATCCTTTCAAACACATGTAGTTATCTAATTGTGAACTGCTATTTTGAAAAACAAAGTTAATTTCTCTAGAAGAAATAAATGACTTGAAAACTATTCAACAAACCCAGTTACTTCTCAAAACATCTGTGCTTAAAGTTCAAAAGCTGAAATAGCCATGATGGATATTTCCAGCCTATGTCACTGCTTCAGTCAACTTGGCATGATTAAGGGAAAGAACCAAGGCAGAGGTGCTGACCACATGTCCCTCACTGAACCAGTCCTGGAAACAGCAACTTCCAGACTTTGGGTGAAACTGCCTTTGCAAAGATTCTGACAGTGAGAGAAGCCCAACATGCTGACTCCATCTTGCCTCTGGTATCCCAGGCTGGCCGTCTTTCCTTATTCCTGAACATAGGCCACACTAACCGTGAGAGGAATTTCTAGTTTAACAAGGATTATAGTCCCTCCCTAAAATTGATCCTCTCCCTTGTTCAGGGACTGAAACTGCCTTTATAAAACTAGTAAAAAGCCATAAGATTAGGATTATGGGAGGGGCCTGAATTCTGCTAAAATGTAGGCCTCATTTCTATAACCCCTTACTGCTCAGAAGTCATGTGGTCAGCGGTCACAAGATTTGGACTTCCCCAGTTGCTCCTACAGATAACATCAGTGTTGTAGAACCTAAGATTGGTCTTTTGAGATGTTTTTCACTCTGACTCCACCTGGACTGATGACCCAACCAGCCCTGTGGTTCCTCCCTGCCATCCAGAGGTGGACTCAGTGCACAAGCACCATTTTCCACACCCCTTTGATTGCATCCTCAACCCATCAGCAACACCCATTCCCTCACCCCCTGCCTACCAAAATATCCTTGTAAAACTCTAACCTTTGAGCCTTTACAGAGACTACTTTGACTATTAACCCCAGTTCTCCCATGTGGCCAGCCTTGAGTCCACCAAACTCTCTTCACTGCAATACCATGGTCTCAGTAAATTGGTTTTGTCTGTGCAGTGGGCAGGAAGACCCATCAGGCAACGATGATACAGGGTATTAGAGATTAGAAACTTCTGTTTAAGCCACAGATAGTCTATTTTTGTGTTTGCTTTTTCTTGAATAAAAAACATTCGAGAAACATAGTCTTTGCCTTCAAAAAACTCAAAGACTAGTGGTTCAGATAGATTAGTAAGTAAATGATTACAGCAGAAGATGATAAATTCTATGGCAGAAGTACACAAGTGGTACCCTGGGAACACGGAAAGACACATCTATGTCAGGATGGAAGGCCAGGGGAAATTTCCTGGAGGAACACCATATGAACGGAGATTTGAAGGAACTGACTAGATAAAGACAGGAGGAGAAACGGCAGGAAGGGAAAAATAAATCAGTTAAGTTTAGGAAGCTCGCATTAATGATTTAATGGTTATAATGGAAATGCCTAGGCAATAAATGTGTTTTTTAAAAAATGCAGGTATCTTCCCCACCATTTTATCTTGAAAAGTTTCAACACTAAGAAGAGTTGAAAGAACTGTCTTGTGAATCCAGACACTCACCGCCTGGACTTTACAATCAACATTTTGCTCCGCTTGTTTTACCACAAATCCATTCATCTGTCGCCCCTCTCTCTACCCACCAATGCATCTCATTTTCTAACGTATTTCAGTGTAAACTGTGGGTATCAGTATACTTCATCCCTAACACAAAGCACAGACATTCCTTTTTCCCAAAGCAATTATACTTCCCCCACTGATTCACTAACAATTTCAGAACTACATCTCTGGGGCTGGGACCACTTGCAAACCATAAGGTCATAAGGGTAGAGCCCCGATCCTAGTCAATGGATGCACTTATAAGAAGAGGAAGAGCTACCTGAGCTCTTTCCACCATGTGAGGACACAGCGAGAAGGCAGCTCAGGTATCTCTTCCTCTTCTCATGAGGCAGGAAGACAGCCCTCACCAGAACCCAACCACAGTGGTGCCCTATCTCAGACTTCCAGCCTCAGAACTGTGGGAAAGTAAATTCCTGTTGTTTAAGCCACCCAGTCGATGGTATTTTGTTATGGCAGCCTGAGTTAAGATAGCACCCTTCAACATCTTTGTACCTACTCACACAAAAGCCTGTTGTTTGACTCAAGTTTGTTCAAAAACCATTTGTGCCAAGCTTCGGGTCTCTCCCCTTAGAAAATTCAGTCTTCTCAATAAAAGACTTATATAAATAAAGCATTTTAATGTAATTTCTCACATGCAATGATGAAGGTGGTACAAGATATAATGGAAATCATAATGAACTCCAGGAAAAAGGGAATCAGGAAGGCTCCAAAGGTGACTAACAGCCCATTCAGCAGATGGAAGTGAAAGTATATTCCAGCTTAACACACAGCATGTGCAAAGCAACAAAGGCATGACACATCACAGTGGGTTCAGGTGTCACATAATATTGAAGCATAAGGTATGGGATGGGGAAGTGCCTGGGTAATGAGTCTCCAAAGATAGCTCTGTCTATCTACAAATAGGCCTAAAGTGCCATCTTAAGAAACTTTGTTTGATTCTAAAGAAAACAGAGAGCCATGCTAGGAGGGTCCTCCAGCCCATCTTAGCTTGTAAGACACTGAATCAAAAAGGTTACAGAATAACAAGACACTCTAAATTAAGGATATCCATTTAGATGACTTGTCGGGGAGGGGAGGCAAGAGCGCTGGGAAATGGTTTTCCTATGTAATGTTATATGAAACATTAATATTTAGATAGGGCTCTCTAGCACTTAGCATAAAGCCAAATACCAGAACATATATTCACTTGAGAACGAACATGTATTTTGAAAGCAAATCACAGTATATAAACCATACATGTTAGGAGGAAGAGGTAGTTTCTATTTGCCTTAGTCCCATAGGCCAATAGAGTCATTAGTCTTTTGTTAAACTTGGCAAAGAGGAAATGCGTTGGTAAGTGGAGTCCAAATGCCACCTTGCTGTATCATAGGGTTATCATGAAAATCACAAATGAGAACCTGAAAACCTAAGGGAAACCTCATCTCTCAGTCCCCCTCCTCAAATTCTGTGTCCTGAGTAATACGGCAACAGAAGCACATGGCAAACAGTCAAACAGTATACGCCTGCAAAGAACTGCATTCAGCACTCCTCCCGGCAGCATCTACTGAAGGTGACCTAACAGGCCACAATCATAGCATTTGAGTCTGGCAATCCTAAAGCTGAGACAACGTAGGGACAAAAACAAGAACAGTACTGAAAAACAGACCCCTGAAAAATTAGGAATCCAGAAATCCATACCTATAATAAATATTAAATAAACAAGGGAGAAGGGAGGGCTCTGCTTCAGGAGAACACCTAGGAGAGAGTGGTGTGCAGGGTACGCCTGAGTCAGGAAATTCACATTTTCCAACAATCACAGAAATGGCGTTTTCTTTGTTTTAATCTTTACAACAAAAACTAACCTGATGTTAACCAGTTGTTTTCCATTGTTTTGTCTCCCAGTTCCAGTCTTACAAGAAAAGTAACTTTGAAATGACCTATTTTGGGTTCTTTATTTCTGCATTCTTCAGCCCTTTTCTGTCCACAAAGCCAGCGTCCTCTCCTCAGCTCACTCAAACACAATCTTATGGAATTATGTGCTGCCTGATTCCGGAATGGCAAATAAAGCCAGTTCAGATCTCTAAACTATATGTGCGATAATTTTGTCTTTCGACTTTACAAAAGCTCACTCAGCAGTAGAGTTAAAATGCTAACTTCCTGTTATTTATTTATTTCTTTTGAAACAAGCATTCCCAACAGGAAGCAGTAATGAAAAAATGCAGGGAATCAACATGGTAAGAAATATTTAATTCAACAGCTACAAAAGTGAAAAAGAATTTGAAAAGCAAGGGAGAATTGTAAGCAGGACTGAAAGACCTGAAAGGCTTAGAAGAAAATATTTGCAACACATAACAAGATAATACCCCTAATATATAAAAAGCCCCTGCAAAGCAGTAAGTCAAACAATCTAATTTTTTTAATGGGCAAAAAATAAAGAAGTACTTCACAGAAAAGGAAGTGAGCACAGGTAACAAACATGTGAAGCTAAACCCAATTTTTTAGTAGTCAAGAAAATGTAAATAAAACATTGGATAGGGTTCATCAAGAGTTTGGGGAAATACTACTGATAATAACATTAACTGCCACAACCTTTTGGGAAAAAATAAGCAACCACTAAAAGAATTATTTGAATGTAAAACTCTTCTAGGAATTTATTCTATAAAAGTGTAAGGGCCGGGCGTGGTGATTCACGCCTGTAATCCCAGCACTTTGGGAGACCGAGGCAGGCGGATCACGAGGTCAAGAGATAGAGAACATCTTGGCCAATAGGGTGAAACCCCGTCTCTACTAAAAAATACAAATCTTAGCTGGGTGTGGTGGCACACACCTGTAGTCCCAGCTACTCGGGAGGCTGAGGCAGGAGAACTGTTTGAACCTGGGAGGCGGAGGTTGCAGTGAGCTGAGATTGCGCCACTGCACTCCAGCCTGGTGACAGAGCAAGACTCCGTCTCAAAAAAAAAAAAAGTATAAGGATATAATTACAAGAATGATTTTTATTACTACAAAGAATGCTGTAACAATCTTTAAATTTTCCATCAGTGAGGAATTCTTACAATATCATACATTATGAAAGAACCAAATTTTAGATTATACAGCTATTGGAAAGAATGAGGAAGTGCTGTATGTACTGACCTAGAACAATGTCCAGATGTATCATTTAGGAGGGGGTACAAAATGGTAAAAATCCAAATTCTATCAGAAATGTGCAGAAAACATAATACAATGTCATTTTTAAAAATTCTATGTTTGTTTATATATAAACAAAGAATTATTGTAGGATACACAGTTAATACTGGCAATGATGAAGCTGGAATTTCCTTCTTTTCTTTCCTTTCCTTCCCGTTCTAAAACTTTTTGATAAACTTTCACTCCTGCTCTGAAATTTGCCTTGGTTTCTTCCTCACTTCAAAAATGTAAAAATTTAAAAAACACATCCTCCTTATTTTGCCTAATTTGAACAAAGTAAATTGAGAAAATCTGAAAACACTGATTTGATTTTATTTATTTATTTTAAGACAGGTTCTTGCTCTGTCACCCTGGCTGGAGTGCAGTGACATGATCATGGCTCACTACAGGTCTCCACCTCTTGCGCTCAAGCAACACCCCCACACACACACCCCCGCCCTGGGACCTCTGCCCCTAACTCCAGAGTAGCAGGGATTACAGGCGTGAGCCATGGCATCTAGTCGGATTAACCAGTCACTGCCTGATGGTGACAAGGTAGTGCATTATGTACTATTCTCTGTATTTCTGTATATGTTTGAAAATTTCCACTAAAAAGAAACATAGGTAAATGAACTTATACCACAAAGGAGGATTTACTAGCAGACTACTAGTGTATGTCACTGACTCAAAATGAAAAACCCGCTACAGGAAGGAGGCCGAGGAAAGGGCTCGGACTCAGGAGCAACTGGACCCAGGGCCCTGAGAGCTGCCAGGCCAGCCCTGTGATTCTCACCACGTGCTGGCTCAGTCTCTCTTCCTTGCTGTAGTTCAGCTTTCACCACTTGGCAAAAACAGAGATGCCAATTTGTAAAATTTGGTGGCCTGCAGACATGCTTTGTTTGCTCACACAGTGCTTTTACAAATTCATTTAGTTACTTATATTTTTAAAAGAATGATTTCACATAAAAATTTCTGGCATCTCTTAAAAAATCAAGAACTCTGACATTCCTAAGTCCCACTGGGCTGGTGCTGCAGAGCAGTTGTGGCTTTTGGAAGGGACATACACTATGTGAAAGCTACCATAAGCCCGCTACTCTCTTATTTCCACCTGCCTCACTCGTCTGTCTGGTCTGCCCTGCTCCCTGACCCAGTCTTAGACATGACGGACCCAGCCTTCCTGATCTCACACCCAGACCCTGGCCTGAGTCAAGTGCCCTCCTTCGTCAAGTTCCCCTTCCCTTGCGTAGCTGCTATTCTTATTAGCACCAAGGAATGGAATATATTTATATGCTCATAACATTATGACTCACTTTCCATGTCTATAAAAATCAGACAGTTGAATTAAGTGATCTAAATTTTCTTTCAACTTTTGGCTGTTTTTTTCCCTGACGTTAGATCTGCAAGACAATTCGAATTAGCACTCCTGTGTGCCTAAGGAAATTTGTTTTAGGTATTTCTGTCCCCTAATGGATACCTCTTTACCTGTCCCTCACCACCCCCCGCAAAAAAAAACTAAATTAACAAAAACAAATGAAACTAACTAAAACAAGAACTAGAAAGCTTTGGAGTCCCTTCTTGTAAGCAGGAAACTGCTTCTGGTCTGCACCTCTGTGCACATGCTATTTCTTCTGCCAGGACTGCCCTTCCTTCTGATGGAGGAGGATCGCCTATAATTTAAAACTCAGCTGGAGTATTTCCTCCTCACCTTCCTAGATATCCCCCCAGCCAGCTCATCCTCCCAGTCTCAGGGGGCCTTCATGCCTGTCAATATTGTCTATTGTCCATTTCAATTAGGGAAACTGGTGATTTCCCCCAAGATGAGGTCTGTTTCTCCTACCACACTTCGAGCCCATTCATCTTTGTGTGCCCAGCGTGCCTGGCACTTAAGGGATACTTGCTCAACATTTGGTAGATAAAACACCAGAGCTGGTGTTCTCCACCAGGTTTGTGAGGTCTCAAAAGGATAGGTAGTAACTGGTAAGATTTTTATTTATTTATTTTCTTTTTTGAGACAAGGTCTCACTCTGTCGCCCAGGCTGGACTACAGTGGTGTGGTCATGGCTCACTATAGCCTCAACCTCTGGGACTCAAGCAATCCTCCCACCTCAGCTTCCCAAGTAACTGGGACTACAGGCACATGCCACCATGCCCAGCTAATTTTTAAAAAATTTTTGTAGAGACACAGTCTCACTATATTGCCCAGGCTGGTCTCAAACTCCTAGCCTCACATGACTCTCCTGTCTTAGACTCCCAAAGTATTGGGATTACAGACATGTGAGGCCTGGTAAGCTCTGAAATGTTAATTAATTTATCTGATGACTCTCCTGAAAGCAACAATAAATGGCAGGAATAATTTGTAAGCTCATTTTTTTAAATACAATTATTTCTGAAATATAAAGTTCTCCTCTACCCACCCATGGAATCTGGGAATTTGCAAGCCTTAGAGAGGATTACCAATTTATACAGACTCACTCTGAAGTTCCTGCTACCTGCAGGGGCAGCCTTGGAAACATTAGAGCTACTGAGACTCCTAACAGCTTTAAACAAATTTAGAACTAGCATACAGGTCCCTAATCTGAATTACATATTTAAATAAAATCCTATTTCGAGACTTAAACAGATTCTACTACTACTTCTATAGCATGACTATTACATCGCATACTCTCAAACAGTTTGTACCATTTGTCCAGGGTCACTTAACTAGTGGGTGGCAGGGCTGGGATGGAGCCCTAGCGGTTCACACTCTGAGCCACCACACGGTCTGCGCTCTATGATGGATTAGGGTGGGGTGGGGAAGAGCTTCAAGTATGATGTGAAA
This sequence comes from Callithrix jacchus, assembly GCF_049354715.1. NCBI lineage: Eukaryota > Metazoa > Chordata > Mammalia > Primates > Cebidae > Callithrix > Callithrix jacchus. Next base: position 104,835,565 of record NC_133507.1, on the reverse strand, counting down.
TGCTGAAACTTATTTCAAGGACACAGACCTACAGGTCAGAAAGCTCACTAAAGAGGGAGAAAAATGCATAGGCAGGCAGCATAGAACACAAGCCCTAAAACAAATACCTGAGAGGAAATATACAACAAAAAATAGTTGTTATACACTCACGCACCAAATAAAGGTGTTTCAGGCAATGGCAGACCACATATACAACGGTGGTCCCATAAGATTACGGTACCGTACTGTTACTGGGCCTTTCCTACGGTTAGATGTGTTTACATTAATATTTCACCATTGTGTTACTATTGCTCACAGTATTCAGCACAGTAACTTGACATGCAGGTTTGTAGCCCATGAGCAAAAGGCTGTGCCATCTGGCCTAGGTGTGTAGCAGGCTATGCCATCTAGGCTTGAGTAAGTATACCCTAGGACATTTGCAAAACAATGACATTGCTTAAAAGCATTTCTTGGAACATACTTGTCATTAAGTGATGTGTGGCTGTATATACAAAAGAACTGGAAGTACTTGAACAAATATTTATACACCCATGTTCACATCAGCATTACTCACAATAACCAAGAGGTGGAAGCAACTCAAAATGTCCATCAATAAACAAACAGATACATCAGATGTGGTGAAAATCTGCAACAGAATATTCAGCCTTAAAAAAGAAGTTCTGACACATGCTACAACAAGAATCACCCTTGAAGCCATTACACTAAGTGAAATAAGCCAGACACAAAAGGACAAATACTATGATTCCGCTGATAGGAGGTACCCAGCACAATCGCGTTCCAGGACAGAAAGCAAAACAGAATGGTGGCTGCCAGGGGCTGTGGAAGAGGGGAGTGGGGAATTGGTGTTTAATGGGTGCAGAGGTTCAGTTTGGGATGAAGAAGTGCTGGAGATGGATAGTGGTGATGGCTGCACAACAAGGCAAATGTGCTTAATGTCACTGAACTGCACCCCTAAAAACAGGTAAGATGTTAAATTTTATGTTAAGCATATTTTACCGGAATTTTTAAAAAGTAGTTATATACCAACCACAGTATGGGACAGGAAAACAAACCCTTGACTGCCATTACAAAGCTAATGGCTTGGTTAACATTTCTTGCCCTCAGTCTGAGCTATAAAATACAGGACAAGACCAGGCATGGTGACTCGCGCCTGTAATCCCAGCACTTTGAGAGTCTGAGGTGGGCAGATCACTTGAGATCAAGAGTTTGAGACCAGCCTGGCCAACATGGTGAAACCTCGTCTGTACTAAAAACACAAAAATTAGCTGGGTGTGGTGGCGGGTGCCTGTAATCCAAACTATTTGGGAGGATGAGGCAGGGAGAATTGCCTGAACCCAGAAGGTGGAGGTTACAGCAAGCCAGGCTCACGCCACTGCACTCCAGCCTGGGCAACAGAGTGAGACTCTGTCTCAAAACTAAAAATAAAAAATAAAATAAGCCAGGCATGGTGGCTCACACCTGCAATCCCAGCACTTGGGAGGCCAAGGCAGGCAAATCACCTGAGGTCAGGAGTTTGCAACCAGCCTGGGCAACATGGTGAAACCCCATCTCTGCTAAAAATGCAAAAATTAGCTGGGCATGGTAGCAGGCACCTGTAATCCCAGCTACTTGGGAGGCTGAGGCAGGGAGAATCTTTTGAACCCGGGAGGTGGAGGCTATAATAAGCCAAGATTATGCCACTGCACTCCAGCTTGGGCAACAGAGCAAGACTCCATGTCAAAAAATAAATAAATAAATACTAAAATAAAATAAAATACAGGACAGCTGGGTGCAGTGGCTCATGCCTGTAATCTAGCACTTTAGGAGGCTGAGGTAGGTGGACTGCTTGAGCTCAGGAGTTCAAGACTGTCCTGGGCGACATGGTGAAACCCCATCTTTACCAGAAATACAAAAAATTTGCTGGGCTCAGAGGCTGAGGTGAGAGGATCACTTGAGTCTAGGAGGCAGAGGCTGCAATGAGCCAAGATCATGCTACTGCACTCCAGCCTGGGTGACAGAGCAAGACTGTCTCAAAAATAAAAGTAAAATAAAATAAAGGAGGGCTATATCCTTAGGACTGTTAAGAAGATTAAATGAGGAAACACCTACTAAAAGAAGTTCTCAGTAAGCACAGTTGCTTTTTAAATATCCCTCTAGGCTGGGCAGAGTGGCTCAGTCCTATAATCCTAACATTTCGGGAGGCCAAAGCAGCAGATCGTTTAAGCCCAGGAGTTGAAGACCAGCCTGGGCAACATGGTGAAACCCAGCTCTACAAAAAATACAAAAATTAGCTGGGTGTAGTGGCATGTGCCTACAGTCCCAGCTACTCAGGAGGCTGAGGTGGGAGGATCACTGAGCCCAGGAAGGTCAAGGCTCCGGTGAGCTGTGACCGCACCACTGCACTCCAGCCCGGGCAACAGTGAGACCCTATCTCAAAATAAATAAGTATCTCTCTAATATTCTAGAAAGTCTTGAGAAAGAAATTGGCTTCAGAGCCAAATAAATGCTAAGGCAGGAAACGCTGCCAGTCCATAAGAAAAAGATAAGACAAGAGACTTTTTGCTCAGATGCAGTTCCCCTTGTCCTGAGAAATGAAAGGGCCTGGCTTCCAGGCCTCCTTCAGTCACTGACTCACTAGAGGATTACACAAGTCACTCCCGTCACTAACAAAAGGCAATGTGGGGGGGGGGGGGGGCGGGACACATGAATTCGAACCAAAGGCATGCTCAACCCAGAAACAAGCACAGGCTTATTCTCATCAACAGACACCCTTCACACCCTTCTTTCTTCATCACCCAAAATACAATGTAATTTGCCTTAGAGGCATAACCAATGGGCATCTCAAGATGTCCCTGTCCCAAATCTCCCCAAGCAACTCCTGAAATGGTTCTAACAGAAGCAGTCTTGCCTTCTCTTCCATACTGGGTCAGTGTGTGAAGCCTGAGAGGATCACACAAGAAAGCTGACATGTCCCTAGCCACATCTGGGAACTATGGTGCTAGAACAGGACCACACTGCTCTAAGGGGGAGCACGCTGCTGGCAATCTGTCCTGAAGAGTCACCAGCAGAAGTGCAGGCTTCCCGATGACTAGGGCTCTCAACCCCACAGAACTGCATCCACCTCCTGAAATGCATCCATCTCCCAGCTGGCCCCCGCAACCTCAGGCACCCCAGCAAACCCTTCAAGAGCCTCCATGTCCTCTAAGGATGCTCCTCTACTTTCTAGCTCTGTCTTAGACCTGGGTGTGCCCTAGGGACACCACATCAAGCAGGTGCTATTTCTCCTCCAGTGCTATGTGCTTCAGGGCCAGACAGACCAGATGTATGTCCTTCCCTCCCTCCCCAATGTCACCTGCACTTCTTTAGTACCTCCATTAGTCCCCTCCCTCTTACAAAAGCCCTCACACCTTTGAGGCTTGGTCTTTCCAGCCGTAATGCCCTGTCCCTCACCTTGTTACTATCAGCTGCAGACATCCTGGTCACGTCCCTCATTTATTAAGGACATCTGCTTCTGGTCTGAAGACTTCTGTTCTACCCCAACTCCTGTCATCCTCCCCAGTGACATCTGTGCATATGGAAGTCCCAGCCAAGCTTGGCCCCTCTCAAGTCCTTGATGCTCTCTTCTCCAAAAATCCTTTCCTTCATTCTATCCATCACCATCATGGTCATACCCTGAACTTCATCACCAAAACAGTTATCTCCTCTAACCCTCCAGCCTTAGCCTCCATCCTTCTTGCTCACTTGTTCAAATACCATCCCCACACACAATTATCTGCCCTCTTGACACGTGCAAGCATTGGCCCCAGCACTTTCTCTGCATAACAAGCACCTCTGGGCTGCACTGCCTCCCTTCACCAGCTTAGATCCCAAAGCCCAACATGAGAAAAGCCCTCTTACAGATACCTCATCTCCCTGCTCCTTTCCCCCCCATCTCACTCACTGTTTTCAGCCCCTGCACACAGCACCAAATGCTGCTGGTGAGGGAAAGAAACTCAAGAAAGTAGCTTCAGCAATCCACTTTCAATGCACTTATGATCTCAAACCACAGATAGGCACTCCCCCATACTTCCTAAAAATCTCGATGTGACTCTCCCCTGTGCCCTCCCTCTGCTCTCTCTGGACAGATGTCCTCACCTCATTTGTCCCAGAGAACACCAAGCCATCAAGCCCAACCTCCCTCAGAGCTCCTTCACCAAATATATAAACCTTCCATGCCCTTCTTCTCCTTGTCTCCAGCCACATGGAGCATACATTCGTGCTCTTAGCAAAGGCTAAGCCCTCCACCACCACCATGCCCAAGAACTTAATCCCTGCCACTACCCTTCTTCCTGCACCATCAGTCTTTACTTCGCTACAGGATCATCCCCAGCAGCATGTAGACATGTTCTATTGACTCTTCACCCTGAAGATTCACACATATGTGCGTGCCTTTGATCCCCATATATCCTTCTAGCTAATGACACAATTCCTCTACAGAAACTATCTATGCCAATGCTTCTCAAACTTTAACGCATACTTCCCCTGGGAATCTTGTGAAAATGCACATTCTGATTCAATAGGCCTGTAGTGGAGCCCAAGATTCGGCACCACTAACCTAATCTCAAATCCTGCTCCTGACCCACAAAGCCCACTATAAGTAGCAAAAGCCTGTTTCCTTCCGTATTTATGGAAACCATTCCAATCCAACTTCCTCCCAACATAAGCTATAGAAATGTGTAAGATCAAGAGCATGTACACACTCCATGTAGCTAGCTCCAATAAAAACTCTTCTTTCTTCCTTCCCATGCCTTCCTCCTCTTTAAAATGAGCAGGTAGCAAGAGCTGCCTGGAAAGGGAAGGCCTGCAGCAGGCCGGTATAGGCCCCTCCCAGTGTACCCCTCCGGAAGCCATCCCTCCTGGCTTCCACAGTGCACATTCTCCCACAGGCTGAGCGCTTCCCAGGTGGCTCTCTGGGCCCGTTCTTAACGCCACTTACCAGGCATTCCTCTTCCCCGTCTAGATGTCAGCACTCCTCAGAGCTCCATCTTGCTCCCTTCTCATCTGCACTGTCTTCCCAGGCAACCAACTGCAAACAGCCCAGTGGCTTTACAGACAACTCAGGAACCCGGAGGATGCAGCCCTGCCTGCTCTCCTGGCCCCCAGGCTCAGCCTTCTGCCTTGCTGCCACCCCTGCCCACTGAGCTGCCACAAGATTCTCAACTTAGTCCCAAAATATGACTCTTGGTGCTAAAAATCCCTTAAAATCTGCTCCTTCTCCGCTATCCCCCATCTAGCACTACTAAAGTCACTGCTAGTATCCATATCATTACCAACGCCTGGAACCCAGAAGTCATTTTTGACTGCCATTGCCTCTCCCCAGCTTAATTCATGACCAGTTCTACTGATTTCAACATACATTTCAAATCCATGCATTTCTTCCATCTTCTCTGCCACCATCTACTGAACAGCCCCAGCTTCCTAAGTGACCCCTCACTGCCACTCCAGGCCCTCTTCAATCTGTTCTCCACACAGCCCTTCCAATGGAGTTTCTAACGCTGCATATGAAACTGTGCTTAATGTTCCTTAAAGGCTCACCCTGAGCAGCAGCTAAACCCTCCATTGGCTATGGACCCCGTGGCCTTTTTCCAGTCATGTGAATGTGCCAAGAACTTTCCTACCTAGGCCTCCTTCCACCACCCCCAGCTCCCCAACACACACACACACACACACACACACACACACACACACACCATTCAGGATGGCCTGGAGCAAGGTCCAGTCAAGAAACTAAATAAAGACTTTCACAGCTATCTGCAGCAGAGAGAAAGAGGCACAGCCCAGTACAAGATGACACTGCAGGATCATTCAAGACTTGTAGGCCAACTTTAGGGATCTGGAACCTTTGCCTGAAAGCACTGGAAAGCCATTGAAGTGTTTCAGGTAAATGGGTAACATAATTAGACGTGAACGTTGAAAAAATAATGCTGGTTACAGAGTAGAAAAACAGAGGGGTGAAGAGCAGAGCAGGCCAGGCTGGTGACATGATGGGGACTAAGGAGATGACAATGTACATGAGGAAAGTGACTAAATTTTAGACCTACTTGAGATGTTAAAAAATGAGGCCAGGTGCGGTGGCTCACGTCTGGAATCCCAGCATTTTGGGAGGCCAAGGCAGGTGGATCATTTGAGGACAGGAGTTCGAAAGCAGCCTGGCCAACATGTTGAAACCCTGTCTCTACTAAAAATACAAAACTTAGCCAGGCATGGTGGCGCACACCTGTAGTCCCATCACCTCAGGAGGCTAAGTTGGGAGAATTACTTAAACTCAGAAGATGGAGGCTGCAGTGATTCAAGACAGCACCACTGCACTCTAGTCTGGGCAACAGAATGAGATTCCATAACAAAAAAAAACAAAAGCAAAGGCAGCGTTTACTAAGTGAACAGAAAGGCTTGCCATGCATGTATTACTAGAGGTATCACATTGGCTAAAATTCATTCCTAACAATAGGATCAGCTAATCAGCAGTAAAGGACTGGCCACCAATCCTTCCTGTGGAAGGAAGGAGGGGGATTACAAGGAAGGTAGAATGAAAGAAAAGAAAAGATACCGGCTCATAAATTAGAGCACAGGATTGGAAAGGGGCCAAAAATAGGAAGCAGAGGAAGAGCAAATCGTGCTGACTTTTCAACTCTGCCTAACAGCGAATCCAATGACCTTCAACTGGACTGGGAAGAACAAAAGCTATTCTCAGAAGAGCTTGTCTTCTGAGGTTGCAATTTAACATGATTAATGTAATCTTTTGTTACAAATATGCACAACTCAAAGGATATTCATTATTAAAAAAATACTAGGATCATAGAATTTTTAGAGATTAAAGGAACGTAGAGGTCACTTAGCCAAGCTCAGGCTCAGGATTCAGAAACTTCTCTCCACCTGTAGGCACTTCAGGAAGAAATCCTCTGGAGGCTACAAAAATAGAGCCCTTCTATAGAGCCCTTCTATCCAGGTGGATAATTAAAATGTGTGAGGATTTCAAAAGAGAACTGAAGAATTGCTAGGCAAATAAGCAGTCTCCAAAGTTTTAAAATAATGGGGAGGAGTAAGAGGGTTTAGGTTCTCCAAAAGTGTTCGGCTACTTTGCCAATGAGTTTTATTTTTAAGAATGCACAGATAATTAATGACTGATTTTAAGCCATTCATCAAAGGAGATCACTTTGGCAATAATTTTTTTTTTTTTTTGAGACAGAGTTTCGCTCTTGTTACCCAGGCTGGAGTGCAATGACGCGATCTCGGCTCACCGCAGCCTCTGCCTCCTGGGTTCAGGCAATTCTCCTGCCTCAGCCTCCTGAGTAACTGGGATTACAGGCACACGCCACCATGCCCAGCTAATTTTTTGTATTTTTAGTAGAGACAAGGTTTCACCATGTTGACCAGGTTGGTACCGATCTCTCGACCTCGTAATCCACCCGCCTCGGCCTCCCAAAGTGCTGCACTTTGGCAATAATTTTTTTACCAACTTGTTTTAGGGTTAAAGAAAAAAATTCAGGCCAGGTGCGGTGGCTCACACCTGTAATTCCAGCACTTTGGGAGGCCAAGGCGGGCGGATCACCTCAGGTCCGGAATTCAAGACCAGCCTGACCAACATGGAGAAACCCCAATCTCCACTAAAAATTCAAAATTAGTTGTGCATGGTGGCACTTGCCTGTAATCCCAGCTACTTGAAAGTCTGAAGCAGGAGAATCACTTAAACTCAGAAGGTGGAGGTTGCAATGAGCCAAGATCGCACCACTGCACTTCAGCCTGGCGACAGAGTAAGACACCGTCTTGGTGGGAGGAGGGGGAAGAAAGAAAAGAAAAAAGAAAAAAATTCAGATGTTCTTTTTGATTTAGGGACCAGAAAGATTTGAGTTTCTAATTTTCAAAGCTACTGCATACTTGGCTAATTCCAGCATCTGACAAAGGACCAGAAGAAAGAATATAAAAGTTTCACATATAATATTAAAGTTTCTAGAAGAGTAAAGACCCCAGCTGTGTTTTCATCTCCTCAGTACGACATACTTCAGTAAGCAACTGAAAGAAAGATTTTCTCAATGATGTCTGGTCTAAACCTTAAAAAAGTAGTGGTAGCTAGCCTCCAAGAATACTGATGTGCCCTGACCTCCCCTCTTGCAGTCCTTTCCCCCATTGTACCAGCTCTGGTTTGTATAATGATGGGATGGTTTGCCACCTCCAAGATTAAACACTGTATTTTTTTTTTTTTTTTTTTTGAGACGGAGTTTCGCTCTTGTTACCCAGGCTGGAGTGCAGTGGCGCGATCTCGGCTCACCGCAATCTCCGCCTCCTGGGTTCAGGCAATTCTCCTGCCTCAGCCTCCCGCGCAGCTGGGATTACAGGCACGCACCACCGTGCCCAGCTAATTTTTTGTAATTTTAGTAGAGACGGGGTTTCACCATGTTGACCAAGATGGTCTCGATCTGTTAAACACTGTATTATTCCGTTCTCATGCCGCCATGAAGAAACAACCGAGACTGGGTAATCTATAAAGAAAAGATGTTTAATTGACTCAGTTCCACAGGGCTAGGGAGGCCTCTTAAAATCATGGCAGAAGGCACCTCTTCACAGGGTGGCAGAAAAAAGAATGAGTGCCAGCAGAGGAAATGCCAGATGCTTATAAAACCATCAGCTCTTGTGAGAACTCACTGACTATCAGAACAATATGGGAGAAACTGTCCCATTTTAGATGATTCCATTACCCCCCACCAGGTCCCTCCCACATGTAGGGATCATGGGGATTACCATTCAAGGTGAGATTTGGGTGGGGACACAGCCACCAAGATACTGCTGCTTCCATCTTGGTCATTATTATATTCATTCTCTCCACCGCCCTCCCCCACCCAGATCACTTGCTCTGGGGAGAAAAGCCACGTTGTGAAAAGCCCTATGGAGAGACTCACATGGTGCAGAACTGAGGCCTCCAGCCAACAGCCATGTGAGTGTGCCATTATGGAAACAGATCCTCCAGTCCCAGTCAAGCTTCAGATGACGGCAACCTCAGGAGAGACCATGAGCCAGAAGCACCCAGCCAAGCTGTCCCCAGATTCTAGAACTTCAGAAACTGTGTGAGATCATAAATGTCTGTTGTTTTAAGCTGCTAAATTTGGGGAAATCTGTTCTGCAGCAACAGAAAACTCATTCAAAAGGTGGATAAACTTTACAGGCAGCAAGGCACACAGGAACAAATTCCCATATTTCCTTCAACCCATGCCGTATTCTCACTAAAATTACACAGCTGTAACAATGCTACATATAAAATGCCCACAAAGCACTGACAAAAGCAACAATGAAAACAACATTTTGGCAATTATCAATTAATGGCACCTTTTTCTGCATTTAGGTTGCAACTAAAAAACAACTAGCCACTACCGCCACCACCAACAAAAACAAAAACTGCCAGGAGAACACTCAGGAAAATTATACCCAGTTACTTTTTTTAAAGTGACAAACCTGAAATTGAGACCTGGCTAGTATTTTGCAATTGCTATAGTAAGTAGATATACCGTCCCTCTTTGACACTCACTTCCACATCCCCTTCATCTTTCTTTCCACTGTCACCCATTCAAGGCTCATTAACCCTCTTGCCTACTGGCCCCTCTGCTTTTTGGAATATCTAAGAATATAGGTACGCATACACCAATACTTACATTCTTAGGTACCAAAAGAACTGAAGAGCTAACGGAGACAGCCCATGATCAAATCTCCAAGGCCATATCTTTAACAGGTATGGCTTGGATCAGTGGGTCTGTGCCAAGCAGACAACTGATGCTCAGTAAGTGTTAGTTTCTCTCCTTACCTCCTCCACCATGTAATGAGGGAAGAGTTCCTTTTCCTTTGTACTGCGCTCTTTGGGCTAACATTCAGAATTCTCCTCAACAACATGCATTCATTTAAAACAAAAACGAAGAAACAAGCGTCTTGCATGTCTAGAGCAGGGGCTGTTTAGCAGTAACTCTAGACAATGAAAAGTGGGACTCCTGTACACCATCTTGAGACAAGTTACACTGGAAATCTACAGAGTTCACCTAGATCTCTTCTCACTCTTATTCTAGGTTGTTACATTGTCCCCAAACTTAGCTTTCAAGAAAGGTCTCTAATGATGTTTCTAACTTCCATAAATTACCTGAGCGGGTAAGAATTTAGTAACCAAATGCAAAGAGGTATAGTAGCATTAAGTGATTTGGAACAAAGGATTAACCCTGCCAGGCAGGGTGGCTCATGCCTGTGATTCCCAGCACTTTGGGAAGCCAAGGTGGGAGGATGGCTTGAGCCGGGCAACATGGTGAAAGCCTGTCTCTACAAAAAATGCAAAAATTAGCTTGGTGTGGTTGTGCAAGCCTGTAGTCCCAGCTACTCGGGAGGCTGAGGTGAGAGAATCACCTGAGGCGAGGCTGCAGTGAACCTCCACTTCAGCCTGGGAAACAGCGCAAGACCTTGACTACAAAAAAAAAAAAATCTCAATTCTCAGGCTTACAATTTTTCATGAAATCTCAAGGCAAGCATTTAGAAGTTTTCTACTCTCATCTTCTACCAAGATCTCTTCACATGCCGTGAAAGACTCTAAATCCCGTTTTTCTATCCTTATGTTCTAGGTCCCAAGTTCCCAAAAGATATCAAATAACTTACACTATTTTTCCACACACAACTCTGGGAAAATGTTCTGCTCCTCGGGCAGAGGGAAATCTGGCTGCGATCTCCAATAAGAGTGCTGCTTCCAATGGGAAGCAATGTGAATGGACAAGAAAGGAAAGCCCAGATGCAGACAGAATAAAGCAGACAGGATGGCAACTAAAACCACGCACAAGGTATGTCTCCCTGGCCGCCTTCTCCCCCGCTCCCATTTCGTTTGATCCTAACAATTAGGATAACTATCATCACCCTCCTAGAGTTACTGACTCTGGAACTAAGAGGGTGAAAGGCCGTGCTCCACTTCACAACACTGCTAAGGTCTCAGAATCTGCATCAAACCTAGGTCTTCAAACTCATCCCTTCTGTTTTTCCCAATATGCAGCGCTACCGTTCATGGTCGCCCCATTTCTGGGAACTTCGATACTGTGCTTCCATTGCCCCAGGTTTAAGCAACATTCTGAGCCTTGACCTGTTCTGAGCTTTGACATCCAAGAATCTTACGGCTCTGCTGAGAACATCAGTCATTGACACCTCTAAAAGATTCACTACCCGCTCTTGATACTCCCTGTCCACCATCCATCCCCAAAACTTCAGAAGAAAGGTTAGGAAACCAGGATAGAGCAGAAAGTGCACTGTTCTACGAGGGCTGAAGACGAGTCACAGGTAACCCAGATGAGCAATCAGCCAAATCTGCTCCACAGCCACTTCACTCAGTCCGCCAGGCACAAGCACTTCTCTCCAGAAGACTCGCCTGATAACACCAAAGTTCCAACGTTTCTCGTTGGAAATGAGCACACAGAGGACACTGCTCACACAAGCAGCGTGGACGCAGCGAGCTTCGCGCCCCGCAGCCCTGCGCCGAGTACGGATTACCTCACACCCCCACTGGCGGCGAGAACCAGGACCGCGATGCCCGGTCCAGGCTCAGTCCAGGCGCTTCCCCTTAAAGTCCCTTTGCCGCTGGCCCCTATCAGAAAGGAGGCACAGGGAGAGGCTGGTGGAGAAACGACTTCATGCTCATCTGCAAGACAGGACCCAAACCGAACCCGCAAACCGAAGCCCTTCAGGAACGCCGCCCCGTTCACTGTGAGCGCAAGTTCCGAGGGCAGTTAAGTTTTTGCAACACTTCCCAGCGCAGCCCCTGCCCAAGCCGCAGCCGGGGGACTGAGGAAGTGGACAGTCCCGGGCCGGAGGCCCTCGGCAGGAAGTGGAAGCAGAGCCATCTGCGGGATAAGGAAGGAACGGCGGCGACAAGGGAGAGGCAGAGGCCGCCCCCACTTCCTCAGCCCCAGGCGGCCCGGGAGGCCGAGGCTTCCCCAGGGAGCCCCCCGGAGCGCGGCTGCTGCCCGGGCGTCGCCCTCAGCCAGCCTCGGAACGCGATGTGTCCTGCCGCCGCCCGGCCACAGCCCGGCACCGAGGACGCAGAAGCGGGAGGCTGCGGGCGCGCGGCGCACCCCACTCCCCAGTCCACCGCGCCTCACCCCGCCCGGGGCCCGCGGGCGCCGCGCCCTTACCAGGGACCCGTCCAGTCGCCTTGGCAGTCCGCACCCGGCCCGCCGCTCTTAAACGCGCCCCGCCCCCTCCCGGGGCCGGACCCCAGCCGTCCTCCGCCGATTCGTCATTGAGCAGCCGGGCTCGCCTCCCAACCCCCCGAGCGCGCCCCTGGCGTCGCCTAGGCAACCCCTCCTCTCGAGAGCGCGCCCTCGCTTCCGTTCTCGCCCTCTCCTCGGAAGGCACGCCCATCGAGGGGCTTCCAGCCAACCCGAGGCGAATCTTCCAAGCCGCGGGCGGTCGGGGAAGAGGTTTCTCCAATGAGAAGCAGCCCCATGCAGAAGGGGCGGGCCCGGCGCGCCTGCCCCGCCCCCCTCTAGTTCCTTCTTTTCCCCGGCAGACGCGCCGCGGGCAACCCTGCGGGTGTGGTGGAGCTGCCGGTCTGCCCCCTAGGGCGGGTGCGGGCGGGCTAGGTGAGGCGCCGGTTGTGGAACTCAGGCCGGGGCCATGACGAAGTAATGGAAAGAAAAAGCAAAGGACAGACCTGATCATACAGAAACCGAAGAAAATTATGAGGTGGCGAAGTGTGCTTGAGCGCAGCGTTGGGGACGCCGCCAGGGGGTCCTGGGGCGGGACTCCACCTCCCGCCACCACTCGCTTCGCTGATGACATCCCATTAGCAGTAATGGAGTTACTTAGTGCATCACAGTGACTGGACCCAAGTCGCCTACAGGGCCAGAATCCCACCCCAGCCATAGGTTCGAGGCAAAACTGCAGTGGGCAAGCTCCTGGCCAACAGGTTTTCTCCCGCCAAAGCTCGGGAACGTGTAATTTTGTATCCGATAGATCTTCATTTCGGTGGATTTTTCCTTCCTAACCACCTCCGCCTCCACAGGTTTTGTGGCCCCGCTGACTCCTACGCAGACCTCATGCGCAGTCACAAGGCTTCGCAACTAACAGTTTAAATGTCCGCCTCTCTTATCTCTAAGGAAGGGAACCATATGCAATGTGATATCCATGGCTGCTAGCACAGTGTAATTAATTATTTCATTGTTGATAATTATAAGTTAGGATGCATGTGTACTATATTGAAGGCTTTGGGCCATGATTAGATTGCTATGTATAACGACCAGATCCAGTCCCTCTATTAACATCAATATGAAAAAGCACAGAAGCTTTACCTTAGTGACCAACTTAACAACAAAAAAATGCAATCAGAAGAATATCCTAGTGCTAGCCTACTATTTTAAGTATTCTGTTTTTACCCTTCTCATTCACATTTAAAACTTTCATTGAGTGCTAATTATATGGCAGACACTCTGCTAGGTACAGTTAAGAAGATGGGGTAGGAGGCTTCTCAAAGAGGAAGCTCCCTAGTATTTATAACCTAGAAGAGGAATCAGACCCAAACCTTTTCTTACGGAGTAACAAGTGCACAGGTTTGGAGCCTGGAAACATAGGATTAAAGGAGGGTTACACCTTATGACTGCAGTTACTTAATTAGGAAGCTACTTCTGTGGGCTTTAGTTTCGCCAGTTGCCCAGAAGCAGCACCTCTACACTGTAGGTATGAAGATTTACATGAGAGTCCACATAGATCTCTCAGTACAGTGCTAGGAACTTAGTAAATGCCTCACAAATGTGAGCTTACATCGTGATTGCCAGCAGAGGTCACGATGTACAGTCAAGTGTGTGATCACCAACCTGGCACAGCCTTTCCTCCCAAAGCCCATCTGTATCAAATGTGACTACCTGGTGGAAAGGGCCTGCTGTGGGGGTACCCTTTGTCAAATGCAAGTATAGGCAGGAGAGCAGCTGCAGCAGCCTACCCAGGTGGAAAGGGTATTGTCATTGAGGGAAAAGGGTCAGAAATCAGGTCACAGGCCAGGATTCTCCTGTCCCACCTGTCCCCCATCCCTCAGGACCCACGGCAGCTGCAGGAGGATTCCCCCACATTTCCTGGGGTGCTGAAGTGCCATTCCTTTGCATGGGTAACAGGATGCACTGGGCTTTCTGAGCAATACTGCACTCATTCTCTGCCTGCCTAGAACTCGGAGAGGTCTGACTGGGAGTCTTCCAGCAGGATCATCTGTTCAGATTCTGGATATGCCAGACCCTGAGCTGTGTGACAGATTCAGAGAGGAGTGCCAGAACCCTTTTGGCGGGGCTGTCTCACACAGGACTCCAACAGGGGAAACGTGTCCCAACAGGAGAAGGGCACTGAGAGGCCACCAGCATCAGCTGCCTCTAAGATGGCTCATGCCAGGTCTCAGGGGACCTCTTGTCTGCTGAATTTTGCTGCCAGAACTCTGACTCCTGGCAGAGCCAGGGGCTTGAGCAGCAGAAACACAAAATCTCCAGCAGGACTCCGTAAGGATACTCTAAACGCCTGCAGCCATGGAAAGAGCATTCTAGACACTCCATCCTTCTAAAGTATTTATTGATTGCTGTGGTAGTCTTTAGTGTTGTCTGACAAACATTTCTACTCCTCAATCCTGGGCACTGGGAGCTTCCTAGCCCTGTAGTTGGGTGGAGTCATGTGACTAGCTCTAACCAATCACTTGTGAGCAGAAATGACACATAAATCGTTTCTAATCTGGAGAAGTTAATTGCCAATATAAGACCCTCCAGAGCTCTCTCTTCCTTGGTATGGCTCCTGAGAATGTTAGGAAATGTGACTGCTCCATCAGCCAGGGATCCTACAATAAGCACAAGCCCCCTGGCAACCTGTGATGGACACTTAGCATGACTGAGAGATAAGCCCTTATGGTTTGAAGATACTAAGATGTGTGAGTTTGTTACTGCATGTAGCTTAGACTGCTCTGACCGATGCAAGATGAACAACTCAGACAAAAGGATAAAGAAGAGGCCAGTAAACAGATAAGCACCCCAATAATTACAAATTGTGTCATTACAAATTATTTTAGACTGGGTGGTCAAAAATGGTCTCTCTTGGGAGGTGACATTTAAGCTAGGACCTGAAAGATGAGAAAAATCAATCTTGGCAAAAGTTGAGGTTGGGAGGAGGGACAGGAGAGTATTTCAGGCAGAGGCACAAGCCTGTGCAAAGTCCTGAAGCAGAAGAAAGCTCGGTGCTGCTATGAATGGCCAGGGGGTCTGCAGCAGTGAGCAGGGGTAAGTGAGTTACACAGGGCTGGAAGGGGAGGCGGGAGGCAGATGATGCAGGGGTTTCTAGGTTATACGGAAGAGTTTGGAATTTACTCCTAGTGTGGTAGAAACTGCTGACAAGGTTTGTTATGGTTTGGATGTGTATTCCCTCCAAACCTCATGTTGAAATGTAATCCCCAGTGTTGGAGGTGGGACCTGGTAGGGGGTGTTTTGATTATAGGGGCAGATCCCTCATGAATGGCTTAGTGCTACCCCTTGCCCATGAGTGAGTTCTTGCCGTGAATTCACACAAGGTCTGGTTGTTTAAAAGTGCGTGGCACCTCACCACCCATCCTCATCCCCGCTGTCAGTATGTGATGCGCCTGCTCCCCCAATGCCTTCTGCCATGACTGGAAGTTCCTTACGCCTTCCCAGGACCAAATGCCTATGCTCTGCCTCCTTTACAGCCTGCAGAAACATGAGCTAATTAAGCCTCTTTTCTTTAAATTACCCAGTCTCAGTTATTTCTTTATAGCAACACAAAATGGACTAACACAAGGTTCAAGCCAGGAGGCTGACATGCTTTGACTTTGGTTTTAAAAAGGTTACTCTGGGTCGGGCATGGTGACTCATGCCTGTAATCTCAGCACTTTGAGAGGCCAAGGAGGATGAATCTCTTGGGGCCAGGAGTTTGAGACCAGCCTAGGCAACATAGTGAAACCCCATCCCTATAAAAAATACAAAAATTAGCCAGACAGTGGTACACACCCAGTGGTCCCAGCTACCAGGAAGGCTGAGATAGGAGGTTGAGTGAGTCCAGGAGGCAACGGTTGAGCCCAGGAGGCAGAGGGTGCAATGAGCTGAGATCGTGCCACTGCACTCCAGCCTGGATGACAGAGCAAGAAGCTGTCAGAAAAAAAGAAAAATGAAGTCACTCCAGCTGTGGTGGGAAGATTGGGCTGTGAGGGGTGGATGTGGAACCAAGGTTAGGAGGCTGTTCCAGGGGTCCATGCACAGTGGAGTCCAGAGGACTAGAGAGGGTCATCAGATCTCAGATCACAGATTTGGAGAGACTGCGGGAGGAAGGGAGCAAGAGAGCTGAAGACCGAACAGGACAGTCTTCATGCTAAACCCCAGAGAAGCCAGGGGCAGGGTTTGATGTTGGGATTCCTAGAGGTGCTGTGACAGCAGGGAGGTGGGTGCTCAGAAGCCAGGAAGGAAAAGGGGGAGGGCACGGAGAGATTTCCCAGAACATCAGCCAGCAGTAGAGACTTGCTTCCATAAGCTGGCAGGAGTGTATATATAGGTAACATTATTAGAAAGAGGCCTGGCAAGCTCCTTTGGGCATCCCTGTGGGCATCTGATCTTTGGTGACCACATCAATTAAAAAAGAAGGCTGCCAATCTACAGATGGGGAACAGCCGTTCTCACCTGCTGATGGTTCTGGATAGGCACCACTCCAAGCTGCCACAGCAAGAGGAGCTCGCCCTCACCCTTCTCTCAGCTTTCCAGTCTGCGTTTCACCACCCCTCAGTGCCCAGAGGTTCTCACCTCACTTCCTGCTGTGTGGTCCTGTTCTCAGGCACAGGGTTGCACAGGCTCATTCACATGCAGTAATAAATGGCTAATCACCGCTCCACGTGTATCCACGCCTTCCTGGGCATTTGATGAAAACCCGAAGTTCTAGGCTGGGGAAGGTCTTTACAGGAGGACCTAAGATCTTTAATTCACCTCACTAGGATGGAGGGATCTACCCCTCATCCAAAAAAAGCTCAGACTCCTGAGTTCTCACACAAAGTGCCAGGTAAAGGCAGTGCGTCACGGGAACCCTCCTTGAGATCCTAAGCAGTAGCCCCGAGCCTGCCTTTCCTTGCAGCCCTTTGCAGGGAGCTACCAAAAAAAAAAATCTCCTGCCCATTGCTGAGTCCCAAACGGATTCAAAAGCTTGGCTCTGTTTCTCAGGTTAGTCATTGCCACCATAACAGACTTACTAGGGACTTTGAAAACCACTTTTCCCATATTGACAACTTTTCTTTCCCCATTGCCATGTCTCTAGGTGGTCTCTGAAGCCCAGCCCGCCGGCAGGCACTCACCAGATGTTCCTGGGAATTGCGCTTAGAAAGTCAGAGGCCCAAGTCATTTGCTAAAGGAGAAGCTTTCATCTTCCAACAGAAACAAATCTACTTGGAAAACACATTAGGAAAAAAACACATTAGGATTAAATTATTGAATTAGCTGGACTTACCTTTCTGCCTTCAGAGTTTACAAAGTGTTACCTCCCAGAAATGAAGTCAAGTGTGTCCTGTAACTGAGACATACGCCTTCCTCGATATTGCTCATCCCCACTGCCTGTCTGCTCGTGTCTTCTCCCTTCCCTCTTCCCGCAGACGCGTGCTCTGTGCTTCCCACAACCTGCATAGGAACAACTGCCGCAGGTCTGGTACTGACCTCCAGGGTACCAGATAAAAGCCACCACGGGGTGACAGATACGAAGTACTCCATTGTGAGATAAAACGAGATTCAAGTGTCTAGATTCTTCCCAAAGTGAAATATAATTTGCAGCCTCATCCAAGAGCATGGAAGCCAGCCTCATCCAAGAGCATGACCGGACCCTGCTCGGCCCCTCCCTCCCTCCCCAGCTAGGCTGTCCTCCTGATAGCATCTCAAGGTCTTTCCTGTGGGGACTGCACTTAGCCACAGGTGCTCTCTCACCCTCCCCATGACCTCTGCTGTCCTTTAAACTTCAGAGCACCTGAGAGTCCAGTCCAACCACCTGCTCTTCCCTGGGGCCCACCCATCCTGTGGCCCACCCATCCTCCATGCTGACCGCGCCCAGGTGGATTCAGGTGCCGGGACCAGGGGTGCTCCTGATCTGCAGAGGCACATGACCCTAGCAGCTAGCCAGCTCTGGGCGGCTGGACAGACAGACAGAGAGACAAAGAGGACATGAAGACCGGAGTCAGGAAGGGCGAGGAGGAATGAAAGGATGTTGGCTGGAGGCCTGTGGCAGGCTTGGCACTGTCAGACGCTGGACTGTGCTCTCCTGGCCCCTCACAGCAATCCTCACTTCATAGAGGAGACCCTGGACCTCAGAGAGTCAAGAGGTCACAGAGGCCTGAGGGCCCCTTAGTCACTGCTTACTGCTGGAGGCTGATTCTAGGACTAGGATGGCGTGGTGGGGGAGTGTACTTCAAACTCATCTCCCAAGCCTATCCCCCTTCCTCCTCCAGCCCTCAGAAGGGGCAGCACCATGGGCCACCCCAGGACTGGTATTGGCCCCTCAGCAAAGCCCCATGCAGCCTCAGTCACTCTGTCCCACCCACAAATGCCAAACCCCTCACTGGTGAATTTTTATGAGCAGCATTTTTTTAAATTGTGACTTTTTTTTATAGACAGCCCCATTCCTTCCCTGCATCTGCTCCAGAGGGCAGGAAGGCCAAAGGGTCAGAGGCTTGAGGAATGCAGGGTTGTGTGGGTAAAAGGACACCCCTCAGAAGGTCCCAGACCCTAGCTCCACCAGGAAGTAAGACCACCAAGCCAGTAAAATATTCATCTCTGGGTTGGGGATCAAAGGGCGATTCCCCTTCCTAGAATACCTTTTTCTATAGGGTTTTAATTTTTTACAATGGCCAAGAAGAACTCTGGCAGACAGGAACACAAATAAAGCACCAATGACATTGGTGTGGGCTCCAGGGTGGGAAGGCAGCATCTCCGGCAGGTCCCACTGAGGCCTGGTCCCCACTGGGAAAGCTCCAGATGCAAGGGCTCAGGGCTCCCTCCCCTCCACACCCCGCCCTGCGGGAGGGGTGCACATGGGGCCTCCTTGTACAACCTGTGCAGGCAGTAAATCCAGCCTCAGCCTCAGCACTCAGGCCATAAATCACAGAAAGCTCTGCAGGCAGCTGCGCACACCCCGGAGCAAGGCCTCCCGGTTCCTGCAGCACACCAGGAAGGCGGACTGGCAGGAGGTCCGATTCCTGCTGTCTGCTGCTGGCGCCCCGCAGCTCCCTACCCTGACTCCAGACCGGTAAGAGAAGAGGCCCAGAGCTCAGCAGATTCCAAGGGACTTAGGGCAGGTGTGGCGGTGAGGACCCTCTCAAGTGACACTGTGGTGCACTCCTCCCCTCCCCTCAGCAGTTCAGGATCTCACCACACCAGGTCCTGGGCCTAGCACTTCCCTGACAGCCTGAGAGGGAGCTGTGATTTCCTCTTCACAGGTGAGGCCCGTCAGGTTGAGAGTTCAATGTCTTTCCAAAATCACAGAGGTGGACCAAGCCTGAAACCAAGCATGACTGACGACCATATCCAGGCTCCCTGCCCCAGTCCACCACCTTCCCCTGCATGCTGCAAAACTGTGTGACCTCTAACGGGTCATCTCCCCTCTCCAGACCTTTGTGTTCTCATCTGTAAAGTGACAGTCAGTCAACGAGTCCATGCTGAGCCCACTGTGGCTCGAAGGTCCCACGGCTCTCCCTCTTCCTGAATGTGCACGTGGCACCAGGGCACAAAGAAGAGGCAGAGACCACATGGGAGAATCCCTCACACACCTTAGGCAGAGCCAGCTCAGCTCCCTGACAGTGGGGACTCCTGGCCTCCCTGTGCTCCTGCTCCCACCATGTTACAGCCTGAAGCCGCCTCCAGGAACTTGGAGGAGTGGCTGGTGTCTAAAGCTTGCCTCTGGACAATCTCTTCCCAGATCACCTGATGTCTGATCATGGGAAACGGGTCCTTTGGCTAACCAGAGCTCATATCTATCAATTCTTTTCATCCCTCCAACAGCTGGGTAGTTATACATCAAAGGGGCTGCCACAGGGTCTGGCCCACAGTAGGTCTTAACGAACATCTGTCCATGGATGAATGGACAGATAAGTGGATGGATGGATGAGGGAAGAGCTGGAAGAGTGATTAGGAGACTCAAGGATGAAGGGGTGCTATTCATGAACTGAGGTGCCCTGGTGAGGTTGGCCTGGGGTGGTGGACATAGGAAAGGAGCTTGCAGTCACAGGGCTATCTGGAGGCCTTGGTGACACAGGCAGGAGTGGGGGCGGGGGGGCAGGCAGAGCTCAGCTTACTGACCACAGCTTACTGATCACTGAGGTTCTGCGACACACAGTACACTGGCGGGCACAGAGGCTGTGAGCCATCATGGCGGGTAACGACAAGCCCTTGCTACCTGCCTGCTAAGCCCACACTGAGCAGCGGCTCCACCCAAGACTCTCATATGTCTCAGCAGAGCCGGGACTGGCTGGGCCTGGGCCTGGATGTCCAATAATATGGTTTGGCTCTGTGTCCCCACCCAAATCTCATGTGGAATTGCAATCTCCAATGCTGGGGTTGGGATGTGGTAGGAGGTTGGATCCTGGGTGTGGATTTCCCCCTTGCTGTTCTCATGATAGTGAGTTCTCACGAGATCTGGTTGTTTGCAAGTGTGTGTCTCTTCCCCGCTTTGCTCTCTCTCCTGTTGCCATGTGAAGATGTGCCCACTCCCCTTCACCTCCTGCCATAATTGTAAGTTTCCGGAGCCTTCCCCAGCCATAGTTCCTGTATAGCCTATGGAACTGCGAGTCAATTAAACCTCTTTTCTTTGTAAATTACCCAGTCTCAGGTAGTTCTTTATAGCAGTGTGAGAACAGACTAATACAGCCAATGACTACAGCAGGCTCTGGTCCTGTCTAGGGTCAGCAGGCCCTGGAACACCCAGAGCATCATTCAATTCACTGCCCCTTCTCTAGTGGACACAGCCCCAAGACTAGAGTTGCCACATGAAATACCAATGCAGGCCAGGCGTGGTGGCTCACGCCTGTAATCCCAGCACTTTGAGAAGCCAAGGCGGGCAGATCAAGAGATTGAGACCATCCTGGCCAACATGGTGAAACCCTGTCTCTATTAAAAATACAAAAACTAGCTGGGCATGGTGGCATATGCCTGTAGTCCCAGCTACTTGGGAGACTGAGGCAGGAGAATCGCTTGAACCCAGGAGGCAGAGGTTTTAGTGAGCCGAGATTGTGCCATTGCACTCAAGCCTGGAGAAAGAGTGAGTCACCGTCAGAGGGGGCGGAAGAAATACCGATGCAATACAGGGGCCACACTTACATAAAGAATGTGTTTTCATATCTGAAATTTGAATTTAACTGGGCATCTTGTATTTTTATTGGCAAAATCTGACAACCCTATCCAAGCCCAGGCATCTCTAGGTGGGCAAATCTCTGGGGCCCACACCCACCAATACCGTGAAATCCCCCAACTTCTGAGAGGAGAGGCCAGAGTGGCAGGCCCAAGAAACAGCTCTCAGATATGAAAAGATCTCCCAGTGAGGACAGCTGGGGACTCCAATGAGACAGTGGCAACTCTTCCGCACCAGGAGGATGGAGGGAAGTACTCCCCAGGCCCTGTTCCTCCCCTGGCTCCAGCGGCACGTGCCCTTTTTCCGAAGAATCCCACACAGCCTGTTCCCACCCAGCAGAGCCCTGGTAAGGGCTGGGGCAAGAGTGGTGGCCCAGCCATTTCCCACTTCCTCCTCTAAGAAGCCTTGTCCATGACTCATGCTTCCCTGATCTGTCCATATATTCTCACAACCGATTACATGGCCCTTGTCCTTTTCCATTGTCTTGTGTGCCTGAGGGCTCCCAGCTGAAATCAGAAGCCCCAGCCAGCAGACTGAGTGCCAGTCCTACAGCTCAGCACAATGCAGGAAACCAGCGCTCAAGTGAGACATAAAGAACAGTGAAAGCCTTGAGCAAGAAAAGGCATGCCTCTGAGCCACCATTTCTGTGTCGGAATGAAGGGCGCTTGCTCACAGAGGTTGATGGGAAGATTACACAACACCAAAGGCTCCTTACCAGTTTGGCCAGTAAGAGCCCGTTAGTCCACGTCCATTTCCTTTATTTACTTTTTTAAAAAACAGAGATGGGGTCTTGCTGTGTTGCCCAGACTGGTCTTGAACTCACGGCCTCAAGTGATCCTCCCACCTTGGCCTCCCAAAGTGCTGGAATTACAGGGATGAACCACTACAGGCCACTTTATTTTTTGTTTTATTTTAATTTTAAAATGATTTTTAATTGTGGTAAAATATACACGACATAAAAGTCACAACCTCGATATTAAGTGTACCGTTCAGTGGTACTCAGTCAATTCCCAGTGTTGTGCAACCGCCATCACCATCCATCCCTAGAATTCTAAACTCTACACCCATTAAACACTCCCTCCCCCCTCCCTCCTGTCCCCCCAGGCCCTGGCAACCACCAATCTACTTTCTGTCTCGGTGAATTTGACTACTCCAGGTACCATGTATCAGGGGAATCATACAGTATTTGTCTTTTCGTGACTGGCTTATTCCACTTGGCATAATGACCTCATGGTTCACCTGTGTCATGGCCTGTCCTTCCTTCCTTGTGGAAGCTGAAGGATCATTCCATCGCGTGTGGCTCCCTGTGTTTATCCACTCACCTGCCCATGGACACGGGGATTGCTTCTACCTCCTGCCTATGGTGAGAATGTTGCTGTGAATGTGGCTGTGCAAACATCTCGTTGAGACCCTGCTTTCAATTCTGTAGAGTATACACACCAAAGTGAAAATGCCGGATCTTATGTTAATTCTGCTTGTTTTTTTTTTTTTTAGACGGAGTTTCTTGTTGCCCAGGCTGGAGTACAATGGCACGATCTTGGCTCACTGCAACCTCCGCATCCTGGGTTCAAACAATTCTCCTGCCTCAGCCTCCCGAGTAGCTGTGATTACAGGCATGCACTATCACGCCTGGCTAGTTTTGTATTTTTTAGTAGAGATGGGGTTTCCCCATCTTGGTCAGGCTGGTTTTGAACTCCTGACTTTAGGTGATCCACCTGCCTCAGCCTCCCAAATTGCTGGGATTACAGGTGTGAGCCACTGTGCCTGGCCCCTCTGCTTCATTTTTTGAGGAACCATCACACTGTTTTCTATAGCAACTGCACGATTTCACATTCCCACCCGCACGCAGTGCACAAGGGTCCAGTTTCTCCAATTTCTCCATGTCCTCCAATACTTGCTCTTTGCTTTTTTTTGAGATGGGGTTTTGTTTTTGTTGCTCAGGCCGAATTGCAATGGCAATGGGATCAGTTCACTGCATTCCACCTCCTGGGTTTGAGCGATTCTCCTGCTTCAGCCTCCCAAGTAGCTGGGATTACAGGTACACACCACCATGCCCGGCTACTTTTTATATTTTTAGTAGAGACAGGGTTTCACCATGTTGGCCAGGCTGGTCTCAAACTCCTGACCTCAAGTGGTCCACCCACCTTGGCCTCCCAAAGTGCTGGGATTACAGGCATGAGCCACGGTGCCCGGCCCTCTCTGCTCTTTTAATAGCAGACATCCTGAGTGTGTGAGGGGGCTGTTTCCTTTTGCTTTGGACCCATACACCTTCCAGCCCTGCTCACAGCAGGCTCTCCATGGAGGTTCACCCGTGAACTAGATTCTGTCCTGAGCTTCCTCCCCTGGTCTTCTGGCTCTTAGGAGGCAAACAGGCTCTCCCTGTGGGGGACCTTGGGCCTGTGGCCCTTGGGGATTATTTACAGCCAGGGCCACCTCTGGCCTCCCCTTGGGCAGGCTCAAGGATGAGACCTTCTGGGGGAGTGGGAGGCAGGGAGCCAGGCACAGAGTGCACAATTCTCGCCACCAGGTGCCACCAGGCAATCTCAGCCTTGTGGCTTTCTGCTGGTGCATTCAAGTTAACCCACTCATCAGCTCCCACAGGACCACGGACAAACACACGCCCTGTGACAGTGGATCTGGGCTCCTTGAGACTGCTGACTCCTTTCCAGCTGTAGGCACCGACTCTGCTCCTGTTCCCAGTTCCTAGCAATAGGCTTCTTGTCTCCCCAAACCCAGTTCTCTCTGCCCCGAAAGGCTGAGTGGGTGGAAGCATGAAAAGCCACCAGTGCTGTCTCCCAAAGTCCCTGCACACTCACCCAGGCACCCAGGAACCAACCACCCACGGACTCAACAGCACAGATAGGAGAAGGCATGACAGAAAAGGCACCAAGGAGGTCATGGAAACAGTAAGCTCTGATGGAGGGAAGGCCTGGAATGATCCAGAACAAGACTGGGGATAGCAGGTGTTGGAAACAGATGCTTGGTGCGACAAAGAAAAAAGAGCACTGAGACAAAGGATTTTTTAGCAATGCTCTTTTTACTTCCTGTGCTGCAGGAAGGGTACCCTCACTAGCCATTGTGCCATGAGACCACTGTGTCTGATCTCCGTTGGCTGGAGCCAGACCTCACAATCGAAACTAAAATCCGGTTGGCTAACAAACTTTAAAACTTTTCCAAACAGGTAAAAGCACTGGAGAGCTGTGACATGCCTGTGAGCACGTCCAGCACAGATATCTTGGCTAGAGCACAATGCCATAGAATGTACTACGTGCCTGTAAGCATGGCAGGTCTAACAGCTACAGAGGATAGGGCTCAACAAAGAGCTATTGGCACACTTATTCTTTAACAAAAAAGGAAACTTTAAAAAGGAACTTTTCTGCTTCCCACAGCAGGCCTGTGTAAGAACTTTTCTTCTTCCCACCCAGAGGGACGCTTTAACATGAATTTAGTGCCACAGAGACCTGGATTCAAACAGCAGCTCCTGCCGGGTGCGGTGGCTCACACCTGTAATCCCAGCACTTTGGGAGGCCAAGGCAGGTGGATCCTTGAGCTCAGGAGTTCAAGACGAGCCTGAGCAACATGGTAAAACCCTTTCTTTTTTTTTAATTGCATTTTAGGTTTTGGGATACATATGAAGAACATGCAAGATAGTTGCATAGGTACACACGTGGTGGTGTGATTTGCTGCCTTCCTCCCCTTCATCTATATCTGGCATTTCTCCCCGTGCTATCTCTCCCCAACTCCCCACCCCCACTGTCCCTCCCCATTCCCCCCAACAGACCTCAGTGTGTAGTGCTCCCCTCCCTGTGTCCATGTGTTCTCACTGTTCAACACCTACCTGCCTATGAGTGAGAACATGCGGTATTTCCTTTTCTGTTCTTGTGTCAGTTTGCTGAGAGTGATGGTCTCCAGGTTCATCCATGTCCCTACAAAGGACACAAACTCATCATTTTTGATTGCTGCATAATATTCCATGGTGTATATGTGCCACATTTTCCCAGTCCAGTCTATCATTGATGGGCATTTGGGTAGATTCCAGGTCTTTGCTATTGTAAACTGTACTGCAATGAACATTCCTGTGCATGTGTCATTATAGTAGAACGACTTATAGTCCTTTGGATATATACCCAGTAATGGGATTGCTGGGTCAAATGGAATTTCTATTTCTAGGTCCTTGAGGAATGGCCACACTGTCTTCCACAATGGTTGAACTAATTTACACTCCCACCAACAGTGTAGAAGTGTTCCTTTTTCTCCACATCCTCTCCAGCATCTGTTGTCTCCAGATTTTTTAATGATCGCCATTCTAACTGGCGTGAGATGGTATCTCAATGTAGTTTTGATTTGCATTTCTCTAATGACCAGTGATGATGAGCATTTTTTCATATGTTTGTTGGCCTCATGTATGTCTTCTTTTGTAAAGTGTCTGTTCATATCCTTTGCCCATTTTGAATGGGCTTGTTTTTTTCCTGTAAATCTGTTTTAGTTATTTGTAAATTCTGGATATCAGCCCTTTGTCAGATGGGAAGACTGCAAAAATTTTTTCCCATTCTGTTGGTTACTGATTCACTCTAATGACTGTTTCTTTTGCTGTGCAGAAGCTGTGGGGTTTGATTAGGTCCCATTTGTCTATTTTGGCTTTTGTTGCCAGTGCTTTTAGTGTTTTGGTCAAGAAGTCCTTGCCTACTCCTATGTCCTGAATGGTTTTGCCTAGATTTTCTTCTAGGGTTTTTATGGTGTTAGGTCTTATGGTTAAGTCTTTAATCCATCTGGAGTTAATTTTAGTGTAAGGCATCAGGAAGGGGTCCAGTTTCTGCTTTCTGCACATAGCTAGCCAGTTTTCCCAACACCATTTATTAAACAGGGAATCCTTTCCCCATTGCTTGTTTTTGTCAGGTTTGTCAAAGATCAGATGGTTGTAGATATGTTGTGTTGCCTCCGAGGCCTCTGTTCTGTTCCATTGGTCTATATCTCTGTTTTGGTACTAGTACCATGCTATTTTGATTACTGTAGCCTTGTAGTATGGTTTGAAGTCCAATAGTGTGATGCCTCCCACTGTGTTCTTTTTGCTTAGAATTGACTTGGCTATGCGGGCTCTCTTTTGGTCCCATATGAAGTTTAAGGTGGTTTTTTTCCAGTTCTGTGAAGAAGGTCATTGGTAGCTTGATGGGGGATAGCACTGAATTTGTAAAAAAATATGGAACACTTCACGAATTTCCATGTCATCTTTGCACAGGGGCCATGCTAATCTTCTCTGTATCGTTCCAACTTTAGTATATGTGCTGCTGAAGCAAGCACAAAACCCTTTCTTAACAAAATACAAAATAATAATAAAAAAATAGCCAGATACGATGGCATGCACCGATAGTCCCAGCTACTCAGGAGACTGAGGTGGGAGGATCACTTGAATCTGGGAGGTGGAGGTTGCAGCGAAACAAGATCAAGCCACGGTACTCCAACCTGGGTGACGGGGAGACATTGTCTCAAAAAAAAAAAAAAAGTAGCAACTCCATCAATACATGCTGTGTGACACCAGGCAATTCTGTTTACCTCTCTGAGCTTCATTTGGCAAATGAGGATAATAACATGGGAGTCACAAGGTCACTGTAGGGCTGAAAGAGCAATCCGGCAGAGGGAGGGCACTCACCTGATTGCTGCTGTTTCATGCGGAGACCTCCTCCTGCCACCTGCTTTCCTGCTGCTGAAATCCCACACACAGTTAGACCCCGGGTTGGAGGAAAAAAAACAGGAGATGAAAGGATAACGGCCTTCCTTTTTCAGATGTGGGGCAGCTTGTTCTTAAGGGAAAAAACAGCCCCCTCTGCAGCTGCACTTGGTTCTCCACCTCCACTCCATCCTCTCTTTGTGTTTGGGCTTCTGGGGAAACAACAAGATCCCACGGTGTTTCCTTCCAGGATCCCCCCTCCCTCCAGAAATTCCCCGATGGCTGCCAAGCTCAGTGGTAGGAAAAATGAGCAGTTTCCAGACAGAGGCCAGCACACTTCAGAGGCAAGGAGTGGAGGCCACGCCCCTCCTGACTGCCCCAGCCCCACTAACAGTGGTAGGAGTGTGGTAGGTCACTCCGGTGGGCCCACACTCCCAGTTGCACTTACCCTTCAAAATGCACAGAGGAGGACTGAGTGAGATGCTGGCAGAGGGCCTGGCTGAGGGGAGGGCGCAGAGAGTCATCCCCCAAACCCCTTGTCGCTGTGCCCCTGCCCCACATCCTGGGCAATTAGACTACTGTGCGGGGGAGGGGCATCAAAGGCGGAGGGAGGCAGGTACTGTGCACCCAGCTATACACCGGGGACTTGGAGACAGCGAACCTGAAGTTCAATAGGCATCCATTTAACGGTTCCCCAGGCGTGGTGCTAGGGATCAGGGCACAACAGGCTGCAAAATGGACCCTCACAGGGCACCAGGAGAAGGGGGGTATCCAAAGGGACACGTGGAGCCTATGCTGCCTTTGCCACCCTCCTTCTCCCTGCCCTCCTGCGCAGCCCCGCGTGCCTTGTATTCAAAGTCCCTGTGTGTTCTGCTCACTTGAAACTGACTCAGGTGAGGGGCTGTGCAAACAGCAAAGGCTGAACTGAGGATCGAAGTCCCTGCAGGAGAACCCGCCCCAGGAAAGGTAAGCCAGGTGTTAGGGCAGGGAGCTTGGCTACCACCGTGAGTGTGAGGAGTTGGGGACTGAGCAGAGCGGTGGACACGGGCAGCCCTCAGGAAGGGCCATCATCCTCCCTGCCCGGGCAAGCTCAAGGGCAGCCACAAACAGCAAACTCGAATTTTCCATCTTTCATTCCAGGAAGGGCGCTGTGAGGCTACAGTGGGGAGGGGCAGGGGACCTTGGACCAGGATCTCTGACTAAGCCTGAGTCAGGGCTGCCTTCCCCTGGTCCCCACCTGCCCTCACAGGCCACTGAGCCACCTCTCCTGGCTCAGCCTCTCCCACTGTTGCCCCCACCCTCAACTCCTTTAGTGACTTCCTCTCCCTTCATAAAGTCCAGCCTGGCCCCAGACAGTGCTCTGCACCCAACCCTTCCCACTGACTGGCTCCCATCCTCCCAGCCTATCCTTCTCCTGCCCCACTACCTCTCCATACTCCTGTTCCTCGGGTGCTCCCGATGGCCTCTAACTGTCCTTCAAACCCAGCCCAGTAGCAGGTGCTCCCAAAGGCTTCCTGCCACCCTTTCCCTTCCCTGGGTAGGTATAGAACCCCCTCACCCAGGCCTCCTCCACCCCAGACCTGCTTCCTCCCAAGAGGCCATGACTACATCTCGCATCTGTATTTTTCCGCCTGGCACAGAATAGGAAAGGGATGAGGATTTCACTGAGCACCTACCATGTGCGGGCCACTGTAATGAAGGTCATCGCAAGGAATCTTCACCACAAACTATGACATGGTATTGTCTCATTTTTACAGGTAAGGAAACTGAACCCTCAGGGGAAGAGATGATTTCAAAGAACTTCAGAGCAAAGAATCTTTGACTAGAGTGAAGTAGACCCCCGAAGCTTCCTGGGAGAGGTAGAGCTTGATTGAGTTGGGTTTAAAAAGCGATGAGGATTCTAAGGAACACAAAAGAGGGAGAGAGAGAGAGAGAGAGAGAGAGAGAGAGAAGTAGAGCATTCCAGGCAGCTGGGGACTGAGATAAAGGAAGGTTGGAAGGCAGAAAAGCCCAGGAAGTGATTGGCAAGACTAACTAGGCGGTTTAGCAGAGCATTTGAGGAATGCTTAGACAAATGGCCTGGCTGGGGCTGACTCACACCTGTAATCCCAGCATTTTGGGAGGCCAAGGCAGGAGGACTGCTTGAGCTCAGGAGTTTGAAACCAGCCTGGAAAACATAAGTAGACTCTATCTCTATTTAAGAAGGGAAGGGAAGGGGAGGGGAGAGGAGTGAGAGGGAGGGGGAGGAAAGGGGAGGGAGTTGGAGGGGAGGGAGGGGGAGAAGAGGGAGGCGAGGCAAGGAACTGCCCCTTTTACCAGGAGCAGAAAGCCTGGAATGGAACACCAAGCCTGCCAAAGACATGGGGTGTTTCTGAGCAGGCTAGGCAGTGTTCGGAAGGGCAAGACCTTGTGGACAACCTCCCTGTCAAAAACCCTTCCCAGGAACCTGATTGGCCAGCGCAAGAGACCCTATGACCTCAGGCTCCAGAGATGGCTCTGCAAAGCAAACCCACCATGACTACTGGTCAGTGACTCACTTCTCCCAGGAGCCCACCCCAGGGCTTAGCGCGCCTTCACTCGGCCTCCCTTAGCCCTTGCTCTGGTCTCTGTGGGCTGGGTTGAGTGTTCCAGTGAAGAAGTGTGTGGAACACACATGCCTGGTGCTCACTTTCCTGCCCACGTGTGCATGTACACACATATGTGGGGCCTATGTGTCTCTTTCTCTGAGACCCACTCGAGATCTGCATGCGACTCAGGCCCCTCCCGGACTGTTACAGCCAGATGCACCTCGGGCACCACCCATCATCCCAGGAAAACATGCCCCTGCTGAATTCAGAGAATGCTCCAGAACGATTCAGGAAATGAGGACCATTCATGAGCACAGTGACTGATGCAGAGCATCTGACTCGCATCCACTGCCAAACTAACCCGAAGGTAAGAGACAGAGGAAAACCCCAGATGACTGCAATTTGGGGACACCTCCAACTCATGCTCACTGCACTTGTTCCGAAATGATAAGAGGGGAGATTTGGCACATGCTCTGGCCTCACAGGCTCTCATCACCATTGTCTCTGCCCCTCAAGGGTATCTAAGCACCATTGCCTTCAGCCCCCTCACCCTTAGAACTGACTGCCATAGGGCTAATTGCTTAGTCTTCAAGTCAAGGGGGACTTATGGAGTGGGCAGAGCTGCCTAGAGAGCCCCTTGACCCAAGACACCCCAAATGTACTTGGGAGGAAAGGCAGGGCTGGGGGACGGAGGCACTGTGGGGGCTCTTTCTGTTTGGCAGGAGCTGCAGCCACACATGCTGTGGCCACAGCACACAGCATACATCTTCCATCTCACAGTGATTGAAGATTTTGCCAAACCACCGGTCAGACAGATTTCCCCCCGAGCCCCACACTAATTGGTTTTTGGATTCTGCAGTCCAAGCACAAGCTCCAAGCTCAGTGCTGAGCTCAAACTCCTGGATGTCCAAAGGGCTTAGATGTGGAGGCCATGACGCTGAAGCCAAAGCTATCAGACACCTGGGCCGTGCATGTCTCTGCAGTGAGCCTGGGAAAGCAGCTCTGGGGATTGCACCCTCGGTGCCAGGGCTGGGGAGCCTCTGGCTCAGGGAGGCCTTCAGGGACAGGTGCTCAGCCAGCTGCCTGGGTAGGTCCCTAATGAGCAGATGTGTTCCAGGCTCTCTGCCCAAGGGGCAGCTGCACCTGGGCTGGAGAGCTGAGACTCCCCATGGCTCTGTAGCCTCTGTCCCCCACAGCCTGGCCCGACAGCCCCTAGTCCTGTTAGAGGAGGGCACAGCTGCCTGCCACCCCTCCTTCCCCATCTCCGCCTCTCTAATCTTCCTTGTGGAAGATTCCATCGGAGATTTTAGTTACATTTTCTACACTATGCCTGGAACATAGTAGGTGTTCAATAAATGCAACTTTTCCTGAGTGATTGGTGAGGAAAAGCTGGACTGTGAAGCCTGGCCTGTGGCTTGCCAGCTGTCCCAGCCTCAGGGTCCTCACACGCAGATGTGAATACAGTAACAGAGCACTTCTCGCCTGCAACAGTGCCTGGTTCACACTTAATGCCAGTTAGGTGATCTGTATTATTATTTTATCTTAAGAGAGGAATCCAGCTGTGTTTAAATGAGAGTTTGGGATAAAATAAAAGCTAGAATCTAGCCTTGCAGGTGGGGACATGGAAACTGGGTCTCCACCCTGACCCCTGCTGCCCACCCTCTCACATGCCATCTAGAGACGGCACTCCTCATGTAACGCTGCAGGAGGTGCTCCACTGGCACGAAGGGGGTGGGCTCTTAGCACAGGCCCAAACAGTAGGTGACTTTTCACACTCCCATCTCCAAGCTGTGTGCAAAACACTGATCTTGACGGGTTAAAACCCAGCTTCCAGGGCCGGGCGTGGTGGGTCACACCTGTAATCCCAGCACTTTGGGAGGCTGAGGTGGGTGGATCACTTGAGGTCAGGAGTTCAAGACCAACCTGGCCAACATGGTGAAACCCCATCTCTACTAAAAATACAAAAATTAACTGGGCATGGTGGCAGGCATCTGTAGTCCCAGCTACTTGGGAGGCTGAGGCAGAAGAATCACTTGAACCCAGGCAGTGAAGGTTGCAGTGAGCCAAGATCATGCCATTGCACTTCAGCCTATGCAACAAGAGTGAAACTCTGTCTCAAAAAAAAAAAAAAAAAGAACCCAGCTTCCAGAACGCCTCTTTCTAATCCAAGAAAGAAAGAGAGCAGATTAGATGCCAAAGCATTGCCAGGGTTCATGGGAAGTCTGCAGAACCAGAACCAGTGGGTAAAGATCCAAGACAGCCAGACTGCTGTAACAGCACCCCTCTTTAAACAGGAGAGCGCCCCACCCCAGCATCAGCAATCCTGCACACGGCCAGTCCCACAGCAGCCCTGCTACTGGGTCCTGGCATCACCCCACTTTACAGCCAGAAGACAGAGGGCACAATGACCAGGCAGTTTGCCTAAGATCCTACAGCCAGTTGGCAGCAGAGGCGAGATTCCGCCCAGGGCTACCCTGCATAAAGTCCAGGCTTGAAATCACAACTCTACACTGCAAATCGAGAATCCACCCACATGGCACTAAGCCAGGAAGCAGCCCTGCCAGGGGACAGAGGGCAGGGCAAGAAAACTGAGGCCACTCAGTGGTGCGCCAAGGGCCGGGAGAAGGGGTTACCACTGTGCCCTTCGCTGGCCTTGCTCAGGGTATCAGGTTTCAGTGACACCAACACCTGCTGTGGGTGCCTGGAAGTCAGACTCTCTGCCAGTGCCCACCACTCCTGTCCTCACCATGTTCAGGTGGAAGGACAAAGGAAAGAAACAAACCTGGGATCACTGCCGGGTTCCTACATGAGAGATGAGGACAGAACGGCGGCTACGGCGGAGCCTGCTCACGGAAATACAGAAAGTATTACATTTTATATTCTATTTATGTAAACATGTTTCTATATTTATGAAACTAGATAACTCATATAAATACATTTATGTATGTGTATAAACTATATATTTATATATGTAATGTAAATATGTAATTTATATAAGGTAAATATGTAACTTATATACATACATTTATAGAAATATATAATTTATATAATGTGAATATGTAACTTACATAAATATATAATGTAAATACATTTATAGTTATATATACTTACACAAATTATATAAGTGTTTATAAATTTTTATATAAATACATATTTATATAAGTTGTAGGTTCACATAAATATATAATTTTACATAATTATAACCACCATATAAATTAAAAAATAAAATGCTGCCATACACCAGGAATCCCCTTCATGTGTCCCCACTCATAATCCCTCAATGTCCTCCAAAAGATAACCACAATCATGACTTTATGTAAATCACTTATTTGCTTTGTTTTGTGGCTTTACCACCTACGTGTACATCAACAATTTTATATATATATATATACACACACATATATATATACACACACACATATATATACACACACATATATATATATACACACACACATACAAAAAAAAAACCTTTGGTGTTGTTCACATAAAAACTTGAATTCCAATGCTGACCCAGGCCACAATAAAGGGAGAAAAAACAGCAATTCGGGAGTTGAGGGGAAGCCACCCCATCACCTCCTGCCAGCCAGGCCACTCCCCTCACCCAGATTGCCACCCCTGATGGCTGTGATCTGTGAGTACCCAGGTTTGCGGGGGTGCTGGTGAACTGCCCGCCTGGCACCCTATCCAACAGCTACTGTCTGGCACTGCCTAAATCATCCCATCAAAAAGCGGTTCTGATCCTCACCTCTCTGTTGACCCAGGGGCAATACATTTTTTTAGTGGCTAGAAGTTGGTTATTTACTGCTATGGTTGGAAGGGTTGTGTCTTCTCAAAAGTGAAGTGTTGAAATCCTAACCTCCCGGTGACGGTGTGAGAAGGTGGGGTCTTGGCAAGTGGGCAGATCATAAGGGCTCCACTCTCATGAAAGGGACAAGTGCCTTTATAAAAGAGGTGCGAAGAGCTCTCTTGCCCCTTCTGTCAAGGGAGGTTGCAATGAGAAGATACCATCCACAAACCAGAAGGCGGGTCCCTACCAGATGTGAAATCTGCCGGCACCTGAATCTTGGACTTCCAGCCTCCAAAACTGTTGATAAATAAATGTTTGCTGTTTAAGCCACCAGTTTGTGGTATTTTGTTATGGCAGCCTGACTTGACCAGGATATTTAGAAAATAATTATTTAAAAAAGAACTTTTCTTTTCTTTTCTTTTTTTTCCTTTTTTTTTTTTTTTTTTTTTTTGAGATGGAGTCTCTCTCTGTCACCCAGGCTGGAGTGATGTGGTGCAATCTCAGCTCACTGCAACCTCCGCCTCCTAGGTTCAAGCAGTTCTCCTGCCTCAGTCTCCGAGTAGCTGGGATTACAGGCACACGCCACCACACTTGGCTAATTTTTATATTTTTAGTAGAGATGGGGTTTCACCATGTTGGCCAGGCTGGTCTCAAACTCCTGACTTCAGGTGATTAGCTTGCCTCGGCCTCCCAACATGCTGGGATTATTGGTATGAACCACTGCGCCAGGATCTTGCTGAGGTTTTGAAAGCACCCCCTTAGAAACCATCAGGGAGAACCTCTTCCTTCAATCCCCTGCTCTGTAAGAGCACCGAGTTCAAGAGATGACCTGTCTTCATGGGGGAAATTGAGTAACCCTGGATCTGCAATAGGAATTTACTACATAAACAGCAATTCACCACCCTAAATACCACCCAGACAAAGCGGGGAAATTTATGGCTATTTGGGGCAATCTGGAAAGAACCTCAGTGACAGTGAATGATTTTTATGTTCTTTTTTTTTTTTTTTTGAGATGGAGTGTCGCTCTTGTTACCCAGGCTGGAGTGCAATGGCGCGATCTCGGCTCACCACAGCCTCCGCCTTCTGGGTTCAGGCAATTCTCCTGCCTCAGCCTCCTGAGTAGCTGGGATTACAGGCACGTGCCACCATGCCCAGCTAGTTTTTTGTATTTTTAGTAGAGACAGGGTTTCACCATGTTGCCCAGGATGGTCTCGATCTCTTGACCTCGTGATCCACCCGCCTCAGCCTCCCACAGTGCTGGGATTACAGGTGTGAGCCACCACGCCTGGCCTGATTTTTATGTTCTTAAGAGAGAAAAAAAATCTAAGACCAGCAGGAACTCCAAGGGGTTTCATTTTCTTTTTAGGTGGAAGCAGCCACATGAGAAGGGATTGCTTATCAAGATTTCAATCGTGTAACAGATCTCCAGCCTCGGAGGCGTATTTTCAGTTTCGATTCAGATGATAAGTGGGGAGAAAGCACCCCAGGTCTTGAAGTTAGCTTTTTCCCTCTTCACAGACAACCTCCAAAGCAGGGCAGCAGGCAGCTGCTAGAGATTTCTCCACTGAGTTGTCTCCGCTTGCGGCTTCCTTTCATGAGTGGGGACCAGGAGAAACCCCGTCTCTGATGAAGGTGGAGGATGAACAACGAACCAGACCCACGCTGCTCAGCACATCTGATGGGGCCAGAAACACAGGCTGCAAAGGCTGAGAAAGCCTCTCAGGGGTCATCTGGTTGGACAGGTGTGAAGACCTGGCTGCACTTGGAATCATCTGGGAAGACTTACAAATATGGATTCTCAGTCTCACCCCCAAGGATTCTGACTTGGTGAGTCTGGGATGAGGCCTGGGAATCTGCCCCTGTGTAGCCAGCAGCGCTCCACTTGGACCTGCATCTGGGGACCCCTGGGACACCCTGGCCCCCTTAATTAATAAGCAGAACTAGCCCCAGGGTAGAGAATGAATTCGGTGCTTGTCACCTCGTTACATAATTTAAGGTGTCCCTAGTTATGCCCAGCTGACTCGAGCACAGACCTCCCAGTCATTCTCCTCTCCAGAAGCACAGGGTCGGGCATGGGAGGGGAGTACACATCCATGCGGGCATCTATTGAATGTGCCAGGCCTGTATCTCTATTATCTCGCCTCTATCCTGTGAAGTAGACTTTATTATCCCCATTTTACAGATGAGAAAACAGCCTCAGAGAGGCTGAGTCATTTGGTCAAGGACACAGAGTTGCTGAAATGACAAGGCTAGCTTTGAACCCAGGTGGTCCCTCCTTTGGCCCATGTTTAACTACAGCAGGGCGCCCTCTGGGTAGTGGTCTCCTTGGGGTTCCGTTGCAGCCTGGAGCACAAGCTTCTCTCCTGATCGTTGCCAGATAGCTTATTTCCAATGCTTTTTTTCTGGTTTTTAGTCGACTTTTCGTTGTATTCAGCCCAGTGACCTCTGGTCCTCTCTTCTGCTCTTTCAGGGTTATTCAGTGTTTTGTGTTTGTGCACCTTGACTGCACAGAACAGGGGCCACAGGGGACAGGGGCCGCAGAGCATTGCTTCCCTCCCCGGGGCCTGGTACCTAGCAAGCACTAGCAGGCAGTCTGGCCATAGCAGCTGAGTGATGAGTGAACCGCTTGGAGGCTGCACGTGGGCCCAGGCTCTTTTAGGTCTATCTTCCCTAGAGGCAGCTGTGAAAACACACAAAGCAGCACCCTGAGGCAGCAATGGGTCCAGCATGGGAGTCTGAGGAGCTGAAAGAAGCTGAGGTGGCCACAAGAGCCCAGTGGGCAGTGAGGTGAAGCTAGGGAGATGGGCCAAGGCGGGTCAGCCAGGGCCATAAAGCGGATGGATTTTTGTCCTGAGAAAGCCAGCTTTGACAGGGAAGGGCCATGCTCCTGCGGCCCCTGGGTTACCAGGCTGTGCTGCCTCCTGTACTGATAGCTGCCCCTTCAATCAGGAGCCCCACACTGTTCACGGGGTAACTCCAGGCCCTGGCTTGCAGTGGCATTTATTGTTTTGCTGCCTTGCAGCAAAAAAATGAAGCATGAAAGGCAACCCAGAGTGAAATCAGATTACAGTTTTACAATGTCTGTGACTCAGGAAACACATCCTTTGTCCCCTTAGAATTTATGACAAAGCCAGGTGAGAGCTGGGTTGAAAATGACCTTTGTCCAAGAAAAAAAGGTTTTGCTGAGCAAATTAAGAGTGCGGATGAGACTGGGGGAAAAGCTTAAATTGTACATGAAAACTGTTTAAAACATTTTAGGAATGTCAGCTTAGTACAACTGACACCTGGATTGCCTAATTCCATAATTCAGGAAGCTCCCCACTCACCTCCACAAAAAATTAGTTTGAATTGATTATATTTAATTATATTTGAATGCCTGAAACTGAACGATCCCAATGCCCACTGCGTTGTTCATAACATTTGAAGCATGTGGTCTGACTCCAGAAAGCCCCTACCTCGGCATGTTCACGCTCACAAACATGTCGAAACTGGCCCTATTTTTAGTCGACCTTTAAGATTATACAGCCTTATACCTGAGTCTACCTTTGATTTCAGCCTCTTTAATTTGAATCCTTCAACCCTGTGGAGTTTTCTAAATAAGCTCTGCCAGCTGCTATCAATACAGGCAGACTCACACCCCAACTTGGGTGGCACTGACTCCATTTCCTCAAAGATAACACAGAAAACAGAAAAAATAAAATTAAAAAAAAGGCCGGTGTGGTGGCTTACACCTGTAATTCCAACACTTTGGGAGGCCGAAGCTGGCAGATAACCTGAGGTCAGGAGTTTGAGACCAACGCGGCCAAGATGGTGAAACCCTGTCTCTACTGAAAATACAGAAATTAGCTGGACATAGTGGTGCATCTGTAGTCCCAGCTACTCAGGAGGCTGAGGCAGGAGAATCATTTGAACTCAGGAGTGTGGGTAATCCCCCACATAGGCACCGAGGAATGAGAGCTAAGCAGAACCCTGGCACAGTTAGGGCTTGAGGAATATCTCACTTTACAGTGTTACTACTCAGCTATTTCCTTTTATATAACCCTTTACATAATCATTTATTAGTTTATAGAAATATGGCTTGACGAATCCCTTTATATAATCCTCTATATATAATCATATAATAGTTGATAGTATGAGTGCCTAAAGAATATTTCCCTACATATATACCTATATCTTAGTTCATAATCGGAGGAATGCCTAGAGTGGACACAGTACAGAGCATGAATTAAGGAATAAGCAGCTTATAATCGGAGGAATGCCTAGAGCAGACACAGTGCAGAGCATGATTTAAGGGAAAAACAGTTATGCCAGGACAAGAATCCATGGCCCACGCGGCAGCGTTCAGTATCATAAAGATACCCGCTGTATGGCAGGCTTGGGGCGAGAGCCACTCCTCCTGATAAAGGAATTGTAGGACCTTGCTCCAGTTCTTGTGGAAGGCTGCCCTCAGAACGCCAATCCACCTTGGTGACTGTGAACTTTATCAGCTCTTGCTACTGTGCTGCTTGAACAGCATCTTCCCGTAGAACCCATTGGAAGCTGCCAGAAGATGGCAGTAACCCTGACAGCTCTGTCACTGCTATGTGACTTAGAGCATCCTCCTATAAATCTTTCTAGAAGTAGTTTGACCATAGATAGAAGTATTGCACACTGCACAAGGCCCACCTTCAAACCTCGGTGACCTAATGGGGGTGGACCCCTTACTGCGCACGGCCCTTGCCTTCGTGGGAATGGGCCCCTTGCTGTGCACTGTCCACCTCCTGGCCTGGGTGACCTAATGGGGGTAGACCCCATGTTTTATTGCTCAAACCCTATCACTATCCTTAAAGATGATTTCACTCACTGCCCTTCCCCCTAACCTATACACAATAAATACTCATGCTTCTGGACATTCGGGGCCTCGCCTGACTCTGCTTATAGGTGGCGTGGCCCCCGAGCCCAGCTGTGTTTTTCTTGTACTTCTGTGTCCTGTCTCTTTATTTCTTCGATCCTGCACCTCAGTACAGCATAAGGCTCACCCCACGACCCTGTGGGGCCCTCAGCCCTACAAGGAAGTGGAGGTTGCAGTGAGCCAAGATTGGGCCACTGCACTCCAGCCTGGGTGACAGAGTGAGACTTCATCTCCAAAAAAAAGAGAGAGAGAGAAAAGAAATCAACCTCTAAAGACACTAGGCTTTATGTATCAAGGGTCTTTAGCATACAGTAGTCCCCGCTTATCCATAGGGGATCTGTTCCAAGACCCCCAGTAGATGCCTGAAGCCACAGATAGTACCAAACCCTGTATACACTATGTATATACCTGAGCATACAGGCCTGCCATAGAGTTTAATTTGTTAATTAGGTACAGTACTCTTGTGCTTTGGAGCCATTATGTCAAACAAGGGTGACCTGAACAGAAACACAGCAATGTGGTGACAGCTGATGTGACTGCCTAAGTGACTGAAGGGCAGGGAGCAGGCCCGGTGTGGGGATGATGGACAAAGAAAGGGGTCACGTCCCAGGCGAGATGGAGAGAGACTGTGTCACGCTACTCAGAATGGAGTACCATTTAAAATTGATGAGTTATTTCTGGAATTTTCTATTTAATATTTTCAAACCTCGGTGTATTGCAGGTAAATGAAAACTCAAAAAGCAAAACCGCAGATAAGGGAGGAACTACTGTATTCCGTCCTTCACCATGGCAAGCCTATTTCTGAGAATCTACCCTGAAAAACAATGTGGATGCAAAGAAGCCATGTGTGAGAAAGAGCACAGTCTCTTCATTTCATAAAAGAATGGAAGTAACAGGGCCGGGCGTAGTGCCTCATTCCTGTAATTCTAGCCCTTTGGAAGGCCGAGGCGGGCAGATCACAAGGTCAGGAGTTTGAGACCAGCCTGGCCAATATGGTGAAACCCCATTTCTACTAAAAATACAAAAATTAGCTGGGTGCAGTGGTGAGTGCCTGTAATCCCAGCTACTCAGGAGGCTGAGGCAGGAGAATTGCTTGAACCTGGGAGGCAGAGATTGCAGTGAGCGGAGATTGCACCACTGCACTCCACACTGGGCCATAGAGCAAGACTCCATCCCCCTGCCCCCAAAAAAAGAATGGAAATAAATACACAACAAGAGAATGGGTGAGTAAAGTATTGGACTTCCCTTAATGTAACATCGTGGGGCCACTGAAAAGATGCTCGTAAGTGTTTCTATCTATGGCATTTCAGCACATTTAAGACACTTGATTAGAAAACACACCACTATTTCACATACCTTTAAGGAAGAAAACACCCAGAATGGGTTATCTAATAAAGGCCATCTAAGTACAGTTGGGATCCTAAAGGTGTATTTCTTTGGTGTGAGGGGAATGATAAGCAACCTTGTCAGGCAGAAAGAGCCTGTGAGGAAATTTCCATGTCCCAACCACAGACCCGGATGCAGGCAGGGAACAGAACCGCCCCCGAGGACGTGCACAAGCCAGTACTCACGCTGGTTTGAGTCTGAATTTGCACTAAGATATGATCTAGAAATACCCCAAGTAAATGCTGTAATTGAATTTCAGTTTAATTTCAGGTTATCTCAAGTTGGCAGCGCCCCAGGTGATTGGCAGAACGAATACAGCCTCCTCTGGGAAGAGCCGAATTTTAACACTGGCTGACAGTGCCTGTAAAACATCAGCCACTGTAGCATGCAAGATCCAGAGATGTTACAATGTGAAATAAGTGAATCTTAGAATTAACCTGAAGCAAAAAAAGCAGAATAAAATGGTATGTGGATGATGACAGGACATCTTTGCAGAGCAGACCAATTGGAAGGAAAAACACAGTAAAATGTTCCCCGTGATTTTCTGCAGGTGGTAAGACTACAGCATTTTCTTTCTTTAAACGAGTCTGTATTTTCCAACTTTTTCTAAAGTGAACATCGAAGAAAAGGAGAAATAAAACAAGGTGAAGCAAGTGAGAGGAGAGTGACTTTAGGTGGGGCAGTCAGGGAGGTGACCCCTGAACTGGGAAGGGACCAGCACAGGAGAAACCACCTTTAGAGTTCACTGCTACATCTGTATCCAGGATAGGGCCTGGGTCACAGGGAAGATGCTTGATACATATTTGCTAAATTAATACATGGGTTAAGGAAGGAAAAAGCTGCTAAAACAGGAGCCTAGGTCTTAAGAGGTCCCAGCAGATTCTGGCTCTTCAGGGAGCCATTCTCACTGGACTGAGCCGTTAAACAGGGCCAGGCCAACAGCAGGGCCCTGTGGAAAGCCTGCAGCTGTGGGGTTAGAGGACCACGGTTGTGGTCTTGGGCCTGTTTCCCCATCTGTCAAAGGAGGTTAGTGCTGTGCCACCTCAGCCGCCAAAGTGAGCTCCACATGATACAGTGCTTTGAAATATTAAGCCACGTGCGAGCCTGAAGGGCTGTCATGCTCCAGGAGGTCCTTGTGTGAGCCCAGCAGCAGCTCCCTGTAACACTGGGACCTGTGAGCTTCACACAAGCTGCTTTGTCTCAGGAGGGTACCTGTGCTCTGCGGCTCAGCACACGGGAGATACCACATCAGCTCCTGCCCTCCTGCCTGCATACACTTTCCAGATTCCATTACTGTGTATGGGCCTGTGCTGGAACCTGCTAACACAGAGATAAGAGTTGGGTCCCTGTCCTTGAGAAAGTCATAGGGAGCCCAGAGAGCCAGATGAGCAAACAGGATGATACCCGAGGGAGGGGACGCCCAATCTGCTGCTGAGAGGCAGTTAACTGCAGCCACCATTGGGGAATAATAATGGAGGCACTGTAGGTTTTCACACATTGTCTCCTTTTGCCTTCATAGTTTTGGGAGGTTAGCTCCATTTCAGAGATCGGGGCTGGAAGCTGTCATCTGTCAAGGTCACAGAGCCTGGACTCGCACCTGGGCCGGGGTGACTCGCTGGCAGTGGGGAAGGCAGGGAGACAGGAGGAGGCTATTGTAGAGGTGACAGCATGCTCTTCATTGAGAGACAGGGGCTAAGGGTAATGGTGGGCAATGAGGCTGGCACAAGGCCAGGTGGCCTGTGGCTTCTTTGTGAAGGAGCTGATGTGAGCAAATCCACAAATCTGCCTGAAAAGGGAAAACTTCCCTGGGCTTTCTGCGCAGGTCATCCCCCTGCTCCAAGCCAGCCCCTCAGAGAACATTCAGCAAAGGCACCCATGTCCTGCAGCAAGACGGCTGCAGGGGAAACCTGACTCCCGCCAGCTTCCAGCTGCTCTGACCGGCAGTGTGCCCAGGTGTCACTGTCACCCTGGTCTGCTGTGGAGGGTGCCTTGCTCTCCCTGGAGACCCAGCTCAGCTCTTGCTGAGCAGTGGCCGTTTTGTGGGGCAGGAAGAGCCAAGCTGGGTCTGGCTGCTGACACTGAAAAGAATTCTAAGGAACTTTCAGATGTAATTATGGTTACTAACAGGCTGACCTTAAAATAGAGAGGTGATCCCAGGTTAGCTGAGTAACCCAAAATAATCACAGGAACTCTTAAAAGAAGGAAGGCAGAAGAGAGACTCCAGGCATAAGGACTCAACCCACTACAGGTGGCTTTAAAGGGAGCCACAGGTTGGGAAATATGGGGGGTTGAGAATGAACCCTGAGGCCCACAGTGGGCAAGGAACAGTGACCTCAGTCCAGGCTACCAGCATAGGCTGCTTTTCCCCAATCGGGGTGTGCAGGGGCATGTGGCCCCAGAGGGTAAAAGATGGGGAAGTCCAGGGATGTGTCCCCACCCCAGAGTCTCTCCCGTTTGGCATCCTCAGGGGATGCCAACAACTTGACGGACAGATGCCGTCTTGCCAACACAGAACTTGAAGGCACGTTCACTGCTGGAGTGTTCACAGCCAGACCTCAGC
Source organism: Callithrix jacchus (assembly GCF_049354715.1). Classification (NCBI taxonomy): domain Eukaryota; kingdom Metazoa; phylum Chordata; class Mammalia; order Primates; family Cebidae; genus Callithrix; species Callithrix jacchus. The sequence goes on along the minus strand of NC_133507.1, from coordinate 104,793,343 downwards.
CTTGCAACTCAGGCGGAGCACCAGCTAGGCGTGTGATGCTGACTTCTGACTCTCGGGACGTGGGGGTTAGTAACTGGGTGCTGCTTTAAACTGCTGTATCTGTGGCAATTGGTTAACAAGGTAGTTGGAAATGACTCATCAATGAGCTATCTGAAAAAAGGTCACCTGGGCCGGAGAGTGGAGGGAACAGGGCTTAGAATGCTGGCCATGAAAGGACACTGGTCCTGCTGTCAGCTTCACACTGCCCACAGGAGCATCTCCTCTGGGACAGGAGCATCGCAGTCATGAGTAGTGTTGAATGCATTCCTTCACTCAATCATTCAGCCAACGTTTCTCAAACATTTGCTAAGACATAAGTGCTAGTTGGGTGTCTGGAGCTCAAATCTCATGAAAGGACAGAAGGCCAAACAAACGACACCCAGTGAAATGAGTCCCAGGATAGGAAAAGGCCCCCAGCGCTACCCCACCTCTGGCACCCAGATGCAGTGGGAGGTCAGAGAAGGGTCACTGGTCCGCCAGGGGTCAAGAAGGTTTCTCAGGGCTTGAAGCCCTGTCCTGGGTTTTGGTGCCCAGGAAGGAGAGAGAGGCCATGTTGGATGCCCACACTCAGGGGGTAGCAGCATACTGGCTGGGCTGGCACATGGACCATAAGGGTCTTGGCCACCAGGTGTGCCAGGCAGCTCAGGAGGGCCTCACAGTTCAGGCAGGAAAGTTGGGACTGAGGATGCCAAGCAGGAAAGAGACTCTGGGGAGGGGACACATCCCAGGACTTCCCCATCCTTTAGGACAGGGACCTTCAAACCATGTCAGCCTCTACCCTCTGGGGCCACATGCCCCTACACACCCTGACTGAGGAAAAGCAGCCTATGCTGGTGGCCTGGAGCACTGCACCCACACACACCGTCTGTAAGTGAATGAATTTACGCTGTGGTTTGTATACCAGCCTCGGAGACTGTTGTGCCACCAGCACCTGGCACATAGCAAACAATCCATATTAGTTTTACAGGCAAATAAAAGACAAAGGCAGGTCCGTGAGAGGCTGACCACATCACGGAAAACAGTGAAAGGTGGGTGTCTGATGCTCAGGACGGGATGGGGGAAGAGGTCAAGGCTGCAGGCCAAAGGAAGCCAGTTGGGGACAGAGGGCAGACAGTATCCCTCACCCTGTGGCACAAGCCTGGAAGCTGGCTCTGCCCTCCCTTCGGAGCTGGGCAGCAGAGGCACCACTGCACCATGACAGGACACTTTCATAGCCTCTTCTTGGAGGACTGCACCTGTCCTGAATGAGGAGTTCAAGGCAGGAAAATGCACTCTCAGCTCCATCTTTGCCACAAAGGTGGCAGCAGGGGCCCTGAGTTCATCTGGCAACGCAGGAGACTGAGGACTTCTGACTGTTTTGCAGGGTCCAGAGAACCTGATTGCCACCAGCTCCCCAAGGGGTGGGGGCGCTTCTGGCAGGCCCCTCCCCTCCACGAGCTCTACTTTCCTAGTGTGGTCACATTAATCACTTGCACATCACTAAAGGCAAAGTGCAAAGTTCCATGTTATCAATTCATCTAATCCTCAAAACAATCCTATGTGCTTTTCCTAGCCCATTTCACAGATGACGAAGTTGGACTGGTGAGGGGGTTTTCCACTTTTACAAATTTGCAGTTGACAAATCCTTCTTGGAAGAAAAAAGTACAGAAAAGACCAATGTGGAAAACAGACAGATTGGAGCAACTCTGGTTAGGGGAGGAGTTGAGGGAGATAAGGCTAGAGCCCCACTTAGCTAAGGCTCTCCCCACAGGGCTCGTAGAGGCTCTCCAGAAACAAGAGGCTCTGGAGACACGTCTATGAAGTCAGCCTTCAGGGCTGAGCCTGAGGACTGGTGAAGCTCACTCAGCTGGACTCCCTTCCCCAGGGCCACAGATGCCTGGGGCTTAAGTGAAGTTGTGGAGAGAGCCTTGGGGGCTGGGACTGTCCGCCCCACACCCTGAACACCCTGCTCATGCGCCAGGGGTTCCGGACGGCCACTCGGTGGAGACCCTAACAGGTCCTCTGACGGCCTGTCAGGACCTGTGTGACACCATTCCACATCAGGAAATAGGACTAGGAGAGACTGGTGAGGGCAGGAAGGAAGGCAGCCAGGGCTCTGCTGAGCAAGGGGACAGCAGGGAAAACAGGTAGAAATCCTCCAGGGTCTGCCCAGCTGGCCAGAGGGTGAAATGGGTGCTCCAAATCACAGACTCGCTACAGCATTGCTGGCTCTTAGAGATCGCCCAGGCCTGTCCCCCAACTTTACAGACCCGGAAACTGAGGCCCAGAGAGAAAGGTGAATTTGCCTAGGTTTCTCAGCTGATGGGTGGCAGGGACTGGATAAGAACCCAGATTTCTTGACCTCTCGTCCAGTACCCCTTTCCCAACATTGTTCTGCGAGAATAACACGGAGACAGGGCCAAATAAGTCAAAATGAGGACCAGACACTTAAAGGTAGGAGTCCTGTATCTGCGACGCGATTCTCTGCTATCCTGCCGGGTGACCTGGGGCAGGAAGCAAACCCCAAACAGAGTCTGGATCCAGTTTCCTCCCTGCTCAGACGTCCAGGGGCCCAAGTGGGGTCTAACACCCTCCCCAGCACCCTCCACTTTGGAGAGGGACAGGCACAAGAGCGCCGCTGCCGCCTGGGCTCTGCACAGCCACTTCGCAAGCAGCCCGAGAAATGTCCGTTGCTCCGCCAGGCGGAGTTCTGCCCCGCGAGTCTTCATCCCAAGCAAGGCCCCGGGTGCACTGAGTCCACGCGCGGGCCTTTTGTTTTGAGCCAGGGACACACGCGCCGCCGCCCCGCGCCGGCCCGCACAGGTCTGCGGCGCCAGCATCCGTACAGTTACCGGCATCCGCTCCCTCGCTCGCAAACTCCCCCAGTCGCCCGGCCACCCGCCTCTGCTCCCACGCGCACCGCTCCCCACGCCGCGCGTGGGTCGCTGCAGCCTCACAGCTGGCGCCCTAGCACCAGGCGGGTTCTCGGGGAGCCGCAGCTTGCGCGGGGAGGGGAGGATCCCCGCAAAGTGGGGTGGGGTGCTCCGCGCCAGGCCCCGCCCTCCCCGCAGGGCCCCGCCCCGCCCGGCCAGGAGGATGTGAGCTCACTCCCGCCTCCATGTTCCCGGAGTCGCCTGGAAGCGTCCGTCCGAGGTCGCGGGCCGCCTGGGGAGTCCGCAGCGCGCCAGGCCCCTCCGGGCGCCGCACGCAGTAGGTGCCATCCTAATGAGTTCGGAATGAAGGTGGGCAGCAGCGGGACCGAGGCACCCCGCCGGTAGACGCCGCGCCCCCCGGGCCCGCGCACGCCGTACCGCAGCGCGCTTCCGGCTGGGCCACGTGACCGCGCGCGCACGTGTTCCGGCCTCTCCGCGTCGCCGCTGCGAGCCTCCTCTTGGTTGCCCTGGCATTGGTGCGCCTGGAGCCGGCGTGGGCCGGGCCCGGGAGGCGGCGGCCCGGGGAGCCGCGGAGACGCGGGCGCCGAGCGTCACGGGGTAACAGGCCCGGGCCGGTGGGTGGCAGCCTCCGACATGAACCCCCGGGGCCTGTTTCAGGACTTCAATCCCAGTAAATTCCTCATCTACTCCTGCCTGCTGCTCTTCTCAGTGCTGCTGCCCCTTCGCCTGGACGGCATCATCCATTGGAGCTACTGGGCCGTCTTCACCCCCATATGGCTGTGGAAGCTTCTGGTCATCGCGGGCGCCTCGGTAGGCGCGGGCGTTTGGGCCCGCAACCCTCGCTACCGCACCGAGGGGGAGGCCTGCGTGGAGTTCAAAGCCATGCTGATCGCTGTGGGCATCCACCTGCTCCTGCTTATGTTTGAAGTCCTGGTCTGCGACAGGGTGGAGAGGGGCACCCACTTCTGGCTGCTGGTCTTCATGCCTCTCTTCTTCGTGTCCCCCGTGTCCGTGGCTGCCTGCGTCTGGGGCTTTCGACACGATAGATCGCTGGAGCTGGAGATCCTGTGCTCTGTCAACATCCTGCAGTTCATCTTCATCGCCCTACGGCTGGACAGAATTATTCACTGGCCGTGGCTGGTGGTGTTTGTGCCTCTGTGGATTCTCATGTCGTTCCTTTGCCTGGTCGTCCTCTATTACATCGTCTGGTCCCTCCTGTTCCTGCGGTCCCTGGATGTGGTTGCCGAGCAGCGAAGAACACACGTGACCATGGCCATCAGCTGGATAACGATTGTCGTGCCCCTGCTCACTTTTGAGGTCCTTCTGGTTCACAGATTGGATGGCCACAATACATTCTCCTTCATCTCCATATTTGTCCCCCTTTGGCTTTCCTTACTAACTTTAATGGCCACAACATTTAGGCGAAAGGGTGGCAATCATTGGTGGTTTGGCATTCGCAGAGACTTCTGTCAGTTTCTGCTTGAAATTTTCCCATTTTTAAGAGAATATGGGAACATTTCATATGATCTCCATCATGAAGATAGTGAAGATGCTGAAGAGACATCCGTTCCTGAAGCTCCGAAAATTGCTCCAATATTTGGAAAGAAGGCCAGGGTAGTTATAACCCAGAGCCCTGGGAAATATGTTCCCCCACCTCCCAAGTTAAATATTGATATGCCAGATTAAAACTCCCAGAGAGGACCCAAGCACACATAGACTCCACCTTGCCTTTGCCTCTTGTTCATTCATCCCAAACCTGGAAATGGAAGCAGACTCCAAACACGGTTGTCTCACGCCCTGTTTGAGGTCGCTGCCTCATCAGTAGGCATCCTAGATGGAGTGATTTCCATATGTGGGTGTATGTGGTGTGTACCCGGGTAAGAGAACTTGCTTTCCAGGTTTGCACTTTCAGATGTAGCTGGGGGCAGTCAGCTGAATTGTTTTAGTAGGTCCTCAAAAGGAGTAACTACACAAAGTCTCTTTTTTAAGTGCTACTGTACCTATCAAAAATATTGTTAAAAAGTATTTTTGTACACTGCTAATCTAAAATTGTATTTCAGATTGTGCCTGTTATGACGTAATAGCAAATGTAAAGAATTCTCTTTCCCACCACTTGTATAAACCTCATAGTCGTTATTTTTAGTGTTCTTCCTGTTAAAATACTTTCTCCTTGGGCTTTGCTGATACTGGTCTTTGATATTCTGATAGATGAATTTTTCGAATGGAATGAATCCATGCGTATATAGTATTTATGTGAACATTTTAGCAGTGTAATATGTTGAATTCTAGTTCTCTGCAGTACGGTGTATTATGTTGAATTCTGGTTCTCTGCAATACAACGTATTATGTTAAAGTATATTTTAAAGCTTACATGTGAAGATACATGTCTATTGCAGATGTCCTTGAAGACTGCATAAAACAATATGTGCCTGGTGTGGCTTTTACCAAAGTACTAGGCACGAATATAGAGACTGCAAATCCCGTGGGTCTTAACATTTAGGTGTTAGTAACCGAGGTCTGTGCTGTATAAAGGTCTCTGGTAGTACCCGTTAGTAGAGGAAGAAGCCACTGCCCTTGGGAACTTGTGACATGCTCCAGTGTGGTACCAGGCCATAAAGTGACACGGTTGCTTAGCACCTTGAATTTTTCCACACAGGTAGTAACTGTGTGGAAATAAGCAACAAGTGGTTTGTCCATTTCTAAGCATCTTAGACTTACTAGTTGGCTGTACTGTAACGCATTACTTGTCATTGGAAGGCTGGAGAGAGTGGCCTTACCCAGAAGTGCCAACAGAAGTAGGTATCATTTTAAGGTCCAAACTTTTTCATCTGTCAGCAATAGGGAAACAACAGTTCCAGTTCTCTTTGTGGAGAAGTACAGTGTTTCTTTAGGTGCTCGTAGCACACCAGGGAATCGGCAGAAGCTGGATCCCGCAGAGTTGTATTCGTCTGACTAAGAACAAATAAATACTTTCGAAAGGAGGTTAAAACAGAAAGGAGTGTTGATGTTATTACTGTGGAGAAGACGGGATGGAGTCCACTTATTAGTCATTTACTAAAAATGATCTAAACTGCATTCCACACTCTGCCCTGGCCATGAGGCAAACTTGTTGGGTTTGGAGAAAAATAAAAACATAATCCTAAATTCACTATATTTGCTGTATATAAAACATTAAAATAACATGCTCTGTACACATGCTCTCAACAAGAGCCTGTGCTAGGAAGCTGAGTGCCAGAATGCCCGAGGGAGCCACAGCTCAGCTTAGTCGGCTGGGACAGAGCTTGCAGTCTCTGTCTCTCTGACACTGGCAGTTTACACCAGCCAGCAGCCCTGAGAGCAGTGGATGTAACTTTTTATAAAGAAGGATTCATTCATTCATTTTCTCAATATTTCTTTAAGACCTACCCTGAGCCAAGCATGGTGCATCCTGTGGAGATGTAGTGGAGAGCAAACAGGGAAGTGTCCTGTATAGTGAGAAGTGTGAGCTGTGCCCGCAGAGGGAAAGAGTCCAGAGCAGCCTGTACAAGACGCGGGGAAAGATGCTGCTGGCCTCAGGGTGACCTAGAACTTGAAGCCCATTTTTGTTTTCAGGAGCCCAGTGCTCCCCTCCACCCCTAAAGAATTTCTCCAAGACGTGGATTTTCATTTCAGTAAGATTGAGGGGTGGATGGGCAGGCAGTGCTGGAGGAGTTGGGAGGCAGGTTTGGGGGTTGCAGTGGGATCACTGGCCCTCCTGGCTGCAGTTTTGGGCCAGGAGCCTGGCACCTGGTGCCAACACCCCAACCTGAGGGGTCCCCCACAAACCGCCAGCCCATCTTACCTCCTGTCCCCCAAGCTGTCTAGTGTTGGAGAGCCAGCATCTGAAGTGTGGAAACAAGCTTTCTCACCAGGTAGGGCATCCGCAGTCAGGACCATTAGGTAAAAACGGAAGCGACAGGTTGTAGGAAGTTATTTGTCTGTGAGGCCGAGAGAACTTCAGCAGTGCCTGGGAATTGAGCAAATTGCCATGTAACACTGACTATCCAGTGTTCAGCGTGTATTGAATTCTGGAACTCTTCCTCCTGTGACGGGCTCAGTCAGAGTCAGCTGTTGCTGCAGAGCAACCCCAGAACCCGGTGGTCTCCATCCACAGATTCCCGTTCTCGGGTAGTCTACAAGTTGACTTCTGGGTTACGCTCCAGGCCCAGGTCTGATCAGGTCTGCTCCGCAACAAGTTCAGTATTCTGGGTCCCTGGTCGAAGTAGCAGCTTTTCCTGGGCCATGTTCTTTCTCATGGCAGAAGCACAAGAGGCTGAGCCCTACCCTGCAGGCACAAATATAGTCCCTGCTCACTTTCGGTTGGCCACAGCACATGGCCAAGCCTGACCTCCGTGGGGAGAGGCAGTGCACAGCCAGGGAACAATCACAGTCTGCATGGGCTGTCACTCCATGACCTCAGTGTTACGAGATGGTTCTCAAGGAATCACAGGATTTGTGGCAGATCACCCATGATGTGTTTCCCCTGACTCTGTAACTGGTAAAAGCTGTTTCCATTAGGAGGGCTCTGTTGGGGGTTTGAGGTGAGATGAGAAAGACGCTGCCTTCCAGCCCCTCGGTTAACAGTGGTGTGGCCCGAGAGCTCCACACAGGACAGTTTTGGGAAAGTGCTGGAATCCAAAGCTTTTCTGGAGGGCTATGCAGGGCACTTTGGAAAGGCCAGGTGTGGGTGCAGGGAGCCCAGCCATATAGGTGGAAGCTGCAGATGGTGAGGGAGGCCTCCGGCCTGGCCCTGCCAGGGCCCCAACTCAGTGAAGGAAGCTGTTGGATACAGGTCACTCAGCCGGGCAGGAAAGATGGGATGAAGCCCAGCAAGCTCACAGGGGTCCGGGGAGCTGTGTGGCTGGAAGCTCAGGCAGGGCCACAGCACGGGGACCATTTGCTGGGCGTGCTGCAGCTGCCACTGCCACTGCCACTGTCAGCATGACACCCACAAAAAGGGAGCCTCCAGACTCACCCCAGCTGCTGCAAGTGCTTCCTCAGCTGTCTTCCCTGAGCTCAAGATTGAGTACCAGGAGGGAGGATATGATCAGGCAAACCTCAGGTGTGTGTTCATTCTATAGCTCCCAGAACATGTGAAGAGAGAGCATCTGGCTCCTTTGTCTCCAGGAGGAGGCAGGACTCTGCCCAAACTCACTCAATAAAAGATTTTCCCAAAAGGAAGGGTGTTCTGATGCCCAAGATGACAGAAGTCCACTACACCACTTTCCTTGGAGATCTGATGTGCACATTTCCTCCCATCCTTACACCTCGGAAATCAGGCTCCCACCTGTCATAACACAGCCATGCCTCATGGCAAGACAACGGTTCATCCTTTCCCTAGGAGAAAAGAGAGGCGATGCCACGCTGCTTCAGCAACCATTAATACTTCGTCCAGCCCTTCACCCCGGGCATCTGTAGGTGTCTCTCCCTCTGGTTTGGCCATGGCGCTCTCTATTTAGAATGTACGGGTTAAAGTCAGCCGACACGCCATGCCATCAGAAGTGCCTCAGGGTCCTCCTTTTCCCAACCTCGTGGTTTTCTTCAGCCAGGATACCATACTGCAGCAGACTGAATGCAGAAGCAACTATGGGAATGCAGCGACCTTCTTTCTGTTAAGCCAGGCTTTAAAGGTCCACAGAAATGCAAAACGATGCCACTCCTACTGACGAAATGCATTTTTTGCTTTGGAAAATATAGGTTTTTAAAAATTTTTAAGTTAATATGTAATGGATGTAGGGTCTTAAAATGAACAAATAAATATTTTGCAGAGTTATTGGCTTTAATTTCTACGAAGCTAAATGTTGGCATAACTAATAAACAAGAGCTCGTTGGGGTCCTCAGTGGTTTTCAAGAGTGTGAAGGGGTCCTGTGACCAAACTGTTTGAGAACTACTACCCTGTATTATCATGGGGGAAAGAAAGAAGGAAAATAAAAGTTTAATTTAATAAATTAAAATCTGTAGGACGTAGTAGGGAAGGAAAAGCACAGCACAGGATGGCTTCTCTGCAGTCCTGATGCTTGTCCGCGGCAGCACCTGGGTCAGTCAGGTTCCTGAAGACAGCAGGGTAACTGACACCTTCATTCGGGGGCCTGAGCCCCATTGCTGGTCCTGCTGGCATCTTCCATTTAATCTCAGCATGAGACATGGACGTGCTCAGAGGAGCCTGGGGGATCACCTGGAATTTGGCCGTGAGCCTCTTGTCTTCATTTTGTAGAGGGAAGGCTATTTCCCCATGACTGTCTGTCAAAGGGGGAGGTGGGGCTTTTCCCAGGGGCTGGGATAGTTGATCCTGACTACTCCAGGGAAACAGGGGTGGACAGTTACACCCAAAGCTCACCAGCCACCTTCTCTGTTTTCAGGATGTCCTGTTTGTTAAACAGCGTCCCTGCAGGGAAGGGAGAGTGGAAGTGGGTTTTGAAACTTTCCTCTGCCGCAGCAGCTCTCTCACTCCCTCCCAGTCTCTCTGCCTGTGGCCCCGCCCCACCCTGGCTCTGGAGCCCAGCCACCCATCAATGTGACCATGCTGTGCCCTCGAAGCCGAAGCTTCCAGTGGAGCTTCAGCAACACTCTGGGACAGGATCTTGGACCACACATCACATTTCTTGCCCCCTCCCAGCCCTGTCACAGGTCTGCCCTCTTGGACACGTGGCCGCCTTCCTTCTTCTCTCCACACAGAGGCCGCCTACTCTGGCCCCCTCTTGGCCTGAGCAGCAGAACCGAAATATGACTGGCCACTCATGGCAGAAGTCCCATCCCCCATGGCCATGCTGGCATTTTGACCCGGCCTTTTCAGGTTTTGACCCAAGGGTGGGAGTAGTGTGGGAAGTTCAGACTCATTCACTAGCCCGAGACTTTCCCAGGCCGGTCCCCTACACACTCCTTAACCAGTAACCAATGAGAACAGGCCAGGGCTCCAGGCCAGTGTGACACATCCAGCCAGGGCTGCCCCTCAGCACCCAAACCCGCACCACCTGGCTGCCCACCACTCCTGCCACCCCACCTCCTGCTCTGCAGCCTGTTTAGTGACAGGGCTCTGGGTTGGGGCCCTTGCTGTCTTGAACCTCACTTAAGGCTCTTTGCTCTACTCAAGTCCTGCCATGCCCTCCTTTGGGTTCCAGCTGGCTTCAGCCTCTCATCTGGTCCTTGTTCCCTGCCCACTTCTTGTCCCCTTGGATGGGACACCTGAACGTGGTCTCCCAACTGACCATGAGAACCAGACTGGACTCTGCTCTAGGCCAGGGCTGCAGGCTATGACCAACAGGGGCTCTGAAGGTGTTAGCCATGCTCCCAAGAGCTAGGGGATCATCTGGAGCCACCTAGACCCAAGTCCCAGCCTCAGGAGGCCAGACAGGGCCAGGGTGTCTGCTCTAGAGTCCCTGACCGTCACCATCCTTCCAGCAGGCATCAGGCAAAAGCCACGAGTGGGAAGGAGGGCATTGCCTGGGATGTCCTTGGAGAACTGTTTGAGGGCCCTTGGCAGGTGAGAGGGGACATTTCATGCAGGCCTCCTAGGGGTCCATGGCTGGCCCATCCAGAAAGGAAGAAGGTGCAGGTGTGGCCCTCAGGAGGGCAGCCAGGCCTGTGTGCCTCCAGTGATACAAGTATAGTGACACAAGAGGGACTGCCTGGAACCAAGCAGGACCTCTGGACAGCTGCCCCAGGGAGGAGGAAGAGGTAGTGCTTGAGTGTAAGTGAGGTGAGCCTGGTGCAGAAACGGGGTGTCGCAGCATGGGCAGGCCCAGGGCTGGGAAGATGGACGATGATGAATGCATCAGTCGGGATGGTTTTGGCTATCATTGACAGTGACTTTAACAATAAAGAGCGTTACAAGAAATCCAGAGGCAGAGCAGCCAGTGAACAGGGTCTTCTGTTCAGCAACTCACCAGGGGTCTCCCACCTCTCCGTCATGCCATCTTCATCCTCAGCTGTTGGCGATATCTGCCCTAGTCACCAGACACAGCTGCAGATGTCTCTACAGACGAGGGGTGGCCGGCAGAGGGGAGTTGCAGTTTACCCAAGCGTCTCCTTTAATCAGGGAGGAAAACCCTCTGCAGAACCCCCGGGGACTCTTCCTTTACTCCCCTAGGTTGAGGTCAGGGCACAGACGAACCCTGGCAAAGGGGGTGCAGCCACCACGAGGGTGCAGGTTTGCCATGGTTCCCACCTAATGGTGTGAAGGATGGGCTCCCGAGCTGAGGACTAGGCCTGCATGGCAGGGGAAGAGCAAGGACTGCAAAAAAGAAAATAGCAAAAGAACCTAAATGCCCCAGAATTGGGGATTAGTTAAATACGTTATACCTACATACGCTGGAATTTTTTGTTTTTGTTTTTGAGCCAGGGTCTTGCTCTGTCACCCAGGCTGGAGTGCAGTGGCAGTTACAGCTCTCCGCAGTCTGGAACCTCCTGCGCTCATGATCCTCCCAGCTAAGCCTTCCGAGTAGCTGGGTCTACAGGCCCGCACCATCACGCCTAATTTTTGTTGTTTTGATAGAGACGAGGTCTCCATGTTCCCCAAGCAGGTCTTGAACTCCTGGGCTCAAGTGATCTCTCACCTCAGCCTACTGAGTAGCTGGGACTAAACCACTGTACCCAGTTAATTTTTATTTTTTGCTTTTTTGTAAAGATAAGGTCTTGTTTTGTTGCACAGGCCAGTCTCGGACTCCTGGGCTCAAGCGATCCTCCTAACTTGGCCCCCCAAAGCACTGGAATTATGGGTGTGAGCCGTCGTGCCCAGCCTATGCAGTCTTTTAAAAAGATGTTTTACTCAGAACTTGGTAAATTCCTCGAATATTGAATAGTGAGTAAATGCTCTGAATACTGAGTCCAAGAAAACTCAACAGAATGCCAAGTGGAGCTGGGGGTGGCAAGACAGGGGTTGAGGAGGGAAATTCGGGAGAAACGCTTTGTTAAGGTGTGTGCAGGAAAAAGAAGTCTGGAAGAAAATGAGCCAAAGTGATACCAGTGCTTTATTTTTCTTTCTACTTTTCTGTATTTAACCGCTTTTCTGCAATGCGAATGTCTAACTTTTATATTCAGAAAGGTAATTTCCACCACTGCCCCAGGGCCAGTGAGTACACAGAGGAAGGTCTGAGCCATATGTGTGGAGGATAAGGTGATAAGGTGAGGGGGTGGGGTAGGAAGAAAGAGGAACTCAGGGCTGAGACTGAGATGGGACCCAGGTGCTGAGGCAGGGGACAATTCAAGAGTACTTCCTGGTGGGGAGGAACTTAGGGCAAACCGAGACTGAGATGGGACCCAGGTGCTGAGGCGGGGGACAATTCAGGAGTACTTCCTGGTGGGGAGGAACTTAGGGCAAGCTGATACTGAGATGGGACCCAGGTGTTGAGGCGGGGGACAATTCAAGAGTACTTCCTGGTGGGGAGGAACTTAGGACAAGCTGAGACTGAGATGGGACCCAGGTGCTGAGGCGGGGGACAATTCAGGACTACTTCCTGGTGGGGAGGCAAAGGGGTCTCCAGAGGGACCTCCTCGAGGAGGGTAGAGGGCAGCAGCAGCCCCGGCTCCAGGACCCCAGACCCTTTGTCCTTGCCTCAGGCAAGGCTTCACTCACAGCAGGGCCTTCCTCTCTCCCTGCAATCCCCCTAACACGGCCAGCCCCCTGGTGACAGCCCGCATTCATTTATTTCTTATTCTTTGGTGTTAATTTTTAGTAGAGATGGGATCTCCCTAGGTTGCCCAGGCTGGTCTTGAACTCCCAGGCTCATGTGATCCTCCCACCTCGGCCTCCCAAAGTGCTGGGATTACAGGCATGAGCTACTATACCTGGTCACAGCTCACATTTGATAGCTGAAAGGGGGTCTCCCCATAGGCCATATCAGTTCCTGTGTGGCGTCACCTGGAACCTGAGCCCACCCTGAGCAGCCTCAGATTCTCACAAGTCCTGTGGGCACTGGCCCCCACGCTGACAAAGACTGCTCCCAGGCCCAGCCACCAGGCTTGTTTCAGCTCTGGAGGAAGTGGCTGCTTTCAGAGTGAGAGAATCCAGGGCATACAGTTCTCTGGTGCAGACTGGCTGTTCCCCTCCATTCACTCTGGCACTTTGAAATCACACAGATGTGGCCATCAGAATGCACTGGCACCATCCCAGAGACAGAGGCAGAACACACCTTGGGAGCAAAGGGTCCCGAGAAAAAGAGCTGTCTGCTCAGGGAGCCGAGACCTGGGTTTAAGTCCCCCAGGGGAGCCATGTGACCCAGGACAGACCACTGACTTCTCCCAGGGTCATCTTCGGGGGTGAACCTTGTGAAATCACCAGGGTGGTCACCATTGTGAGCAATGGCAGCCTGAGACACAGAGGAGCCAACCTGAACTCTGGTGTTCCTGAGTGGGGCTGGAATACCCCAAGGATTTCCTACCACACACCCCCAGCCAGCCTTACAGGTATCCCCTGCAGCCGTGCTGGCCCTCAGCCTGCAGGGTCAGAGCCTCCCTGCACTTGCTCACGGGCACCCCTGAGTGGCTTGCTCTGGGTGGGCCACGAACATCACAGGTTTTCTCATGCTCTCCCCCCAGCCTGGTTCAGCTGGGCCCTGCCTGTTGATTGTAATCCCACTGTGCCTGGTGCCTGGTAGGAGATCAACAAATGATTCTAGAGCAAGGGAAGCAAGCAGTGGGTCTGGACCCCTAGGTGACTCACTGACAGACACAGCCCCAGTCCCTCGCTGCTAGGACAAGGGGCAGAGGCACAAGCCCAGGCAGCACACCCCAGGATAGTCTGCTGATCTCCTGCGGCGGACAGCAATACCATAGACTGGGTGACAACACAGGTTTGTTCTCCCACAGTTCTGGAGGCTAGAAGTCCAAAATGAAGGTGTCAGCCAGGCTCCACTTCCTTGTCAGGCTCCGGACAAGGATCCTTCGCCCGTCTGTCCTCGTTTCTGGTGGTTTCTGACAATCCCTGTCATTCTTGCCTTGCGGCTGCAACGCTCCAGTCTCCACCTCTGCCTCACATGGCTTTCTCCCCCGTGTGTCTGCATCTCTGTCCAAATCTCCCTTTCTTTTATACAGACACCACTCACTAAATGAGGGCCCGAACAAATCCAGTATGACCTCATTTTACCTTGATTACATCAGTAAATATCCCATTTCCAAATAAGGTCACAAATGTAAGTATCAGGGGTTAGGACTTGGACACATCTTTTGCGGGGGAAACACAATTCAATCCCAACAACAAGGGTCACAGCGCAGCTGCCCCTAGAACCTGCCCACCCTCAGCCCCACCTTAGCCCAGGATAAATGGGCCAAAATCCCAAGCAGAAGGATACCTGCCAGCCTGGGGAGAATTTCTCAGCTGCTGGAGCTCCCTCCATGGCCATCCGGAGCCTCCTTGCCCCCCCATCAGGACTTCTCTGGGGTCTTTCTGCTGTCAAATCCCTCATGGCAGTGTGGGCTCACAGAGTGCCGAGCAGGAGGTTCGCCTGATGGAGGAATGCACAGCTGACCCAGAAACACCACTGGTTCCTTCCCTGAGAGTCAGTGACTGATGGCAGCCTGTCCACAGAAGCTCAGGAAGCAGCAGAATGGAACGTGCCATCGCACACATCCCAGCACCACTCAGAGCCAGCGACAGTGGGAGCTTCTGCTGGAAGAGGAAGGAGAAACCCTCTGAGCTCTTCCATCATGAGGTTCTCAGCAGCTTTACCCCTTTATGGCAGCTTCCAGAACCTGGCCACACCTTCTAGGACCAAATTAAATTTACAGTCCACACCCTAGTCCATCTCTCTGTTCGGGGTTCTATGAAGGTCTACAGCTGTTGGTAAAATTCCTGCTCTTCCTTCAAGTCTTAGTTACAGTGCTACCCCTTTCAGGAAGCTTTCCTTGACACCTCCGACCTCATGGGGATGGATGGGGGGTTCTCTGGCTTCCATCTCATAGCTCTTACCCTGCAGCCTCAGCGCTATCTGTTTCTACGTCTGACTCCTTCACAGGACTGTGACCTCCTTGAGGGTTGGGCTGCTCTGGTTTTCCCTGGGTCCCTGATAGGCTGTAAACATAAACATAAGGAAAAAATGGATGGGTGAATGAGTGTGTCTGCCTAAGCTCCTAAGCCAGCTTCTGGATTGTCCAAAGGGGATAAGGGGCGAGACTATGGAGTGTAGAGAAGGGAAGTTGGAGGCCAGGTGGAGCGTGGGTGCAGTGAGAAGCACCTGGAAGGCCCTTGGCAGAGAAGTTGGGCTCAGCAGCCAGAGCAGGGCAGCTGCTGGGAGTGGCAGTGGGAGGGCAAAATTTCTAAGGCTACGAAGACAAAGGCCAGCCAGAGCCACTGCTGCACAGTGGACACATACATGCTGGGCATAACCAGGGGAACTCATCCCATGGTTGGGGTTAGAGGGTACAGAGCTGTGACCAGTATGGCTCTGGAATCTGGGGCTCACTGCTTCTACCCCCAAGAGGCCATCCAGAAACAGAAAGCTCTGCTCCATACCCACAGCAGCCAGACAAAGCCCAGTGCCCTCTTGGCATGGCCTGGACCTTCCCTCTCCCCGGATAGTGCAGCCTCTGCCAGAGGGACACACATGCTTTCAGCCAGAGGGAGCTGTGGCTGGGGCCATGAGCTGAGCTGACCCTCTGACCAGCAGGAGCCTGCTGGAAGCAGGGGAGCCTGGCCTGGACATCACAGCCCAGTCCTCTGGAACGCTCCATTCACCTGTTAGCCACGGCTGAGAAGTCCTGGGCTCTGCAGCCCAGGGTAGCCTGAGGCTAATGAGTCCTGGCTGCCCTCAAGCCCTGGGGCTACCTCCTTGCCCTCTACCCTTTCTAGAGCAGACACAAACTGTCACCCTCACAGGCCTAGTGCCTTCATTTCCTCATGGCCCTCTCATTCTAGCAGCACCATGAGGCTGGAATCATGGAAACTTGCCACAGTGCAGTGGTGTGGGGACCTGGACCGACTTCAGCAGCCCCCTCCTCACTCCAGTGCTACCCCAAGGGGACCTAGTACACCCTCTTTGGGCTACGGGCCATCCTGACATGTTTTTATGTGGCAGTTTGGGCTCAGGTCAAAGGCACAAGCAAAGCATGGGAAAGTGATGGCTGGGACCTGGAAAGGGAGAGAAAGGCTGTGTGTTCCCCAACATACAAGCCCAGGCAGGCAGTCTTGCTGCTGCCTGTGACTTGGAGGGGCTAGACTGACTTCCTGGTCACTGAGGCAAGTTCAGGACGGAGGCCCTCAGCTAACCTCAATCTTTCCCACTTCAGGCAGGGGAGGCGGGTCACTGCCTGCAGTGGAGGGCTGAGCAGCAACACTTCCGGGGCAGCTTCCTGCAGCCTAGAGAAGCAAGACGCCCCTGAGCCTCTCTGCCCTGTCCAGGTGCCCAGATCCATGACGCACCAGCTAGGAAGGTACATAATTGCACTTCATCCTGGAGGACCCTATAGGTCCTCTTTCTGGAACAGTCTTCATTCTTTATTATTATCACTTGTGCAATTTCTGACTTCCCCCAAAGTCACTCTGGGAATGAAGGGACTGCTTGCTGCTTTGGAAAGACTGAATATTGGGTGGAAATTCATTTCGTTTTCACGACGAGTTCAGAAAGGACTTGAAGTTTCTCCCAGAAGTGTTTCTGCCCCTCCCTTTCTAACTGCGCTTTTCTCTGCAGTATCGATTTCCTGGTTTGGAGATATTTTTCATGTGGTCTTGAAGCAATCGATTATTTTATCTTCAGTTAATTTAGTGTTCATTGCCTTTCTTTTTTCCCCCTAAGGGTTTTCAAATAAGTATGTAACTCAGCCACAGCAACACATATATTTTTTTAAACTGCTTTTGGTTCATTTTCTAGGATGTCTCTCCTTTGTTACATCCAAAGCCAAGCTCCTACCTCGTAGCCATTCTTTCTGGGGCCTAAGCTTGCTCATTCTTACTCTCCATTCTTTGGCCTTCCCAGAACGCAGTGCCAGGCTTCCCTGAAGACAGGACTTGGCTTCAAAAGCATCTTCTAATGTTGTCTACACTTGCTTTTTTTTTCTTTTGAGACAGAGTCTCACTCTGTTGCCCAGGCTGGAGTGCAGTGGTGCCATCTTGGCTCACTGCAACCTCTGCCTCCTGGGTTCAAGCTATTCTCCTGCCTCAGCCTTCTGAGTAGCTGGGAATGCAGACGTGCACCACCATGCCTGGCTAACTTTTGCATTTTTAGTTGAGGAGGCGTTTCACCATGTTGGCCAGACTGGTCTTGAACGTATGACCTCAGGTGATCTGCCTGCTTCAGCCTCCCAAAGCGCACTTACTCTTTCTTTTGATGGATTTCGAAGGCTGCTCTGGTTGTAGCTACTTGAAATATGAGGTTTGCATCCATCTTCTCGATCTGGTAAAGTCAGACATCAGACCAATTTTTAAAATATTTGGATTTTTCATCTTTCAGTTTTTTTCTAAATTGTCTATTTTAAGCTTAAGTGAAGAGATGGAATTTTTGAGTTTTTTATTAATTGCCTCCAGCACTTCCTTTTTAACAATAAGAAAATCGTCTTAAGAAACTATAAAGCCCAGATAGGACTGACTTCATAGCAGTCCACTGGTCCAGTAGCATTTTTTGTTGTTTTTCATCTTGCTCTGTTGCTCAGGCTGGAGTGCAGCAATGTGATCAAGGCTCACTATAGCCTCAGCCTCCTAGCTCAAGCAATCCCCTCACCTCACATTCCAAGTAGCTGGGACCACAGGTGCATGCCACCATGCCCAGCTCATGCGTTTGATTTTTAGTAGCCACAGGTCTCCGCATGTTTCCTAGGCTGTCCATCCAGTAGCTCCATGGCATCCTCAGGCACCCAGATCTTTCTATCTGTCTGTGGCCCCCTGTTGGCATAGCCTCAGTCTGTTCACAAGATGGCTGCAGCAGTTCCAGATGCCAGGTGCAGAGCAACAGCAAAGACCATGTCTCATCCATCGGTTCTCACTAGGAATAAGGAAACTTTTCCCAGAAGCCCTTCAGTCGGTTTCTCCCATCTCACTGGCCTCAACTGGGTCACATACCATTGTGTGTGCATGTGCGTGTGTGAGTGTGTGTGTTTTGAGACGGAGTCTCATTCTGTCACCCAGGCTGGAGCGCAATGACACGATCTTGGCTCACTGCAACCTCTTTCTCCCAGTTTCAAGCAATTTTCCTGTCTCAGCCTCCCAAGTAGCTGGGATTATAGGCGCCCGCCACCACATCCAGCTATTTTTTGGTACTTTTAGTAAAGATGGGGTTTCACCCTGTTGGCCAGGTCTCAAACTCCTGACCTGAGGTGATCCCTCGCCTCGGCTTCCCAAAGTTCTGGGATTATAGGCCTGAGCCACCATGCCTGACCAAGTAGTTATATATATACACAAACACACACACATACATATGTATATGTGTGTGTGTGTATATATATATATATATACATATATATATATACACACACACACACACATAAAGTCATACAATGTGTCATTTTAGGCACTTGAAGTGTACAGTTCAGTGGCACTGATTACATTCACATTGTTGTGAGACCATGAACACCATCCACTTCTGTAACCCTTTAATCGTCCCACACAGAAACTGGGTTCCCATCAAGCAACCCCTCATTCCCTTCCTTCCCCAACCTCTGGGAACCTCTATTCTACTTTCCATCTCTATGAATTTGACTACTCTAGATATTTCAGATACGTGGAATAATACAGCATTTGTCATTTTGTGTACGGTTTATTTCACTTACCATAATGTTCTCAAGACTCACATACATCGTAGAATGTAAATGTGGTCTATCCATTATGTATTTATCCATCCATCCACTAAAGGATATTTGCGTTGTTTTCACCTTTTGGTTATTGTGAATAATGCTGCAATGAACATTGACATACAAGTATCTGTTTGAGTCCTTGTTTTAAATTCTAGTGAACATATACTTTTAGGGGAGAATTGCTGGATCATATGGAAATTCTGTTTAGTTTTTTAAGAAACTGCCAAACTGTTCCCCACACTGGCTGCATCTGCACCATTTTACATTACTACCAGCAATGTATGAGGTTTCCGTTCCTTTACATCTTCATCAACAGTTTCCTTTTTAAAAACATAGAGCTATCCTGGTAGATAATGCACTTGTATTACTGTGGTTTTGATTTGTATTATCCTAATGACTAAGGATGTTGGACATCTTTTTGTGTACGCCACCATACCCGGCTAATTTTTTTTTTTTTTTTTGAGATGGAGTCTCACTCTGTATCCCAGGCTGGAGTGCAGTGGTGTAATCTCAGCTCACTGCAACCTCCACCTCCCTGCAACATCCACGTCCCTCAACCTCCGCCTCCTGGGTTCAAACAATTCTCTGCCTCAGTCTCCCAAGTATCAGGGGTCACAGGTGCCCACTACCATGCCCAGTTAATTTTTGTATTTTTAGTAGAGATGAGATTTCACCATCTTGGCAAGGCTGGTCTTGAACTCCTGACCTCGTGATCCACCCACCTCGGCCTCCCAAAGTGCTGGAATTACAGGTGTGAGCCACCGCGCCCGGCCTTCTGTGCGTGTGTGTGTTTGTTTCGTTTTGTTTGTTTTAATCATGAAATGGTATTAGCTTTTGTCAAAGTCCATTTCTATGTCAATTGAGATGATTCTGTGTGTGTGTTTTTTTTTCATTCTAATAATGTAATATATTACTTTAATTTTCTGGTGTTGAATCACGCTTGCATTCTTGGGATAAATTCCACTTAATCATTACGTGTGATCATTTTAATATGCTGTTGGATTCGGCTTGCTAATATTGCTATGAGGATTTTTGCATCTATATACTTAAGGGATATTGGTCTGTAATTTTCTTTATCTGATTCTGGTATCAAGGTAATGTTGGCCTCATAGAATGAGTTAGGAAGTATTCCCTCCTCTTCTATTTTTTGGAAGATGTTAGAAGGACTGGTGTTAATTCTTCTTTGGATGTTTGGTAGAATTCACCAGTGACACCATCTGAGCCTAGTCTTTTCTTTGTTGGGAGGTTTTTGATTATTGCTTCAATTTCTTATTAGTTGTAGATCTATTGAGATTATCCATTATTTTCTTCATGATTCACTTTTGAGGAGTTGTGTGTTTCCAGAATTTTGTCCATTTCATCTAGGTTATCCAGTTTGTCAGCGTACAAATGTTCATAGCATTCTCACAATCCTTGTTTAAGTAGATTGGTGATAATAGAACTTTTACCGTCTCCACTTTCATTTCTGATTTCAGTTTTTTGCATCTTCTCTCATTTTTACTAAGTTTAACTAAAGCTTTACCAATTTTGTTGATTTATTCAAAGAACCAATCTTGCTTGGTTAATTCTCTCTATTGTTTTTTATTCTTTCATCTCTACTGTAGTCCTCATTATTTCATCCCTCCTGGTAGCTTTCAGCATAGTTTTCTCTTCTTTTCCTATTGCTTCAAGCTGTAAAGTTAGGTTATTAATTTAATCATTTTCTTGTTTTTAAATGTAAGCATTTACAGCTATACATTTCCCTCTGAGTAATTCTAATTTCCCTTGTGATTTCTTCTTTGACCACTGGTTGATTTTAAAGTGTTTTAATTTCCACATATTTTTACATTTTCCGGTTTTTCTTCTATTATTGATTTTAGCTTCATTCATTGTGGTCAGAAAATATATTATTTCAGTATTTAAAAAGAATTTTAAGAGACAGGGTCTTACTCTGTCACCCAGGCACAGTGGCACAATCACAGCTCACTGCAGCCTCCAACTCCTGGGCTCAAGCAACGCTTACACCACCTCAGTCTTCCCAAGTAGCTGGGACTACATGCATGAATGCCTGGCTTGATTTCAATACTTTTGAATTTATTGAGATCCGTTTTGTTGCCTGTCTTGGTCCGTTTGAATTGCTCTAACAAAGGACCATAGACTGGGTGGATTTTATGCAACAGAAATTCATTTCTCATAGTTCTGGAGGCTAGAAATCTGAGCTCTAGGTACCAGCAAGTTTGGACTCTGGTCATCTAAGTTGCAAACTGACTGCCAACTTCTCATTGTGGTCTCACATGATGGAAAGAGGACCAGCTAGCTCTCTGGTCCCTTCCTATAAGGACACTTAATCCTATCTGTGAGGGCTTCACCCTCATGACCTAATTACCTCCCAAAGGCCTCATCTCCCAATAGCATCACACTGAGGTTAAGCTTTCAGCATATGAATTTGAGGGGACCATTCAGTCAACTGCATAGCCTACTATACGGTTTACCCTGGACTAAGAATGTGTATTCTGCTGCTATTCAATGGAATGCTCTGTATATGTCTCTTAGGTCCTATTGGTCTATTTCGTTGTGTACATCCTCTATTTCCTTATTGCTAGTTTGTCTAGATATTCTATTATTGAAAGTAGAATTTTCCTATTGCTATTCTATCCATTACTGAAAGTACTCAAGTCTCCAATTATTATTGTAGAATTTTTCACTCCCTATTACTCTGTCAATGTTACTTCATATATTTGGGTGACCTCTTGTTTGGTACACATGTGTTTATAATGTTACACTAATACATTCTTGATGAATTGACCATTTTATTAATATATAATGTCTTTGTCTCTTGTAACAATTAGCATTTAAAGTCTTTTTTTTTTTTCTGGCATTAGTACAGCCGCCCCTGCTGTCTTTTGGTTATGTTTCATGAAATATGTTTTCCCATCATTTCAATCTATTTGTGTTTTTGAATCTAAAGTGACTCCTGAGGACAGTATATAATTGAATCATTTTTTTATACATTCTGCCAATCTTTTCACTGGAAAGTTTAAGCTCTTTAAAGTAATAATCGATAAGGAAGACCTTAATTCTGCCATTTTGCCATTTGGTTTTGTTATATCTTACGCTTTTTCTGTCCTTCATTGCCTCCCTTACTGCCTTCTTTTATGTTTGGTTGACTGTTGTGAACCATGCGATTCTCTTCTCATTTCCTTTTTTGCATAATTTTTAGATATTTTCTTTGTGATTAGCGTGGGTATTATAATTAGCATCCTCAATTTATGACAGTCTATTCTGATACCGACTTAACTTTAATAACATACAAACACTTGGCTCCTAGACAGCTCCATTCTGCCCCCTTGATGATGCTGTTGTCACCACAATTAACATGTTTATATATTGTGTGCTCAATGTTGATTTATAATTATTTTTACACATTTAAATCCTGCAGGAATTACAAACCAAAGTTATAATAATACCTACTTTTATATTTGCCCATGTATTTACCTTTACTGGAGATCTTTATTTCTTCATATGACTTTAAGCTACTATCTGGCATCTTTTCTTCCTGTCCCCCAGTTTTATTAGGGTATAATTAACAAATAAAAATTGTTATATTCACAGTGCACAACGTGATGTTTTAACATAACATCTTGTCCTTTTAAGTTGAAGGACTCCCTTTAGCATTTCTTGTAGGGCAAGGCTAGTTGTAACAAACTCCTTCTAATTTTGTCTGGAAATGTCTTAACTTCCTCATTTTTGAAGGACAGCTTTGATGGATATAGAATTCTTGAATGACAGATTATTTTTTTTCTTTCAGCCCTTCAAATGTCATACTGCTTTCTCTGGCCTCCATGGTTTCTGATGAGAAATCGGCCATAAATCTTATTCACATGTTAATGATGAGTCACTTCTCTCTCGCTGCATCAAAGACTCTATTTGTCTTTTGCTTTTGGTAATTTAATTATGTGTCTGATATGGTCTTTTTTTTTTTTTTTTTTTGAGATGGAGTTTCGCTCTTGTTACCCAGGCTGGAATGCAATGGCGCGATCTTGGCTCACTGCAACCTCCGCCTCCTGGGTTCAGGCAATTCTCCAGCCTCAGCCTCCTGAGTAGCTGGGACTACAGGCACTTGCCACCATGCCCAGCTAATTTTTTGTATTTTTAGTAGAGACGGGGTTTCACCATGTTGACCAGGATGGTCTCAATCTCTTGACCTCGTGATCCACCCGCCTCAGCCTCCCAAAGTGCTGGGATTACAGGCGTGAGCCACCACGCCCGGCCTCTGATGCGATCTTATTGAGTTTATCCTACTAGAGTTTAAGTTTCTTGGGTTTGTTGGTTTGTCTTTCATTAAATTTGGGGCATGATGGCCATTATTTCCTCAAATATTATTTGATTCTTTCTCTCCTCTTTCTAGAATTCCTACTTGCTTTTTTCTTTTTTAAAAAAGACTAGTCAAGTACAGTAGTGAGAAGGAGAGAAAGAGTAGACCAAAGATTTCAATCTGTGACTAACAGAGGGCAATCATTTGAGATGAATCAGTACCTTCGGGCCAGCCAGGAACTCCTAGTTGTATATTGGCCTGCTTGATGTTGTCCCATGGGTCCCTTAGGATTTGTTCACTTTTCTTCATTCCTTTTTCTTCCTGTTCCTCAGACTCGATAAATTTCAACTGTCCTATCTTCAAGTTCACTGATTCTTTCATCTGTTCAAATCGCTATCAAACCCCTCTAGTGAATTTTCATTCAATTACTGCACTTTTTCAGCTCCAGCATTTGTTGGTTCTTTTTTTATTGTTTCCACCTCTTTACTGATATTTTTATTTTGTATATATATTTGTTTTGGTTTCCTTTAGTGTTTTGTGCATGTCTTTAGCTCTTAAACAGCTCTTTGAGCATATTTAAGAAAGTCTAGAACTTCTGATGTCTAGCCTTCCTCAGGGATGATTTCTGTTGTATATTTACTGCCTTTGAATGTGCCATACTTTTCTCTTAGTATGTCTTGTGATTATTTTTTTGTTGAAAACTGGCCATCTGAATATTATAATGTATGAACTCTGGATATCAAATTCTCCCCTTTCCTCAGGTTTTTCTGTTTTGTTTTGTTTTTTAATTGGTGAAGGATCCGTTTGCTTAGTGACTTGCTCAAACTAATATTGCAAAGAATGTAGCAATTCTTGTTAGGTGTGGTCACTTGTGTTCAGCTAGTGTTTTGACAGATTTCTTTGAGTGCTGGGAGCTAAAACAAACAAAAAGTCTCTCTCCCAGGCCTTGCAAATTCCCCGTGTCCTAGGTCTCTCATTTAACACTTGGGCATTTTCTTTGTATTATGGCATGCACTATGTCTAGGAATCAGCCCCAGGTGAAAGTTTAGGTTTTTCTAAGCATGGGTCTTGCCCTGGGCATATGGTGGCTTTCTAAATTCCCCAGTATAAATGCGTTGAATGTCCTAATTTCCCAAAGAAATTTCCCCCAGTTTTGACACAGGCAGTCTATTGTAGGTTTCAACTATTATCTTTGGCTCCAGGTTCTTGAAGGTTGTTCGTTCTGCTTGAAAAATTTTTGAGTGATGCTCCCGGCTCTTCTGGCCTGAATTCTAAGTTAGGTAAAACAGAGATGAGCACCTGACATCTGTCCCTCACATACTTTGTGTCTTTCAAGGAATGTATTATTTATTCCAAGTCGTCAAATACATTGGCAGAAAAGGTTCATAGCACTCCCTATCCTTATAAGGTCTGTTGATTCTGTAGTGATATCACCTCTCTTATTCCTAATGTTAGTAATTTGTGACTTCTCCCTTTTTTTTCCCCTGATTTAGCTCATGAGAGGCTTATCAATTTTATTGGTCTTAAAGAACCATCTTTGGCTTTTACTTCCTCTATAACTTTTGTTTTCTTTTTCACTGATTTCTGCTCTTTAGTGTGTCCTTATATGTTTTCAAGGTTTATCCATGTCGTACCATTTATCAGTACTCCATTCCTTTCTATGGCTGAATAATAGTCCATCTCACAGATACATCAGATTTTCCTTATCCATTTACCGAATGATGGACACGTGGGCTATTTTTACCTTTTAACTATTGTTAATACGGCTGCTATGAACTCAAGTTTATTTTTGGTGCTTGTTCCTATTTTGTGGACCTCAGTATTCGCATCTGCTTCTAAGTCTATCCTCTATGCCACTTTACCATGACTGTCCTCCCTTCACAAAGCACCAGGCTTCAATATGGCCTGATCATCACCCTGGGACCCCAAATCCCTACATAACCTGTGTCTACATGTAGACCAGGGAAGGACTGCCTCCTCCGATGGAGTGGAACTTGGTGTGTCACACTAAGGCCATGTCATCCAGAAAATAACTGATCAAAGATGAGCCTTTTTAAGCCACATAAATCTTTTGTTTTATGACCTATTAAGTAATGCGACAACAGAGTGAGAATTCCACACACTTCTGTGAGCAGCTATTTTGACACTTTTGGACTCAAATTCCATAAAATCTGTTTTTCAGAGCTGTTTCCATTTTTCCAATTCCAAATCTTCACTTCAGACTCTCTCAAGCCCCCACCAAATGGCAGTGGGCTCCTCATACAGCCAGTGCCATTGCTTTTGATTTGCCCTACAGTGCCCAGTTTTACCCAGTCCTGTTTTTGTGCTATCAGTGCAAATGTCAACAAAATGAAGGAAAAATAAATTTCATATACCAATAAATCTGACCTCCCAGAGCCCCGTTTCCCTGGACTAAACTCTGGAAACTAGACTGAAGTATCTCAAAGCCAGTGGCAGGATTGTTGTCTCAAAATCTTAGCATGTCTTGGAAGCCTCCTCCATTTTGTGCTCCAGGCATCTCTTATTTTACCCTAGACCTGAACCTGCACAGGAGAGGAAGTCAGAGAATACTGTGAAACCATGTGCACATACTCTTACACTGAGCTGCAAAGCAGGTTATCTCTGAGTGGGTTCTATGGAGGCAGGACTTTCTACAGGGTCCCAGAAGTTGAGAGGTGTGACTGCAGGCAGTTTTCAGTTGATGGGAAGCATCAAGGCAGAGGTGAAAGAGCCCAGGTCAAGAGCTGTAGACCATATTTGAAAAAAGACAGATGAAGAGTTCCCAGGCTAGCCCAAACTAACCAGGCCTGTCCAAGAAGCTATGCCCATGCTTCTGGCCTTGCTTGAGATAGACCATGGCAGACCCAGGTTCCTATCCTGACTGTGACAAGCACCATCCATGTTGCCCTAGACAAGCAGCTTATCAAATGTCCCCACCTCCCCAGGCTTAGGTTACTCATCTATGTTTCCATGACAGCCATTCAGGTTGTGGCCACTAAAAGAGCCTACATATCATAGTAGGCACGGTGCTGACACTCCAGCTACAGGAGGGGCTGGCACAGTGCTTCTCCGAGAAGCAGGAAGGAAGAATAGTTCAGGGGCCTGGTGCAGTGCATGGGTTGGCCAGGGTTTCCCAAAGTGTGGTAAGCCAACCCCTGGGGATGTTTGAGATGGTTTTATGCGATATACAGATGAGACATTTTTCATTTTAGCAATTGTTTTTAAATGCATGTTAGAAAAAATACAAATAGCCCATTAAAAGCTGCAATTTACATTTTAGGATGAGGGTATGTGAAAGCAAGTTGATAAAATATAAAAATATGAACATTAAATAATTGACACGTGACAAAAATTTTGTGACAGTGATGAATAGAGTGACAAGTGGTCTTGGGTGTGCCCTGGACATTCCTGTTTTTTGTGTGTTGAAAGTCCCATGTCCCAGGAACCCTCTCAGTCCCGGGAAAACTGGATGATTAGTCATTTACGTGTGAATGCCTGATGTTTGAGAAATGCTTAATTCAGGCATTAGAGTCAAAGAGACCTGTTCAAATCCTGGTCCAACACCTTCTAGCAGCAAGATTTGCTGGTTCTTTGTAAGAACCTAAAATGTTGTGATTGAAGAGTACCAGATGAGGAAACCTAAGTTCCCAATAGGGAACAAAGAGGAGCACAGTGAGTGCTTAATCAGTTCACCATTCATTTGACAAATATGTGAGCACCAACTGCATGTCAGAAAGTGTGCTGGGTGCCCAGATGCTACAGTGAATGAGCTTATATGACTGAGAAAGGCAGTTAAACAAGTAACGAGTACAAAGGG
The DNA here is from genome assembly GCF_049354715.1 of Callithrix jacchus. Lineage (NCBI taxonomy): Eukaryota > Metazoa > Chordata > Mammalia > Primates > Cebidae > Callithrix > Callithrix jacchus. Next base: position 104,766,587 of record NC_133507.1, on the reverse strand, counting down.
GACAGGCTGATATTATAGTAGTTTTATAATTTGATATTGGGGTGCTCAGAGGGATGTCTGGGGAAGTGACCGGTGACCTGGCCCCAAAACAAGGACCCTTGAGGTAATACCTTGGAGAACCAAGTTCTTGGCAGAATGAAGGAAGGCCCAGTTATGAGGGAGAGCAGTAGAACATGCCGTGGAAACCAGAGTGTCTAGATTCTGTTTTCAGAGCAATAGGAAGCCGCTGAGGGAGTTCAAGCAGAGGAGGTTCATGACGTATTTCTGGCCATAAACTGGAAAATGGATTGGACTTATTGAGTGCAGGAAGATCAATGGGAAGGTAACTGCATTAGCTCAAGCCTAATGCTGACTTGCTCAAGGGATGTAGCTGCAGAAATAAGGAGGTATGTCAGAGATAGGCTCAGTGGGATTTGAAGACTGATCAGGCAGGGGAGGAGAAACAGAAGAATCAAGGTCAGTTCAGACAGTTCACTGAGGTCAGGCCACTGAGAAGTAGCAATTTTGGCAGGTGGAGGGGAGAAGGGCTTTGGCAGGACTTTTAAGTTTGGTTTAAGATATACTGAGTCTAAGATGCTTTTGTGAAAGCCAGATGGAACTAGGAATGGGAATCCAGGCAGGTATCTGGGTAACGGATCTAGGAGGCACCGGCACATGGATGAATCTGAAGCTTGGGAATGAGAGCAGGTAGGACAGAGAAAGAGGGCCCCTCACTTTGAAGGAATGAGCAGAAGAGGAAAAGTTGGACAAAGGAGACCAAGGAGTGGTCAGACTGGCAGAATAACAGGAAAAGTTGGTGTTAAACCACATGTAGGATACTTTATTACTTTACCAAATAGTCAGTGCCCTGCCCTGTGCCCACCTTTTGAACTCAGACACACCCAAGTGATTTGTTCTGGCCAGTAAAGTGCAAACGACTTGATGTGTGTCACTTCTGGGCAAAAATGTGACAAGCCCAAGTGTGGCTTCTCGTCTCTGAGATGATACAAACATGTCAAGTCCCTTGGCCTGGGTCTCTAGGTGGCTTTGAGGCAGAAAAGCCTTGTCACTTGCAGTGGGAATGTGACCCGAGAAATGAACTTCATGGGAAGCAGAGTGGGCTCTGTGGATGTCACACTAAGAAGGGCCCTGTGTTTGGTTTAATGCTCTGCTGTCCCCATCTTGAAATCCTCAGTAACTTTTTAATAGGGCTCTGCATTTTCACTTTGCAGTAGGCCCTGCAAATTAGGTTGTTGGCCCTTGTAAGCCACTGAGATTTTCTAGGTCATGACTGCAGTCTAATCTACCCTATCCTAACCCACAAACCAAGAAAAGAGGGGCAGTTGAAAAGAGGACATGGAGTGCTGTCATGAGGCCAGGCCCAGAAAGCCTGAATACAGTGGCTGTACTCAGACAGAGGTGTGGCTGTGAAGGACAGAACGCGGAGGACACCAGAGGGAGCAGTGAGACAGAAGCTTTCTGTTACCTGTGTCAAAGTGGGAAACATTTAAAGCTTTCAGTTTTATAGTGAAATAGTGTTTAGGGAAGCATAGCATAAAGATACGGGAGATAGCAAAAAGTCCACAGAGTAAGTCCCCTTAGAGTTGTCGAATGAGTACGTTAAGTCCATTTGAATAGGAGGGAGGAGGAAATGAGGGTGCAGACACAGGAAGGGCTGGTGAGAGTGCTCCCGCCTGGTGCTTTCTGCTTTCATCTGCAAGGTAGACATGAGGTCATTTGCTTAGAGTGTGAGAGCCCTTGAGGAGGAACAGAGTGAAGACTCTGAGACAGCTGCCATAGAGCCCCGGAGTACAAACAGACCAGGCAACTGAGTCCCGGAGGTGAGGTGGACCCAGGAAATTGTGACCAGGAATCCGCTCTTGTGGGTGCTTTCCCTCCTGCAGCTGAGACCAGACCCTCAGAAATGGTGGCTGGATCTTTCCAGTGATGGTGATTCACCAGATGGGTGGGAAGAATGCAAAGAAATCTTCATTTCTTTGGCTAAGAACAGATCGCCACCACCATAAGTAATGGCAAGAGCTCAGGCACTTTTATACACACTCTGCAGTATTAACTCATTTAACTTCTCACACTGTGAGGAAGTACTAGAATCATCCTCACTTTACAAGGATAAGGCAGAGGGATTGGTGGGGAGGGTTCCAATAGGATGTACTATCTCGTAATTCAGTACTGATTCATATAAAATGGCTGGCAAAATATTAGTGTTGTATGCTTTAATCTTTCAGCCTGAGAACTTTGTATGTTTTGAAGGCTTCACTGAACATGGGTTTCTTGAGCATCTATTATTCACCAAAGCTAAGAGGAGTTGCCAGCTGCTGCAGAGGGCTGCGTCCTCCTCTGTGCCCTCCATCCCAACAGCTCCTTGGCCTGACAATCCCTGGGGGATCCATGAGCACATGATTTTTTTTTTTTTTTTTTTTTTTGAGACAGGGTCTTACTCCATTGCCCAGGCTATAGTGCAGGCTATAGTGGATTATAGTTCACTGCAGCCTTGACCTCCTGGACTCAAGTGATCCTCCTGCCTCAGCCTCCTGAGTAGCTGGAACTACAGGTGCCCACCACCATGCCTGGCTAATTTTTGTAGAGACAGGGTTTCACCATGTTGCCCAGACTGGTCTCAAACTCTTGGGCTCAAGTAATCCACCCACCTTGGCCTTCCAAAGTGCTGGGATTACAGGTGTGAACCACCGCACATGGCCAAGCACATGAAATTGCATGCAAAGCTGCCATGTTTCCATATTTGCAAGAGTTCCTAACCTGGAACAAGATTAAGGATCAGCAGCAAACCAAGTGAGAGTTTCCAGGGAGATGGTGCAGCTTTCCCATGGATACCTATGAATTCACTAGCTAGATGGTACTCTGAACTCTTGAGGGGACGGCACAAGGTAAATGGAAAGATCATTCCAAGGTAAAGGGTATCAGCTACAACCCAGGCAAGAGGAAAGGGTATTTCAGGCCCTCAGGAAACCTGAAGGATGGCAGGAGCCCCCTCCAGACTCACCTTATCGTTTTCTTTTCCTTTGGGAAGGCACTGCTTGGAGCCATGAGGGTTTGAACAGATAAACTTCCCCTGTGGAAATTCTGGATGCAGGTTGGAAGGGCCTTGGGGACATGGCAGATTCAGACTTCTTTGTTACAAGTCTAGTTTAGGGAGCTGAGACAAGCAGTGCTGAGGGAAAACCACCCAAAGGAGAGCAGTGAGACAGTGTCCTGGAGGACGCTCAAAGACTTGAATGTGCATCCCTAGCCATGTGACCTAGGGCAAGTTCCTGTCCCTCTCTTGACCTGTTTCCTTATTTACACACTGAGGGGCTAGAACCCGTAATCTTGAAAATCAATTCTGTCCTAACATGATTTGCTAGCCTGAGAGCAGGTGCTGACTGCTATCCTTGCCTGGTGCACTTCAAGTGTGAAGGTTACGCCAGCCCGGGCTGCAGAGGGCTTCCTGCTGTGAGGGAGGGGCTGCTCTACCACTGCTCTGGTCTCTCCTCAGGATGGAGCCTGAGAATCTCAGCACAGTGGGATAAACATCTGCTGGACAAGGATGGGGACAGAGACAGATCGCTCTGACTCACCACCCTGCCACCAAACTAATGGTGAGTCCTTTTTCTTGGACCGGACAGAGCCACTAACCTTAGTGACTTGAGAGCTGTACTCCCTCAGCCCCTCCAGGCTTTTCTTGGTGCTGGCCACAAAAGCCCAAACTGGGTGACATGCTGGGTTTATTCTGTGGTTGTTTTGGTAGTCCAGCATCCATTCCCCTTCCTCCTGGGGAACCACAGCCTGGCCAGGTACCATCTAAAGCAGTACCTGTGGAGACGCCATCACACTTCCTCCACCTCCACCTTATCAGTCCTTACCTTTCCAATGAGTTGTTTTTGCTACTTATTGGTGGTTTTCATTGCTTACTGCCAAAAAATTCCTTTTAGAAGAGCTCCAGGTGACTGAATCTGGGTTCCAGCCCCTCTCTATACATCCCCAAAGAGCAGAGAAAAGCTCCTTAGTTTTCAGGGCTCACTGGGCCTCTCTCCCAGGCAGAAGACAGAGGAGGGGAGCGGGAAAGAGAAGACTTCCAACTTTTCTCAGAAGCCTTGCCCACACCCATAAGGTGTGGTATGACCCTGCCCAGCAGAAGTCCTGTTGCTCACTGGATGGTGCAGCGCAAACCTAGAGAAGGCTGGGGGCTGGTGGGAGCCAAGGGCAGGAGAAGTCAACACCTGCCTACCCTCTACTACATGCTGTGACACATACTTCATGTGCCGCTTCAGACAAAACAACTGAGGCCCAGGTTTGTCTGTTCAAGGTCTCATGGGTGGTAAGTAGCAGAGCCCAGATCTGATGCCCAAAGCTGTGTTTCTACTGCACTGTGCTGCTCCTTGGAATGACCACTGTATCTTCCAGGATATGCTGGGGAAGACCAATGAAGTTTTTAACCTTTGAAAATGCCCCTACTCCCAAATTAACACTGAAATAAACTCTAAAAACGGTGCTGCTGCTTCTACACACTCCCTCAGGTTCGTACTAACAGTGGCTGTAGTCTAACAATTCTGTTGAGATAAGCATGTAGGAATCACAGTTTCAAGAAACGGAAACAGCTGATAAAAACATGCATGTCTCACACATTTTATTTGAATGAAGTGTTACATCTAGACTTCTCATTTCGGTGTACAAACAGCTCAGTGCAGTGTTTCTAATACAAGTCATATAAAACTGGAACACATTAGTGAATAGTGCACTTGATAGAAAAATAAATTACACTTTCAATGCTACTGCAAAGTTTTACACGTATAAAAGGTAAACACAAAATAGTTAGTGAGGTCTTCATAACCACCTATCATATCCAGATAAGGAGATACAAAGGGCAAAGAGATCTGTGCTATAAAAAAAAAAAAAACTCTCTCTGAAGAGGATAAATCCTGACAAGTGATTGAAAGATCATCTCAAGCAACGTGGTGACACAGGGACTTACAGATCCTATCTTTTAGAACTGGGAAGGAATCATAGCACTACCAATGTGTTAACATAGCCAAGTTCAGCTCAGGGCAAATTTCTATAATTCGAACAAGTTTCCTCATCCTGATGGCTAATATGCAGGAAAAGTTTCCAACTGTCTTCTGATCACTTAAGAACTAGTGTTTAAATTTTTGAGAGGATAAAAAAGACAAATAATAGAGAAATATATATTTTTCAGTCGCTGATGACCTCAGATTTCCAAGCAACTACATGACCATGGGCATGCTTAATTAAAAATTGGTGGAAACTCACAAAGACTCTCAGAGCTGAGACACCCACAACAGCACCTTGTTCAGCTGCCACACGTGTGAATGAGAATGCAACGTCCAGAAGCGCTGGCTGCCTTCAAGTGACAGGTAACGCTCAGAACCTATCTGAATACCTGCCTGCCTCCCACTTCACGCAGCCACTCTACTGCTCTACAAAGCTTCACATCAGGGTTCGGCAGCGGCTTTGTAAAGGAAACTCTGCAGAAACAAGCTATGCTGGAGCTGCTGTTGTGCTGTGCCAGCAGAGCTGAGTGGTATAGTATTTATCATCTGTGGTCCTTTACAGAATAAGACTGCTGACTCCTTTCAATGACAAGACAAAAACTCTGCTTCTCGAGACTCTTACTTGGAAAAAGAGCAAAGATTTTCCTCTCTGTGACTGACAAATAATTCCACTAGTAAGACTTCTGAAGGAGTAACAGAACTTTCATTTTGAGGCTTAGCTAAGAGAAGAGGTACAAGTTTTAGCCACAAGTGAGAAGCATAAGAGAACAAGTAGTCCCTATCCAAGAACCCAAGAACGACACAGAGCTTTCATCTTTAAATGTCCGTAGGATATCTGTGACTGTACAAAGGCAAAGGCTAGAGACAAATGTTAGGAGACTGTAAGAAATAGTTTTAAACGTTTTTTTCTTAAAACGATGTGTAAGTGTTAAGGAAATAAGCACACAGGGAATCGAATCATTCCTCTGTTCAGCAGTGTCTCCTGAAGAGCAGGACATGAAATGATTATGACCTCCTGTATGTCCAAAGGTGATGCTATTGACATGTCACAAATTAGGTCTCACTGATTAACTTACAGGATCTCAGGCAAAGTCTAGTGCAGACAACTGAAGCCTTCACATATTATTTTAAACCACCCTGTCAACTCATGCTTCCCCCACCAGGGCTAGGAAATGGGCTGAGTTGAGGTTCGTCTCCTGTGCCCCCAGGGAGGCAGCACTATCTGCTCCCCCTACCACAACTGTGCTCTAAGCAGTGCACACAGCAAACTCTCAGGAGTGCTCCCGGCTGCCCCTCCTCTGACCTCAGCCCAATGTCACCAGCCTGCTTCTCACCCACTATCATCTCCTACCTCTTTCTTTACCAGCATCCTTGATGGGTTCACACGTGCTTCTCTCTTCTCAAGAGACAGCTATCTCCCCTTCCCTACCTGCCACATTCACAGACCTCCTAAGCCCTGCCTCTCCCCACCACACTGTTCTCAGGGGAGCAGAACAGGAAGTGCTGTTAAGCAGCTCTGGGCATGACAGCAGCAGCAGCTATGACAGGAAACCAATACCTGACAGGCATCTAATCTGTCAGAGCCAATTCAGCATTCAAGTATTAACTTCTGTGTTTACCACTTTATGTCAGGGAATGAGACAAAATTTCCTCTTGGCTTGAGATTCAAGTGAATTTTAACAAAGTCCCTACCAATATTCTAACTGTCAAGAATATGGGTATGCAAAGATACCCACAGAATATGTCCAACTACCTAATTCCTAAATTTTAGGAAGTTTAAAATAAGGATGTTGTGCGGTTAGCAGCACAACCATGACCCTGCAGGAAATCTAAGTTGTCAAGACCCTGAAGACTTGATGCCCATTCCATCATGTCCTGAGTCAAGCCCTAGGCTCTAGGTGTCCCTTACAGCTTTGAGAAAATATGTCCTATAATTGAGAACTGGCAAAGAGCCCCACTAATGAAACTTAAGATGCTTAGCATAATGGCTAAGGGGAGGTGGCCAGCAAGAAGTGCTGACTTTCCTTCTGCAAAAATGTTTTGTGCAAAAGTGGGTTCCAATCACTACAGGGAAACAGGGCAAGATGAAAATTCCTGAGCTTTCCAGTCAGACACTAGTGTGTGTTTGCCTGGGCACATGATTATGTTACAAGGAGCCCACCATTAACTTTTAAAGATCATAAGACTGGATGTTCTTTCATGCTAAGCAGTACAAATTTGTGCTGAATTATTTACATATTGCAGGACAGAAACTAGAAAGCAAATTCCAGGAGGTTCAGCTTAACATCAGTTCTCCATCACCAGGGATTAACAACGACTTTACCAATATGGTTTCCACATCATCCTTATTCCCCATGGCAACTGAGGTTTACCTGTTCATTCAAAAATTATAAAGCTAAAGAGTGTTATTTCTGGGTATTAGAATTATAGATGGGCATTGCTATACTTTTCTTTATTTTTCTGATGAGCATACATTATTTTAACATCCAGAATTTCTTTGTACAGGCCAAAAGGGATGGGGAAATTCTAGAGCTCTCTTTTAAACTAACAGAATTCCTTGTGCAATGCAAGCTCTTTTAGTATGCTGTGTAGAGTTTCATACATGGTAAATATTTAAGAAACAACACCCCATCACCCATGTTCCTATTCCATATTTTGGGCCCTGGTGTGTTTGTTTTGTTTAATTTTTTTTCCAGTTTGAAAGCTCTATATTTGTTCAGCTTATACTGAAAGGAAATGAAATCTATGTCCAAATAGGTATTAATGTGGAGTACTGCTGCACTGTGCCTTCATTACCTGAGCCTACAGGGGTCTGTATTCCCTACCTGGCTCAGGGAGGAGGGTAGATGCCTGGGGTAAACTCCCCAGGGTCTCTTCAACAGTAACCTCCCCGATTCCAGGCTGGAAAGTGACAGAATACATGTGTGGTGCATATGAGTGCTTCCTGTGGAAAGGCAGGTTGAAAAAATACAACAAGATTTTATTTTATTTCTCTGCAGTTCTTCTCAGGGTTTCTCTTGATGTAAACTTGAAATACTAAGATAGCCAGTACAATAAGAAATCAAAACAATGGAAGACATTTAAAAACTCTCTATGTTCTAAACTTCTCTTTAGTGTTATTTAAAAAAAAAAAAAAAGTTGGCCCTAAGTCTGCCTTTATAGTGTCCACATTAATTTCCTAAATTCTTGATTTCTAGCTATGTCAGGGAAAAGCGCAATTTCTCTAACAGGCAGTCAGATCAAAGATCCTCACCCTGATACTAGATGGAAATAGCTTTCAAAAGGCTGTTGACTACCAGAGGCAGCCTTGTTATAAAGTTGTTATGAACAATTAGAACCGCCAGGTGGAGCCAAGAGTTTGAAGGAAACCCCAGAAAAAGAAATTCCCTTGTTTCGGGAATTTGTAACTTTTATAAAAGTACAGAAAGTTAAAGACCAAACACCCTCATTTGGGCAGCTATCCAGTGTAATTAAACCCTTCCAGTTGGACGGAAAATACAGCTGTCTTTTTTTACGGAGTCGAAGTCAAATCTACATAGAGCCTTTCTTTACCTACAAGTAATAGACAAGCTCCTGAATCCAATACATTCTAGCCGAAATGGATCCCAGGACGGAATGCTGGAGAGAACTGGGTATTCCAGCTATAGGCCCTTAGAGCTCAGTGGTCAGTAAACACTTCTGCTTCAGGACAGCTTCTTCTGCTAGAGTGGGAGCAGAGCTGAAAGGAAGAGAGAATGGGTTATTCAATGGAATCCCTGGGGTTTGGGAGAAGACATTCATGTCTCTATTAGTGCCACATAGAGCATTTTGAGGGGAGAGCAGATTACAGACCCAAATCAATATGTAGTAACACCTAACCTGGCAATGAGGTGTTCCATAAAAGGGAAATTTCTGGATAAGCACTGCTTATTTCATTTTGAAATAATATAAAGATAGCACGATTTCCCCTTCTTCTTTAACAAATATGCCAAACACACATTCAACCATTTCTTAATGAGTCAGGGTTAGAGTAAGTGTCAAGAGCAGTACTGTGGTAAGCAGAAGGGCAACCCCCTCAGGAGAAACCAAGGGCAGCAGGTTGTTCTCTTGTGCTTTTTCTCCCTTTCTGTTTTTTTTTGTGAGACAGGGTTTGCTCTGTCACCCAGGCTGGAGTACAACAGCATGATCACAGCTCACTTCAGCCTTGACAGCCCATGCTCAAACGATCCTTCCACCTCAACCTCCCAAAAGTAGCTGAGACTACAGGCCTGTACCACTACACTCAGCTAATTTTTATATTTTTTTGTAGAGACGGGGTTTCACCATATTGCCCAGGCTGGTCTCGAATTCCTGGACTCAAGCTATCTGCCCTCCTCAGCCTCCCAAAGTGCTGGGATTACACGCGTGAGCCACTGTGCCCAGCCCTGTTTTTCTTCACATATTCCTAGATGGCTGTTTGTGTTCCCTACACCAGTTAACCTATTTTGTTAGAGCTCTGTGAAAAATAAAAAGCTCTGCATGAGGGCTCATGAGTTTCCATGATCAGTGAACTGTGTGAGTTTAGATGCAAGGACATAATGACATCTAATTTTGTTTCATATAAACTTAAAACAGGCTGGGCAAGGGTGGCTCATGTCTGTAATCCCAGCACTTACAGAGACGGGAGAATTGACTGAGACCAGGAGTTCGGGACCAGTCTGGGCAACAAGTGAGACTACGTATTTACAAAAAATAAAAATATTGGGGCCGGGTGCAGTGGCTCACACCTATAATCCCCCAGCACTTTGGGAGGCCAAGGCAAGAGAATCATTTGAACCCAGAAGTGGAGGTTGCAGTGAGCTGAGATCATGCCACTGCCCTCCAGCCTGGACCATAGAGTGAGACCCCATCTCTGAATAAATAGTGAGACCCCCATCTCAAAATAAATAAATAAATACATACATACATATATATGCGCACCAGGTGAGGTGGTATGTGCCTGTAGTCCCAGCTACTCAGGAGGCTGAGGCAGGAGAATCACTTGAACCCGGGAGGCGGAGGTGGCAGTGAGCAGACATCACACCACTGCACTCCAGCCTGGGCGAGGGAGTAAGACCCTGTTTCTGTTTCTCTCTCTCTCTCTCTCTCCATATATATATGTGCCAAGTATATATATGTGTGCCAAGTGAGGTGGCATGTGCCTGTGGTCCCAGCTACTCAGGAAGCTGATGCAGGAAGGTTGTTTGAGCCCAGGAGTTGGAGGTTGCAGTGAGCTATGATCACGACACTGCACTCCAGCCCAGGTGATGGAGACAGATACTGACTCTAAAACAATTTTTTTAAATGTAAAACGGTATCAAAGTACATAATAAAAAGGACATAATTTAAAATGTCAAAAGTGCTAACAAGATTTATAAATGAAACAGCAGTTGCCCATACCACCACTCTCTATTCCTACTTTAAGGGACAAACACTTTAAACTGGTTCTCTTCCTGTTTTTTTCCTTCACTTTTCTGTATCCCTGGTTCTCAAAGTGTGGTCTCTAGAATTTGTGAGAATTCAAATTCTTAGACCCCACCCCAGATATACTGAATCAGACTATGAGGGTGGGGCCCAGCAGCCAATGTTTAAACAAACCTGACTCCAGGGATTCTGCCTCACAACTCCCCAAGGTTCTAACTGTTCTGGGTGATGTGTTTGTTTACATGATAATTTCCTACTATGGACTATGCAGGCTTACCTTTCTTCCATCCTCTCCCCAGCCCCACAATCCTGCCTTCTTATCTTTTCAGCACAGCTATACAACTAATTTTGATCATGTTAAAATTCAGTGTTTGTGGTAATTATTAAATATTTTCACAACTATCAGTGTATTGTATTTCATGTTTTATATAACCTTAATTTTCCCTGGACTGAATAACTGCCTCATTTTTGTTGTCGTTGTGATGGCTTGGTGGGTTTATTTTTTTGTTGTTTTTAGAAACGAGGCCTCAACATGTTACCCATGCTGGTCCTGAACTTGGTCTTAAGCAATCTTCTTGCCTCAGCCTATTGGGTACTTACTCAGTTTTCTATACTAATCTTTCATCTATCCCTAAGATCTCAGGCAAACCATGGATCTCTTCTCAGTACATTCAGACATGTAATATGATTAAAAACTGGAGGGCTAGGAAGCCTGTTTGTGTTTTTTCTTCCTGCAACTCTATATCCTCCTTTTCGAATGTGGACAGGATCCTTTCTAGACCCACTGGGCAGCTACCATCTTAGAACTTCCCTTCACCTTTCCCTGGGTAAATCCCTGCACCTCTCTACTGCTTCCTGGGTCCCATGGCTTCTTTTTTGGATAAAAAAGAGAAATGTATCTTCCAGTTTAGATGGAAGAAATCTTCCAGTAGCTTCCTGAGGAAGGCTACATGAAAACTATGTATTTTAGGGAAACTGTATGTCTAAAAATGTATTGTAATCTCACACTTCACTGATAGTTTTTCTGGGAAAACTCTAGGTGAGAAATTAGAATTCCAGAATTTAGAAAGCACACTGCTCCATTATCTCCAGCAGTCAGTAAAGTCTGCTACCATTCTAATTACCAATCCTTTGTATGTATTCTGTTTTCTCCCTTTGCAGGAGACTTCCATCTTCTCTTAACTTTGACCTCCTAAAGATTCATGATGCCCCTTGCTATAGTCTATTTTCATTCTCTGTGGTGGGTACTCAGTAGACGCCTTTAATCTAGAAACTCAAGTCCTCTGTTCTAACAGCTCTTGATTCCTTTGACAGTTTCCTCCTTCCAATGACTCTGTTCTTTCCAGATCTCCTCTGATTCATATATTGGACTTCCTAGACCAGTCCTTCAATTTTCTTTCCTCTCCCAGTTTTCATTTTTATATTCTATTTTTTGGGAGATTGTCTCAATTTTATCTTTCACATACTCTTCGAATTTTACTTTTAATATGGTTAATAATTTCTAAAAATGCTTCCTTGTTTTCTTAAGTTTCCTGTTATTGTTGCATGGATACAGTGTCTTCTCTCTAAATGTACATACTATCATTTTATGAAGTTTTCCTTTGTTATTCACATTGCCCTTTTCCTATTTCTATTTGTCAAAATTTGCATTGCTTTTATTTCCTCCTTGTTTTTCAGTTTACCTGTTTTGGTCTTTCCTCACATATCTGACAATAATTAGCTCTTTTGTATTTAAGAGAAAAGCTCTGGAATGCATTTGGGACCTGTGTACATATGAGCAAAACTCATCAACAAATGGGCTCCCTGGTGATTATTTGGCAGATTCCAGGCAATTCCATCACAGGATCCACAAATGTATGTGCAGGCCTTTTCTCTTTGGTTGGCTGATGGCTCCAGAGAGCAAGCCTCTTACTTTTTCAACTCAGACATTTATACTAAGCTAACAGCATTTCCAAAACTGAGAAAAGAAGGAATGTTGAAAATTTCACCCTTCAGTCTGTGGACTTTCTTTTTTTTTTTTTTTTTGAGACGGAGTTTCGCTCTTGTTACCCAGGCTGGAGTGCAATGGCGCGATCTCAGCTCACCGCAACCTCCGCCTTCTGGGTTCAAGCAATTCTCCCGCCTCAGCCTCCCGAGTAGCTGGGATTACAGGCACGCGCCACCATGCCCAGCTAATTTTTTGTATTTTTAGTAGAGACGGGGTTTCACCATGTTGACCAGGATGGTCTCGATCTCTTGACCTTGTGATCCACCCGCCTCGGCCTCCCAAAGTGCTGGGATTACAGGTGTGAGCCACCGCGCCCGGCCCCAGTCTGTGGACTTTCAATTCATCTTCCTGTGTTTAGTCTGGAGCCTCACTCCAAGTGGAAATTTCCAGATCCAGAGCCTCTGTGGCCTGGCTTGTCCTGAGGGAAAACTTCCAAATTATGCTAGAATGAGCAAGGGTGGTGGGATGGCAGATAGGTGAAATGGACATAAAAACTTTCAACCAATCCCCATATTCTCAGTCCCACCTTGTACCCTATCTTCGCAAGTATCTGGTACCTCCAATTCCATTGCCTTTTCAGGGTTCTGCATTGTGAACTGGCTTCCTTTTTATGTTTCTGTTCCCTCCCCTGTTCAGGCTTAGCTTTTAGGGTACTCCACTCTGCTAAACTAGTTACCACTTATCATTCAGCTGCTTCCCAAAACTTGCTGAGGTCTCTTAATTGCTGATGTCTCCTCTCCTTTTCTTTGCTCTCATGATTTGATGCCTTTGAAACACAGTATCATACAGAGAACACGCTAAACTAAATCTACATCTGTGGAGATGGGACCCAGTTATCATCGTAAAAAATTACTATTACATCCATATATTAAAGTGCGTAAGGCATGAGTTTACAGCTTGACAACTTTTTGCAAATTGAACATACCTCTGTTATCAGCATGTAGAATACGAAATGGAACACTACTAGCATTCCCAAAGCCTCTTTTGGGCTCTCTTCCAGTCACTAGCCACATCAAGGGTAACCATCATAGAGTTGTGCTTTTGTTTGAACTTGATTTTGCTTATCCTTATTACAGTGGAGAAACTCTAAGACGACCCCCAAAGATCTCCATCTCCAGCTGTTCACTTTGGCTCATGAGTGTGGAAGGGACTTGTGACTTGCTTTAACCACCAATAGAATACAGCAAAGGTAAAAGGATGTCATTTCTGTAATCAGACTATACAAGACTGATTTCTGTCTTTCTAGCCGACTCCACTGCTTTCTCAGTTTGTATGCTGGAATAAAGTAAGCAACTACTTTGGAGAGGCCCACATGGTAAGGGCTGAGAAAAGCTTCTTGCCAATCACCAGCTAGAAACTGAGTTCCTTAGTGTAGCAGATCTTCAAATTCTGACTGCTGCCAAGAGCAATGGTTGGTGTCCCTTCTTCCATTAAGCCTTCAGATGAAAACCTGGCCTTTGCCATTATTTGACTGTAGCCTGTCAGAGACCCTGAAGCAGAGAACCCAGCTCAGCTATGCCCAGACTCCAGAGCCACAGAAAATTAGATAAACATGTATTGTTTGAAGCTGGTAAGTTTGTGGTAAGCTGTTGCACAGAAATAGAGAATTAACACAACTAATGTTTATGTGATTCATCTATATTGCTATATTTTAGTTGTAGTTATTAATTTTCCCTGCTCTTTTCCAATATTTATCTAGTTGACTGCTAATATGCAATTAGAAAGTTTTCAGTTTGGACTATTATGAACATAGCTGCTATAAAAATTTTGTATATGTCTTTTAATGGACATATAATCAAATTTCCATTGGGTATGTACATACAAATAGAATCACTGATTCATTGGATATGTTCAGCTTTAGTCAATATTGCCAAACCTATTTCCAATGTGATGACTCCAATTTACAGAGTTTCAGTTGCTCCACATCTTCACCAATACTTGGTACTAGGCATCTTTCATTTTAGCCATTCTGGTGATATGTAGCACTGTCACATGGTAATTTGAATTTGCATTTCATAAGGACTAATCAAGTTGCACATTGTCTAGAATACTTACTGGACATTTGGATATCTTTTTGTGAACTACCTATTCAAGCTTTTCACCCATTTTTCTATTAAGCTGTCTTTATCTTACTGATTTGGAGGAGCTCTTTATAAATCCTAGATATGAGTAGGTCCTTTGTCACACAGATAAGACCAGGGTTGGGGAGGAAGGAGAAGGGAAGGGGTGAGAGAGGAAAAGAGTGAGAAAAACAGAGCTAGGAGGGAGAGACAGAGGGATGGAGAACAAATGTTTTCTCCTATTCTGTGGCTTCCCTTTCCTTAACATCTTGAAATTATAATCTTTAGATGAACAAAATTTCTTGATATAACACAAGTGATTTTTTTCATGCAGGACTAAAGGTCCTTGTGAGCTGTTTCAAAAATCTTTGCCTATTCTAAGGTCACAAGTAAGTTCACTAATCTATAAGTTTATTATCTGATGTTTCATATTTAGATCTGCAATCCAACCGGAATGGATTTTTGCAAATGGTATGGAGTTGGATCAAGATTAATTTTTTCCCACAGGAACACCTAATATGTCCAGATGATTTACTAAGAGACCACTTTTTCCTCACAGCATTGCACCATCACTTTTTTCATAAATCAGGTAACTATTACATATGAGTTTCTTTCTAGACTCTATTCTGTTCCACTGATTTATTTGTAGTTTTTGATCTCTTTAAGCCCTTTATGACTCCTTTGCATGAATTCTAGGAAGAAACAGAGATAAGCTCTGCTTTCATCTGTAATTTTTAATTTGGAAATCCTTAAGGGCTCACATTTTATTGTGTAAATTCAATTATAAAGCATTACCATTGGGTTCTTTGTATGCAGCTCTATTCTTACAGTGGTAATTACTAGGCATATAAATGATTAGAAATATAATCCATTACATTTGTATAAAGTGCTCTTTTACTAGATGTAAACCTCCCAAATGCAGGTCTCTCAGCTGTCTTGTTCACTGCTATCTTCAGTGTCAGATATAATCAATGCCTGGTACATCACAGACATTCATTAAGTGTTTGCTGAGTGAGTAATATACTATTTTAAACACTGTGGAGACGAGAACAATTTTAAATTAAACATGATTCTTTCAAGTTGATGATCTCTAATAATTCCCCCTACCTTTCTCTCTCTAATTAGTCAAGCATGTATTTCAGCTGACCCACATTTTCAACATCAGGAGGATATGTGAAATGGCAGATATAATCAGAGAAAAGGTCTGAGGTAGGAGTGAAGGCATTTCTAAATCTTTTGCAAAACAGATGCAGTTATGGTTCTAGCAATCAAAAACTGAAGAACCAGATGCTGAACCAAAAGCTCTAGATTTGGAGTCTAGTTTCTGTTTGTAGTAAGTAATGCAATGAAATGAGCTCACAACAGGTGTGAGTAAAAGCCATCTCAGGACTCTCACACCTTGGGAGTATCCTACCTCACCTTTATACTGCACCTCTTCACCTGTGTTGACGGGTACTACTGTTCATCGTATTACAATAGGCATAATCACAATAATTAAGCATCAAAGGAAACAATACAAATTGACTTTAAAACAAATATTAAAATTTAAAGGTAAGCCTGTTAATATCTTAACCTAGCAAAGACCTTGATAAAGAATCTCTAATACAATCTACTTGATAATTTTGAAGAAAATTGCTATTGACAAGAAAAACCCACCACACTAAATAACAAACAGAAAAAAGATTTATCCAATTTCAATAAAGTTCAATTAAGGAAGAATTGACATTGCTGCTTTAGGGAAAGTTTTATCATTTTTTCCCTCCTAATAGATGCCTAAAAACTGCAACTGAGAAACAATTTTCTCACCTGGTCACAGCATCTACCAAGAATGGCGCTGGGGGAGAGATCAGTGAGATTCCATCTTTACTACCATGTCCCTCCTTTCCTGCCACGGGTGTTTCATGTCCCACAAGTCCATTAGACATGGCACCACTCTGCTATGGGAGATACACAACACATCTAAATACAGAGATAACAATATCTGCCCAGTCAGCACTTCAGCTCCAAATCAAGCTTCACTAATGACTATGAGAGTAAGGAAGATAGTTTTGATAATTATGATTGTTCTGTTTTGTTAATAACTATCCTTCATCTCAGATTTTTACTCTTGTTTCTACCAGAATCCTGACAAACATTTATAACCAGAAAGGGTAAGCCACTAGCTTAAAGCCATTAAGTTCAGTTAATAAGGGTTTGATAACAACCCTCATGTTTTTAAGGAAAAACAAAGAACCTAGTAATCCTTTAGGCCTTACCCTGAGAGGATAACCAGAAGAAAAATCACAAATAACACGAACTTACCGGAACAATCCATCGGGGTGTGATCATGGACGTGGAAGATACCTAAAATAATTTTATATATGCATTTAATTTTTGGAAAGACTGACTTATTTTCATACTTACAATACTTGTATCTATTATTAAATCCATTGTAGAAGGGCAATTCTTAATTCTTAATGGTGGTCCTTGAGCTGACATGGACTTCTAAATCCAAGACCCATTTCTATTGTACAGCACAGATGCTATCCCTCACCACTTAAGAAAGTGTCATAAATTTGAAAATCACTTATCTAAAAATTTACCATTCAAGAATCTATTATACTTTCAGTTCACTTAATAGGACTGCCCCTACCCCACATCCAGTATTCAATTTAACATTATATTTTCTAAAATTTCAGTTAATTAC
This sequence comes from Callithrix jacchus, assembly GCF_049354715.1. NCBI lineage: Eukaryota > Metazoa > Chordata > Mammalia > Primates > Cebidae > Callithrix > Callithrix jacchus. Next base: position 104,749,427 of record NC_133507.1, on the reverse strand, counting down.
AAATAATCATAGCCTTCTTGGTAGCAGCCTGAACAATGGATTGTGACTAATTCAAATAAACAGCACAAAGAAAGTACACAGAAAAATAATGTGTTCAGATACAGATCATTCTTTAATTATCATGTATGCATGGAGAAAACAGCAATAAAAACACCCATATTGCTCCTGGTTCACAAGGCCATTGATATATTATTTTTAAATGTTTAGCTTTCTATTATAAATCTTACTTCTATGTGTAGAATTATAAACTAATGAAACCCACCCATTTTAACTAGTAATTTAGACTAGTCTTTGCATCGGTAGCCTTAGATACTCATTAAAAAATTAATATAAGTCCAGGTCTTAATAAGTTGGATAACCATCAAAGAAATAAAAACACAGGCTGGGCGCAGTGGCTCATGCCTGTAATCCCAGCACTTTGGGTGGCTGAGGTGGGCGGATCATGAGGTCAATAGACCCTGTCTCTACTAAAAATACAAAAATTAGCTGAGTGTGGTGGCGTGCCTGTAGTCCCAGCTTCTCAGAGGCTGAGACAGGAGAATCGCGTGAACCCAGGAGGTGGAGGTTGCAGTGAGCCGGTAACCTGCCATTGCACTCCAGCCTGGTAACAGAGTGAGACTCCATCTCAAAAAACAAAAACAAAGTATGACTTTCCTAGCAATATTTTTTAAATGTATGTTAACCAGTAGGAAATAACAGAGAAAAATATAATAGTAAACAAAAAATAGTTTGACAGACTTTTCCAGACTCATGGTCAATTCTCATTCTTTTGGTAAAGTCTTTGTTTATTAATCTAAGCTGGCCATTCCCAAAGGGTGGTTCCCAGATCACATCTGCATCACCTGGGAACATGTTAGAAACACAACTTTTCAGACCCCACCCAAGACATACCAAAATTAGAAACTTGGAGGTGAGGCCCAGCAATCTTGTATTTTAACACCCGCTTCAAGTGATTCTGATATACACAAAAATGTGAGAATTCATGATCTAAGCAAACATCCAGTACCACAGAAAGTACCGTCTATATTTCCAAGCCTTTAGGATGGCATCTAGCTCCTATAGCAATTTTGTGATAACGCTCATAAGGTACAAAGTTAGTTTTGTTGTTTTTTTTTTTTTTGGTCAGTCTCACTCTGTTGCCCAGGCTGGAGTGCGGTGGCACAGTCTTAGCTCACTGCAGCCTCCACCTCCCAGGTTCCAGCAATTCTCTTGCCTCAGCCTCCCGAGTAGCTAGGACTACAGGCATGCACCACCAGAAGCCCGGCTAATTTTTGTATCTTTAGTAGAGACAGGGTTTCTCCGTGTTGGCCAGGCTGGTCTTGAACTCCTGACTTCAGGTCCTGACTTGGCCTCCCAAAGTGCTGGGATTACAGGCATGAACCACCACGCCTGATAAAGATAGTCATTCCTATCTCTCTCATTCCTGGAGGGAAGGAACTGTTTCAGTTGGCTCTCCATATTCATGAGTTCTGCATCTGTGGATTCAACCAACTGTGGATTGAAAATATTTGGGGGAAAAAAGGATGGCTGTGGCCGTACTGAACATGTACAGACTTTTTTTCTTGTCATTTCCTAAGCAATACAGTATAACAACTATTTACCAGCCTTTATACTGTATTAGATATCAGAGGTAATCTAGAGATGATTTAAAGTATACCAGAGGATGTGCGTATGTTATATGCAAACACTCCATCATTTTATATAAGAGATTTAAGCATGTGTGGATTTTGGTATGCGAGGGTAGTCCTGGAACCAGTACCCCACAGATACTGAGGGACAACTGTACTTAAAACAGTATCTTCCAGACTGTAATAATGACTGATACGTTCAATGCCAATCACTCTTATGCTCTCATCTTTCTGTAAAACTTTTTTAAAAAATCAAATATATCCTTATTGTCTTAAGAAGCTGGTTTATCCCCATGTTTTCTCATGTTTTTTAATAAGATGTTCAATTATAAATGGGCTGATAATGACATCTGATTTCTATACAGTGAAACACAAATTCAAAGTGGTAAAATTTTAGGAAAGAGAGGTAATGCTAAGTGGTTATTAAAACATAAACTTATCAAATAAAAAGTTTAACTATGAATAATTAAAAAGGAAAAAATTGGAATCTAGCAGGAACATTTTCAAAACAGAAATTTCTTTCCATGATACTGTTTTAAAGCATATTTACCTGAGGTGGAACTGTGTGATCCATTAGATTCTCAGTTAGAGATGCAAGCAAGGCATCCAACTCATCTGTAGCTTCCTATGGAAGACAGGAATCTAGAGTTATCATCATCATCAGATGTAGGTTTATCATCAGACTTTTTTCCATATCCTCTCAATTTATAATTCTAACCCCGGCCTGATTAGTGTTAATCCTTTAAACACATAGGGACACTCATGAATTATGGTTGTTAATGATCTCACTCCTGCATGGAGGAAAACCTATACTACAATCAGGACGTGAAAAAGCTAAAGTGCTATGTAAATTTTCAAATAGCTATTCTCCTTTAGTAAGACAAAACTTGGGAAGGGTTATGACTGTTTTGGCTCTTAACTTTTACTTTTTAATTACAAAATTTCTTTTTTTGGCTGGGTGCAGTGGCTCACACCTGTAATTGAAGCATTCTGAGGCCAAGGCAGGGAGATCTCTTGAGCCCAGGAGCTCGAGATCAGCCTGGGCAATATAATGAGTCCTCATCTTTACAAAAACCTGAACAAAACTAGCCAGGCACAGTGGCATCCACCTGTAGTCCCAGCTATTCAGGAGGCTGAAGAGGGAAGATCACTTGAGCCCAGGAGGTAGAGGGTGCAGTGAGCCAAGATTGTACCACTGCACTCCAGCCTGGGTGACAGAGCAAGATTCTGCCTCAAAACAAATTTAAAAAAAAGAAATACAATATAATAATTTAAAAAAATTTTTTTGAGACAAGGTCTTGCTCTGTCCAGGCTGGAGTACAGTGGCACAAGCATGACTCACTACAGCCTCAATTTCCTGGGCCAAAGCAATCCTCCCATCTCAGCCTTCCAGGCAGCTGAGACTACAGGTATGCACCACCATGGCCAGCCAATTTTTTTTTTTATAGAGAAAGGGTCTCATTTATGTTGCTCAGGTTGGTCTTGAACTCCTGGCCTCCAGTGATCCTTCTACTTTGGCCTCCCAAAGCACTGGGATTACAAGTGTGAGCCTAGCCCTTTAACTTTTAGAACAGATGAGAATGGTACTACTTTGCATAATACCATACTTTGAACTTAAAAAAAAAAAAACAATAAAAGGTTCAGCACAGGAGATAGTAATAAAGGAGATGCCTAAATTCCAAATGCTCCTTCATCTAGACTTGTGGGTGCTTCTGTTTGTAAAAGAAAACAATATGAACTCTCTCCCTTTAAATGTTAATTGATGTTTAACTAGCATTTGAAGTACCTTATAGAGGACACAACTCTATTGTGAGGGAGATTGTCTGGGAGAATTTTGAAACAACAAAAGATAAAACGCCAATCTGGCAATAAACAATAGAAACCTACGGTACAGCACACAACAAAAAAGGACCCTTCATTATTAGATTTCTTTCTTTTTTTTTTTTTTGGACATAGCCTTGCTCTGTCACCCAGGCTGGAAGGCAATGGTACAATCATTAGCTTACTGCAGCCTCAATTTCCTGAGCTTATACAATCCTCCCACATCAGCTCCCTGAGAAGATAGGGCTACAGGCATGCAAAACTATGCCTTGCTAATTAAAAAAAAAAAAAAATTTATAAAGATGGGGTCTCCCTATGTTGCCCATTCTGGTCTCAAACTCTTGGCCTCAAGCCATCTTACCGCTTTGGCCCAAAGTGCTGGGATTATAGGCATAAGCCACCACACTCAGCCACCCATTTATACATTTCCATTTCTGTCTATATGCCTTCAGGTCTTGGGGGATCTCCTATTCATATTTCAACATGCAACTTAATTTAAATCACAAAAGCATGAAAAAAATTGACTCTCCTCTCACATCTTCCCACCCTGCTGCCTGGACTAAGTGCACCATTAACAGCTTGTGCAAGTCTCTACCACAATGTATTACAATTCTCTCTCCCACTAGACTATACGCAGCTAAGCTGAGACCATGTTTCATTCATTCATTTTTGAATCTTCAGTGCTTAACATGCTGTCTCATACATATTATATATGCAATAAATATTTGAACTAAATGTACTTCTCTGCTTTAAAAACATCTCAGGTTCTGCTTAATGATTTCCAATGATTAGTCAATGTATCTTTTCAGATTTTGATCAGCAAAAAAGAAATGTCTGATTGAAGATATTTCAGGTTGGATTTTTTTCTTTAAGCCTAAACATCTGAAAGATACTTATATACTGGCTGGGCGCGGTGGCTCACGCCTGTAATCCCAGCACTTTGGGAGGCCAAGGCGGGAAGAACACAAGGTTAGGAGTTTTGAGACCAGCCTGACCAACATGGTGAAACCCTGTCTGTACTTAAAACACAAAAATTAGCAGGGCATGGTGGTGGGTGCCTGTAATCCCAACTACTTGGGAGGCTGAGGCAGGAGAATTACTTGAACCTGGGAGGTGGAGGTTGCTGTGAGCCAAGATCGAGCCACTGCATTCCAGCCTGGGCAACAGAATGAGACTCTGTTTCAATTAAAAAAAAAAAAAGAAAGAAAGAAAGAAAGACACTTACATACCTAAATACCAACTATATACTTTCATTGAGTAGTGAGAATACAAGTGATTTTTAATTTTTCCTGTTTGTGAAATATTTGGCAAATTACTACAATAGATGTACATTTTGCAATAAAAGAAACAAATGGTAAGTGTTCATGCAAAGACGATTTTTAATTTAACTTGTAAATTAAAATATTCATTGGCAATAAACTGGGTTTCTATAATTTCTGAATTGGTAAGCGTTTAGCAACTGAATACAGAAAAGGCAGAAGTTGAATGAGCTGGTTATGTTGCAATGCAATTAGCAACAGGTCCCTGTTATTTCAAAAAGTTTGTTTCAATCAACAAGTATTTACTTAGTACCTATGATATGCCAGGTACTATTTGAGATGCTTAGGCTGCCCATAATCCCAGCATTTTGGGAGGCCAAGGCAGTAGGAGGGTAGGAGTTTGAGACCAGTCTGAGGGAATACCGCAATGAACCAAACAGGTCAAGTCTCTTACACAACTTACATTCCCTAGAGCAGCAGTCCCCAATCTTTTTGGCACCAAGGACCAGTTTCGTGGAAGACAATTTTTCCAAGGACCAGGTTTGGGGGTGGGGTATGGTTTCAAGATGATATTGTTCCATCTCACTCAAATCATCAGGCATTAGATTCTTATAAGGAGTGAGCAACCTAAATCCCTCGTGTGTACGGTTCACAATAAGGTTTGCACTCCTATGAGAATCTAACGCCACGGCTGATCTGACAGGAGGTGGAACTCGGGCGATAATGCTTGCCTTCAGCTCACCTCCTCCCAGTTCCTAACAGGCCACAGACCAGTACCGGTCCGAGGCACAGGGATTGGGGGACCCCTGCCCTAGAGTAAATCAAACTACAAATTCAACAGGATCCCTTAATTCTTTCATAAGAAGCATTTAGTCACTACTTGCATGTAATATTGTATCTTAAAAGGAAATACGAGTGGAAGTATAGCCAACATCCAAGACCACCCCCAAAAGATAAACAAACTATACATAAATTGGAGAATAAATTCTGAGATCCTCTTGTGAGTGACGTGGCAACAGGATTCTCCCTAAATAACTGTGGCTCAATGCTTTTCTCGAATCTTTTTTTTTTTTGGAGACAGTCTCACTCTACTATGCAGGCTGGAGTGCAGTGGCGTGATCTCAGTTCTCTGCAACCTCCACCTCCAAGGCTCAAGTAATCCTTCTGTCTCAGCCTCCTGAGAAGCTGTGACCATGGGCGGATGCCACCATGACTGGCTAATTTTCTGTATTTTTGGTAGAAATATGTTTTGCCATGTTGCCCAGGCTAGTCGTGAACTCCTGACCTCAAGTGGTCCACATGTCTCGACCTCCCAATCCGCTGGAATTATAGGTGTGAGCCCCCATGCTCGGCCACTCTTACATCTTAAGTCCCAGTGTCAATCAGTAATCACTAGATGCCCTTGGTTATACTACAAGATTCAATTCAAAATTGTCTTTGGCAAAAATTTTAAGAAGTAAAAGTATTCTTACCTTTAGAACAGAACTACTGTCCGGAGGTGTAGTATGTATCAGAGTTTCATGAGACTCTTTGGGGAGGGGCACATTATTCTCATTTAACACAGCACTAGTAAGAAAAAGACAAATTCACATCATGTAGGACCTGTACAGGTACAGGCAGGATTTTCAAAGAAAGGATTTAGGAAAGAAGGGCAACAAATTCATGTAAGGGAAAGTATATGAAAAAATGCTCAACATCACTAATCATCAGGGAAATACAAATCCAAACTATGTTGAGATATCATTTCACTCCAGTTAAAATGGTTTTATAATTAAAAAAAGATAGGCAATAACAAATGCTGGTGAGGACCCAAGAAAGGGTAACCCTCTTACTCTGTTGGTGGGAATGTAAATTAGTACAGTAACTTTAAACAGTATGAAGGTTCCTCAAAAACTAAAAAGAGAATGACCATTATGGTCCAGCAATTCCACTACTGGATAAACGTCCAAAAGAGAGAAAATCAATATATCAAAAAGACATCTGTACTCTCATTCTTATTACAGCTCTACTCACTACAGTCAAAATATCGAACTGACCTAAGTGTCTATCAAGTGCTTAATGTATGGACCCTGAAACATCTGTAGTGTATCTATATTTTAAAAAGTTAAAGGAAACCATGGACAAAGAAGAAAACAATGTGCCAACAAATATAGAATATTTTCAATAAGAATTATAAAAAGGGATTAACAATTTTGAAGCTGAAAAGTATAATAATTTTTTTAACTTCGGGGTACATGTACAGGTTTGTTACATTGGTAAACTTGTATCATGGGAGTTTGTTGTACAAATTATTTTGTCAACCAGGTATTAAACCTAGTATCCACTAGTTATTTTTCCTGATCCTCTCCTTCCCCACGCTCTACTTTCTGAGAGGCTCCATTGTCAGATGTTCCCCTCTGCATCTAAATGTTCTTATCATTTAGCTCCCACTTACAAGTGAGAACACGCAGTATTTGGTTTTCTGTTCCTGTGTTAGTTTGCTAAGAATAATGGCCTCCAGCTCTGCCCATGTTTCTGCAAAGGACACAATTTCATTCTATTGCATTCTTTTTTAAGGCTGCATAGTATTTCAAGGTGTGTATATATACCATATTTAAAAATTGAGCTTTGGGAATCTGAGGCAGGTGGATCATGAGGTCAGGAGTTCCAGACCAGCCTGGCCAACATGGTGAAACTCTTGTCTCTACTAAAAATACAAAAAAAAAAAAAAAAAAAAAAAAAAAAAATTAGCTACTCTGGAGTCTGAGGCAGGAGAATCGCTTGAACCTGGGAGGCAGAGGTTGCAGTGAGCTGAGACCGCACCATTGCATTCCAGCCTGGGTGACAGAGCAACATGCCATCTCAAAAATAAAATTAAAAAAAAAGTCCAGCCTGCCACTGATGGGCATTTAGGTTGATTCCATGTCTTTGCTACTGTGAATAGTACTGCAATGAATGTACATATACATGTGTCTTTATGACAGAATGATTTATATTCTTCCTTTGGGTATATACCCAGTAATGGAATTGCTGGGTTTAATGGTATTTGTTTTAGGGCTCTGAGGAATCACCACACTGTTTTCTACAATAGCTGAACAAATTTACATTTCTACCAACAATGTATAAGAGTTCCTATTTCTCTGCAATCTCACCTGTTATTGTTTGACTTTTTAATAACAGCCATTTCGACTGGCCAAGATGTTACCTCACTGTGATTTTGATTTGGATTACTCTAATGATCAGTGTGATGCTGAGTTTTTTCTATATGCTTGTTGGCCACCAATAAGTCTTCTTTCGAAAAGTGTCTGTTCAAGTCCTTTGCCCACTTCTTAATGGGGTTGGTTTATTTTTTTCTTGTAAATTTGCTTAAGTTCCTTATAAATGCTGGATATTAGACCTTTGTCAGATGCATAGTTTGCAAAAATTTTCTCTCATTCTGTAAGTTGTCTGTTTACTTGGCTGAGTTTCTTTTGCTATGCAGAAGCTCTTTAATTAGATCTCATTTATGAATTTTTGCTTTTGTAGCCATTGCTTTTAGCATCTTCTTCATGAAATCTTTGCCTGTTCCTATGTCCAGAATGGTATTGCCTAGATTGTCTTCCAGGGCTTTTATAATTTTGGGTTTTATATTTAAGACTTTAACCTGTCTTGAGTTGATTTTTGCATAAAGTATAAGGAAGTGGTCCAATTTTTCTATTTTCTGCATATAGCTAGCAAGTTATGCCAGCACCATCTATTGAATAAGGAACCCTTTCCCCATTGCTTGTTTCTGTTAGCTTTGTTGAAGATCAGACAGTTGTAGGTGTGTGGCATTATTTCTAGGCTCTCTATTCTGTTCCATTGGTCTATGTGTCTGTCTTTATACCAGTACCATGCTGTTTTGGTTACTGTAGTCCTGAAGTATAGTTTGAAGTCAGGTAGCATAATGCCTCCAGCTACCTCTTTTTGTTTAGGATTGCCTTGGCTATTTGGGCTTTGTTTTGGTTCCTTAAAATAGTTTCTTCTAGTTCTGTGAAGAATGTCATCAGTCATTTGAGCCTAAGTTTGAGGCTACATGAGCTGTGCTCATGCCACTGTACTCCAACCTGGGTGACAGAGCAAGACCCTGTCTCAAAAAAAAAAAAAGTACTATAAAATACCACACAGGTGTAAAGAAATAAAAACCCTCACATTACTGGCAGAAAGAGAAAACCGTGCAGTGGTTGTGGAAAACAGTTTGGCAGTTCCTTAAAAGGTTAAAAGTAGAATTAGCATATGACTCAGCAATTCTCAATCTAGATATGTTACTGAAAAACAGGTGTTCAAACAAAAAATTGTACATGACTATTCAGAGCTGCAATATTCATAACAGCCAAACAGTAGAAACAACCTAAATGTCTATCAACAGATGAACAAATAAACAAAATGTGGTATATCCATACGATGAAATATTACACAGCCATCCAAGGAAATAAAAGTTCTGATATATAATAGTACAGTGTGGATGACCTGGAAACATTATGCTAAGTGAAAGAAGCCAGACACAAAAGACCTCATATTACAGAATATCATTTATGTGAAATGTCCAGAATAGGTAAATCTATAGAGACACAAAGTAGAAGAGTGGCTCCTCAGGGTTGGAAAAAGGCAATGCAGGGTAGATGGGATTACAGTTAAAGAGTATATTTCTTTTTGAGGTGATGAAAATATTCTGAAATTTGATACTAGTGGTGGTTGCACATATCTGTACTAAATACATAATGTACTAAAAACTACTGAATTGCACACTTTTTTTTTTTTGAGATAGAGTCTCACTCTGTCTCCCAGGCTGGAGTGCAGTGGCACGATCTCAACTCACTGCAACTTCCTCCTCCGAGTTCAAGTGATTCTCCTGCCTCAGCCTCCTGAGCAGGTGGGATTACAGGCACAAGCCACCATGCCCAGCTAATTTTTCTATTTTTAGTAGAGATGGTGTTTCACCATGTTGGTCAGGCTAGTCTCAAACTGCCTGCCTCAGCCTCCCAAAGTGCTGGGATTACAGGTGTAAGCCACGTGCCTGGCCCTGAATTGCACACTATAAGTGGATGAATTGTGTGGTATTTCAATCAAATTCATCAATGAAGCTGTTACTACAAAAATAAATGATCTGAATAGACATTTCTCCAAAGAAGACATATATACAAAAGGACGTTCAACATCATTGTCCTTAGGTAAATGCATATCAAACCACAATGAGACACTACTTCACACTCACTAGGATGAGTATAATAAACAAGGAGAATAATAAGCATTGTCAATGACATGGAGAAATCGGAATCCTCATACATTGTTGGTAATGAAAAATGTTACAGCCATGTTGGAAGACATTTGGCAGTTCTTAAGAAAGTTAAATAATATGACTGAGGAGAAACAGTGTTACTCGTAGGTATATACTAAGGAGAACTGAAAGTATATCTACAAAAAAAATTTTTGTATGCAAATATTCATTTCTAGCTTTATTCATAATAGCTAAAGAGTGGAAACAACTCAAATGTCCATCAACTGATATATGGATAAACAAATGTGGTACATCTTTATAATGGAATATTATTCAGCCATAAGGAGGGATAATGTACCAATACATGCTACAATATAGACAAACTTAGAAAATATTATGTTGAACATAAGAAGCCAGACACAAAAGGACACATATTGTATAATTCCATTGACATAAACGTCCAGAGTAGGTAAATCCACAGAGATAGAAAGTAGTATTAGTGGTGCCGGGAAGAAGCAGAATGTAGAGTGACTGCTAATGGGTAAGGTGTTTCCAGAACTTAGGTAAGGTTTCTAGGGTAAGGAGTTTTAGACCTATGGGGTTTCTAGAACATTCTCAAACCATGTCCTAGAATTTATTATAGTGGTAATGGTTGTACAATTTCGTAAAATTGCTAAATAATTTTGTGGTTATGTGAATTATGTCAGTAAAAATAGAAAAATGATCTAAATCTGCTATGGTAAAATGTTAAGATGTGACACAGCTTGATATCTGGTATATAGGTATGTATTATATACATCTCCATAGTGTCTCTATGGCTGAAATATTGCATTTTGAAAAAGGAGGTACAGTAAAACAGAACAGTATGGTATGGCATGGAGAAAATAGATTAACAGAGAAGGAAAAGATCCAGAAATAGACTTTTGTTTATATAAGAACTTAGCATATTGCAAAGGATGCATTTGAAATCCTATGGGAAAAACAGATTATTCAAAATATGAACAGCCATTTAGAAAAATAAATCTGGAAATAAGTTGGGGTATGTTCTAGGCTCTTTCCAGCTTCAAGAGTCAATGAAACTTCTGATGAACATGGGGCAGTCCTGTCCCCATTACCCTTCTCCTGTCAAACAAAAAAATTTGACAAGGTTATTCTGAAAGACTTCAATAATAGCAATAGTACTAGAAATGGACTAACAGTTGTTATTAGAATTTTTTTTCTTAAACAAGGTCTCATTCTGTCACTCAGAATGAAGTGCAGTGGCGTGATCATAGCTCACTGTAGCCTCAAACTCCTGGGCTCATAAAATTATCCATCTTCATTCTCTTGAGTAACTAGGACTACAGTGTGGATCACCATGCTTGGCTGATTTTTTATTTTTTATTGTAGAGATGGGGGTCTCACTCTGTTGCCTAGGCTAGTCTCAAACTGCTGGCCTCAAGTGACCCTCCTGCCTTGACCTCTGAAAATGCCAGGATTACAGGTCTGAGACACTGTGCCTGGCAGTTAGAATTAGTTACAAGGTCAAGTTGTAATTCTAGTTTTACCCTGATCACCAATTAGTACTTTTGTGGAGTACTAACTATTATATGAAGTGCTATACACTATGAATGCTATGTGCAGTGCTACATTGATTACAGTATCTGGAACCTAATATGATTAATCAAAACCCTTGACTGAATAAGTTTTGAATAATAAAAAAAGAAACAGCATTTATTTGCTCCACATTTCTTAACACCAAGCACAGAACATTAGATTCACAGTGGTGAAGAAAATCAATCTGCCATAAAAAAGCATGGAATAAAAGCCTAACTAATAAGATAAATAAATAACAAAATACTCATTAAAGAGAAGGGCAGAAGAGACTTGGAGGGAGTAGCAAACAAAGTTACTCAGTTACTGTGAGAACCCATGGCAAGTAAGTTTATAAGAACAAGGCCATTGTGGTAACAGGATGACACAAACGTTTACTAGAAGAGATATAATACACACTCCTTACCAGGTGATTGATAAGATTACACATAGCTTTAAAATGGTTTTTGCTCTGTTGGTTTGAATCAGTTGAAGATAAATGGGAATACTGGGAGGCTAATTAGAAACATCTTCAAATAATATAAAACTAGGTACTCAGTTGTCTATAATGAATACAATAGGGTGCATTCAAGCTATCTTTCAAACAGACATCCTGAATCCATGTGGTGACAGACTGAGAAGAAAGAAATGGCAAAAAGGGTAGTACATAAGAACATCAATTTAATGCAGTCTTTCTACAACTGTACCTGTTAGTGGCAGCATCCTGAACACCGGCAGTTTTATGACTTAATAAGCTATCTTCTCTTGTAACCTAAGAAGATGAAATTTTTTAAAAAGGTAAATCTTTGTTGAAGATACTGAAGTAACAAGAAATTTACATTTCTTTCTGGTAAAAACAGAAGTATCAACTTGCTTCAATTTAAATAAGAGGTAATCATACCTTGTCTATGGAAATATCAGCAGTACACCTAGTATAATAATACCCCATATCTAAATTAATAATCAAAAAGATTCACTTTTTATTTGGTATACAAATTCACATAATCTTACTACATGGTTCTCAATAATGCACCCATTTTTAAAATTTTTTATTTATTTATTTTTGATATGGAATCTCACTCTCTCCCCAAGGCTGGAGTGCAGTGGTGCAATCACGGCTCACTGCAATCTCTGCCGCCCAGGTTCAAGAGATTCTCTTGCCTTAGCCTCCCGAGTAGCTTGGATTACAAATGTGTGTGCCACCAGACCTGGCTAATTTTTGTATTTTTAGTAGAGCTGGGGTTTCACCATATTGGCCAGGCTGGTTTCAAACTCCTGGCATCAAGTGATCCACCCACTTTGGCCTCCCAAAGTGCTGGGATTACAGGCATGAGCCACTGCACCCAGCATCAATAATGTACTCATTTTCATTTTTTAAAAAGTACAGTTCAATACAATTTTTTAAAAAGGCATACAAGTGTTTAACCAATGTAATGTCACATTTCCACTATCTCCCCCACTCCCTGTCTCAATATTCCCTTTAGGCTTCCCACATAATCCCATGAAAAAACCATTATTCGAGGTAAAGGTATTCAAGGTATACTTTATAGAGTTTCATATCATTGGAATCACAGTACCTGTCCTTTATGTTTGCTTCTTTAGAGCAGCATGGTGATGTCTTTGAGATTTGCTCATGTTGTTGTATAAATCACTAATTCATTCCCTTTTATTCAGAGAGACGTTTCATTGTATAGACACATCACAATATTTGCTCATCTGTTTAACTACATTTGGATTTTTTCCAGTTTTTAGCTATTCCGTATAAAGCTGCTAGGAACATTTGTGTACTAACATCTGTGTTAACCTGAGTTTTGATTTCTCCTGGGCAAATATCTAAGAATGTAGCTGCTGAGTTAGATGATATGTGTATGTTCAATGCATTGCCAAACTCTTAAAGTGTTTATACCATTTTATGTTCTTACCAGCAATGTATGTATGTGCACTGCAGGAGTGCCATCATCACCAACACAGTGATGGTCGGTCTTTAATTTTACTATTTCAGTGAATGTGCCCTTCATCATTAATTATGTTAGTTGTAGATTTTGTTTGCTCTGTATCAAGCTGAAGGAGTGCCACTCTATTGCTAGTTTGCTGAGAGTTTTTATCATGAACAGGTGTAGAATTTTGTAAAATGCCTTTTCTATATGAATTGAAACAATTTTATGTATTTTTTAATATGGTGAACTATCCTGGGTTTTGAATGATAAACCAACATTTTCCCCAAGGTAAACCTTACTCGGTCATGATATATGATCCTACTTATAAACTGTTGAGTATATTTCATTAAGAATTTTTATGTTGACGTTCAAGAGGAGTACTGGTCTGTAGTTTCTTGTAATATTTTTTCCGGTTTTGGTATTGGGATGACACCAGTCTCATAAAATGAATTGGGAAGCGTTCCTTCCTCTCTTGTATCTTTTTGAACTTTGCCTAGAACTACTAATATTTCTTCCATAAATATTTAGTGGATTTCACAGTGAAGGCATGTGGTCCTGGATTTATCTTCATGTATAGGTCTTTTCACTGCAAAATCAAATCCCTTTACTTTAGGGCTACTCATATTATTTCTCTCTTCTTCAACTCTAGAAAGATCCAAAATGATAACTGAAATGTAAGGTAATGATTTCTTAGTCCATTCAGGCTGCTCTAACAAAACATCATCATCTGGGTGGCCTATAAATAACAAATATTTATTCCTTGCAGTTCTGGGGGCTGAGAAACTGAAGATTATGGCACTGGCAGATTCAGTGTCTGGTGAGGGCCCATTCCTCATAGATGGCGGCTTCTTGCTGCATCCTCACATGGTTAAAGGGTTAAACAAGTTCCCTCTGGCCTCCTTTATAAGAGCACTAATCCCACTCTTGGGGGTTCTGCCAAAGGCCCCATCTATTGATATCATGGCTTTGGAGATTAGGTTTCAACATAAAAATTTTGTGGGGGACACAACCATTCAGACCATAGCAAATGATAACTATTACTACTACTGCTACTATAACGAAGATCAACACTTTTGGGTTTTTGTTTTATTTTTTGTTTTGAGACGATGTCTCACACTGTCGACCAGGCTGGAGTGCAATGGAGCGATCTCAGCTCACTGCAACCTCCGCCTCCCAGGTTCAAAGTTCAAGCAATTCTCCTGCCTCAGCCTCCCAAGTAGCTGGGATTGCAGGCGCCCACCATTATCCCTGGCTCATTTTTTGTATTTTTAGTAGAGACGGGGTTTCACTTTGTTGGCCAGGCTGGTCTCGAACTCCTGACCTCGTGATCCCCCTTCCCCGGCCTCCCAACATGCTGGGATTACAGGCATGAGGCACCACGTCCGGCTGAGGGTCCACGCTTTCTAAATGCTTATTATGTGCTAAGCACTATTCTGCATCCTTTAATTATCTTATTTCACCTGTACAGCCCACCTTAAGGTAGGTACTACTATTATCCTATTTTATACATAATTAAACTGAGGCTCAAAAAAATTAACTAACCTGCCCAAGTCTCAAAGCTAGTTGGTGGTAGAACAGAAATGAGATTCTAGAGTCAGTACTATCGTATTTCATATTTATCTTCTATGTAAATATGTTTTGTGTTTATATTCTGGGGAGAAAATGGATAAAGAACATGAATAATATTCCCAAAGTCCACTCAGGTCTCTTCAAGGCTTGTACCTAAGGACAGAATGGGTAAAGCACATCTTCTCAATAACAGGAGAATTTGACAAATGACTTAGCAAGGCAGGTTTCTGTCCTGGTTTTAGGACAGAATACAAATTTTAAAGTCTCCGAGAGCCAAGGAAAAGCTGATTTTGAGAGCAAGGCTGCCGCATTCCTCATAGGAGCTGGTCCCTACCCACTCCATACTTCACCATGTCACAGCCAACTCTTCATCTTGTACCTCACTCTTTTTGCTAATTACATAAACATACAGCCAAATTGAGGGTAGATGGGTCATGGGGAATAGTAAATGGATGAAGACAGACCTAGAATCATACATTTAATACTAAAATAAACCTTTAAAAATCACAAGGCTTTCTGGCTATCAAAGTGGCAAAAATTGAAGACTCACTTCTATATAAATTTTTTTTTTAGCCTTCATATGACCCTGAGCATCTTTACTCGTTTTTTTTTAACCCCCTGACTGTACCCTTAATCTAGCTTGATTTGAATTTAGAGTTGAGGAAGGCAACTCTCTACATCCCACACTCTTTTCACTTCACCAGGGCTATCTAGTAAAGGCAGCTTACCTTATGTACTGCTTCTACCTGAGCCTTCAAAATGTTACTCTTGAAGTCAGGAGGAACTCTCAGGGCATTCAATCCCGGGCTCTCAATGACATTATTAAGGCATTTCTCAGTCAACTTCATCACTTCCTCCTAGTATTTTAAAAATATATTATAATCAACTCCGATGCACTACAGTTATATGGAAATAGGAAATAAACTGATGAAAGTTCATATTCAGACAATCAGGAAATTATGTGTCTTAAGCAGCCATATCTTATTTCAGACATAAGCAACTCCTACAATCATCTATCTGTGAAGAACTCCAGATTTAAAGGGAACAGCCTCTGTAGGGCCTAACCTAAAATTGTAGCAAACTATAACCCAATGGGCAAATCTGGCCAACCACCTATAGTGTAAAGAGTTTACTGGAATTCAGCCATGTCCATTCCTCTGTGCTGCTTTCATGCTACAATTGCAGAGCTAAGTAGCTGTGATAGAGACTATAAGGTTCTCAAAGACTAAAATATTTACTATCTAATCCTTTACTGAAATAATCTGCCAACCTCTGGTCAAGAGAATAGTCTTCACGCCCTACTTTTCATCTTTTAGTCTAAAAATACTAGTTGCTAAAGGCCACATATGCCTTAATTGTACCCACTGTCATCACTGAGTGCAGCTGAGATTCTGTTGCTCCTTTATGCTTTTAAAACAAATTACTGCTCATCAAAGAATAAGAAAAACTGATTCCTGAAATAAAATTTGAAGATAAAGAACATTCCGGATTGCCTCAGGTAATTAAGGGAAGGAAAGTAATTGAAAAATCTATAGATCTTGATATGGCATAAATCCTAACGGATTTCAAAGACGTAAGAGAAAACTGAAGTCTGGAAGGGGATAATGAAGGAGACAAATAAATAACATAAATGTATTTATTACCACTGAACTATGGTAAAAATGCTAAAGATGGTAAATTTTATATATATATATATATATATATATATATATATATATATACATTTTAACCTTTTTCTTTTCTTTTGAGACGGAGTTTTTTGCTTGTTACCCAGGCTGGAGTGCAATAGCGTGATCTCGGCTCACTGCAACCTCCACCTCCTGGGTTCAGGCAATTCTCTTGCCTCAGCCTCCTGAGTAGCTGGGATTACAGGCATGCGCCACCATGCCCAGCTAATTTTTTGTATTTTTAGTAGAGACAGGGTTTCACCATGTTGACCAGGATGGTCTTGATCTCTTGACCTCGTGATCCATCCGCCTCAGCCTCCCAAAGTGCTGGGATTACAGGCCTGAGCCACTGCGCCCAGGCTGTTTTTTTTTTTTTTTTAAGAGAAAGCACAGAGACTAAGTTGCAGAGAAAAGGAAGGATCAAAAAAAGAGAAGAATCTTGACAACTCTTAAAATCACAGCATCTCAAAGTTGGAAGGAACAATACTCCATCAAACCACCAAAATACTTCAAGAAGTGGTTTATTATTTCTCTTCTTCTAATTTTGGGTTTAGTTTGCTCTTGCTTTACTAGTTCCTTAAGATGCATCATTAGGCTGTTTATCTAAAGTTGTTCTACTTTTGTGATGTAGGCGCTTATTGCTATAAACTTTCCTCAGTACTGCTTTTGCTGTATCCCATAGATTTTAGTATGTTTTGTTTCCATTTTCATTTGTTTCAAGAAATTTAAATTTTTCCTTACTTCTTAATTGACCCACTGGTCATTTGGGAGCATACTGTTTGATTTCTATGTGTTTGTACAGTTTCCAAAGTTTCTCTTGATACTGATTTCTAATTTTATTCCACTGTGGTCAGAGAAGATACTGGAAATGATTTTAATTTTTTTGAATGTTCAAGATTTGTTTTGTGACCTAACATATGGCCTATCCTTGAGAGTAATCTGTGTGTGGAGGACAAGAATGTGTGTTCTGCTGCCATTAGATAAAATGTCTTGTAAATGTCTATTAGGTCCATTTGGTCTACATGATTAAATATCATTTTGGGGGTTTTCTATCTGGATGATCTATCCCCTGCTCAACACGGGGTGCTGAATTCTCTGGCTATAACTGTATGAGGTATATCTTTCTGTGTAGCTCTGATAATATTGCTCTATATATCTGGGTGTTCCAGTTTTAGGTATATAATATTATTTTGTTATATCCTTTTGCTGAATTCACCCTTTATCAATATATAGTAACCTTCTTTGTCTCTCTTTTTACGATTTTTGTGTTGAAGTCAATTTTATCTAATATAAATATAGCCACACCTGCTCTTTTTTTGGTTTCCATTTGCATGGAATACCTTTTTCCATCTCTTTATTTTCAGTCTTTATATGTCTTTATAGGTGAAATGTGTGTCATGTAGACAGCAGATCATTGGGGCTTTTTTTTTTTTTTTTTTTTTTTTTTTTGCAGAAAGTGATTTATTTAGGTAGAAAGAAAAAGGGGAAAGAAAGAGAATAGAAAGAGTAGCTTCCATGAGATCGTGGAAGGGTTTTTTTTTTTTTTTTTTAAGCCATTCCGCCACTGTCTTTTGATTGGAGTTTAGTCCATTTATATTCATTATTATTATTATTGAATAATGAATATAAATGGCCATTTTGTTATCTATTTTCTGGTTGTTTTGTGGTCTTCCCTTCTTCCTTGACTGCCTTCCTTTTTGTGAAGGTGGTTTTCTCTGGTGGTATGCTTAAATTTCTTGCTTTTATTTTTTTGTGTATCTGTTATAAGTTTTTTGAAGTTACCATGAGGCCTGCAAATAACATCTTGTAACACATTATTTTAAACTGATGACAACACTGATTGAAAAAAAAAAATCAACAAGCAAAAAGAAAATAAAAACTCTATACTTTAACTTCAGCACCGCACTTTTCAACTTGTTTCTATTTATATCTTATTACATCATGTCTAGAAAAGTTGTTGTCGTTATATTTTTGATAGCCTTTCATCCTTTCTACTCGAGATATGAGTAGCTTATACACAACAATTTCAATGTTATAATATTCTGTATTTGTTACAATTACCAATGAGTTGTGTACCTTCAGATAATTATCATATCTCTCATTAACATCTTTTCCTTTCAGACTGAAGAACTAAGACAGGTCTGGTGAAATCCCTCAGCTTTTGTTTGTTTGGGAAAGTATTTCTCCTTCATGTTTGAAGGATACCTTCAAACACAGATATACTATTTTAGGATAAAAGTTTTTCCTTCATTTTAAATATGTCATGCCACTCTCTCCTGACCCATAAGGTTTCTGCTGAAAAGTCTGTTTCCAGATGTACTGAAGCTCCCTCGTGTGTTGTTTCTTTTCTCTTGCTTTTAGGATTCTTTAACACTGACATTTGGGAGTCTGAATATTCACTATCTTGAGGTAGTCCTATTTGGCTTAAGTCTGCTTAGTGTTTTATATCCTTCTTGTACTTGAATATTGGTATCTTTTTCTCTAGGCTTGAGAAGTTCTCTGTTACTATCCCTTTGAATACACTTTCTACCACCTCTCTTTACCTCTTCTTTAAGGCCAACAACTCTTCAATTTGTCCTTTTGAAGCTATATTTTAGATCTTCTAGGCGTGTTTCATTTTTTCTTTTTTTGTCTCCTCTGATTGTGTATTTTCAAACAGGCTGTCTTCAAGCTCACTAATTCTTTCTTCTGCTTGATCAATTCTGTGGTTGAGAGACTTATGCATTCTTCATTATGTCAACTGGATTTTTCAGCTCCAGGATTACTGTTGATTTTAAAAAATTATTTCAATCTCTTTGTTAAATTTATCTGACAGGACTCTGAATTCCTTTTCTGTGTTATCTTGAATTTCACTGGGCCTCCTCAAAGCAGCTACTGAGTTTTCTGCTTGAAAGGTCACATATGTCTGTCAGTCTGGGATTGGTCACTGGTGCCTTACTTAGTTTGTTTGATGAGGTCATGTTTTCCTGGATGATCTTGGATGCTTATTGATGTCTAGGCATTAAAGAGTTAAGTATTTATTGTAATCTCTGCAGTCTGGCCTTGTTTGTACCTGTCTGTCTTGAGAAGGCTTTCCAGTTATTCAAAGGGAAGTGAATGTTGTGATATAAGTTTTTGGTCACTCCAGCCATATCTACATTAGGGGGAACCCCATGACCGGTAAGGCTGTTACTCTTGCAGAGTTGTTGAGATACAGCCTTGGTGGTCTTGGGTAAGATCCCGGAGAATTCCCTGAATTACCTACTCAAGATATGAGTAGTTTATACACAACAATTTCAGTGTTAAAATATTCTGTATTCGTTTATGTACATACCATTATCAGTGAGTTGTGTACCTTCAGATGATTATCTTACTGCTCATTATCATCTTTTCCTTTCAGACTGAAGAACTCCCTGGTAGAGTCTCTTGTTCTCTTCCCTCACTTTCCCCACACAGTCTTTCTCTTCTTAGTGAGCTGCATGGAGTTGGGAAGGAATGACAAAAGCACCCTCATGGCTACCCACTGAGACTGTGCTAAGTCAGACCTGAAGCCAGTACAGTACTGGGTCTCACCCAAGGCATGTGGTGACTATTGCCTGGCCAACACTGATGTTTATTCAAGGCCCACAGTTTCTTCCATAAGCAAGTGGTGAATCCAGCCAGACTTGTGCCTTTCTCTGTAGGACTGCAGATTCTCTTCTGGCTCAGGGCTGGTTTAGAAATGCCATCTAAGGAGCTAGGGCCTGGAGTTGGGAACGGTAGGAATCTAATTAGTACTTCATTTTTACTGTGACTGAGCTGTTACCCAAGCTGCAAGACAAAGTTATTTTTATTCTTCCTTCTCCTTTCCTCAAGTGGAAGGTGTCACTCCCCATGGCCACCACAGCTGAAAATGCCCTGGATCACACCTGAAGCCAGCATTGTACAAGGTCTTGCCCATGGTCTGCGGCAAGTACTGCCTGGAAACCACTGGCCCAAGGCTTCTTTAGTCAGCAGATGATGAATCCCGCCAGGACTGGGTCCTTTCCCTCAAGGCAGCAGGTTCTCTTCCAGCCCATAGTATGTGTAGAAATATGATTGGGAGGTAGGGCCTGACATGGAAGTGTTAGGACTCTGCTTGGTGCTTCATTTTACTGTAGCTACACTGGTATCCAAGCTACAAGACAAAGTCCTCTTTACTCCTCCCTCACCCTTCCTCAACTCTCTCCCAGAGTTGCAAGCTGCATTGCCTAAGGTTAAGAGAGTGTGATGCAAGCACTTCTTTGGCCTCCCCAGCTAGTATCTCTCTAGGTCATGTGTACCCCAGGTCCACTGGCTCTGAGCACAGCACAGTAACAGGATGTGCCCAGGAATTGTAGTCCTTGTGGCCTAGACTATCTTTCAAATTTATTTAGGATCCTACAGCACTTTAGCACACAGTGGTGGGGCTAGCTGGAACTCAGGTTCCAATTGCTGGGATGATGATTCTTCTCTGGCTAGGGTTGTTCTAAGTGTAACCTCTGTGGAAGCTGGCGAAATTCTGCCCCGTGTTGCTTTCCATTCTGACAGATCAACACTGAGTTCCAATACAAAGTCCCACAGCCACTGTGCTCTCCCTCCCCCAAGCACAGATTCTCTCTCAGGGCCACTCTCCTCCATAGGGGAAGGGTGGCATCAGCAATTCAAGACTGTCTTTCCTACTCTCTTCAGTGCCTCTTTCCTTGGTATAATGTTAAAACCAGGTACTATGATGGTTCATCTGCTTTCTGGTTCTTATGAAGGTCCTTTATGGTATGAAGAGTTATTTAATTTGGTGTTCCTGCTGGGGGGATGGTCACTGGAGGCCATCTTGCTCTACCTCCCTCCTTCCTTCTATTCTTGTCTGGCATAGAGCAAACCCTCACTAGATATTAACTGTTATTCTTCCTAGCTATGTGATCCCCCAAATGTTTCTTGATGGCATACTGTCTTTCACCTAAAGTGTTCCTTTACTCTCCTATCCCGAACCCACACTCCTCCTCATCTCTTCAAGGTTTCAAAACTAATGCAGTAGACTCTCTGCCTCAGAGGGTCAGTTATATTATAGCAATATATGCAGGACATTTTACAAAAGAAACAAGTAGCTGTTCAACAGATTTCCATGAACTCTGAGCACAGCCAACCCTGAGATTCCCCCACCCCTGCTCCTCCTTACCCCCAAGTTTTAAGAAAAGTTTCTTTTTTTCCTGAGTATCTGGGACTATAGGCATGCTCCACCATGCCTGGCTAATTTTTGTATTTTTTGTAGAGATGGGGTTTCACCATGTTGGCCAGGATGGTCTCGATCTCCTGATCCGATCTACCACCTCCCAAAGTGATGGGATTACAGGCGTGAGTCACAGTGCCCAGCCCCAGGCTTCATTCTTTAGGGTCATTCCAGTCCTCCACTAAGTTTCTGTTAGGTATTAATCATCTATAGCTTTTATCTAAAGTTTTCAATTTATCCTTCTGTCTCTGGCCCTGCATTCCCCTACTTTACTTTACAAAGATTTTTTTTTTTTTTTTTTTTTTTGAGATGGAGTTTCGCTCCTGTTACCCAAGCTGGAGTGCAATGGCGCGATCTCAGCTCACTGCAACCTCCGCCTCCTGGGTTCAGGCAATTCTCCTGCCTCAGCCTCCTGAGTAGCTGGGATTACAGGCACGCGCCACCATGCCCAGCTAATTTTTTGTATTTTTAGTAGAGACAGGGTTTCACCATGTTGACCAGGATGGTCTCGATCGCTTGACTTCGTGATCCACCCGCCTCGGCCTCCCAAAGTGCTGGGATTATAGGTGTGAGCCACCATGCCCGGCCCTACTTTACAAAGATTTTTTAAAAACTGACACCATGAAAGCAAACAGACAAGCGGGACAGAATACTGAAAAGTCAACAAAATGGAAAACCTTTCTGAAATTGAATCACCTTCTAACAGCTATATATAAGAAAAAATACATTAGAAAGAAAGGGGGAAAAAAGGCTTCGATCCAGAAAGACATTTTTAATAATGACAGTGCAAGACAGAAGAAAATCACTTTCTGCTGGGCGCAGTGGCTCAAGCCTGTAATCCCAGCTACTCAGGAGGCTGAGGCAGGAGAATTGCCTGAACCCCGGAGGCAGAGGTTGCAGTGAGCCGAGATAGCGCCACTGCACTCAGCCTAGGTAACAAGAGCAAGACTCAGTCTCAAAAAAAAAGAAAAAAAAAAGAAAATCACTTTCTACTCTGTACTGGTCTCTAAAGAAATTCCAGTGAGTTATCCAAGGATGGAAGAACACTGTAAGTCAGCCATTCTCCTTTCCTCTTTAAAACAAAAACACAATTCATCTTGGCCATGTTCAGTTGTCTATATGTAGAGGAAACAAAAGGGCATTTCCAGATCATTACCTATAATCAACTCTTCCATTTAGTGAGGCCATCTGGTAGCTGATATGATTAATTACAAAATTTCCACCTCATTCAATGTATTTTAGTTCTTCCTATAAGTTATTTAACATAGAAATAAGAAAATTATAGTCAAACTATAAATTGAAGCTTGATCAGTGTAATTGGTATGTATCCCCCACCCACAACAAAAAAATTCAAAGGGGACAGGGTAGAGAAAGGAATGATAGATGAAGTTCAAGCATCTGATATTCTATTCTCAGAGTAGCTCTCTTTCAAACAAATCCTTCTATAATTTCAATAGCCTTTCAGCAAGCCCTTCAACTAGACTGGGTGAATGAAAATAAAAGGTTTAACAGTCATCTTGACTGCTGTTTTTTTTAAATCATGAAATCACCTTACAATTCATGTTGCTGTGCAAGTTTTCCTCCTTCCCTCTTAAACATCTACATATTTCATCCTTTAAAATGAGAAAACAGGTTTATAATAACTCAGCACAGACAGATTACCCAGCTAAAGAAAAAAAGGAAGTATTATCTTTGGAAAGAAAATATTTCCGGGAGCTCTGGGTAACAGGTGTACACAAGGGAAATCTGAATACCTGGCTGTTTAGGTTAACATCGATGTTGGATCGAGGCGACAGCAAAGGACTGTTCTCCATCTCAAGCTGTTTGATTTTCTCTGAGGTATCTTTTAATGCTGAAAAAAAAAAAAAAAGGCAAAATAACCCCTCAGTCTACCAGGCTGTCACAGCTAACTATGTGAGGGTATGGTTTAGTTTTGTTTTCTCAACATCAGTTATCATCAATTAATAGTAATAATCCAGATAAACACAAAATAAATATATTTTCTTTCTATAACCAGCTACCTGTCCACTCATTTGAATAAGAGTTAATCCTAAGTAGGAACTCCAACCTGTAACTCCAGCACTCCTGAAAAGCAAGCAGATGTGAAATTTCCATAGCATGTGTGGTTGAGAAGGTTTACCTAGCCAAGAGACTCAAAAGGCACAGAATACTTGTGACATGATCCTTTTCTTTTATAACCACAACACAGGCTCATGTGTAACCTCAATACTTTGTCATCTTTGTTCCTTGGCCCTGACTACTGGCTAAAACTAAACTTATGTGGAACAAACTGATGAAGAATATATATTTATTCATTGACTGATTCAACATATTATATATTGGTATTATCATGTGTGATGCAAGAATAGCATTTTGTCTTCATAATGTTCTTCCTAGCAGCAAAATACATTACAAAGTCCTCTAACCACTGAAAAGATAATACATTAAGCATGGTTCATTCTTAAATGAAGACTTTAAAAAGTAAAAAGTAACTATCCTGAAATAATCTTGTTTTGCAGATATTAATTTGATGTGAGCATAAAATTTTACACTGTCACTTGACAAAAAATGTTGAATGCCTAATAATTTCTCTATCATCAGATAGAAAAATAGAGGAGAAAACTTTGAAATCATACCTCTGGGTCAAAGGGATATTCTAAAAGTGGCCATCAATTAACTGAGTGGAGTCCCTGGCTACATATTAAGAATCAGGTGGAGAGCTTTCAAGAAACACTCATTCCCAGGGCTCACCCAAGAATAACTGTAACAAAATCTTTTGAGGTAGGATTCTGGCACTAGTAGGTTTTAAAACTCTCTAGGTGATTTTAAGTACAATCAAAGGTGAGAACCATTAATTCAACATTGGTCTCAAAATCTTCTGTATCCATTTACTTAATTGCCATCTCATGGTATTCTTATGCTTCAAATTATTTCATCCGGAATACTTTTGCTGTTGTTGTTAAAATAAACCTTTTTCTGCTACTTTTTTCTTTTTGTCTGAGGAACATCCTGCCATGTAGCACAAGCTATTTTAGTAACTATTTACCTACGTGAATCAGGATTTTGACATTAGAACAAAAATAAAATACACAATTAGATGCCAAGACTGATGACCTTAACTCTTAACATAAAAATGTTCTCATTATTCTCACTGATTGATTTTGAGCAAATGTTCTAAGTCTGAACTCAGTAAGTCATATAAACAAAACCCCCACACTTATGCAAGAATTTCCTCTGCCACAACCTCAACAGAATTCAAGCTCTGCTTTAATACTCTGTAATGAGGTGCTCACTAACTCTTAGGGACCTCTTTTTTTTTTTTTTTTGAGACAGAGTCCACTCTTGTCACCCAGGCTGGAGTGCAGTGGTGCGATTTTGGCTCACTGCAACCTCTGCCTCCCAAGTTCAAGCGATTCTCTTGTCTCAGCCTCCTAAGTAGCTGGGATTACTGGTGCCCGCCACCGTGCCCAGCTAATTTTTGTACTTTTAGTAGAGATGGGGTTTTGCCATATTGGCTAGGCTGGTCTCGAACTCCTGATCTCAGGTGATCCAGCCACCTGGGCCTCCCAAAGTTCTGGGATTACAGGCATGACCCAATACGCCTGGCCAGGAACCTATTTCTATACACTGCATAAACAGTTAAAAAAAACTTCCCCTTACTGATGCACAAGCTGTTTCCCTATACTTGCAAATTGCTCATCCAAGGTTCACCAATAAAGTGTCATAAAACTAATTATTTGATGTATCAGATTTCCAAATATTTGGAGTTATCTTATTTCACTTGATCTTTTCTAAGCATCCCTAGGTCATTCTATCATGTAAACCTTAAGCTAATATATTTTGCAAAAAGTATGTACTCAATAAGTGATACTAATGCAACATTATTACAGCACTGAAAAAACTAAACTTTGTGAATTCATATAATAGATATTAAATGAAAAGTAAATGAAATCAATACTGCCATCTCTATAAAGGAGACTATTTTTATTTTAACCTGGAAATACTCTGCATTAAGACAGTCTTGGTTCTGGCTGAATCTAAATCCTGATGGCTTTGCTATGCTATGTCTCAATTCTTTCTAGAAACAAAAAGCAAATTTCTTTTCTAAATTTTAATTTAACTTAATTTTTTTTCTTCTGAGACAGAGTCTTGCTCTGTGTCCCAGGCTGGACTGCAGTGGCACAATCTCAGCTCACTGCAACCTCTGCCTCCTGGGTTCAAGCGACTCTCATGCCTCAGTCTCCCGAATAGCTGGGGTTATAGAAGCATGCCACCACATCCAGCCTAATTTAAAATTTAGGTTCAGGGAGTACATGTGTAGATTTGTTGCAAGGGTAGAACAAGAGCAAGCATTGCTAACAAGAAGTGAAGTCCAGGGCAAGGCTGTCAAAACTGGACTATCCAAAATAAATTACTACAGCGAAAGTATGTGAGAAATAGTAATAGGGGATATTTTCTTAATCTAGTAACTACTACCTTAAAAAATCAAATTACTTTGAAATTACCAGTGTAATAAATTAAATTCATATTTCTCTGACCTGAGACTTAACAAGCATAACTTAAACATGTTAGATGTCAATAAAAATCATGATGTACCAGAACATTTGTTTGTAGTGATTACTTAGGAAATGAACAAATTTTTAACACCATTTATCGGTAATACTTGAACATGTTCCATTAACCAGAAGCACTGTGTGACTTTTCACTAACACTTATTTCTAAGTTACCAAATACTATTGCTGTATTCTACAGTCTCAGAGACAACAGCATACTTCGGGCAATTTTCTGAGTTTTTTAATGCAGTGCTAATTTTAGCCTGCAATAGAAATCAAATTGGCAAGAGACAAATAAATACAAGCTGCTTTAAAATGAACATGCATTACAGTGAGATTCAACAGGAAATTGCTGTTTAAAAACAAGCTATGCTTTCATATGAAACTAAACTCACAAATACATAGACATTTTCAATGAGAGATTTACTGTCTCCTTTTAACCTATAATTTTTTTAAAAGTAGCATTCTTTCTGTGTTTATTTCTTTCTGTGGGCCCACACAATAATAATCCTTATTAATAACAAAATATTTTCTAAGAGTTAAAGGGATGTTCAAACATCATTCAATCCTATGCCCTAGAAAATCTTTAAGGAAGCTTCTTTTCTTCTTTTTAATTTGCACTCAAGAAAAAAAGCGAAAAGCAAGTTTGAAGACTCTTAAATGTTTAATGTCTTATAAATGACACACATTTCATGACTTCAGTTATGTTATCTTAAATATTTCAGTGTTCCCTTAAATAAAAAAGGCAAGATGTCATAACTCTTCAGAATTAAATTTAAAAGTTGAACTAGTATAATATCTATTATTGGAGAAACTGATTTCAATATCTTACTTCAAAGATAAGAAGATAAGGTATCACTGATGTATCATGGAGCATTTACTTACTCTCATACTCAACTTCAGGTTCCCCTAATCCAGGAAGCCTAGTGGCTATATTCACGTTATTTGGTGCTTGGAATGTTTCCACAATGTCAGATGCCCCGGATACACCACCAATGGTTGTTTCCAATAAGTCTGGACTAGCCAGCAAATCAATATTTAGAGGAATGCTGGAATGGAAATAGAAAATTTACTTAGACCAAGAAATTTAACATGAAGAATGTAAAACACTGCTCACCCTTTGTATCTGCAAGTTCCACCATATCTGTGAATACAAGCAACCATGAATCAAAAATAATCAAAAGAAAACAAAAACAAAATTTTTTTAAAAAACAGTATAGTTTAACAACTATTTACATAGCATTTATATTGTATTAGGTTTTCTACATAATCTAGAGATGATTTAAAGTATATAGGAAGATGTGTAGGTTACATGCAAACACGACACCATTTCATATGAGACTTGAGCTTCTGAGAATTCTGTTATCTCAGGGAGGTCCTGGAATCTATTCTCCACGGATACTGAGGGACTATACTAACAAAGTCGTTGTTGAAAAAAGATTCATGAGAAAGTTTTTGTCTCAACTGGCTTTATTTATCTCTCACAACCCTTTGGGTAGACTTCTCCCAGTCAAAATGGAGTAAAAGGGACTGGTTCGGCCTCCCACCTGAAAACCTAAGGGAGAAAAATAACCTTAATAAGTAAAATTAAATAAATAACCTAAATAAATAAGTTCCACAAAGTTGCAGGATACAAGACCAATATAAGAAAAATCAATTGTATATCTATACATGAGTAATAGGAAACTGAAATTATGAAGACAATTAAGATTCAAGATGGCTTCTCCACAAACTGATCTGTAAATTCAATGTATTCCCTATCAAAAATTTTTTTATAGAATTGACCAGCCAATCCTAAGATTTATGAAAATTAAGGCAGCTAGAATAGCCAAAACAATTTCAAAAATGAATGTACGCTACTGAATTTGAGGTACTACAATGCAACAGTAATCAAGACAGGGTGATACTGGCACAAAGACAGACAGGTAAATTAACCACAGAATTGAGAGTCTATATTATAGAATATAAGGAACTTTTGATGATACAAGACTTTTTGACAAGATAAATCAACAGAAGACAGACTTTTAACAAATGGTACTAGGACAACCAGATACCCACATGCAAAAATATTAATTTAGATCATATCTCACACTAAACACAAAAATTAAATCAAAATGGGTAAGAGACCTAAGTGTTAAATTAACTGTAAAACTTTAGAACAAAATATAGAAGAAAAAAATCTTTGTGACTTTGGGTAGGGTGAAGTATTCTCAGATATGACACCAAAAGAACTGATGAAAGAAAAAGTTAAAATGAACTTCACAACTAAAAATGTTTCCATGTCAAAGAATCTGAGAGCTTGAAGACTATCTTTCTGAAATAAGACAGGTAGGCAAGAATAGAAAGGGAAAAAAGAAAAGGAATGAACAAAACCTCCAAGAAATACGGGATTATGTAAAGAGACCAAACCTATGACTGATTGAAGTAGCTGAAAAGAGACAGGGAGACCAGAACCAAGTTAGCAAACAAACATCAGGATATATTCAGGACAACTTCTCCAACCTAGCAAGGCAGGCCAAAATCAAATTCAAGAAATGCAGAGGACCCCAGTAAGATACTCCACAAGAAGATCAACCCCAAGACACAATAATCAGACTCTCCAAGGTTGAAATGAAAGAAAAAAATGTTAAGGGTAGCCAGAAAGAAAGGCCAGGTCATCCACAAAAGGAAGGTCATCAGTCTAATAGCAGATATCTCCACGGAAACCCTAAAAGTCAGAAGAGATTGAGAGCCAATATTCAACATTCTTTAAAAAAAGAATCTCCAACCCAGATTTTCACACCAAACAACCTAAGCTTCTTAAGTGAAGAAGAAATAAGATCCTTTTCAGATGAGCAAATGCTGAGGGAACTTGTCATCACCAGGCCTGCCCTGCAAGAGCTACTGAAGGAAGCACTAAATATGGAAAGGACAATTACCAGACACTGCAAAAACACACTGAAGTACACAGGCCAATGACCCTCTGAGGCAACCACATAAACAAGTCTGCAAAATAACCAGCTAGCATCTAGTTATTTTTATGACAGAATCCTTTGATGACAGGATCAAATTCACACATAACAATACTCAAATGTAAATGGGCTAAATACCCCAATTAAAAGACACAGAATTTCAAGGTGAATGAGACTCATTGGTATGCTGTCATCATGAGACCCATTTCATGTGCAAAGATACACATAGGCTCAAAATAAAAAGATGGAAGAAAATTTACCAAGCAAATGGAAAACAGGAAAAAGCAGGGATTGCAATCCTATTTTCTGACAAAAAAGACTTTAAACCAACAAAGATCAAAAAAGACAAAGGACATTACATAATAGTAAAGAGTTCATCAAAAAGAGCTAACTATCCTAAATATATATGCACCCAATACAGGAACGGCTAGATTCATAAAACAAGTTCTTAGAGACCTACAAAGAGACCCGGACTCCCACACAATAACAGTAGGAGACTCTCAAACCCCAATGACAATATTAGATCACTGAGACAGAACATTAACAAAGATATTCAGGATCTGAACTCAGCTTTGGATTAAGCAGACCTGATAGATAAATACATAATTCTCCACCCAAAAGCAACAGAATATATACTTTTCTCATTGCCATACAGTACCTACTCTAAAATCGATCACATAATCCGAGGTAAAACACTTCTCAACAAATGTAAAAGAACTGAAATCGCAAGTTTCTCAGGCAACACAATCAAATTACAACTCAAAACTAGGAAATTGAAAGCAAGTCTCTCAGACAACACAATCAAATTACAACTCAAAACTAAGAAATTCTCTGAAAACCACACAACTACACAGAAATTGAACAATCTGCTCCCGAATGACTCATGGGAAAATAAAACTAAGGCAGAAATCCAGAAGTTTTTTGAAACTAATGAGAACAAACAGGCAACGTACCAGAATCTCTGGACCACAGCTAAAGCAGTGCTAAGAGGGAAATTTATAGCACTAAATACCCACATCAAAAAATTAGAAAGATCTCAAGTTAACAACCTAACACGATAACTAAATGAACTAGAAAACCAAGAGCAAATAAATCCCAAAGCTAGCAGAAAACAAGAAATACTCAAGATAAGAACTGAACTGAAGGAGATAGAGATACATACCAAAAAATCCTTCAAAAAAAAAATAATCAATGTATCTAGGAGGTGGTTTTTCAAAAAAAGTTAACAAAATAGACTGTTAGCTAGACTAATGAAGAAAAGACAAGAATCAAATAAACATAAACAGAAATGATAAGGGAGATATCACCACTGACCCCACAGAAATATAACCAACCATCAGAGCATACTATAAATACCTCTATGCAAATAAACTAGAAAAGCTAGAAGAAATGGATACATTCCTGGACATGTACACCCTCCAAAGCCTGAACCAAGAAGAAGGGGAATCCCTGAACAGACCAATAACAAGTTCTGAAACTGAGGCAGTAATAAACAGCCTGCTAATCAACAAAAAAAAGTCCAGGACCTGATGGATTCACAGCAGAATTCTACCAGAGGTACAAAGAAGAGCTGGTATCATTTCTACTGAAACTATTCAAAAATATTGAAAAGGAGGGACTACTCCCTAACTCATTCTATGAGGCAAGCATCACATAAATATCAAAACCTGGCAGAGATACAACAAAAAAAGTTTTCTTCAGGGCGATATACTTGATGAACACTGATGCAAAAAAGAAAAACTCGAGCCAGGCACAGTGGCTCACACCTGTAATCTCAGCACTTTGGGAGGCCAAGGTGAGTGGATTACGAGGTCAAGAGATCGAGACCATCCTGGTCAACATGATGAAACCCTGTCTCTACTAAAAATACAAAAACTTAGCTGGGCATGGTGGTGCATGCCTGTAATCCTAGCTACTCAGGAGGCTGAGGCAGGAGAATTGCCTGAACCCAGGAGGCGGAGGTTGCAGTGAGCTGAGATCACGCCATTGCACTCCAGCCTGGGTAACAAGGGCGAAACTCTGTCTCAAAAAGAAAAAGAAAAACTCAATAATACTGGCAAACTGAATCCAGCAGCACATCAAAAAGTGTATCCACTACAATCAAGTTGCCTTCATCCCCAGGATGCGAAGTTGGTTCAAAATACACACATCAATAAATGTGATTCATCACATAAACAGAACTAGAGGCAAAAAACACGATTATCTCAATAGATGCAGAAAAGACCTTCAATAAAATTCAACATCTCTTAATGTTAAAAATGCTGAATAAACTAGGTATTGAAGGAACATACCTCAAAATAATAAGAGCCATTTTTGACAAACTCACAGCTGATATACTGAATGGGCAAAAGCTGGAAGTACTCCCTTTAAAAACTGCCACATGGCTGTGATATCATGCACCTGTACTCCTAGCTACTCAGGAGGCTGAAGCAGGAGAATCACTTGAACCCAGGAGGCGGAGGTTGCAGTGGGCCAGAATTGCACCACTGCACTCCAGCCTAGGTGACAGAGTGAGACTCCATCTAAAAAAAAAAAAAATCGGCACAAGATAAGGATACCCACTTTCACCACTCCTATTCAACATAGTACTGGAAGGTTCTGGCCAGGGAAATCATGCAAGAGAAAGAAAGGGTATTCAAATAGGGAGAGCGGACGTCAAATTATCTTTGTTTGCAGATGACATGTCCTGCATCTAAAAACTCCATGTCTCAGCTCAAAAGGTTCTTAAGTTGATAAGCAACTTCAGCAAAGTCTCAGGATACAAAATGTGCAAAAATTACTAGCATTCCTATATACCAACAATAGGTAAGCAGATAGCCAAATCTTAAATTAACTCCTATTCACAACTGCTACAAAAAGAATAAAACACCTAGGAATACAGCTAACAAAGGATGTGAAGGACCTCTGCATGGACAACTACAAACCACTGCTCAAAGAAATCAGAGAGATCACAAACAAATGGGAAAACATTCCATGGTCATGAACGGGAAGAAGCAGTATCACGAAAATGGCCACATTACCCAAAATAACTTGTAGATTCAATGCTATTACCATTAAACTACCATTGACATCATTTGCAGAATTAGAAAAAAACTACTTTAAAATCTGTATGAAACCAAAAAAGAGCTGAAATAGCCAAGACAATCCTAAGCAAAAAGAACAAAGCTGGAGGCATCATGCTACTCAACTTCAAACTATACTACAGTATAGGCTACAGGAATCAAAACAGCATGGTACTGGTACAAGAACAGACACTAAGACCAATAGAACAGAATAGAGAAGTCAAAAATAAGACAGCACACCTATAACCATCTGATCTCTGACAAACCTGAGAAAAAACAAGAAATGGAGAAAGGGCTCCCTATTTAGTAAATGGCGCCAGCTAGCTATAAGCAGAAAATTGAAACTGGACCCCTCCCTTATACCATATACAAAACTTAAGATGGATTAAAGACTCAAATGTAAAACCCAAAACTATAAAAACCCTAGAAGAAAATCTAGGCAATACCATTTAGGACACAGGAGACAGGGCTCTTAAAGAAATGGCTGATCCCAGGGCTAAGGCAAAGACAGTACAAAATGAATATGGAACCTCTCGTGCCAGAATTTTAAAAGTGCTCAAAGGGCAAAGATGTTAGGATGAAAATGCCAAAAGCAGCTGCAACAAAAGCAAAAATTCACAAATGGGATCTAATTAAACAGCTTCTGTACAGAAAAAAAAAAAAACCTGTCAGCACAATGAACAGACAACTTACAGAATGGGAGAAGATTTTTGCAATCTATCCATCTGACAAAGGTCTAATATCCAGAGGCTACAAGGAACTTAAACAAATTTATAAGAAAAAAAAACATTAAAAAGTGGGCAAAGGACATGAACAGACAGTTCTCGAAAGACATACATGCAGCCAACAAACATTAAAAAAAAAAAAAAGCCCAACATTACTGATCATTAGGGAAATGCAAATCAAAATCACAATGAGATACCATCTCATACTAAGCAGAATGGCTATTATTAAAAAGTCAATAAAAACAACAGATGCTGGCAAGGCTGGGGAGAAAAAGGAATGTTTTACATTGTTGGTGGGAATGTATATTAGTTCAACCACTGCGAAAGACTGTGGCAATTCCTCGAAGATCTAGAGGCAGAAATACCATTTGACCCAGCAATCCCATTACTGGGTATATGCCCAAAGGAATATGTATCTTTCTATTGTAAAGATACATGCGCATGTATGTGCATCACAGCACCATGCACCAAAGACATGAAGTGAACCTAAATGCCCATAAATGCCAGACTGGATTAAAAAAATGTGGTACATTTACACCATGGAATACTATGCAATCATAAAAAGGAATGAGATCATGTTCTTTGCAGGGATATGGATGGCATTAGGAGCCATTAAACTAACATAGGAACAGAAAACCAACCACCACATGTTCTCATTTACAAGTGGGAGCTGAATGATGAAAACACATGGACACAAGGCAGGGAAACACCACACACTGGGGCCTGTCAGGTGTGTGGGGTGGAGGGAGCATCAAGAAGAATAGCTAATGGATGCTGGGCTTAATACCCAGAGGACAGGATGATCTGTGCAGCAAAACACCATGGCACATATTTACCTATATAAACAAATCTGCACATCCTGCACATGTACCCCTGAACTTAAAACAAAAGTTAAAGAAAAAATAAACAAATAAATTTAGGTCTGAGATGAGAGTACAGTTTTATCCTTTTCTATGTGGACATACAGTTGCCTCAGCACCATGATGAATTTCTTGAAAAGTGGGACTGACATAATTGGAAAGCCATCTGGAAATAATAGAATTAGAATTCATTACTCATATCTTATACCAAGATTCAAAATGGATCTGAGATTCAAACATAAGAAAATTAACTCATACAGTACTGGAAGCAAGGATAGCTGAATTCCTTTAAAATGCAACAGCGAGGAAAACTCTATTAAATTCCAGAAACTATTAATGAGAAAAATATTAAGCAATCTGCTTCTTATATAAAAACTTTTAAAACTTTTGCAAAGCAAAAAATACTAAAAGCAAAGTAAAATGTGAGAAACTGAAAATATATTTTTTGCAGCTTACATACATAGAGTTAATATCCCTAATAGACATAAAAAGCTTCTTAAAAGTAGAGAAGAAAAAGGCTAACAGCCTTGTTTAAAACTGGGGAGGGGGCAGGGGGCCTACAGATAAGAACAAGCAATTTATGGAATAAATGCAAATGGCTCTTAAACATACAAATATGCTACTGAGAGGGATTTAAATGAAAACTACATCAAACATATCCATCATGAATCTTGATTATGGGACATGGATGGCATTAGAAGCCATTAAACTAACATAGGAACAGAAAATTAAATTCATGGGTGTGCATCCACACTCAAATGCTTTAAACAGATGCACTTTATTGCACCAAGCGTACCTCAATAAAGCTCTAGGAAAATAAAAAAATACTTTGATATCATATCTTATTTCTCAGATTGGCAAAAATCCCAGTTTCTTGATCCTTTGTTAGTGAAACCATGAGAGGTATGAGCACTCACAGACTCTGTTGGTCCAATGTAGAATCCTCAATGAAGGAGGGTCAGGCAATATCAAAAAAAATTAAAATGTAACTACTACCAAATAAATACCATAATCACATTGAGAGGGAAAAGGAACTAATCCAAGTAAATTTTAAGGGTAATACTTCAACTATATACTCTCAGTCTAAAAAGGAGAACCATGAAGAAATGCTGAACGTTACTTAGTAGATTTTTTGTTGACAGTGATATGGGTATAGCAATTCTGAAACTGTTTAGTGCATATTATCCAAATGGAAACTAGGTTTCTCACAGAGAAGAAAGGAGATAGGAATAAGGAATTGGGGAATGCAAAGAACCCTGGGTATTCACTTGGCATGAATTTGTGATTTAAACATCCATATCTATATATATTTTTAACTCTGTCCAAAGAGTCTAGAAGCAATGACACTCCCAGTATCAATAAGCATACAGCATACCTAGTACTCAGATCCTGGCTCCTAAACACCATTTTAATTAACAGGAGTCAGGACTCTTAAAGAAATGGCTGATCTCAGTGCTAAGGCAAAGATGGTACAAAATGAATATGGAACCTCTTGTGCCAGAATTTTAAACGTGCTCAAAGGGTAGGGACGGGTTACACAGCACACAGGATATAGTTTGACAGGGTTCCCACTGGCAAGACCTGGGACAGTTTGTCAAAATGACAATAGTCATGGACTATATAGCACATTGAATTTAAATCAATGAATCTACATTTAATTAGATAGATTTTACTTTTGGGGAGGAAGGAGAGAAAAGTGAACACTTACACACTGTTTGTGGGAATGTAAATTATTAGGTTCAGCCCTTATAAAAAGCAGTTGGAGATTTCTCAAAGAATGAAAAACAGAATTATCATTTCACCTAGCAATCCTATTAACTGAGAATATACCCAAAAGGAACTATTCTACCAAAAAGACCCTGTACTTGTATGATTATTGTAGCAGTATTCACAATAATAAAAGCATGGAGTCAGCCCTGCTGCCTATCACCAATGGACTGAATAATGAAAATGTGGTAAACACACAACATGAAATAGAACAAACAGAATAGCCATCAAAAAGAACAAAATCATGTCCTTTGCAGCAACATGGATGCAGCTGGAGGCCGTTATCCTAAGCAAACTAACGCAAAAGCAAAAAAACAAATACTGCATGTTTTCACTTATACGTGGGAGCTAAACACCAGGTACATGCAAAGACAGGAATGATAAACACTCTCAGGATTCCAAAAGAGGAAGGCAGGGAGAGGCGCAAGGGTTAAATAAAACCCACCTAACGAATACTGGGTTCTCTACTTGGGTGAAGAGATCATTAGAAGCCAGAACCTCAGCATCATGCAATATACCCATGAAAAACAAAACTACACACATACCCCTTGCATCTATAAAAAAAATAAAAATAAAAATAAAAAAACTACACTGTGACACCTTTGAGTCAAAGATTCAAAAAATAAACAATCCTTCCTTGCTTACTATCACACCACTACATTTTTAGATTAGGCTGTTGTTTATCCGAAGGTCACATATGCTACATTCTTGGGTACCATTGTTACTGAAATTTTCATGGCTAACATCAGATAAAACACTTCTCCTGCCTTAAGCTTGCTGCAAAAACCATTTCATAATTTGTATCTTTATTTTCTGGTAATCTGTTCCACAGAAAACTAAAATGCCAATGATATAATTTAAATGGTGTATTATTATTGCTCCTTCATCCAGGAAGAATTATTTAACTATCAAATAAGTCTTGCAATTGAGAACTTGCAAACTGGTAAGGTGGTACAATCTATAAATAAGCAAATACTCAAAAAGGAAAATAAAAAAGTATAATCTGGTAAAAGCAAGTAATTCAGCTCAACCATCCCATTTTATATAGACATAAACTATAAACCTTAAATACTTATAATCTTTTTACTTTATCTTTACACTTTATAAAGTGAAATAAGTGATTATTCTGCTACAATAGCTGTTAACAAATGAAGACTCATTTAACTTGTTATTGTGCTTTGTTTTTATGTTATATATCAATCTGCCTCGCAGGTAAGGACAAACATATAGAATGCACCAGCAAATTTAAGTAAAACACTGATTCTTTAAGAAGACAAAATAAATAGATCCCACCAGGAAAAAAACAACACAAATGAACAGAAAAGGAGAAATAATTTCAGAAATTTCAGATGCTTCATGTAAATAATACCATGTATAATTATACAGAAAAATGGAAAACAAATGAAATTAATAAGTACCTAGAGAAACTGGCTCAAGGAGAAATAAAAAACCTGATTAGACCAATAACCATTAAATAAACTGAGTCAATTTAAAATCTTCCCATTAAGAAAAAACATGGCACACTTATCTTTATAGAAGGTTTCTACCCAACTTGTAGGCAACAGGTCATTCCACTTCTACACAAACTCTTCAGAAGTGGGAGAGGGAAGGAAGAGAGAGAAAATAAGAACATTCCCTCACCAGCTCATTCTGAGACTAGAATTAATCAGGTTAAATAGTACAAGTAAGAAAGACTATAAGCCAATTATGAAACTATGCCTAAAAGAGCTAAAGAAACCAATGACTAAATTCTTGGGCTTATAGAACAGCAGATAAGAAACAACTTGCTGAAAAGTTGAAACTGAATCTGTGTCCCAAAGAATAAGAAACAAGTAACTAACAGAAATTATTGTTTGTGTGATAGCAGATACGAAACAACTTGCTGAAACTCCTTCTGTTTGTGAGATCAAGAAAAAACTGGTTGAAATTGGTTGGAACCAAGATGGCCAACTGGAGTTTGCACAGGTCAAGCCTGCTGACATCACAGCCTCAATTTCCACTGCATGTTTCATACTAACTACCCCTGAATTTGCACATGCAACACATGAAGTAACATGAAGAGGCAACTGTGCATGTCCAAGTGTTTTCCAGGCTTCTCCTTTCCTTCCACCAATCACCTACTAGAATACACTCCCTGAACTTCTTCTAGTAAAAATACTGCCTTGAAGCTAGCATAAGGAGAAAGATTTGACCTTGACTCCTGTCTTTGTGAGTTGACTTGCAATATAAACCTTTTCTTTTCTCAAAAATCAGCATTCTAATATGGGCTTCTAGCACAATGAGCAGTGAGCTCCTTTTGCTAGGTAACGATTATACTCATGAACATCAAGTTAAATTTCCTAAACAAAATAGCAAACCAAATCTAAGAGTTTGTGATGTTGCTTGTACAAACATATACATGTGATTAAATGCCATAGAAATTACACAAAAAGATATACTCCCCCCAAGATGAGTAAATGTTTGCAGAAGGTGGTAAAATCTTGAATATGATAGTAGTTATCTATTGTGCTAATCAGACTATTGAATAGTCTAGTTAGTTATCTATTGTGCTAATCAGCTTTTTGGAGTTATTTATTTATTTATTTGAGATGGAGTCTTGCTCTGTCACAAGGCTGGAGTGTGGTAGCATGTTCTCAGCTTACCGTAACCTCCAACTTCCTGGTTCAAGCGATTCTCCTGCCTCAGTCTCCCAAGTAGCTGGGATTACAGGCACGTGCTACCACACCCAGCTAATTTTTGTATTTTTAATAGAGACAGGGTTTCACCATGTTGACCAGGCTGGTCTCAATCTCCTGACCTCAGGTGATCCACCTGCCTCAGCCTCCCAAAGTGCTGGGATTACAGGCATGAGCTACTGTGTCTGGCCCAGCTTTTTGGATTACTACATGGTAATTATGTAAGATATTGCCACTATTAGGGGAAGTTCTGAAATAAACATACACATACCACAAATATGATTTCTGACAGAAAAGAAACCTATGAAGCAATGAGAAAAAGCAAACTGCTCCATAAATAATACTGTGACAGTTAATCATTTGAAAAAAATATCGAAATTGGATGTCTACCCTCACACCTTATATAAATTAATGCTTGACTCAAATGTGAAAGGCAAAACTACCAGACTTTTGGCAAAATTCATAACAGTAGTCTACTACTATTGGATTAAGACACAAGAAGAACTGCTTAAAAAGTAGTAATTTTTGGCCGGGCACAGTGGCTCATGCCTGTAATCACGGCACTTTGGGAGGCCAAGGCGGGTAGATCATGAGGTCAGAAATTCAAGACCAGCCCTGCCAAGATGGTGAAACCCCATCTCTACTAAAAATACGAAAATTAGCCAGGCACAATGGCAGATACCTGTAATCCCAGCTACTAGGGATGCTGAGGCAGGAGAACTGTTTGAACCCAGATGGCAGAGGTTGCAGTGAGCTGAGATCACACCACTGTACTCCAGCCTGGGCGATAGAGTGAGACTCTGTCTCAAAAAAAAAAAAAAAAAAAAAAAAGGTAGTAATTTCTATTTCTTAACCTGCAGAAACATACTCAAACTGGAACTGTATGTTTTAGACACTTTTCTCTCTATATGTATTTATGTCATGATAAATTTTTCAAGGGCAAATGAAAAATATTTTCAAGGGTCACATCCAAGATTTTTTTTTTTTGAGATGGAGTTCCACTCTTGTTGCCCAGGCTGGAGTGCAATGGTGTGATCTCAGCTCACTGCAACCTCCACCTCCCAGGTTCAAGTCATTCTCCTGCCTCAGCCTCCCGAGTAGCTGGGATTACAGGTACGTGCCACCACACCCAGCTAATTTTTTGTATTTTTAGTAAAGACAGGGTTTCACTATGTTGGCAAGGCTGGTCTTGAACTCCTGACCTCAGGTGATCTCCCCGCCTCAGCCTCCCAAAGTGTTGGGATTACAGGTGTGAGCCACCATGCCCAGCACCAAGATGTTTTTATTCTTTTCCATTAGAAGCTTTAAAGGGAAAATTCCTTTTGGGTTTTTATCATATTATCCAGATTCCCAGTTGGTACTATTTTCACAAGTACACTAGTCTATTCTGACATTCTTTTTTTTCAGTAGTAGCATAAAGACTTATTACATTTAGGCCAGACGCAGTGGCTCATGCCTATAATCCCCACACCTTGGGAGGCTGAGGTAGGAGGATCACTTGAACTCAGGAGTTCAAGACCAGCCTAAGCAACATAGGAGACTGTATCTCTACAAAAAATAAAAAATATTACC
The DNA here is from genome assembly GCF_049354715.1 of Callithrix jacchus. Lineage (NCBI taxonomy): Eukaryota > Metazoa > Chordata > Mammalia > Primates > Cebidae > Callithrix > Callithrix jacchus. The sequence goes on along the minus strand of NC_133507.1, from coordinate 104,709,391 downwards.
CAGGTATGGTAGCATGTACCTACAGTCCTAGCTACTTGGGAGGCTGAAGTGAGAAGATCACCTGAGCCTAGGAGATTGAGGCTGCAGTGAGCCATGATCAAACCACTTCACTCCAGACTGAGAGAGAGAGCAAGACCCTATCTCAAAAAACAAAACAAAACAAAAACCCTTCACCATTACTTTTAAGAAAATTGCCCTTATTCTGGCAAGAAACATTATTTTCTTTATTTCTAACTTTCCAATATAAGGCTTTCCCTAATTTCCCTAAATTTGAGGGAAAGAACCAGATTGGTGCAGCAGACTCAATTACTTCCTTCAATCATATAGGAAAAGGGAAGTGCACTGCAGATCATTGTGAAAGCTGGGTGAAATGATGGGAATACTGAAAAATGTTTCTTCTAAATTTTAAAGCTATGTTGCTGGGCATACAATGCACAGAGTCATACTTTGTCTGAGAAAAACAGCACAAAGTGGGAGAGAGACAAAGCTCTATAGAAGCAAAGTTTACATGTACTACTGCCATTAAATTGGTATTCATCCAAAATACAATGTTTTAAATTAAAATGTAATTGTAGGCTGGGCACCCTGGCTCATACCTGTAATCACAGCACTTTGGGAGGCTGAGGCAGGCAGATCACTAGAGGCCAGAAGTTCAAGACCAGCATAACCAACGTAGCAAAACCCTGTCTCTACTAAAAATACAAAAAATTAGCTGAGTGTGGTGATACATTCCTATAAGCTACTTAGGAGGCTGAGGTATGACAATCGCTTGAATCTGGGAGGCAGAGGTTGCAGTGAGTTGAAATAGTGCCACTGCACTCCAGCCTGGGTGACAATGTGAGACTCTTGTCCAAAAAATAAAATGAAATAAAATAAGATAAAATAATTGTAATCCCCAGGGTAACCACTAAGAAAATAATGTTTTAAAATAGTAAGAGACAGAAAAAAAGAACTTAAATGGTACTCCAGAATATACCTACTTAAACAAAAGGCAGTAATGGAGGAAGTGAGAAACAAAAAAAGACACGACATAGAGAAACAAACAAAATGGCATAAGTCCTTCCTTGTCAGTAATTACATTAAATGTAAATGTTTAACTGTCCAATTAAAAGACAGAGATTGGATTGGCAAAATGAATTAAGAAACATGAACTATATGCTGTCTACAAGGGATACACTTTAGATTCTAACACACAGAAAGACTGAGATAAAAAGGAAAAAAATACACCATCCAAATACTAATGGAAAAAGGGATGGAGTGGCTATACTAATATCAAGCAAAAAAAAAACTGTGAGATAAAAATGGTTGCTAAAGACAAAGAAGGACATTTTATAGTGACAAAAGGGTCAATCCATCAAGAAAATATTATAAACATGCATGTAACTAAAACCAGAGTCCTGAAACACACAGCTAAATCAGAAGTTTAGAGATGGACAACAACAATTCTTTTACTTTACGAGCAGAAAAACTAGGTAAGCTTATCTTCTGATATAAATAGATAGAAGATGAACAGTATTATAAACCAAAGACTGAACAGGCATATACAGAATGCTCCACTAACAGAATATACATTAATCTCAAATACAAATGAAACATTCTCCAAAACAGACCATACTGCACAGGAGAAAAGTTTTTCATTCATTTCCTTGAAAAAGTTTTTCAAAAGGACATTATATCTTAAATATATAATGAACTCTCACAACTCAATAATAAAAGGACAAATAACCAAATTTTTTAAATGTGCAAAAAATGAAACACAGGTTCTCTTCAACTTATGATGGGGTTACATCCTGATCATGTTGTAAATTGAAAATGCATTTAATACAGTGAACTTACAAAACATTATAGCTTATCCAAGCCTACATTAGCTGTGCTCAGAACACTTATGTTAGCCTGCAGTTTGACAAAATCATCTAACACAAAGCCTATTTTTAAACAAAGTGTTCAATATCTTACATACCACATATTATAGCCCAGGAGAAGATCAAAATTCAAATTTCAACATTACGTCAAAATTACAACAGTTTCACACCATCATAAGTTGAAAAATCTTAAGTCAAGCCATTGTTAAGTTGGAAACTGTCTGTAGATACTTCTCTAAAGATAAGCAAAGAGTCAATAAGCAGATCAAAAAATACCAACATCATCATCTGCCACAACACACTACTTCACAACAACTAGGATGGCTATAATAAAAAAGACAGGTTATAGTAAGTGTGGGCAAATATGTGGAAAAATGAACTCACACGGTGTGGCCACTCTGAAAAACAATTTGGCAGTTCCTTAACATGTTAAAAATAGTTACTATATGACCCAATAATTTCACTCCTATGTATATAACCAAGACAACAGAGAACACATGTTCATACAAAAACCTACACAGGATTGTTCATAGCATTATTCACAAAAAACAGAAACTCAAATGTTTATCAAACTGACAATGGATAAAGAAAACATTGCACAACATACAAGAGAGTATGTTTAAGCCATTAAAACAATCAAGTACATACATGCTAAAATATAGATGCGCCTTGAAAACACTATACTAAAAGAAAGTCAGATACAAAAGAACACCCATTGTATGATTCTACTTTTAGCAAATTTCCAGAATGGGGAAATCTACAGAAACACAAAGCACATTAGTGTTTGCCCAGGGGCTAGTGTGAAAGAATAATTGAGAGTAACTGCTAATGGGAAAGAGGTTTCTTTTGGGGATGATAAATATGTTATGGAATTAGATAGTGGTGATGGTGGTACACCTTTATGAGTAAACGAAAACCACTGAATTATACACTTAAAATTTCAAAAATGTAGTTACACATGATATTTTTAACCTGTGGCTTTGGTAATGTCCTAGCTCACATCCCTCTCTCAAGAATGTATAAAGAAATACGTGAAGACATTCTTTCTTCTACCCATTTCCTTACTTTTCATGGACACTTACCTGTGTAAACTGAGGCAGTTCTTGTCTCCTTTCATACCTTGGAGTAATTTATTATTACTTAAAGTTGTGAATGATAGCTAAGAAAAGCAATGTCGCCCTCACCCCCATTTTCTGAAAACCTGCTATTTATCTCTCTAGGTTCTTTGTGTGTATGAACTTACTTATACATGATTTGGTTGCTTTTACAAAAATGGGAATGAATCTCAGACACTTGACAACTTAAGTTTTTACCTCAACGATGTGTCACTGATATCCTCTACTAACAGTATATGAAGACTGTCCTGATTGTTTAACAATTACATAGAATGTATGCAGCATATTTTCATAATCCAGTCTTCCACCAATTGGAATTCATCCTTCACACTGCCTCAAGAGTTATCTTTCTAAAACAGAATTATTATTACATTCCTTTTTACTCTCTACATTCTGGACCCCACCAAGCTTTAGAGTTATGGAGGCAGTACAGTAGCCAGTAATAATTGGGCTCTAGGACTAAGCTGTCTGAGTTCGAAGCCCAGCCTCATTGTTCTGTGCCTTCATTTCTTCACTAGCCTGAATACCTTACAGATCTTCATAAGCATTAAATGAGGATGCTTTGCTAAATACTTCCTGCTGTACCTCCGGAACAATGTCTGACACAGAAGCACTCAAGCAGCAGCTATCATTGTCACTATATCTTCCCATAAAATCCTGATTCATCATTCCTGGACTATACCTTGCACTTAGCAACTATAGAATTTTCTTTTCTATAGGTCCCTGAGACTGTAATGATTTATCCATTCAAAACTCCTGATTCTGTTTCACTGATGCGAATGCCAAGAAGGCTTCTTCAAACCTGATGCAAATGCCAAGAAGGCGTCTTAACTCCAACCACTTCTCTTCTTGCTTGATTGAGCACTTTATCAGTTATTTGTAAAACCGTTTATCTCTATAGTTTGAGTATAATTTTCTTGAAGCCAAGAACAGTATTTTGACTATTCTGTGTCACCAGGTGTGCCAAGATGTGCTTGGTATTCATTCATTCAATTAAATAATATATATGGAGTATCTGTGGATACCAAAGGAAACAAAATAAATGCTCTCCCTTAATGCACATGCTGTTGAAAAACACAAATGCTCTGACTTACCAATAAGGTTATGTCTTGAGAAACCCATCGTAAGTCAAAAATGCACTTAATACTCAGATAAACCCATCATAAAGTTGAAAAATCCTGAGAATCATCATAAGGGACTGTCTCTACAGAGATGACAAAGGCATACTAAGGAGAAGGGAGTGAGAAAAAATTAAGCAGGGTAAGGCAGACGGGAAATAAAAAGACTGGGCAGGGGGCAGGGAACATGATTATTTTATAGTGGTCAGGAAAGCCTTCTCCATTAAGAAATCTGCTGGTTCTGGAATGAACCATAAGAGATTCAAGGGAGGAATATCCAGGAAGCAGTGGAAGTACAAAGATCCAGAGAGAACATGCTTGGTATGTTTGAGCAAGTATAAGAAGAGTCTTTGGATGTAAGCAAGGTCAGGATTGAAGGGGAGGGAAATGCATGTTTCTATCAATGTGAGGATCTGAGATTTAACTGAGACAAGGACACTGGAAGGTGTAAGCAGAGAAATGACATGATCTGATGTTGTCACTACAGCTGCTGAAAGGAGTACCAGACAGTAGAGGAACAAGGGCAATGGCTAGGCCAGTTAAGAGGGCAGAGCTGACACAAAATGGAAACAGGATGGGAGCAGTTACAATGGTAACAAGCAGTAGACCTAAACACATTTTGAAGACAGAACTGATCGAATTTACTGATTCTGAAAGACATCTGGAGTATGAAACAAAGAGAAGTCAAGATGACTGTAAGGTACTGTGCTGTAAGTCAGTGCTTCTCAAACTTTAGTATGCACCAGAATCTCCAGGAGGGCATGTGAAAGATTGTTGGACCTCACTTACAGTTTTCTGATTCAGTAGGTCTACAGTAGAGCTCAAGACACACTGACTTAGGAACAGGAAAGAGAGAACTCCCACTTACAAAGCTACAAAAAAACCACACAGATGGGAAAAACTGCAGGAGTCAAGAGATACATATTGTTCAATTTTAAACATATTAAATTCGGGATGCTCAATGTCACCTCTGCAGTATTTTCCCCCAAATCCCTGGCCTCAAACTAACCATGTGAAAATACCACACAAACCCAAATCAAGGAACATTCTGCCAGGCATCTGGCCAACCATGAAAGACATGGAATGACTGTCAAAGACTTGAAGGCGACTAAATGCAACATGGGATCTCAGGTTAGATCCTGGAAAATTTGTGGAAAGACTGGTGAAACCTGAGTAAGGTCCAGTTCAGTTTGCGGTATTGTACCAATACTAATTTCTTAGGGTTTTTTTCTTAGTTTTGACAATACCATCATAACATTATGTGGAATGTTAACAACAGGGGCTGGGCACAGTGGCTCATGCCTGTAATCCCAGCACTTTGGGAGGCCAAGGCTGGTTAATCACTTGTGGTGAGGAGTTCAAGACCTTCCTGGCCAACATGGTGAAACCCCATCTCTACTAAAAATACAAAAATTAGTTAGGCATGGTGGCGCATACCTGTAGTCCCAGCTACTCAGAGGAGGCTGAGACTGAAGAATTGCTGGAACCTAGGAGGCAGAGGCTGCAGTAAGCAGAGATCACACCACAGCACACCAGCCTGGGCAACAGAACGAGACTCCGTCTCAAAAAACCAAACAAACAAAAACATTAAGGGAAGGCAGGGCAGGAGAGTGTGGGAATTTCTGCACTATCCCTGAAGCTGTTCTGTAAGCCTGACGTTACCTCAAAATAATTTAAAAAATGAGATGCCGACATTAGATGCCTAAGTAGAGATGTCAAACAGACAGCTGGATATGTAAGTCTGGAAATTTTAAAGTCCAGGTTGATGATATAAACTGAGAAATTGCCAGTGTGTACAAATGGCATTTAAAAACATAACGCTAGATGATATTACAAAGGGAATGAATTGTTACAGAAAAGTTCCTTAAACAGAGGTTACGGGTAGGAGAGAAAATTAGGAATTAGCAAAGGGGATTAAAAATAATAACGTGTTAGAAGACAATAAAAAACAGTGGTATCTCTAAGCTAGGTGACAATTTCGTGAAGTGAGCAACTGATCTGTGTGCTAATTAAGTAGACTAAAAGATGGACTATGGGATTAGAAATGTAGAGGTCATTTGTGACCTAATAAAGCTATTTTGGTAGAGTAGTGGCATAACACTATTAGCCCAAGGCAGAGCCTTTATATGGATTAAAACACTGTTCTTCTTAAAGACACATCCATCTCTTGCAAAACTGTCAAATACACTGATCTTTTTTAGAACAAGACACTTAGTGCCATCTGCTGGAAAATCACTCTCATAAATATGTGAACCTCATTCTCTTAAACGTGGCACTCTCATACAGTATGCAACCTGCACAATCATACCCAGTCTTTTGTGTCAGGGATAATGTTTGATTAGAATGGGCTCAAGACATTAAGAAAAAAAGGAGATAGCAAGCATAGACAATTCTTAAAAAGCAAAGAGCTTTGCTATCAGTGAAACAAAAAAAATGGAGGAATAGCCAAAAGAGGTAAATTCAAGGGACAGTTCTATTTTAAATGATGTGTGCTATCCTAGGATGTTTTAGTGCTGATGAGAACACTCCAGTAGAAAGGGAAAACTAATGCAGTAGAAAAGGGAGAATTGCTCAAATGATGGTCTTGAGTAACTTGGGGTGGGGATCTAGGTAACTAGTAAGGACCTGGGCCTTAAATAGAGTATGGATGGTTCACCTAGAGTAACAGCAGGGAAAGCAAGGAATATATTCCCAAATGCAGATCAGGTACGTTCACTGATAAAATGGTGGGAGTATAGAGATAATCTTTTCTGATTGTTTATGCTCTCAATAAAGTAGGGAGCAAGCTGAGAACAAAGAGTACGAAGGGAGGAAGTGGTTTGAAAGAGGAGAAAGTCAGCCCAGCCCTGTAGGAGAACAAATAGATTAAGTAAATAGGATATGAGGCAGCATTGAAAGCTCACTTGGGCTTAGTGGTCACAATTTAGAGACCATTTAACAATTCTGTGTTATCACACATTACCATCTACATGCAGAGTATACAGAGTTGGATTTAACCAGATGTGTACAACAGGGAGAAGGTCAAGAAATTCAAGGGTATATGGGAAAGCTATAATTATAAGTGGCTGTGTACAAGGAAGACCCAACAAGGTACTCTGGTAGGTGTTGAACAAATGAGATGAATCACAAAAAGAGATGTCAATACAAGATTCCTGAAATCTTTCACTGCAACAAATGCCCCAGGCCTCCTTACCAAATGTAGATGACTCAGACTAGTATTCAATGACTTCACTACTCAAATATTTTAATATTATTGTTCCAACATGATTGTGAAATTTAAAAGTGATAACCTAGATATTCCAGAGAACTGAAATCTTCCCAGGTCTTTCTAATATCCGAGAGTTTGCTGATGATATCCCCAGAAAGATTTAATGCACGTTATTAAACACAGGTCTTACCTCCAAACTTCTACAGAGTTCATAATTAAATAATTCCTGAAGCTATTGGCTAGGCTACAAATATAGTTTTGTAATAAGAAATTTTTCTCTGTTAATGGGTATAAATTCCAATGGTGTTTTGCATCCTTCAATGTTTTCCACAGTTTATCTGAATACTCCTCTAACTAGTTCCACAAGAAATCAAGGCAGCAATTTCTTCCTATTATCACCTCTTATTTTTCATTTTTAAAATTCTATCCCTAATAATTTAAAATATTTTGCATTTAATCAATGATTAGTCATGTCTGTAGGTGTGAGCTTTATTAAGAAATCTGCAATTTCTTACAAATCCTAATCATATACTGGATCTTAATTCTTTATTAAAAGTAGGTAAAAACAAAACAAATGGAACTTCCTTCAACAACAAAAAATGAGTTACAGCTGTTGAACCTGTTTTTATGAGGAGGTACATTATTGCACCATTAAGGAAGTCTTCAGTCAGATCCTTGGAAAATGTTGTTCTCTGAGTCAGATACCTCTTTCCCCTGCCAATAGAAACACAATGCTGGCCAGCTGTCAAGAACAAAATGTAAAATGTTCACTCAAGCACCACCCGCTAGACCTGAGGCCACAGCTTGTAACACAGAAGCTTAGGTAATTATCTAGTAACAAAAAAATTGTGAGAACAATTCCTTCAGGAAGAATACAAACAATTGTTTTCTACTTCAGTATAAAAATATCAATAAAAAAGCCAAAGTTATTTTCCTTCCACCAATTTCTTTTAAAATTTTCTCTTCTCTTCACTCATTCTTTGAAAAAGACAATATGTATGTCCCTCCTCACCAGACCAAAGAGCTCAAAGCAACTGAAGTGTGTTATGACATCAGCAACAGTCAAGAATTGATGAAAGCAATGAAGCTCCTTGACTTAGTTTACACTGAAAGCAACATGCTTCATGTCTTAATTTCTATACCACCAAAGTTAACGTTAACGGAACAAGATTCCATTCTCACAATGTTTTCATTGGTAAACATTTTTAGGAACTGAGGATGAGAAATTTTTAAGTTCTGCAAAAGAGGTGGTAGAGGAAGACTACAATACCTAAATCCACAGGATTCATAATATCTAGAAATACCTGACAAATCATATTTTATACATATGGGGAAGGGAAGAGGCAGGCATGAAGCAGGAAGGAGAGAGAGTTGTTTTCCTACCACAGAGGCATCTCCAGTTCCAGCGCTTATGTAAAAGCATCTCACATGCAAGTATTCACAACAACCTGGAAAGCAACACAGAACTGATGATGTGGTATAATACATATTAAAATTCAGGAAGGAAGCATGTGGTAGGAAAGAGATAAAATGTTATTGAGACAAGATGATTTTGTTTGAGCAAATCCATATAAGCCCTAACACCAACCATAAAAAATAGTAACTTTGTATTATTATTTCCAAATCCAATATTCAAAGACTAACACAAAAATAATAGCCTCTCAGCAATGAACTATGGTTTAGAAACAGAGGTGTGCCCTGACCAAACACAGTACCATGGCTCAAGCAACTACAGCTCTCACCACTGGGGCATGATAGGGAACAACCATCTTCAAACTTGTTCAGTTTACACTGGTGAATAAAAAGATCCAATGTGCCGATGTACCTTCTGAACAGTAAACAACAACAAAAAGAAATTTTAAAAAAAGATCCAAGTGTTATCATTTTTTTGGTCAACACTTTAAGTAAACTCCTGTCAAAGAAAAAAAAAGATTTGAATTACACTGGTATTTCAATATTAGAGTGTTTGTATACTAGGTGCTTTTTGAAATATAGATATACACATAGTAGGAGAAATAAAATTCCTTTTTCTCTGTAATTCACTTAAAAGCATGTTATCTAGGATTACTCTATCATGGTCAGAAATGTTAGTTCTTACTCCAAGATAGGTAAATGCCTTTGAAATGCAATAGAGACAATGAACTTATGAGCTCGTTTATGTTCATGCATTAAAGTGTGAAGGTCACTAGCTCTGCTGTTTCTGTAAGTTTCCTTTACTATAAAAACAGTCAAAATATAACCAATCTAACTCAAGATGTTAACATTAATTATGTTAAATAAAATTAGCCAAAGAACTGTAAATTAAATGACGTAATATTTAAGTTCTGTGCTGATGACTCCATTTGATCAAAAGAACGGTGATCCAGTAAGGTGCTTCTGAGGGTATTACTTCTCTAATCTGAAATTTATCATCACTGACCCTTTTAGGCATAATAAAATGGAAAGTGTAAACAGGTTGGTGACAATTTATTTAATTTAGGTTGAGCTACTTATAAGTACCTGATAGCTAGAAACAATATATATATATATATTTTCATCTTGAAAATATCAGTAGGAAGAACAAATATTTGCAATATTTGATATGAAATTCTGAAGCATATGGGAACTTCTATAAATAGACAAATTTAATTTTACTACCATCCATCCAGCCTTAGCCCTTTACTTTCCTTACCCCTATTGCTGCCTCTGTCCCTACCATCCCTTCAACCCAGTGTCTCTCATCAGGAATTTGCAAATGAATTCTTTACAATGTGAATCTTCACTTAAATGTAACAGTATTGATTAACCCAAATTCAAAATATAGAAATGGCTACTTTCAATATGAACTGAAGATCTTACTCTTCAATTACAATCTGCTAAGATATATATGGGGCATCATATCAGCATCTGTCCTGCAGATTAAGAATAATTTTAAAGTGAGTGAAGTCAAACCTTACATCTTTCTAAAAGACCAGGAAAGCTTGTTATTCATTGTGCCTCTTTAGTTTCCACTATAGAAATGGTAGGATTCTTTAAATGACATACATAACCATGAAATCTTTTCTTGAATGGCACAAACCAGAGCTTCTGTGGTTAAAATGTTATGATCCAAATTCCTCTCTTTTAAGAGAAATATCAGCAACGACAATGCTTAGCAATTATCATCTGAGCTATGTAAAGTCTAAAACAGTTATAAAGGCCATACATTAGTGGCCACTTTTAAGCTTTCTATATGATGATGGACTTATAGAGGTGTGAGCTGAGCTATTTAAGATACAGATCTATTTATATTAAGAAGATGTGCTAATACTTTGAGTGTCCATCTCCTTAGACATGATTATACTGAACTCAGATTGAAGCCTGCCTACAGATTTCGTTCTTTAAATATAGCAAGTTCTCCTTATTTAGGTCTTCTATAGACAAACTGCAACCAACCATTCAGTATTAAACCAATAGTCCAGTATTAAGCCCTCTGAAATGTTAATCTTTGTCTGGCAGGAAGGATTTGAGATATAAAACCAACTTCTATGTGAGTAGGATGCATTAAATGGGTTGTATATAATGAACCTTCACTATCTTGAAGCATTATATATTCTTCAAAATATAAAATATCTATAAATTTCTATATACATAGTTTAAAAGTCTGAAAATTTTTCTAAAATATAAGAAAAAGCTAAAAAAAGAAGAAATGCTCCCCTTACATGTTTCCCTATCAGAAATTGACTTTTTCTAGTTAATTTGCCTCTATTAATTAAAACAAAAAGCTTAAATAATTAAATTCTAAAGTTAAAAAAGGGTCAAAAATAGTAAAACAATCTAAAAATCATAGTTTTGGCTTCAGAATTTTATTTTAAAAGTTGTACAGGATCAGATTATGAGACTATTGCAAACCTGGGTAATCTGTCAGGTGTATGAGATGAAAGAGAAAAGCCAGTAAAATAAAAAGAAAAAGTAAATACGTTTTCCATTTTGTATAACCATTCCGTAGTAATATAACCATTCAGTTAACCACTGGTTAACCAGCTAGCCATTCAAAAGTAACCATTCAGATTTCTCTATACAAGAGCCACATTATTAATGTGATCTCTAAATCTTTTGGTAAATTAAAATATTTGTGTTTATTAATAAGTAAAAGTGTTTGTAATGAAAAATTACATTAATTAAAATCTTAAGCACTGAACTGAAATTAAGGCATGTGTCACTTCAGACATATTAAAATAGTGTGTAAGAATGAGTTTTTAATAAATATCTCGAAAGGCTGATATATTACGCCTGGACATGTTCCAGTGCGTTTTTAGTGTGTCTGATTCTTTTAACCTTGATCTCTCTGGATGGCACGTGGTGGGGTAATAATGGGCACCTTGTTCACCAACACAAACCTTCTCCTGAGGTATAGGCTGGGTGATGTGTTAACATACTAAAATCATGAAAACCTTTCTAAAATCACAATGGTATACATACTCTTTACAACACAAAACATTTGTCACTATCATGGATGGCATACAGCTTCTTCAATTCCTTGTCCCTTTCATGGAAGAATTCAATTACAAACAGCACTAAACAACTAGTGACTCACTGTAAATTCTCCCAAATACTCTTAACGTGATCAATCCTTTATAAACACCAGGTAATGTATACCAACAACTTGCATGACAAAGAGTCCCCGTGCCTAAGAGGGTCAACACTCATATCTCAGTCAGGGCTGCATGGCCAGGAAAATGAACATCATGACGGATTTCTGCATTCTTCACACTGTGCTCATGAACAAAGTCAGTGTAGTTTCTATGTGCAGTCTGGGGTGGGGACAAGGCCCTTGTGTTCCACTGGTTTCCACCACGTTGACAGCAATCACTGGCAGCAGAGAGCCTGGATGGTTGGGGAGTGGGAGGGGAGCACAGTTAGTCAATAGGAATAGGAGAAAATGGATGTGCAAAAGGTAAAGGTGAAAGGTAATGTGACTAGCATGCACCACCTCTATGAGTAGCTACCAACATCTACTCCATGCAATGATAACATTCAAGAATAACAAAATGGAAGAAATCCACAAGGTTACATGTAATGGAAAATATCAACATGGAAATACATGTAAGTAATCAGACTCAGTTAAGTGATTAAAGAAGAAATTTATCAGAAAGCAAGACATTCTGTATCTGTCCCTGATGCTGTTACTAAAATTAAAAGCAGAAATGTTGTTAGGGGTTCTAATCAGAAGAAAAAAATAAAATCTGCCTACTTCAAATATTTGAAAAAATAACTCTACATAAGGATAAAAGCATATATGAACAAAGAAAACTGTGAAAATTCTTCTTCAAATTATGCGATTTCGCAGAGTTGAAACCCAGGAAACAAAATTCAGAAAAGACCACTAAAAATAAAAAAATCTACCTTCAGAGGCCATGTTATTTTACATCAATGTTCTCAATTAACAATTGAGCATCATTGCTCCTTATATAATCAAAGGTTGCAGGACCTCAAAATGAAATTCAACAGGTACAGATAAAGTGATGCAATGAAACACCCCCTCCAAGAAGTAGTTTAGTAAGCATATTAGGCATCTTTTATCACAGTGCTATAGAAAAGTCCTATAGAATTTTAAGAGTGAAACATACATACATACAGCTCTTGGTTATAATTGATCAGAATCCTCCAGTAGAAAGAAAGCATTTGCCAAAGTTCAGCAAATGAGTCTTGTGACATGGCAGAAAGGGCAGCACATATTTAAAATAACTACAAAGAAAAATACCACCCCAAATATAAAATATGAGCAAAAATACATTTTTAAAGACAGTGTTATCTTTCTAACTCAACCAAATCACCTTTATCCCTTAGGGAAACTGAAAAGAAATAAACCAAAATAATTTTTCAAAACAAACTTGGAAGGCTTTTTTATAACAAAGTCATCTTTCTTTTAACTGAAATACAATTTGTTCATCAGACCTGGCTCACAAAAATCACAACCTTCAAGTTATGGTCTCTAAAAATTTAGAAAATTAAATTAGGTTTATGTTCTATCAATGCAAGATTTTCTAAACACTATTCTGTTTTGTTTTTGTTGTTACAAATGATTTATGGGTTTACAATACATGAATTGCGTCTCAAAAGTTGAAATTTTAAATACCTGATTATTCTAAGCTACTTACATACCAAATCAGTTACTCAAATAATGGTGTCATTTAAAAGATACCAGCAAAAAAATGCTGAAGATTTGAAAAGGGAGTAAGTAGGTTTAGATTAAATTGGTTAAAAGTTATCTGCCAGAAATAGCATGATCCATTATTCTGCCCAACTGTTCAAATACTGGAAGTATTTCCACATTTTAAACATTTCTTACTTTCTAAAGGAGGACTGCTTTATATTTTCTAAAGCATTAATAAGAATCAAAGCATGCAGAAAAAAGAATGAAATGCAGAACACATTTTAATTGAAGGCGGGAGAGTCCATTATCTCCTAAATATGCCAGCTCTATATTCAGTTCCATGCCCTTGTTGACATACTCTGAGGCTCATTATGTTATAAAGATCACCATTTTACTCCATTTTAGCAAAGGAGGTCTCAGTACAACCACATAAAGAAAGGAGAACACACGGCTCCAAATTTTTCATTTTCCTTAAAATTTAATAAATTCAATGCTCTTTCTAAAGGATGCATCAAAGAAACCAAGTAGTACCTAACAAAATCAAATAGATTTAAATATGTACCTATTCATATGAAAAAACTCAAAGATTCAATGTCGTAATTAGTATGCAAACTGATCAGACTCTCATTCCATATTAATGTAAAAGGCAAACACATAACACACTTCTTTTATAGCTGAAGTCTCAGTACTATTTTTCCTTGCCAATAGGATTTGGTGGTAACATCAATGAGATAAAACGTAACTGCTTACAGGAGCTGTGTTTTCCGTAAGAAATTGAAGAAGCTTCTAAAAATTACTTTAAAAAATAAATTTGACATTTATAAGCCTCGCTCTTTACACTTTTAAGTGTGTACCCGGATGCACACAAATATACACAAAGTTATCACCATCCACCCATGCAGAAAGAAAATAAAAAGGAGAAAATGGGACTGGGGGAGAGGGGAACTCAATCTTACAACTAATCGCAAGTTATTTGGAACTGAAAGTAAAAATATGCCCAAACATCAAAAGCCAGACACCTTGCAGTTAGTTAAGCCAAAATAACAGTGAAAAATAATTACAAAGCAAAGACTGAAAATAATCACCAACCACTGTTGACCCACCACCATGAAGGAAGAACTGGCTGCACAGAAAGCTGACCAAAACCTTGAGATCACCACAGAAACTCATTAGATTTCAGGTACTAAACAAACTAAGAGCAAGAGAAAAAGAGAAAAATCCTATGAATTATTAAAATTCATTTCACAAACAGACAAAATAACTTGAATAGATGATACACCCAACATGACCACTGAATCAAATAATTCCCAAGGAGCCCCCACCAAGCCACATATGTTTATTTGGGAAAGGATAAACTCAAGTGATTAACTCCAATAAGCCACAAAGTATCCATATTTGTATATTTACTATTAATCTAAACAAAGACCCTGGAAGTCTAAATGATCAAAGTATCTTTTTCCTGTCATCAGACTCTCTCTCAATCTCCTGAAAATTGTGTATATCATACTTTATCATATTTCAATCATGTTTCGCTTCTGACTTTACCTTCCATCTTTAATGAAGAAAACACATTCAAAGTAGTAGCATCATGTTGCATGGAATAACACGTAGTGGATATATTTTCCTTACAGATGTGGGAAAATATTCTACTGTCTAGCAAGGAAGTTTTTTTCAACAGAGAACCATCCACCACTCCCACATCAAGCTAATAAAAGCAGGTTTATTTTAAAGGTATTAATGTTTTGTTTTAAATAAAGAATAAATAAGGACAGCTGTCAGATGTTCTTCATTTAGACAACTGGACTCCCTTCATCACCAACATCCTTATTTTCCCCATCTCAATATGATTACTCAATAATATGCTTTCCAGCTCACAAATATGAATAATTTGCTTTCAATCACATTTAAAGAACTTTAAGATTATGGCTTGGAATTTAGAATACAATTAAGTAAGCAATATTTTATTTGTTTCGGGAATTAACAAACCATTTCCTGTCTTGCTGGTCTGTTCCAGGATTCCGTGGAAGATTCTCTATCTCCACCGGCACAGGTGCAGAGGAAGTGGAAGGACTCACAAGCAGAGCAGATCTCATCCCCCATGCCTTTGGACAAAAATTATAAAAATTACCTATTTTGCCTAGATAAAAGATCTCTTCACCAACAAATACTAAAACAGCATACTATTTACAAAGTCAACAAAATATAAACAAACACTTGAATTTTATGTATCACCTTAGAGTTAATAAATGAAATATTAGTAATCAGTTAAAATGCCCTTGGATTCACAGGGGCAGAAAATGTTTTATAGAGCACCTGTTTCATTTACAACATCCTAGAGAATAAAGTAACAGGAACTTATTACTAAATCACTTAAGAGATAAGGAAAAGAGAATGCACATAATTTGTGCAATGTTACAAATACCACTATGAAAATCCAATGAATACTACTACTGTTATCATAATTAAGCCGTGATCCAGTGTTTTAGAAGTTTAATATTGTCTTACCTGTTGGGAGCCATTACTTTGGGTGGAAACATTATTGTGAACACTGTAATGGGCGAAAAAAAATCTATTAAAAGCTCTATATGAAATTACAAGGCTCCACTTTATAAGATTACATATACACTAATGAAAGATTATTTTAAAGATACTAACATTTTGTTTCAAATAAAGAATAAAACTACTGCTGGTACCTAAAACTAAGAATGTCCAATACCTGAAAACATCTGTTCTTATAGGCAAATACTTGCTTTTCTATAGTTGCTCATTTGATGTTTCCATATACCTGTATTTTAATCGTGCTTTACAGGTATATACTTCACAACTAATGTTTATTCATTGGACAACAGCTTTCAAAGATGGCCTAACAAAGACAGCAACACAATACCCACATAAACTTATCCGTCCCTTCTTTTGTATATTACTACCATGAAGATTTTCCAGTGTCGGCAAGAACTCAGCATTTTATAACTCAAAAGGCCTTAGTAAAAAAGTCTTAGAAAGTTTGAAATTTCTGTGTGTACACCGTCCTTTCCAAATGACTTATAAATATGTTTTAAAATTTTTAGTTTAGTTTGTACCTATCCCCACCCCCACCCCACAAAAAGCACTTGAAAAAACCCTCAACCTATAATAAAAAAAAAAAACACCTAGAGAACTGCAGAAAAATTCAATAAAATAAAAACTCAAAGATGAACTATAATTCACAACAAAATGAGAAAAAAGTTTCCTAATGTCAGACATTCTAACACAAGGATAAATGGTATCCCTGAAGTAAGAAATTCAACTATGTAAATAATAATTCAAGCCAGGCATGGTGGCGCATGCCTGCAATCCCAGCTACTCCAGAGCTTGAACCTAGGATGTAGAGGTTGCTTGAGCCAAGATGGCACCACTGCACTCCAGCCTGGGCGACAGAGTGAGACTCCATCTCAAAATATAATAATAATAACAATAACAACAACAATAATAATAATTCAAAGTTATAAAAAAATTCCCTGAAAGTGAGAAAATAATTTGCACATGTAATGACAGCACCGTGTTTCAGAAAAATGAAACAGATAATTAAATACAATCAATCCCTGTTGTTTGCCACTAACTTTCTTTTTGTTTTTTTTTTTTGAGACAGAGTTTCGCTCTTGTTATCCAGGCTGGAGTGCAATGGTGCGATCTCGGCTCACCGCAACCTCCACCTCCTGGGTTCAGGCAATTCTCCTGCCTCAGCCTCCCGAGTAGCTGGGATTACAGGCACGCGACACCATGCCCAGCTAATTTTTTGTATTTTTAGTAGAGATGGGGTTTCACCATGTTGACCAGGATGGTCTCGATCTCTTGACCTCGTGATCCACCCGCCTCAGCCTCCCAAAGTGCTGGGATTCCCAAAGGCCTGAGCCACCATGCCCGGCCGCCACTAACTTTCAAGGATAAAGACAGAATATTTTGGGTGCCCCAAGTAGATTTAAAAGCAAATCACTACCAATCATCAGGTTGGCGAAGACTTCCCATGGCAATTATGAAGACTATTATATTATAACCAGCCAACATCTCACTCTAAGAGGAAACAGGCAAAGCTCTCAAATACAACCTCTGAATAGAATATCTAGAAGCCTTTCTAACAAGGTGAGAGCAAAATAAAAACCTAATAATGAAAGTCAACCAGTTAAGAACCTAAGAATGAAGAGAGGCCCTGCTAAAAGGCTGGGGGATGGAGAGTGAACACATTTTATATTCTATTTTTTTAAAGAACTACAGATCATTTACAAGTTGAGTCACCATAACCTGTACTTCCACTGTTCAGGTTCAAAGCCAAGTTGTGTCACTAGGTCTACTCTATACACCTTGGGTTACTCATTTGCATGAGACTGTTAGAATGACTAAATGAATTAATATTAGTAAAATACAAATAACAGTGATTACAACAACAATAACAAAATACCTTTAAAAGAAATACTATTGGTGAGGCATGGTGGCTCAGGCCTGTAACCCCAGTACTCAGGGGCCAAGGCAGAAGGACTGCCTGAGCCCAGGAGTGTGAGACCAGCCTGAGCGACACAGCCATACCTTCAGCTCTACAAAAAAATTAAAAATAGCTAGGTGTGGAGGTGGGTGCCTGTAGTAGTCTCAGGTAGTTTAGAGGCTGGGGCAGGAGGACTGCTTGATCCCAGGAGGTTGAGGCTGCAGTGAGCCATGATCATGCCACTGCATTGCAGCCTAGGTGACAGAGCAAGACCCTGGCTTACAAAAAAAAGAAAAGAATCCTAAAACGAACAAACAAAAACCAAACAATTTAGTGTAGATCCACTGCCAAGGCAATTTTAAAGACTATACCCATCAGGAACAATTTCTTTTTATTAACCATGTTACTCTTCCCAGAATACCCATGATCCTAAGACTTAATGAAATCTCACCCAGCCTGCTTGGTACAGAAGTTAGACTTACTAGTCCATGGTCCCTTGGTTATTCTCTGAAGCTTTTCTTTTTAACTAGGAATAACTTCAGTAGGTGATCAATAAGAATAATGAGAACGAAATACTTATAAGTTATGTTAATTGAATCATAGCTTCCTGTTTTCAAATGATTTGAAATACAGAAAGCATTATTTTCTGATAATTATGTACACTCTTTCACTTCTATGAACATGAAGGAATTACTGAATTATTTCCCATTACCAACCTAGTTCAAGCTTTGCCTTTTAAAAGACTACATACAATAACTGACCCGTTTTGCTCTTACGTATTATACCTTCTACTCATTTGATTTCCTCTACTATTTTTCTTTTCTTCTTTACTGCGTATTAAGCTTGTATAAGAAGTACTAGTAATTGAAATGTCAACTATCCTTTAAAACATCACCTCTTAAAATACTTTATAGTATTCATGACTCACAAGAGAGTAGTTAGGAGCCAAAATAGTACAAGCAAAATGACTTACACTAGCCAATGTAAAAATCTGTTATTCAAATAGGCATTTTACAAAACTGCAGAGTACAAGGTCAAGAAGCTTTTCAGGTCAAACAGTTGTGACTTTTCAAACAGAACCGTTTTCCATGGTTCAATGGAGCAAAACTGTTCATACAAACAGAACTGGGAGGGCAAGAGTGAAAGGGCATACAGCATGCCAGTCTGAGCTCAGGTTTTCTCAAGAACTGTGTGATAGCTGGTGCTCAATAACCTTCGGGAGAGTTGGGTCCCCCTCTACATTTCATTTCTAAAAGCCTAGTCTAAAAAAAAATCATTCCTTAAATATAACCATTTCGCTGTTTTCCAGGGCCGAAAGCATCAATAATGAAGAGACATTAACATTTAGCCATTACAGTTAAATTAACCATAACTATAAAAGCAACACTATATATATTCATTTTTTTTGGAAATGTGTTTCAGAACAGAAAGAAGGACCGCCTACTTTGCAAATAAAAGCCTTAATTTTTCAACTACATATCATTGCTAAATACTTTGTTTACATTTCTGCTACCTTTAGCAGGTACTCACTTTTATGCTCTAATATCCCATATCCCAGATTCCTTTTCAGGAAAGCAAGACATAATCCATTAAATAAACAAAATAGTTTCAAATGTACAAAAAATCTCTAATATTACTCCATTTTTCTTTTACTTTTCTTTTTCTTTTTTTTGAGATGGAGCCTTGCTCTGTCATCCAGGCTAGAGTGCAGTAGCACAATTTTGGCTCACTGCAACCCCTAGGCTCAAGCAATTATCCTGCCTCGGTCTCTGAGTAGCTGGGATTACAGGCATGGACCACCATGCCCAGCTAATTTTTCTATTTTTGTAGAGACAGGGTTTCGCCATGTTGGCCTGGCTGGTCTCGAACTCCCGATCTCAGCTGACCCACCCATCTCGGCCTCCCAAAGTGCTAGGATTACAGGCGTGAGCCACCATGCCTGACCATTACTCCATTTTTCTTAAAAGCATAGCTTACAAATAACTCCAAGAAAAATAAAAGTATACAGCGCAGAAAAGGCAAAAAATGTTGGCTTTTTTTAACCTAATAAAAATTTCATGGAGAGAATTCTATACTTCCTCCCTGTTCTATTTATTATTATTATCAACAGCCTACTGATAGCTAAAGAAATTTGAGGGGAGTCCTTGTTCAAAAAGCAGAGTGCTATTACAGTCAGTCATTAATCATGGCCTGGCTTTAACAACTTTCTAAGTGAAAAAAAAAAAAAAAAAAAAAAGACATTTCAAGGTAAGGCTGATGATACTCTCAATATCCAAAAACAACCAACTCCTTTGAAAAAGCTCCAGTGAGAAACCCATCATATAAGAGTACAGATAAATTCAAAAATAAACTACATCTGTGGGTATGGTCTGAATCTTATCTCTAACAGGCATTCTAGGAGACTCTAATACATAACAAATGCTAATCATTACATGACACTATAGACTCATTGTAATATAGACTATTAAAATTAATAGAACCGGCTGGGCATGGTGGCTCACACATGTAATCCCAGCACTTAGGGAGGCCAAGGTAAGGGGATCACTTGAGGTCAGAAGTTTGAAACCAGCCTGGCCAACATGGTAAAACCCTGTCCCTATTAAAAATCCAAAAAATTAGGTGGGCATGGTGATGTGTGCCTGTAATCTCAGTTACATGGGAGGCTGAGGCAGGAGAAGCACTTGAACCTGGGAGGTAGAGGTTACAGTGAACCAAGATCGCACCACTGCCCTCCAGCCTACACAATACAGCAAAACTCTGTCTCAAATAAATAAATAAATAAAATAAAATAAATGGAACCATCAGAAGCAAGACTTTCAGAATGGTAATTTGAAAATAAAAAAGGATACTCTCCCCAATGAAACAAACACTTAACTGGTTTAAAGAAACTTTTTTTTTTTTTTTTGAGACAGGGTCTCACTTTGTATCTGGGCTTCAGTGTAGTGGCACGACCTCAGCTCACTGCAGCCTCAACCACCCTGGATCAAGCAATCTCCCTTCCTCAGTCTCTATGTAGCTAGGGACTACAGATGCACACCACCAAATGTGGCTAATTTTTTCTGCATTTTTTGTAGAGAAAGGGTTGTGCCATTTTGCCAAGGCTGGCCTCAAACTCCTGGGTTCATGTGATCTGCCCACCTCAGCCTCCCTAAATGCTAGGATTACAGGCATTATTAAGTCACCACGCCAGGCCAAAAAAAAAAATTTTTTTTTTTTGAGACAGGTATCTCACTCTGTTGCCCAGGTTGGAGTGCAGTGGTGTGTGATCATGGCTCATTGCAACCTCGACTTCCTGGATTCAAGTGTTTCTCCTACCTCGGTCTCCCAAGTACCTGGGACCACAGGCAGGTGCCATCACACCCGGTTGGTTAAATTTCGTATTTTTTGTAGAGATGGGGTTTTGCCACGTTGCCCAGGCTGGTCTGGAACTCCTAGGTTTAAGCAATCCTCCCATCTTGGCCTCCCAAAGTGCTGGGATCAGAGGCATGAACCACTGTGCCTGGCTTTAAAAAAAATTTTTTTTGATTGTTAAAAGGCACACACCAAGTGGAGAAATATTTATTTTTAAAAATCTACTAAATCTCATTAAGGCCTAAGTTTGTGACATCTGAAACACAATTTCCAATCTCAGTATGGTAGTAGCTCTACTCCTGGTTGGTGCAGCCACGAAGATGTGGCTAACACTCTTCTTGTTCTCTATACTTTAAATTAACTATTTTAAATATGTTCAAGAGCTAAGGAAACCAATCACATCTAAAGAAATAAAGTATGACGACTATGTCTCATGAAATTGAGAGTATCACTACATAGAAATTATAAAAAAGAACCAAAGAAAAATTCTGAAATTGAAAAGTACGGTAGCAGAAATAAAAGTTTAAAGTACGGTAGCAGAAATAAAAGTTTAACAAAGGGGATGCTCCATAGCAGATTTAAGTAGGCAAAAGAATCAGTACGCTTAAAGACAGGTCAAGTGAGATTACAGTCTTAAAAAAAAATTATAAAGAGAAGCGAACAGACTCAAAGACCTGTAGGACACCATCAAGTGTAAAAACTAACATGTTAATAAGAATTCCAGAAGAGAAAGAGAGCATAAAGAATATCTGAAGACATAATGGGTGAAAACTTCCAGACTCGATGGAAGGGTTATATCATGGTAAAGTAACTATATGAAAACTGGACTGGCAATACCTACATCAAATAAAATAAACTTTAAAACAAAAGTTACTAGAGATTAAAAAGGAACATTTTGTCACAATAGAAAGAACAGTCCATCAGGATAATATAACAATTATCGACACATACATACCTATCCCAAATCCACAATATACATGAAACAAAAACAGAAAGAACTGAAGGGGAAGGAAGAAACAGACAATAGTTGTAGACTACAATAGTCCACTCTCTATAATGGATTAAAACTAGGCAAAAGATGAACAATGAAATAGAAGAACTGAACACAATAAACAAACAGACATCTATAAAACACTCCACTCAGAAACAGCAAAAAACATCCTCTTCTTAAGTACACATAAACCATTTTCCAGGGTGACTCATATGGCAGGGTGTGTAAAACAAGTCTCAATAAATTTAAAGGGATTAAAAGCATACAAATTATGTCCTCTACCCATCATGGAATAAAATTAGAAAAAATAAAATTTTGATATTCACAAATACATGGAAATTTAGCAACACACTCCTAAGTAACCAAACAAGTCAAAGAGGAAATCACAAGCTACAAAATACTTTGAGATAACCAAAAAACAAAAACACAACATAGCAAAACTTGTTGAATCAAAGCAGTGCTTGAAAGAAAATTTAATAGCTTTAAATGTTAAAAAATAAAGATTTTAATTAACCTAATCTTCCACCTTAAGATACTAGAAAACTAACAAACTAAACCTAAAGCAAGCAGAAGGAAAAAATGACACAGAGCAAAAATTAACGGAACAGAAAAATCAATAAAACCAAAAGCTGTTCTATTCGAAAAGGTCAACAAAATTGGCAAACTTTTGCTAGACTAGTCAAGGAAAAAAAAAAAACTCAAAATACTAAAAATCAGAAAGGAATGAGGGGACATCACAATGGACCTTTTAGAAATACAAGGCAAAAAGGAATACAAACTGTGTGCCAATAAACTAGACCCCATAGATAAAGGAGAGAAGCTCTAGAAAGACATAAACTCCCAAACTGAATCAAGATAAAAAAATTCAATCTGGGAGGGCTCATCCCTGTAATCCGGGCAGGATGGGAGGGTGGGTAGGAGGATTCCTTGAGCCCAGAGTTTGAGACCAGCCTGGGCAATGCAGTGAGGCCCATCTCTACAAAAAATTCAAAAATTAGCCAGGCATGACAGCAAATGCCTGTAGTCCCAGCTACATGGGAGGCCTCACTTGAGCCTAGGAAGGTGAGGCTGCAGTGAGCCAAGCCATGCTCAGGCTGTACTGCAGCTGGAGTGAAAGAGCTAGGCCCAATCTCAATTAAAAAAAGAGAAGAAAAGAAAATCTGAATAGATCTCTCAGAAGACACTGAATCAAGAATTTTTTAAGCTTCACATAAAGAGAAAAATGGCTTTAATGGTAAATTCTACCATACATTTAAATAATTAGTACCAATTGTTTACAAATTCTTCCCAAGAAATAGAGAAGGGAACATATACAAACTTACTTTGTTAAGCCACTATTACCCACCCTGACATAAAAAACCAGACAATGGAAGACTCTGGCAAACCACTTTATTTCTCTATACCTTAGTTACCACATCTGTAAAAACGAGAAGGTTGGCCTAGATTTCTGGCCTGTATGCAATGAAAGAGAGAGAAAACTGCTATTAAAATTAACCTATATCTAAATCGTATCCTAGTTGAATAAATCCTGATTGATGAGAACTCTTTTGGACAGGGCCTTGAAGGCAGAAGAAGGCATGATGCTCTACAGCACATTTCCATAACTGTTTGCATGCTTTTGGGTGATCCATTATGAGAAAACTACAGACCAATATCTCTGATGAATATAGACACACAAATACAAAAACATACTAGGCAAATGAAATCCAGCAACATATAACATAAAGGACTATACACCACAACCAAGTATGATTTATCCCACAAATAAAATTGCTTATTTGCAAATCAACCTTTGTTCTGTGAGCTCCTTATGCATAACAATCAAAATTTATCTTTAGATCCTCAGCCACTTGACAATAACAAATATATGTTATTCTCTTTATGAATGGCACATCTGCCCCGACCCCATTCTTTACTTCCTTCAACTGCTTTAATTTTTCATTACATCAATTTTATCTGGCATTATGTATTTATTTATTCACTGATATATCCCCAGTGCCTAGGGACAACCAGACACTTTGATAAGTATTAGATACTTGTTTAACTAATGATAGAAACTACATAAATTCCAAACATTTGATAGCAATTCCTAAGTTGCAAGACATTACTCACCTAAGTTCTTCAGGTTTTGTAGTACATGCTAACAGAAGAAAAAAGATAACATTTCATTAGTTTCATCTTACATGATAAACTGCTGCACTATTCAAAGCAAAACTTTAATTGCTTCATAAGCCGTGTTTCATAATCATAAATTTATTTCTTTGAGAAAGGGTCTTTCATGTTTTTGTAGAGACGGGTGGGTCTCACTACAGTCGCCCAGGCTGATCTCAAACTCCTGAGACTTGAGCTTGTGGGCTGCTCAAGCAATCCTCTCACCTTGGCCTCCCAAAGTACTGGGATTAAAGGTGTGAGCCACCACACTTGGCCCCAACCATAAATCTAAAAACCTTCAATTTACCAAAGTGTTTTGGGGTTCACACCATTAAAGTCAACAATGGCAATTATTTTCATTTTCAAATAAAGCAATAAAATGCATATATATCCTCTCCTTTTAAACAGCACCTTCTGTAAGCCTCCAGAGTGAGCTGACTGATTATGAATTACCATCAGTCGAAAAAAAGAGGAAACTTAGGGTTTAAAATCATCACAAATTAAAACGGTTTCATTTAAAGATGTATATTTAATTCATAGCCACCCCAAAAATTATGACTTTTTTTTTTAAGTCAATACTGCCCAACAACAAATCATTGCAGTTGTTATTGGAAAACTGGTGATGACTCTGACAATGGAAATACTTAAATTTGCATCTTAATATAAATTCAGTTTAAAACTAAACACAAGGTTTAATTTATTTCTCAAGGTAAACAATGCTTTTTCTTATATAATTCATCTTAATCAGCAAGTAACACTTAGGAATTAGGAAATGGCTATGTATAACATTGAGGATTACATTTAAAAATAATATTTAACAGAATCCTTAATATTATAATACAGTATGAAATAATTGTTACTAAAAAAAATTCATCACAAGACAATGTTTTGGCCAGGCATGACTGTAATCCTTTGGATTATTTTGGGTGGCCAAGGCAGGCAGATTACTTGAGGTCAGGAGTTCAAGACCAGCCTGGCCAACATGGCAAAACCCCGTCTTACTAAAAATACAAAAATGAGCCACAAGTGGTGGCATAAACCTGTAATCCCAGCTACTCAGGTAGCTGAGGCACAAGAATTGCTTCAATCTGGGAGGCGAAGTTTGCAGTGAGCTGAGATCACGCCACTGCACTCCAACCTGGGGAGATAGAGTGAGACTGTCTCAAAAAAAAAAAAAGATAATGTTTTTAAAAAATTCCTAAGGGGGCTAAGGGATGTTTTAGAATGAGATCTACAAATCAAAAAGGGAGAGAATATGTTGCTGTACAGAAACACAGTTTTGTATACCAAAACTGAACACAACCTTAGACTATCATTTTTGAATTGGGATTAACATAAAGTTTAATCTCTGCTATTAATACAGGTAATTTTTCTCTGTGTAATCCATGAAATTGATTCTGCCAGAAAAGTACTTTAGTTGACTGGAACAGACCTAAGAAGATGATTCAGCTAACTTCCTCTTATGTAAACAACACCAGCACATAATTAATTGTCAAGGAAAAATAATCCTTTGAAACAGGGTTGCACTTCACCTTTCATTTGTAGAGTTCGTCTAGAATATCGTTTGCTAGGCCTTCTTTCAAAGGATGCTGATCTTCTTGCTTTATTGGTTTTTGTGGTCTGATATTCTGTTTTCCCACTAAATGAGGCATAACAACAAGAGCAAGATAAATCTGAGGTTTACAGTAATAAAAACAGACAGAAATAAGACAGTCTACATTCAGGTTCTCCTTAAAAGAATCATCCTAAACTTCATCCTACAGGAAGAACTACTAATAAACAGTCTTGATTTCTCTCTTTATCATATCATATCATTCTTTCACTCTAGGCTTTCATGAAATATGCAACAGATTATGTTTTTTTATTTTCTCATAAGCATGCATATCACCTAAGTACACATTAAATAAGTTTGAAATATCTATCACCTAAGTACACATTAAATAAGTTTGAAATATCTATCACCTAAGTACACATTAAATAAGTTTGAAATATCTGTCCTTTTATGGCAACTCCCTCTCTTTCCCATCTACACTCCTCAGTACAAAGTATGTAATCAAAAGAACATTTCCAGTTACCTTTTCTAATTGTGATGTATACTTTTCAGTATAATTTTCCAGAAATGTTTTTTAAGACTATTGTCTTATTCTCCTTAATTTCCATTTAAATTCAGTTCAGAAAATGCCTCCTCACTTTTAATATAAGTACAATAGAATACTACTTCTATTAATTCCACACAGTCAACTTGCCACATTATTGGTACTATCTGTTCCTTCTTTAAATGATATTAACTGATTTCCATGGCATGCAGAAAACTCACAACCAGTAATCCATGGTCCAGTAAACCAAAATATTTCTAACTCATGACAACAAACAAGGAGTCATGAGAATAATGAACTTCAGGTTTATACAGAACCACAGATGTCATCCAGACTAATATCCCATTCAGTGCAAGAAACCCTTTTCTATATGGTATCCAGTGGTTGGGTGGAGAGTCCATAAAACTCTTGTTAAATAGATAAATTAGGAGTGGGTTAATATATAAAGTTAACATCAAGAAGGATATAAAAGCCATTATACAATTACTGTTTTTCCGTCTATTCAAGAAATTATAACCAATAACAATACCACTTTTTAAATTTTATTTTGGTCAATGGAAGGCTCTGGCAAACCACTTTATTTCTCTATTCCTTAGTTAACATATCTGTAAAAAAATGAGAAGGTTGGTCTAAATTTTGGGGACTGTATGCAATGAAAGAAAGAGAAAACAGCTATTAAAATTAACCTATATCTAAATCGTGATCCCAGTCGAATAAATCCTGATCGATGAGAACTCTTTTGGACAGGGCCTCGAAGGCGGAAGAAGGCATGATGCTCTACAGCACATTTCCATAAATGTTTGCATGCTTTTGGGTGATCCAGTCTAAAGACAAATGTATGTTCCTGTTCTTTGCCCTGAAAAAGAAAATTATATAAAAAGAGATAATTCCTAGGTCAAACAGTCATGTCTCCTATTTCTGAGATACAAACACATCTACGAATGTCTAGTGTGCTCCCTGAAATTCAGACACTCTTTACAGTATCGACATAATAAGGGCAGAGTTGAAATCAA
Source organism: Callithrix jacchus (assembly GCF_049354715.1). Classification (NCBI taxonomy): domain Eukaryota; kingdom Metazoa; phylum Chordata; class Mammalia; order Primates; family Cebidae; genus Callithrix; species Callithrix jacchus. The sequence continues at coordinate 104,681,915 of NC_133507.1, read as the reverse complement.
GTTGTTCATTTTCTCAGCCAATACAAAACTATTCCTAAGAATTATTCCCCTCGACTTACATGATCTCATTTGTCAGAGAGACATAAAATGAGATTTCATCTCAAATAATTATACATTATTTGAGAAAAATGTATAATTATAATTTGAAGGATCATATCAGAGCTGGCAATACGTATCAATAGCCCAAAAAATGCTCACATTTGTGTCCTAGTAACCACACTCCCAGGAGTCTAATTATAATAGTTAACATTCATGTGGGAATTTTTCTAAGGATTTCACATAAATTATCCCAATGAGTAGATATGATCATTAGCCCCATTTCATATATAAGGAAACTGAGGCTCAAAGAAATTAAGCCCAAAGTCACAAAGCTATTAAGAAAGGAAACCAGAAATGAACTTAACCATTAGTCTTGCTCTAGAATCTACACACACCTCTAACAACTAAGTTATACTGTCTCTCTGGGGAAAATTATTTTCTTAACATCAAAAGTTATATACGAAGACATATATTCTTCAGTCTCATTCCTCAGTAAAACTTGGGCCAAACCGTAAATGTCCAAAAAAGGAGAAATGGCCAAGTAAATAGTGGCATATGTAAAAACTTATACAGAGAGATTGAATAAATGATGAATGAATGAATGTGCTAGTTTATTCATATTACACAATAGCATATATATATGTTAGACCTACGGTACATGCTTAGATAAAACAGGAGAGCTACAAATATATATTATTATGAAAGTTTTTGAAACAATTCTAATAAGTGTTAATACTTGGAAAGAGTTGCAAAATATACAGGAGAATACCACCACCCAAAAATGGTGACCAGGTACCAGAAGAAAGAGGGTAGGTAATCAGGGGGGTCAAACTTTAGTTGATACTATTTATTTGCATATTCTATTTCTAAAAGAGATCTGAAGCAAAATGTAAAAAAATGTTAACTCTAGATCATAAACAAGATGGTTATCTATTTTATAATTTTTGGTACCTTTCAGGTTATTTAAAGACACTATTAAGACAGTAAAGGGCTGGGCACGGTGGCTCACGCCTATAATCCCAGCACTTTGGGAGGCCGAGGCGGATGGATCACGAGGTCAAGAGATCGAGACCATCCTGGTCAATAAGGTGAAACCCCGTCTCTACTAAAAATACAAAAATTAGCTGGGCATGATGGTGCGCGCCTGTAGTCCCAGCTACTCGGGAGGCTGAGGCAGGAGAATTGCTTGAACCCAGGAGGCGGAGGTTGTGGTGAGCCAAGATCGTGCCATTGCACTCCAGTCTGGGTAACAACAGCGGAAAAAAAAAAAAAAAAAGACAGTAAAGATGGATATGCTAATTATCCTGATTAGATCATTATACATTGTATACATGTATCAAAATACCACTCTATGCAATAAATATGTACAATTATTACATGTCAACTAAAAATAAAAGTGGTGGAAAAAGGACAAGCCAAGGAGTAGACGATACTTGCAATACCAATATCTGACAAAGAACTAATATTCAGAATATATAAAGGATTTTTTCAATGAATAAAAGATACATGAACTAATAGAAAAATGAGCAAAAGATGTGAGTAGACATTTCAAAAAGATATTCAAACCAAATATCCAATAAATACATAAATAAGTGTTAAAGCAGAGTCGTCATCAGGGGAATAAAAACTAAAACCACCATTCTACTCCACGAGAATGGCTAAAATGAAAAAGAATTACAAACATTAGTTATTGCCTGAACCCAGGAGGTGGAGGTTGCGGTGAGCTGAGATCGTGCCATTGCACTCCAGCCTGGGTAACAAGAGTGAAACTCTGTCTGGTGGGGGAAGACACCAATAACCAATGGAATGCTCATACCTCCTCATACGCTGCTGGTGGGAATATAAACTTGTATTAAGTACTTTGGAAAGAGGTTTGGCGGTACCTACAAAAGCTAAATACACACACACCTTTGTGTTCAGAACAGCACTCTTGTTTTTTAACTTTTATTTTAGATTTGGGATACAAGAGGTTTGTTAGATAAGTAAACATGTGTCGTGGTGGTTTGTTGTACATGTTATTTCATCACCCAAGTACTAAGCCCAGTTAAATTTCAGTTAGTTATCTTTTCTGTTCTTCTCCCTCTTTCCACTCTCCCCACTCAAGTAGACCCCAGTGTCTGTTGTTGCCTTCTTTGTGTGCCTAAGTTCTTATCATACAGCTCCCACTTGTAAGTGGGATCATGTGGTATTTGATTTTCTGTTCCTGCATTTCTTTGCTAAGGATAATAACCTCCAACTCCATCCATGTTGCAGCCAAAGAGATTCTTTTTATGGCTGCACAGTATTCCATGGCGTGTGTGCACGCACACATTCTCTTTATCCAACCTGTCACCGATGGATATTTAGGTTGATCCCATGTCTTTGCTACTGTGAATAGACAGCACTCTTTTTATAAGAGATAGGGTCTTCCTCTGTTGTTCAGGCTGGAGTGTAGTGGTGCAATCACCGTTCACTGCAGCGTTCGACTACTGGGCTCAAGCAATCCGGTTGATTCAGCCTCCCAAGTAGTGGGATTACAAGGCATGCACCACCATGCCTGGCTAAGTTTTATTTTTAGTAGAGATGCGGGGGGACTCTATGTTGCCCAGGCTGGTCTCAAACTCCTGCCCTCAAGAGATCCTGCCTTGGCCTCCCAAAATGCTGGCCAAAAAATGTACTACTTAATAGCTGAAAACTAAAAACAACCCAAATGTCCATCAACAGTAGAAGGGACAGATAATTACGGTCTATTCATTAAATGAAACAGTAAGAATGAGCCAAAGACAACCACTTGCCACAATATTAATGAGGCTTGCAAATTTACACACCACAGATCTGCCTGAATGCTTTTTCTGCCTTAAGAATAACTTTTCATTTGAATGTTGAATCATAGTGCCCTTTTTATTTTTTTATTTTTTGGTAGAGATGGGGTCACTACATTGTGCAGGCTGGTATCAAACACCTGGGCTCTCAAGCAACGCTCCTGTCCCAGCCTCCAAAAATGCTGGGATTATACACATGAGCCACTGCACTCAGCAGTGAAAACAGTTGAACGCATTTTAAACAGCAATTAAACTTAACACCTACAGTATTAAAAATAAATCTAATGCAATGTAATTTGCTATGACGAGTTCCTCATGTGCAGGCAACGAAACTAAATGTCACAACTGTGGCCGGGTCAATGATTTTAAGGCAACGCATATCGTAAGATGTATCCCAATATTTTTTCAGAGATGTTAAAAAAAATGTGGCTTAAAACTGCTGAAATAAGTAACACTGGTGACTTGTACAGAAGAAAAACAGGTAGCTGGAACAGAAGAAACGTTTTTTTCCCCCTTCATAGCTTGTCATATGTTTTTAATTATTAAATGTATTAAGTAAATGTAAACTAGGTTATTAAAACCTATGTAGAAATATTAGCTAATTCAATTCAGCTGCTTGGGGGCCTATAAAAAATGTAATACATTGCTGCTATTCTTATACACTAAACTGTGATAGGTATTTTTTCAAGTCTGAAATAAGGAGAACAGGTCAAATTCCACATCATCAAAAACACTAATTTTGACATTGATGTTTAATATCAATGATCTTCCCAAAGGCAGAGATCAAAAAAGCTTATTTATCTTTCTCTTTCTGGTCTGCAGTGAGTGAAGCAATACATGATTTTTGACCCAAAAAAGGGCCCTAAGATCACCATACCTTCACCAAAAAACAGAAAGAGGATTCTATAAAATCTTAAAGTCTTTTTTTTTTTTTTTTTTTTTTTCAGACTGAGTCTTGCTCTGTTGTCCAGGCTGAAGTACAGTGGCATGATCTCGGCTCACTGCAACTTCTACCTTTCCACCTCCCGGGTTCAAGCAATTCTCGTGCCTCAGCCTCCTAAGCAGCTGGGACTACAGGCACACACCACCACACCTGGCTGACTTTTGTATATTTAGGAGACAAGGCTTCACTATGTTGACCAGGCTGGTCTCAAACTCCTGAACTCAGGTGATCTGTCCACCTTGGCCTCCCAAAGTGCTGGGATTACAGGCGTGAGCCACTGCCCCCAACCTAACTTCAGTAAAGTTTTAGAATACAAAATCAATGTAAAAAAAAAAATCAGTAGCATTTCCATGGATTAATAACATCCAAGCTGAGAGTAAATTAAAAATGCAATCCCATTCACAATAGCCACAAAAGTAATAAAATACTAGGAATACAGCTAACCAGAGAGGTTAAAGATCTCTACAATGAGAATTAGAAAACATTGCTGAAAGAAACCAGAGATAACACAAATAATACAAAAATATTCCATGCACATGGACAGGAAGAATCAATATTGTTAAAATGGCCATAATGCCCAAAGCAACTTACAGATTCAATGGTATTCCTATCAATGTCATTTTTCACAGAATTAAAAAAAAACTATTCTAAAATTCCTATGAAACAAAAGAACCCAAATAGCCAAAGCAATCCAAAGCAAAAAGAAAGCCAGAGGCATTACCCTATTTAGCTTCAAACTATATTGGGCTGCAGTAAGCAAAACAGGGTGTCAAAAACAGACACACAGACAAATGAAATGAGTTAGAGACCCCAGAAATAAAGCCACACATCTACAACCATATGATGTTGAACAAAGTTGATAATAACATGCAATGGGGAAAAGACTTCCTATTCAATAAATAGTGCTGGGATAACTGGCTAGTCATATGCAGAAGAGGAAAACTGAACCCCTTCCTTATACCATAAGCAAAAATCAACTCAAGATGAATTAAAGACTTAAACATAAGACCTAAAACCATATTTTTAAAAAACCCTAGAAAATAACCTAGGAAATAACAATCTGGACATAGGCCTTGTCAAAGATTTCATGATGAAGTCTCTAAAAGCAATTGCAACAAAAACAAAAATACACAAGTGGGAGCTAATTAAATTGAAGAGCTCCTGCATGATGGGGTGGAGGGAGAAAAAAACCTATCAACAGAGTAAACAGACAACCAGAGAATGAAAAAAAATTTTGCAAACTATGCATCTGACAAAGGTCTAACATCCAAAATCTATAAGCAACTTAAACAAATCAACAAGTAAAAGTCAAAACAGTCCCACTAAAAAATGGGCAAAGGACAGTTAAAAAATGACATACACATGGCCAATAAGCATATGAAAAATGCCCAACATCACTAATCATTGGAGAAATGCAAATCAAAATGATAATTAGATACTATCTCACAGAAGTCAGAATGGCTGGTATTAAAAAGTCAAAAAGTAACAGGCGAGGTTGGGGAGAAACAGGAATACTTATACACTGCTGAGGGGAATGTAAATTAGTTCTGCCACTGTGTAAAGCAGTTTGGAGATTTCTCAAATAACTTACAACAGAACTACCATTTAACCAAACAATCCCATTACTGGGTATATATATCCAGAGGATTTTAAATATTTCTACCAAAAAGACACATGTACCTCTAAGTTCATCACAGCACTGAAAAAGACACATGTACCTTTAAGTTCATCACAGCACTGTTCATGACAGCAAAGATGTGGAACCAACCTAGACAATCATCAACAGTGGACTGGAAAAAAAGGGAGGGCATATATATATATATATATGTGTGTGCGTGTGTGTGTGTGTGTATATACACATATCTATACACTCACACACATATATATACACACACACATATATATATGACGGAATACTACACAGTCATAAAAAATGAAATCATATCCTTTGCAGATAGATGGCCATTATCTTAAATGAATTAAGGCAGGAACAGAAAACCAAATACCACATGTTCTCACTTATAAATGGGAGCTAAATATTGAGTACATATGGACACAAAGATGGGAACAGACACCAGAACCTGCTTGAGGAAAGAGGGTGGGAAGTTAAAAAGTCACCTATTTTTGGTACTATGCTCACAACCTGGGTGATACAATTATTTGTAAACAAAACCCCAGCAACATGCAATTTACTCATGTAACAAACCTGCACATGCACCCTCAAACCTAAAATAAAAGTTCAGAAAAGAAAGGAAAATTATAACAAAATAAAATACAACCCAACAAATCAGTACTGGGAGCTATTTATCTCCCATTCCGTGTCCTATATAAGAATTACACACTTGTCAGAGTTCAACAGCAAGTTTCCAAGATGCTGCCCAAAGGAAAAAGTGGTTCTGGAAAAGCAGGGAAGGGGGGAGCAGCCTCTGGGAGTGACAGTGCTGACAAGAAGGCTGAAGGTCCCAAAGCTGGTGGCAATGCAGTCAAGGTCACACACATTCCATGTGAAAAACATGGCAAAATCATGGAAGCCATGGAAAAGTTAAAGTCTGGGATGAGATTCAATGAAGTGATCGCACAATGTAGTGAAGATAAAGCCAGGCAAGGGGGTGACTTGGGTTGGACAACCAGAGGATCCATGGTAGGACCATTTCAAGAAGCAGCATTTGCCTTGCCTATAAGTGGGATGGATAAGCCTATGTTTACAGATCCACCAGTTAAGACAAAATTTGGATATCATATTACTATGGTTGAAGGAAGAAAATAAAATCATATGAAAGACTAAAAATAAAATAAATACATAAAGAATTATACACTTATTAAAACATAAACAAGGGGGAAAACCCAAAATCATCTGAAATCACCCTGTAACAATACCTCCAGCAGTTAAAAACCTATGTAAACTTTTCCCTATACAAAAGTATAAACATATTTTTAAACACTCAGAGATAAAAATACTACTGTACCAAACATTCACTTACTATAACATGAAGTTTTTCTTATAATCGATAATTACTTTTCTTGGCTACATATCATTTTAGTGAATGACTGTGTCAATATTATAAGTGATATTAAGAGTATACATGGCTACATATTTTTGCAGACTTGTCTATTATGTGCTCCTAGTTTACCATTTACTGCACTGTTAACAACAGCTTATCTACTTACTGGACACTTTTTACTACACTAAAATTTCCTTAAGAATATGAAATATTTCTCATTCAACCTGATAAAATAAAAAGCCTACCACTATACCTAGAACATAAGCACTCAGTATCACTATTTCTTATGTGAACAACTTCAGAGTCAAAATAGAACATCAAGATCTACTGACTGTAAGTAGTGCTTCCCATTAAGCAGCACCAAAGTGACACAAACAAGCTTCTGATAAACTCTATTGTTTCTTTATTTTACCAATATTGATAAAAACCTAAAGTTTCATGCATAAACTCAAAGACCACTTACCAACAGAGGTGTTCTTATTAGAGAAAAGTGATCGGTTTAACATCCATATTCAAAAACTTGGGGGAAAAAAGGATATTGAGTGTATAGGAGTCTTTAACTTAAATAATTTCTACAGTCTTATTCTTTTTCTCAGTTATTATGATATTCAGTTAGGTCCACATATACCCAAAACAACAGCAGCAAATAACTGGAGGGCTCCTATCACAATGCAGGGTAATACGCACCTGATCTTAGCTTTTAATTTATTAGTATTTATGTTGGAATTTACACTCACATTTTTCTATAGCACTTTTATGGGACCAATAGAAAAGAACATGAACAGAAAATGTCCCACAGATATACAAAAACAAGCATGACCAAATGTTAACATCTCTATCTATTAATAGAAGATGAAATTTAAAACAACAAAATTCCATGAAAAGGTTAAACCAAACGCTGGCAAAGTTTCAGGAAAACTCTTGAGTTTTCCTTTTACCTTCTCCTATATTGCTTGTTGCATTTCACACGGGTACAACCAAAATAAATTATTATTACTACTAATAATAAAAAAGTGAATTATAAATTATAAATAGAATGGAAATATGTTTAAAAGATGCCTGCATATGACAAAAGCTGGAAGAGAAACAGAAGAGCCAAGTGCAGTTGCTCATGCCTGTAATCCCAGCACTTTGGGAGGCCAAGACGGGAGGATCACTTGAGGTCAGGAGTTTAAGACCAGCAGGGCCAACATGGCGAAATCCCATTTATACTAAAAATACAAAAATCAGCCAGGCATGGTGGTGCATGCCTGTAATCCCAGCTACTTGGGAGACTGAGGCAAGAGAATCACTTGAACTCAGTAGGTGGAGGTTGCAGTGATTCAAGATCACACCACTGCACTCAGCCTGGAGAACAGAGCTAGACTCCACCTCAAAAAAGCAAAACAAAAACACAGAAGACATTTTAAAACAGAAAAGTATAGCAGTGAAATTACCTAGGAGAGGAAAATGAAAAAGAATGGATTTAAAAAAAATCTTATCATTATAAAATTTTTTAAACATACAGAAAAACTAAATGCCCATATACATACTATCTAGATTAAACTACTAATATTTTGCTCAAATTGCTTTTATCTATATCTGTATGCATATGTTAAAATGTATTAATATGCATAAAGCAAAATTCTTCTTGCCTTTTCTAAAGTATCGTATAAATGAAATCATTCAACACATAATCTTTTAAATCTGGCTTCTTTCATTAAGAACAATGCATGTAAGTTGCATCCATGCATGTGCCAATTAAGAACCATACTGTGGCTGGGTGCTGTGGCTCACATCTGTAATCCCAGCACTTTGGGAGGCCAAGGCGGGAGGATCACAAGGTCAGGAGACCGAGACCATCCTGGGCAACATGGCGAAACCCCATCTCTACTAAAAATACAAAAAATCAGCTGGGCATGGTGGCACATGCCTGTGGTCCAAGCTACTAGGGAGGCTGAGGCAGGGGAATTGCTTGAACCTGGGAGGTGGAGGTTGCAGTGAGTCGAGATCATGCCACTGCACTCCAGCCTGGAAACAGAGCAAGACTGTCTCAAAAAAAAAGAACCACACTGTAACTGATACAAAGTAATCTTTAATTCAAAAGGTTTTATTATTAATATTATTAGGTAGATCTTTTTGATTAATATTTTTGATCAGTTAATAAAGAGATCAAGTTGGTCTGTCCTGCCTTTAATCTCAACACTTTCAGAAGCCAAAGTGGGAGGGAGGATTACTTGAGGCCAGAAGTTTGAGACCAACCTTGGCAACATAGTGAGATCCTCTGTCTCTACAAATAAATGAAAAAATTAGCTAGGCATGGTGGCATGCATCTGTAGTCCCAGTTACTCAGGAGGCTGAGGCGGGAGGATCACTTGAGCCTAGAAGGTCAAGGTTGCAGTGAGCTATGTTTGTGCCACTGCACTCCAGCCTGGGTGACAGAGAGAGACCCTGTCTTAAAAAAGAAAATGTCTTGCTGGCACCTCGGTGCGGCAGCACTTGGTGCAGAGTAAACAGGACTGGTTCCCCTTCTGACCAAGGTTTAGAGCTCTGGGAAGGCAGAGTCACCTATTACGGACTCAACAAGGAAGCCAGACTGGAGATTCCCGGGCAGAAAAGCACTATCAGTCTTAACGCTGCTGTTTTGGCCGGCACAGTAGGTTGCTCATATTTCAGCCCTGGGAATTAACAACTTGGACGTCCACTCAGAGACCCAATTTGAAAGTTGGTAATTACAAAGACAACAGGTGAATAAATTTACAATGATGGGAAGAAACCAGCGTAAAAAGGCTGAGAATACTCAAAATCAGAACGCCTCTCCCTCTACAGAGGATCACAGTTCCTCATTAACAAGGGAACAAGGCTTGATGGAGAACGAGCGCATCCCATTAACAGAATCAGGCTTCAGAAGATGGATAAGAAACTTCTGTGAGTTAAAAGAACATGTTGCAGCCCAATGTAAAGAAACTAAGAACTTTGAAAAAAGGTTTGACGAAATCCTAATGAGAATAGACAACTTAGAGAGGAATATAAGTGAATTAATGGAACTGAAAAATACAATACAGGAACTCCGAGAAGTATGCACAGGTTTAAACACTCAAATTGTTCAAGCAGAAGAAAGGATATCAGAGGTCGAAGTCTAACTTAATGAAATAAAACGAGAAGACAAGATTAGAGAAAAAAGGATAAAAAGGAATGAGCAAAGTCTCCAAGAAATGTGGGACTATGTGAAAAGACCAAATTTACGTTTGATAGGTGTACCTGAATGCGACGGAGAGAATGAATCCAAGCTGGAAAATACCCTTCAGGATATTATTCAGGAAAATTTTCCTAAACTAGCAAAGCAGGTCAACATTCAACCCCAGGTAATACAGAGAACACCACAAAGATATTCCTCAAGAAGAGCAACCCCAAGGCACATAATCGTTAGATTCACCAGGGTTGAAACAAAGGAGAAAATACTAAGGGCAGCCAGAGAGAAAGGTCAGGTTACCCACAAAGGCAAGCCTATCAGACTTACAGCAGATCTCTCAGCAGAAACTCTACAAGCCAGAAGAGAGTGGGGGCCAATATTCAACATCCTCAAAGAACAGAACCTTCAGCCCAGAATTTCATATCCAGCCAAACTAAGCTTCACAACTGAAGGAAAAATAAAATCTTTTATGAACAAGCAAGTACTCAGAGATTTTATTACCACCAGGCCTGCTTTATAAGAGCTTCTGAAAGAAGTATTACACATAGAAAGAAACAACCAGTATTAGCCTTTCTAAAAATATACCAAAAAGCAAAGAGCACCAACATAAAGAAGAATTTACATCAACGAATGGATAAACAGCCAGTTAACATCAAATGACAGTAATCCTAAAATTAAATCAACAAAATCCCCCAATCAAAAGATACAGCCAAAACCCAACGGTATGCTACATCCAGACCCACTTCACATGCAAGGATACACAAAAACTCAAAACACAGGGATGGAGAAAGATTTACCAACCAAATGGAAAGCAAAAATAAATAAATAAAAAGCAGGGGTTGCAATTCTCGTATCTGATAAAATAGATTTTAAAGCAACAAAGATATAGTGGTAAAAGGATCAAAGCAACAAGAGCTAACGATCCGAACACCCAGAAACATAGAGACTTAGACTCAATGAGACAGAAAACTAATAAGGATATCAAGGACTCAAACTCAGATCCGGAACAAGTAAACTTAATAAATATTTATAGAGCTCTCCACTTTAAATACACAAAATATACATTCTTGTCAATACCACATCACACCTACTCATAGGTTTAAATGAAATATTGATTGGCCATTATTAACACCCATTTTTTTTTTTAGAATAAAGCAACATTTCCGTTCTCTCTCCCTCTTCTTCTTCCTCTTTCTTCCTCTCCTTCACTTTTTTTCTTTCCTTCTCTCAAAAAAAGAAAAAAAGAAACCAACTTGTAGACCTCTAGATCCAGGTCGGCAATGTCTCTCTCATTGCCTGATTTCCTTCCTTCCCTTCTCTCCCTCCCTCCCTCCCTTCTTCCTTTCCTTCCTTCCTGCCTTCCTCCCTTCCTAAAAAAAAAAAAAAAAAAAAGTCACTTAAATGTAAGTTTTTATACACCTCAGATATATTATCAATGAAGAAACAAAAAGAGACTTTTACATTATTTTTCATCCTAAGGGTGGAAAACCGTATTTTTAGGATGGTATGACCCAAGTAAGGAAATTATTTAAAGCATTAATTATACTGTTTCTATTCTGTGGCTCTTTAAAACAATGAGGTATATTCCCTCTTTTAGAGAAAGAAGTTACCACATAATACCGTCACTATTAAACAAGTAATATAATTGTATTCCTACCTGATCATCATCTTCTACAACCACCAGGGTTAGTTTATTCTTCTTAAAATCCAATCTGGTTATCTTCGGCCTATAATATAATATGAGAATAAAACCCAAATTACAAATAAATGTTCTCTAAATATGAAAAAAAAAAAGTTTTTATTTGAAACACATTTAACCATCTAACTCCCGAATTAAAAACTGACAGAAGGGTAAACATAATTTGTAATGCCCCTCAAAAAGTCTCATCAACAAGACAGGATAACAGAAAAACACAGTACATATTTCAAAAGCAATATCTCTGACAAAATTGAGGCTGCACATATCAGATGTTAAAAATATTAAGGAAAAAGAAAACAAAGAAATCTATGTATTTGATACATCTCAATTATGGTGTAAGAGATTCTTTAGGCCTAGGTAAAACTGTTTCAGTGTTAAAGCAGAACAGCAGCACAGGAACTAGACATAGGAATGACCATAAGCTTTAAAAACGGCATAAAGGGCCGGGCGCGGTGGCTCAAGCCTATAATCCCAGCACTTTGGGAGGCCAAGGTGGGTGGATCAAGAGATCGAGACCATCCAAGTCAACATGGTGAAACCCCGTCTCTACTAAATATTTAAGAAAAATTAGCTGGGCCTGGTGGCGTGTGCCTGTAATCCCAGCTACTCAGGAGGCTGAGGCAGGAGAATTGCCTGAACCCAGGAGGTGGAGGTTGCGGTGAGCCAAGATTGCGCCATTGCACTCCGTCTCAAAACAAAAAAACAAAAAACCAAAAAAAAACGGCATAAAGAAAAACACTGATGATGGTCTTCAAATCTATTCTTTTTGTTTGTTTGAGAAAGGGTCTTACTCTGTTGCACAGGGTGGAGTGCAGTAGTGTGTTCATAGCTCACTGCAGCCGTGAACTCCCAGGCTCATTAATCCTCCTGCCTCAGCCTTACATACCACCACACCAGGCTAATTTTTCTATTTTTTTGTAGACACGGCATCTTGCTATGCAGCCCAGGCTGGTCTCAAATTCCTGGTAGTGGCTCAAGTGATCCACTACCCAAAATACTGGAATTATAGGCATGAGCCACTGTAACCAGCCTCAACTCTGTTTTCAACAGGAATTTTGGTTTGAGGAAATAGACTTTAATTTTTTTAACCTACTTTATGGCCCACTTTCCAACTATATCTCTCTACTTGTAAATTCCAAGCCACCTATACCACATTTGAACTCTGTATTTCTATAAATTGTGAATGTCAAGACAATGTAACGCTCACTCCCACTCACTAATCTTTAAATATAACTTATATAAAATACACGTAAAAGAGAACTTGTTTACAAGAGCTTTACTAAAACAAGAATGAATAAATAAATAACAGCAGGAGAAGGAAAGGAAACAGAATCTCACTCTGTCACCCAGGTTGGAGTGCAGTGGCATGATCTTTGCTCACTACAACCTCCACTTCCTGGGTTCAAGCAATTCTCCTGCCTCAGCCTCCAGAATAGCTGGGATTACAGGTGCATGCCACCACGCCACACCTGGCTAATCTTTGCATGTTTTAGTAGAGACAGGGTTTCACCATGTTGGCCAGGCTAGTCTCAAACTCGTGACCTCAAGTGAGCCCTGGCCTGGGCCTCTCAAAGTGCAAGGATTACAGATGTGAGCCACCAGGACTGCCCTAAGTATTCTTCTAAGTGTTTTACAAGTATTAATTAACTCTCAAGACAATCTTATGAAAAGGTACAAAAGGTGCTTTCTCTCTACCTAAAGCATTCTTAGGCCTGGAAGCAAATTCCATCTGCCCTCAGGATAAGCTGAAAGTATGAGAGGATTTAACTCTCAAGAAATGGGAAGATAATTGCTCCAGCTTCCTCACCCATCAAGGGACAACTGTAAAGGTGTTCAACTGAAGTCTCTCAAAGAGTCCCTAAGAGGAACACCCAGATGCAAAAATGAAATACTACCTCCAATTTTTTTAGGGAAATAATTTTCAACCTAAAATTCTATTCTCAGCCTAATTATCAAGAAAAAATAAAAGACAAAAAATCATTTTAAGGCATCTAAGGATTCAAACAAATTACTTTTCTTAGGCAGTTACTTCCTTTACTTAAGACAGTTGGAGGGGGTGGGGGTGGGGGGGGTGGCAAAGAAAAAGGAAGCCATGGGAGGACCACACAGGACCCTAGCTGAGAACACTGGAAAGGGAAGTCTCAAGATAAAAGCTGGAGAGCAACTTGAACAGCAAACAGCTCCAATGCGAACAGAAGAATAATTTAATGCAACCCTTGATAACTTAAAAAAAGCTTGAGGTGAAGACAAAGGCAGGTCATTTAAAGGGGTGTGTGAGATGGGGGAGCCAAGAACTCTAGAACAAAAGCAAAAAGCTAAATAGAAAGGAAATATAATACCAGTTGTGAGTTCCAGGACTTCGAAGCTGATCAAGAAAAAGTATGGTGTAACAGGCTTTATTGAGCAGTGTTTGGAAAGGGTTGCATGATAGGGGTGGTCCTTCACAGCAGGTGACCCTCCAGAGACAGCAGCTGCAAAACTACCACCCAGATGGAGAAGAGGGCAAGGAAACTCTCAGGAGAGAGGAGAATCTGAGAGGGGGGGCTTAAGTGCCTAGGATGGCATTCAGCAGTTAAGCGCCAGGGATCTGGGTCAGAGAGCTCAGAAAGGCAGCAATGATTTTGGGGTCCTTTAATCTACAGAGCTTGCCTGATCTGTGTTTAGTAGATGTTAGGGGGCAGTTTCATGGGATATACAAAGCAGTAATAGCTAAAAATATACTTAGTGGGTTATGTTTAAAGTAACTGGATATGTCAGAATTTAAGTTTGATGCCAGAGGGCTTTGCGCTAACAGTCCCTGTCTAGCATACACAAGTATACACATAAGCTCTGTACTAGTTCTGATACAGACATATTATAAACACTACCCTGATTCTCAGCTTCTAGAATACTAGACAAAACCTGATGGACTCAATTATGGCCAAGAAATCCAAGTAAAATCTATCCTTGATGTAAAAGTAAAATGTAAATGTAACTTAAAAGTATAAACTTTCTAAAAGCTGGAACAGTATAAGGAGTACGGCTAAAAGAAGGGATAAAAATATTAGTATCTTCTTCTTACACCATAGGGAGTAAAGGGATTGTGGAATAATAAATATTAAAAACAATGACATGGCTACATGAAGGCCATGTGAACATGTGATACATATAAAAATATAAAATATTTGTATTAAGATGTATTTTGTGGTATACTTTGAAACTAATGGGAAATACAGTTAGAAGAGTTTTAATAATTGCCTCTGAAGAGTGGGAATAATGACACGTAAAAGTATGACAAGAGACAGTAGCTTCTCACTGAGAAGTTTTTCACAACTATTTAATTTCCAAACTCTAGTTTACATATTAACTTTATATGAATGTTTTTACTCATTGAAAACCAAAACAACAGTGAGTAACTTTGACAATAACTCTTGCTTACCAAAAAAATAAGCCAATTTTGGTATCTCCTTCAAAAACAAGGACTCCTGTTGGTGTTAGTCCCAAACTATAGTCATTCCCATCTCTAGCCTAATGTCAGGGGAGAAAAATGTATTAGCTTTACTTGTATAAAACAGGTTTCACATTTTCACACAACTTTTAAATTCATTTTTGTATTGAATTATATTAATTACATACAGGATAATATTAATAAATGAGATGTTTTCAACACTTAGAGTATCCAAAATAACATTCTTAGAAAAATTTATGCATATATTTTAATTTCTAGTATTGAAACATTAGAGTTGTGTATCTTCAGTGAAAGTGGGTAGCTACACTCCCACTACAAAGAAAGCTGTTTCCACATTCTTCCCATATTCTACGTACGAGTTAGATCATGTATTTTCGAAAAGACTGCTGATACGGTTTAGCTCTGTGTCTATACCCAAATCTTGTGTCAAACTGTAATCGCCAGTGTTGGAGAGGGGCCTGGTGGGAGGTGACTGAATCATGGAGGTAGATTTCCCCCTTGCTGTTCTCATGACAGTGAATGAGTTCTCACAAGATGTGGTTGTTTGAAAGTGTGCAGCACCTCCCCTTTTGCTCTCTCTCCTGTCAGCCATGTAAATATATGGCTGTTTGCCCTTCACTCTCCCCTATAAGTTTTCTGAGGCCTACAGAGAGGCAGAAGACTATACAGCCTGCAGAACCATGAGCCAATTAAACCTCTTTATAAATTACCCAGTCTCAGGTATGTCTTTATAGCAGTACAAGTACGAACTAATATAACTGCCTTTCTGGAAAAATGTTACTAAACTACAAATAAATCACTACAAAGCTGTTGCACAGTTTATCAAAATCTTTAAGCTATAACTCTTCAACTTTGCATTCTGAATTATTTTAACAGACCCTACTCAGTGTAAGACGTAATAGGAAGTTAAAAGAAAAATGGTTCAAAAGGTTAAAATAATTTTTATAGGGGGGAAAAAAACAGCTTAAAAGAACCAAATACCTTGTTAGGGATTTGAATGCTTCTCTTCTTTCTTGTGATGAACCTTTCGGTGAGATTCTAGTCATTCAGTATTCAACCACACATCCAAAGTACCCAGTGCTAGCTTATGCAAACTCCATGCCCTCCCTCATACTGAAATATTCCACAGTCACTGTGAATCTCCAAAGAATAAATTTTTAAAAAAGCATCGTAACACATGCTTACCTTGACCACATGCATATCAACTCCATACATTTCTAGCCATTTGGCTTTATTCAGATAATTGGTTTCAGCCTGTGCTGGTGTTTGACCTCTGAAATTTAAAACAATGATTTTTAAAATAACAATAAACATAAAATAAATTCTATACCAAGGACACAAATAGAAGATAATGAATATGAAATAACTGTTATGATTTTTAAAGAAAGTATAGTCAAATGCTAGATACCTGTATTCCTTCCATTTTTCAAAAATAGCCAGTTCCATCTCTTCAGTCTGAACAGGCACGAACCTGAACTCAGAGACAAGTTCAGGACTATGCTCAGCCAGATCATAGTCACCAAGTTCAGCTATAAACAGAAGTTTCAAAAAGTTATGTGTATTTCCTGCTAAATTCTTCAAAAACCACTTCATTAATGAAAACTGCTAAGATTAGAAAGATTCTTTCCTAGAAATTTCTTACAGAAATTCATAATACTCAGACAATTCTCCAAAAGTGAATCCAGCATATCAGTCATACACATATATCTCATGTTTATTGTTGGTAGTATATTTTTAATTACATATCTTTCTCTTAATGTATTCACATCTCAGTGTTTAGCCTTTGAAAACTGCTTTCTAGACTTTCGTAAAGAGATACGTCTGACCTTATAGTGAATAAACGAAAAAATTTAGCAATCATTAAAAGACATTTAATTGGCAACTATGAAGAATTTTACTCAGGCTGGGTATGGTGATTCATGCTTATAGTCACAGCACTTTTGGGGGTTGAAGTGGTAAGATCATTTGAGACCAGCCTAGGCAACATAGCAAGACCTCATCTTGGGGGGAAAAAAAAGGCACAAAAATTAGCTAGGCATGATGGCCTCTAGACCCAGCTATTAAGGTGGCTGAGGCGGGAAGATCATTTGAGCCCAGGAGTTCAAGGCTTCAAAGAGCTATGATCACACAACTGCACTCTAGCCGCCTGGGTGACAAGAGTGAGACCCCGTCTCAAAAAAAAGAATAGTACTGATATACACCGAATATGACACAATATATCAAAGTAAAATTTTAAAATTATTAATCCTAAAAAAATAACTGAAAGGAACTAAAAAAACTGGTGGGAGGAAGCAGCAGGAAAAAAACTGAACAATGGGCAAACATGTATGTACTTATCTGTGGTTATTTGTGAGCAAAATGTGGGCTTAGAGAGAAAGGACTGCTAAACTATACGGCTTCAGCAACAATTTACTCATACATAACTGCATTTCTTTTAAGGAAAAAGCTAGCCGAAGGCCCCATCACAACATTTACTGACTTAACAGGTAGACTATGACTTTTCAACACTTTAGGTGGGAAGGGAGGAATTACATTACAGAGAAGAAAAAGAAGGCAGTGTTGTAAAACAAGCAAAAGTCAGAGTTGGACACTGACAGAAGTTTATACAAAAACAGTGTTGTTTCTTTCCTTGCACATAATTAGAATCTTCTGAAATTCTTTAACTAAAAACAAACAAAAAAGGATTATACTTGAGTCTTAACAGTAAACATAAGAACTGCTTACCTTGAAGATTATAAGCTGCCAGTTGCACTGCTGTATCAAAGGGACATTCTAATCTAAGGCCAAAACACAAGTTTGTTAGAAAAGTCAATTTCATAACCTTCGTTTTTAAGATAAACAAAAATAATACATGCTTTATGTTGATCATTTCTTTTTTGCAACTATAAACTTATTTTTAAAATAATTTTTCAACCACCCAAGGAAATGTGCATAGATCCTTAAATAACTAATACTCACTTTCCGCTGAGAATATCTTGTTTTAACTGAAGAACAAATAAATACCTAAGAAAAATGAAAGGCACAAATTTAACCCAACAGCACAGTCTACTGTGAAAAAAATCTTACCCTTCTAATTTAAGAAGTATTATTTTATTAAAAATTATTTATATTAATATATAAATGATGTATACAGTTTGTGGATACAGAAAATAATTGAATATATTTATATAATTTTAAGGATCAAGTCAGGATATGTAGGATATCCATCACCTTAAATATTTGTCTCTTCTTTATGCCAGAAATATTTGAATTATTTTCTTCCAGCTATTCTGAAATGTAAAATACATAACTGTAAACTATAGTCACCCTACTGATCTAACGCTAGATCTCAGAAGTATTCTTAATTATAGATTCGGTGCGGTGGCTCACACCTATAATTCTAGCACTTTGGGAGGCCAAGGCGGGTATATTACTTGAGGCCAGGAGTTCAAGACCAGCCTGGCCAACAGGGCAAAATCCCATCTCTACCAAAATACACAAATTAGCTGGGTGTGGTGGCAGGTGCCTGTAATCCCAGCTGCTCAGGAAGCTGGGGCAGGAGAATTGCTTGAAGCCGGTGGGGGGCAGAGGTTACAGTGAGCTGAGAACATGCCATTTCACTTCAGCCTGGGCAACAGAGCAAGACATCTACTTCTTATGTGATAAGACATTTTCTTATGTGATAAGACATCTACTTCTTATCCTTCTTATGAAGGATATAACTACAGAAAATAGCTACAATCTCATTGTCAAGGTGTTCTAGAGAAAACCCTTCTAAAGGAACTCAAAAGCTCAACTTTTTCATTTAGTAAATAGTATGTGTACATGGAATAATGAATTTATGATAGAGACCATGAATTAAAATAAGTATATATAACATAAGGTTTATTCAAAACTATTCAAACCAAAATCTAATGTTTTTCATTAACCAATGGCATTTCACTGAGTAAAGAAAGTTGGGTGCCAATTTGAATAAACTCCCTGTGGCCAAAGATATATTATTTTCTACATCAATAAATATAATATTGCAATGTATTGAAACATGTCAATCCTGTTAAAATTCCTGAGTTGAGAGCGACACTTAAAAAAAAGAATTCACTAGTCAGCTTTGGAGGATGCTAAGGAACCAACACTTTATTTTGAAAACGATAAAGAAAAAGAATCATACACTTAAAAAACACTGTTCAGGAATAAAATTCTATTATTTGAGGTCTTGTTACCAGGGGACAGAAATCCATTTTATTAGCTGACTATAAATTGGAAACAATATAAAGACAATCTTTCAAAATTATCAAAATACCCCGGGGCACAATTCTAGACAGTGTTCTTACCGGGTTAGTTCCTCACGGAGATTATTTGGCTCTGAAGAATAAAACTTAACTCGAAGATGCAGACAATAAGGTGAACCAACTGTCGTTAAAAAAAAAAGGGGGGGTTTTAATAGACTATTTAAGTAATACTTTTAATACTTTTCAGACAGAAAATTGGCCAAAAATCTACTGGAGTGAGACAAAAGATCAGGTTTTTGTGGCATTGCTTCAGGTTAGATCACAGGCTTAAACCTGACACAAAAAGATCAATTAGATTTTTTTAAATGTACCAAACCCTCATATAGTATATTACTATCATTTCTCATCCGAAGAACAGACAGCTCTAGACTAATTCTAACAGTTCAGGGTCAAATGCATCCAATGAAAGTCTTGACTGTGCAATCTAACAGCACTGAAAACCTGCTAACCTGTATTTCTTGAGAGAACTGAGGAATGCCTATGTTATTAACTGCTCATAGTGAATCTTCCCACACAAATTCATTTCAGCTAGTTCACTAACTTCTATAATTTCAGTGGTCTCATTATTTTGAGACAAGAGTTGATGTGCCCTAAAAACGCTGATAAAAAGTCAAGTTGGATAATGGATAAACAATGGTATTTTCTCTCTGAATGACACTAACATTTTAAGTGAATTATTTCATTTTTCTTAATTTTAAAATATTATAACAAAGTCTCAAAATATTTTCAGTATTAGGACACATAACAAACAGGGCCAAACAGGAAAATTCCAACACAAATAATTAGCAAATAACAGTTAAGCATTTTGGGGAAAGTCAACCCATTTGCAATCTGCATTGTTTTCTCCTGGAAAGTTAAACCCCAATACAGCTGAGTCTAAATTAGTATCAAGACTATGTAACTTGGGGAGTGGCTCAGTGTATCAAAATAAAATGATTTCTAGAAAATGAAAATGCTAAAAAATTCATCTGAAACATAATTTCTTATGTCCTATTAGGAATCAGAATTTCTAATATAGTCTATTTCCTCTTTCCCCGCCACACATAATTTTTCAGGACTTACTTTTTACTTGCTTTTTGATGCTTTTTGTACCATCCAACCAATGCTGAAAAACAAAAACAAAAATTTAGTTAAGCAGATGACAGAACTTAAAAATTTTAACTACTAAAAGTTACTTTCATTGTGCCTATACTGATAACCACAAGGAAATACTTCACAAGAAAACAACTGGGCAGGGCGCGGTGGCTCACGCCTGTAATCCCAGCACTTTGGAAGGCTGCGGCGGGTGGATCATCAGCTTGGTCAACACGGTGAAACCCCGTCTCTACTAAAAATACAAAAAATTAGCTGGGCGTGGTGGCGCATGCCTGTAATCCCAGCTACTCAGTAGGCTGAGGCAGGAGAATTGCCTGAACCCAGGAGGCGGAGGTTGCAGTGAGCCGAGATCGCGCCATTGCACTCCAGCCTGGGTAAACAAGAGCAAAACTCCGTCTCAAAAAAAAAAAAAAAAAAACTGAAGTGAATGAGAAAAGAGGTGAGAGGGCAGAGTATCTGCCCAATATCCACAGCAAGCTTCTGATGCACATGAACAAAAAAAACTAAAACCTATTAGGTGACTTTTTTTTTTATACTTTAAGTTCTGGGATACGTGTGCAGAACATGCAGGCTACACAGGGATACACGTGCCATGGTGGTTTGCTGCACCTATCAACCCACCATCTATATTACGAATTTCTCCTAATAATATCCCTCCCCGAGCCCCCACATCCCCCAACAGTCCCTGGTATGTGATGTTCCTCTCCCTGCATCCGTGTGTGTGTGTGTGTGTGTGTGTGTGTGTGTTTTATTTTTTACTTAGGTAGCTACTTACCATCTTATTGTCCAACTCTCACTTATGAGAACATACAGTGTTTGGTTTTCTGTTACTGTATGAATTTACTGAGAATGGTGGTTTCCAGCTTAATCTATGTCCCTGCAAAAGACATGAACTCATTCTTTTTTATGGCTACATAGTATTCCATGGTGTGTATGTGCCACATTTTCTTTATCCAGTCTATCATTGATGGGCATTTGGGTTGGTTCCAAGTCTTTGCCATTGTGAAAAGTACTGCAATAAATATATGTGTGCATGTGTCTTTATAGTAGAATGATTTATAATCAAGTCTCAATGATTGATTATCAATCAAACCCAGTAATGGGATTGCTGCGTCAAATGGTATTTGTTTCTAGAACCTTGAAGAATCACCAAACTGTCTTCCACAATGGTTGAACTAATTTACATTCCCATTAATGATGTAAAAGAGTTCCTAATTCTCCACATCCTTTTCAGCATCTGTTGTTTCCTGTTTTAATGATCTCCATTCTAACTGGCATGGGATAGTATCTCATTATGGTTTTGATTTGCATTTCTCTAATATGATGAGGAGCTTTTTTCCATATGGTTGTCCGCCGCATAAATTCGTCTTTTGAGAAGTGTCCGTTCATATCCTTCACCTAGTTTTTGATGAGGTTGTTTTTTTCTCATAAATTTAAGTTCCTTGTAGATTCTGGATATTAGCCCTTTGTCAGATGGGTAGATTGCAAAAATTTTCTCCCATTCTGTTGGTTGCAGGTTCATTGTGATGACAGTTTCTTTTGCTGTGCAGAAGCTCTTTAGTTTAATTAGATCAGATGGTTGGAGATGTGTAGTGTTATTTCTGAGGCCTCTGTTCTGTTCCATTGGCTATACAGGCTCTTTTTTGGTTCCATATAAAATTTCAAGTAGTTCTTTCTAATTCTGTAAAGAAAGTCAAGGGTACATTGATGGGGATAACACTGAATATAAATTACATTGGGCAGTATGACCATTTTCACGATATTGATTCTTCCTATCCATGAGCATGGAATGTTTTTCCATTTTTTTGTGCCCTTTCTTATTTCTTTGAGCAGTGATTTGTAGTTATCCTTGAAGAGGTCTTTCACATCCCTGTGAGTTGTATTTCTAGGTATTTTATTCTCTTTGTAGCAACTGTGAATGGGAGTTCATTCATGATTTGGCTCTCTGTTTGTCTGTTATTACTGTATAGAAATGCTTGTGATTTTTGCACACTGATTTTCTATCCTGAGACTTTGCTGAAGTTGCTTATCAGCTTAAGGAGATTTTGGGGCTAAAATGATGCGGTTTTCTAAACATACAATTATGTCATATGCAAATAGAGACAATTTTATTTATTTTCTTCCTATTATACCCTTTATTTCTTTCTCTTGCCTGATTGCCCTGGCCAGAACTTCCAATACTATGTTGATTAGGAATGGTGAGAGAGGGCATCCCTGTCTCGTGCCAGTTTTCAAAGGGAATGCTTCCAGCTTTTGCCCATTCAGTATGATATTGGCTATGGGTTTGTCATAAATAGCTCTTACTTTGAGATGCGTTCCATCAATACCTAGTTTATTGAGAGTTTTAACTGAATTTTATCTGAATTTTATCAAAGGTCTTTTCTGCATCTATTGAGAAAATAATGTGATATTTGTCACTGGTTCTGTTTGTGATGGATTATATTTGTTAATCTGTGTATGTTGAACCAGTCTTGCATCCCAGGGAGATAGCTGACTTGATCGTGGTGGATGAGCTTTTTGATGTGCTGCTGGATTCAGTTTGCCAGTATTTTCACATTGGATTTTCACATTGATGTTGATCAGGGATATTGACCTGAAATTTTGTTGTTGCTGTGTTTCTGCCAGGTTTTGGTATCAGGATGATGCTGGCCTCGGAAAATGAGTTAGGGAGGAGTCCTTCTTTTTCTATTGTTTGGAATTGCTTCAGAAGGAATGGTACCAGCTCCTCTTTGTACCTCTGGTAGAATTTCGCTATGAATCTGACTGATCCTGGCTTTTTTTGATTAGTAGACTATTAATTACTGCCTCAGTTTCATAACTTGTTATTGGTCTATTCAGGAACTTGACTTATTCCTGGTTTAGTCTTGGGAGGGTACATGTGTCCAGGAATTTATCCATTTCTTCTAAATTATCTAGTTTATTTGCATAGAGGTATTTATAGTATTCTCTGATGATTCATTTGTATTTCTGTGAGATCAGTGGCGATTTCTGTTCTTCTGCATTTTCTGAGGAGTGTTTTACTTCCAATTATGTGGTCAATTTGAGAATCAGTGTGATTGGTGCTGAGAAGACTGTATATTCTGTTGACTTGGGGTGGACAGTGCTGTAGATGTCTATTAGGTCTGCTTGGTCCAGAGCTTATTTCAAGTCCTGAATATCCTTGTTAAATTTCTGTCTCATTGATCTAACACTGACAGTGGAGTGTTAAATCTCCCACTATTATTGTATGGGAGTCTAAGTGTCTCTGTAGGTATCTAAGAACTTGCTTTATTAATCTGGGTGCTCCCATATTGGATATATGTATATTTAGAACAGTTAGCTCTTATTGTTGCATTGATCTCTGTACCACTGTGTAATGTCCTTCTTTGTTGTTTTTTTTTTTATCTTTGTTGGTTTAAAGTCTATTTTAACAGAGACTGGGATAACAACCCTGCTTTTTTATTTTTTATTTATTTATTTATTTTTATTTTTGCTTTCCATTTGCTTGGTAAATCTTTCTCCATCCCTTTACTTTGAGCCTATTTCCATTTGCTTGGTAAATCTTTCTCCATCCCTTTACTTTGAGCCTATGTGTGTCTTTGCATGTGAGATGGCTCTCCTGAATACAGCACACCAATGGGTCTTGACTCTATCCCATTTGCCAGTCTACATCTTTTAACTGGGGTATTTAGCCCATTTATATTTAAGTTTAATATCGTTATGTCTGAATTTGATCCTGTCATTATGATGCTAGCTGGTTATTTTACCTGTTAGTTGCAGTTTCTTCAGTGGCTGGTACTGGTTTTCCTTTCCATAGTTAGTGCTTCCTTCCAGAACTCTCGTAAGGCAGGCCTGGTGGTGACAATATCTCCCAACATTTGCTTGTCTGTAAAGGATTTTATTTCTCCTTTGCTAATGAAGCTGAGGCTGGATATGAAATTCTGGGTTGAAAACTCTTTAAGAATGTCGAATATTGCCCCCCACTCTCTTCTGGCTTGTAGGGTTTCTGCAGAGAGATCTGCTGTTAGTCTTATGGGCTTCCCTTTGTGGTTAACCCAACCTTTCTTTCTGGCGGCCCTTAAGATTTTTTCCTTCATTTCAACCTTATATGTCTTGAGGATTATCTTAGTGGTGTTTTCTGTATTTCCTGAATTGAATGCTGGCCTGTCTTGCTAGGTTGGGGAAGTTCTCCCGGATAGTATCCTAAAGAGTATTTTCCAACTTGGTTCCATTCTCCCCATTACTTTCAGGTACACCAATCAAACGTGTTTGGTCTTTTCACATAGTCCCATATTTCTTGGAGGCTTTGTTCATTCCTTTTCATTCTTTTTCTCTAATCTTGTCTTTTTTATTTCATTAAGTTGATCTTCAATTTCTCATATCCTTTCTTCTGCTTGATCATTTTGGCTATTGATAATTGTATAAGTTTCACGAAGCTCTCCTGCTGTGTTTTTCAGCTCCATCAGGCCATTTATGCTCTTCTCTAAACTGGTTATTCTGGTTAGCAATTCTGTAACCTATTTTCAAGATTCTTAGCTTCCTGGCATTGGAAGAGTTCGTTATTACCCACCTTCCGAAGCCTACGTCTGTCAATTTGTCAAACTCATTCTCCATCCAGTTTAGTCCCCTTGCTGGTGAGGAGTTATGATCCTTTAGAGGAGAAGAGGTGTTCTGGATTTTGAAATTTTCAGCCTTTTTGTGCTGGTTTTTCCTCATCTTTGTGAATTTATCTGCCTTTGGTCTTTGATGTTGTGAACATTGAATGGGGTTTCTGTGTGGACGTCCCTTTTGTTGATGTTGATGCTATTTCTTTCTGTTTGTTAGTTTTCCTTATAACAGGCCCCTCTGCTGCAGGTTTGCTGGAGTTTGCTGGAGGTCCACTTCAGACCCTGTTTGCCTATATCACCAGCGGAGGTTGCAGAACAGCAAAGACTGCTGCCTGTTCCTTCCTCTGGAAGCTTTGTCCCAGAGGGGCACCCATCAGATACCAGCCAGACGTCTCCTATATGAGGTGCCTCCCAGTCAGCAGGCATGGGGATCAGGGATCCACTTGAAAAGGCAGTCTGTCCCGTAGCAGAACTCAAGCACAGTGCTGGGAGATCCACTGTTCTCTTCAGAGCCAGCAGGCAGGAACATTTAAGTCTGCTGAACCTGCGCCCACAGCCGCCCCTTCCCCCAGGTGCTCTGTCCCAGGGAGATAGGAGTTTGATCTATTAAGCCCCTGACTGGGCTGCTGCCTTTCTTTCAGAGATGCCCTGCCCAGAGAGAAGGAATCTAGAGAGGCAGTCTGGCTACAGTGGCTTTGCCAAGCTGTGGTGGGCTCTGCCCAGTTCCAACTCCCTAGTGGTTTTGTTTATACTTTGAGGGGAAAACCACCTACTCAAGCCTCAGTAATGGCAGATATCCTTCCCCCACCAAGCTTGAGTGTCCCAGGTCGACTTCAGACTGCTGTGCTGGCAGCAAGAATTTCAAGCCAGTAGACATTAGCTTGCTGGGCTCTGTGGGAGCAGGATTCACTAAGATAGACCACTTGGCTCCCTGGCTTTAGCCCCCTTTCCAGGGGAGTAAATGGTTCTGTTTTGCTGGAATTCCAGGCACCACTGGGGTATGAAAAAAAAAAATTCCTGCAGCTAGCTCAGTGTCTACCCAAATGGCCATCCACTTTTGTGCTTGAAACCCAGGACCCTGGTAGTGTAGGTACTGAGGGAATCTCCTGGTGTGCGGGTTGCAAAAACCGTGGGAAAAAGCAGAGTGTCTGGGCCAGAGTGCACCATTCCTCAAGGCACAGTCTCTCATGGCTTCCCTTGGCTAGGAGAAGGAGTTCCCTGACCCCTTGCACTTCCTGGGTGAGCTAACACCCCTCTGCTTCAGCTTGCCCTCCTTGGGCTGCACTCACATCTAACCAGTCCCAATGAGAACAGCCAGGTACCTCAGTTGGAAATGCAGAAATCACCTGTCTTCTGGATTGATGTCACCAGGAGCTGCAGACCAGAGTTGTTCCTATTCAGCCATCTTTCCAACCACCACATGACTTCTGAAAATATTTCCTCTGCTCTCTTAGTAAGAAGGATGACATTCTAACTTTTGCCCTCATTTCCCTCACTATTACCAAATAAACGATTCTTACAAAACCATTACAATTAGAGAGAAAAGTATCCCCATATTCCAGCATCTGGTTCATTCTTATAATTAAATATAAAATTTATTAGCATATGAGAATCAAAAATTAGGTGAAACAATGCCCCCAAATTTTATAAAACAGACCCTACTCAGAGGTAGTACTCTTTAAAAGAACCTTCAGGGTAAACTTAGGTCTTTCTCATAATCAAGGTCCTAACTATTAAATAAGGCAGTCTTTGTCCCACAAATAAAATATGTTAACATTGGGACTATGAGACTACTGGGTTTCAAAGAGGAATAAGCCTTTTATATAACCTCTTTATCTGAAACGTCCATGACACAAACAGACCTAAAACCTTTTCCAGATAATTCCAGTGATAAATCATTCCCAGCTCACTTCTCATCATTAATTCCTTTACACTTCCAAGTCCTAACAGTGACAGGATGCACACATCCAACTAAGATATACGTGACTATGTTCCCTCCAGCATGCTTTCAATTCCAAACACTCTAAATGAAGGACATCCTCATGTGCTAACTAGTTCACAGAGCCAAGGAATTCAATTTCAGAAATGCAGATAGGCAGAGTGGGTAAACAAAGCTGCATTGTAACTGTTTACTTTTCTTGCCAATTATTTGCCTAGCTTCTTCTCTCCATTCTCCAAGATCCAAAAGTGCAATTCACAGAACTATCAGTGTGCCAGCAAAATACCTTACTATGTTTAAAGAAAATGTTCAGTAAATATTTAAAATGCTATGCAGTATTTTCTCAAGATTTCAAGTGTGTGGGCTACTTTGCCATCTTTCATCTTTTAATAAATTCAGTTGGACTTTTAAGCCTATTTCTATCTAGCAATCTTTAATCTTTCAATCTAGCAAATGTTGTTTTAAACATCCTTCCATTAACAAAACACTAGGCCTGCCAGCACGCAGAAAACAATTCAGTTTTCTATCAGAAGAAAATAGTTCAACCTAGAACAGCAAACAGTTCATCTGTAACTGTCCAGCCCAGAAATCCAATATCCAAATATCCCAGACTTAACTGACACAAATACCTACTACAGCCTGATGCAAATCATATACTGAGTAAGAGAAATAACTAGTTTTCATGCCCCAGATTTTCTTCTCAGAACCACGAAACTGGGAGTTGCCCTATCTTCCATGGCTGGTCATCTGGGGACTATTTCATGTAGCCTCTCATACTCCATACTGAGTACAAATGAGCACAACCCTTCCCTGAAGCAATTTGACTAGACAGTAGCTAATGTCTCAAAAATAACTGTGTGTCTTCAACCCGGCAGCTCTACATGTAGAAATCATCATGGATGTGTGTAGATTTACCAACAAGAAATTACTCAAAGAAAGTTAGGACAACCTATGTATCTAAACAGAGTGAACTGGTTAAAGTATTTTAATATAACAGAACACCATATATTCATGAAAAATAATGAAAGCAAATACTTAAACATCTGAAAAATTACTTATATTGTTAAATATTATAATATCCTATAAGATATTATAAATTGTCAAGATATACAAATTCGTATTATATAATACATATTTTGATTCACAGAGATAATCTAATAATAATGTAAGATATTATCTCTTAGCTGATTGAGACAGCTAGTGATTTTTTTCTTCTTTGTGCTTTCCTATATTATCTACTTACTCTATAATGAACACATATTACTTAAGGCAGTAATCATGAACCCCTCCTATTTTAATGTTTTACATAGGTAATATATTCATATGGTTTAATTTTTTGGTAATAATAAAAACTATATGGTTAACAGTTCCCCCCAGTCTTTGCCCCCCATTACCCACCCCCATAACACATGCAGCCCTCCTCCCCAAGATGTTATTGGTTTCTCTTGATTCTTTCCAGAGTTTCCTCAAACAGGGAAGAAAACAATTTTTCAAGTGTGTGAAAATGTGCACACACATATATTGGTAAAGATCATTATTAGTGGACTGAAGATAGGCTAAATATAAATTTTGACAGATAAATTTTCAGGGAAATAAGAAGGAAACAATTTTTTAAAAATAGAACACTATTTCGACCAGGCATGGTGGCTCACACCTATAATCTCAGCTTTGGCAGGCCGAGGGAGGCAGATCATGAGGTCAAGAGATCAAGACCATCCTGGCCAACATAGTGAAACCCCATTCTCTACTAAAATACTCTACATTCTCTACTAAAATACTCTACATTCTCTACTAAAAATTAGCTGGGCGTGGTGGCACACACCTGTAGTCCCAGCTACTCCGGAGGCTCAGGCAGATTAATTGACTGAACCTGGGAGGTGGAGGTTGCAGTGAGCCAAGATAGCGCCACTGCCCTCCAGCCTGGCGCCTGGTGTCAGAGGGAAACTTTGACTCCAAAAAAAAAAAAAGGAACACCATTTCAAGAACAATCTCAGCTGGGTGCAGTGGCTCATGTCTGTAATTCTAGCACTTTGGGAGGCCAAAGCAGGCGGATCACTTGAGGTCAGGAGTTTGAGACTAGACTGACCAACATGGTGAAACCCCATCTCTACTAAAAATACAAAAATTAGCCAGATGTGGTGGTGGACGCCTGTAATCCCAGCTACTCGGGAGGCTGAGGCAGGAGAATCGCTTGAACCTAGTAGGAAAAAGTTGCAGTGAGCCGAGATTGTGTCACTGCACTCCATCCTGGGTGACAGAGCGAGTGAGACTAAATCTCAAAAAAAAAAAAAAAAAGAGAATAATCGAAAGTCTTTCTTAGATAGTTATAACTTAAAGTTATCCCTGTTTAAAACTATTTAGGACAAGTCTCACAAATATACCTTTTTACTCTAATTTGTCCTTACTAACCTACTAAGAAGTGAATTAAACACAATCACCACACACAGTGGCTCACGCTTATAATCCCAGCTACTCAGGAGGCAAAGGCAGGGGCATGATTTGAGGCCAAGAGTTTGAGACCAGCCTGGCAACACAGTAAGACCTATCTCTAAAAAAAAAAAAAAAATTCTAATTAGCTGAGAATGGTTGCATGTGCCTATAGTCCCCGAGTTATTTGAAAGGCTGAGGTAAGAGGGCTGCTTGAGTCCAGGAGTTTGAGATTGCAAGGGAACTATGATGGTACCACTGCACTCCAGCCTAGGTGATAGAACAAGACCCCATCTCTAAAACATAAGTACATAAATAAATATAAAATCACTCCAGTGAGAAAAAGGATCATAGTTACTTCCAAGCAGGCATTTTCGTCTCTTTTCTACTTGTATGTAATAG
This sequence comes from Callithrix jacchus, assembly GCF_049354715.1. Classification (NCBI taxonomy): domain Eukaryota; kingdom Metazoa; phylum Chordata; class Mammalia; order Primates; family Cebidae; genus Callithrix; species Callithrix jacchus. The sequence goes on along the minus strand of NC_133507.1, from coordinate 104,652,094 downwards.
TTTCTAATACCTACACTCCCTTAAGACAACCCAAAACTCAGATAAAGCATCAAACACATTTTAAAGTGAGATTTAGGAGCTGTGGGAGTTCTGGGTGATGTTCTTCTGGTAAAGGTCTGAGTTCATGTTTGGATATTCTCAAGTCTGTTTTCTTTCATCTCCTCCACATTCCAAGACCAGGGACTGGAAAATTTAGGCCTCAGAGACAGGCACTGATAGCATTTTCCTTGAATCAGGGTCTTTAGGAGTTTATATAACACTAGAAGATAAAAGTGAAAGCACACAGATATAGATTACTAATACGACTCTCTTCACTCACTGTACCTTAAAAAGGAGACAACTTCCCTTCTAGTTTCCTACTTTAAAGTTTAGTTAATAAAAAGATATCAAAGGATGTGGAAAGCCACATTTCTTTCCATCCTATTGAACCATGCATGGAAGAACAATTATCTACTTGTATCTTAAAATATAAATAATATGTAGCCACAAACATAACAGCCATAAGTAAACCAAACAAAGAATTACCTAGGGAGCTTCCACAAACACTAACATACACATACCCTCATCCCAGACCCTATAATCAAACATGGTCTGTAAACAGTTCTTCAAATGAATGACTCCTCCCTTCTAACCACCTAATTTACATGCCTCTAATAAAGAAATGTACCACCACTACTCTTGCTCAAAGAGCAAAGAGCTTACAGTAGAGAGATGTTAACCATCTTTCAAACCAATTGCCTCTGCAAAAACTATTTCTGTGTGTAGAGGTTTATGCTCTGAATTAAAGAATTACTTTAAAACAAATCTTTACATTTTGAATAATCTCAACAAAATGTTAAAAATCTACACTAAGGAAAGAGAGAATGAATATGTTGCATTACTGTGTTCTAAATGAAAACACTTCAATTTTATCTAGATTCCACTATAAACTTCCTAAGTAACTACTTTTTTTGAGTTAATAGTCTGTATTATAAAACATTGAAAATGAAGACTTAGTCAATAAAATGTATCTTCCACTGTGCCTTTCTGCATATTATTAGTATGCTTTAAGGATTTTTTTAACCTTTATTTTAGGTTCAGGGGTACACGTGCAGGTTTGTTATACAGGTAAATTATATATCATGGGGATTTGGTATACAGGTTATTTTGCTACCCAGGTAATATGGCAGTTTTTTCATGCGTTACATAGGTCATATATTTACTTTCCAGAGATAAAGTACATAACCTATTTTGGAAATACACTTTAAACAGGGAGACAGCTTGCTACCAAAATTGCATAGGAGCTCAGCAAAAAAAAAAAAAAAAAAAAAAGTGCTTATGACAGGAAAAAAAAAAAAGTGTTTCCCTAAGCCTTTATTAAGAAAGACTATATTACCATAAAAATCTTTGTTGAGTTATACAATGAGATTTAATAACAAAGTTGTACCAACAGTTAAAAAAAAAAAAGGAGGTCGGGCGAGGTGGCTCAAGCCTGTAATCCCAGCACTTTGGGAGGCCGAGGCGGGTGGATCACGAGGTCAAGAGATCAAGACCATCCTGTTCAACATGGTGAAACCTTGTCTCTACTAAAAATACAAAAAATTAGCTGGGCATGGTGGCGCGTGCCTGTAATCCTCAGGAGGCTGAGGCAGGAGAATTGCCTGAACCCAGGAGGCGGAGGTTGCGGTGAGCTGAGATCGCGCCATTGTACTCCAGCCTGCGTAACAAGCAAAACTCCGTCTCAAAAAAAAAAAGGAAAAAAAAGAGATTATAGGTGTTTGACAGCATAAATGTCTTAAAGACTTAAAGGAAAAACTCACAGACTTACACCATTATCCATCTTCCTTTAAGCTATTGCTAAAGAAGAGTTTACTAAACTGGAGAATTCATAGTTGGGTTGCGGGGATATCTGAATTACTATTATATAGACAAAATATTACATGTATGTGCATTTTTCTAGGGAAAGAGTCCATAGATTTCACCATAACTCTAGGTTTAAGATCATCACTGGACTATACAAAAGGGTATTAAGTTTAGATTTTAAAATAGACGATGGGGTAGTATTCTGCAGTCCACTAAAACAAAGATGACCATATATTCTGGTTTACCAGAATGATACTGGCTTGTGCCTACTATCCCAACCCCTCATTCATCAAGTTCCCCTTTGACTCTCTAAAGTGGCCTAGTTGAAAAACGGACAAAAAAACAAACAAACAAACAAAACATAGGCGTGGTGGCTCACGCCTGTAATCCCAGCACTTTGCAAGGCTGAGGAGGATCATTTGCATCCAGGAGTTCAAGACCAGTCTGGGCAACACAGCGAGCCCCCAACTCTGCAAAAAAATTAGCCAGGCATGGTGCATGCCTATAGTCCCAGGTACTCGGGAGGCTGAGATGGGAGGATTGCTTGAGCCTTGGGAGATTGAGGCTGCAGTGAGCTGTGATGGTGCCACTGCATTCCAGCCTGTGTTGACAGAGTGAGACCTGTTTCAAAATGGAAAGAAAAGAAAATCTGAATACACCTGTAAAAAGTAAAGTCAATGAGTCAATAATAAAAAATTTCCCACAAACAAAAGCCCAGAACCAGATGGTTTCAATGATGACTTCTACCAAATGTTGAAAGAATTAACACTAATCCTTCACAGGATTTTCCAAAAAAAAAAAAAAATACAAGAGGAGGGACGGTTTTCCTATCTCGTTCTATAAGATTAGCATTACCATGACACCCAATCCAGAAAACCTATCACAAGAAAACTACAGACTAATATCCTTTATAAATACACATACCAAAATAATCACCAAATACTGGCAAACCAAACCAAGCAACATATAGAAAGGATTATGTGGCCAGGTGTGGTGGCTCACACCTGTAATCCCAACACTTCAGGAGGCTGAGGCAAGAGGATCGCTTGCATACAGGAGTTCAAGGCCAGCCTGGCCAACATAGTGAAACCCCATCTCTACTAAAAATATAAAAATAGCTGGGCACAGTGGCGCGTGCCTATAGACCCAAGTACTTGGGAGGCTGAGGCAGGAGAATCACTTGAACAGGAAGGCAGAGGTTGCTGTGAGCTGAGATTGCGCCACTGCACTCCAGCTTGGGCAACAGAGGGAGATACCGTCTCAAAACAAAACAAAAAAAAGGATTATAAACCATGACTAAGTGGAATTTATCCCAGAAACACAAGGTTGGTTCAACATTTAAAAAAAAAAAAATCAATCAACATAACATACCACATATACAGATTTTTTTTAAATCCCATATTATCCTCTCAATAGATGTAGAAAAAGCAATTGACAAAACCCTACGACCTTTAAGCACCAATGAACTAGAAACAGAAAAGACCTTCCCTCAACCTGATAAAGGACATCTATAAGATTCCCACATCACACTTGATGGTAGGAGACAGAAGATTTTCCCCACTAAGTTCAGGAATATGTCAAGGGTGTCCATTCCCACGGCTTCTATTCAACATTTTATTGAAATATTTCTAGCCAGGGCACTCAGGCAAGAAAAGAAAAGAAAAAAAGACAAGACATCCAGATTCTAAAGGAAGACATAAAACTGTCTTTCTGCAGATGACATGATTTCATAAATAAAAGCACATTAAAACTATAAATAAGTTCAACAAGACTGCAGGATACAAAATAAACACACATAAATTGGTTGCAGTTCTATACACTATCACTGAACAATCCAAAAATCAAATTATAAAAACAAATCCATTTAAAATAGTATCAAAGGAATAAAATGCTTTGGAATAAATTTAACCAAGGAAGTAAGACTTCTATAAACTGAAACTACAAAACACTGTTTTAAGAAATTAAAAATCTAATACATAGACATTCCATGTTCACAGACCAGAAGACTTTATATTGTTAAAATGGCAATATTCCCCAAATTGATATACAGATTCAATGCAATCCCTACCAAAATTCCAACTGCTTTTTTTGCATAAATGGATAAGCTGACCCTAAGATTTATATGGAAATGCAAGGGACCCAGAATAACCAAAGCAATACTGAAAAAAGAGAGCTGGAGAATTCACACTTCCCAATTTTAAGACTTACTACAAAGTTACCATAATCAAGATACTGTGGTACTGGCATAAGGATCAACAGAAAGATCAATGGAACAGAATAGAGAATCCAGAAATAAACCCACATGTCTATAGTAAATAGATTTCCAACAAGCATGCAAAGACCCTTCAATGAGAAAAGAATCGCCATTTTAACAAGTGGTATTAGGATCACTGGATAGTCACATGCTAGAGAATAAAGCTGGGGCCAGGAGTGGTAGCTCATGCCTGTAATCCCAGCACTCTGGGAGGCTGAGGTGGGTGGATCACCTGAAGTTGGGAGTTCGAGACCAGCCTGACAAACATGGAGAAATGCTAATTTTGTATCTGAAAATACAAAATCAGCCTGGCGTCGTGATGATGCCTGTAATTCCAGCTACTCGCGAGGCTGAGGCAGGAGAATCACTTGAGCCTGGGAGGCAGAGGTTGTGGTCAGCCAAGATCGCGCCATTTGTACTACAGCCTGGGCAACAAGAGCAAAACTCCATCTCAATTTAAAAAAAAAAAGAATAAAGCTGGACCCCAACTTCACAACATATACAAAAATTAACTCTAAATGGATCAGACACTTAATTTTGAGAGCTAAAACTATAAAACTTTTACAAGAAAACATGTAAATCGTTGTGACCTCAGAGTAGGCAATCATTTCATAGATACAACACGAACAGCATAAGCAACCAAAGTAAGTAAACTGGATTTCATCAGAATGTAAAACTTTTGTGCAAAGGACACTACCAAGAAAGTGAAAAGTGGGAGAAAAAATTTGCAAATACATCTGACAAGGGCTGAGTACCCAGAAAATATAAAGGACTTTTACAACTCAACCATTTTAAAAAACAGGCAAAGGATTTGAATAGACATTTTTCTAAAGAAGATACCCAAATGGCAAATAAGCACATGAAAAGATGCTCAACATCATTAGTCATTAGGAAAACGCAAATCAAAACCACAATGAGACACCATTTCATACCAACTAGGATGGCTAGACCAAAAAGAAGGGGAATTAACAAGTTGGCAAGGGTGTGGAGAAACAGGAACCCTCATACATTGCTGGTGGGAGTGTAGAATGGTGCTGTCCCTGGAAAAGTTTGGCACAAGCATCCTCCCACTGAGCCTCCCAAGTAGATGGAACTACAGGGGTGCACCAGCACACCTGGCTAATTTTTGTATGTTGTAGAGACAGGGTTTTGCCATGTTGCCCAGGCTGGTCTTGAACTCCTGAGCTCAAGTGATCAGCCCACCTCGGCCTCCCAAAGTGCTGGGATTATAGACCATCATGCCCTACCTTTAGAGCAGCATTATTCATAACAGCCAAACAGTAGAAATATTCCAAATGTCCATCAATAGATGAGTAAATAAAATGTGATATATTCATACAATAGAATATTATTCAGCAATAAAAAGGAATCAAGTACTAAGTTATGCTACAACATGGATGAACTGTGAAAACCTTATGCTAAGTACACTGCCATATTCCACCTATTACATAATTCCATTCAAATGAAATTTTCAAAATAGGCAAATCTATAGACAGTGTTTGCCAGAGGCTGTGAGGTGGGGTAAATGGGGAATGCCTGGTAATGTGTAAGAGGGTTTCTTTGGGGGGTAACAAAAATGTTCTAGAATTAGTGATGATGGCTGCACAGTCTAATATACTGAAAACTCTGCATTGTACAATCTAAAATGGTGAACTTTATGGTATGTAAATTACATCTCATTTTTTAAAAAGTGGCCTATTTCACAGAAAAAAAATGAGTCATGCTAACTAAAACCAACTCCTTCTTTTACTTAAGCCTGCCTTCTCTCTTCTCTTTAAGCCTCCGACTCCAAATCAAATCTCTGAGGTAACAACTGTTCAATATTCTTGTCAAAGGAGTGCTTTATATACCCCTGCGTATTTGTAAGGTAACAAGTTTCACAATTGTTTCCCTTTTCCAAACAATTCAGTCCATCCAAGATCAAAGAACCAGAAGAAAAAATAAAATAAAAAATAATAACTCAGTCCAGAAATAATTAAGTGGTCTGAGCAAGACCAGCATCTACACAGGGAGAGGCTACAGACGGGTTCCATACATGCTGAGTGATCAATAGAGTAAACCTACTGGTGATAATCATAGCCTGGTTTCTGTAGTAGACAAGAACCACAAACATGGAAAGAGAAAAAAAACTACAAGTTCTATAGTGTTAAACTGGAATTTCAATTATTTATGGGTGTTGAAGTCATGGTATTTTTTTTTTCTCTCTCTCTCTCTAATATATATATATATATATGTAAACACATATTTAGAGAAGTCTTATTTCCTTGGCTGTATTGACTTTTGAAATATGCTTGCTTACAGGAAACATACACTAAAAAATTCCAGTGTGATGGGACATCTTAACTATAACTCTCACTCACATGGTCCCAGAAGAATGGTTATTTACACTATCTTCGCAACTTTCTGTAAACGTGAGTTTGTTTCAACTACGAAATATGTGTACATGAACATAGAATGACCCAGTCTAATAAAAAGTAAACAATTTAAAAAATGGAACTCAGATTAGATGTCTACATAAAATGAAAAGTAAACTTTGGCTTCACTAATTTACTAATTTTGGTTATCTCCATGATGACTCCATAATTCTATAGTCATAGATGTTTTGGGCTAATCTACAGTAACCAATAAACTAAAATTTGGCATATGCTGAAGGTGAAATCAATATGTAATTCCTTGGTCAGTTTTTATGTTCCCCCCGACTACCCCATTTTGGTTTCATTTCACTCTGAGGTTGAATATGTCCACACGACAAGCTGATTCTTTGTTTGCTTACTTCATGAGACTATCATGGAATCAGGTAAGTTAGAACTTAAAAAGTTTAGCTTATCTAAAGTTCATTTTTAATACCTTTACCAACTGCTCTTCCAGCTCAACTCATAACTTAGAGTATTTTAGTGAAGCAAAAATAAAATGAAGTAAAAGTAAACCAGCAAGTTTAATTTTAATGCCTAAATTTCTGGTTACTAGAAGGAATAAACTAGAACTAAAGAGGAGGGATTAAATATCCTAATCCTAGCTTTACGAAAAATTTATTATTATGACAAGAAAGGCACTATATGCGTATCAAATGAGAGAAAAATATTAATATGGAATTCAGAAATTGCAGATATTAAAAAGAGCTAATAATACAACTTAGTAATGACTGCATGCTTCTTTCTACAATTACTTAGATATTAAGGACCTCAAATCTAAATGAGGCATACTTTTGCCTTTTTTTCCCTCATACTGCCTCAAAAAACAGGAAGTCATAGATTGTTTATCCTTAATATCATCTATTTATTCATTGAATTGTAAGACTTTATTGTTATTTTAGAAGTGAAAGCTGAATCATATTAAAATTAACAGGCAACCAAACCTTTATCAAACTAAATGGAAGTCCAGAATTAAATTCAACAAATGTTTTGTGTGTCTACTACCTGCTGGACAGAGGTACGTACGACTCATTCTCTACCATTAGTGAATTTAGTCTAATGAAACAGAATTAAGAACATTAGAAAGAAAAATAAAAGAAACATCTCCCACACTAACATCACCAAGAGATCAGAAACTCTGAAACTATGAAAAACAGCTTCACAATTTTTTCATATATATGCTATGCATGTCCATATATCTTTTTTTTTTTTAAGAGACAGGCAGGGTCTTGCCCTGTTCTGTTACTCAGATTAGAGTACAGTAGCATGGTCATAGCTCATTGCAACCTTCAACTCCTGGGCTCAAGTGATCCTCCATCTCCCAAGTAGCTAGGACTACAGGCATGTACACCATTGCCTAGCTAATTTTTTATTTTTATTTTTGTAGACAGCATCTTACAATATTGCCCAGGCTGGTCTCAAACTCATGGCCTCAAGTGATCCTCCCTCCTCAGCCTCCCAAAGTGCTGGATTATAGGCATAAGCCACTGCTCCTGGCCCAGATTTTTTTAAAAATAGAAAAATTCAATTATATTGCTTTGTATTCCTTTATGACTATTTCTACCACTCCATATCAATTAGTATATTAACACTTAAAGATTACCATTTTGGTTTGTTTTAGAAATAGGGTCTCACTTTGTCACCCAGGTTCACAGTGCAATGGTGTAATCACAGCTCATTGCAGCCTCCAACTCCAGACTCCTGGCCTCAAGGGATCCTTCTGCCTCAGCCTCCCAGCTAGGAACTATAGGCATGCACCACCACACGCGGCTATTTTTTAAAATAAAATTCATCTTATTTTTTTTTTGAGACAAGGTCTCGCTCTGTTTTGCAGTGGCACAATCTTGGCTGAATGCAACCTCTGCCTCCCGGGTTCAAGCAATTCTCCCACCTTAGCTTCCCAAGTAGCTGGGACTACAGGGACATGCCACCATGCCTGGCTAATGTTTAGTATTTTTAGTAGAGACAGGGTTTTGCCTTGTTGGCCAGGCTGGTCTCGAACTCCTGACCTTAAATAATCCTCCCGCCTCAGTCTCCCAAAGTGCTGGGATTACAGGCATGAACCACCACGCACGGCCAAAAATCACTGTTTTTAACGAGTTACATAGTATTAATTGCAAAGATGTGCCAAAATCTGCCTAACCAACACCCTGTTGCCAAACACTCATGGTTACTTAATTTGGTGGCATGATGGGGAGGACTGTCAGGAAAAAAACGACAGCTAAAATTATTAACAGCTGTAAACTTAGCCCAGATGCTTTTTATAAAGACAGCTAGGAGTTCCTCTCCAAACACAAACACACACACACACACACACACACACACACGCACACACATGCACCCCAAACTTCTAGAAAAAAAGGCTTAATGTCATGTTATCCTTATCATCTGTGGTCAGTCTCTTCCTCTGCCTGCTACTGTCCAGGCTTTAGTATTAATTTTATCCTAAAGTATTTGTAGTAACTTTTCCTGATTTCCATCTCTGCTCATTCCAAATCCTACATTATCTCTACATAAAACTTCCTGAATGAAAATATAACCTCCCTGCTTGAAGACTACCTAATCTCAATTATTTGAGAGTAAATATTGCCAAATTTAGTATTTAATACTTTGAGCAATCAATTTGAATGACATAACCACTAAACCACCACCCAATGTTTTCATCTGCTACTGTCTTTCAAATATCCTCCAGTAAAATCCTAATAATCAGTTATCTGAACAGCCTACAACTTTCTACTCTATTATCTATGCTCTTCTCTCATCAGAAATGCATATCAAAGTACCACTATTTATAGATACAGAATCACAGATCTGAAAGGGAATGTAGAGATATCCTAGTCTACTCACCTTAATTTGCAAAGTAAAAATTACTACCATTTATGCAACAGCCCACAAAACTCCCATTCTAGCATTCTTTCCATTACACAGTGTTTCTCAAATTCCTGTGCGCCCAAGAATCAAGTCAATAGTTATTAAAAAGGAAACAAAGATTCTAGAGCCCCGTCCTCAAAAATGTTGTTCTTGTAATTTGAGTTAGGATCGGAACTCACATTTTTTTTTTAACAAGTACTTCAGTGATGCTAAAGCAAGGTGAGGGGCACGGGCAGAGTCAAAGCTTTGTATCACAGGAAATAACACAACAAGAATACAGTGAATATAGCAAGAATATAGCAATCAGTATATCATCTGAAATCTCTCATTTCTTCCCCTTATGCTAAAACATCCAAATAAAACAGTTACTCACTGCTACTTGTGCTGAATCCATAAATCTCAGACCAAAATAGTCGCTTTCAATAAGGTCCAGGTGGTACATAATCTGATCAAACAACTCTTGTCCTTTGGCTTTTTTCTGAATGGCAAGAAAATAAGTAAATTATTAAGTGGCTTATAAGATCAACACTCCTGAACAAAAGATGGTTTTAGTTATACAAGATCTCTTGAAGAAAGGAGGACTTGCAATACCAAAAGTATTACTATATAGCAGATAATGGATAAGACATTATAGTTTTCTAGTAAATCACTTAAGGCCAAAACCAAATTTGTGATCTATATGTTCTCCTGGAGAGTTAATTCCAATCAACCAACAAAAATTACCTTTGAGGTACAAATATTTGTGTGTGTAAGGATAAATTCCTGTATTGTTGTCAATTTTTAGAGTTGCTACTTTAAAAGGGCCATAACATCAACAGAAAAAGAAAACACACAAAAAAGGAAGTGTACTTTAGTAGAAAATATGTCAAACTACACTTTTAGTTTGTAATCTGTCAAACAGATTTTAGAGAAGAGACAGAAACTAGAAAATCTGTCAAACAGATTTTAGAGAAGAGACAGAAACTAGAATAATCAGTGAAGGTTTGATGGAAAAGAATCAGTCAGACTGGAAGAGAATGTAAGGCAAGAAATAACAAAACTGGGAGGGAGGAGGGAATATGAGATCATAAGATCTCATAACTACTGTGATGATGCAGAAGACACCAAATAGTAGCTTAATAAATAGCTAAGAAACTTTGTATGGAAAAAGCCATTCTCAAAGTGTGGTCTCAAGATAACTGAGGATTTCCAAGACCCTTTCAAAAGATTCGCAAGGTCCCAGGCTTCTCATATACCTGAAACAAAATGACACTTTGCAACGCAGTGAACATAGAAGCAGATAAGAGAACCCAAGTACCTTTTTTTTTTTTTTTTTTAAGAGATGGGTTTTCACCATGTTGGTCAGACTCATCTCGAACTCCTGACCCCAGGTGATCCACGCACCTCGGCCTCCCAAAGTGCTGGGATTACAGGCGTAAATCACCTCGCCTGGCTGAGAATCCAAGTACTTTCTATTAAGCCGGACATTAAACAGATTTGCAGCCAGGCGCAGTGGCTCACACCTGTAAACCCAGCACTTTGGGAGGCTGAGGCAGGTGGATCACCTGACGTCAGGAGTTTGAGACCAGCCTGACAAACATGGAGAAACGTCCGTCTTTACTAAAAATACAAAATTAGCCAGGCACTGTGGTACATGCCTGTAATCCCAGCTGCTCAGAAGGCTGAGGCAGGTGAATTGCTTGAACCCAGGAGGCAGAGGTTGTAGTAAGCCAAGATCATGCCATTGGGCAACAAGAGTAAAACTCCGTCTCAAAAAAAAAAAAACAAAAACAAAAACAAAAAGCCAGATTTGCAAAGCAAATGTGCTTAAAACAATGAAACTCTTCTAAGCTCTTTGTTGTTTTGGAAAATAGTTACTTTTATAACATGCTTTATATTATGTTAACATACAAGGGGTATGTTGTTGCTATATTAATAGACATTAATCAATTATTGATTGATCAGTTAATCAATAAATATTTTTAAATTTTTCAGTTTTAATTTCTAATATTATAACTATCGGTAGATTTAATCCACATAATCAGAAGCATTGTTGGGATCCACAATTTTCCTAATTGCTCATCCATGCCCCTCCCATGTGTAGAATTCTAAATTGTGATTTATGGCATTTCCTATTAAAAAATGAACATATAGTTGGATTGTTTATATCAATCTCTGCCTTTTAACTGACAAGTTTATTTCAACTTGTCCTGTGCTTTTTCTATGCTTCTTTTTAAATATTTTCTTTTAGATAAGTAAATTCATCGTCTATATTTCCTTTTATCAAGACAAGAACTCTAGCACACCCTCATGTCCTCTAATCTCCCCTCCACTCAATTCCCATCAACTTTTACAGATATACTTCTATTTTTTTTTTCTTTATTCTTAGCTAATTTTTTTAAAGACAACAACTTCTACTTGGGTATTTCAACCCCTTTAAGTTTACATGTCTTTCATGTGTACATTACATGTCTTGTAGCATCTGCTAGATTTGCAAATACTCGACTCATTTGAGTTCTTTCTCCAAATATGTTTCCCACATGGGCTTTGTACGGCTTTTCTTCTCAGGCCTTGGCCTTCTATATTTCGGAATATTTTTACCATCCCCTCACACTCAAATGACAATTGTATGGATAGAAATGTCAAGGATCACAGTTTCTTTCAATACTTTCTATAATACTCAAAAAAAATTATTCTATTATCTTCTTGAGTCAACACTGCTGTTGATAAGTATGATGTCAATCTCATTTTTCTTCCTTTGTAATGTTACTTGTCCACTTTTAGACTCTTCTCTAATAGTCTTTAATTTCACTGTACTGTGTACAAGTGGGAGCTTTTCTTAATTATATTGTATTCTATATGATCCTCTTCAATTTGAGATCTTTCAGCTTTCTTTAATTCTAGACATCAACCTCTATTCTATTGTTTTCTCAAATATTTCTCCATTGTCATTTTAAGTTTCCTACATTAATGCTGGCACCTTTTATTTTTAGCATACATTAATTATCCATTTAACAATACATATAATAGACAAAAGTTTGGGAAGCTTTAGTAATATGACAAAATTACATTTAAAACAATGACAAGACTAGAATTTTAATTTTGCTATTATATTCCAAGTTCAAATTCACTGAGGAATACCTACGTCTCATCTAGATTTCACCTGAAATGTCACCTGAGATCAGTAAGTCAGATACCCTACTTCTTACGCAACAACTTCTAGCTCATTCGCAAAATTACTCTCAATGCCTGAGTTCTCCAACCACATGGGGAATTTCCAGTACACTGACCCAAACTTCACAGGCATCAGCCTCATTTCTCCTTTTTTTAAAGTATAACACAATTTTCCATATTAACTATTTTTAAGTATAAAATTCAGTGCCATCAAAAATATTCACCATGTTGTACAACTGTCACCACTACCCATTTCCAGAACTTGTCACTATCCCAATCAGAAACACTATACTCATTAAAAAAATCATTTTTCACTTGCCCTCATCATTACCCCTAGTAATCTCTCTCCCATTAATACTTTCTGTCTCTATGAATTTACCTATTCCATGTATCTCACATAAGTAGAATCATACAGTATTTGTCCTCGTTTCCGGCTTATTTCACTCATAATGTTTTTAAGGTTCATCCATGTTATAAAATATAACAAAATTTCATTCCTTTTTAAAGCTGAAAAATATTCCATTGCATGTAAATACCATTTTGTTTACTTCTTCAAGTACGAATGTACATTGGGGATTTTTCCACCTTTTCAGTTTGGAATACGGATGTGTAAGTATCTGTTTGAATCTCTGCTTTCAGCTCTTCCTGGTATACACCTAGGAGTACAACTGCTGGGTCATATGGTAATTCTATGTTTAACTATTTTTATATTTTTTTATTTTTTCTGAGACAGGTCTCACTCTGTGGGCCAGGCTGGAGTGCAAGGGTGTGATCTAGGCTCACTACAACCTCCACACCTGGGGTTCAAATGATTCTCGTGCCTCAGCATTTATGTAGCTGGGACTAAGGTGTACCACCGCACCAGGATAATTTTTGTATTTTTATTAGAGATGGGGTTTTGCCATGTTGGCCAGGCTGGTCTCGAACTCTTGGCTTCAAGCCTGTGAAGTGCTGGGATTACAGGTGTGAGCCACTGCATACAGTCATATATTTAACTTTTGAGAAACTGTCAAACTGTTTTCTACAGTGGCAGCACTATTTCACATTCCCTCTAAAAATGTATAACAATTCCAGTTTCTCCACATCCTTGCCAACATTTGTTACTTTCTCTTTTACTTTTTAAAAATAGCCACCTGGCCGGCTGTGGTGGTCATGCCTGTAATCCCAGCAATTTTGGAGGCTGAGGCAGGAGGATCACCTGAGGTGAGAAGTTCAAGACCAGCCTGAACAATATGGTAAAACCCTGTCTCTTAAAAAAAATATATAGCCACCTGATGGGTTTGAATAAGTCTCTCTCATTGTGGCTCTGCCTCAAATTTCCCTACTGATTAGTGATGTTGAAAATATTTTGATGTGCTTATTAATAGGTATTAGGATATGTGCACTGATTAGTACTGCATTTTAATATGTGCATTGATTTTAATGCCTATTCAATATATGCATTTACTATATATCAATGAGCATGCCATTGTAATCTGTGTTAATATCTCATTGCATATAGGAATATATCATAATTTCTTTATCCAGGCCCACAATGGTGGATTTCTGATGTGCTTCTACACTGTGGTTTTTACAAACAGCTTCAGTGAATATCTTTGCACTCATATTTTGGCAAGTTTTTGTAAATATCTCCAAAGGATAAATTCTGAGTGAATTTCTGGATCCAGTGTATGTGCCCTGTTAATCTTCGCAGATGTTACAAAATTTCCTTCCAAAAAGGTCAAATCAATCTGTGCCGCAATTACGGTATGATAATGATTTCTCCACAATCTAACAGGAGTGAGTATCCTCAAACTTTTCAGTGAAGAAAATAGTATGTCCTCATTGTTTTGATTTACATCACATTAGGAGTGAGATTACCCTTTCTTCCTCCATTCTTTTCCTCCCTCCCTGTCTTTTGTCATCTGCTTTTCTATTTTATCACTTTTCCTGTTTGATTTTTTTTCTCCATGAATTGATTCTGTTTAGTATGTTGTGAATATCTTCTCCTGGACTGTCATCTTCTAAGATACATAACATAAATTTAACTATGATTTCTTCTAAAAACTTTAGGCATTTTTAAGTGGCATGTTATGTGCCAATATAATCATAAAACTGTTTCTTTATTCAAATTCATTAACTTATCAAAGATTGAATGTTTCAGGGCCAAAATTCTGTACTGATTTTTTGAGACATGGTTTGCCCTTTAGATCAATTCCATTTCCCTTTAAGACATTTTCTGCTCTATACATTGACTTATAAATTTCAGGAACACCAATCATTCCCACATAGAACAATTTGTTTTCTCTTCCATATATATTATTTTATCTAATTGTTTTAGAGTTGTGCTCTTTTTCACTGTGAAAATCTCAACCTTTTTTCTTTGTCAGTAAGCTGTTAACTGATTTATTTTTCTAAGAGTGGAAAATCTATCTTCTTAGTTCTCACACTTCAGATCAGTCGTTATTTTTATCACCACATCTTCAAGCTCGTTAACATCCTTTCAAAGTTCATCTGTGGTCATTGCAAAGAATTTAGATTTTTCTCTTGGGTTATGTTTTCTTCCACAGTAGATTCTTCACCTGTCCTTTTCCTGGGTTGCATGCTCACTTGCTCTCTTCCTTCCTTCCCTCTCTTTCTTGGTCAAGGCTTCAGTGTGCTTACAGGGTGATGTGTATGGCATGCACATGTTAGCAAGCTGCTCCTTTCTCACCTGGTCTGTGGCTTGTTGGTCTTCCAGCCGTTGCCTAGAAGTGTTTCATTTGGAGGTTTACTTTGGGAGGTGTAAAGCAGTCAGAGCATCTACCACATTTGTTGTGTTGGATTTCTCAGCAAGTATAGCAAATCCCATGCCCAGCCCAGGTTCACCCTAACTTTGCACAGTTGCCATCTTGGACTTTCATAGTGGGGACTATCTTTGGGACTTGGATTTCCTATACTGGGAGCTACCTTTGAAGCTTGTATAGTTCAATTCAACATGAGACTTTTTATGTATTGGCTTGGACTTTTATATTTCATATTTTCTTTGGAGAAATGTATAAATTTTATGCCCATTTTTAATTGGCTTTTGTTGTGATTGCTGAGTTACAGGAGTTCTTTATATATTCTGGATATTAATCTCTTATCATCTGTCTGATTTGCAAACATTTTCTCACATTCTATGGGTTATCTTTTTACTCTCTTGGCAGTATCCTTTAATATACAAAAATGTTTTAAGTTTTGATGAAGTCCAACTTATTTGTTGTGTTGCCTATGCTTTTGTTATCATATCCAACAAAATCACTGGCGTATCTAATGTCATGAAGATTTTTCTGTTTTTTTCTAGGAGTCATATAGTTTTAGCTCTCTCACTATGTCTTTGAGCCATCTTTACATTAATTTTTGCATATTGTGTAAGAAAAAGGTCTGACTTCTTTCTTTTCCATGTAAGTATCCAGTTTTCTCATCACCATTTGTTGAAAAGACTGTCTTTTCCCTACTGAATGATTTTGGCACCCTTGTCAAAAGTCATTTTACCATACTTGCAAGAGTTTGTTTCTAGTCTCTCTATTCTATTCCACTGGTCAATGTCTGTCTGTATCACTGGTACCACACTGCTGTTTTTTTTTTTCTTTTATAGAAATGGGGTCTTGCTATATTGCCCAGCCTGGTCTTAAACTCCTGGTCTCAAGCAATCCTCCTGCCTCAGTCTCCCAAAGCACTGGAATTACAGGTGTGAGCCATCACACAGATCCACAGTTTTTGATTCTGTAGTTTCATGGTAACTTTTGAAATCAGCAACTGTGAGTCCTCTAACTTTTCTTCTTCCGTTTCAAGATTGTTTTGGCTCTATTTGGGCTCCCTTGAGATTCCATATGGATTTTAGAATGGCTTTTTCTATTGTTGTAATTAACATCATTGAGATTTTGATAGAAATTGCATTTAATCAATGGATCACTTTAGGTAGTACTGTCTTCTTAACAAGATTAAGTCTCCAAATTCTTGAATGTGGGATATCTTCCTACTTATTTACGTGTTCTTTCATTTCTCTTAGCAGTGTTTAATAGTGCAAGTCTTCTGCCTCCTTGGTTAAATTTATTCCTAAGCATTTTATTTTATTAGATGCTATTATAAATTAAATTGTTTTCTTAATTTCATTTTCAGATCATTGCTAAATTCATTTATTAGCACCAAAAGGTTTTTTTTTCTCCAACAAAATCTTTGGTTTTGTACATATAAGATCATGTCATCTTAAACAGAGGTAATTTTATTTCTTGCCTTCCTATTTGGATTCATTTCTTTTTTTCTGCTGAATTGCTCTGGCCAGAAGTAACAATACTATGTTGAACAGAAGAGGCAACAGCAAATATCTTTATCTTGTTCCTGATCTAGGGGAAAAAGAAACTCCTACTTTTAAATTTCATTTATTTCTTAATTTTTTTTATTGTATGCTTCCTATTATATCTTTTCTTTCCTGCTATGGAAAGAATTCCTAAATATGATCTTCCAACTCAGTAATTTCTCCTTCATCTTAATTGATCCTAATTTCATCCCATCAACTGTGTTCTATATATTATACTTCTTATATCTAGTATTTCCCTTTGATCCTTTTAAGTTTTTGTTCTTGTTTCATGTTGTTAGTATCTTATCTTTTAGAAAACTTATTAGACTTTTCTTTGTATTCCATCTGCCTTTGCTTCTACTATATACATAAAGATATTAACAATGTAAAACAAGAAAACACACACATACACACAGTTTGTTGTCTTTTACTTGAGCTTTGAGGTGCTTGTGCTCATTTATCTCCTTATTTTGGATATATTCATTTAGGAATATGAGTTACTTTCTATAGATTACGTGTAACAAGAGAAAGGCCTAACTCTAGTCTGTACCTACTGGCTCCATTTAGCACTGAAAAATCCCTGGGGGAATAGAAGAATTCTAGGGAGGAGAGCCCTAACAACCAGAAAATCACAGTTAATCACTTCCCATTATACAAATAACTCCCTCAGGTTAATAATTCATTCCCTGTCCACAGAAAAAAAAGGAAAGTAGCACTGGGAAGGAGGCATTTTTTAAAATTATAATTCAATGCCCTCTAAGAGTTTGGTGGAGGAAGGGTAGGAAATTTAGGTAAGGAAATTTTAGAGGATTTTTAGAGGTAGGAAACGTTTTAGGCAGTGCTATTATGATTTATTCTTGAAGACACTTCCACCCACTGTCTGAGTCACAGCTATCACACCCCTTAAAAGAGATACTATCAAGACAAAATTTGGAGCAGGGGGATAAGACCTTCATCCAAACTGCCTTTTATCTCAATTATCCTTCCACAGTTATAGTAGCAGTCCCCTAAAGCGGACTGCAGCCACTATTACCACACACACACTCCAGTACCAACACTCCTTATCTTTTCAGTTTTATGATCATTCATGGGTTAATCTTAGGAGAGGACACTACCAGCCCTTATTACTTCAATATCTTATCCCAAACTGGACAAGAATCCTCATTAAAAATCTGTGATTGGAAATAATCTTAACTTCCTTTAGGGATGAACTTGTTTCAAAGTTAAAGGTCTGTTTCAAATATTATTTCTAATTTCTTTGATGTATTCAACAATTTTTTTTTTTTTTTTGAGACGGAGTTTCACTCTTGTTACCCAGGCTGGAGTGCAATGGCGCGGTCTCGGCTCACTGCAACCTCCGCCTCCTGGGTTCACGCAATTCCTCTGCCTCAGCCTCCCGAGTAGCTGGGACCACAGGCACGTGCCACGGTGCCCAGCTAATTTTTTGTATTTTTAGTAGAGACGGGGTTTCACCATGCTGCCCAGGATAGTCTCAATCTCTTGACCTCGTGCTAGGATTACAGGCGTGAGCCACCGCGCCCGGCCCATATTCAACAATTTTCTTAAAGAGACAGGGGTCTCACTATGTTGCCAGGCTGGAATTCAGTGGCTATTCACAGGTGTAATCACAGTTCACTACAGCCTCAAACTCCTAGCCTTAAGCGATCCTCCCACCTCAGCCTCCTGAGTAGCTGGGACTACAGGTACTCATCACAGAGCTTGGTTTATTGAACAAACATTAACAAAACACCATGTGTCAGGCACTGTACTAAGGAATTAAACAGGAAAACAAAACAGGTAAGCCCCTGCCTTCAACAAGCTTACCTTCAATTAAAGAAAAGAAAGCCAGGCATGGTAGCTCATGCCTATAATCCCAGCACTTTAGGAAGCCAAGGCAAGAGGATCACTTAAGGTCAGGAATTCCGAGACCAGCCTGGATAACAGAGTAAGACCCCATGTCTACAAAACATTTTTTTAGAAATTTTAGAAGAAGCTTATATCCTAGCAAGTGAAGAAAGTACTAGCTAGCTAGTGATAAAGATTAGAAAGAACAAGGTAACTATGGGAAGTGGTGTTTAAATGGGGCCCATTTAATAAAGATTAGAAAAGAGACTGAATGACATAAAAGTCAACTGTGCAATTATCTAGAGAAAATGTATCCCAGGCAGACATCACAATAAATGCAAAATTCCCAACTGTGTGTGTGTGTGTGTGTGTGTGTGTGTGTTTCAATAATAAAATAAACCAATTGAATATTTAAACATACTTGTTCTATCAACACAATGGAAAAGAAAGAGAAAGTCATGATCAGAAATGACAAAACTACTGGTTTTAAACAATGCTTGTAACAACAACAAAGTACTGCTAACAAACTCAGGGCCTCAAAGCACTGCAAACAATATGACTTACTGGCTGATGGACTGATTTTGAGACAGGGTCTTGCTCTGTCACACAAGCTAGAATGCAGCGGCATGCATGGCTCACCACAGCCTTGACCTCCAGGGCTCAAGGAATCATCAATCCTCAGCCTCCCAAGTTGCTAGGACTACAAGCATACACCGCAACGCCTAGCTAATTTTTGCGTTTTTTTTTTTTTTTAAACAGGGTTTTACCACGTTGTCAAGTCTGGTCTTGACTGCCTCAGCTCCCAAAGTGCTGGGTTATAGGCATGGTCACACTGAGCCCAGTTAACAAATTTAATTATGCTAAAATATGCTAATGGAAATCACCCTAAAAGGAACACAAAATATTTATACACTATAGCAGAAAGCCACAGAAGTCTGCTGCTGAATTCATTTATCTGGTACCAACCATAAATGTTTCCATTACCTTCATTCTAAGGGGTATTTCTAAAATTAATTTCATATTCCATCAACATTGCATATTTGTTTCAAGACCAAAGGGAAGCACTGCTTTAAAAATAACTCCCCACCTTATTCTGCCCAAGCATCATTTGGTAGACTCCCGAAGTACTATGATTGTGCTCTACGGAGAAAAAGAATGGGCTTCTGCCAGCTAGACAGCTGCCTCTTCAGAACAAAAATGCTTTCAAGATTATATATTGACTCTTCCTTAATAGATACCAATTCTAAGCCAACCAATAGTGAACACAGGCATTTCTAGGTTCCTGAAGTAAACGATGCATGATTTTATTTTTTTCAGACAGGGTAACTCTGTTGTCCAGGCTAGAGTGAGGTAGGGGGATCTTGGTTCACTGCAGCCTCAACCTCCTGGGCTTAAGCGATCCTCCTGCCTTGGCCTCCCAAGTAGTTGGGACCACAGGTGAGCACCATCAGAGCTGGCTAATTTTTTTTTTCTTTTTTTTAGATAGAGACAGGGTTCTCATGATGTTACCCAGGCTAGTCTCAGGCTCCTGGGCTCAAGCAATCCTCCCACCTCAGCCTCCCAAAGTATTGACATTATAGGCATGAGCAAAAAGGCAACAAGGCACAATCTGTTTTAGGTTGGTCCCAAAGTAACTGCGGTATTTGCCATTAAAAACTATTGCAAAACCCATAATTATTTTTTTTAAGGAGGGGGATGGAATTTCACTCTTGTCGCCTAGGCTGGAGTACAGTGGTGTGGTCTCAGCTCACTGCAACCTCTGCCTCCTGGGTTTAAGCAATTCTCCTTCCTCAGCCTCCCTGGTAACTGGGATTACAGGCACCTGCCACCACGCCAGGCTAATTTCTGTATTTTCAGTAGAGATGAGGTTTCACCATGTTGGCCAGGCTGGTCTTGAGCTCCTGACCTCAGGTGATCACCCACATCAGCCTCCCAAAGTGCTGGTATTACAGGCATGTGCCACTGCACCCAGCCCATAATTACTTTGGCTCCAACCGAATAACAAAAATCTGATATCCAAAAAAAAGAATTTCTTAGAACATCTTACTCTTTTAGTGACAGCATGTAATTTTTAAAAAACTTCATTGTCAGTCCAGCCTTCCAGAGAAAAAAACTACATACCATTTCGTGAAAATAAGTCACAGATAACAAGTAAATGCAGTAACTGTACTATGTTGGTTTCAGGAAGATTTCTGATTCTAACCCAGAAATAAAATGTTATCATTGATAAGATGAAAAGCACTGTCATGATAATATTCATTCTGGGTGAGTGAACACCCATCTCAATCATCATTTGAGAAATAATTATCAGCCTGCTAACATCAACCTTAGAAATGGTGTTCTAAATCAATTGTTTCTATTCCATTCTGTATTTTTAGAGTTTTTAATTTCATTACACACTTAACAGTACATACAGGAAAATTTTCATTACAGAAAAAATACATATTTGACATAATATTCAATTCCTGGACAGACACCTATTATGTGTTAATGCTACTTATACAGACGAATATGCTTATATTTGCCCTCAAGCAATCACAAGTTTCTTAGAATAAAGTTATAAACAACTACTTTAAACACAATAAATGTGAATGCTATTCTTATAGTATAACAAAATGCTAACTAAATGAGGGTGAGTTGTTCATTCTGTCTCAAGTATTAAAGGCTTCAGAGGATTTTATATTCAAAATTGGGCCTGGAAATGTAAACAGAACTCTGCTAACCTAGATAAAAACAAAATACAGATCTGATCTTGACAGTCTAAGGAAGGGTTTAGGAAAGAAAAGACTGAAGGCAAGACTCAGAAGACAATGTGGCAGAAGTTGCCAATGGAATATGATTTGCCTAAAATAGCCACATGGAATGTTACTCTGTTCTTTAAAATCCTTTGTTCCTCATCACCTACAAATTAATGTGCAAACCCCAGGGCACAAAACAGTCCTTCCTAGCTGTTCCTTACTTATTATTATATATCACAGCCTTATCTCCTCTATCATTTCAGCATTTTTATCTGCTTGTAATCTCCCCAGTAAGTCATGACTCTGAATCCTTGCAAAATGCATTTCTTTCTGCTTAGAATGTCCTTTACGCCTTAACGAACTTTTAAAATCTGTAAAATGTCTATAATCCCAGCTACTAAGGAGGCTGAGGCAGGAGAATCACTTAAACCCCAGAGGCAGAGGTTACAGTGAGCCAAGATCGCTCCTCTGCATTCCAGCCTGGGCAACAGAGCCAGACTCCATCTCAATAATGTAACATAACCTAACATAAAGATAATTTGGCAGGTAGGGGCTTGGGAATCAGAGAATTCTGAATAGCCAGGTTGAAGATGGGATCATACAGGGTCAAAGTGAGTTATTGTTGCTGTCTTCTGTTCCTGAGTGGGATGGCAGAACTGGTTGAGCCAGATCACCGATCTGGGTGGTGTCAGCTGATCCATCCGGTGCAGGTCTGCAAAATATCTCAAGCACTGATCTTAGGTTTTACAACAGTGATGTTATCCTCAGGAGCAATCTGGGGAGGTTCAGACTCTTGGAGCCAGGCGCTACATGACCCCTAAACTGCAATTTCTAATCCTGTAGCTAATTTGTTCGTCCTGCAAAGGCAGACTGGTTCCCAGGCAAGAAGGGGGTCTTTTCAGGAAAGAGCTATTACCAATTTTGTTTCATAGTCAAACCATGAACTGAATTCTTTCCCAAAGTTAGTTTGGCCTATGCCCAGGAATGAACAAGGACAGCTTAAAGGTCAGAAGCAAGATGGAGTTTGCCAAGGGGGTTTCAATCCCTCCTTTTGTGTATCATAGCACCTTATTCTCAAGGTGTGGGATACAAAGACTGGAAAAGCCATCAATCACTCTGGCTTCTTCCTGCTGACAGGGAGCAGGAGTAGAACCGCTTTGCAGCTGTGTGAGTGTACTCATGCAGGCCAGGCTGGGGTTCCAAGGCTTGCATGACAAAGGCAGTAGAAGTTTTACCAATAGTTTTAGCACAGCATTTAAACAGACAGTGTACTATAAGGTAAATAATGAGTTTTAGGATAAGGAGTGCAATTTCCAGTTTTAAAAGTAAAGAAGTGAAAGCATTTGTTTGCGGACTCAGAGCCCACGAAAAATTTAGGATTTCAGTCTAAATTGAAGAAAAATAACGCAAAAACAACAGGTATTATAGGCAGTTTCAGTATTACCTTTTCATCAGCTTTCCATCTTTCTCAGCAGAAGGTATTTCTCCTAGAATGTTCTTCCTCCCATCTCTACCTATGTATATAAAACCAATTACCTATAATCCCAGCACTTTGAAAGGCCGAGGCGGGTGAATCACTTGAGGTCAGGAGTTCGAGACCAGCCTGACCAACATGGTGAAACCCCGTCTCTACTAAAAATAGAAAAATTAGCTGGGTATAGTGGCGGGCGCCTGTAATCCCAGCTACTTGAGAGGCTGAGGCAGGAGAATCGCTAGAAACAAGGAGACAGAGGTTGCAGTGAGCCAAGATCACGTCCCTGCACTCCAGCCTGAGCAACAGAGTGAGACTCTTTGTCTCAAAATCAACAACAAAACCAATTACTGAGGAACATTTTTCCTGATCATTTAAAGAAACTCAGATCTGCCCTAACCAGCCATTCTCCAGCAGCTGTGCTATCTCCCTCCTTCCATCCATTGCCAAATCTCATTGCAATCCTGCATTGTCCCTTCACATACTTCCTAAACTAATCAATATTAAGCACCTACTATGTACAAGGGACTATAAGAGGTCCAAAATATATGACCGTCTCCAATAATTCCCTTAGCCCTCTGAAATCTGGCTTTCGAACACACCTTCCTACCAAAACTCTTTGCTTCACTTCCATCCTTTTTCTTTCTTCACGACAGCCAACTACCTTCTTATCATCTTTGACATAATTAATATACCCCCTCCCACCAGAGTTAGAACTATGTTTTACTCATCTTTATTCCCTCCCTGAACTATATCCAAGTACTAAGCACTAGTCTTCAATCCCCTCCACCATATCCACGTAATAAGTAGGCACTCTTTCTTATGCAGCCTCACTATCACTGTAAGTCTACAGCCCCATCATTTTGTACCTACATTACCATAGTGGTCTCCAGGCTTGATTTTTTTCGGTAACAAATCAAGCATATCACCTCTAAATTAAATCTATATATCTTTTTTTTTCTTGCTCTGTTGCCCACATGGGAGTATAGTAGCATGATCATAGCCCACTGCAGTCTGTAACTCCTGGGCTCACGCAGTCCTCCCACCTCCAGCCTTCTGAATAGTTGGAGCCACAAGTGTACACCATGAAACCTGCCTAACTTTTTTTATTTTCTGTTGAAACGGGGTATTCTTGTGTTGCCTAGACTGGTGAAACTCCTAGACTCAAACTATCCTCCTGCCTTGGTCTCTCAAAGTACTGGGATTACAGGCATGAGCCACTATGCCCAATCATGTTTCTTACTACTAAAAAATCTTAAGTGGAATAAAATACAAATAGACAAAAATCTATGCATTCTTTCTTTAAAAAAAAATAGCTTTATTGAGCTATAACTCACACACCATTCACCCATTAAAAGTAAACAATTCAATGGATTACAGTATATTAACAGATATATACAACCACCACAAAAATCAATTTTAGAACATTTTCATAAGCTCAAAGAGAAACCCTAAGCCACACACAGTGGCAAGTGCCTATAGTCCCAGCTACTTGGGGGGCTGAGGTGGATAACTTGAGTCTGAGTTCAAATCTAGCCTGGGCAACAGCAAGATACCCATCTCTAAAAAAAAAGAAATCCCATATACTATAGCTGCCAACCCATACAACCCTATCAGTTCCCATTTACTCAGGTTGCCCTAAGCAAACACTAATCTACTTTCTTTCCCTTACAGATTTCCCTATTCTGAAATTTCACATGAATGAAATCACACGGTCTTTTGCGACTAGCTTCTTTTAAGAGAATAATGTTAAATTCAACTGTGTTTTAGCAGTACACTTCATTTTCTTTATGACTAAATAACATTCCATTATATGAATATTGCACATTTTATTTATCCATTTACTACTGATGAACACCCAGGTTGTTCCTACTTTTAAACTATTATGAATAGTGCTGCTATAAATATTTGTTACAAGTTTTTGTGCATTATGTTTTCCATCCTCTTGGAGCTATGCCTACAAATGTAATTGTTGGGTCATGTGGTAACATTTGAGTAACTGCCACGCTATTCTCCAAAGCAGCTGCACCATTTTACATTCCTATCAGCAGTGTCTGAGGGTTCTGATTTGTCCATATCCTCACTAACACTTAATATTATCTGACTTTATTTCAGCCTTCTTAGTGGGTGTAAAGCTGTATCTCACTGTGGTTTTATTTTGCATTTCTATGATGACTAATGATGTTGAGCTTCTTTTCATGTGCTTGCTTGTCATTTATGTAACCTATCTGGAGAAATGTCTATTCAGATCCTTCACCCATTTTTAAATTAGGTGTTCTTTATATATTCCAAATACAAGTTCCTTATCAGATATATAATTTGCAAATACTTTCTCTTATTTTGTGTACAACAGTCTCGTAGCTTCTTTGATGGTATCCTTCAAAGGCCAAATGAAAAATTTTTCATTTTGAGGAAGTCCAATTTATTTACTTTTTCTTTAGTTGCTCATGCTTTCTGTGTCATGTAAGAAAGTGGTGCCAGGCTGGGTGCAGTGGCTTAAGACTGTAATCCCAACACTTTGGGAGGCTAAGGCAGGTGGATCACTTGAGGTCAGGAGTTCAAGACTAGCCTGGCAAACACGGAGAAACCCTGTCTCTATCAAAAATACAAAAAATTAGTTGGGTGTGGTGGTGGGTACCTGTAATCTCAGCTACTCAGGAGGTTGAGACAGGAGAATTGCATGAACACAAGAGGCAGAAGTTGCAGTGAGCCAAGACTGCACCACTGCGCTACAGCCTAGGCAACAGAGTGAGACTCTGTCTCAAAAAAAGAAAGAAAGTGGTGCCATATCCAAGGTATAAAGATTTACTCCTAAATGTTTGAGGTGATGGATATCTCATGTACCCTGATGTGATCATTTGCCCATGTATCAAAATAGCACTATGTACCCCCCAAAAAAGTACTCTATCAATAAAAAATACAAAAAATGGGCCAGGTGCAGTGGCTCACACCTGTAATCCCAGCACTTTGGGAGGCCGAGGCGGGTGGATCACGAGGTCAAGAGATCGAGACCATTCTGGTCAACATGGTGAAACCCCGTCTCTACTAAAAATACAAAAAATTAGCTGGGCATGGTGGCGCATGCCTGTAATCCCAGCTACTCGGGAGGCTGAGGCAGGAGAATTGCCTGAACCCAGGAGGCGGAGGTTGCGGTGAGCCGAGATCGCGCCATTGCATTCCAGCCCGGGTACCAAGAGCAAAACTTCATCTCAAAAAAAAAAAAAAAATACAAAAATTATGCCTATATTTTTTTTCTAAGGATTTATAGTTTTAGCTCATAATTTTAGGCCTTTATTCTGAGGTTAATTTTTGTATACAGTTTAAGGTGAGAGTCCAACTTCATTCTTTTGCATATGGAAATACCACTTCCCCTAGTACCATTTGTTAAAAAGACTATTCTTTACCCCATTAAATGGTCTTGGCACCCTTGTTAAAAAAAAAAAAAAAAAAAAAAAAAAAAAAAATCGGTTGACTGCATGGGTTTATTTCTGGGTCCTCAACTTATCATTTCTTTGTAGTAAATCCTAAAATTGGAAGTATGTGTCCTCCTAGTTACTGTTTTTCAATATTGTTACCTATTAACAGGTTCTTGCAATTCCTTATGAATTTTAGAATCAGCTTGTAAATTCCTACAAGTAGGTCAGCTGGAATTCTCACGGGGACTGCACTGCCATCCTACCAACCTTAAGTCTTCAAATTCATGAACATGGGATGGTTTTCATGTATTTAAAATTATAACTATACATGGTCTTATATAACTTAAAGCCTTTAGAATCTGTATCAGTAAAGTATATAAGGTATATAAAAATTGTTATCTATTAACCTTAAATGTAAACAGCTAAATGCCCCAGTTAAAAGAAACAGACTGGCAAACTGGATTAAGAGACAAGATCCATCGGTGTGCTGTATTCAGGAGACCCATTTCGTGTGCAAAGACGCATATAGGCTCAAAGTAAAGGGATGGAGGAAGATTTATCAAACAAATGGAAAGCAAAAAAACCCCAAAAAACAAAAAATAACAACAAGAAAAAACAGCAGGGGTTGCAATCCTAGTCTCTGATAAAACAGACTTTAAACCAATAAAGATAAAAGACAAAGAAGGATATTACATAATGGTAAAGGAATCAATGCAACAAGAAGAGCTAACTATCCTAAATATATATGCACCCATATTCATTAAGCAAGTTCTTAAGAGACCTACAAAGAGACTTAGACTCCCACACAATAATAGTAGGAAACTTTCCTTACTGTCAACATTAGATAAAAAAGACAGAAACTTAACAAGGATATTCAGGACTTGAACTCAGCTCTGGACCAAGCAGACCTAACAGACATCTATATAACTGTCTACCCCAAATCAACAGAATATGCAGTCTTCTCAGCACCACATCTCATTTATTCTAAAACTGACCACATAATTGGAAAACACTCCTCAGCAAATGCAAAAGAACAGAAATTATAACAAACAGTCTCTAAGACTACAGCGCAATCGAATTAGAACTCAGGATTAAGAAACTCACTCAAAATCACACGACTACATGGAAACTGAACCACCAGCTCCTGAATGACTACTGGGTAAATAACAAAATTAAGACAGTAATAAATAAGCTCTTTGAAATCAGTGAGAACAAAGATACAACATACCAGAATATCTAGAACACAGCTAAAGCACTGTTTAGAGGGAAATTTATGGCACTAAATGCCCACAGGAGAAAACAGGAAAAATCTAAAATTGACACCCTGACATCACAATGAAAAAACTAGAGAAGGAAGAGTAAACTAATTCAAAAGCTAGCAAAAAACAAGATGTAACTAAGATCAGAGCAGAACTGAAGGAGACAGAGACATGAAAAACCCTTCAAAAAAAAAAAAAAATCAATGAATCCAGGAGCTGGTTTTTTGAAAAGATTAACAAAATAGCCAGACTCATAAAGAAGAAAAGAGCCAGACTAATTGCTGACCAGACTAATAAAGAAGAAAAGAGAGAAGGATAAAACAGACACAATAAAAAATGATAAAGGGGAGATAACACTGCTGATCCCACAGAAAACAGAAACTATCATCAGAGAATACTATAAACACTTCTACGCAATTAAACTAGAAAATCTAGAAGAAATGGATAAATTCCTGGACACAAATACCCCTCCCAAGTCTAAATCAGGAAGAATTCAAATCCCTGAATAGAGCAATAACAAGTTCCTAAATTGAGGCAGTAATCCTACCAGAGGTACAGAGAGGAGCTGGTTATCATTCCTTCTGAAACTATTCCAGACAACAGAAAAAGAGGGACTCCTCCCTAACTCCTGAGGCCAGGATCATCCTGATACCAAAACCTGGCAGACACAACCATAAAAGAAAATTTCAGGCCAATAGTCTTCATGAAAATCGATGTGAAAATTATCAATAAAATACTGGCAAATCAAATCCAGCAGCACAGCAAAAAGCTCATCTGCCACAATCAAGTCAGCTTTATCCCTGGGATGCAAGGCTGGTTCAACATACACAAATCAATAAACATAATCCATCACATGAACAGAACCAGTGATAAAAACCATACGATTATCTCAATAGATGCAGAAAAGGCCTTTGATAAAATTTAACATCCTTTCATGCTAAAAACTCTATAAACTAGGTATTGATAGAATGTATCTCAAAATAATAAAAGCTATTTATGACAAACCCACAGCCAATATCATACTGAATGGGCAAAAGGTGGAAGCATTCCCTTTGAAAACTGGCACAAGACAAGGATGCCCTCTCTCCCCACTCCTGTTCATCATAGTATTAAAGTTCTGGCCGGGGAAATCAGGCAGGAGAAAGAAATAAAGGTATTCAAATAGAAGAGAAAACGTCAAATTGTCTCTTTTTGTAGATGACATGATTATACATTTAGAAAACCCCACTGTCTGAGCTTAAGCTGATAAGCAACTTCAGCAAAGTCTCAGGATACAAAATCAATGTGCAAAAATCACAAGCATTCCTATACACTAATAATAGACAGACAGAGAGGCAAATCATGAGTGAACTCCCAATCACAACTGCTACAAAGAGAATAAAATATCTAGGAATACAATTCACAAGGGATGTGAAAGACTTCAAGGAGAACTACAAACCACTGCTCAAGGAAATAAGAGAGGACACAAACAATGGAAAAACATTCCATGCTCATGGATAGGAAGAATCAATACTATGAAAATGGCCATACTGCCCAAAGTAATTTATAGATTTAACATTATACCCATCAAGCTACCCTTGACTTTCTTCACAAAATTAGAAAAACTCCTTTAAATTTCATATGGCACCAAAAAAGAGCCCACATAGCCAAGACAATCCTAAGCAAAATGAACAAAGCTGGAGGCATCATCCTACCCGACTTCAAACTATACTAAAAGGCTACAGTAACCGAAACAGCATGGTACTGGTACTAAAACAGATATATAGACCAATGGAACAGAACAGAGACCTCAGAAATAACCCCACTCATCTACAACCAACTGATCTTTGACACACCTGACAAAAGCAATGGGGAAAGGATTCCCTGTTTAATAAATGGTGTTGGGAAAACTGACTAGCCATATGCAGAAAAGTAAAACTGGACCCCTTCCTTACACCTTATACAAAAGTTAACTCAAGATGAATTAAAGGCTTACACGTAAGACTTAAAACCATAAAAACTCTAGAAGAAAACCTAGGACATACCATTCAGGATACAGGCATGGGCAAAGACTTCATGACTAAAACACCAAAAGCAATGGCAACAAAAGCCAAATGGGATCTAATTTGCCAAAAGACAAATGAGATCTAATTAAACTAAAGAACTTCTGCACAGCAAAAGAAATTATCATCAGAGTAAACAGGCAACCTACAGAATGGGAGAAAATATTTGTAATCTATCCATCTGACAAAAGGCTAATATCAGAATCTACAAGGAACTTAAACAAATTTACAAGAAAAAAACAACCCCATCAAAAAGTGAATGAAGGATATGAACAGACACTTCTCAAAAGATGACTTTCATGTGGCCAACTACTATATGAAAAAAAAGTTCATCATCACTAGTCATTAGAGAAATGCAAATCAAAACCACAATGAGATACCATCTCACCCCAGTTAGAAAGGCAATCATTAAAAAGTTAGGAAACAACAGATGCTGGAGAGGATGTGGAGAAATAGAACACTTTTACACTGTTAATGGGAGTGCAAATTAGTTCAACCATTGTGGAAGACAGTGTGGTGATTCCTCAAGGTTCTAGAAGCAGATACCATTTGACTCAGCAATCCCATTACTGAGTATATGCCCAAAGGATTATGAATCATCCTACTATAAAGACACATGTACCCATATGTTTACTGCAGCACTGTTCACAACAGCAAAGAATTGGAACCAACCCAAATGCCCATCAATGACAGACCAGATAAAGAAAATGTGGCACATATACACTATTGAATACTATGCAGCCATAAAAAAGAATGAGTTCATTTCCTTTGCTGGTACATGGATGAAGCTGGAAACCATCATTCTCAGCAAACTAACACAGGAACAGAAAACCAAACACCCTATGTTCTCACTCATAATTGGGAATTGAACAATAAGAACATATGGACACAGGGAGGGGAACATCACACACTGGGGCCTGTTGGAAGTTGGGGGCCTAGAGGAGGGATACCATTAGGAGAAATATCTAATGTAGATGACGGGTTGATGGGTGCAACGAACCACCATGGCACGTGTATACCTATGTAACAAACCTGCATGGTCTACACAGGTATCCCAGAACTTTAAAACAAAAAAGGAAAAAAATTGTTATCTATTGGTTAATTGACCAAACATTTCCTAACTTAAAACTTAGAAAAGTTTTACACATGCTATTTACTAACACTAAGCTCCTAAACAAGTTTACTGAAGTATTTTCAAAGAGAAAACATAAAAATTAGATAGAAATTTCTACCTGATACCTTTGCCATTCACTGAAAGGCATTCTTACTCTATTTTTTTTTTTAAAGAAGAAGATGGCTGCCAGGCGCGGTGGCTCACGCCTATAATCCCAGCACTTTGGGAGGCCGAGGCAGATGGATCATGAGGTGAAGAGATCAAGACCATCCTGGTCAACAAGATGAAACCCCGTCTCTACTAAAAATACAAAAATTAGCTGGGCATGGTGGTAAGCGCCTGTAGTACCAGCTACTCAGGAGGCTAAGGCAGGAGAATTGCTTGAACCCAGGAAGTGGAGGTTGCGGTGAGCCAAGATCATGCCATTGCACTCCAGCCTGGGTAACAGGAGCGAAACTCCATCTCAAAAAAAAAAAAAAAAGAAAAAGAAGAAGATGGCTAGCTATAATCACTAGTGACTCTAGTCGTAATGGAAAATGAGTATGTGTTTCACTTAATTTCCAAAATCAATTCTAAATCTTCTTCTAGAATCACAGTAGACTAGTTGAGAAAATAAATCAGAAAAGGGGAAATCATTCTTTTTTAGAAATTATTATTCTTCTGGCCTATTTTTTCCTTTAGTGACAATTTAGTAAAATAGGCCAATGACCTCTTTATATCCATGCATGTACCTAGAGTTAGGTTAACAACTACAATTTCACCTACAGGACTGAAAAGACAATTGTTCCCTTTTTTTTTTTTGGAGAAGAAGCCTTGCTCTGTCAACCAGGTTGTAGTGCTGTGGCACGATCTCAGCTCACTGCAATCTCTGCCTCCCAGGTACAAGTGATTCTCCTGCCTCAGCCTCCTGAGTAGCTGGGATTATAGGCACATGCCACCATGCCCAGCTAATTTTTCTATTTTTAATAGAGATAGGGTTTCACCATATTGGTCAGGCTGGTCTCAAACTCCTGTTCTCAAGTGATCTGCCTGCCTCAGCCTCCCAAAGTGCTGGGATTACGGCATAAGCCACCACACCTGGCCGACAACTGTTCTTGTTTCACAAAAAGTCAAATCTAAAACTCCAGCTGTTTCACAATAATTGTCTCCCTGAGAGGCCAGCTAGCTTATGGACTTGATCTAGAATCACATACACCCAGCTAAGCATGCAAAGTTTAGGAAACCATTCTAGACCAGTAACTAGTCATTTGTTCTACTACTTTAAAAGTTAGTATATCTCTCCTCCATGTTACACTGCCTTTTTAAAAAGCTTTTTCACAAATTCTACTCTCCTCGTATCAGCTTATCCATCAACAACCCTGAAACTTCATACTTCAAACATTAGGTAATAAGAAACTTCTTTCCAGTCTCTCACACAGCAATCTCAGGCTTTTCACCACATAACTAATGATATTTTAATGGAATAGTACACAAAACTCTTAAGATTCTTATCAAATTAGAAATAAGTAGGAAAACTATCCTCACAAAATATCTCATGCTGGAATGTCTGACAAACCCTCAAGAAGCCCATACAGCAGGAAAACTTAGATGCTTTCAAGTTGTCCAGAATCAAAAACCCTAAAAATATACATCTTATAGACAAAGATAACAAATACAAGTAATGATGACTTCAAAACACTTCAAGAAATTCTGAGTCTTTAATTTTATCATATTCTAACATTTTAAAATGTATAATGTACATATCTAATACATTCCAAATGATTAAGTTAATCAGAACATTCATTTAAATAAAACCTCCAATTCCTTATACTCTCACTTCACTTCATTAAGGCCTTCTAGAGCTTATTCAATCATGTATTACAGCAGCATCTAGGCTATTGCTTTGCCCAGAGACTTTTCAAATTGAATTTTCGGTAAATTAGTGTGTATTAAAGAGTTTGTGGGGAGGAAAGGCATTAAGGAACATCCTACGAAGCTCACATCAAATGACATAATTTACAGTAAGTTTTTGAATGCAGAACAAAGACATGGGAAAGAGATGTGCTATTAGCAAGCAGCTCAGAAAAAAATTCAACTGCCCAAAACCAAAAAGCCAACCTTTTCTTCTCCCCCTCCATCCAAAAACACCTGTAAAAAAAAAAAAATAAGCTAACCCCTTTTGAATGTATTGGATCTTTTCACACTGAGTTATGATTAGGCATTTCTGGAAAAAAAAAAACTATCCAAAATACAGATATAATTACAACAGTCTGTCTTGAGATAAAGACTACAGTGTATGAAAAACCAACAATGCAAAATATTTTGGGAGCAAAGAGACAGGCAGTCAGAGCTGAAGGGTATGAATAAAGTCCTTTTTCTCACTTCACTTCATTAATGTCTGCAAGTAAACCAAACCGTGGGGAAATACTTATTTTGAAGAAAATAAGGAGAGTTTTAAAAAATAGAGAAGTGCAAGCCGGGCGCGGTGGCTCACGCCTATAATCACAGCACTTTGGGAGGCTGAGGCGGGTGGATCACGAGGTCAAGAGATCGAGACCATCCTGGTCAACATGGTGAAACCCCATCTCTACTAAAAACATAAAAATTAGCTGGGCATGGTGGTGCGCGCCTGTAGTCCCAGCTACTCGGGAGGTTGAGGCAGGAGAATTACCTGAACCCAGGAGGTTGCGGTGAGCCAAGATCGCGCCATTGCACTCCAGCAACCGGGTAACAAGAGCGACACTCCGTCTCAAAAAAAAAAAAAAAAAATAGAGAAGCGCATAAAAAGTTAAAAGCCTTACAGTACACATGTAAGTGTTGTTATTCTCAAAGATTCTCAGTGTTTTAATAATTGTTTAACAAGGATTGTGAGAAATCCGCTAGACTACATTATGTGCTGCCATTATAAAGAACACACATAAATACACACAAAAGGGACTCATGTCAATAACTGATTAAATGTTTCAGGTAATCGCCACTAATTCCAAAGAGAAATACTATCCATCCAAGTACTTTTGGTCTACAGTTATCTGACACATGTACCTGATCCATACTAACCCATATTACCTCTACCTATTTCCATCCAGAAATTATCCATCAAAGCTTTAAAAAAACAATTTAAAAAAAGACAGTAATTGCAAACAGAATTTGGAGCTCAGCAAGACCTACTTACTGGCAAGTCCACACTAACATCAGTACCATCCAGAAGGGACACCCGACATGTGATGATGGACTTAGAATCTCCAGCTGCAGGAATATGTGTGGCAGCGCGTTGTGCTTCTCGGAGTCGTTCCTTCTCTGCATGTTTACGCATAGACCGACGCCCTAGTGTTCTACGGAAGAAACTCAGCATTTTTGTCGCTATAAAAGCAGAGAGAAAAAAATGGCATCAGAAAAAAAAAATGAGATTCTCCACAACAAGCAGTCAGTCAAATGGCATTATTTGGTCAAGTCCTGTGGACATCAGTAGAAATACTACTAAAAAGGGCTCCTGAGCTGGGTGCAGTGACTCATACCTGCAATCCCAATATTTTGAAAGACCCAGGTGGGAGGATTGCTAGAGTCCAGGAATTCAAGACCAGCCTGGGCAACTGAGTGAGACCTAATCACTACTAAAAATAAAATTAGCCAGGTGTGGTGGTCCATGCCTGTGGTCCCAGCTTCTTGAGGGGCTGGGATCAAGGATCACTTGACCCCAGGCAGTCAAAGCGGCAATGAGCTGGGATTGCGCCACTGCATTCCAGCTCAGGCAACAGAGCAAGACCCTGTCTCAAAAAGTAAGTAAACAAAATAAAAAATAAAAAGGGCTCCTGGTCAAGCAAATTTGAAAAAAATCATTAAAACTGGCTACTTTTTATAAATACTTCAAGACATATTTACATAATAAATATACACAATTTTTACTTGCCAATTAAAATAAATTAATTTGAAAAGCTGGCTATTTTAATTCAAAAAGTTTTAAAAGACTTTTATGTATAAAACACAGCCATGGTTTGGAGCTTTCTAAATTTACTGGACTATTTCATCAGGAACTGATTTGGCAGGAGAAGGCAAACATTTGTGAAGTTCATCAGGTCTTCTAAATAGATAAATTATATGTACAACATCTTGTATATCCCAAGACGATGTCAGGCACTAAGGTATCCTTTCATGATCATAAAAATTCTGAGAAGTTCCATTTCTTTTCTGAGCATTCATAATAAAAATATAAAAGTAATCACCTATTTCAGCTAAAATACAAATAAATTCAAATTTTATAAGCTTTGTCAAATATTCTGTTACATACAGATTTTAAATAACTACTTAAAATAAACCTTTTTAATATCAAAGTACTTTAATGCTACTTTCTTCCTCATCTCTATAGAGAACACTTATGTTAATCAAAATAGTTAAAACAGGTAATAGTAATTTTAAAACATAGCACACTAAATGGAAATACCACAAAATCAAAATTACTTTGCTATCCTAATGTTGCATTTGCACAGGTAAGCCAACAAATAAGCCAAAAAAACTACTAATTCCAAAGAAAACAAAAAGCTGTGCGGAAAAGTAATCACAATTTACTACACAACTCAGCTGCTAATGATTTAAATGTCATAATACTATAAATGCTAAATATTGATCAAACAATAACTACAACAGAGAGGAGATATATAATAGAGGTAGGGGATACCAATATGGAAAGAGAGCTAATTCCTCATCTTGCATAGCAGCAAGCCAACAGATAATTACTAAAACCAAAAATCAAGAATTAGCAGTAAGATCATTTGATTTAAAATGTGAAAATGACTGCCACAGGAGAGAAAGCAGAAGAATTCAGGAGAGTGCTGTTTTTCAAGAGAAGCCTCAGATTAAATGATGATTTTTTTTTCAACTAGACTTATTTATAAACCCAATAAAATTCGATTTTTAAGATTAAAAACTACCATATTAAAACATCTATACATTGAAGATTATCATACACATTTTACACAAGTATGTATACTCTTGTGTAATTAGGCAATCTAATCCCCCCAAAATAACTAAAATTTTGGTTAGATAACTTTCCAGTGTCCCAAACATGAATATGTAACACCTGGTCCCAGTCTCACTCTCCAAATTTTTTCTTTTCCCAGATATTTCTCCCTTTGGAACTTGCTATCCAGTCTCGTTTCAGCTGCCTAAGACTGTACTTGTTATCCCAGACTTCTAAATCCTATGTCACAGAATCCCTACATATTCCTTTTAACTCCAGTATCTCCCAAGACACATTTATTATATCCCATCACTGCACTTCAACCTGAGCAAGAGACTCTGTACCAAAAAAAAGAAAAAAAGGGCAAAATATGAATAAGTCCTAAAAGATAATTTAAAAGATGTTCATTAAAAAGATGTTTAACAGTATCCAAGAAAATACAAATGAAAAAAAAATACTGTCTGTCATTTAAAGACTCAAGATAATGTTAAAAAGAATGAGAGAAAAAATAATCCTCATACACTGACCTTTTTGGAGGGGGATTTGACCATGTTATTTATATATATATTTATATATATATAATTGTATTATTATTATATTATATTTCTTTTTTTTGAGATGGAGTTTTGCTCTTGTTACGCAGGCTGGAGTGCCATGGCGCAATCTCGGCTCACCGCAACCTCCGCCTCCTGGGTTTAAGCAATTCTCCTGCCTCAGCCTCCCAAGTAGCTGGGACTACAGGTGTGCACCACCATGCCCAGCTAAGTTTTGTATTTTTTTAGTAGAGACGGGGTTTCACCTTGTTGACCAGGATGGTCTCCATCTCTTGACCTAGTGATCCACCTGCCTCAGCCTCCCAAAGTGCTGGGATTATAGGCGTGAGCCACCACGCCCGCCCTTATTATTATTTTTTTAGACAGAGTCTTGCTCTTGTCGCTCAGGCTGGAGTGCAAAGGTGTGATCTCTGCTCACTGCAACCTCCTCCTCCCGGGTTTAAGTAATTCTCTTGACTCAGCCTCCTGAGTAGCGGGGATTACAGGCACCCACCAACACACCCAGCTAATTCTTGTACTTTTAGCAGAGAGTGGGTTTCACCTTGTTGGTTAGGCTGGTCTCAAATTCCTATCTCAGGGGATCTACCTATCTCCACGTCCCAAAATGCTGGGATTACAGGCATGAGCCACCTAGCCTGGCCATTATTAAAAATCTTAGCATGCATACCCCTTACTCAACAGTTCTACCACTGGTAGGATAACCTAAAAAAAAAAACTCACACATGAGCTTCAAGTTGTAAGAACAGGATTTTTCGGGGTATAAGTGATTTAAGAAAATTTTAAATACCTTCATCAACATGCAAACAGTTAAACAAGTTATGATACACACAACGGCATACAATACAGTTATTTTATTTTAATTTTTTTAAAGACAGTCTCTAGCACCCAGGGCTCACTGCAGCCTTCATCTAGCATGTCCAAGGGATTCTCCCACCTCGGACTACAGGCACATGCCACCCCACCCAGGTAATGGTTTTTTGAATTATTTTTCGTAGAGACAGGGTCTTGCTATGTTAGCCAGGTTTGTCTCAAACTCCTGGCCTCAGGGAATTCTCCCACCTTGACCTCCCAAAGTGCTGGGATTAAAGGCATGAGGCGCCAAGCCCAGCCATAATACAGTGGTTTTAAATTAATAGTTGACTTAGATATGATAAAATTTCTAAGTGAAAATCAAATCACAGAAGAGAGTTTTATCCTACACTGAGGTGGGATATGCACACACACACACACACAGACACTAAACAGACACACAGGTAAACTGTTTAGTGAAATTCTCTCAGGAGAGGGGCATAACAGAGGTCACAATAAGAATATATGGCCGGGTACAGTGGCTCACATCTGAAATCCCAGCACTTTGGGAGACCAAGGCAGGAGGACTGTTGGAAGCCAGGAGTTCAAGACCTGGCCTGGGCAACATAGCAAGACCCCATCTATTTTTTTAATTGAAAAATAATAATAATAAATGAATGGGTCACTAAAAGGTTTTTTTAAACGATGGTTAAAAAAGTTTTCCCATACTCACTTTTCCCTTCCCACCTGCCGTCTCCCACCACTCTTCATGTTGCAGTACTGGATTTCTGGCAATCACAAATCTTATCCCTGTTCTACAATGTGTAGTGGTCCTGGTCCCTGAGGCAGCTCCTCCTACTTGCCTGACCCATCTGTCAGCCTAGTCCCCACTGTTTTGCTCTGCTCTTCTACTCCTTCTGCTCCACCCAAGAGTCGTTTTAATTCAGGACTATTTTTCATGAGCTGTTCCACCTTTCTGGAATGCTCTTTTTCCACTTCACCTCTTTTCCACCCACTCCCATTTCATTGGACTAACTTCAGTCTTAAATGCTTTATTCTCAGAAAAGCAATGTCAGACTTTGAGTCTAAATTAGATGTCCCTTTCAGTACTCTTGGCCTCTTCTTTATAACAAAGAAATTGTAATTAAATACCTGTTAATTATTATTTTTTTTGCTGGCTACTTCCCCCACTCACATACAAGGACAAAGACTTCGCCTGACTTGTTCACCACAAGCTAGCTTTTTGACCCAACAGTTAGCTGAACAACCCGCATGTCAGACACTCAATAAAAAGCTCGCCTGACACACTAGAATGACACAGTGGAATTTTTTTTTTTTGGATGGTAGGTGTATATGGCTTCCAAAAACAGTAGTTTCTAACTTTTCAGCAGGGAACTAGAAGGATTTCCTTTAGAATCATAAAATGCAAATTTAAGCAATCCTAAATTAACAAGTTGATTTTAAAAAAAGTA
This sequence comes from Callithrix jacchus, assembly GCF_049354715.1. Classification (NCBI taxonomy): domain Eukaryota; kingdom Metazoa; phylum Chordata; class Mammalia; order Primates; family Cebidae; genus Callithrix; species Callithrix jacchus. The sequence goes on along the minus strand of NC_133507.1, from coordinate 104,613,630 downwards.
TCCAAAACCCAAAAGTTAGTCATGAAATATGTATATTCTTGCATGACTGGTGGCCACAATATGGTAAATGCTTTTTGACAAAGCAATATAACAACATACAGCAAATGCCATGAAGGTAACAGTATGTTTCGTCCCGGTAATCCCAATGAAGAAAATGCAAGCGACTAATTCCACAGCAGTTATGCATATCGTTATCGAATAAAGTTGGCCTAAACCCACACACCATCTTCTATGCACAAATGATCCAACAAGGTTAAGCAGAGCTCAGCAACAGGTTATGTTAGAAACTGAGTTAATGCAGTTGCGGGTTACATTAGAAATGTACATGGTTATGAGAATTTTCCCCGTAATTCTTTAAAAACTGGTATCATTAGTCTAAAATATTGCCAGACCTTTTAAGAGTTGCGTCTCGCTCTGAGATAGAATTCAAGTAACCACAAAGACAATTAACGTTTACACACCAAAGAACCCATCATTAGCACGACAAACGTCCCGGGTGGGGGCGGGGCGGGGCGGGCCTTCAGAACTCGTCTTTCCGGGGAGCACACCTGCCTCTGCACTCCTGGGGTCTGAAGTTTTACTCAAACACAAGATAGCTCCAAAAGTCCACAAGACCGTGACACAAACTCACTTCGTCTCTCCCGCTGGACGGCAGCCCCGCGGACCTGTGAGGGGTGCTCGCGGCCAGGGGAGCGCGTCCGCCCGGCAAACATTAACCCGGCTGCCCCGGGCCCTCCGCTCCCGCCCGTCGCGCGGTATCGCCTGAAACTCGGCAGCCCTGCCTCATTGGCCGCCGCCGCCCCTCCCTCCGGCGGGATTAATGCCCTGCCAGCCAGACCAGCCAGGGGTCGGCCGCCCTAGGGTCTGGGCGCGGCCCCCGCCCGGCTCGCCGGGGACAAGGTCGCCACCTCAGGCGCGGGCGAGGAGGGGGTCCGCTCGGCTGGGAGGGCAGCGGGCTGTACTGTGGCGCCGCCGGGCCTCGCGCTTACCTGAGCTGGGGCCGCCGCGGCCCCGGCGACCAGAAGGAAGAGCCGAGCAAGGCTGAGGAGGGGGCGGCTCCTCGGGAGACGCCAAGAAATGGCGCCCGCGGCGAGCCCACCGGCTCTAATCCCCGGAGGACCCCGACCTCCCGCCCGTCCCCCCTTAAACCTCCTCCCCAGCTCCGCCCCCAAGGCGGGGCGCTCCGCTCTTAAACCGGCGATGACACCGCCCCGGAAACTGGCCGGCGCGGCGACTGGGGAAAAATCGGCGATGCCGGGCCGGGTAGGGCTGGAACTAGCGCCAACAGCCGGGCGTCCGCGCCTGGTTTAACTGGGCGCCGCCGAAACCCAGTGCTTGCTCCCACTCGGAAACCCAGCTCCCGCTGCGGCCCTCCGCCCGCCGAGGAGGTGCCTGACCGCAGACAGACCCCAGGTTGGTCCTATCACGAAGTAGGCTGGTGGAGCTGGCTGCTAGATTAATTCATCCATTCGTTCAAGAAATTAATTCCTTCCGCAAATACTTGCTGAGAGCCTGCCATGTATCTCCTCCCCTTTTCTCCTTTGTAGGGATTAAAATAAATTTAAATCTCTGCTGTTAAAGTAACTTTCAATATCCTGGGGAGAGAGACAGTAAACAAATAGGTGTCAAAAGGTGATTAAGTGTAAATGAAGGAAAATACAACCGGGAAAGAGAAATAAAAGATTGATAATCCCAGCACTGTGGGAGGCCGAGGCGAGCGGATCACGAGGTCAGGAGTTCAAGACCAGCCTGACCAACACAGTGAAACCTCTGTCTCTACTTAACAGAGTGTGGTCAGGAGGGTACTCTGTAACAAGGTGTCATTCAGTCCGTTCATTCTACAAGTAATTAATTGAAGTGCCTACTATGGGTTCTGTGTTCTAGACACGAGATAGACAGACAACCAAGACAGACAAAAATCCTTCCTGGAATTTACATTATAGCAGGAGAGACAGAAAATAAACAAGATAAATTAGTGAAATTAAATACTGTTAGACGTGGTAAATGCTAAAAAGAAAAGTAAAAGTCAGGAATAAGGACAGGGAGTGAGGGTTTGTGATTTTAGACAGGTCTCAATAAGAAGGTGGCATATGAGTGAAGACCCAGAAGAGGTGTGGGAGGACCCGTGTGGCCATCTGAGAAAAACCAAAGGGAACAGCAAGGGCAAAAGCTCTGAAAGGGGACAGGCCTGTCTGTTCAAAGTAGGCCAGAGTGACTAGACGTTAAGGAAGCACGGGGAGGAGGAGGTGACAGTCAAGGAGAAAAGAGGTAAGATTGGAAGGCCGTGTGGGCCCTGGCCAGAGCTCTGAGGCCTGTGGGGGAGCCACTGGAAGGTGTTACCTTGAGGACCCTCTGCTGGCTGAAATGAGAACAGACAAATACTCATTGAGCCTCCTCTGGGGATTTGGCACTGCCCACTCCTCCACCACCCAAAAACATAGTAGTCAGGCTTGGTAGCTCATCTCTGCCCCATATGGTGTTGAGTGGGCAGCTCAACAGGTGTTAGAGCTGCCAAGGTGGCGGTTTCACTGGTCTGTGTGGCATCTCTGCTGGGTGGCTGAAAAGAACAGCTAAGTTCTGCCTGATACACTCTCTGGCAGGGTAGTTGGTGTGGCAAAAGAGTGAAAACAGGGGGCCGGGCATGGTGGCTCACACCTGTAATCCCAGCAGTTTGGGAGGCCAACGCAGGCAGATCACAAGGTTAAGAGATCAAGACCATCTTGGCCAACATGGTGAAACCTCGTTTCATTCATGTATTATTCTACTAAAAATACAAAAATTAGCTGGGCATGGTGGCACATGCCTATAATCCCAGCTACTCAAGAGGCTGAGGCAGGAGAATCACTTGAACCTGGGAGGCGAAGGTTGCAGTGAGCTGAGATCCTGCCACTACACTCCAGCCTGGTGACAGAGTGAGAGTCTGTCTCAAAAAAAAGACAAAACAGAAGCTCCGAGGCCTATGAAGGGCTGTGCCCAGAAGTCACAGAGTGTCCCTTCTGCTGCCTGTCACTGGTTTAAGCAAATCACAGAGCCAGACCAGTTTCAGGGAAATGAAAGAGACTCTACCTCTTTTTCTTTAAGTATTATTAAAATAGAGAAATTTTCCTTCTCCATCTTTTAAAAACACCTTTATTGAGATATAATTCATCCACTTAACATGTACACCGCCGTGGCTTTGGGTATTTTCACAGAGTTGTACAACCACAACCATAATCTAATTGTAGAATATTTTCATCACTCTTCATGAGAGGAGCAGCATGGGTGTTCAGGGTTGGGAGGAACTGTTGGTGCTCATCTTGCATCTTTACCTCAATAAAAAAAAAAGAAATGATATGGCGGGGGGAAGCAGCGAAGGTATAGATCCAACAAGAATGGGCCATAAACTGAGGCTGGGTGATGGGAATATTCAACTACTATCTTATATGCCAGTTTTTAATTTTTCATAATAAAATCCTTTAGACTGAGTGTGGTGACTTATGTCTGTAATCCCAGCACTTTGGGAGGCCGAGGCAGGAGGATCACTTGAGGTCAGTAGATCGAGACCAGCCTGGCCAACATGGTGAAACCCCATCTCTAAAAAAAATACAAAAATTAGCTAGGTGTGGTGGCACATGCTTGTAATCCCAGCTACTTGGGAGGCTGAGGCAGGAGAATTGTTTTAACTCGGGAGATGGAGGTTGCAGTGAGCTGAGCTTGTACCACTGCACTCCAGCCTAGGTGACAGAGTGAGACTGGGAAAAAAAAAAAAGGTATTTTTAAAATACCACCTGGACACCTGTGATCCCAGCATTTTGGGAGCCTGAGGCTAAAGAGTTTGAGCTCAGGAGTTGGAGACTGGCCTGGGCAACATGGTAAAACCCGCCTCTACTAAAAATACAAAAATTAGCCAGGTGCAGTGGCCTACACCTGTAGTCCCAACTACTCGGGAAGCTGAGGCAAGAGAATCGCTTGAATTCAAGAGGCGGGGGTTGCAGTGAGCTGATATCTCTGTGCTCCACTCCAGCCTGGGTGATGGGAGTGAAACTTGTACCCCTGAAAAGCATTCCTTCTTCCAAGGGTCTGATTAGCCAGTTTGTAAACTGCATGGTCTTCAGTGCCATCCCTCAGCCTGTCCTGACTGTCTCCCTCCATGTTCACCTGATGTTTACTCAATTGAAAAGTTCTGGTTTATCTGATTACACATCATAAGTGGAAGCACATTCTGTCAATACTTATAAACATGTCTCATTTTCCTAGATTGCTGGAAAGCATCCCAGTTTTGAGAAACAGTGTCCTTTTCATCCTTCCTGCTCAGTCTGTTTTTCTATCCCCTCTCAAAGGTGGAATTGAAGGAGGCTGTGGATGAGGTCAGAGAAATACACTGAGAAGGATGGTGATAGGCTAAAGGAAATATGAAGACTTGAGGAAGGGAGGATGAAACATAAGGACCCAAGTCATAGAAAGTTGTTCATATTCTATTATGTGAAATTATTCCCAGTAAGTCATTGCCTTTCCAGATCCTCTCTCCCAGACATAGAGACCCTCTGCGACATAGTTTTGTGATAAATTCACCTGAAAATTAACTTCCACCTGAAAATTAAGGAGACAGAGAAAGCCTTCTCCTTAAATACAGCTGTATCAAGTAAGAAATGCGTTTGGCTTGAAGTAACGGGAAATTTTAACTAACTGTTATTTGAACAAATAAGGAGTTTATTTTTGTCACATAAGTAATCTAGAGGTAGGTGCCATTAGTACTGGTTCCGCTCCTCCACAATGCTGTGATGACCCCAGACCCCTTTACCGTTTCTGCTCTGCCCCGCTTAGCATATTGACTTTGGTTTTCATGCTTCTAGCCCTTATCTCCAGCTCTCCTGCGTTTCAGGAATGAAAGGGAAGAGGGGAAAGACCTCTACCTGAAGCCTGTCTTTTAATTCAGAGAAGAAAGTACCAGCACCCTCTGTCTCTGGACAGAACTACACTACCTGTCCTTACTTAGACCAATTAAAGGCCAGAGGGAAAGAGAATACCATGCCTGGCTTAGACCAATCAGAATTCACCCTTGGGAGGTGGGGATCAAGGGCTCTCTTTAACTTTTTGAACAAATCCAAATTCTATTAGCATCAAAGAGGGGATGTTGCTGAGACAGTTAACTGTGGGTAGCTATAGAAGGTGCCTGCCACACAGCCCACTTCCTGGTGGCATCGTCTTGGCCCATGGAAAGATCTTGTATTGAACTACTATATTGAAGGAATACCCTCATCTGAGATTTTCACTCTTAGATCCTGGTTTGCTCTCTGGTTCCACATAGAAAGGGCTATCTCCAGTTTTTGTGAAACTCATATACTGTAATTCGGTGGTGGGAGAGGAGGTCTTTAGTTGAAATAACACCAATTTAAAGATTCAAAATTAAGTACAGGGTCTTGGAAGGGGGCCACACATAGCCCTAAAGCTTAAATCAGATTATCTTCACAGTAAATCTACCTCTATCCATAAGAAAAAAACATATTCTCTCTTTCACATCACAACCCTTTAAATTGAAGACACTGTCCCAAACCTGCAACATCTTCCCCTGTTCTGATTTCCAGGGTAACTTTGCTTCTTTGGTCAGCCTTCTCTGAACTGGCCCACCCTGGGAGGCCGTTCATTCATTTAAAAGTATTCTGAACAGATTGGTTAGAGAGAATTCCAACATGAGAATCAGTTCTCTTGGATACTGAAGGGGTCCTGCATTCCAAAAGAAGAATGATGGCAATGATAATAGGCAGGCAGGAAACTGCGAAGGTACCGGTGAAACAAGAACCGGCCGTGAAAAGAAAACACCCTCCAAAGAGTGGGTATCATGAAGAACTTGTTTCTCAAACACTGAATCCAGGACAGCAATACCTATTCAAAAAATGTGTACAAATAAAATCAAAAAACAAAACCAGCCATAAGAAACACTCATTGTATTAGCTAGCACACTGCAAGGAGCCTAGACTTTGGCTCAGAAGCTAAAAGGCCCCAAACAACTTTAAGGTTCGTACAGTGAAGATGGTGCCACCTTCCTCACAGAATAGTTATGAACCTTACACAAAATAAATTATCTAAAATGTTTTCAAAATTATGCAACACTACATATAAGACAATGCAAATTCTACAGACCTAGGAGCAAAGATAATTGTGCTACAGACAGAAGACTGGGATTTCCTGAAATGGAGCTGCGGCCCAAGCCCACTTTTCTCATGATTTGGTAGCTCCCTTTACCCAGCGAAATCTTTCCTGAGCCAGAATCACGTTTGAAATTCCACCCTTCCCTTCTTTGCAAATATTCCTGGGAGGAGTAAGACCTTAAACTAATTCACACTAAATGATTAGCCACATTGGGTAACTGAAGGACACAGAGGGGTGAGAAGAGACACAGAACGGTGAGTTGGGGACAAGTCATTTCTTTCTCCAAAGCCTCTAGGCTTTCCCCCTACTTCTGGCTAATCAGGGCAAAGGACCTAAGCAGTCATGTTCCACAAGTCTACATGGCATGCATCGTTTTGTTCAGAATTATCTGAAACAGCCTTACCTACTTTGTAGCCTATATTCTTTTTTTTTTTTTTTTTTTTTTTGAGATGGAGTCTTGCTCTGTCACCTGGGCTAGAGTGCAGTGGTATGATCTCAGCTCACTACAACCTCCACCTCTCAGGTTCAAGCAATTCTCCTGCCTCAGCCTCCCAAGTAGCTAGGGATTACAGGCACCTGCCACCTTGGCCAGCTATTTTTATTTTTATTTTGGTGTTTTTAATAGAGACGGGGTTTCACCATCTTGGCCAGGCTGGTCTCAAACTCCTGATCTTGTGACCCACCTGCCTCAGCCTCCAAAGTGCTGGGATTATAGGCATGAGCCACCATGCCCAGCCATGCCTATGCTCTCTATTTATACTGTTAGAAAGAAAAAAATCAGGAATGCTTTGATGGCTCCAGGGAAGTTCACGATATTAGGTAATAGAGAGGCAGAAGTTAAACTGTTTTACCATTGGTTTTGCCTAGGTGAAACCATAATGAGACCGAGACTCAGGAAGAAAAAGGTAAGGGCCAAGGCTCAATGCTTCTAGAAGTTACTATGTATATTAGTCACCTGGGGATTTTATTAAAAGTCTTAAGCCTGGGGTGGAGCCCGAGATTCTGCGCTACAAACAAGCTTGCAGTGTGTTGATAGTGGTCATTAGTGGTCTACATATTGAGTAACTTGGTCTTCAGGTGACTGTCCTCATACCTGTGACTACTGGTTGACACCAGGGGCAGGGGAGGTATTAGGAGACCATGTGGTAGAAAGATCAGTGGCAACCACCTGCTACTAACTCATTTGGACAAGGCATCATCTTTCCTGGCATCAGTTTTCTCATCTATAAAATGAGTTAATTATGCCAGGTGCTGTGGCTCATGCCTGTAATCCCAGCACTTTCAGATTACAGGTCTAGGCTGGCAGATCACTTGAGGTAAGGAGTTCGAGACCAGCCTGGCCAACATGGTGAAACCCAGTCTCTACTAAAAATACAAAAAAATTAGCCAGGCATGGTGGCAGGTGCCTCTAGTCCCAGCTACTAGGGAGGCTGAGGCACAATAATTGCTTGAACCTGAGAAGCAGAGGTTGCAGTGAGTTGAAATCATGCCACAGCACTCCCTACTGGGTGACTGAGCAAGACTCTGTCTAAAAAATAAAAAATAGGCCAGGCGTGGTGGCTCACGCCTGTAATCCCAGCACTTTGGGAGGCAGAGGTGGGTGGATCACAAGGTCAAGAGATCGAGACCATCCTGGCCAACATGGTGAAACCCTGTCTCTACTAAAAATACAAAAATTAGCTGGGCATGGTGGTGCATGCCTGTAGTCCCAGCTACTTGGGAGGCTGAGGCAGGAGAATTGTTTGAACCCAGGAGGCGGAGGTTGCAGTGAGCCGAGATCATGCCACTTCACTCCAGCCTGGCGCCTAGCAACAGAGTGAGACTCTGTCTCAAAAAAATAAATAAATAAATAAAACAAATAAAATAAAATGAGATAATTAGAAGAGAGGTTTCTAAGATGTCTTAAAGATCCTAAAACTTATGATTCTAAATTTGTTCCTACACCTAAAGAAGCTTTTATTTAATTTTACATTAACCCCAGATACATAAAAAACGAGGTTTAGACTTTATTATAGTTTTGTTTAAATAACTCAAACCTCAAGTTTCCTTTAAAGAAATAATTTTCTTGTCACACTTTAAATGCCCATTTTCCAAAATTTGTTTGAGAAATATGAGGTGCAGGTTAAAGTTACGACAATACTTTTTCAAACATATAAATTGGTATAGTTCCTTTAAAAGAAGTTTCTCTTTTCTTAGCCAGTTGCAGATAGTTTTCTTTTTAATTTATTTATTGTATGACTTTTTTTTACAGAGATGGGGGGGTCTCACTTTGTTGCTAGGCTGGTCCGAACTTATGGGCTCAAGCAATCCTCCCAGCTTGGCCTCTCAAAGTGCTGGGATAGGAGTGAGCCATTGCCCCTGAGCCGGCTATTTTTCATTCTTTACCGTATTTATTTCCTCTATACCTTAGCAGGGTGCAACTAATGGGTTATGGTTATTGATTCACTGTACATATTTTAATAGAATCATTACAATTTCATCACCCAGTCTCATTTTGGGAAGCCTTAGAGAAGTGGCTGCAAAATTGGTTAAAGTTCGCTTGAGAGCTATAATATCAATGCTTGACTCCTATTTTCATGTTTGCTGGTTTCAGAAGCCCCTGGGGCAAGATTTCAGGTAGGACCTATCAGTTGTTCACCCTCCCCACCTAACATCCACTATTTCATCCTCTTCCCTTGCTTTTGTCTGTCTTTTGGGTAGGATGGGGCAGTCAAAGGGAAAAGTAGTCACAGGAAGGTACAAAAGGGTGGCTGCAGATGCATATATGAAGAACTTTAAATAAAGACTATTCTGTGACGATGCAAAAAAAAAAAGTTCTCTCAAAGAATATTGAATTTGCCTTTAGAGTCAGACAGACCTTCGTTCTGGTCTCTGCACTCCCTATACCAGCTATTTAACTTCTAGAAGGAGACTTAAACTCTCTGAAGCTCAATTTCCTCATTTATAAAATAGAGCTAAAAGTTGAAAGAATGTAATGCAGAGGTGGGAAATGTGCAGTTTAGCTCTATTTTATATAGCTCATTCTTAGTGCCGTTAATGCCAGAGAACAATGGGAGAGTGGTGGGAGATGACGCTGGGTATTTAAGGCAGAAACCACTTCACAGGGATCTGGATTTCCTCATTACAATAAATCTTTATCCTTTGAGGATTGATTTGGTTTCCTGGCAACAGCCAATAGACAATCAGAATACAATTCAGTGAGTATGTTGAAAAATAAGGTATCTAAAAACAATGTATTGGGAGAAGTTGGTTCAGAATCAGTTTTTTCAGAACTCTGCATTTTAGCCAAAGACATATAGCAATCTGGCAGATGTTTAAGAAAAATAGCTGAATCTTGATAAGAAGAGTGAGTTTTAGGGCATTTAAACTTGCACTATTCTAATCTTCCTCTTTCTAGTTCCACGGCAGCCTTAAAAAATGCAGCCTGGGTCGGGCATGGTGGCTCACGCCTGGAATCCCAGCACTTTGGGAGGCCGAGGCAGGTGGATCACTATGTCAGGAGTTCGAGACCAGCCTGACCAACATGGTGAAAACCCATCTCTACTAAAAATACAAACAAAAATAAGCTGGGCGTGGTGGCACATGCCTGTAATTCCAGCTACTCAGAAGGCTGAAGCAGGAGAACTGCTTGAATCCGGGAGGTGAAGGTTGCAGTGAGCTGAGATCGTGCCATTGCACTCTACCCTGGGCGACAGAGTAAGACTCTATCTCCCAAAACAAAACAAAACAAAAACTCAGCCTGGCAGCCCCTGGAGGAGGTAAAACAGAGTAGCGGCTTCTTCAAAGTCCCATTCCCAGAGAACTGTCACTACATGATGTCTGGTGGTTCCCTAGAAAATCCCATGCACAAAACTTTCTTTATTTGACCTGATTCAAAGCTCATTCACGTGGCTGGGCGCAGTGGATCACACCTGTACTACCAGCACTTTGGGAGGCCGAGGTGGGCAGATCACTTGAGGTCAAGAGTTTGAGACCAGCCTCGCCAACATGAGGAAACCCCATCTCTACTAAAAATACAAAAATTAGCTGGGTATGGTGGTGCACATCTGTAGTCCCAGCTACTCAGGAGGCTGAGGCATGAGAATCTACTAAACCCAGGAAGCAGCAGTGAGTCAAGAATTGCGCCACTGTGCTTTAGCCTGGGTCAATGAGCGAGATTCTATCTCAAAACACACACACACACACACACACACACACACACACACACACACACACACAGAGCTCATTCAGGACAAACTGCTTTTTTCCCAGGGTATTTGCTAAAGACAACATCATGGATGCCTGAGGCAACTGAGTAAAAATAGGCTAACAACAACAACAAGCTCAAAGTAAAAAGGGGCTGAGGCATTGGCTCACGCCTGTAATCCCAACACTTTGGGAAGCTGAAGTGGGCAGATCATGAGGTCAGGAGTTCGAGACCAGCCTGACCAACATGGAGAAATCTCATCTCCTTTGTAAAAATACAAAATTAGTCAGGCATGGTGGCACATGCCTGTAGTCCCAGCTACTCAGGAGGCTGAGGCAGGAGAATTGCTTGAACTTGGGAAGCCGAGGTTGTGGTGAGCCGAGATCACTCCACTGCACTTCAGCCTGGGCAACAACAGCGAAACTCCGTCTCAAAAAAAAAAAAAGTTGGGGATGAGATATCCATAGGGTCTTTGAAAACTGATATATTTAAGAGAATGTAAGGTCACGTGCAAGCAAAGGGCTATGAATGTCACCAGTGCTATAAATATGGTCAAGAAAGCTCTGAGAACACCCTGAGCCCCTAGTCGAGCAGGGAGTGAAAGCCTAAGCCAGAGTTGTAAACTACCTGGCTGAACGCTGACAGGCCAGGTGTGGTGGTTCACACCTGTAATCCCAGCACTTCGGGAGGCCAAGGTGGGCAGATGGCTTGAGCTCAGGAGTTTGAGACCAGCCTGGGCAACATGGTGAAACCCCATCTCTACCAAAAATACAAAAATTAGCTGGGTGTTGGTGACGTGTGTCTGGGTCCCAGCCACTCAGAAGGCTTGAGCCTTTGAGGCAGAAATTGCAGAGAGCCGAGATTGTTCCACTGCATTCCGTTCTGGGAGACAGAGTGAGACTCTGCCTCTAAATAAATAAAGTGTGCCCCAGCAAACACATAAAGCCTTTTAGCAAAGACTGGGAGACTTACTGCTTGCATGCATTTAAGGAACTCTATCCAGTCATCAGGTGATCACTAAGGTAACTGAACAAATACTTCCATAGTTACACGCAATAACAAATACAGACTTCACAGAATTAGCTCAGGAAAGCTGTGAAACACACAAATGACAACAATAACAACAACCACAAACAGCAACAACAAAAAACCCTGGAGAAGGGGAGATTCTAAGTGCCAACGTTGTCACACTGTATTATTTTTTTAACATTTTAAGTTCTGGGATACATGTGTAGAACGTGCAGGTTTGTTACATAGGTACATATGTGCCATGGTGGTTTGCTGCACCTATCAACCTGTTATTTAGGTTTTAAGCTCTGCATGCATTAGGTATTTGTCCTAATGCTCTCCTTCCCCGGTCTCCACCCCCTGACAGGCCCTGGTATGTGATGTTCCCCTCCCTGTGTCCATGTGTTCTCACTGTTCAGCTCCCACTCATGAGTGAGAACATATGGTATTTGGTTTTCTGTTCCTGTGTTAGTTTGCTGAGGATGATGGTTTCCAGCTTCATCCATGCCCCTGCAAAGGACATGAACTTATTCTTTTTTATGGCTGCATAGTATTCCATGGCGTATTTCACATTATATTATTTCAAATGACCAGTTTTCAAAAAGAAAACATTAGACAAGGAAAGGAGCAAGAAATTATGGCCCATACATAGAGGACAAAAACCAGTCAACAGAAACTGTCCCAGAGAAAGTCCAAAGACTCGACTCATTTGACAAAGACTTTAAATCAGCTATTTAAAATATGTTGAAAAACCAAATGACAGCTGGGCATGGTGATTCATACCTGTAATCCCAGCACTTTGGGAAGCGAAGGTGGGAGGATCACTTGAGCCTAGAATTTCAGACCCAGCCTGGTCAATATAGGTAGGCCCCATCTCTACAAAAAATAAAAAAGTTACCCAAGCATAGTGGGAGGTCAGTGCTGCAATGAGCCATAAACATGCCACTGCACTCCATCCTGGGAGACAGGGCGAGATACTGTCTCAAAACAACCACCAAACACACACACACACACACACACACACACACACACAACCACAAAGGAAACCAAATCTAAATTACTAAAGGAAACTATAAGACTGATGTCTTAAGCAGAGAACGCAGATAAAAATTATGCAAAAGAAGTAAATAGTAATTTGGAATATGTAAACATTCAAGAACTGAAATAAAGAATTCACTAGAGTAGCTCATTTGCAGATTTGAGCTGGCAGAAGAAAGAATCAGTGAACTTAAATGTAGGTCAATTAAGGGTCTGAGGAAGAGAGAGGAAAAATAACGAAGAACAATGAACATAGCCTCAGTGATCTGTGGGACACTCTTATGAACTCAGTGATCTGTGGGACACTCTTATGAGTTGAATTGTATTCCCCCCAAGATATATTGAAGTGCTAACCTCCACTATCTGTCAACGTGACCTTGGAAAAGACCCTTTGGGAAGGGTCTTTACAGATGTAATCAAGTTAAGGTCTAATGACTGAAGGTTATGAGAGTAGCCTCTAATCTGAAATGACTGCTGTTCTTTAATGAAAGAGAACTTTGGACAAAGCAACAACAGACAGAGAAAAGACTATGTAGATAAAAACGAGGGGAAGACAGCCATATCACAGACAGAGACGACTGAAGGGATGCATCTAGAAGTCAGAAATGCCCAGGATTGCCACTGAACCTAAGAAGCTAGAAAAGGCAAGGAAGTATTATCTCCCGGACACTTCGGAGAGAGCATGGCCCTGCCCACACCTTGATTTAGGACTGCTGGCCTCCAGAAAAGTGAAAGAACACATTGCTGCTATCTAAACCATTCACGGTTGTCGTTTGTGGAGCTTTGTTACAGTCATCTTAGAAAACTAACACAGACATTAAATGTCACAACATACGCACAATAGAGGCTCAAAAGGAAAGAAGAGAAAAAAGAGCAGAAAGAGTATTTGAAGAAATAATTGCTGAAAGTTGGCAATTTGATGAAAACATATATATATGTTTAAGAAATTCACTGAACTCCAAGAAGAATAAATTCAAAGACATCCACACCTGGATATGTCATAATCAAACTATTAAAAGACAAAGAGAGAGAACCTAGAAAGTAGCAAGAGAGGCTGGATGTGGTGGCTCACGCCTGTAATCCCAGCACTTTAGGAGGCCAATGAGGGTGGATCACGAGGTCAGGAGTTTGAGATCAGCCTGGCCAACATGTTGAAACCCCATCTGTACTAAAAATACAAAAATTAGCCAGGCATGGTAACGGGCACCTGTAATCCCAGCTACTCGGGAGGGTGAGGCAGGAAAATCACTTGAAACCAGAGGCAGAGGTTGTGGTGAGCCAAGATTGCACCACTGTACTCCAGCCTGAGTGAAAGAGGGAGGCTCCATCTCAAAAAAAAAAAAAAAAAAAAAAGGAAAGAAAGAAAGTAACAAGACAACCTCAATAAGATTAATGGCTGATTTCTCTTCAGTAATCATTGAGGCCAGTGGGCAAAGGAATGACATTGAAAATGCTGAAAAAAAAAAAAAAAACTGTCAACTACGAATTTTCTATACAGCGAAACTACCCTAACAAAAGTGAAGGAGAAATTAAGATATTTCTAATTTTTTTTTTTTTGAGATAGAGTCTCACTCTATCCCTCAGGCTGGAGTGCAGTGGCACAATCTCAGCTCACTGCAACCTCCATCTCCCAGGTTCAAGCGATTCTCCTGCTTAAGCCTCCCAAGTAGCTGGGATTACAGGTACACACCATTACACACAGCTAATTTTTGTATTCTTAGTAGAGACAGGGTTTAAGCATGTTGCTCAGGTTGGTATTGAACTCCTGACCTCAGGATCCACCTGCCTCAGCCTTCCAAAGGGTTGGGATTACAGGTGTGAGCCATATACCCAGCCAAGATATTTCTAAATTAAAACAAAAACAAGAAGACAATTTCTCACTAGTAGACCTGTCCACAAAAATACTAAATGTAATCTTTTAGGATGAAATGAAAGAACACTATATAGCAACTCATAACTATAAGAAGAAATAAGGAGCACTAATAAAAGTGACTACACAGATAACTATAAAACACAGTATCTATTCGTTTTTTGTTAACACTTCATCTCCTATCTTACTTAAAAGACAGCTGCGAGACCATGCTGAAGCCCCATCTATACTAAAAAATACAAAAATTAGGTGGGTGTGGTGGTGCGTTCCTGTAGTCCCAGCTACTCAGGAGGCTGAGGCAGGAGAACTGCTTGAACCTGGGAGGCGGAGGTTGCAGTGAGCTGAGATCGCGCCACTGCACTCCAGCCTGGCACCTGGCGACGTAGCAAGACTCTGTCTCAAAAAAAAAAAAAAAAAAGACACCTGCAGAAATATGTTATCTATGCTGATATGTATACACAGTATATTTAAAATAATAACAGCACAAAGGAGGGGTGAGAAAATGGAGCAATATAGAAGCAAAGTTTTTGTATCCTATTGAAATTAAATTGGTATTCATTCACACTAAATTATTATAAATTAAGCTGTCAATTGTAATCCTTAGGGAAACCACTAAGAAAACAACAAAAAGGCTGGGCTCGGTGGCTCATGTCTGTAATCCCAGCACATTGGGAAGCCGAGGTAGGCGAATCACAGGGTCAGGAGTTCAAGACCAGACTGGCCAACATGGTGAAACCCATCTCTACTAAAAAATACAAAAATTAGCTGGGCATGGTGACTTGTGCCTGTAAACCCAGCTACTTGGAAGGCTGAGGTAGGAGAATTGCTTGAACTGGGACCCTGGAGGCGGAGGATGCAGTGAGCTGAGATCGCACCACTGCATTCCAGCCTGTGCTACAGAGTGAGACTCCATCTCAAAAAAAAAAAACAAAAACAAGACACAAAATATAAAAAACACAAACATGTAGTTAAATGGCAGCGCTAATACTATTTAATTAGTATTACATTAAATGTAACTGGGTGGCTCACGCCTGTAATCCCACCACTTTGGAAGGCCAAGGTGGGAGGATCACCCAAGGTCAGGAGTTTGAGACTAGTCTGGCTAACATGGTGAAATCTCATCTGTACTAAAAACACAAAAAATTAGCTGGGTGTGGTGGTGTACATCTGTAGTCCCAGTTACTTGAAAGTCTGAGGCAGGAGAATCTCTTGAACTGGTGAGGCAGAGGTTGCCATGAGCCAAGATCACACTACTGCACTCTAGCCTGGGCAACAGAGCGAGACTGTCTTAAAAAAAAAATGTAAATAGATTAAACATTTTAATTAAAAGAATCTTGCTCTGTCACCCAGGCTGGAGTACAGTGGGGCAATCTCAGCTCTCTGCAACCTCTACCTCCTGGGTTCAAGTATGAGCCCCAGCTTCCCCAGTAGCTGGGAATACAGGCATGCACCACCATGCCCAGCTAATTTTTGTATTTTTAGTGGAGTTTCACCATGGTGAATGGGGTTTCACCATGTTGGCCAGGTTAACTTGAACTCCTGACCTTAAGTGATCCTCCC
Source organism: Callithrix jacchus (assembly GCF_049354715.1). Lineage (NCBI taxonomy): Eukaryota > Metazoa > Chordata > Mammalia > Primates > Cebidae > Callithrix > Callithrix jacchus. The sequence continues at coordinate 104,597,839 of NC_133507.1, read as the reverse complement.
GCCTCAGCCTCCCAAAATGCTGGGAATACAGACATGAGCCACCATGTCCAGACAGAATGTAAGGAAATTTCAATAGCACGAAGTCATTCATAAAATGTGGGGAAAATTCACATGATTATTACAATACATGCCCCCAAAGACATTTTATTAAACTAAATAACTATTTGTGATTAAAAAATGGTCAACTATGATACAAAGAAAGTTCCTTAAAATAGGGAACAGTATGTATCAGAAAATCAATGAACACTATGCATCAGATAATCAACAGAAAACATCATGCAAAAATTCGAAACACCATTACAGTAGCACTAGGAATGTTTCTTAGCATGGTTACTATTCAGTAGTTTGCTGGTTGGTCTAGGTGGCCAAAAATAGAGAAAAAATAAGTAATCAGTATTGAAAAGGAAGAGACCAAATCATTGTTTTTACATATGAAGTCAAAAGGAGCAAATAAAACCCTATTTAAAATTAACAAGCGGCCTGGCAGGGTGGCTCATGCCTGTAATCCCACCACTTAGGGAGGCCAAGGTGGGCTGCTTACCTGAGGTCAGGAGTTCAAGACCAGCCTGGCCAACACGGTAAAACCCTGTCTCTACTAAAAAGAAATACAAAAATTAGGCTGGGCGCAGTGGCTCAAGCCTGTAATCCCAGCACTTTGGGAGGCCGAGGCGGATGGATCACGAGGTCAAGAGATTGAGATCATCCTGGTCAACATGGTGAAACCCCGTCTCTACTAAAAATACAAAAAATTAGCTGGGCATGGTAGCCCGTGCCTGTAATCCCAGCTACTCAGGAGGCTGAGGCAGGAGAATTGCCTGAACCCAGGAGGTGGAGGTTGCAGTGAGCCGAGATCGCACCATTGCACTCCAGCCTGGCTAACAAGAGCGAAACTCCGTCTCAAAAAAAAAAAGAAATACAAAAATTAGTCAGGCATGGCGGCAGGTGCCTGTAAGCCCAGCTACTTGGGAGGCTGAGGCAGGAGAATCATTTGAATGAGGGAGGGGTAGGTTGCAGTGAGCTGAGATTGTGCCATTGCACTCTAGCCTGGGCAACAAGAGTGAAACTTGTCTCAGAAAAAAAAAAATAAATAAACAAGCCATTATCAGGCTCAAGAAAATATTTAAAACCCATGTTTTCCTTTTTATCAGAACCATAATTTATTGGGAAATATAAGTTTAAAATTCCATTTATAATATCAACCACTACCTTCAGGATTCAGAAAAAAACAGTATTTAAAACCTAAGTGAAGAAAATTACTGAAGGACATAAAAGACTATTTGAATACTTGCAAAGATATTACATGTTCTTGTAAGAGGATCCTCATTTTGTGTAAATGTATTTATAAATCTATAGGTTTAATGTAATTTCAATAAATAAATCTCAAAAGTATTATTGGGGGTGTGGCAAATTCATACTAACTTTTTATGAAAGGATAAGAAAAACTAAAAAGACAAAACAGAAGAGTAATTTGTCTATCAACACTTAATTATAAAGCTTCAGGAATGAACACAAAGATAAAAGGAACAATTCTGGGAAATCTGTATATGTAAGGGAATTTATTTTGTTTGTTTATCTATTTATTTTAGAAACAGGGACTCGAGCTCTGTCACCTAGGCTGGAGTTCAGTGGCACAATCATAGCTCACTGCAGCTTTGAACTCTTGGGCTCAAATGATCCTCCTACCTCTGCCTCCCAAGTAACTGGGACTACAGGCACATACCATTGCCTCCAGCTAATTCATTTTATTTAAAAATTTTTATTTTGTAAAGACTATGGTCTCACTTTGTTGCTCATGCTGGTATTGAGCTCCTGACTTCAAGCAATCCCCCTGCCTCAGCCTCCCATAGTGTTGAGATGATAGGCATAAGCCCCCGTGCCTGGCCAGGGAATTTATTATATAATAAAATATCTTTCATAATTATTGGGACAAGAATGAAATAATCAGAGTTTTTTTTTTTTTTCTTGAGACAGAGTCTCGCTGTCGCCTAGACTGAAGTGCAGTGGTGCGACCTCAGCTCACTGCAACCTCTGCCTCCAGGATTCAAGTGATTCTCCTGCCTCAGCCTCCCCAGTAGCTGGGATTACAGGTGTGCACCACTGTAATGCCCAGCTAATTTTTGTATTTTTATTAGAGACGAAGTTTCACCGTGTTGGCTAGGCTGATCTCGAACACCTGACCTCAAGTGATCTGCCCGTCTTGGCCTCCCAAAGTGCTGAGATTACCGGGGTGAGCCACCAGGCCCAGTCTGGATCAGAGTCTTAACCTGAGACTAATGGATAGGCTTCCAAAGGTTCATAAAACCCCTGATGTTTTTATGCAAAATTTTATATGTGTGATGGATATTTTCTTGGGGAGACTGTCCACAGCTTTCTCTACATTTTTAAATATTCTTAGCATCAGCTTGTCAATTTTAGGAAAAAAAACTGCTTGGATTTTGATTGGGATACTTTGGATCTGTACATCAGTTTAAAGACAACTGCAATCTCAACACTATTGAGTTTTCCAGCCATTTATTTGTGTCTCATTTAATTTCACTAAATAATGTTGACAGTTTTGTGTACAGATTTTGCACTTGGCAAAATATGAAGCCATTTATGGTGGAAATTTTCAGGACAGTAGCAATTGAAGAATACTTCTACAACGTATACAGGAAAATCTAAAATAAGGCCTACAGCTAGTATTATATTTGGCAGTGAAAGAATGAACACTTTACCTCTAAGATGTAGAACAAAGTAAGGATGTCCGCTCTCACCACTTCTATCAATATTTTAATGAAGGCCCTAGTCAATAAAATAAGGAAAGAAACAGAAAAAAAAGGGTATACGGATTTGAGCAAGATGCTAAAGATGTTAAAGACTCTACAAGGCCGGGCGCGGTGGCTCAAGCCTGTAATCCCAGCACTTTGGGAGGCCGAGGCGGGTGGATCACGAGGTCAAGAGATCGAGACCATCCTGGTCAACATGGTGAAACCCCGTCTCTACTAAAAATGACAAAAAATTAGCTGGGCACGGTGGCGCGTGCCTGTAATCCCAGCTACTCAGGAGGCTGAGGCAGGAGAATTGCCTGAACCCAGGGGGCGGAGGTTGCGGTGAGCCGAGATTGCGCCATTGCACTCCAGCCTGGGTAACAAGAGCGAAACTCTGTCTCAAAAAAAAAAAAAAAAAGACTCTACAAAATGGGAATCAGAACTACTAAGTGACTTCAGCAAGTTTTCAGAATACAAGATTAATAAACACATCAACTATATTTCTACATACCAGACACAAATCATTTAAAATTGATATTTTAAAATACCAGTTACAAGGCTGGGCGTGGTGGCTCACACCTGTAATCCCAGCACTTTGGGAGGCCGAGGCAGGTGGATCACAAGGTCAGGAGATCAAGACTATCCTGGCCGACATGGTGAAACTGTTTCTACTAAAATACAAATAAAAAAATACCAGTTACAAAAACATCCAAAAACATTAAATACTTGGGATAAATTTAACAAATATGTGCGAACTTTTCTGAGAAATAATTTGCTTCCAATAAGCTGCACCCATCTAAAGTATGCAATTCAGTTACTTTTGATAGTTTTATATGCCCATAGAACCACCATGATCAAACAGAACAGTCTCACTGACAAAAGATTCCTTGTGTTCATTTTGGACTGTCTCTCCCCTTACCACCAGCCCCAGCAACCTCTGATCTGCTTTTTTTTAGACTATTTATATTTAATATGATTATCAATATAACTGGGTTTAAATATGACATCTTGCTATTTATTTGCTCCTGGTTCCTTCTTTCTTCTTTCCTTGATTAATATTGAATTTACTGAATATTACTTAGGATTCTGTCTCCACTTAGGATACTGAATGTTGCTTGGATTTTATCTCCATTATAGGCTTTAAAAAAAATTGGACTATTAGAGGAGGAAATATATTCTGATTACATATTTTCAGTGTCTGCTTTTAAAAATGCCTTCCTGTGTCAAACTTTCAATTACTAAAAGAAAAAAGTTCATAATGCAACCTAAAGAAAGCATGCTTACATTTGCCTTTTAAAGCTGGATATTTTTATTGTCACAATATAATATAATAGAGTGCACACTGAGGAAATAAAAAATGTTCTAATAACCTAAAGTTTTGTTTAGAAAGTATCTTATTTGTCAAGCATTTTCATTAACTGAAAGAAAACAGTTAATGATTAATCTTTAAGAAAGCAAGTTGGCCAGGCCAGGCTGGTGGCTCATGCCTGTAATCCTTGGGAGGCCGAGGTGGGCGGATCATTTGAGGTCAGGAGTTCGAGACCAGGCTACCCAACATGGTGAAACCCCATCTCTACTAAAAATACAAAAATTAGCCCAGCATGGTGGTGGGTGCCTGTAATCCCAGCTACTGGGGAGGTTGAGGCACAAGAATCACTTGAACTGGGGAGGTGGAGGTTGCAGTGAGCCAAGATTGCATCACTGTCCTCTAGCCTGGTGACAAAGCAAGACTCCTTCTCAAAAAACAGAAAGCAAGCTGGCCAGATGTGGTGATCACTCCTGTAATTCCAGTACTTTGGGAAGAGGAGGCAAAAATTATCACTTGAGGCCAAGGGTTCGAAACCAGCATGGGCAACATGGCAAGACCTTGTTTCCACAGATATATGTATTAATACACACATACACAGACATGCACACACATACACACACATATATATATACATATTAGCCAGGTTTTGTGGCACACACCTGTAGTCCTAGATAAGTGGGAGCATGAGGTGGGAGGATTCCTTGAGCCCAGGAGTTCAAGGTTACAGTGAGCTATGATGGCATCACCGCCCTCCAGCCTGGGGGACATAGCAAGACTATTGTGTCTTAAAAGAAAGTTCTGTGAGTCACCAAAAGAAAAAAAATTGTAGAAAAATAGAAAGAAAGCTTATATTTACTTTTTACTCATGGATTTCTCTATTGGCCTGCTGGCGCCTACTAAAGAAAGAAATGGGCCAGGGATGGTAGCTCATGCCTGTAATCCCAGCATCTTGGGAGGCCAAGGCAGGAGGATCACCTGAGGCCAGGAGTTCAAGACCAGCCTGGCCAACAGCCAACATGGTGAAACCCTGTCTCTACTAAAAATGCAAAAATTAGCTGAGCGTGGTGGCCGCTGCCTGTAACCCCAGCTACTCGGGAGGCTGAGGCAGGAGAATTACTTGAACCCAGGAGGTGGAGGTTGCAGTGAGGCAGTATGGTGCCATTGCATTCCAACCTGGGTGATAGAGTGAGACAAGAAAAGAAAGAAAGAGAGAGAGAGAGAGGGGAGGGAGAGAGGGAGGGAGGGAGGGAAGAAAGGAGGGAAGGAAGGAAGGAAGAAAGGAGGGAAGGAAGAAAGGAGGGAGGGAGAGAGGGAGGGAAGGAAGGAAGGAAGAAAAAAAGGAAGAAAAGATTTCATCATATTTTCAATGTTTGTTTACAAATACCTTTCTATGGCAAACTCTTGAAGTCACTGAAAGAAAACAATTGATGAATCTTTCAGAACTAGCTTTAAAAAAATCATAAAAATCTAAGGGGTTACATTTCAGGCACTGTTCTAAGTACTGGGGACACAGCAATGAGCAATACAACATCCCTGCCTTCCTTTTTTTTTTTTGAGACAAAGTCGCTCTGTCGCCAGGCTAGAGTGCAGTGGCATGATCTTGGCTCACTGCAACCTCCACCTCCCAGGTTCAAGCCATTCTCTTGCCTCAGCCTAACCCGAGTAGCTGGGATTACAGGTGTGTGCCACCACACCCAACTAATTTTTCTATTTTTAGTAGAGACGGGGTTTCACCGTGTTGATCTCCATCTCCTGTCCTGGCGATCGCCCAACTTGGCCTCCCAAAGTGCTGGGATTACAGGCATGAGCCACCATGCCCGGCCACATCCCTGCCTTTCTAAAGCTGATATTCTGTATCTATATATTTAGACTATAAGCCAAAATAAATAAGTAAAATATATAGTATATCAGGTACACAAATAAAGCCTGAGAAGAGGATGGGAAATGCTGGGGTGAGGGGCTGCCTATAAATTTTTGACAATAGGCTTTTTTTTTTTTTTTGTAGCAGTTTGAGGTTCACAGAATAATTGAGGACAAAGTAGAGTTTCTATATAATTTCTACTTCACAGTTTTCTGTATTAACATCTTGCATTACTGCTACCGGTTTCCTACAATTGATGAGCCAGTATTGACACATTATTAATTAAAGTCCATCAATTAACTCAGGTTTCACTCTTCATGTGTTGTACATTCTATGGATTTTTTTTTTTCTTTTAGACAGAGTCTCACTCTGTTGCCCAGGCTGGAGTGCAGTGGTGTGATCTCAGCTCACCACAACCTCTGCCTCTGTGTTCAAGCAATTCTCTTGCCTCAGCCTCCTGAGTAGCTGGAATTATAGGCATGCCACCATACCCGGCAATTTTTTTTTTGTATTTTCAGTAGAGATGTGGTTTCACCATGTTGGTCAGGCTGGTCTCAAACTCCTGATCTCAGGTGATCCACCCACCTTGGCCTCTCAAAATGCCGGAATTACAGGAGTGAGTCACCATGCCCGGCCTACATTCTACGGATTTTGACAAACATATGATGACGTTTATCCACCATTACATTAGAGAACAGAATAAGTCGCTGTCCTAAAATTCCTGTGTTCTATTTATCCCTGTCTTCTCCTCACATATCGGTGATCTTTCTATTATACTGTCCCTTCAACTTTCCTTTTCCTAGAATGTCATACAGTTGGTACAGCACAGTGTGCATGTGGACTTTTCAGATCCATGATCCGCTTTTCACATTTAGTAATTAATATGTATTTAAAGGCTGTAGGCCTGAGCGGTTGCTGCTGAAATGGGCAAGTTCATGAAAACCTGGGAAAGTGGTGTTTGTTCTGGCTGTATGCCACTCCCAATGCAAAGCTGTCATCATGAAGAACATTGATGTTGGCATCTCAAATCGCCGCTACAGCCATGCTCTGGTGGCTGGAATTGACTGCTATCCCTGCAAAGTGACAGCAGCCATAGGCAAGAAGATTGCCAAGAGGTCAAACATGAAGTATTTTGTGAACATTTATAACTACAGTCACCTACTGCCTACAAGGTACTCTGTGGATATCCCCCTGGACAATCTGTTGTCAATGAGGAGGTCTTCAGAGACCCTGCACTTAAATGCAAGATGAAGAGAGGCCAAGGTCAGGTTTGAAGACAGGAACAAGATGGGCAAGAACAAATGGTTCTTCCAGAAGCTGCAGTTTTAGATGCCTTGTTTTGGTCATTAAAATTTTTTTTTTTTTTTTTTTTGAGACGGAGTTTCGCTCTTGTTACCCAGGCCGGAGTGCAATGGTGCAATCTCGGCTCACCGCAACCTCCGCCTCCTGGGTTCAGGCAATTCTCCTACCTCAGCCTCCTGAGTAGCTGGGATTACAGGCACGCACCACCGTGCCCAGCTAATTTTTTGTATTTTTAGTAGAGACGGGGTTTCACCATGTTGACCAGGATGGTCTCGATCTGTTGACTTCGTGATCCACCTGCCTCGGCCTCCCAAAGTGCTGGGATTACAGGCTTGAGCCACCGCGCCCGGCCTGGTCGTTAAAATTTTTAAAGAATATATGCTTATAGGCTCTTCCATGTCTTTTAGTGACCCAATAGCTGATTTCTTTTTATTGTTGGATAATGTTATATTGTATGGATGCACCACAATTTATCCATTTACTTATTAAGAGAAATCTTGGTTGCTTCCAACATATGACAATTATAAATATAGCTGCATTCGTTGTTGTGTAGATATAAGTTTTTAACTCATTTGGATAAATATCAAGGAGCACAGCTACTGGATTATGTAGCAAGAGTATGTTTAATTTTTTAAGAATGTCAAAGTGTATCATTCTCAATTGTCACTATCAATGAATGAGAGTTGCCATTGCTCAACATCCTCACCTGCATCTGATACTGTCAGTGCTTTGGATTTGGGTCATTTAATGGTATATGTTGGCATTTCACTGTTGTTTTAATTTGAAATTCCCTAGTGACCTGTGAGGTTGGACATCCTTTCATATATTTACTTGGCATCTGTGTATATTATTTGGATGTCTGTGTAGATACTTTGTCCAATTTAGTTGGGATGTTTTCTTACTGTTGACTTTTAAGAGTTATTTGTACATATTGGACATCAGTTCTTTTATGACTATGTGTTTTGCAAATGTTCTCCCTTGTCTTTTCATTCTCTTAACAACGTCTTTTGCAGAGTATAAGGTTTTATTTTATTTATTTATTTTTTTAGACTGAGTTTCGCTCTTGTTACCCAGGCTGGAGTGCAATGGCGCGATCTTGGCTCACTGCAACCTCCACCTCCTGGGTTCAGGCAATTCTCCTGCCTCAGCCTCCTGAGTAGCTGGGATTACAGGCATGCGCCACCATGCCCAGCTAATTTTTGTATTTTTGGTAGAGACGAGGTTTCACCTTGTTGACCAGGATGGTCTCGATCTCTTGACCTCGTGATCCACCCGCCTCGGCCTCCCAAAGTGTTGGGATTACAGGCGTGAGCCACCACGCCCGGCCTAAGGTTTTAATTTTAATGAAGTCCAATTATAATTTTTTTTCTTTCACAAATTGTGCTTTTCGAGATTTATCTAAAAAGTGACTACTAAACACAATGTGTCCTAGATACTTCCTCTTATCTTGTGGTAGCTTTTTACATTTTTAAATTTATTTTTTTCTTAAAGGGTCTTGCCCTGTTACCTACACTCGAGTGCAGTGTCACCAAAAAGGCTCTCACAGTCTTGATCCCCCAGGCTTAAGTGATGCTCCCACCTCAACCTCTCAAGTAGCTGGGACTATAGGTGTATGCTGCCACACCTGGCTAATTAAAAAAAAAATTGTGTAGAGGCAGGGGCTTGCCATGTTGCCCAGGCTGGTCTCACACTCCTGAGCTCAAGCAATCCTCCCACCTCAGCCTCTTAAAGTTTTGGGATTATAGGCATGAGCCATCATGCCTGGTTTAGTAGCTTTTTAAAGGTTCCACATATAAATAAAATTATGCAGTATTCTTCTGTCGCGCTTATTCCAACTAGCATAATGTCCTCTAGGTTTATCTATGCTGTTGCAAATTCCTTTATCTCTTCATCTGTGAACAGACACTTAGGCTGTTTGCATATCTTGGCTATACTCTGAATAATGCTGCTAAAACATGGGAATGCAGAGATCTTTTCTTTCTGTACTTTTTTTTTTTTTTTTTTGAGATGGAATCATGCTCTGTCGCCCAGGCTGGAGTGCAGTGGCATGATCTCAGCTCACTGCAACCTCTGCCTCCCGGGTTCAAGTGATTCTCCTGCCTCAGCCTCTTGACTAGCTGGGATCACAGGCATGTACCACCATGCCCTGCTAATTTTTGTATTTTTAGTAGAGATAGGGTTTCACCATATTGGCCAGGCTGGTCTCGAACTCCTGGCCTCAGGTGATCTGCCTGCCTCGGCCTCCACTAGTGCTGGGAATACAGGTGTGAGCCAATGCACCTGGCTTCTTTCTGTACTTCAATGGATGAAAACAACTATCTTTATCATGTACTGATTTCATTTTGTTTTGGGAAGACACCCAGAAGAGAGATCCTCTCTTATCTTTTATTGTATCTGGATCATATGGTAGCCCCAGGTTTATTTTTTTCAAAGTCATTAGGCTGTTTTCCATAATGAATGTACCCACTTATACTCCCACCAACAGTGTACAATACAAGGATTGCCTTTTCTCCACACCTTCACTGACAGGTTTTTTTTGATAATGATTATCTTAAAAGTGTGAGGTAGTATCTCATTGTGGTTTTAATTTGCATTTCCCTGATTAGTGATATTGAGCACCATTTCACATACCTGTTGGCCATTTTTATGCCTTCCTTGGAAAAATGCCTATTTGGGCCCTTTGCCCATTTAATAACTGGGTTATTTTTGATATTTGGTTGTGAGTTCTTTATATATTTTGGATATTAATCCCTTATCAGATATATGTTTTTTAAGGCTAGGCTCATGCCTGTAATCCTCTGGGAGGCTGAGGCAGGCAGATCACCTGATGTCAGGAGTTCAAGACCAGCATGACAAACATGGCAAAACTCCATCTCTACTAAAAATACAAAAATAGTCAGGAGTGGTGGCATGTGCCTGTAATCCCAGCTACTCAGGAGTTACTAGAACCCAGGAGGCAGACGTTGCTGTGAGCTGAGATTGTGCCACTGCACTCTAGCTTGGTCGACAGAGAGAGACTGTCCCAAAAAAAGAAAAAGATATATGGTTTGCAAATATATCCCAACTGCGGGTTGCGTTTTGTTGTTTGTTTTGCTATGCAGAAGCTTATTAGTTTGAGGTGATCCCACCTGTTTTTGCTTTTGTTGCCAGACCTTTTGGTGTGATATCCAAAAACATTATTGTTAAAGCCAATGTCAGGAAGTTTCCCTATGTTTTCTTCTAGGATTTTTACAGTGCTAGGTCTGAGGTTTAAGTATTTAGTCAATTTTGAATTGATTTTTGTTCACAACGGAAAGGTCTAATTTCATTGTTTTGCATGTGAATTTCCAGTTTTCTCAGCATAATTTGTGGAAAAGATGGTCTTGGCATCCTTATCAAAAACCATTTGACCATATAAGCTAAGGTTTATTTTTGGACTCTATTCTGCTCCATTGCTCTATGTGTCTGTTTTCACATCAGTACCATAATATTTTTATTATGATAGCCTTGTAATGTAAGTTGAAATCAGGAAAAGTGATGCCTCAACATTGTTCTTTCTTAAGACTGTTAGCTACTTAGGGTCTCTCTTCGTTCCATACACATTTTAGAATTGTTTTTTTCTATTTCAATGAAAGATGCCTTTTGAATTTTCATAGCAATTGTGTTGAATCTGTACTTTGGATAGTACACAGGCATTTTAACAATTCTTCCAATCCATGAACATGGGATATATTTCCACTTTATTTATATCTTCTTCAATTTCTTTTATCAGTGTTTTATAGTTTTTATTGTACTCTTTCATCTCATTGGTTAAATTTATTCCTATGTATTTTATTCTTTTTGATGCTATTGTCAGTGGGATTGTCAGAAAATTATCATTGCTGTGAAGAAATTGATTTTTGTATGTTGATTTTGTATCCTGCAACTTTACTGGATTTATTAGTTTTAATAGTTTTTTTGTGAAGTGTTTAGGATTTTTACATGTAAGAACATGTTACTTGCAAATAGGTTAATTTTACTTCTTTGTTTTCTATTTGGGTACCTTTTATTTTTCTTGTGTGATTGTTCTTGCTAGTACTTCTACTACTCTGTTGAAAAGAACTGGTGAGAGTGGGCCTTCTTGTCCTATACCAGATCTAATGGGAAAATTTTCAGTTTTCTCTCATTTATTTTGATGTTTCCTGTGGGCTTTTCATGAATGGTCTTTTGTATTAAGGAAGTTTCCTTCTATACCTATTTTGTTGAGAGTTCTAATCATAAATGGATGCTGGGCTTTTTGTCTTTTATTCTGTTAATGTGCATCAGTGATGGACTTACATATATTAAACCAATTTTGCATCCCAGGGATAAATCCCACTTGGTCATGGTATATAATCTTTTTGATGTATCTTCAAATTCAGTTTGCGAGTATTTTATTGAAGAATTTTCCATCTGTTTATCAGACCTATTAGGCTATAGTTTTATTATCTTGTCTTTGAATTTGGTATCATCGTGATGCTAGCCTCATAAAATGAGTCTGGAGGTATCCTCTCTACTTTTATTTTTTAAAAGAGTGTAAGAAGTATTGGTATTAATTCCTCTTTGAATGTTTGGTAGAATTCAGCTGTGAAACCATCTGGTCCTGGGCTTTTTTTGTTAGCAAGTTTTAAATTGTGACTTCAATTTCCTTGTTAGTGGTCTTTTCAGGCTTTCTATATCTTTTAGATTAAGTCCTGGTAGGTTGTATGTTTCAGGGACTTTATGTCTTCTAGGTTATCCAGTTTGATGGGATATAATTAATTATTCATAATAGCTTCTTATGATCCTTGTTTCTGAAGAATCCACTGTATATCTTCTATTTATTCATGAGACACAATCTCTGTTGCCCAGGCTGGAGTGTAGTAGTATTGTCATAACTCAGTGCAGCCTCAATCTCCTGAGCTTAAGTGATCCTCCCACTTCAGCCTCCCAAGTAACTGGGACTATAGGCACAGGCCACCACACCTGGCTAATTAAAGAAGGATTTTTTTTATTTTTGGTAGAGACTAGGTTTTCCTGTATTACCCTGGCTTGTCACAAATGCCTGGCCACAAGTGCCTCGACCTTCCAAAGTGATGGGATTATAGGCATGGGCCACGGCATCCAGCTGACATAGATTTCCCTAGAACTTTAAATATGGCATCTCACTGCCTCATGGCTTCCATTGTTTTCAGTAGAAATCTGTTGCTAATCTTATTAAAGGTTCCTTCTACCTGATAAGTCTCTTCTCTTGCTGCTTTCAAAATTCTTTGTCCTTGGGTTTTGACAATTTAATGTATTTCACTTTGTGTTGAAGAGAGTCTATCCTGCTTTGTGTTCATTGAGTTTTCCAGATGTGATTTTATTTTTGAGGCAGGGTCCCACTCTGTTGCCCAAGCTAAAGTGCTGTGGTGCCATCCAAAAGCTAGGAGTACGAGTTCTGAGAGCAGCCTGGGAAACAAAGTGAGACCCTGCTCTACAAAAAATATTTAAAAAAAAATAAGCCAAGTACGCCAGGTGCGGTGGCTCACAACTGTAATCCTAGCACTTTGGGAGGCCAAGGCAGGCGGATCATCTGAGGTCGGGAGCTTGAGACTTTGAGACCAGCCTCACCAATATGGAGAAACCCTGTATCTACTAAAAATACAAAATTAGCCAGGCGTGGTGGCACATGCCTGTAATCCCAGTTACTTAGGAGGCTGAGGCAGGAGAATCACGTGAACCCAGGAGACAGTGGTTGCAGTGACCCGAAATTGTGCCACTGCACTCCAGCCTGGGCAACAAGAGCAAAACTACATCTGAAAAAAATTAAAAATTAGCCAGGTACAGTGGCATGGCTACTCAGGAGCTCAGGCGGCTCATGTGGAAGACTGCAATAAGCAGCTGTTGCCCCACTGCACTCCAGTCTGGGTGACAAGAGACATCGTGTCTAAAAAAAATTGAAGAAAAAAATGAAATGTATAAAAGGATACTGTTTATTAATTTTAACTGCAAAAATTTTAAAACTGTCTCTTCAACAGAGAAATTGCTAAATTGTACAAGATCACATATCTGATGTGATCAGAACTAGTACCTGATTAAATAAAAAACCATTTAAAGGAGGAAAAAAACTATATGCATTTGGTTTTAGCTTAAAAAACATAAACGTATATTCGTTTGTGATTTTCAATGTAGGGCCAAGGCTTTTTTCAATAAGTTTAAACCTCCTTGTAATTCTTTAGTCTCTCGTGCCAAAAACAAAACAAAAGAAAAAAACCTTAACTGCATAACTTATATTTTTGTTAGTCTCTCATAGTTGTCTTGCTCCTATCTGTTTTCAATAAATTAAAAATATTGATCTTCATCTGGGTGTGGTGGCTCACACCTGTAATTCCAGCACTTTGGGAATCCAAGGTGGGTGGGTGGATCACTTGAGCGCAGGAGTTCAAGACCAGCCTGGGCAACGTGGTGAAACCCTGTCTCTACAAACAAACAAACAAAAAAATTAGCGGTGTGTGCTGGCACACACCTGTGGTCCCAGCTACTAGGGAGCCTGAAGTGTGAGGATCACTTGAGCCTGGAGGCAGACATTACAGTGAGCTGAGATCACATCACCGCATTCCAACCTGGGTAACAGAGCAAGAACCTGTCTAAAAATAAATAAATAAAACAAAAATCCTTAAAATTTTAATGACTCAGTGTTAAAGGCTTTCACAACAGCCTAACCTTTTCACAGATTCCATTGGCTTGTGTAATATATAATTAAGTGACATAATAAAGACATATTTGTATGCAATATGAAAGCACATAGGCACAACTGATTTTAGCAAGCTTACAGTTTAACTGGTGGAACTGGAAGAGCACTAGCACAATTGAGAGCAGTCAACAAGGCAAAGGAGATCAAAAGTAGAAAGCAGAGTGTCAGTCTTTCGAGTTGGTTATTTGGATGGTGGTTAAGAAAGCTTCAGTCACAAATGGCATGTGATTAGGAACTAGAGTAAAGCCTTTGCAGGTATACACCAAACTCAAAAGTCGTCAAGAAGATTGGTATGTTTGTTTATACAAGCATTAAAAATGTCCTCATATTCCTCCCATCAGCAAAGCAAATACGGTCAAAGCACAGTGGGTTTCTGCAACATATATGACTGACAAATGACTTGTTTCCTTAATTTCCAACATCTCGTGTGATTAAAATCTCAAACAACTAATAAAAAAATCAGGAAAGGATATCAATACCGAATGTAATGTAAAAAAATAGAAGGGATCAATAAAGCTACCTAACTTTACACAAGAAATATTTCTTCTCTGAGATAAGCAGGTAAATTAAGTTTCATGAAGTTCTAATAAGGATGGGGGGAAACAGACATTCTCATATGCTTTGGTAGAACAGTATAAACTGGTATAATGGTGCCTGAGAACAATTAGACAATATTAATACCTAAGAATGCAGGTGTCCCATGACCTAGAAACCCTACCGCTCTAAATTTACCCTATGCATACACTTGCAACAATTAACAAAAGTATTTGTATGATGTTCGTTGCAGCTTTGTACAGCAAAAACTGGAAACCATCTTAATGTCCATTAAGAAATTAAATTACAGTATAACCATAAGAGTACTAAGCAGTGGTGAAAAAGAATGAGATATATCTGAATATGCTGATATACATAAGATCTATACAGGCCGGGTGTGGTAGCTCACGCCTGTAAAACCAGCACTTTGGGAGGCCGAGGTGGGTGGATCACGAGGTCAAGAGATCGAGACCATCCTGGTCAACATGGTGAAACCCCGTCTCTACTAAAAATACAAAAAATTAGCTGGGCATGGTGGCGCACACCTGTAATCCCAGCTACTCAGGAGGCTGAAGCAGGAGAACTGCCTGAACCCAGGAGGCGGAGGTTTCGGTGAGCCGAGATCGCACCATTGCACTCCAGCCTGGGTAACAAGAGCGAAACTCCGCCTCAAAAAAAAAAAAAGATCTATACATATTCCAAGATGAAAAAGTAAGCTGCAGAAGAACATACTGTACAATCCTGTTGGCTTTAAGAAAATGTGTACGTACATACAAATGTGAAATATACATTTTTACCCCAGAAGAAAATACAAGAAACTGAATAGAGGTTGTTATTAGCTTGAGGGGGCTTTTCTTAGGGTGGGGCATTGAGGAAGAGGATGTCACAACTCATTTTGACCCTCACTATACGGTTCAAATTTTTATCATCTACGTAAAACAGAGGCATGGCATAATCATAAATCTTTCACCTTTCTGCTTATTACCTTTTCTCTAGGTAGTTCTTTTCGTTCAGAGGAAAAATGGCATATCTAACTGCACTAGGCAAACTGACTTCAAGCATAAAAGGAGAGGTCCTTTATTTTGTTTGACAAGGTCTTACCTTAGGATTACCAGAATAGAGGGTTGGTATTGGGAGAGGAGCCAAGCAGTGTCCACAATGAAAGAAGAGCTTCTCTTCAGATACTGTTTAACCTTCTAAATCCCTTTTAGTTTCTCAGCTAGTCCCTTCCCTCAAATACAGCCACTATGTGAGTCAATAACTCTAGAAATGTTTTACACTTGTCATTCTCTCCATTCCTGATAACCAATTAATAAATATAACCATTGTTAGAAAAGCCCATGAAAAACTCCCGTAAAATAATCTTCAAAACTCCTATACTTTAGATTACTAAAGCACATCTTTATTTTGCAATTGAACATTAAAGAGTCATAGCTAGAGTTTTTTTTTTTAATGTTTGTACCTGAACAACTGTTTCTCAAAATGAAATTTGGCCAACAAGATATGTATAACAGCATTTCACATAATATAAATGGCTCTTAAGACTAAAACAGTTTTAATGCAAACCATCATTTTTATCTTGTTTGCTGTATTGTGATTTTTTTTGTATATGAATGGCAGAAATTCTAATATTTCACTAAAATGAAGACAAATACACAAGGCCTTTCAAACATACAGTAAGCTGCAGTGACAAATGCAGAGTGATGATTTCAAATTATGAAGTGTTGACCACATTCAAGCTTATGCACATTTTAAACAAACCCTTAGCTTCTTTGCCTAATTATGAGATTTTATTTTGTGAAATAGGGGGAAAGCAATCTAAAAAACTAAGGGACCAATTTGATTTTGCCACTAGTTTAATAGAATCAAACATTAGAACTGTATTTTAATTATGACATAAACTAGGCTTTTAACTATGTGACTTTCCCCCTTCATATTTACAAATAGCACCTGTTACAAGAAAAATAAAATCCCAAATTAAAACACCCTCTACATAGAAATAATTATTTTTAAGACTACGTTAAAAATATCACTGATGCAGATATAGTAAATTATCAGTTCTAAAATGAAGCCTACACTGTAGAGAGTAAAGAGTAGCTTTTCTTATTTGAAAAGATTACAACATAGATTACAACTGTAATGTCCTGATGCTGGAGAACACTGGGTTGAACAATTTTAATTTTTTAAATTAGATATAGTCTACTGGCAGAAAATCAAAACAGCTTAATGTAAACTGTTTCAAGTCTCTTAAATCATGCCCCTCAACACAAATATAAAGTGTTGGGACTTTTATTCCCTTAAACTTACTTGTGCAGTATCTACTTAACCCTAGGGACTACACTGAAAACAAGTGTATTTCCAAGTATTCATGTGATCCACAAAAAAATCCAAATCAGAAATGATTATAATAAACCAAGCTTAGATGAAGCTAGCTGTGAGAACTCAGAGTTCAGTAACACAGTCAACTGGGTATCCTTTATTGTGCTACATAAATTACAGAAAACTTGCAAAGCCAAGATCACACAAGTTGCCTCTTAAACATCAAATAAACTATGAAGAAATCATTATATTTAAAATTGGGTCCAATCTAATGACCTCTAATACTAATTAAAATTTTCCTATATTTACAAAACTTCTAGGATTTTAAAATGTATAAATTAAGTTGGTAGTCAGCATGAAATAAAGTGCTACTATTTAAAAGTCAAAAAATCAAATTTAGCATTGAAATTTGACCTACTCTACAGATTATACGAATAATCTTGCCAACTCATTGAAGGAGTGGAAAAGACAGGTGCCAGAGAATCCCAGACTTGGGTTAAAATGTTCTTGCCCAGGAAGGCAAATAACTGGAACACTACAATTCAGGAGTAGAAACTAAAAAGCTTCTTTGAATATATGGTAAAATGAGCTCAACTGTGACTACGGTGAGAAAGAACACAACTGCCGATTTGTGGAGAAAGCATGAATCAGCACCTATCGGGGTCTAAGGGTGTGAGCAGGGCTAGCTCCTCCTTGATGGATTCCTGGTAATACTTTTACTTAGCAATAAGGCATTTAATTTAAGCTTATCACAAGTAATATTTGCTAAATTTTGGAAACTCCCAGGGTTGAGAGTCTGACACTAATCCTTTAACAGCTGTAGCAAAGTTCATGAAAGAAGAGATCACTCTAGTTGAGTACTTACTTCACAAAGCCAAATTAGTGACTTTTAAAAAGCTGGAGAGGTGGAAACAGAAATAAAAATAATGAAGTCCCCATTGAGTCAAGTTTAATGAGTGATAAATAATAAATACTACTTTTTAGAGAAGCTGTTGTACATATTAATCACACCTACAAAAGAGGTTTAAAACGTAGGGGTTTTTTGTTCAGCTGAATTAATATAAACTCTTAAGCATATAAGACACCACTGCTACAAGTCAGAGTTGGGCTAAGTGGTCCAAGACATTGGGAATAAAAAGGCAAAAACCATGCAGGGGGCTCTGCACATACTCACTGTAACGAATCTTAGGCACAGTTTTCTGTCTTCACGAAAGTCACACCCTCACAACAATGTCCTCATTTGACAAAGCCTGGAAACTTTCTCCATGGTAAACACATATAGCAACACATTTACCTTCACACACAAACACCCTTCCACACTCCAAAAGTCTAGAATTATTTTACACTTAAAAACAGTATGTGCAAATTTTCTGAACAGTTTCTATTCTAGAGGCAAAGAAAATTGAAAAAAAAAAAAGTACATTATATTTGAAATATGCTTCAATTGCTCATTTATAATGAAAATTAGTTTTCTTCTAAAATTGCATTTTGTATAATGAAGTGTAATACTCTTCCTCTTCTTTTCAATCCCTTGTAGACTTTTTTACACAAATAGAGTATCCTTATAATCAAGTCATAATTCTAGCAACATTTCAAAGATACATTCATTTTCTTTACAGCATGAAAGACATAACAAAGATCATTTTATCTCCTTTAAACAATGAAATTAAAGAAGTTAACAGTTTCAACCTTCTGTCCATAGAAAAATATTTTTCTACATCCTTTACACAACAAAGGTAGGAAACTCTACAGTGTTTAACTGAAACTTTCATGAGCTTTACAAGACATCCAAACATTTTCGTTCTTGCACTGTAAATTTTAAAAGGTTTCAGGAAGGTAACATTTGAACTTTCCCCTAAAATGGTAGTCTTTAGCAATATTGCTAATACCTTTTGCTTTGTAAAAAAATTTTAAACTGGTTTACTTATGTATGCACTGAACCAATGCTGCTGGATTGCACCCTAGCAGATAGTACTTCTGGTTGCCCATTTAGCTTGGAGTATTCAAATAAAAATTATAATGATTATAACACTTTGGAAATCAACAGTATACTACAGTAGAAAAACATACAAATAGCAGCAAATTTATATGCAAACAAATATTTGGTGTCTACTCACAACAAATTCATCAGGACTGTAAAAATAAAATGTCTAATTTCTGTCAGAAACACAGATTGCTGTTTGTTTTTGATAACATTGTAAGACACACTGTAGTAATTGCTATTGAGAATCAATTAAGTCCATATATTATAAAATATTGTGTTGATAATGGTTGCAGACATAGTAAGGTATGTTGAACCAAAAACATACAAATGAGGGATTAATTTATTGGGTTCTCGATAAAATTGCTGAAATTAGCTATTACCAATTAGCCCTCAAAAATGTTTTAGGATTATGTCAATTCCCTTGTATCCACATAATTCTCTAAGAATTTTATAAAATGGTTTTTACAACTTGTATTGTGATCACACTGAGACACCAATAAATCTCTGCTAACAGATCAGTATAAGCCTGATATTTTGATAAAATTAATTCAGTAGGTTTTAATAACATAGTTATTTCGCTTGGAGGAAGCACCACAATAAGAATGGTTCCAGTAATTGTGGTCAGTTAGGTGAAGCAAATGGGACAGTAAGCAATGTTAATACAAAGTATTAATCGTGGCAGCTTACATAATGCACCAACTTTCATAAAAGCAGGCTGTTGCATCATTTATCTATGTCCTATTATTGAGATGTTTATTCCAACAAAAATTTATTATAATGTATTTACTATAAGTGACTGAAATGCAATTTCCTCTGAACTATAAAATAACTACCACAAAATAAAAGAGCCTGTAAACATATCCCACATTATTGTGGTATAAACAATTTTTATGAATTCAAAATTACTTTGGCAACCTTACCATCAGAGTATTTTAAATATTCAAAATACAGATATTAAATAGCACATTGTTATAAACTAATGTTTCCTTCTCTCTTCCTGATAAGATTATAAAACAAGTAATGCTTTATTTACTTCTCTTACATGTACACATTAAGAACATAAATTATTTCATTATAAATGGGCATATATTCTAAATCTTAGTTCTATGTTTTGAGTGCTTTTAAAAATTAGTCTTCTAATTGCAGTCTAGAATGTTTGCATACTGCATATGTATCAGCCTAAATACTTTACAAAAGCTTATGTTCTGTCAGGGAGGCATGACTAGCAAACTGAGTGGGGGTCTTAGTTAAGATCACTTTTGAAGTCTGCTTATCTTCTAACTTAAGTGACATCTTCTAAGGTCATCATAGTTATTAAGTGAAAACACTGCCTGAGTATGCTCCTCTACTGGAAATAGACAAAAATTCACAAGAATTTATGATATTCACATAGGTTATAATTTATTGAAATTCCAGTATAATATAGGAATACTAGATTGATAATTAGAAAGCAGATCGTAGAAGACCAGACTGCTAAATCAATAACCATTGCTGGACCTCTGTTTCTTAATGCCAATAAAAATAGGGTAAGTGAAGACTGAATAACATTTCTCAAGTTCCTTTCAGCTCTCAAACTGCAGTATTTCTAGTGGAGACAGAAGACAGGACACTTTTGCCTAAATATTCAATTAGACCTGATCAGATCCTGCCAGCGGATGACAAACAATCCAGTAGTTAAAACAATCCTTTTCCTCTGTGGGCATTAGCCTTTGTGAAATACACATATAAATAAACACACAAAAGTATCTCTATGTGTGTGTACACATATTTGAAACCTTCCAGCTATTGTCTTAATGTCTTAACATATCTTTGCACATCTGAAGTCAGATTTCATATAATAAATGCTCCCTTTACTCTTGATTAAAATCATCAACCATTCCCCTATCACCTCTTTCTCCTAGCAGAATGTAGAAAGGAAATAATTTCTTAGGCTGTTTATTCTGCCTCAATTTTGAATGGATGTATTGGTTTGACAAACACTATCAATCTTCTGGTGAATGTAAAGTCTATTCCAAATACTCCTCATCATATTTATATAGTACTGACACAAATCAGATGCTCAATAAAACACCTGAAATGAACATGAAAAAACTATCCTAACTCAGAAAGGGAAGGTTTTCGCAAACACTTCTTAGCATTTACAAAAGCCCTTTGATTATCCAATACTGATTTCCACTTGTCAGAATAAAAGTCAGCATTGCTTTCTTAAGGGTGTTGAGGTGGGAGGTGGCTAGAAGAGTGGGAGGGTAGCTTAGATACAAGAAATTTTGTTATTTTATTACATAATGTTACATTGATATGGACGGAGTCTAGAACTACATGGTGTATGAAAGCTAGAATTATTTCTATAAACCTATTTAGATTGATAACAGGTTAAAAAATGCCTAGGTGTAATGGATGAAGTCTTATCTATTAGCATATTCATTTTAAGAAGTTGTAAAGGATAATTTAAATAAGATCCTAATAAATATGGTTTTAAAAAAGGATCTTTTCTGTACATAAAAATGACAGTGGGTAGTTCCCAGATGAAAAATTCATATAGGAGAAATTGAAATGTAATTCTAAACGTCTAATAGATTGGCATTTAAAGACAGGCATTGATGATTTAAAAAGGCAGCAGTGCTCATTGCCAAGAAATGATTAAACTCACAAGTATAAACAAAGCCCTAAATTAAAGAACACGCCAACCATGACGTTTCTCTTTATATTTACACAACTGTATCTTTTGATCTATGGTTGTCATATTCTGTCCATACAGATAGAACAGACGGATTTTATTTTTAAATTCAGGTGAAAAACTGCCAAAACAGTTATTTAATATGTAGACCCCAACATAATTTTACTTTCTCACTTTTCAATTTATCATGATGTCATACAACAGCCTAAATTATATTTATCTGTTTTTAGAACAGAATAATCAAATAAGATTATAAGTTACTTAGTATATTATACTGTTTTGACTGTGAAGTCAGGAAATAGATAAGAGAGTTTCTCTTTGACATAAAGGTTATGTTTACTTCTCTCTCTAAATAAACTTAAATATTTTACTATGATAACTTATTTGGTATCTTGACTATTAATGTTTAGGAGCTTAATTTCCTGAAATTTATTATTATGAGTTTTGAATATTTGAAATGACATCATTTAGATTAAGTTGCAGATTTAAAAATGTATACTTTTCCCCTCATACTAGATGACTTTCCAAAATATCTACCATTTGACTCTAATCATTATGAACACCTTACAGAAATATTTAGAAACTGCTTTCAGTTTTTTAACTCAATCTTTTAAAACTGCATCCACATAAAATAATTGTGTAAAATAAACATTTGAATAGGTGAACAAATTTTTCACTTTTATCAAAGTGGGCAATTTTAAAGTTCTATCTCTCTGTAGACTTAAAAACACCTGAAGAGGAAAATATGGGAATTCCCACATACTTAATGGGAATCAGATCCTCTATTAGGCTGGACAATCAAAAGTCTCCTTATTAACATGCGTTATAACTTAATAAGTATATATAAAATGGAATAATTGTACAAAAAGACAAGAAAACTCTCATTTTAGTTATTGAGCGATTACACCTAGAAATAATATTTTATTCTTCATTTGAAGAATCCCAATTAATAGATCAATGTGAACAAAGTTTGATATTAACTGAAATGAGCGCTAAAGAATAATATTTTAGTTATGGATATGAATAAATCACAATTATCTGCTCTAACTTTAGCTTAGAGTATCAATATGTTTAACAGTAATGTCATGTTAGATGTCTTCCTAAAGTTAGGGATGAAATAAATATGAAATTTGAAGCATTAAGCATCTTTTAAAGTTGAGCTGTTAAACTGTAACCCCTCAGTCCCTCAAGTAAAGGAATGTGCAGATTTTAAATAATTCCATAGCAGCAGAGTGTGCACTCAGTAGAACACAAATTATCTTTGCTTCTTACAGCAA
Organism: Callithrix jacchus; assembly: GCF_049354715.1. Lineage (NCBI taxonomy): Eukaryota > Metazoa > Chordata > Mammalia > Primates > Cebidae > Callithrix > Callithrix jacchus. Next base: position 104,575,117 of record NC_133507.1, on the reverse strand, counting down.
ATCACAAGTACTGAGTAAGAAACAGAATTTCCTTACCCTTCTTTGACTGTATAATACTCAATATAAGCTGTTTTTTAAAATGTGAACTTACTAAAATGCATAAAAATATAAGAATGTACAATATACATATATACCTCCTAGTGGGGTCAAATGAGTGCCTTTTCATTAGACATACAAGGATGTCTCAAGGCACTTAAGGGGTTAAGACACAATGCATGCATTCCTTTACATCAAGTATGTGAAATCACATGATTTGGAATAAGCCAACCTTATGATAAATATAAGTTATATTATTAAATCCAAGAGAATTTGTAGATTCATATTTATGTTTTCTATAAGATGCTGGTAAATGGACAATGTGCAGCATTTCCTGGGAACAGCAAATTCCACCTTTCTTCTTCTGAGCAGCAGGCAGGTCTCTACAGGGGGTGTGCAGGGAAAAATGTGCTGCATCCATAGGCAGTGTATTGGCTAATATTAAGAATGATATTGCTAAAATTTAAAAAATAAAATCTGGTAATCAGTATAGTAAGTATGCAAACCACTGCAAAAGACCAGAGCTGACTCCTGATGTTTACTTCTTTTTGCTTTCATGATACAGGTGTATAACAGAGATGATGAGAATTTTGAGCCTTGTTTGTGGCAATTCTACCAAAAGGGGATTGCATGGCACCACCACAAAATTTCATAAATTACCCTGAACATACTTAGTTATTTACTATTTGTTCGGAGCAAAGCATGAAATAGTCTTCAAATACATGAGTTATAGATTTTGAAAGAGTGACATTTTTTAAAACATAAAGTGCAACAGTGCTGAAGTTTTCAGTTTTTTTGAGTTCTTCATTTTTTTTTTTTTTTTGTAAAATGCCATTTTCTGTGAGCAGTATTATGGCACAGTGAACATAAGAGAAAGCAGTTTTCCAACACATATCCCAGATCTTTTTGCTTTCTTATTTATTTGATGATGATGTTAAGGGTTTAACAAAGCCTTCTTCATAAACTTTCAGAATAGCTTCACATACAAATCTGTATTGACTCTGAAAAATAAAATATAAAAAACAGAATTGATCAGAAAAGTCAGAAAACTGCCCCCCTCCCCAAAAAAACCAGAAAAACATCTCACTTGTCTTGCTTATTTGAAAAATGCAAAGTAAAACTGTATAAAAATACCATTTTTCACCAAAAGACTGGTCAAAAAAAATAAAGTTTGGCAATATGTTTTGTTGGCAAAACTCACTATATGTTGTTGGTATGGATGTTAAAATACTGCAGTCCCTATAAAGGGGAATTTGGCAGCATATGACAAAATTAACTTAATTTACCTCTTAACCCAGCATTTTCACTTCTAGAATCTATTCAAAACATAAATCAGAAATTAAAAACACATATTCACAAAATGAGACTATTCACTGTCTACTTATTTATAACAGAAAAAGTGGAAACAATTTAATTGCCATCAATAGGGACCAGGTGACTACTGTACATTCTCACAATGGAATACTAGTTAGTGGGGAAGAAAATGGACAAAAGTCTACAAACTACTAGAGAACGAACAATCCCAGGATATTTTATTAAGTAATAAAAGAAAGGTAGGTAAAGTATACATATTATATTACCTTTATAAAAGAAAGGGAGGAAAACACAAATATCTATCTCAGTGTATGTTAAGGAAAAAAAAACAATAAAAGAATAAATTATTTAAAAAGTTTCCTATAAAGGGATGGAGGGAAAAGGGAGCAGGAGAGGGACAGAGACTAGACTTCATTAAATATATCTTCCTTCTTTTTAGATTTATACTTTGGAATAATGTAAATATAGCACATAATTACAAAATTTTAAAGTCCCTAAGAATTGAAAATATCATGAAACTAATCAATATGTGTATTTAGTTGATGACAACCATATAGAGGAGAGCTATTTGAAGGGACTTTTTTTTTATGAAACAGTCTTGCTCTGTTGCCCAGGCTAGAGTGCAATGGCTCAATCTTGGCTCATTGCAATCTCTGCCTCTCAGATTCAAGTGATTCTCCTGTCTCATCCTCCTGAATAGCTGGTATTACAGTATCCACCATCATGCCTGGCAAATTTTGTATTTTGTAGAGACAGGGTTTCACCATGTTGGCCAGGCTGGTCTTGAACTCCTGACCTCAGGTGATCCACCTGCCTCAGCCTCCCACAGTGCTGGGATTAAGGCGTGAGCCACTGTGCCCTGCCCTGAAGAGACTTTAAAACAGTAATCTGGCTGGCCACAGTGGCTCATGCCTGTAATCCCAGCATTTTTGTAGGCCAAGGTGGGAGCATCACTTGTGGCCAGGAATTCAAGACGAGCATGGGCAACATAGCAAGACCCTGCGTCTCCAAAAAAAAGAAAAAGAAAAATTAGCTGGGTGCTGTGCATGTGCCTGCAGGCCTAAGATACTTGGGAAGTGGAGATGGGAGGAACATTTGAGCCAAAGAGGTTGAGGCTGCGATGTGTGGTGATCACACTACTGCATACCAGCCTGGCAATAGAGCAAGACTCTGTCTCAAAAATACTGCAAACAAACAAAACCCCCAGTAATCTGACTACATGTCTACAGGAGAATATATTTAAAGGGCAATAAGACCTGTGGGGGAAAAAAGTAAAACTCTTTTCATTAGCCATACTGTTTATGGTGGTAGTGTTGTTATTCTGAAACAGCTGTGTAATGAGGAGTATTCATGATATTCTAAATCTTTCATTGCTAATAATATTATAGAGAACAAGTATTCTTGTTAAAGAAGAAAGGAGATGATGATGTATAAAAGGCTAAAAACACTGTGGTACTAAATTTGTATTGAAAGCATCAATATTAACCTATGATAAATGCATTCTCCTGGTTTTAGCAATTTGACACTTTTAGAGACAAAAATGAACCTGAGCAAATAAAAGTCTTTAAAGCCCAGAGGATGGTGCCTGAAGTAGTTTCTCAATAAAAAGAACCAGGCTTCTTGGAGAAACTACTGATTCTAAATCAGGGGCACGAGATGTGCAAGGTAGGCCTTTTCTGATAGTAACGAAGCTATCAAAGTTACCAGGGTCTTGACAAAAGGACTCAGAAGCCATGATGAATAGGCTCCCACTGGCCAAAAATAGGACAATTTGGATATCATTTAAAAGAAAAGTACAATGGGTGGAAACACATTAATTATGTTTAAATCTTTGATTTCAAAATAATCACCAAACAAAAGTTAAGTTATCACCCTTGGAGGAAGCTAGGAAATGATTTATTATATTGAAAACTTGTAGATAAAGGGAAAGAATCAAATGTTTTCCTTGCCTTTCCTACACAAGCTATATCACTTGTTACCCAAATAGTAGATATGATGTTTCTCTTTAAAGAAGTAGTTCAGCTAATAAAGACAGAATGATAGAATTAGAATATCATTATTTTGCAAATCCAATAAATTAATGAATGCAGGGATTGATTACTCATGGGTGCTAACTTCACAAAAGGAAAGACAATAAGACATTATGTGCTTCTGAAGAAAGAATATAAGACTTAAGCTGCTCAAGCCATATATGTACCACTTTTAGGAAACACAGAGAGACCACCTTGGGGATGTAAACCGGCAAAATCCACAGTCAGAAATACAGTGCAAATAATCTGATTCATTTATCAAATAAATTACCAAAAAAAAAAAAAAAAAAAGACAAGAAATGAAGGAGGAAACTTTCAAATAAAAGAGATTTAAGAGACAAACCAATCAAAATGTGCAGACTATATCTGAAGTCTGATTTTAAACAAATTATAAAAACAAAACCAAAAGCCCATGTGTGCTATGATCCAGGAATTCATCTTCTGGATATATACCTGAAATAAATGAAACAGGGTCTCAAAGAGATCTTATATATCCATGTTCCTAGCAGCATTATAGGCAACAGGCAAAGGGCAAAAGCAACCCTGTCCAGTGACAGACAAATGAATGAAGAAAATGTGGTATGTTTACCCTTAGAATTGAAGGAAATTCTGACATATTACAACATGGATGAATCTTGAGGTCATTAATCTAAGTGAAAAAAACCAGTCAGAAAAAGACAAATACATGAATTTACATACGTGAAGTATCTACGGTAGTCAAACTCATAGGAACAGTAAGTAGAATGGTGGTTACCAAGGACTGAGGGGAGGAGAAAATGGGGAATTGTTCAATGGGTATAGAGTTTTGATTTGCAAGAAATTGCAAATGGGTTGCAAAACAATGTTAAGTATACTTAACACTACCAAACTGTATACTTAAAAATGGTTGAGTTGGTAAATTTTATGTGTATTTTGCCATAATTAAAATCTTTTTAAAAATCCTAGTATGTAAGAATATAATCAGATATAAAACCTCAAGAAAATACTAGCAAACCAAATCAAACAACACATACAAACCATTACACACTATGTCCAAGTGAGATTTATCTCAGGAATGTAAGCTCAATTTAACATCTGAAAATCAATGTAATATACCACCTTAATAGAATAAAAGACCAAAAACCACATGATATCTCAGATGCAGGAAAAGCACTTAACAAAACTAAATACACTTTCAGGATGCAAACACTCAATGAACAAGTAACAGAGGGATCTTCTTCAACTTCATAAAGGGCATTTATAAACAACCCATGGCTAATATGATCATTCATAAAAATCCAAAAACTTTCCCCCTAAGATTAGGAAGAAGACACGTGTTCTGGTCTCATAACTTCTATTCAACATTGTACTGGAGGATCCAGGATACTTATGCAAGAAAGACAAAGAAAAAGGAAAAGCCATCTAGATTGGAAAAAAGTAACTTATCTCTATTTGCAAATGATATGATCTTATAAACAGAAAATCCTAAGAAAGTCACTCTCTCACACACAAAACTATTGTTTAATAAATGATTTCAGAAAGGTTGTGAAATACATGATCAATATGCAAAATCAGTGGTATTTTTATGGCCTAGGAATGAACAGTCCCAAAATGAAGTTAAGTAAACAATTCCATTTACAATAGCACCAAAACATGCTAAAATACTGAGGAACAAGTTTAAATAAAAGCAATCCCAGCACTTTGAGAGGCCAAGGCATGTGGATCATGAGGTGAGGAGATTGAGACCATCCTGGCTAACATGGTGAAACCCATCTCCACTAAAAATACAAAAAATTAGCCAGACGTGGTGGCACGTGCCTGTAGTCCCAGCTACTTGGGAGGCTAAGGCAGGAGGCTTGTTTGAACCCAGGAGATGTAGGTTGCAGTGAGCTGAGATCGCACCACTGCATTCCAGCCTGGGTGACAGAGCAAGACTGTGTCTCAAAAAAAAACAAAAAACAAACAACCAAACAAAAAACTAAGAAACAAAACCAAAAACAAACAAAAAAGCAAGACTTGCATGCTGAAAATTACAATTAAAATTAAAGAATATCTAAATAAACAGAAAGACCATCCTGTGATCATGCTTTGTAAGATGTAATATCACTAGTATGACAGTACTTCCCAATTTGATCTAGAGATTCAATCCAATCCCTATGAACATTCTGGTTGTCATTTTTTAAAAACTTTTTTCAGAAAGAATAAACTTATTCAAAATTAATATGAAAAGCAAGGGACACAGAATAGCTAAATCAATCTGGAAAATGAAAAAGAGATTTACATTTTCTGATTTTAAATTTTACAACAAAGCTATAGTAATCATGATAGTGAGATACAGATCAATGGAATAGAATTAAAAGTCTAGAAATAAACCCTTATATTTGTGGTCAACTGATTTTTGACAAGAGCCCTGAGATAATTCAAGGAGAAAGAACAGTCCTTTTAACAAATGTGCTGGGACAACTGGGTAATCACATGCAAAAGAGTGCAGCTGGAACCCTACCTCAAACCATACACAATAATATGTATGTTAACTCAAAATAGATCAGTCCTAAATGTGAGAGCTAAAACGATAAAACTCATAGAATCATTGTGGCCCTGGGTTAGGCAATAATTTCTCATCTATGATACCAAAAGCATAAGTGATAAAGGAAAAACAAACTGGAATTCACCAAATTCAAAACTTCTGTGCATCAACTACTATAATCAAGAAAACAAAAAGAGAAAATTGAAGCAAATATTTGTAAACCACAGATCTGATCAGAAAGTTTTATCTAGAAAATATAAAAAAAATACAACTCAATAATAAAATGACAGCCAAATTCAAAAACAGGCAAAAGATTTGAAAAGTTCTCCAAAAATATATATGTAAATAAATAGCTAATTATCACATGAAAAGATGCTTAACATCATTAGCAATATGGTTGGCTGTGTGTCCTCACCCAAATCTCATGTCAAGTAATAATTCCCAGTGTAGGAGGAGGGGTCTGGTGGGAGGTGACTGAAAAACTGGAGCCGACATCCCCGCCTTTGCTGTTCCTGACAGTTCTCTACAAGACCTAGTTGTTTGAAAGTATGCAGCACCTCCCGTTTCTTTCTCTCTGTCTCTCTCCTGCTGGCCATGTGAAGACTGAAGATGCCCTTTTTTCCCCTTTGTCTTCCACCATGACTGTAAGTTTCCTGAGGCCTCCCGGCCAGGCTTCCTATACAGCCTGGGGAACTGTGAGTCAATTAAGTCTCTTTGCCTCATAAATTACCCAGTCTCGGTTGTTTATTTATAGCAATATAAGAACAGACTAATATAATTGGTTATCAAGGAAATGCACAACAAATTCACACTGAGATGCTACCTCATAGCCAGCAGGATGGCTAAAATTAAAAAGACAGATAGTAACATGTGTTGATGACAATGTGAAGAACAAAATCCTCATACACAGTTAGAGGAACTGCAAAATGATACAGACATTTTGGAAATATCTGGCAGTTCCTTAAAAGGTTAAACAGAATGAAAACATGACCTGGCAATTCTACTCCTGGGTATACCCAAGAGAAATGAAAATGTATATTTACATAAAAATTCATGGCAGCATTATTCATAATAGCCAAAAAGTGGAAACAAACCAAAGAAATGTCCATCAGCAGATTAATGCATGAACAAAATGTGGTAAAAATCTATACAATGAAGTACTATTGAACAATAAAAAGGAATAAAGAACTGATACACACTGCAGTACATATGTATCGTGACTTTATTCCTTTTTAAATATGCTACTTAAGAGAAGTCAGTTAGAAAAGACCAAACTATATGATTCCATTCATATAAAACGTCCAGAATAGGCAAATTTATGGAGAGAGAAAGTAGATTGGTGGTTGCCTAGGTTGGAGGTTGGGGGTTGGAGGAGGTTAGGGAGGGTATGAGGGCAAATGAGAGTAACTGTTAATGAGTATGGGGTTTCTTTTTGGGAGGATGAAGATGTTTTAAAAATTATATAGTAGCAATGGCTGCAAGCCTCTGTGATACACAAAACCCACTGAACTGTATACTTGAAGAGGCTGAATTTTACGGTATGTGAATTATATTTTAATAAAGCTGCTATAAAATTTAGAAAGATGGTTTTTAGGAAACAACTAGAAATTCAAATACTGGCAATTTGATAATATTAAGAAACTGATTACATTTCAATGTGATAATGGTACTGTGATTTTATTTAAAAGGAAAATCAATTCTTATCTTTTTAGAGATACACACTAAAATTTTATGAACAAAATGATAAATGTCTAAGATTTGCTTGAAATATAGGGAAAGTGAACAGCTATACAGATGAAACAATATGGTAAATGGGGTCTGAGTATTAACATGATACTCATTATATTGTCTATTTTTGTCTGTTTGAAATTTTCTATAATTAAAAACCAGGCTGGACATTGTGGCTCATGCCTGTAATCCCAACACTTTGGGAGGCTGAGGTGACAGGATTGCTTGAACCCAGGTGTTCAAGACCAGCCTAAGCAACATAGTGAGATCCCCTCTCTACAAAAAATAAAAAAATTAGCCAGCTATGGTGGCTTATATCTGTAGTCCCTGCTGAGGTGGGAGGCTTGCTTAAGCTTGGGAAGCTGAAGCTGCAGTGAGTTATGCTTATACCACTGCATGCCAGCCTGGGCAACAGAGTGAGACTCCGTCTCACAAAACAACAACAACAAAAAATGACAGGCACTTACTGGATCACATAGGTCAATTTCCTTCAGGTAACCTATTCCACCAACAATGCTATTATTTCACAGTCAGTAAGAAAGATAACTTTAACACCAAAATTCCACGATTCCTCTTTTGGCTCCTGAAGCATAATTAATACTCAGTGTAGAATACACTAAAAAGCACCTTAATTTCTACAATTTTTGTTCTTTCAATAGAAGTTCTTACGTAAAAAGAAAAACAGCTGGGCGCAGTGGCTCATACCTGTAATCCCAGCATTTTGGGAGGCCCAGGTGGGTGGATCACCTAAGGTCAGGAGTTTGAGACCAGCCTGACCAACATGATGAAACCCCATCTCTACTAAAAATACAAAATTAGCTGGATGTGGTGGCATGAGACTGTAATCCCAGCTACTTGGAAGGCTGAGGCAGGAGAATTGCTTGAACCCAGGAGGCAGAGGTTGCAGTCAGCCAAGATCATGCCATTGCATTCCAGCCTGGGCAACAAGAGCAAAACTCTATCTCAAAAAAAAAGTGCTCGCTTCAGCAGCACATATACTAAAATTGGAATGATACAGAGAAGATTAGCATGGCCCCTGTGCAAGGATTACACGAAAATTCGTGAAGCATTCCATATTTCGAAGAAAGAAGAAAAAACCAATTTCACCACAGCTGTTTCACAGAGAGCAGGTCTATCAAGATCCTCCAGTTCAGGGATACTATCATTCTCAGCATTCAACTCAACTAGATAATACAAAGCAAGTTCCTCTGTATCTGTTTAAGCACTCAAGGTTTAATATGCCAGGCAACTTGCATGTCAGCAAAACTTTTTCTGTGAAAGGTCAGATATTAAATATTTTACAAATAGCAGGTGATATGGTACTGTTCCAACTTCACACTCTGCAGTTGTAGTATGAAAGTAGGCATAGACAAATGAGCATAGCTGTGTTCCACTAAAACTTTATTTACAAAAACAAGTGGCAGGCCAGATTTGGCTAGTGGGCAGTAGTTTGCTTACCCCTGTGCTAGAGGTAAGCACATGGCAAGTGTTGTAAAGATGAAAAAGGATAAAAATATAATTTAGAATGCATATCGGCAACAAAAATCATCATGTAAAGAATATACACTTGTATACGAAGTACAGTACTCACAGGTGTTTGGATCATCATGGCTCGTTGATCTCTCATTGTTCTTACAATATCTAGTGGATAAACCGGCTGATTGCATTCAATGAGACACATGGCTGTTTCCATAGTGATAAGAACCCCAGTTCTTCCAATTCCAGCACTAAAAAGGACAAATACAGGCAAGGTCTTACTGATACTATTTTGTTAAACTACTTGCAGCTTTTGTGCATAAAACTGAATTATAATACAGAGGAACAGTATCACTTTAATGTTTTATATTATAAAAGTAGCAAGCCAAAATACAGAATATTTTGAAAACAGAAAAAAGTACTGACTCCTTTAATATCAATTAAATATTCTGTATCTTCCATCTACCACATTAGTTCGAAAAAGACTATTTTAAAAGAGTTAAATCTCAGTTTTTAAAATCTGAACAAGGAAGAGAAGCTTACTGAAGCAACTCCTCTTTAAAATGCAAAAAGATAGAATGACAATAATAAACCATCAATGAATGTACAAAAGACAATATTTTACACTCAACATAAAAGACACCTTCTTTTTTTTTTTTGAGATGAAGTCTAGCTCTGTCACCCAGGCTGGAGTACAATGGTGCCATGTTGGCTCACTGCAACCTCCACCTCCTGGGCTCAAGTGATTCTCCAGTCTCAGTCTCTCAAGTAGCTGGGATTACAAACATGCACCCCCACGCCCAGCTAATATTTTTGTATTTTTAATAGAGACAGAGTTTCGCCATGTTGGCCACGCTGGTCTCAAACTCCTGACCTCAGGTGATCTGCCCACCTCAGCCTTCCAAAATGCTGCATTCTTAGGCATGAGCCACTGCTCTCGGCCTCATTTTTAAATAAAATTTAAATTAAACTTTACCACTGAGCCAAGAACAACTTTTAAACTTCTAATCTGTGAACACAGAGGCAGTAGTTATCAGGAACTTGGGATGTAAAATGGCCAAATGTTTTTCACTGTTCTTGCTACTTTGCCTCTCAAATTTTGGTCTATAATCTGATTTGATGATTTGAAAGTCTACTTTTAAAATATGCTATAAAGTTTAAGAATAAAGAGATATCTCAATATATCCTCTGAATAAATTACTTAGTAAAGGTGGCCATAATAGGGAGGGAAAAACTTCTGTCTCCTAATCTCTGGGTCAGTAGCAATAAAGGCTGGAATCACCATTTTTGGCCCTTTGAGGGTGGGCAGAAGAGGACCTGGTCTCAAAGTAATAAAGTAGCCTGCTGTTTACTTAAAGCTTTTAGAAGTAGCATATCCTTTGGTAGGGCCACTCCAAGAGAGGTAGGGGTACTCAATAAATGTCCTAAGAGGAGCCACAGGCAAGAAAGGAGGAAAGGAATCTAAATATTAGGCTGTAACCTAATGTCTATGCCACTGTCTGAATGAATCCCCTAAAATTCCTATGTTGAAACTTAATCACCAATGTGATAACATTAAGAGGTAGAACCAGTGAGGTGTGGTGACTCATGCCTATAATCCCAGCACTTTGGCAGGTTGAGGCAGGTGGATCCCTTGAGCTCGGGAGTTTGAGACCAACCTGGGCAACATGGCAAAAACCCAACTCTACAAAAAAATACAAAAATTAGCCAGGTGTGTTGGTGCACTTGTACCTCCAGCTACTTCTGTGGCTGAGGCAGGAGGATCACTTGAGCCTGGGAAGCAGGGATTACAGTGAGCCATGATAATGCCATGATAATGCCATTGCACTCTAGCCTGTGTGACAGTGGGAGACTCCAACTCAAAAAAAAAAAAGAAAAAGAAAAAAGAAAAGGTAGAACCTTTAGGAGGTGATTAAGTCATGAGGGCAGATCCCCCATGGATGGGATTAGGACCCTTATAAAAGGATTTTAGAGAGTGAGTTCACCCTTTCTGTCCCATAGCATACGAGGAAACAGCATTCATCCTGTCCAGAGAATGACACAATGAAGTGCCATAATGGAAGCAGAGAGCAGCCCTCATAAGACTCTCATTAGAACCTGTGTGTACCTTATCTTGAACTTACCAGCCTTCAGAAGTATAAGAAATACAGTTCTGTTCCTTTTAAATTACATGGTCTCAAATATTTTGTTACAGTGGCTCAAATGGACTAAGACAGCCCACAATTCTGTATTTCATCAAATCTATCATAAATTGTTAAGACCAATTTCAGAGCTATCAAAATATGAAAAGGAGGAGCATCTAAAAATCAGTGCAATCAGTATTATTTTTGTCTTATGATAAAGTCACTGCCAATCATATGTTAGAACTTATCCTTTGCATTCTACTTTCAGAGCATGGCTTTGAGCTCTAATTATCACAGTGACAATAACAACATAAAGGACAAATATGTACTCTCTCTGAAAAATGACATATCTGTTCAGCTACACATTCATAAAATAGAGAAAACAGAATACCTGCAATGGACGACAACGGGTTCTTCCTTGCCAGCCCTCTTATTTCGTACATGACAAACAAAATCTAGAAAGTCACTCGAATCATCAGGGACTCCATGGTCGGGCCAGGCTATGTACTGGATCTGAGTGAGTGGACGACTTTCATTTTTCTAAGAGCAAATGAAAAATTATGTACCTTGACTTTGGTATTATTAAAACTGTCCCTATAAGTCTCATAAAATTAATCAGGAAAGAAGGGAGAGGGAGACAGAAAACTAAACCCAGCTTCCAGCACACTCAGCATTGATCAGTAGGTCAGCTGCTCTCTGACCTGCTTCCTCATAGTTGTTTGGTGCCTGTTTGCCTCAGAATCCCATAGACCCCAATACAAGATTATAGTTCCCCTTACGGCTCTACAGGTAACAACTTGGGATATTATGAGATGTTAAATTTCCCCTTTGAGACATTCTTTTGGGTCCTGCATACTAATGAAATTGCTTACTCAGTTGGTCGGAAGGACCCTGAGATAAGCTAACTCACCAAAAAATGCAGTTTCCACCTCCTGATAATTTCATCCACCTTACCCCAATCAAAGACTTTAATTTCCCAGCCCCTTGCTCTCCACAATCCCCTTAAAAACCCCATCCCAGATCTTATCTCCTTGGGGAGATGATTTGTGGGTCTCCTCCCATCTCCTTGCTCAGCACCCTGCGATCATTAAACTCTTTATCTGCTGTACCCCTGCTGTCTCAGTGTATTGGTCTGTTACTGCATAGCAGGAATACAAAACTATTGGTACTATGACATTATCTTTAAAATATATTCATGTCATTTGAATTTTAGAAGAAAAGCAAAACCAACCACTCCTCTTCTCTACCAAAAGTTAATTAGAATGAAAAATTTCAACATAGAAAAGAAACCTGTATAGAAATAGTTGTATCCATTTAAGTATTGGCTAATTACATTACTACTTTTTGTAACTCAATTTCTATATGTGTAAAGTATTTTTAAGATGATAATCAAGTAAATAGGTAGGAACAAACTAAGACCCAGATAAATGCTTAAAGAAAACTAAGGAATTCTTGGGTGAGCAAAAATGGTAAAGAATATTTTTTTGTCAAGAAAGCTGAACTAATCCTCACACAATGCAGATGAAATTAAGGAAACCAGGAAAATAAATACTCAAGATAAATGTATATTAAAAACTGGTGACAATAAAAGCACAAAGTCAAATCAGTGGGATTAATTCTTTTTGGAGAGCCAATGGTTGGTATAATGGAGACAGTAAGAGTGCTGGGTTTAGATACATCTTGATTCAAATCTTGACTCGCCAGTTTTGGCATTCAATGTTTCAGAACCTAATTTCCTTCAACTGAAAAATGAAATAGCATCTATACTTTAAAGAAACAATCTTATATTAAAAAGTCTCCATGAGAGGACCTGTAAATCACCCAATCAGCTACTTGCACCATATACTCAATAACTGGTTGCTATAGTCATTCAACACTATGATTATAACTATGGTTATTGCCATTTATACTAAAGAGAGCTTCCTGAAAAGTAAAAGTAAAATGTATTCAAGAGTTGAGGTAGTATCTGCTATCACTGATCCATTCATGTATGAATTTATTTATGGGAGCAAACTTATTTTCCCAATTATGTTTGGCTCAAACTTTAGAAACTAACTCACATCTTAGTTCTAATGTACTCAGGGTATATAAAGAAAAGTCACTATGGTATAAAAAACTGTCATGGATAATCTACAGGTGGAGTATAATAGAGACTATGCTAAAGATAGATTTATTTATGCATACATAGCCATTATCATTATCTATTTGAGAAAATGAAGAAATATCTTATTGGGTTGACCTGTTACATTAGACCATGAACTACACAGTATGTGTCCCCAAACCCTAAATTCATTCTGATGGATCTAGCCCATAAAATCTTGAAATTTTAAAATTCTTGTAATTTTAGCTTCATTCAATGCTAGATTCATTTTCTATAAATTAGCACAACTTCTGGCTTCTTCCCTTTTAGTCAGTAAGGCTCTGTGTCTCTCTGGTTTCACTGAATCATGCTCTTGGGGTTGGAGGAGAGTTCCCTTTTCCAAAGGCTTGACCATTAATGGGATAGTCCTGGGCACTCATAGCTTGTGCTGTTGGCTCTTCTCCAGCAGTTACTTCCTTCTTGTAGTCCCTTTTAAAACCAAAGGTGGTTGGCAGGGGGTATCTAGCTGCAGGCAGTGAAAGTAGGGTGTACTATCTCTAGCAGCCTAAAAGAACTGGCAGCATGATGCTCTCTATATACATCTTCCAGTTGGGATACTGAGCCACCATTTATTAATCAGTTTCAATCGAAGCCAAGGGGACTGACCCAGGCAGAATTAAGAGCTGGAAATTAGAAATCTACACCCCGTCTGCTCTCAGAAGGTCCTGGTTACAATCTTTTCCTTCTTAATATTTAGGGGACTGTGAAGTTGCTCTCTTCTACTCTTTTAAGAAAAGAAAATAATTTAATAGCTTTCAATTGTTTTTTCCATTTCCACAGACATACCCAAATACTGTACTGATACTACTTGGAGTCAAAGATTTTCTTATAATCAAAAATATTTAAATAGTTGTTCTGAATAGGCAAAGTAGTAACAGTAATAAATATTATTTACCACATTCCTTTTTCACTGACCATATTTAGTCATAGAAACTGGAGAACAACAATTATATAACAGAATAGGGTAATACTCTTAATGAAATTCCAAAGTACCCCATTAAAGCAGATAAATAATTCAATAATTTTTATAGTATTTCCTAGTAAAACCAGTATTAAAACTAAAAACATTTTCAGCTTTGAGTCTTTGTCTTGAACACAACAGTTCTAATAAAAAGATATCCTGCCCTCTTACCTCTTGGTTAAATAGTGTCATCTTTCTGAAGATATAGGCAGCGTTTCCTTCTTCAGAGTGGCAGGTAACTTGGTAGCATCCATAAGATGAACTGCCTGTGGGTTCTGGCCAATATTGGTGACATTTAACCTAATATTGATACAAATAAATAAATAATAAAATAATATGCATATAGATTCAAGCTCGCCAATGTTTAAAACTGTTTTAGTTTTTAATAAATGTCAAAACTTACGGAAAAGTTACAAGAATAATTTAATGAACTTCATCTAGATCTGCCAACTACTGTTTTTCTCTTCCTTTTTTTTTTTTTGAGATGGAGTTTCACTCTTTTTGCCCAGGCTGCAGTGCAATGACACAATCTTGGCTCACTGCAACCTCCACCTCCTGGGTTCAAGTGATTCTCCTCCCTCAGCCTCCCAAGTAGCTGGGATTACAGGCATGTGCTACCACACCCAGCTAATTTTGTATTTTTAGTAGGAACGAGATTTCACCATATTGGTCAGGCTGGTCTCGAACTTGTGACCTCAGGTGATCTGTCCGCCTCAGCCTCCCAAAGTGCTGGGATTACAGGCATGAGCCACTGCGCCTAGCTGACATTTTTTCGTTGTCACTTTTTTCCCTTTGTAATAATAAGTATTCTGGCTATATTTTGAGACTGCAAATATCCTCATTAAACTTTTAAAAACAGCTGTAATGACATAATTCATATACCATACCACTCACTCATTTATTGTATACAATAGTTTTTAGTATATTCACAGAACTGTGCGAACACTGCCACAATTACTTTTAGAACATTCCCATCACACCCAAAATAAACCCTATACCAATTGGTAGTTACTGTTCATTCCCCCTCATCTGTTCCCCTTATCTCACCTCAAATGTAGAACACCACTAATCTACTTTATGTCCCTACAAAGTTGCCTATACTGGACATTTCATAAAAATGGAATCATTCAATATGTGGTCTTTTTGACCTCTTTCACTATGCTAAGTATTTTCCAGTTTACCCATTTATCACTACTTTCATTCCTTTTTATTGCTAAATAATATCCAACCTTAAGACTATACCACATTTTATTTTGTATATTTGAGTTGTTTCTACATTTTGGCTATTATAAATGCTTCTGCTATGAATGCTCATGTACAAATTTTTATGTGGACAGACCTTTTCAACTCTTTTGGATTTAGGGATAAAATTAATAAGTTATGCCAACTCGATGTTTAACTTTTTGAGGAACTACAAGACTGTTTTCCAAAATGATGGTTGCATGATTTTATAAACCCACCAGCAGTGTAGGAGGGTTCTGTTTTTTTCCATATCATCCCTAGTACTTTTTATTGGTCCTTTTTATTTTAGCCATCCTTGTGAATATAAAGTCTAATTAAGGTTTTGATCTGCAGCTCCCTGATGATAATGATGTTAAGCATCTTTTCTTGTGCTTCTTAGCGATTTGTTTATCTTCTTTGGAGAACTCTTAAGATTCATTGCCCATTTTTAAATTCCATTATTTATAATTTTACTGTTGAGTTGTAAAGAGCTCTGTACATACTTTAGATACAAGTCCCTTAACGGATGTGTATTAATCCCTTTAAATAATAACAATGATAGTAGTGGCTAATACTTACATCACATCTATTTACGTGTTAGTCACAGTTTTATGCACTTAACTATGATGATTTAAAACAAAAAACCACAAGAAAAGAATATTAAAGGTTACAAAAGCTTAAATAAACATGAATACTTTGACTACCTATATGCAATATAATTTGAAAAAAGTCCAAGCAATGTGTAAGATTCAACTATGACTTACTCTGCCACGTTCAACTTGTGTGGTCAACATTACAACCATAGAGGAGCCTTGTTCCCAAGTCATCTGCCAAAAATCTGTACAAGTGTGTGGTAATGGCCCTTGACAAGCGATGTACTGATTTATAATGCTGGAAGAAGGAATTTCCATCTAGAAAGAAAAGGGCACGAAAATAAAATGTTTTGCATTACTTTTTACAGTAATCGGGAATATGAAAATCATCCACTGACTATTATAGTAAATATAACTAATCTCAATAAACTGCCATCAGTAAGACAAATCTTCATCAATTTCTTATTTGTAGAAGAAATTTCATGGCAATGTTCAATAGTTACATATATTTATCTTTTAATTAGTGGAAATAAGAATTTAAATACTTTCCAAATATTTTCCTGAGCCCAAGTGATCCTCTTGCCTTGGCCTCCCAAAGTGCTGAGATTACAGTTGTGAACCACACCCAGCCTATTATAATTTTAAAAGTAGCTTAACACAGAATTCTGTTTCAGAGGCAGAGAATTGGTAAAGAAATAAAAAATGTTTATCTGTAAATTGTTTATTGGTAAAATCTGTGAAGAACAAAAATTCTGCCACTTGTTTTAGCTTGAACTTTAACATGTAAAATAACTTTAGAGGTTATTAGAAGTATATTTTAAGTTCATAAGTTTTAGGAAGAGGTAAGATAGTATTAGGGAAAGATGAGTCATCAGTCATCCTACTACACTTTGAGATTCATCTTTTTAAAAAGGTGATATATGCACATGATAATTCAAAGAAAAACAAAGAGTGAATAAAGAAAGTCTCTTCTCCCATTTCAGCTACTTTTGTTCTTGAACTCCCAACCTCAGGTGATCTGCCTGCCTTGGCCTCCAAAGTGCTTGGATTACAGGCGTGAGCCACCAGGCCCGGCCCAGCTACTTTTGTTTACACTCAGGAAGGTAATTTTTTTCTCTGTTTGTCATATAGCCTTCTCAGAGACATTCTATACACAACACACAAGCGTATATGCAAAACTAACTTCCCACTTTTCTATAAAATTGTTTTAAAAAAATGGTAGCATATTATGTATGTTGTTCTGCTTCTTATTTCTTTTACTTGATCTTCGAGATCATGTTTGATTAGTACATAAAATTTCACCCTTTTAAATGGCTCTACTGTATAAATATACAACAAAATATTTAATACAGATTTATGACCTTGATAATCTATATGCTGGCAGTTAACAAGGCTAAACTGAGTATTTTTGTAAACCTAACATTTTTGTGCAATGTAGAAATATATTTCTATTTATACAAAAATACAGGCCTTATTTAAAAAAGGTCTTATCAGAGGTATGTTCTTTTTTTTTTTTTTTGATGGAGTTTTGCTCGTTACCCAGGCTGGAGTGCAATGGCGCGATCTCGGCTCACCGCAACCTCCGCCTCCTGGGTTCCAGCAATTCTCCTGCCTCAGCCTCCTGAGTAGCTGGGATTACAGGCACGCGCCACCGTGCCCAGCTAATTTTTTGTATTTTTAGTAGAGATGGGGTTTCACCATGCTGACCAGGATGGTCTCAATCTCTTCACCTAGTGATCCACCTGCCTCGGCCTCCCAAAGTGCTGGGATTACAGGTGTGAGCCACTGTGCCTGGCCAGAGGTATATTCTTATGTAGCAAATCCTCCATCAAGGATTCTCTATTTGCAAATTTGACTACTTGCTAAAATTTATTCATAACCCTCAAAACAGGAAGAAATGGCAATGCTAAATCAAAATGTATGTGCATTAAAAAATTTGATAGACAATGCCAAGTTGCTCTCTGAAGAGGTTCTACCAATAAATACTTCCACCAATAAAGTATGAAGAGTGCTTATTCTCTATACTCTAATTAATATATCCATAATTCCTCATCCACATTTCTGAAACTCCCAATGCTGTGAAATGCATGGTTTTTATTTTTGTAATCTTGCTCCAACCTGTGCTCATTTGACAGCAAATCTGACCTGAACTGACCTAAGATTATTTGTACTCTTTATTAGTCTTACTTAGGGAGAATATATTATAGCTTGCTGTTAACTATTCAGACATATTGATTACAGGGCACATGTCCCATAGCCCACCAGTGATGTTACTTATGATAGTATATGGCATATGTACCAAATAACCTTTCAAAATTCCAAAAATTTGGAATCCCAAAGCATATTTTTCTATATTCTCCCACTACTGCCCCTTTATGTGGAGAATGAGGTCTTCCTATGTTGCCTAGGCAGGTCTCAAACTCCTTGGCTGAAGCTATCCTCCAGCCTACGCCTCTCTTAAGTGCTAGGATTACAGGCATGAGCTCCTATTGCTCCTGGCCCCAAAGCATATTTAATTGAAGGTTTCACATAAAGAATGTGGACCTACATGTAGGTATTATCAAACTTTTGCTCTGTCAATCTCATAGGTGAAATAGTAATTCCTTTAAGTTTTCATTTGCAGTTTTTGTAAATTGCATGTATTTTTCATTTAACTCTGTTTTATATTATTTTTCTTTTTCTTTTCTTTTTTTTTTTTTTTGAGACGGAGTTTCGCTCTTGTTACCGAGGCTGGAGTGCAATGGCGTGATCTCGGCTCACCGCAACCGCCACCTTCTGGGTTCAGGCAATTCTCCTGCCTCAGCCTCCTGAGTAGCTGGGATTACAGGCACATGCCACTGTGCCCAGCTAATTTTTTGTATTTTTAATAGAGACGGGGTTTCATCATGTTGACCAGGATGGTCTCGATCTCTTGACCTCGTGATCCACCCGCCTCGGCCTCCCATGATATTATTTTTCTAAGTGTTATGACAGTATTGTGGTTTTGCTACCAAAATAAAAGCCCTTAGAAGAGTTATATTCTTAAGTAGCTAATACTCCATCAAGGATTCTCTATTTGCAAATTTGACTACTTGCTAAAATTTATTCATAACCCTCAAAACAGCTGCAGGGACTTCCTGGTCATCTAGCAGACATGCACATTTCCAGGTGAGATGAAACAAAGCAACTTGACATTTTATTTTAGTTCTCATACTGTAAACAAGTGGCCTTTTTCCATTCTATGTAGTGCCATATTTTTCACCTTTTTGATTTTTTTTACTGATTTTGCTGTTTAAAAATGGCCCCCAACTGTGGTTTTAAAGTGCTGACTAGTGTTTCTAAGTGCAAGAAGGATGTGATATACCTCATGGAGTAACTATGCGTGTTAGATAAGCTTCCTTGAGGCATGAGTTACAGTGTTGTTGACTCTGAGTTCAAGGTTAATGAATCAGCAATATATATTAAATAAAGTGTCTTTAAACAGAAACAACACTACCCATTAATCAGTTGATGAAAATGTTATGACTTTAGGTCAGGGGCAATTTAACCCTGTATTTTCCCTAGAAGCAATAGTATATGGCATATGTATTAAATTAGTGATTAAATATTCACTAATTTAGCATGTACAAAGACTTTCTAGAGCATGACAACATCGAATGGTGAGAATTAACTCTATTTACAAATACAGTGATATATGTGAGCTTAAAAATAATTTGGATGTTATTACTTAGCTGAAACAAGATTGGCCACTGGTTGATAGCTCTTGAAGCTAGGTAAGAGGTATGGAGGGACTCATACTATTCTCTCTACTTTTGTATAGATTTAAAAATGAGTATTAGAAATGTCATCTGCATCATTTCCTCTTCTATGGATTGTCTTTGCATGTCCTTTTTCCATTATTTTCATCATTGAACTGTCTTTTTTTCTTTTCTTTTTTTTATTCCACCAGTTGTTAAATGACCTTTATTGAAATATTTTCCTTTGTGCTTCTTAACTAGCTGGGCATTCCACAGCACCACTGTTGATGTCATCTATGATGTCCTGAGGGTGGTGGCCATCAACATTACTGCCCACAGAATGGGTAGTCCCCAGGATCTCTTTAATGGTACCCAGAGATTGGTGCCGCATCTGTAGAGCAATGTTGACAATCTCATCAAAAGTGATATTCCCGCTGTGTTTAATGTTTTGCTGTTTCTTTCTGTCTCTTGGTGGTTCCTTAAGGGCTTTGATGATCCACTGATCAGAGGCAGAAGGCACCACCTCAATCTGGGCCTGTCTGTTCTGAATGGTCAGTTTCACTGTAATCCTCAGGCCCTTCCAGTCACCCGTTGCCTTGGCAATGTCATCACCAACCTTTTTTGGAGACAGACCCAGGGGGCCGATCTTGGGGGGCAAGTGCAGAAGTGGCACCGACTTCACCCCCAGTGCACCTCAGGTATACACAACTTTGATCTCGTTGGGGTCGAACTTCGGTGGCATGGTGGAGGCAGCTGTTGTCGGATGAACCCGGATTCAGGATGACTGAAGAAAGTTGTACCTTGGCCTCCTCCGAGCTGAAAGCCGAAAGCCTTTCTTTTTTCTTTGAGACAGGGTCTTGTTCTGTCACCTAGTGACAGTTACTGTGATCATGGCTCATTGCAGGCTCAAGCAATTCTCCCACCTCAGCCAGCCTCTTGAGTAGTTGGGACAACAGACATGCACTACCATATCCACTAATATTTTTGGTTTTGTATTTTTTATTCGAGAAATGGAGTCTCATTATGTTGTCCAGGCTTATTTTTCTTATTCCTTTATGAAGTTATTTGCATATTAAAGAAATAAGCCGTTTCCAGTATTTAAATAATTCCATTTGATGTTAGTAGTTTTTAAGCATACCCCAAATAACAAATTTTATCTTGTCAAATTCATCAGTCTCTTTAAGCTCAGACATGTATCTAAGCTTAACAAACCTCCCAGAGATTTTAAACAATTCTCACATACTTCTTTTAAGCAATTTCATAATCCCATTTAAAAAATTACATTTTGATATATTTGAAATATATGTTGGTATCAAGAGTGAGAGAGGTGAAATATTTACAGATGAATGATATGATATAAAGATCTGCTTCAAAAGAACCTGGTGAAACAAGATTTGTCATGAGTTGACAAGTGCTAAAACTGAGTGATGTGTATATGAAAGTTCATTTTACTTTTTGCTCTCATTCTGTGTATTTGAAAATTTCTAATTACAGAGTTAAGAAAAAAATAGTAATTTTTTTCCAGGTAAGAAAAAAAATGCCTCTTTACAATGACATATTCTAGACCAGTGGTCCCCAACCTTTTTGGCACCAGGGACCAGTTTCTTGGAAGATAATTTCTCCATGGAGGGGGGTTGGAAGAGTGGGAGATGGGGATGGTTATAGGATGAAACTGTTCTACCACAGATCATCAGGCATTAGAGTTTCATGGAGCTTGCAACCTAGATCCCTCACATGTACAGTTCACAATTGGGTTTGCAGTCCTATGAGAATCTAATGTCATCGCTGTTCTGACAGGAGATGAAGCTCAGGCTGTAATGTTTGCCCACCATTCACCTACTGTCTTATGGCCCAGTTCCTGACAGGCCATAGGTGATTACCAGTCCATGGCTCAGGGGTTGGGGGCCGCTGTTCTAAATAGTTGACCCAACCATCCATTCATTGGATAGTCTGTTTTATCTCCAATGATTTAAAAGGCCACCTCTACCATAAGCAAAATTCTAATATTTATCTAAGTGTACTTACGGAAGGGACTATTCCATTTCCACTGCTCTACCTATTAATACACAAGTACCAAAATATTTTCTTTAACATTGTTCTTTCTTTTTTCCTTTAATATTACTCTGATAATATTTTTAAATATCTGAAGTTTTAATATTCTATCCAGGTTAGGATTTTAACAAAAAGAAAATAACCTCAAAGTTCACAGTGGCCTCTATTATTCCAAATGGCAAAGTCATAATAAAAATAAACTTACATTTATATAGTTTGCATTGATGTAGTCTTCATTACCTTTTAAAATGACCCGTGTGGCATCATCTAAAAAACATTTAAAAGAAACAATGTTTTAGTAAAGTTATGTTTAAAAGATTAAATTTAACAGAGACAATGAGATACTTACAAGGAGAAATATCTCTGTATCTATTTTTGGAAATATTCTGAGGTAATTTGGCACAAGACATTGTCATTCCAGGTTTTTTCCGATAAAGTTGCTAAAAAAAAAAAAAAAAAAGGGAACCATTCCAACAAAAGCCATAAACAATTTCTGTTTCGTTTTCCAGACTTGTTTCTATACTAACAGGAAACAGATTTTTTTTTCCCTTTGACTAGCTCATCTACACAATGATATTCCATAGGCTAGTAGAGTACTAAACCAGATTTGCAAATTTGAATTCTTCAGTTTCTGATATAAATTATGTGTCATAGTTTGAAAAGTGGTAAAACTAGTGAAACCAATTTTGCTTAGAGCAGCAGAAGCACCCGAAGTTGTGAGTAGCAAATCTGCAGAAAACATTTAACTTTCATTTAGTTTGGAGGTGTTTACAGTATATGAACTAAGAACTTTGAACAAAAACGAATAGATATATCCTAAATGTTTTATAGTTAAACACTTACCTATTACATCTATGTCAGAGCAAAAAATATTAATGGTGGTCATGTCTAAAAACACATTAAGAACTATCCAGGGGGCCTAGCATGGTTGTGCATGCCTGTAATTCCAGCTACTTGAGAGGCTGAGGCAGGAGGATTGTTTGGATGTAAGAGTTCGAGATCAGCGTGGGCAACATAGTGAGACCCCCTTCTCAAAAACAAACAACAACAACAAAAAATTTGGGTTTACTAATTTAAACAAATTAATTTCATATAGTCTGAATAAAACATTTCAAAATTTACTGTGTGCTTGTGGGTCAAAATATATATTATAAGCACTGAAGAAGCATTCTAGTTCTCTGGATATAATGATCTGTCTGAAAGTTTTGTTTTTTTCCAGTTTTCAAGATTGCACTGACAAAAAAAAAACAAAGATTAAATATGACAAGGTATAAACTTCAAAAATTAATTATTTTCCTTTGGCTCAGGATTTTAAAGGCTGTAATAGCCTATCCTCATCAGCGATGTTTCAAAAAAACAGTTATTTAACTATAGAAAATAATTTAGTTTGATGACATATGTATAAAATTTCCTTATCCCTTTTTAAAAAAATATATTCTATTTATATAACCATAGCTAGTATTTTGGGAATAATTTTTAAAAGTTGGCATTTTGGGACTCTTTATGTCAAACATTATTCAAAATATAATTTTCATTTAGAAATTATAATGCATAGATTAGGTATTTAAGAAACCATGAAACTAGTCAGAAAAAAATCAGCAAAATGATTTTTATATATAATGATATTACTTACATCAAATTGTGTCAGGACTGTTCCAGTGATAAGCCCCTCAGCTAGCTGAATCATTGACTCCCGCAGGGAATGGTCATCCTGATGCACACTATCTAGTGGAGCTTTTTCAGGAATATACTGGAAATCTGGCTCATTTTCTAGCTTTTCTTCCACTACATCATATACAGCTAAAAAAAAAAAAACCAAACCCCAAAACGTATGGAAATCTTAATGAATTCATGATAGGAATTTATCAGATATACTGTATAATGTTTTGTTCAAAAAAGAATTCATTTATGAAGAATTACACCAGATCTGAGTCTGGTGTCACTATGGGGGGACAGAAAGTAGTTGTGGAGTTGAAGAGCTTTGCTGTACCTTAGGAGGGAAGAAGTGTTCTTGGTTACATGGCTGAAAATATCGGTAACTTGAAGAGATAATAAGAAAGATAAGCGCTGCTGAGAAGCAGCTGTGAATACACCTGCCCTTAATTTGGAGGGCCCTAGGGCAAGAGTACAAATGGCATATACACCATATGTCTAACTATGAGAAGTTACAACAAATTGAACACAGTGCCAAACAAAATATACTTCATCCTCTTTCTGTGATGTATCTACAAATCAACCTGGGAAGTCAGACTTCAAATGAGAATTCTAAGTCAGAATTCATGATCATGGTAATGTGAGGAGAATTAGACCCTAGATCCTAGGCCTGTATTCTACCATATTTCTTTTCCCACTCTCAGTTCCATTTTTTAACATAGGGGCCTATAAACATGTATGCAAAGATCCCAGCCCACATGTAAGCTATGTCTACACCTTTCCCTCTATAAACTGTAGCCTCTTAGCCACCTGCTGGGCTGGGATACACATA
Organism: Callithrix jacchus; assembly: GCF_049354715.1. Classification (NCBI taxonomy): domain Eukaryota; kingdom Metazoa; phylum Chordata; class Mammalia; order Primates; family Cebidae; genus Callithrix; species Callithrix jacchus. The sequence goes on along the minus strand of NC_133507.1, from coordinate 104,550,736 downwards.
CCATGTGAACCAACCTTGAGAGAATGGATGTGAGGGAAATACCCATGAAGATCTAGAAAGGCTCAGGGTTATCTGGACCCAGAAATGAGGTTTGAAAAAAGTGGTATAGAAAAGGAAGGGAGGTTATAGCTTGGCATGTCCTTTTGGTCTTATAAAATCATGACTCCATTGGGAGAAGAATGAGAGCCAAAGCAGGGCCTTCTAAAATATGGAGCCAAGGTAGGGGCCTCCTTTAACCTTGCCTAAGAGATCTGGTTCCTCCTTGAATATGTATACATTTTTAGAAAAATAAATTTCTGAAATGAAGGATGAAAACACAAAAAGGTATGACAACATTTTGCCTAAAAAGAAATAAGAATTATAGGGGAAAAGATCAGAAAAACAAAAATATATTCTTAGCAAACATAGTTTTAATTTTTAATTATATGATACTTAAAGTAAGAATGGACATGATAGACGTACAATGAAAGAAGATGCACATCTGGCTCCACATTTTGACTATAAAACAATTTAGAAAGATCTTTTGCAAGAAGTAGACTCCAGGTGGGTTCCTCTCCTACTTTAAAGCAAAAGGATGAGATTGGGAATTGCAAAAAGGCTGGGTCTTTGGCATCACATGGATTTTTGTTCATATTCTGGTTGAATCTGTAAGCAGGTAACTGAATGTCTTGGTGTCAAAGTATCTTCAACTCTAGAATGGGAATAATTCATCTATCTCACTGGATGTCTGTGAGGATTAAATGAAAATACACAAAAGAGCTGAGGTGCAAAGAAAGCTTTAATAACAATTAGCTAATATTAGCTAATTGAATTCCTTAGGATCGATTATCAAGAGAAAACAGAATATAATAAATACAGAAAAAATAATATTATTCCTGGTTTAAAATTTAAGTAGTTGTATGTGACAGAAAATGCCTAATGACTCACCTAAGTATCAGGTCTAAATGAACAAGTTCCTTGAAAAGTCAAAATAGAATGTTCTGTTGAAGTCCTTTTAATCTTCCTAGAAAGCCAATGCTAGACCATGAATGGAAAAGAACACAAAGTGGAGAAGATAAAATGAAAACACCTATTTGTGAACAAGAGGTAAAAAGAGGATTGTTTTGTTTTATTTGTTTATAAAAAAGAAATATCCTTGTAAATTTTGCAGGGTTGGGTGTAGTAGTGACAAATAGAATTTAAATGGTATTTTACTTTTCTGTGGTACATATTCAACAAGTGGTAATATGGCATTAACAGTAATTATTCTGTGGCTAAAATAATAATTAATAGTAAATTATACAGAACAAAACCAGAAGAGTATGTCTAATCCTGGGATATTAGACATATAAAATGTTTTTCTTAGAGGAGACTGATAAGAGTTTTGAGGGAACTCTAAACAATGCCATATGAACACTGGCTGAAGACCCTAGGACTGTTAAACTGGATAAAGGGAGGAGGGTTTCTGGGAAAATTAGCTGCTGTCAAAAAAAACTGAAGGAAGAGGGGTTCAACTTATAATGCATAGCATAAAGTGATAGAATTAGGAGCAGGACTGAAGAAAGATGGACTTTTAGTTCGATTTATAGTTTGAGCTATCCAAAGATGGAATGACCTGATTCAGGAGCCACCAAGTGTTCTACATTGGTAGGATGTTCTTAACGTTGTGGTGGAGGAAATTCAAGCAATTAGCACAGGAGCTACAGCTTACGGTGTTCAAGGTTTCTCCAAACCTGGAAATCTGTAACTATGAATTAACAAGTCAGGTGTCCAGATCAGGACATGATTAGGCTAGTAGATATATACTGAAAACACAGACAATATTTTAAAAACACTTCAACTATAGCTTGTTATGGCATTTTCTAAAAGTGGAACAGAGTTCAAATTTACTCATTCATTCAACTAGTTTTTATTGAGTACTAGTACTATGACTACTACTATTTAGGGGAAATGGGAGGCCATTTTAGCTATGATAGGAGAGAAAGCCCTTCTGAAGATGACATCTGAGCAGAGACCTGAATGAAGTATAGGTATGTCATAACGAAATCAGGAAGAGTATGTCAGCAGAGGGAACAGCAAGGACCAAAACCCTAATAAGTGGATTAGATTGGAACATTTGAGGAACTGCAAGAAAGCTAGTGTAGAATAGAGGAAAGTAAGCAAGACTGAGTAGGAGAGCAAGGGGTGGTTGGCAAAGAACTTGAATTCTGCTCCACGTATCAATGGAAGCCACTTTGCTTGGAGCAGGAAACTTAGGTGACTTACGTTTTATATCAGAAATCTGGCTGCAGTGCTCAGCTATAAACAGTACTAAATTATGATAAATATCTGGTACTATATAAAGTACTCACCATTGGGTCGAACTAGAAGCATGAGTTCCCCAGAATGTCTCTCACAACTAGCTTTAATAAACAGCACAACCTGATCATGAGTATGTTCTGTGATGTCCCGACCATTGATCAGTACAACTTGGTCCCCTTCATTCAATCTAGGGACACAGAGGTCAGCCTGTAATGTAATATAGATAAGGTTTCAGATTGGCATGCAACTTTCTGAAAGTAGAGCACAGGATTTTATTTTTATAGACCCTACAGCAGAAAAACTAAACTACATATAGAAAAGCATCTATTCTTTTATTCATCTGTTTTTAAAATGTAGAAATCTAGCTTTGACAGAAAGATAGTATTTTTGTTCCTTCTTCATTCAACAATTTCTTTCCTGGTGACCTGTTATATGCACAGACATACAAATAATACTGATGATTTACAGGTACATACACACGAGTAGCCCTAACTTTATACTGTCTAGATACATACAAATTTCAGTTACCATGGTTTAGTTAAATAACACCAGTCCCCCAACAATATAATTCAAATTTTAGTTACCATAGTGTATTTACTGTGAATAACTGAAAAAAGTACAAACATTGTTACTAGCTCTTCAGTAAAAAAACACTACATAAATAATATACACCCATCATAATGTGGCCAGTCACATCAGTTCTTTCAAAGTCTGCTGGTCATCTGACAATGCACATCTGTTTTCAGTTCAAGTGCAGACAGGAAAGCATGTAGCTGGGCTGCTTCCTAGTCTCCCAGAGATAAACCCATCTTGAAACGAATAACCTAAATCTAAAGAGGAAATTGGCCACAAAAGATGAAAGTGCAGCAAAGTGATTAATGCTGGAGGTGAGGTTTGAATTGACCATAAAGAGTCAGAGAAGCAATAGGTGACCATGGACATTGTTAATACTACTATTTTTCGAGAGACTCTAGATATGCAGCCAAAGGAACTTTTGGAGATACTTCACAACATCAAAAGTTCAAAGGACAAAACGTTGAAAGCATGTCAAGTAGATAGGATTATGACAATCTGCCAAGGCAAGAAAGGATGCTCACTTCGTGTTCTGAGCTGTACCACAGGGAAGGGGCAAGCACCATTCAAACTACTCATGATGAGTTTTTCCACAAGAAAATAAAACATTTAAATTCTCATTATTTCTAATGTTTTGAATTACAGGACGCAAGAATCCATATTAGCTTTACTATTTTTTTCATTTCTATTTACCTTTATAAGAGACAGTAAGGGAAATTCTTAATGTTTTGACAATAAATTTAAAGGTCATGGGAACAACTAATTTTTCCCGTTAATCATCAAGATCCTGCATGATTTCATCTTGTATGGTCATTTTCATAGTCTTGCACTATAGTGCAAAGTAAGAAGACAAAACAGTAATTAAGGTAGAAGAGACAAAAGAAATAGAAATATGAACAGCATGTTCTAGGAACACAGCAATGAAAACATATGGGAGAGAAGTTTGAAGAATGATACGCCAGGCTGAAAAGGAAATGATGGGGTTGGATTTTACAAAAAAGTTGTGGTAAAGGCATAAAGAAATAAAAGTGCAACTATTAAAATTCATTATCAATACAAAGTCAATAAAATCCAATAAGATATTATCATCAGTAGAAAGAAAATTGGTCTAGAAGTTACTCTGCTGCTTCTGAAATGTGTGACCTTAGACATCTGAAGTTCCGGAAACGGAACAGATATCTAACCTGACTGTTTCTTAGAGTTGTTATGAAGGTAAGGATGAGATAATTCAACCCAAAGCTTTAAAATCTGGACCATTCAAATTTAGAGTTATGTGCATTCTCTCAAGTTGCTTTTCTGTCTACTTATGTAGTGAAGTAGATGGTAGACATTCATATATTCCCTCTGTGCACTAGCAGTGTGATGCTTTTGTATACCAATTAGTTCCAAGTTTTTATAAATGTCTGTGAGATAACTGAAGTGTGGTGAACTGGGAGCCAATGGTACTGGGGAAAATGGAGTAATGGGCTAAAGCAGACAGAGCTTTCCCTCACATTATTTTGTGCATGGTGTGGTTGACAGAAAAAAAGAGGTGGTCTATGTGTTAAAGAGGATAGCTACGAATCCCTTACCATGTCCATTATCACTAACGGGAACTCTCTTACAGTTAATATGCCTTTAGTCAGATATGTTATAATTTTTAATTTGCCTTTCATTCTGATCTGACAAGTCTAAATAAACTGTGTGTGTGTGTGTGTATATATATATATATATACACACACACACACACATACTCATACAGAGCAAGACCCTGTCTTGCTCAAATATATATGAGGGTCTTTCTGTGAGTGTGCATGTGTGTGTGTGTGTATTTCAGACAGGATCCTGCTATTTGAGACAGGGTCTTGCTCTGTTGCTTAGGCTGGAGTGTAGTGGTATGATCACAGCTCACTGCAGCCTTAATCTCCTGAGCTCAAGTGATCTTCTCACTTCAGCAACTGGAGTAGCTGGTATCACAGGCGTGTGCTACTGTATCTGGCTAATTTTTAACATTTTTTTGTAGAAACAAGGTTTAATTATGTTGCCCAGGATATTCTTAAACTCCTGAGCTCAAGCAATCCTCCCACCTCAACCTCCCAAAGTATGAAGAATATAGGTATGAGCATCATGCCTGGCCAATAAATTGTATGTTAAAATGAGTTTTGTTGGAGCAACAGCTTTTGATTACAATTATCGAACAGAAAGAGAAACATAACTTTAATTGGGAGTTATTTTATCCATTTCAGAAGGTGTCCAATATAAAAAAATGACGATATTTGAACTCCATAAATACGTACAACTATTATGCATTAAAAAAAATAGAAATCTTTTTCTTTTCCCCAAATTGCCTAAACTGTGGTTTCCAATTAGAAGGTTGTGGTGGTCTCTAAATTAATAAAGTAATATAAAAATAATAAATTCCTATTGTTTTAATTTCTCCCCAATAGAATGACTATGTTTTAATTTGTTCTAAACTTCAGCCAATATTTATGGAACATAGTTCTACAAGGCAGAAGGCAAAAATTATCAACAATATGTATAGATTAAAAAGAGAACTTACGAGTCTTAGAATTCTGTTTGGAAATGAACATATTTATGGAATATTCTCTGAATCCTTGACTTAATTGAAAACTATCCATATTCATTGCTCAGAAAAATGAATACTTCTTTTTGTGTGTGACTCACTGACTATTACAACTGCCATATAAATAAAGAAATGTATATTACCTTTTCTAATTATAAGAGCAATACATGTTCATTGTCATGATCCAGAAAATTAAAAAAAGAATACAGAATATATCTGCAATTTCATTACCCAGATGTAAGACTGTTAACATTTTAGCATGTTTTCAGAATTCTTCTATGTATGTAATATTTTAATAAACTGGATCAAACATATTTGTGAAATTATAACATGTATTTTTCCATAAGGCCATCTTATGGATGTATTTCCATATTTATATAGTTATGCTATCATCTCAAAAGATACAAAGCAACATATAATTTGTTTCCCCAACTCTAATGATTAACATTCTGATTTTTCATTTTAAACTGTTATAAATCATACCATAATTAATATCCTTGTATAGTATTGTTTGTTCCCTAGTCCATATTTGATTATTTTCCATTCTAAACTTTTATAAACCATACAATTAATATCCTTGTATAAATATTCTTTGTCCTCTAGTCCAATTATTTCATTAGGGGAAAATCCTAAATGTGAAATTGTCAAGCCAAATGATATATAATTGTTTTTTTTTTAAGTTGTAAATTTTTGCTTTTAGCAAAGTTGTAAATCATACCACTAAAAGAGTTGACAGGGTCTATAAGATTGTTAAGAAACCATTTGTGTTCCTCCCTGTTACCTCCCCATCCCTAGAGGAAACTTTTTTCAACAGTTTAGCTATATCTTTCTGTATTTACCACTGCATCTCTAACATCTCCCTATTATTTTTCTTTTCTGTTTTAGACATTATCTATTAACTTTCTACATGATAGATGATAGTTCATCAATCCTTCATCCCTTCATCTGCTGTCCCAATCATATTCATATTTCCCATCAAATGTATATAAAATAATTTTGGATTATCTCTACCATCTTTGTCACCATCTTTTACATATATATTAATAGTATGTCCCCAGGAGTCATTTTATACATAATAGCCCTGGTCTTGTTCCCCAACCACAATGGATGTTTTTCAAATGAGGAAATATGATCCACACTGACTCTATTAAGGGTTTACCTCCCAGGAGTTCTGAGAGGTCACTGTGGTGGATTGAGGATCACAACAGCAGTAGGTAGTTAAGTACAATTTCTATTTAGTGGAGACTTAGGAGTTACAATCTGGGGTGTGTGTGTGTGTGTTAGCTGTGTTACAAAACTCTGTTTAAAGCTACTACTAAGTATATTGTTTTTACTTAGATTGGAGTGTTTATCTGGAGTGGCTTGAGAGATAGGCTGATTCAGTGTACAAATTCATTTGAACTGAAAGAGAGGCATCAAACAATCACATAAAAAGAAACAGATGAAAAGTAGAAAGTCTTGATGATTTTTAAAGTTCTTTGTAGAGGCAGATTGCATCTGTGCTCTTTAGTTTTGTGTGACACCTCACAAGCTATCGGATGTCTTTATATTTAAATAAGCTATTTGTGTTTACGCTCATGCCAGGGGTATTCCATGAGTATCCTATCATTTTTGCAAAAAAACAAGGTCCTTAAAAACCAAAACCAAAACCACATATCATGATATCCTTGATCAATCTCAATTGTAATTTTCAAACCAACTTTGAGGTTGCTGCAAAGCACCAAAAAAAGCATAGCTGTCCTCTTTCTCTCAGGCTGCTGCTTCATACCTTTCCTAGGACTGAGAGAAATTAAATGATAAATGGTGCTTGAAGATCATTTAGGTAAGAAAAAGCTAAGTAAACAGAGTAGACAACAAAAATGAAAATTTGAAAGCAGTATTTGCTATATAAAACAATAATGAAGATGATGTACCTACAAATAATTAAGAATTGTTCTATGATGAACAGAAAGTTCATGTTTGTGCAAGCTGAATGATGAGTAACAGGAGAGTCATCATAATGGATATATATGTTTTCTCTATTTTTGTTTAGAATGGTCATATTTAAAAATTGTTTTAATTGTCTTTATAGTATCAATTCCATTTGAAGTAAAATTTTAAAGAAGTGTGTAGACAAGTATAATGTACTTAAACTACTATAATAAAATATAAACAAAACCCCCCACAAAACTATACCTGTCTATATTTTGTTGTTTAAGAGGGTTATTTTGATAGAATTTATTAATGCTTTAGAAGCACTCAAGGTCATAAATAGCTTCTTTATAAAAACAGGGATTTAAAAAACTTATAGAAAAAGTAAAAACTAATTTCCCAGCAACTTAAAGAGATTCAGCCAACATTAGACACTTGATAAATAAAATAAATGAAATGATTTCCTTTACTTAAACTAATAACAATTATAAAATAAGTACATATTTTTGACAACAGGATTTATTTGAAAAATTTGGATAACTCACAGGTGTTCCTGGTGCTACTCGAGACACAATCACAGGCATCTTCTGATCATATCCTCCCTTAAAAAAGACAGTAAGTCAAATGCTAGTCAAATATTACCAAAATAAGAACATCTTACTTTAAAAACTAAGTATAAAATAAATTCCAGATTACCTTTACATTGAATCCAAACCTTCCATTTTCATCAGGTTTCATTTTGATTAGGACAAGATTATCATGTGGAATACCACCATTAGGCTTAAAAAGACAAAATTAAGTAACTTGTAATTTTGTTCACTTAAAATCTATCCTTCAAGCTTTTTGTAACTACACTTTGCAAACAATCATAATTCTAATAAAAATTTTAGTTCAGGAGAGTAAATTTCTTTGACTAATAAAATAACTTGCAGTTAGCCCAACCAGAAACATTCTCTCATGCATTCCTGCCACCACATGCTAGACTATTAAAGTGACAAGAGAAACAGGGACCATGTCTGTATTAATTGCTCTTATCTGTAGAACCTGGCTCATAGCAGGCCAGGTTCATATATATGAATACACAGCAAGGGCTCATAAGTATTACATGAATTCAAATGATACTTCTCTGTTGCTTGATATATGTGATTTTAAAAAACAGCTTTATTGAGATATAATTTATATATCATACACTTCACCTATTTAAAGTGTGTATTTCCATAACTTTTACTCTTGTCACAGAGGTGTACAAACATCACTATTATCTAATTTTAGAATATTTTTATCAACTCCAAAAGAAATCTTGTATCCATTAGCAGTTATTCCCCATTTCCCCACCTGACATCCTCCAAAGTCTAGTCAACCATGAATCTATTTACTGTTTCTTGATAGATCTGTTTTGGACATTTTACATATATGAAATCACACAACACATGGCTATTTGTCATGGGCTTCTTTCATGCAGTATGTTCTATGCCCGCTCTTGGAAGGAAAGAATCTTACTAGTTCTTATCAGAGATGATCTCTTCTAGGAGTCTTCCCTTACCCACACCTTATTTAATTATATGCTTTGTGCACTCCATGATCACTTCTAATTATAGAACTTATATCGAGTTACATCATGGTACAATTCATGACCAAAGAATATAATGAGAAAGAGAAAGTACTATAATACAACTTACAACTAAAAAATGCCACAATACAAAAGAAATTTCATTTAGGATTTTAAAAATTCAAAGAAAAATGAAAATATCTGAAGAAGCTACTTACAGTGGGTTTTTCAGGAGAAGATGGAATATCAAATGTTTCATTAATATGACCTTCTAGATCTTGTTGTGAATGTGAGTAATGAATTTGATTCCAACTGTTTTTCTTTGATTGTTTGGGTGGCAAAGCTGGAGGCTTCCCATCTCCAGGGGTCTCTTGTGATCTAGACAATAAAACAAAGTTGGAAGTTGTTTCAGACCTTAGTTTTTAAAAGTTAGAGTCAAGCAACCCACATATTTACAATGTCTAGTAGTAGACAGGCTCTAAATACTATGTTTATTTGGGAGTGCCATTTTTTAATAAAAACTTTCCTGACTTTGAATTAATATAAATCTAATTTCCTACTTTATCAAATTTGTAAACAATTATATAATAAAATATATTTTAAAGATATTCCTGTGAAGATACCTATTAATCTACTATAACATAGTAAACACCTTTCAAAAAAAATTTTCAGGTTTTCAGAGGAGTCATGTGGGTAGCCAGGAATAAGGCAGGCAAGAAAATCCAGAACTGATAATTGGGTAGTTCCACAGATAAAATATCTATTCCCATCTAAATAACTCAAGAGATTGGCCTAATCTATTTAGAAATAAAATACAATTCATCGAAGTAATGAATTCAATGATGTGGTAAGGATTAGAAATCTGGGGGCTGGGCGCGGTGGCTCATGCCTGTAATCCCAGCACTTTGGGAGGTCGAGGCGGGTGGATCACGAGGTCAAGAGATCGAGACCATCCTGGTCAACACGGTGAAACCCTGTCTCTACTAAAAATACAAAAAATTAGCTGGGCATGGTGGTGCACGCCTGTAATCCCAGCTACTCGGAGGCTGCGGCAGGAGAATTGCCTGAACCCAGGAGGTGGAGGTTGCGGTGAGCCGAGATCGTGCCACTGCACTCCAGCCTGGATAACAAGAGCGAAATTCCGCCTCAAAAACAAAAAAAGAAATCTGAGTAAGTGTTAAGATCATCACCAGAGACAAAACTGGTTAAGATACTGTCAGAATATACTATTTAAGGTGAGAAAACAAAATCCAATTAACCTCAGAGAACATAAGCCTCAATTTGTGGCAACAGGAATCGATAAGAAGAGCTAAATATAAAGATAACTTCAGGGCAGAAATTCTGGCTTTTAACAACCATAATGTGTATAACAATATTACTTGTAAGCTTTCCACAAAGGCCAAAAGTGGAAATTTGTGGTTCAACTTGTGTCTTAAGAACTATGAATCCATGGAAGTTGTGCATTTGGGAGAAGTAAAAGAATAAACAGGTAAGGGGAAAATTGTTCTTCATAAGAACACTGACCACTATTGGCATTATTATCTGATAAAAGAATTAACGTCTTACTGCCTAAGGACAGGTATAAGAGATGACAGCTACTGTGTAAAGCCACATGGCTGCTAATGTGGCACTCAAGCGTGCATTTTACACCGAGTATCTACTCTTCTGTTGTCTGACGAGACACCTAACATCCAAGCTATAAGGTCTGGAGACAGTCCAATTCTTAAAAATAATAGTATTTCTAAGCGTGCACACACTCAAAAAAATCTGCCAAGTATAAGAGAATGAAGAGACATCACGCAATTGGGAGAATGACCAGGCAGCATAGTGAAACAGGCCTATGAGAAAGAACAGCTGGTACCCTCAAGGAAGAGACCTATAATTTTCAAAGAAGGCCAGCATTTACTAACAGGTAGTTTGGACAGGAGTAGGGAAATATAAACTAAAGAAAGAAGTAGGGATGAGGGTTGTAACTGGAGACATACAAGTGGAGGAAATCATCTGGCTTTAAAGAAGAGAGCTGGAAAAGATCTGAATTAGGAAAGTGAAAAACAAAGGCAATCCTGAAGGGATTATTTTTGTTACTTTTAAAAAAGAAAAATGAACAACCCTTGAAAATCATGAATTAAAAAAAAAATGGTAAAGGCACAACTGTACATAGGAATCTGTCACAGAAACATAAAATTTATTCCAATATAAGACTAGAAAACAAAAACTACATTCTTGTTAGACACTAATACAAATGTCCCAGAAATGATAGCTCTTTTAAAAACTCTTATTTTCCAGTCTGGCCAACATAGCAAGACACCATCTCTAAAAAAATTTTTTTAAAAAATTGGCCAGGCATGTTGGTATGCACCTGTAGTCCCAGCTACTCAGGATGCTGAAATGGGAGGGTCATTTAAGCACCATAGTTTGAGGCTGTGGTGAGCTATAATTGTGCCATTATACCCCAGCCTGGAATACAGAGTGAGATCCTGTCTCTTTAAGAAAAAAACAAACTTCTTATTTTCTAAGATGTACATCAAGCGATCATTTCTCATTTACTGTTATTCTAATCTTCAACGGGCATTTAACCCAACATGTACTGTATTTATATTACATTAGATACAGATAAAATTCTGATTCAAAATTCAGGCTTCTTGACATTTGGCTGCTTCATTCTGATAATGACAGTGTTTCAAAGTAAATGCCATTCTAGGTTGATTACTAATTAGTGTACAAGGCACTTCAAAAAATAAAAAGTGCATGTAAACTATCAGAGATATGATTAATATATAAGAATAGAACTGACAATGTCATGTGATTTTATCAGTAGGAATCCATTCCAGAATAAGCCTCCCAGTGACCTGAGATTCTTGGTTTCAACCAAACTCAACAGCTCTGCCCTTAGCTCCCAAGTGTAAGTGATAGAACCTTTAGCCAGAGATGAATGGCAGGTAAGCATACTGAAGCTACAGGGATCTGTAATTAGTCTTGATGTCATAAATACAGCATCTAATATGGTGCATTCTCTAGGTCCCTATGGCTTGGTATCTCCTTCTATTCAAACCTTTGATTTTTAAAAAATTTCCTTCTCATTGAATAGCCTAGTTAGTATTTGAAGAGTTCATAATATATTGCTAGACTTGATCAAGGGTGAAATGGGAATTGGAGACAACTGAGCTGTAGATGGAAATCATCATTGCCAATAGCTGAGAGGGGTAGAGGAAAGGCAAAGCTTTGAAGACTAAGCAAAAGAAATTGATGAGGTATGGACAAAGCTGTGGAGATTCATTAGATAAGACTAGAATGGAATAGTCCAGGAAAGAATGGCTCAGGAAAATGGATTTAACACTTGAGGATGGTCAGGCATAGTGGCTCACACCCATAATCCCAGCACTCTGGGAGGCTGAGGCAGGTGGATCACTTGAGCCCAGGAGTTCAAGACCAGCTTGGGCAACATGGTGCAACCTTGTCTCCACAAGAAATAAAAAAATTAGCTGGGCATGGTGTTGTGTTCCTGTAGTCTCAGCTACTTTAGAGGCTGAGGTGGGAGGATTACCTGAGCCCAGGAAGTCAAAGCTACAGTGAGCTGTGATTACACCACTGCACTCCAGCCTAGGCAACAGAGTAAGACCCTGTCCCTAAACAAACAAACAAAAAGTCACCTGTGGATCATGAAGTCTGCCTAAAGTATCTTGTGATAGGGATGTAAGAATCAAGTTGAGAATCTGGAGAATTCCTCACTGTGTTCAACCAGATTCTCATACTTCAAATATCCAGAAAAACTATTGATAATATATTCAAAGTTTTCAGAATATATCCTAAGAGCTTAACTAAAAAAAGCTATATAATTATTATATGCTTACGGCAACTCTTTGAGGTAGATATTATTATTATCCTGTTTTTTTTTTTTTAAACGATGAGGAAACTGAGGCTTAATGAGATAACTCACCAAAGGTCACCTAATTAGAAGTAGTGGACCCACATTTTAAACCTAGTCTGAATCTAGAGCTCGTGCTAGTAAGCACTATGATATACAGTTGTAATCTCAAAGAAAATTACTGCAAAAAGTAAGAATGTTATTTTAAATCAGAGGTTTCCAAACTTTTTGTAGCAGTGGAATCTTTTCTTCAAAAAAAGTTTCTCAGAATCCAATTTACAAAACATAAATGCTAATAAGCACCCCTACCTGTCAGTATTTGAGGCCTCAATAGAACTCCCAGAACCCTTGCTATATTGTCCAGGCTGAGGGGCAGTGACTATTCATAGGTACCATCATGGAGCACTACATCCTCAAACTCCTGGGCTCTAGCAGTCCTTCTGCCTCAGTCTCCTGAGTAAGCTGGGACAACAGGGGCACACCACCACACTTGGCAATTTGACATTTTGAAAAATGTTAAATGGAAGGCAAATAATGAAAATGTTATGTTCAAGTGTACTATGCTGGTTACAGAGCAATATATTGTCACATAGTAGCAAAACGTTTGTCAGAAATGTCAATCAAGATATGTGGAAAAAATGTACACAATTTATTTCAGTCCAGTCAGCTTTAATTTCCTTATAAATTCTTCAACAACAGCAGTGAAAAAAACTTATTTTTCAGTTAATGCAGCTCTCTATTGCTGACATTAGAAATTTGTATCCTAATGAATTTAATCATCCAATTCACATACTCTGTTGTAGACTGTGGTCTCCTTTACTTTATCCTTAGCCTATAAATGATAACTTTATTCTAAACAGTATAAGCAACCACCTGTACTCACTTAAATAAAGTATTAGTAAGATGATTTTATCTAACAATTAAAAAAAAAGAATATGTGAAAAAACCTGAAAAAATATCTATTTCATTACATGATGAAATGTTCTGTGCTTAATCCAATACATCATTTGAATTATTTTCACATTTGGATAACAGAAAAACTAAAATCTCGGTCCCATATTGAACTCGAGTTGGAAGAGGCGAGTCCGGTCTCAAAATGGAGGTAAAACCGCCGCCCCCAGCCCGACTCCGGCCGTCGCCGTCGCCATCGCCGCGGGGGGGAGGAGGGCCATGATCCAAAGGAACCAGAGCAGTTGAGAAAACTGTTTATTGGTGGTCTGAGCTTTGAAACTACAGATGATAGTTTAAGAGAACATTTTGAAAAATGGGCACACTTACAGATTGTGTGGTAATGAGAGATCCCCAAAGCAAACGTTCCAGGGGCTTTGGTTTTGTGACTTATTTTTGTGTTGAAGAGGTGGATGCAGCAATGTGTGCTCGACCACACAAGGTTGATGGGCGTGTAGTGGAACCAAAGAGAGCTGTTTCTACAGAGGATTCTGTAAAGCCTGGTGCCCATCTAACAGTGAAGAAAATTTTTGTTGGTGGTATTAAAGAAGATACGGAAGAGTATAATTTGAGAGACTACTTTGAAAAGTATGGCAAGATTGAAACCATAGAAGTTATGGAAGACAGGCAGAGTGGAAAAAAGAGAGGATTTGCTTTTGTAACTTTCGATGATCATGATACAGTTGATAAAATTGTTGTTCAGAAATACCACACTATTAATGGGCATAATTGTGAAGTGAAAAAGGCCCTTTCTAAACGAGATGCAGTCTGCTGGATCACAGAGAGGTCGTGGAGGTGGATCTGGCAATTTTATGGGTCGCGGAGGAAACTTTGGAGGTGGTGGAAACTTTGGTGGTAGAGGAGGTTATGGTGGTGGAGGTGGTGGCAGCAGAGGTAGTTATGGAGGAGGTGATGGTGGATATAATGAATTTGGTGATGGTGGCAACTATGGCGGTGGTCCTGGTTATAGTAGAGGGGGCTATGGTGGTGGTGGACCAGGATTTGGAAACCAAGGTGGTGGATATGGTGGCGGTGGTGGAGGATATGATGGTTACAACAAAGGAGGAAATTTTGGTGGTGGTAACCATGGTGGTGGTGGGAACTATAATGATTTTGGAAATTATAGTGGACAACAGCAATCAAATTATGGGCCCATGAAAGGGGGCAGTTTTGGTGGAAGAAACTCGGGCAGTCCCTATGGTGGTGGTTATGGATCTGGTGGTGGAAGTGGTGGATATGGTAGCAGAAGGTTCTAAAAGCAGCAGAAAAGGGCTACAGTTCTTAGCAGGAGAGAGAGCGAGGAGTTGTCAGGAGAGCTGCAGGTTACTTTGAGACAGTTGTCCCAAATGCATTAGAGGAACTGTAAAAATCTGCCAAAGAAGGAGCGATGATCCATAGTCAGAAAAGTTACTGCAGCTTAAACAGGAAACCCTTCTTGTTCAGGACTGTCATAGCCACAGTTTGCAAAAAGTGCAGCTACTGATTAATGCAATGTAGTGTCAATTAGATGTACATTCCTGAGGTCTTTTATCTGTTGTAGCTTTTTCTTTTTCTTTTCATTACATCAGGTATATTGCCCTGTAAATTGTGGTAGTGGTACCAGGAATAAAAAATTAAGGAATTTTTAACTTTAAAAAAAAAAAAAAAAAAGAAAAAGAAAAACTAAAATCTATGGATTCCAAGTTGCAAAGTATTGTATCTAGACTGCAAATCAAAGAACATCTATAACATCTTGTTTGGGATACAAAGTTCTCCTGGCTGATTCTACTAGAAACAGCCTGAGTTTTTGTTCTGTAAATTGGGACAAGTGTTCTAAGCGTGCCTTTCTCATCTATAAGACGGATATTACCTATTTTCCTACTTCACTGAGTTCTCCCGAATAGAACAGTGAGATAATTTATTATGTATAATTTACTGTAAGCAACTACGTAAGTTATTAAGTTTATCTTCTGGGCATGCTCTCATTATTCTTAAGGTTAAGACTGGTTGAATGTTAAATGCAGTATTATAGATTCAAAACAGAATATAAACACATAAGCCTTATAAAATAACATGTCCAAGGAGAAGACTCCAAGCATTTTAAATTCTTGTGCATGAGCGAGAAGTAGCAAAACCTCTTCACAGTTCCAAGCTACCCTGAACTTACTTCTCCACTCAAGTCAGGAAAGTAGAATAAAAGTGTTTTGAGATGGCAAATGTATTAGTCCATTCTCATGCTGCTATGAAGAAATACCTCAGACTGGGTAATTTATAAAGAAAGGAGGTTTAATTGACTCACAGTTACACATGGCTGAGGAGACCTCAGGAAATTTACAATCACGGTGGAAGGTACCTCTTCACAGGGTGGCAGGAGAAAGAATGAGTGCAAGCCGGGGAAATACCAGACACTTATAAAATTATCAGATCTTGTGAGACTTACACATTATCATGAGAACAGCATGGAGGAAACCACCCCCATGATTCAACTACCTTTACCTGGTCCTGCTCTTGACACATGGAGATTATGGGGATTACAATTCAAGGTGAGATTTGGGTGAGGACACAGAGCCAAACCCTATCAACAAGTGATTTGGGGGTTTGTGAATCTATAAAATTTACATGTAGAAATATTCAATTATGTTTATATGCCTTTCTTTGAAAAATGCCCTTTAAAAAATAAAGGTAATTTGGTTAGGCATCAAGAATTATATTATTTTTGCTTTGTAATAATTAGGCTTCTGGATGGGCGCAGATGCTCAAGCCTGTAATCCCAGCACTCTGGGAGGCCAAGGTGGGTGGATCACGAGGTCAAGAGATCGAGACCATCCTGGTCAACATGCTGAAACCCTGTCTCTACTAAAAATACAAAAAATTAGCTGGGCATGGTAGTGTGTGCCTGTAATCCCAGCTACTCAGGAGGCTGAGGCAGGAGAATTGCCTGAACCCAGGAGGTGGAGGTTGCGGTGAGCCGAGATTGCGCCATTGCACTCCAGCCTGGGTAAGAAAAGCGAAACTCTGTCTCAAAAAAAATAAAATAAAATAATAATTAGGCTTCTGTGAGTCCTGCATATGGTACATTTTTATGCCATGAAAAATATACAATTAAAAAAATCAATGCTTCTCAGTTGTGTTCTTAATTACTACACTTTTTTAAGTTTCCAAAATTATTAAAAATCAACCAGAAAGTTTAGAATTATAACTTTTAAAGTAATAAAGTATTAAATCTCCCATCAATCCTATTTCTTGACAACTAATTCCCCACAGGTATCATTGTGCAGTGTGTATCTGTAATATTTCTCCACTTTTAATAACATATACACATAATCAAAATGTTTTACCAAGATATATGTCATGCAATCTGAACTCCTACTTGTTTTGATAGCTCAGCCAGTCTTCCTTGGTTTGCCCTACCCAAGGACAAAGATGACCACACATCTGTACTCTCTTCCACCTACCACTCTTGGACCCATTCTTTACCCCTGATCACATTCACTATATCTTACACCAATTTCTCCTTCTCAACAATTCATAAATCTTCTTACGTAACTACGTACCTTGTATTTTAATTTTCACTTAACTACGTACCTTGTATTTTAATTTTCTCAACACTTTTTACTCATCTTTATGATTCTTTTCCTTTAAAAATATTAGGAAGCTCTACTTTCACTACCCTCCTCCTTAACCAGAGTGCTACATTATCACAGAAATATCTGAGTTTATGCACTAAAATTTGAAGAACTAAGTCAACAAAATAACATTTGACTGGGTGGAGGAGGGAGAGGCAACAAGAACCCTCAGGAGCAAATGAGCATAACTGCAAACATATAAATTTTGAAGTTTCATAACTAAAATCTTGTATAATTTCCCAGATTATTTTAAATGAAGCAATGTGGAACACTTGATAATACAGAGTGAGCAAGCAAAATTAAAAAAAGCTCTTACGGTGATGATTCCAGAACAATGCTATTAGCTTGTGTTGATGACGGAGATCTCTGATTCACAAACACTTCACTTGGGGAAGTATGAACCATATGGTCTACCAAATGACCAACTGAAGATGGTCGTAACCGAGTTCCTTCCTGCGTGAATGCAGAATTTCGACTAAATAAAGAAGGAGAAAAACGGAATAAAAATATGCTTTAATTCAAAATTTTCAAGTTTTTAAATATATGATTACATCAGAAAGTGGGTATGTGTTTTTAAGTGAAACAGTGTTGACTAAGCAATCACTCAAAAAATAGTGTGATATAAACAGAGAGAACAGAGATTGGGAAGTCAGTGATCTGAGTTATAGTCAACAATCTGCCAAGGATTCTACCCATAAAATTATTTACTATCTCTATCTAAGTACCTTAATGTCTCTAGGTGTTACTCACTATGATTTTTGTCTTATTCAGCATTTATAAAATAAAGGGATTAGAATAAATAATTAAAAAATATATTCTGGTCTGAATTCTTTTTTAATGCTTATAAATGTTTTTATTTAAGAGACTTTTTTTGAATCCTAAGACTAGGTGGTGAATACTATATTGCCATCCTCTTGACAGTCACATAGATTAGTATTATTACAATTTTTAACTACAATATTTCAGTACTTATGTGTCAGATATTGCTCTAAGCATTTCATTTAATCCTCCTAACAACAGTATAAGAAAGACACTATGAGAAATATAATTTTGTAGATGAGAAAAATGAAACAGATTAAGCATGCGGTGATTCCAGGGCCCATGCTCTTATCCACCACCTTGTGCTATCTCTTTAGAATTAAAAAAAAACTTTTTAGAATATATCTAAAATTGTTTCATTAACCAGAGAACTTAATCAGAGCTACTGCTAATTAATTACTTGAGTACTTCAGCTTAAATATCTTACATTTTCTATAACTTGCTACTAATGAAGCTTTGGATATATGCAATCATTTATAAGGAAAAATGATTTAGCAACCTGAAATTCACAAGATAGAAATTACTAAATCCTTTTATTCTAGGAGTAACTTTAACACATAAGTATTAAAGTTCTGTGAACCAAACTGTTTATGTATATGCTTTACTTCTGATATGGTAGAAGTTTATTCTTCAGCTGATCATAGCCTTCAATGCTATAGCTTTTAGATTTTTTTTTTCTTCTGAGACAGGGTCTCACTCTGTCGCCCAGGCTGAAGTGCAGTGGTATGATCTCAACTCACTGTAACCTCCACTTCCTGGGTTCAAGTGATCCCTGCCTTTACCCCCAACAGGTGCATGCTACCACACTCAGCTAATTTTTGTATGTTTTTGTAAAGATGGGGTTTCGCAATGTTGACTAGGCTGGTCTAGAACTCCTGACCTCAAGGAATCTGCATGCCTTGACCTCCCAAAGTGCTGGGATTATAGCTAGCCACATTTAGAATTTTGTGCAAACTTAATAAACATTAATGTGCATAAAACATTTATGAAAAAGACATCTTCAGATATTGTATTTCATACCAAAATTCAAGTATTTTATAAATGAACCTTATGGGTTAACAAAGTATGTTACACAGTGGCACACATTTGTTTATCATTATCTTAATTACATCCAACATTTGTAATATTATAAAATTAAGATAATCAACATCTTTAGCTAGTACATTTAGCTAATTTATGATCTTATTATCATTTACAGCAAAACTCACAACTTTTGTGAGCAATGTCAGACTGAAATATATATATATATGGTAAGTACTGAATCATACAGTGCTTTTTAGCTCAGAGAGACCTAAGCTTATAGGGACTCATGCTGGAAACCCATTTTTCTTTTTTTTTTTTTACATATATATTTTATTGCACTTTAGGTTCTGGGGTACATGTGCAGAACATGCAGGATTGTTGCATAGGTACATACATGGCAATGTGGTTTGCTGCCTCCATTCCCCCATCACTTATATCTGGCATTTCTCCCCATGTTATCTCTCCAACCTCCCCACGCCCCATTCTCCCGCCCCTAGCCCCCTCAAACAGACCCCAGTGTGTGATGCTCCCCTCTCTGTGTCTATGTGTTCTCATTGTTCACAACACCCACCTATCAGTGAGAACATGTGGTGTCTGATTTTCTGTTCTTGTGTCAGTTTGCTGAGAATGATGGGAAACCCCTTTTTCTAGGCCACAGAACATGCTATAGTCATGGTTGAGGTAGTGGTTTAAGTAAGAGAATCACAATCACTTGGAAAGCATTTTCAAATAATATATACTCGCCTAGAAATTCTGCTGGGAATCCACATGAAAAAATGAGTGTGTCAACAACAATCATATGAGATTTTAAGTCTAACAGACCCTCATTTATCAAGTACTCTAACTACAAGAGTCAACTGTTGAGGAAAGTGAGAGTGGGGTCCTTATTCAATGCCGTAATCTCATTCCTTAAGTCTATACCATGTTACTTCTGCAATGAGCAAAAGGTAAAGAGAAAATAATGCTCTGGAGCAACAAAAATCATATTTTGCCAAAAGAATTCAATTTTTACATATTTTTATCTTCAGGTAATAAAAATACACAGCCAATAATTAGAAATTAGCAAAAGTTACACCTGATCTTGGCTTGTACTTACTGATTAGGAGTTCCAGGTGGAGATCGTGATGGAAGGCTTTGTGTTTCTAACCTGTCATCCGATATTGAATTCCTGCTTACTACTTCCCAATCCATTAACTTCCGTGCCAATGGCTTACTTGGGGATCTGCAGAAATAAATTAAATAATATGTTAAAAGTTTTATTTTTATATTCCAAACTATATGAATCAAATCCTAGAATTTGTTTTCATAGATTATGTTCTAGATGAGAAACATAAAGAGTTTACTTGTAATAAATTAATGCATTTAGAGGTTATTTACCAAACAACTTCCTAAGAAAGTACATTTGCTTTATATGAAGAATAAAGGAAGGTAGGCTACCAAGAGTAGGATAGAGCATAAGAGGAGAAAAACAGAAGAAACAAGAAAAGGAAGGCGAAAGGTAAAAAGAGAAGAGTTTGCTACCAAATGTTTTCTCAGATGTTACTGATATGATAGAGACTGCCTACCTCTCTGTTCCAGAGTATCTGGAACACTAGCTTATCTTGGGATGTATTAAATAATTCCTAGCACATTATCTCCTGAATGCTTCCATATCTAAATCCCAATCCTCTGCCTCAGTGAAGACAGAACAAAAATAATTATGCATATTACCTTTATCTATTAAAAATTTTTTGAATACACAGTAGGTTAGTGGATTTTTCCCTTTTTTCCAAAACCATTTTGGAAGGTTAACAATTCTGTCTAGTGGTAGGGAGTAGAAGTATATGTTTTATTATGAGTCTACATATTATCAGTTATCCTAATGATAAAGATGAAAACTAAGTGATGTTTTAAAAAATATCTTGGCTGGGTGAAGTGGCTCAGTGCTGTAATCTGAGCACTTCGGGAGGCCCAGGTGGGAGGATCATTTGAACTTACGAGTTTGAGACCAGTCTGGGCAACATAAGGAGACTCTGTCCCTACAAAAAATAAATTAGCTGGGTGTGATGGCAGGTGCCTGTAATCCAAGCTACTTGGGAGGCTGAAGTCAGAGCATCACTTGAGCCCAGGAATTCCTGTCTCAGAAAAAAAAAGAGAGAGAGAGATCTTCATATTAAGATAAAAAGTGACTGATCTATGCAGAGATCATAAACCCTTAGAATTTTAGGAAGTTAACAACTAAAGTCTTTTTTATATGCAAATTCAGATAATGGACAAAATTAGTGAAAAATACATGCTATCTCTTTAACTGGCTTTATGAAGTGCAGAGTTAAAGTGAAGGCTAATAATTCAAGCTACTTATATAAAGTATATAATAAATCATCTTGTTTTATATTTCAGAAGTGAACTGAAGCATATAAAAATTATATATATTTTCCATTATAGCACAATGTACAAAAATGAAATAGCTTCTGTTGTTTTCCTACAAAAACCAGATCATAAAAATTTATGTAGAAACACCTATGAGTAAAATTAAAAAATGAAGACTATTTTTAGTTATAGTTAATAGGAATCATAGGCCTTTGTTGTGTAAATTGAGATTTATTTTCAGATTTTCCTATATTGATAAAGAATTGCAGGTAGTATTGGACTTGCTTTTTAGCTCATTGGAATATTTTCCTCTCATCATTTACTACATATATACTTTACTATGGCTTAAAAAAAAAAATTACCAAGGAAGGCATAGAGCAAATGCAATATTAACTCATCTGATTACATTAAAACTTAGTAACAGCAGAATTCTAATACATAATGATCTCGTGAAGTTTGAAGTTTCACTATCTG
Organism: Callithrix jacchus; assembly: GCF_049354715.1. Lineage (NCBI taxonomy): Eukaryota > Metazoa > Chordata > Mammalia > Primates > Cebidae > Callithrix > Callithrix jacchus. Next base: position 104,528,777 of record NC_133507.1, on the reverse strand, counting down.
CTGGAATTTCCTTTCCAGTATGTTAAACGTGTAAAAAGCAAGGTTGGACTAAAATGTACACTAACACTGACCAAAGAAACTGAATAAACTGTTATTACGTGTACAGTAGGAAGCATTAAAATAATGATAAGGACTCTGAATTTGAGATGTGGCTTCCTATTAGACAAACCTCTTATGTTTCTGTATCTAAAATGTATAAATTTATTAGCACAATATGACCCACAGGTCTCTCCCTACCACCTGAATTTTATAATATCTGAGTATCTAAATTTTCAGGGCAATGTTTTAGCCTATTAACTTTATTAAACCATGAAAAATTTAAGTTACTTATAAATTTAAACCACACAAGTGTCCTAACATTTCAGCAATTCATAGCCGAAACATTTTTAGTTTGGCCTAATGACATTTCCTTAATCAAAAAGCTTGTAGGCATTTTCTAAGAATGTTACTGGTTTTTAAAAAAGATACACTGACTCAGATTTCATTTTCCAAACGTGAATTCAAAGTAATTTAGGTGTGAATATTTCCCATTATCACAGGTTGAAATTATACAATTTTTTTTATTTGAAGATAATTCATGACATCATTTAGTTCAACCCCCTCATACTGCAGTGTAAATTTTCTTATCAGTCACAACAGAATGAAAATAAAGTATATTATCTCATGCATTTGATATTTAAAATAAAGATGAACATTTACGGCTCTTCTATTAAAGATAATTAATAATTTAATAAACTATCATTTTCTCATATATTAGACTACTAAATGTAAGTTGTATGAAAGTTCATCAACCATAATCAGTAGATCAACCACTTTCATTTTCTAAAAGCTGGAAAAAGTCATTTGAAGAAAAGAAATTCTAGCACACTTACCTAGTCTGAAGCGTCAGAACACTTTATTGCTGTTAATGGACTAAACATGGCTGGGCACTTTGAATTTAAAACCAAATTCCTTGTACTGTATTTTATTAACAGTTTTAACCTCAGAGACCCACCCACTCAAGCTTGCTGTCTATACTTCCTGTTGAGTGTGGAAATTTCAGAGAAAAAAATACCACACAGCATCAGCGTGTTTGCGATGTGGTAAGCTTCTTTTCTGTCCAGGGCACCTCATTTTTCTGTTGTATGAGAATATTGTTTTTCTCTTTTCTTAGATATATTATATGACAATTGCAAAATGTGAAAGCAATTTGAAGGGGTGATAATCAGTATATGTGCTGCCAAGGCAAGCACGAAGAGGTGATAATCAGAAAAAAGAAAAAACATTTAATTATTGCTAAAAAATTATTATCACATGAAAAGTTTAAGGAAGAGCCTTTTTTTTTTTAAACTGCATTTTAGGTAGGAAGAGCCTTTTCTATCTATTCATACTGTCAACTAACCCCCCCCCCGTAAAAAAAAGAACTCTAGAATTCCCTGGTACTTTAATAAAATAATAATTACTAAAACCATTAGAGAATTTTCTAGTCATTACAATCAGATTCTAACATACTAGTAAAACAATCCCAGAAAACCTTCATCTTTCAGAGAAAGAGATTATCATTAAACAGCACAGTACTATTACAACCTCATCATAGCTGATACCTTATTATTTCAGAGGACCCACACAATTCCAGAAAAACAAAAGGAATAGGAGAGTTATTTGAGGCTTGAAATTTGGAAATATTGAAACTTTAGCTCTACTATTCACTGAATAATGGCTATTTGTCAAAAACCTATTAAACAACTATACATTTTAATAATGAATATAGAAAATGAACAACTAAGATGAAGATATAACTATTTCTAAAATCTATATGACAGAAATATTAAAACATTAACACTTAAAAAGAAACCATTTATATGTGATATTAACTTAATATATAAATACACCTATGATCTGGTATTCATATTAGGATATACTACATACAACTAGTGATCAAATCACATATTCTATACTTTTTATAAAAGTCAAGAAAGAAGGAAGATGTTGTTAAGAAAGGAATAAAAAAGTTTTAAGTATATTGTTACGGTGTTACAACCCTGAGAATCAGAAAAATATTTTAAGAAATATTATTGGTATTTAAAAAAAAATACATTGACTCAGATTTCATTTTCCATAAGTGAATTCAAAGAAATTTAGGTGTAAAGATTTTCCATTATAGGTTTAAAGTACAGGATTTTTTTATTTGAAAACAACTCATGACACCATTTGGTCCAACCCCCTTCATACTATAGCACAAATTTTCTTATGAGTCACAACAGAATGAAAATAAATAAAGTATATTATCTAATGCCTATCATTTTTTTTTGAGATGGAGTCTTGCTCTGTCACAAGGCTGGAGTGTAGTGGCACAATCTTGGCTCACTGCAACCTCCGCCTCCCAGGTTCAAGCGATTCTCCTGCCTCAGTCTCCCAAGTAGCAGGGACTACAGGCACATGCCATCATGCCCTGCTAATTTTTGTATTTTTGGCAGAAATGGGGTTTCACTAAGTTGGCCAGGATGGTCTCGATCTCTTGACCTCATGATCCGCCCGCCTGGGCCTCCGAAAGTGCTGGGATTAGAGGCCTGAGCCACTGCACCGGCCTGATTTTTAAAATAAAGATGAACTTACCATTTATGGCTCTTCTATTAATGCTAATTCATAATGTAATAAAATATTATTTCCTCCTTTATTAGGCTACTAAATGTAAGCTGTATGTCACACATATTACTGTGACATCCTTAGAAAGTCTTAGCAACAACTACTCTGGAGGCAGGAATGTGGCTGAGTAAAGGGAGGAATCCTAAATGTTAAGTTTACAGTTTGTAATCAAAGGATTTAACTGTCAAAAGATTCACTGCCATTATAAATGACTAGATTTTTAAACACCAAAGAAAATGTGCAAGATATGTTAAATGATAAACACAAACAACAAATGGTATAAAACAATTTTGAAACAAATATATATACACATATATATAAATGTCTCTATAAGTATATGCATAGAAAAATCCTGAATAATTGAGTACCAACATTTTTTTAAATAGTTGTCTTGGGATGTTAAATTTCCTTTATGTTCTTTGATACTGTTGGAAGTTTTTAAACACAATGAGCTACCACTTATATTACAAGGGGAAAAAAGCAATTTCCACATTTGCAAAGAGGAAGAAAAAAACTAATACAAAACTCCCTTTACTCTGGAAACACACAGCAGAAAGGACTTTTAGGTAAAGAAGAACAAAATCTAAACAAAGTGAAATCAAAAGCAAACTTCTCTAGTTTTCTTTATTAAAACTTAAGACTCTAATAGCAGTAGATACCAAGCACATAACTAATTAAAGGACTTAGCCTCTCAAAGTCATTTTCAATGGAAAAAAAAAAAAAAAAAAAAAAGACTGTCTCAACACACCTGTATCCAGTTGGTCATCAATTTCTGCTAGTTTTGCTTACAAAATGTTCCTTAAATTTGTTCCCTATTTTCCATTCCATTACCAGTGTTTTTGTTCAGGCCTTTATTATTTTCACTTGGATCACTGCAATTACCTTATAATTGCAGTCTCTGGGTACTGAGGCTTTGCTTTCTAATTCATTCCCTATCCTTGCTTATAATACTATTTTCTATAACATAAATCTTATCATGTCATTTCACTTGTTAAAAAGCAAATAAGCTAGGTCAGGCCTTTTGGCTCATGCCTGTAATCCCAGCACTTTGGGATGCCGAGGTGGGAGGATCACCTGAGGTCAAGAGACCAGCCTGGCTGGCATGGCAAAACCCCATCTCTACTAAAAACATAAAAATATTAGACAGGCATGGTGGCATGTGTATGTAATCCCATATACTAGGTAGGCTGAGGCAGGAGAATTCCTTGAACCTGAGAGGCAGAGAGGCAGAGGTTGCAGTGAGCCAAGATTGTGCCATTGCACTCCAGCCTGGGAGACAGAGCAAAGACTAAACAAAAAGAAAACGAAAAAAAGACTATAATAGACCCTATAGAAAGAAAGACAATAAATGATAAACAAAAATAAAGCAAATTATCTCTTAACAATATAATTTAAATAAATATGGAAATGAAATGGCTTGATAACATGAAATAAGTCACTATATTTCTCAAAAATGTTTTAAAAAAGGAGAGCAACCTCAAACAAAATATTGTATTAATAACATAATATTTGATCAGCCTATTCAGAACTGCAATGCCTGGCACACTATTAATGCTCATATAAAAAATGAATCAATAAACTAGACAAGCTACTTTATCATTTCCTCAACATAATTTATGGTTAAAGAATAGTGATAATTCTGTAATCAAAAATTTGAAATATTTAGAAAAACTTTTTAAACTCAATCCATCTTTTTAAAAAAAATTCAGATAATGAAACAGTATTGGCTTACCTTGCAAATACCCTGTCTTTATTTGCCTTTTCTTTGCCATACTGAACTGATTGGACTTCAGTTCTCCCACTGAAATACATAAATATGCACAACAATAAAGTCTTTAAGAGAACTATAAGATAAAATGACTACACATAACATGATTATAGTATAATTTCCTAAGAGACAAGACATTCCTCGCAGAGAAAAGGAAGCAGATAATGAAAAGACTGGACTGACATTCCAATTCTACCTGGATGAATAAAGCTTAGTTACATTCCTCCCATTAATGAAGACAGATGTGTTCAACTCCCTCCATGTCCAGACTCAAAACAGCTCCAGATTTTTGTTTAGAGGAAGCAACTAAGCAGAAAAATGGTGGGATTTGGCACTAGGAGATTTGTTTTGAAGCTGATTTATCTAAGGGAATTGTTTATAGAGAGAAACTGACCTTCCTCTGAGGTACACCAATGTGTTCAGATGAAATTTGTTAATAAAAGTTCTCAGAGAGTTTATTTGAGACATTCTCATTACTTGTGAATGAACAAAAATTTCTGGTATATCAAATGTAGCAATTTACAAAGACAGACATCTAATGCATATAAAAACAGCCAAATGCCGGTTTCCACAGTTAAGTTAGTAATTTTAAGACCATTTTCCATGGATAAATATCAATAAATATAAACTGAATGGCACTTTTATGAGGTTTCAATGGAAAAATGAAAAATATTACCATGATTTTTAAACTTCAAGTTGAAATTTCCTAAGAAAATATTTCCTCTAAGAGGGAGGTAATAAATTAAAATTCATCACTGTTTTGCATTTCCACATTAGAATAATGATGTTAATCCTCTGCATACTTTGGAACAGAGATAAGGATATGTGCATAGAGACTGGTGGAGAAAGTAATTGATCTGATAGTCCCAGTACCATCTGTCAGTCAAAAAAGAGTATTTCAACATTTTAAGTATGAAAATAGTTCTAGGATTCTCCACTACTGCTCATTATGAAGGGAAAAAAAGTTTATTTAGTGCACACTCATTAGAGATGGTACTGTGTCCAGGTAACATTTTTCATGCTCCCATTCCTACCTCATTTACAAGACGTCTAATCATTTTGATGATTAAAAAGTCCTTTGGATATGTTTTAAAGTTCTTAAGGACTATAAAGGAAAAGCTTAATTTTTAAAAATTATAAATATATTTGATTATGTATATACAATTTTAATGTGCAAGCTGTCATAGGCCCAATCCTGTCCTGTGCCCTATGTTTTGCAGGGACTATGATAAGCTACATTTTCTAGATGATTTTGCCTTAGGTTCTGCTTTTAGAAGGTATTGGTGGAAGATCAGGAAGTGGAGAAAGGCAGAGCAGGAAACTGGTAGCTGTTGGCAGCTGGCAGCTGCTTTAGTAGTCATGGGGATATAGGGCATAGTAAGAAAGAGCATCCTGTAGATGGTCCCATCCTTGATTAAAGCAGTACTTCTCTGGAAGATACAGACTGACTTTTCTTCACTGGAAAATTAATGTATCAATCAGAGTTCAGTCAGGGAATCACAAAGTTTCCCTACAGTGGCTCTAACAGTATAGTAGCAGGTGTTGGTTTGTAGACTCCAACCCAGGAGTGACCCATGCACCTGATTTTTAGGCATTACCCATTCTTCCTGTTTGTTTCCCCATAACCATGTTTACCCTCTTTTGTTTTCTCAGCATTTCCAACACCCATGTAACTAATTTCTTTAATTAAACTGCTTTTGTCTGAAATATCAAAAGGGCTTTCTGTTTCTCTGACTGAACTCTGACTGATACACTAATTTTCCAGTGAAAAAGATTCAAATGGGACACCATTACTCAAAAGGTTGGAATAACAATTTAAAAATTTCATAATAAAGAAATAATTTTTTAAAAAAATTAATGCAAGAAAGGCTTATATTTCATATTGTTCATAATACAGACATTAGAAGTTTAGTATTGTCACTACAACAAAATGAAAAACTGTTCCAGTTTCAGAACACTAATCTTTGACAGTAAGAGACTTATCTTTTGAGCAGTAAGAAAGTATCATTTATATATATGCTTATTATAAGTTATTCAAGAATATAGAAAAACATAATAAGAACAAAAAAAATTGTTTTTAGCCACAGTCGTACCCATAAAGAAATCACCACCATTATGAACAGGTAGAAATCATTCTAAAATTCATGTACATAAACATTTAAAAGGCTAGACATGCATAGATAATAATTTTATTAAAATGTAATTATGACATATGACTTAATGAAGAAAATCAAACTGGTTTCCATTAAACTAAAAGATTAAAAAAAAGAAAAAAAGATTAAGAAAACCTCAAGAAGTGGTGTGTTAACACCTAAAATTGTTTCAAACTTTAAGGATTCAAATATTTCCTCCCACTAGTCCCTTGCTTCATTTTTTAAAGTTATATTATTTATTCTGCTTTGGCAAAGTTTATACCATTTTAATTTTATTCAGCAGTTATAATTCTCGCAGTTGTCAAGAATTAGTTCTTATAGTGAGGATTTAATCTTCATTTTCAGGGCTTTTAATCAGGATTCTTCGTCGGATATTTTGATTTATTTCCTCGTTTGCTGAATTTTTGCTACTAAATAAATGTTTTCAGGAAGGTCTTGGAGATGTCATATTCTCTGAGTTTTTGCATACTGAGTAATATCTGTTGACTTTGGACTTGAATGGCAATGTGACTATGTTTAATATTTTTTGGTCATGTTTTTGTCTTTAGGACTTGGTTGACAAAGGATGGCCCACAAGTAACATAAGCCTGAAGAAAAGTTTTATTTGGCATACATATTTTTTGTTGTTGTTTAGAGACAGGGTCTTGCTCTGTCACCTAGGCTGGAGTGCAGTGGCCTGATCATAATCCTGTTACCTTGAACTCCTGGCTCAAGTGATCCTCTTGCCTGAGCCTCCTGAGTAGTTAGGACTATAGGTGTGTGCCAAAAAGCCCAGCTTATTTTTAAACTTTTGGTAGAGACAGGGGTCTCCCTATATTGCCCAGACTGGACTTGAACTCCTGGCCTCAAACAATCTTCCCACCTTGGTCTCCCAAAGCACTAAGATTACAGGCCACTATGCCTGGTCTACATTATTTTAAAATATTTAATTTAAACTGATAAACCACTAGCAGATTAATCAAAGAAGATACAAGTTATCAGTATCAAGAATGAGAGAAGCAACATTACTACATATTCTGGAGCTATTAAAAAGATAATGGGGAATATCATAAACTCTATGTCAATGAATTCAACCTAGAAGAAATGGATAAATTTGCTGACAGACACATACTACCAAATCTTGCTCAGGAAGAAAGACAAAACCTTAATTGCCTTATCTATTAAAAAATTTGAATGCGTTCAAAACCTTCCTATAAATAAGACTCCTGCCCAGATGAATTAATTTACAAATTCTATCAAACATTTAAAAAGGAAATCATATTATTACTATGCAGCCTGTTCCAGAAAATGGAACTTTCCTCAACACATTCAATGAGGCCAATTTGACCCTGACACAATAAAATCTGAAAATGATATCATAAGAAAGAAAACTACAGAGATATATCTATCCCTCATAAACACATATGAAAAAATCTTAAACAAAATTTAGCAAAGTAAATCAAACAATATATATATAAAGAATATCATGGTGAAGCGGGATTTATCCTAGGAATGTAGGGTTGGCTTAACACTAGAAATGCAATCAAAGCAATTCATCATACTAACATCAGATTTTAAACTTTGAATATGATCATTTCTTATGTGTCAATTATACTTCAATAAAGCTGTTAAAATAACTGTTCAATTTTCTAAAATATACAGCTTCCATTTAATAATCTTTAATCTCAGTTTTGTTGAAACAGGTAAAATTTGTCAATACTTGGCCAATATTCCCCAAGGGCAGTAACAGCCTTCTGAATGGCCAGTGTTGCTCCCTTCCCTGCCAATCTTTTTTTTTTTTTTTTCCCAAAAATCAGATTGTTCTTGAACTTGCTTTTATTAATATTATGGTATAAATTTCCTTCTGTTTCAGTGATTTCCTTCCAAAACAGGTTTTTTTTTTTTTTTTTAAGCTGTCTTTTGTATTTGAAGTCACCATATGTAAATTTTATGTTTGCTTTGGTATGGTTTGGGTAACTTCCTTGATTTTTTTTCTCATCTTATCTGAGACTTGCTTGAATTATAGCTGAAGACTGGTCACTGCTTCCTATTCATTTCTTTGTACCTAAATGAAACGATGTGTGTTTATGTCACATTTGCAAGGACAAAGGGGAGAAAAAATAATTCGAACAGATGGTAAGAGTAGTCCCTGTATAACTACCTTGGTAATCAATTAGAAATTAAATTCATTGAAGGAATATCTTTAGGGGTTGTACTGTTCTCATTTCACATAAAGCCCTGGGGATTTCTTCTTTTCTTGCTGAGATTTATTAACAGTAGGTAAAGCTCTTTGCTTTTTTCTAAACTTTCATTATAGATCTGATACTCTCTCCTTCCATCTATTTACTTTTAAATTTATGAGTACTGTTACCTTACTTTGCTCAAAATTGCTTTTAGGAAGGTAGAAAAAAGGAGTTAAACATGATAGCAAACCACTTAGGAAATTCCCTGTGCCTTTTGTTTGGTTAACAATGTCCTAACTCTGTTTAATTGTTACTACTTAACTTTTGAGCTACTTTTACTAATTTTTCTGGGGTCGGAGTCATATATTTTAAGTGACTTATCCTGTACTAAGCTTCATATTGTTATTTTTACTGAGATTACAAATTAGGCAATTATAAATCTTTAGGTTTACAGTTAAATCTTTTCTGGGACTTATCTAAAACATTTTTCTCATGAACATATAACATAAATTAATCTTAACACAGATGGAGTTCTGTTGCCCAGGCTGGAGTGCAATGGTGCAATCTCAGCTCACTGCAACCTCCACTTCCTGGGTTCAAGTGATTCTCATGCCTCAGCCTCCTGAGTAGCTGGGATTACAGGTACCTGTCACCAGGCCTGGCTAATTTTTTTTTTTTTTTTGGTAGAGACAGGGTTTTGCCATGTTGGCCAGGCTGGTCTTGAACTCCTGACTTCAGGTGATCTGCCTGCCTTGGCCTCTCAATTACAGGTGTGAGCCACAATGCCCAGCCAAGGGTTTTATTTATCAAAGATGAAAAATCTTATTTTGTGCAGCATAAAGAAACAAGGAATAATATCTGTTTTACTAAAAGATGATGAATAACTTTCTACCTGATTCTTACCAGGTTCCACCTAAAAACAGCTTTCATAGGCCTTTTAAGAATTCCATAGGTAAAACGAATCAGAGCTTCTTCAGATTTAGTTATTCCCCAAAGATCTGCTGCCTTCAAGAAAAAATAAAAGCTACCAAGAATAAAACAATTTTAGGAAATGGAATCTGGGGTTACTGTTCAATGACTAAATCTGATTTTGCCTAGTGACTGTTTTAAACTCTTTAAAATAAAAGGTTTGACAACTCAAAAATATGCTAAATTGTAAATTAAAAAACCAATAATTACACAGTTTTATGCAGAAGCTATATTGGTTGTATTAGAACAAACAAAATTTTGGCCGGGCGTGGTGACTCATGCCTGTAATCCAAACACTTTGGAGGCCAAGGCGGGCAGATCACCTGAGTTTGGGAGTTCAAGACCAGCCTGACCAACATGGTGAAACCTTGTCTTATTTAAAAAAAAAAAAAAACTTAAATTAAGAAAAAAAAAGGTTTTCAAGTAAATAGCTAATAAAAACACAATAGAAATTAAGTGACCTGTCTTGATTGTAAACAAGTAAATGTAGTTAATTTACTCCAGAAAGCAATGACCAGGCAATACAGAAAATGAAATTAGTTTCTCAAGTCTGTAGTATATCACAAGAACCTACAGAACTTTTTAATGATACAGATATAGAGACTGCAATCCATGGGGATTTTGACTCAGTATGTCTGTATAACAAAGGCTCTATGTTACCATAAACTGGATCTTTATTTTAAAGAAAGGAAAAAAATCCAACAATAAAGCCTTAACACAGAAGTAATACTTACCAGTACCGGAATTTTGAACCTAATGTAAAATAATGTGCAAAAAAATTCTTTTGAGGTGGAAGTGGTCTGTCCAAACGGAAGAATGTGTGATGTTCTACACATGCTTTCCACAAATTTTTACATGCTCTGTAATTCACCATATTAAATCCCAATAATGTTTCTCTAGATTCATGCTGTAATAAATGACAAAATGCAGAGAATACCAGGAAAATGTCAGGATCTAATGCTCCATTTAATTTACTTTTGACAGATAAATTATTCTAGCCTTGCAAACATGAACTTGTTAATGATATAGATAGAATCTATAGGATCTTTTATCTAGGATCTTTTTTGCTTATCCAATAAAAAGGCAATGAAGTATATGGAAAAGTCTACAAAATCTAGACATTGTTCAGTCATTTTTTTTTTTTTTTTTGAGACAGAGTCTCACTATGTCACCCACGCTGAAGTGCAGTGGTGCGATCTTGGCTTACTGCAACTTCCGTCTCCCAAGTTCAAGCAATTCGTGTGTCATAGCATCCCAAATAGGAGGAATTAAAGGCATGTACCACCAGGCCCAGCTAATTTTTTATATGTTTAGTAGAACTGGAGTTTCACCATGGTGGCCAAGCTGGTCTTGAACGCCTGACCTCAGGTGATCCACCTGCCTTGGCCTCACAAAGTACTGGGATTACAGGCGTGAGCCCCCATGCTGGCCTTGTTCATTCATATTACAACTCTTTGAAACTTTTACCTTAGATCATAGTTAGAAATGAGTTCAAACTTCTAATATGTATCTGTTTTCAACATTTATTAGCTATGACTCTTTCAAAATATAATTCAAGGTCATAAATTTAATGTTAAAATATATCATCACAACTCTAACAATATTCCTAATTTAAAGTATCTGTCTAGATTCTAAATAAATAAGAACATTCAGCAGGTGGAACACTATTACAGAATTCAAATTTTAAAATTAGCACTAAAATAATTTTCCATTTTCTTGAAAACTGGTACAAATTTCTAAATCATTTCATTAAAGTAAACCATATATAGCAATGTCCACATCTCATAATTGCACAGCTCTGATTTTCACACAATAAATACAATCATTTAACCTTTATCCAGTTCAAGAAATGGATCATTACCACCACCACAGAAGTTTATTTGTCTCCCTTTTCTACCAGATTACTTTCCCAAAGGTAATTGCTCTTCTGACTTTATCACCATAGTATAGTCATGCTTGTTTTTGAACTTTATTGTACAAACATTGAATCACACACATGTTGTCTTTAGGTCTGGCTTTTGTTCAGCATTCAAAGTTTATCAAGTAGTAATTCACTCATTTCCACAGTACTCTGTAAATTTAACAGTTAACTTATCCATTTTACTGTTGATAGACATTTGACATTTCTAGTTTAAGGATATAAGAAGAGTACAGCCAGGCATATTCTTGTATGTTCTCTGGTGTACACATATGCACGTTTTTGTTGTTGGGTCATATGATGTAAACATATGCTCAGCTTTGGTAGATAATGCCCAACACTTTTCCAAAATGGGTAGATCTATAATACACTCCCTCCCACCAGTAGCATATGTGCCATATATTCACCAGCTACTGGTTTATCAATCTCTTTCCCTTTACTATTCTGTTGTGTATGTAGAGGTAGCACATTTTGGTTCTAGTTTGAACCTCCTTGATAATTATTGAGGTTCAATGTTAATGGCCATGTGGATATCCGCATTTGTGAAATGTCTGTCCAGTTCGCTAGCATATATTTCTATTAGAATGGATGTATAACCAAGGATTCTGTGTGTATTATATAATGTCTAAGATATTTCACTGTCTTAGTGGTATCTTTTAATGAACAGAGTTAATTTTAACACAGTTCAAATTATCAATCTTTTGTTATAAAGGTTTCCTTCTGGCTGGGCGTGGTGGCTCAAGCCTGTAATCCCAGTACTTTGGGAGGCCGAGGCGGGTGGATCAGGAGGTCAAGAGATCAAGAGCATCCTGGTCAACATGGTGAAACCCCGTCTCTACTGAAAATACAAAAAATTAGCTGGGCATGGTGGCACGTGCCTGTAATCCCAACTACTCAGGAGGCTGAGGTAGGAGGATTGCCTGAACCCAGGAGGCGGAGGTTGCAGTGAGCCGAGATCGCGCCATTGCACTCCAGCCTGGGTAGCAAGAGCGAAACTCCGTCTCAAAAAAAAATAATAATAAAATAAATAAATAAATAAATAAATAATAAGGTTTCCTTCTATGCCTTGTTAAAGAAATCCTTACCCATCAGAAGTTCATTAAGGTATTTCCTGTGACTAATCCACAGTAAAATGCCCATGTATAAAGTATTAAACTATCATATTAGAAGGGAATATGCTTAAAACATCACTTGTCGATTACCAGAAAATTAAGTCTTAAATATGATTAACAGTTGTTTTGTTTGCACTAATATATATATCGTTTTTATGCCATAAACGTTATGCAAAATAACAGAAAATGTCTCAGCTACTACAATGCACTAATGCTTCTCACTGCCAGCATCTAAGATGCATATATATTCATCCATTTTGACACTTGTATACCTTCCAAAAAGTCTATAAATAATTTCTATATTCTATCAATCATATGTGAAATGTAACATATGATTGGAAAATAAAAAATTTTTCCTGCCCAATTTGTAAACAATGCACACAAAATGTACTGAGAGATAAGTACATTGTATGAAGTTTGGGTATTTAAAAACAAAGAGATGTTTTAGAGAGGAAATAATAACAAGGCCACCTTCTGCAGAGTATGCCTGTATACTGTCTTTTTTTTTTGAAACAGAGTCTTGCTCTTTTGCCCAGGCTGGAGTGCAGTGGTGCAATATTGGCTCACTGCAACCTCCACCTCCTGGTTTAAGCGATTCTTGTACCTTAGCCTCCCAAGCAGTGGGAAATACAGGTGTGTGCCACTACATCCAGCTATCTTTTTGTATTTTAGTACAGATGGGGTTGTACCATGTGGACCAGGCTGGTCCTGAACTCCTGGTCTCAAGCAATTCATCCATCTGAGCCTCCCAAAGTGTTGGGATTACCGAAGTGTGAGCCACCATGCCTGGCCTGTATACTGTCTTTACTTACTTTTCTCCCATCAGACAGGTTGTAATGTGCCTATGCTGTAAGAAAGTTTGAGGAAGGCATATCTCACCCAAGAGTATGAAAGTCTAATCTTCATGCTTATGAACCACAAAAAGATCCTTATACACTTTATTTAATCAATTGTCAGTTAGATTTTGCTGCTGTTATCACTTATTGGTAAATGTATTTTTAACTGGTACACTACTTCAGAAAATGAATGTAAGGATTAAATGCTACAAAAATGATCTATCAGACACATAGTAAGTTTTGAATAAATGCTAAATATTGTAACTATTATTATAAATATTAGTAACACTAGTATTATGATGGGATATTATAAGTTAAATTAGAAAAGTTGACTTCTACAATGCCATCTATGATTACTTAAAGTAAAATATTTGTCATATAGTTTCCAGATAACAATATTATATTTTAATCACCTAAATTTTAAAACAGGTAAAAGAATTTCCATTATTGGCACTTGTCATAATATCCTCAACCTGGAAATGACAAAGCTGTCCACTAACAGCAGAATAAATGAATAAATTACGGTATAGTCATTCAGAGGAATACCATACATAAATGGAATGAACTAATGTTATATGCAACAACATGAGTAAATCTCACAAAAAAGTGTTAAGGGAAAGAAGGCAGACAATAAAGACAACAACTGTATAATTTCATTTTTTAAAGTTCAAATATAAGCAAACTAATCCACGATCATACAAATGAGAGTAATGTTTACCTTCCAGGAAGTTTAACGACTGGAAGTGGACAGCAGCTCCAGCAGCAACATTAAAAGCATCTGGGGTGCTGGTAATGTTCTACATATTAGAAGGAGGTACATATTCTATATATTTGGATATGTTCACTTCACCAAACTGTGTACTTAAAATATGCACATTTTCAGTATTGTTTTATTTCAATAAAAATTCTCTTGAAAAAATCTCTCTATATTTTATGAACATAAACAACAAACTATAGCTTATAATCGCTTAGTAGCTAAATATCCTCTGATACAACAGAGCTGATTCAAATACTTTTTTTTTAAAGAGGCAGTGGTGTCCTGTTCTGTTGCCTAGGCTAAAAGTACAGTGGCACAGTCAAAGCTCATTGTAGCCTTGAACTCCTGGGTTCAACCTATCCTCGCACCTCAGCCTTCCAAGTAGCTGGGATAACAGGCAGAAGGCACCACTGTACCCCAAAGCCTTTTGTTTTTTTTTTTTTTGGAGACAGGGCCTCCCTATGTCATCCAGGCTGGAGTACAATGGTGTGATCCTAACTCATTGCAGTCTTGATTTCCTGGACTCTAGAGATCTTTCCACCTCAGTCTCCTGAGCAGCTGGGACTAGAAGCACACATAATCACGCCTGGCCAATTTTCTTTTTTTGGTAGAGACAGTGTCTCATTAAGTTGCCAAGCCTGGTCTTGAACTCCTGGCCTCAAGGGATCCTCCCACCTCAGCCTCTCAAACTGCTAAGATTACAGGATTGAACCACTGTGGACAGCCCCAAAGACATTTTTAAGGTTTCAAATACATTTTACATGCATACACACACAACCATCTTGAAATATGTATTAATTTGCCAAGATTTCTCAGATTTCTAAGAAAATAATGTAAATCACATGATAAGGTTAGTTTGATTTAATGAAATCGATAAAATCATCTGCAAGATGAAATTGTTTTCAACACTGTACTTCCTATGACAATGTTGTTTTTAATATATAAAGCCATTACCACTCCAACAAAGGCAGGAAATGTTATTAAGTTCATAAATTTGTAACACTCAGCTCCCCTAAAATGAAATGAGTTCGTGTATGAAAGGAAATACTACAGATTTAGTAGGGGAAAAGGGACATATGAAATGCTCATTTGCTGTCCTCCATAAATGGACCTTGAGGTTTCCAATGGTGTCAGTTTCTAAGCTTGAGAAACAGCAAGAGGAATATCTAAAAGAACTTTAACTGAGAACCACATACACATTGGAAAAACAAGTACATTTTGTTATAAAAAGTGAATTCATTACCTCAGCAGGCAGTTAGCCATAGTATTAATTGCACTTTCACTTGTGCTAATAGAAAAGTTCTGCCATGAATGGATATTTCTTAAAAGGCTTCATTTATAGCAATAATTGTTCAATCAGTACTCACCAATTCTTTTCTAAGTTGAATAAAAAACTGTTTGCACTTAAAAGAAATTTTTACAATCTTCAACCTGGACAAAAGAGAATAAATTATTCAAAGTATTGAATAATGACAAAAATATTAACAAATTATGAAAAAAATAAAAACTATTTTAAGTGTGTATTGAATAATGACTAAACATTTTTATCAGATATAAATACACATAGTACATAAAGAATCGAAAGTTTCTGGTGCTTCATGAAAAAAATGATTAGTATTTGTGTTCAACTCAAGAAAATTTTGTCAGGATACCTACTATGAACTATACATTTCTCAGTTTTGTATCCAGAGAAATACTTAAAAACAGATGTCACAAAGTAAAATTTCAAAAAATATCACTAACTTAGTTGTTTATGCTCTAAAACTATAAGCAAGCCTTGGAAAAAATGTAAGATTTCACAGTTGTATGCAACAACCCTAAAAACATCTTTAATTTTAAAAAGCATTAATTTTTTTTTTTTTCTTGAGACAGAGTTTCGCTCTTGTTACCCAGCCTGGAGTGCCATGGTGTGATCTCAGCTCACCGCAACCTCCACCTCCTGGGTTCAAGCAATTCTCCTGCCTCAGCCTCCTGAGTAGCTGGGACTACAGGCGTGCACCACCATGTCCAGCTAATTTTTGTATTTTTAGTAGAGATGGGGTTTCACCTGGTTGACCAGGATGGTCCCAATATCTTCACCTTGTGATCCACCCGCCTCGGCCTCCCAAAGTGCTGGGATTATAGGCGTGGGCCACCACGCCTGGCCTAAAAAGCATTAAATTTTAAAAATTTACCTTTCTACACCATTTTTCTTCTTAAATGCAACCCACATAATGCCATAAGAATTCTCAAAGCCTTATTAGTACAATCAATATAAGCCAGGTTACTTTTGTCTCATTCAAACCATATAATAATTAACAGAGTAATCACTTCTCGGCCTTTCGACTAAGATCAGGTGTAATAATTAACACAGTAAACATAGTCTTTTTAAACTTTAAGACCTAAGGGTAATAAGGCTAAAGAGATTTGATCTTACTGAGCAAAATGTGCTTCAAGATCATGTCTCAAACTTCTCAGTAAATATTTTAATGATAATTCTAAGTTTGAATCTACGTGACTTATGGCCCTATCTACCCAAGAAGCTCTCAGCATTCTCGAAGAATAAACTTCAATCATTTGAGGAGGCAAATGCATGAGTCAACTTCAAGCATGCATGTTTGGACTGGGGAAGAAGAGATATGTTTAGGTTTCTGATTTGAAAAAATTTTATTTTACTTTTGGATACTGCGCTTTCTTGTATTCTTGACAGGGATATAACAACATGGGGAAAATATTCTGTCACAGAAAGAGAGCATTATTTCCAGAAAGCAAACAAATACTGAGTAAATATAGACAGTATTTATGGAAAAAAAGCCAGGTGTCTCAATTCAAAAAATCCTATGAAAACATACTGATATTTCAGAAGTTAAACACAAAAAACTTTGTTTATTTCTAAATGATCAAGAGAAAGAAAATCTAGGCCAGTTTCAAATCACCTAAATTTCAAAAATTCCCAGGAAGCTACCAATCAACGAATAAAAAGTCTTTTCAGTGGATGCTCTCTGTGACGTAATGTATATTTTATATAACTTTTATTTTCTTATAAATGTATTCTGTGTGACTTGTATTTTCTACGAAGTTTTTTTCAGAAAAATACCAATGTATGAATTAAAAATCTTTCAAACAGTATCTATTTTACACAGCAGTAATATAGCTATAACAAGTTTTCTTTTGGCTTCTATATGACTGATTTGTCTTTCTCAATGTTTTTACTTTAAACCACTCTGTCACTTTGTATAATATTTTAGGTATGTCTCTTGTAAGCAGTATAAAAATTGATTTTTTTTTTTTTAAGAGACAGTGTTGCTATGTTGTCCAGCCTGGCCTCAAACTCCTAGGCTCAACTAATCCTCCTGCCTCAACCTCCTGAGTAGCTGGGACTATGGGTGTGTGCCACTGCATCTGGTTCAAGACTGATTTTTTTAAAATCCAGTTTGAATAATCCAAAATATATGAAACAATAATAAGTACTTGAAAAGATACTCATTATCATTAGCTAGCAGGGGAATGCAAACAAAACTACAATGAAATACTACTTTATACCCTCTAGAATGGTTATAATAAAAAATAAAGATTACAAGCACTGGTGAGAATACAGAGAAATTAAACCCACATGCAATGCTGGTGAGAACATAAAATGATGCAGCCACATTTGAAAACATTTTAGCAAACCCAAGTATTCCACTCCTAGATATATACACTCAAGAAAAATGAAAACATATGCCCACACAAAAACTTGTACACAAATATATAGAGCAATGTAATTCTTACTAGCCAAAAAGTGGAAAATACTGGTGAACTGGTTATGTGGTATAACCATAAAATGGAAAATTATTCAGCAATAAAGGGGAAAGCAAAAACAATACATACTACAACATGGATGAACCTCAAAAATGAATGAAAAAACAATCACGAAAGACCACATAGTATATGATCTCCTTCAACATTAATACAATATAAAGGATAGGCATATCTGTAGAGAAAGAAAGAGATTAGTGATTGCCTAGGACTTCCAGTAAATGAAAAGCAGAAAAGGGGACAGGGAATGACTCCTAATAATTTAAAAGGTTATCTTTTAGGGGTAATAAAAATGATTCAAAATTAGATTATGGTGATGTTGCCCTGAAACTATACTACAAACCACTGAACTGTATACTTTATTAGGCAAATTTATAGTATGCAGATTATATCAATAAAGTTGTTTAAAAATTAAGTTTCATGTTTTCAATGTGAATATCTAGCATATTTATAATTTTGATAATAATTAACATACATAGATAAATCCACGTATGTTAAAAAAAAAGCTATTTGTCCCAAGTTTTCTGTGTTTCTACTGGAATGCCAATTATGTAATCATATAACTATTTTTAACTGCCTTACTGATAACTATGGTTTTAGAAGGCAGCTAGGCTCACCATTATACCACCAATGCATCTTTTCATTTTCCCTTTTAAGCATTTTATTATATATAATTGACGCGTAAAATGCACATAAGTATATACTTTGGTAATTGTGACATATGTATGTACTTATCAAACCACCATGACAGTAAAGATAGTGAACATATCTATCACTTCCAAATTCTAGAATTCTAACACAGCAACCCATCCTGCCTATATAACCACTGATCAACTTTATGTCCCTACAGATTGGTTTGAATTTCAAGAATTTTTTTTTTTGAGACGGTTTCGCTCTCGTTATCCAGGCTGGAGTGCAATGGCGCAATCTCGACTCACCGCTATCTCAGCCTCCTGGGTTCAGGCAATTCTCCTGCCTCAGCCTCCCGAGCAGCTGGGATTACAGGTGCGCGCCACCACGCCCAGCTAATTTTTTTGTAGTTTTAGTAGAGACGGGGTTTCACCATGTTGACCAGGATGGTCTCGATCCCTTGACCTCGCGATCCACCCACCTCGGCCTCCCAAAGTGCTGGGATTACAGGCTTGAGCCACCGTGCCCGGCCTCAAGAATTTATATAAATGGAAGCACATAGTATGTATTTTTCTTCATCTGCCTTCTGTCACTCTGCTTAATTATTTAGAGATTCATCTGCATAGGAGCATTCCATTCTATGATATACCACAACATGGATGGAAATAGCCATTACTTCATGATGAATATCTGTTTCTAGTTTTTGGCTATTACAAACAAAGTCACTTTGAACAGATGTGTGCAAATCTTTGTACAAACATTTGCTTTAGTTTCTGTTGGTTAAATACTAGGTAGGAGTGAAAGAGCTAGGTCACATGGTAGATACATTTTTAACTTTTTAAGAAACTACACAACAGTTTTCTAAACTGGTTGGAGCACTGCATGTATTATAATAATACAGTCATTCTAGTCTCCTTAATGCTTACTACTTGCATGGTACACCTTTTTCATCTGTTTTCAGCCAATCTATCTATCTATCTATATCTATATCCATATCCTTATCTACAAGGAAAGTCATTATATATTTTTCTTCCCAATCTGTATGCCTTTTCTTTCTTGTTCCTTTTTCTTGTTTTATAACACTGGTAAGGACCTGGTACAAAGCTGAAGAGAAGTAGTAAGATGAAGCATATATTTTCCTGATCCTACATAAAAAGCACTGAGACTGTCACCATTTTGTATAATATTAGCAGATTTTCTGTACATGCCCTTAATCAAAATGGGAAAATACCTCTTATTTATAGTTAGCTATGTCTCTATTTTTTTTATCATGAATGGTCAATTTTATCAAATTATTTTTCTGCATCTATTGAAATGCTCAAATGGTTTTTCTATGTTATTATAATAATACAGCTAATTATACAAATTGACTTTCAAATGTTAAAGCAATCTTATATTCTTAAAATAACCCCCATTTGAACATAATGAATTGTCATTTTTATATATTACCGAATACAATTTGCTAAACTTTTATATAGTATTTTTGCATCTATGTTCATGAGTAACTGCAGTTTTCTCTCTTTGCAGGGTCTTAGCCTAGTTTTAACATTAAGGTAATAATTATGCAAAACATGTTCCTTCTTTCTTTATTGTCCAAAAGAGCTTATATAGAATTGGCCTTACTTCTACTTTAAATGTTTGATAGAATTCACAATAAGGGGCCTAGAATTCTAATGGTCAAAAGGTTTCCAATTACAACTTCAGCTTCTTTAATTGATACAGATCTATTCAAGTTTTCTTCTCTGGTCATTTTTTAATTTGGGTCTTTCAAAGAATCTGCACATTTAATCTACGTTGTGAAATTTATTCATGGTATTTGTATTAGTCCATTCTCACACTGCTAATAAACACATGCCTAAGACTGGGTAATTTATTGAGGAAAGAGGTTTAATTGACTCACAGTTCAGCATGGGAGGCCTCAGGAAATCTGTACTCATAGTAGAAGGCAAAGGGGAAGTAAGGTACCTTCTTCACAAGACAGCAGGAAGGAGAAGTGCAAGCCGGGGAAATGCTAGACACTTACAAAACCATCAGATCTCATGAGACTCACTCATTATTACAAGAAGAGAATGGAGGAAACTGCCCCCATGATTCAATTAACTCCTGGTCTCACTCTTGACACATCATGGAGATCACAAAATTCAAGGTGAGATATGCAGGGGGCAGGGGGGTTACACACAGAGCCAAACCATATCAATACTCAAACATTCAAATCTGCTCACAATATTATTTTATTGCTTTTAATGTATGTAGGGTCTGTAATGTTATCCCCTCTTTCATTCTAGATATTGGTACAGCCAAACTTTAGAGATACTGAGGGCTTAGTTCCAGACTATCACAATAAAACAAATACTGCAATATAAGGAGTCATAGAATTTTTTGGTTTCTCAGTGCATATAAAAGTTATGGTTACACTACACTGTAGTCTATTAAGAGTTCAATATACTATAATAAAAACAACATTCCTAAAAACAATGTATATAATAAAAAATCAGAGTAGTTTGTAAACAGTTCTAATAATCATCTGAGCCCTCAGAGTTGGGTCTTGACACAATGTTGATGGCTGCTGACTGACCAGGGTGATGGTTGCTGAAGTTTGCTGTAGCACACCAATGAAGCTTGCTACATCAATTGACTCTTCCTTTTCCTTTCATAAAGACTTTTTCTGTGGCATGTGATGCTACATGCTATTTGATAGCATTTACCTACAATAGAACTTCTTTCAAAACAGTCAATCCTCTTGACCCTGCTGCTGCTTTATCATGAAGTCTATATCCTTTGTTGTCATTTAAACAATGCTCACAGCATCTTCACCAATAGTAGATTATACCTTAAAAAAATCACTTTCTTTGCTCATCCATAAGAAGCAAATCCTCATCTATTCAAGTTTTATCATGAGATTGCAGCAATTCAGCCCCTACCCCATCTTCAGACTTGACTTCTAATAAGAGTTCTCTTGCTATTTCCACCCCATCTGTAGTTACTTCCTCCACCGAAGTCTTAAGCCCCTCAAAGTCATCTATGAGGGTTGGAATCAATTTCTTCCAAATTCCAGTTAATGTTGCTACTCTGACCTTCTACCATGAATCAAGAATGTTCTCAATGGCATCTAGAATGGTAAAGCCTTTCCAAAAGGTTTTCAATTTACTTTTCCCAGATCCATCAGAGAAATCATCCTCAATGGCCACTACAGCCTTACAAATATATTTCTTAAAGACTTGAAAGTCAAAATTACTCCTTGATCCATCAGCTACAGAATTCATATTGTGACAGCATGCATGAAAACATCAACTTCCTTGCCATCTCTAACAGAGCTCGTGGGTGGCAAGGTGCATTCTTTGTCAATGGGCAGTAATATTCAGAAAAGAAATCTTTTTCTGAGAGGTAAGACTTAACAGTGGGCTTAAAATATTCAGTAAACCATGCTATAAACAGATGTGTGGTCATCCAGGCTTTGACATTCCACTTCTAGAATACAAGTAGGGCAGACTTAGGACCTAGCATTTAGAGATTGGTAAATGAGCACTGGCTTCAACTTTATTCCGTATCAGTCAGTCCTTTGAAACACTGAAGTCAGGTATTACCTTCATCTATGACAGTTCCTAGATGGCATCTTCTTCCAATAGAAGACTGTTTCGTCTACACTGAAAATCTGTTGTTTAGTGTAGCCATTCATCACTTAGCTAGATATTCTGTATAACTTGCTGCTTCACTTTGAACTTTTATGTATGGAGATGGCTTCTTTCCTTAAGCCTCAAGAACCAACCTGCGCTAGCTTTAAACTTTTCTTCTGCAGCTTTCTCACCTCTCTTCTTAGTCTTCCTAATTAAAGAGAATTAGGACCTTACTCTGGATTAAGCTTTGTCTTAAGGGAATGTTGTGGCTGGTCTGACCTATCCATACCACTAAAATACTCTCCATATCAACAATAAGGCTGTTTCACTTTTGTATCATTTGGGTGTTCAAGGGAGTAGTACTTTCAATTCCTTCAAGAACTTTTCCTTTGCTTTCACAACTTGGCTAATTGGTGCAAGAGGCCTAGCTGTTTATCTGTCTTGGCTTTTGACATGCCTTCCTCACTAAACTTAATCATTTCTAATTTTTTATTCAAAGAGACAGAGTGCAAGTCTTCCTTGCGCTTGATCACTTACAGACCACTGAAGGGTCTGTAAGTCCAAGGAGAGGAAGAGAGATGGGAACAATCGGTCAATGAGGCAGAAAGAGCAAATACTAATACAATTTGCTATCTTATACTGGTGTGGTTCGTGGCATGCCAAAACAATTACAATACTACCATCAAAGATCACTAACATCATAACATATATAATAAAAAAGTTTAAATTTATAAAAACCTTCAATTTGACCATTTGCATGTCTTTTTTTGAGAAATATCTATTTTAAAAAATGAATTATTAGGCTGGTTTTTGCTGTTTAGTTCCTTGTTATTCTGGATACTAGGCCCTTGTTTGAGGTGTAATTTGTAAATATTTTCTCCAATTTTATAAGTTGTCTCTATACTCTGTCAACTGTTTCCTTTGCTGTGTAAAAGCTTTTTAGTTTAATACAGTCCCATTTGACTATTTTTGTTTTTGTTGCCTGTACTTTTAAAGACCGACCCATAAAATCTTTGCCTAGATCAATATTCTGATGCATTTCCTCTACGTTCATTTAGCAGTTTTATAATGTTAGGTCTTACACGTAATCTCTAATCCATTTGGAGCTAATTTTTGTATATAGTGAGATAAGGGTCTGGTTCCATTCTTTTGCAATAGATATCCAGTTTTCTCAGTACCATTTATGGAAAAGAGTACCTGTTCTCCGCTGTATGTTCCTTATCAAAATTCAGTTGGCTGTAAATACATGGATCTATTCCTGTGTTCCCTATTCTGTTCTGTCGGTCTATGTGTCTACTTTTATACCAATACCATGCTGTTGTGAATACTACAGCTTCACAGGATAATTTGTTGTCTTCCATCGTTGTTCTCTTGACTCAGTATTGTTTCAGCTATTTGGGATCTTGTAGGATTCCCTTTTTTTTTTTTTTTTTCCTAATAGAGACAGGGTCTCTCTCTGCCATTCAGGCTGAAGTACCCTGGTATGATCATAGCTCACTGTAATCTTAAAGTGCTGGGCTCAAGTGATCCTCCCACCTCAGCCTCCCAAGTAGCTAGGACTACAAATAAATGCTATTATGCCCAGCTAATTTTTAAACATATTTTTTATAGAGACGAGATCTTGCTATGTTGTGTAGGCTGGTATTAATTGCCTGACATCAAGCCATCCTCCTGCCTTGGCCTCCAAAAGCACTAGGATTACAAGTGTGAGCCACTTTTAGGATTGCTTTTTCTCTGTCACTGCTATTTTGACAGATGTATTGAATCTGCAGAATGCTTTGAGTAGTATGGTCATTTTCACAATATTAATTTTTCTAATTGATGAGTATGGGATATTTTTCTACTTTTTCCTGTTCTTTTCAATTTTTTCCTATCAGTATTTTGTAGTTTTGTTGTAGAGATCTTTCACATCCTTGGTTAACTGTAATATTTGGTAGGTATTGTAAAGGTGATTGCATTCTTGATTTCTTTTCCAGCTATTATTAGTATATAGAAATGTAACTAATTTTTGTTCATTAATTTGTTTCCTGCAACTTAACTAAATTCACTTAATAGTTTTAAGAGACTTTTAGTGGAGTTTTTAGGCTTTTCTTTATGATCAGGCTTCCTATATGGATGCTCTTTCCTGACTGCTCTGGCCAGGACTTCTAGTACTATGCTGAATAAGAGTGGTCAGTGTGGGCATCCTATCTTCTTTCAGTTCTTTGAAGAAAAGTTTTCAGCTTTGACCTGTTCTGTATGATGTTAGCTGTAGATCTGTCATTTATGGGCTTGATTATGTCAAGATATGCTTCTCCTACACCTAATTTGTTGAGAGTTTTTACATGAGAGGATGTTGAATTTTATTAAATGTGTTTTATGTGTCTATTGAGATGAATGTATGGTTTCTGGGTTTTAATTTACTGACATACTTACTGATTTGTATAGGTTAAACTATCCTTGAATCTTGGAAATAAACTCCACTTGATCATGGTGTATCTTTTTCATGTATTACTGAATTTGCTATGCTAGTATTTTGTTGAGGAATTTTGCATCTATGTTCATTAGGGATACTGGCCTGTAGTTTTTTTTTTTCTATTTTTTCTTTTTCTTTTTTCAGACAAGTCTCAAACTGTCCCCCAGGCTGGACTGCAGTGGCACTGTAGCCTCAACCTCCTTGGCTGCTGCAATCCTCTCACCTCAGCCTCCTGAGTAGTTGGGACCATAGGCATGCACTAATATGTCCAGCTAATCTTTAAATTTCTTGTAGAGATGTGCTCCCACTATGTTGCCTGGGCTGGTTTTGAACCCCTGGGCTCTAGCAATCCTTCTGTATTAGCCTCTCAAAGTGTTGGGATTACAGCCACCACACCTGGCCTCCTTTCTTTCATTCTGTAGAGACATGGTCTCATCCTCTGCCCAGACGAGTTCAGTGGTACAATCATAGCTCAGAGGCCTTGAACTGAGAGCAAGTGATCCTCCTGACTCAAGTCTCCTGACTACCCAGGACTACAGGAATATGCCACTACACCTGGCTAGTTTCTTTTTTTGTTGATTTTTATCAATTCAAAAAATGCAAGTTTCAATTTGTTTACCCTTTGTATTATTTTTAGTCTCTATTTGATTTAGTTATGCTCTGATCTTTATTGTTTTTTCTTCTACTAAATTTGGGCCTTGGTTTGTTTTTGCTTTTCTAGTTCCTGGAGATGCATCATTAAACTGTTTATTTGGACTCTTTCTACTTTTTTTATGTAGGCATTTATTGCTATAAACAGCCTTCTTAGCAATGCTATTGTTGTATTTAATAGGTTCTAGTAATGTTATGTTATGTTACTGTTTTCAATTGTTCAAAGAAATTTTTTGATTTGTCTTAATTTCTTCAATGACCCAATGGTCATTCAGGAGAGTTTTGTTTAATTTCCATGTATTTGCAGTTTCCAAAGTCCCCTGTTACTGATTTTTTTTTTTTTTTTTGAGACGGAGTTTCGTGCTTGCTACCCAGGCTGGAGTGCAATGGCGCGATCTCGGCTCACAGCAACCTCCGCCTCCTGGGTTCAGGCAATTCTCCTGCCTCAGCCTCCTGAGTAGCTGGGATTACCGGCACGTGCCACCATGCCCAGCTAATTTTTTGTATATCTTTTAGTAGAGACGGGGTTTCACCAAGTTGACCAGGATGGTCTCGATCTCCTGACCTCGTGATCCACCCGCCTCGGCCTCCCAAAGTGCTGGGATTACAGGCTTGAGCCACCGCGCCCAGCCTCCAAAGTCCCCTGTTATTGATTTTTAGTTTTATTACATTATAGTCTGAGAAGATATTGGATATAATTGCTATTTAAAATTTTGTTGAGACTTGTTTTGTGGCCTAACATATGGTCTATCCTCAAGAATGTTCCATGTGCTGAGATGAAGAATGCATATTCTGCAGCTGCTGGATTAAATATTCTTTACATGTTTATTAGTGTAGACTAAGTCCAATGGTTGTTTTCTGTCTAGATGATCTGTCTAATGGTGAACGTGGGGTGTTGAAGTCTCCAACTACTGTCTGTCTCTTTATCTTTAATAATATTAACTTCATATATCTGAGTGCTTAAGCATTAGGTACATATTTACAATTGTTATATCCTTTTGCTGAATTGATCCCTTTATCATTTGATATTGACCTTGTCTCTTTTTATGCTTTTTAATATTTTGTCTAAAATAACTGCTACTGTATGATTTTGGTAAATGTAAATTTACAAGGCATTTTCCCTTCCCTTTACATTTAGTCTATTGTGCTTTTACAGGTGAAGTGAGTTTCTTGTAGGTAGCATAGAATTGGGTCTTGAATTTTTTTTGAGACAGAGTTTTGCTCCTGTTGCCCAGGCTGGAATGCAATGATGCAATCTCAACTCACTGCAACCTCCGCCTCAGCCTCCCACGTAGCTGGGATTATAGGTGTCCACCACCATGCCCAGCTAACTTTTGTATTTTTAGCAGAGATGGGCTTGACCACTTTGGCCAGGCTGGTCTTGAATTCCTGACTTCAGATGATCCGCCTGCCTCGGCCTCCCACAGTGCTGGGATTACAGGTGTGAGCCACTGTGCCGGGCTGGGTCTTGATTTTTTACATCCATTCAGCCAGTGTCTAAGTTTTAATTGCAATTTAAGCCATAAAAATTCAATGTTGTTAAGTTTTTATTCTTGTCATTTTGCTAATTATTTTCTGATTGTTTTGTACATCCTTTATTTATTTCATCCTTTCTTATTGCTTCCCTTGATTATTTGGTGTTCTTTTTTTTTTTTGGAGTAATAACCTTTGACTCCTTTCTTTTTCTCATCTCCTCTAAATATATCTGCTCTATTGGGGAATTTTATACTTTTATAAATTAAAAAACTTTTTAATTTCATAAAAACATAAAATGTTATACAATACATGAAAATTTTTCATGTGTTTTCATGATGGTACACAGTATTCTTTCACTTCCAGATGCAGGACTCCCTAGGATCCATATAGTGGTGATGAATTTCCTTATTTTTGAAGGACAGATTTGCTGGGTGACATATCCTCAGTAAGCATTTTTATTGGTTTATCTGCACTTTGAATATGTCACCATATTTGCTCCTGGCCGGTAAGGTTTCTGATTAGGAATCTGCCAGTGGTCTAATGAGGATTCCCTGATACATGACTTGATGCTTTCCTCATGTTCTTTTTAGACTTCTTTTATTTGACTATAAAGTGCCTTGAAGGAGACTTTTTTGGGTTGAATATCTGTGAGGTTCTTTGAGCTTCTGGTATCTTCATGTCTCTACTACTTACAAGAGTTGGGAAGCTTTCAGCTAGTATTTTCTTAAATAGGTTTTTTTTTTAATACTTTTTCCTGACTCTTCTGAATTTTTCAAAAATTAAAGTATTTGGTTGCTTTACAGTGTTCTGTCATTCAGGCTTTTTCATTTTTTTAAAAAATGACTAGGTTATTTCCAAAGACCTGTCTTCAAGTTCAGAAATTATTTTTACCACTTAATCTAGTCTATTGTTGATGCCTTCTATTGTACTTTTTATTTCATTCTCTGAACCCAGTTCCAAGATTTGTTGGCTTTTTAAAAAATATGTCTTGGCTGAATTTCTGATTCAGATTATTGCTTTCTTGACATCTTTGTACTGTGAAGCAGTTTTCTCTCATTGCATTTCTTTAATATCATTATTTTTCAGGCATTTCATTTTATCATTTCTTCTATCCCTAACATCTGCACATCTGGTTTAACAGGTGCTTCTTCCAATTTTATGAATTGGCTACCATAGGAACAAACTTTTTCTTGTGATGTACCTATAGTGTTGGCTGGATAGCATGCTCTGGCTTTGGTTCCTGGTGGGTGCAGCAGCATAGTCTTCACATAATTTATTTGGCTCTAATCAGTGTCAGAGTTGTCTGTGAGTTCCTCAGTAGCTCAGGCTGTAGAAAAGCTGTACTGGGGATGGAAATGCCAGGAAGACTGGTTTGTGGGCACCACTTGTGGTGACTGCAGGCTGGGCATGCCAGTTTTTGGGTGTCCAGGTGGTATGTGTGCTATCAGTAGGATAGGTGGGCTATCCCTTGTGGTCCTGAGCTGTGCATGTGGGGACAGTAGTGGTAGAGGTAGGGTGGTTGAGGCTAGTCCCTGGGCCCCTGGCAAGTGCCATAGATGCCAATGGCAGGCAAGGTAGGTCCATTATTGAGTCCCTGAAAGGTGTGTGTGTGTGCTAGTAGCTGCAGGTATGGCGAGCCAATGCCCAGATCCCAAGTGCACTGGGACGTGGTGGCTAAGGGTGAGGCATATCTAGCCTCAGGCCCTTGGATGTCGTGTGAGGGCCCTCACTGTTTTAAGTGGGATAGGTCAATCTCTAGGTTCCTGAATGACATATATAGGTGCCAGCAGCTGGAATTGTCCTGTCTTCAGGCCCTGGATGTTATCAATGGTGATGGTGGGCAGGGCATGTAAATGTTCACGTCCTTGGAAGGTGTGCTCAGGTAGACCAGTCCTTAGGCCCCCTGAAGGCACATGCAGCTGTACAGTGGTCTTGCTGCTGGAGGATGTGAGTTGCTGTCAATGATAATGTTCCTGTACAGGCAACTCCAAGGCTGTGGTAAGCATATACTTCATCTCCCTTTATGACGGTGACAGCACCCCTGGCACATTGCACTGCCCATTCCACAGGGTGAAGGACACTGCATGAGATAGTCAAGGACCTAGCTGGACCCTGGGTGCAATTAGTGTTGCAACTTCGCAGTTCTCTGTTTGGACATGGGGGGCTGTCAGTGGGGTCTGAGAGATGTGGAAAGGCAGGGGCTACTGGGCCTCACTGCAGGATGTATTCTGATGGGGGCTGAGCTCTGAAAATGGCGCTGTATTGCAACTGTCTGGATCTCAGAAGGTGTGTAGAGGGAGTGCAAACTCCCTCTCTGAAACAATACCATGGTGTGGACTTCAGGGAGCTCCCTTTCCTAGTCTCAAGGCCCGTGAGAGCCAAGGGGCTCTCTCGTAAGTAGGACTGCAGTAATCTTTGGTGCAAATGTGAACTATTGAGGATCTCTCCCTTACCTTTTCCTTGCAATGGGCCATTCCTCCTGGCTCTCAGGTGATCCTGGCTAGGCTGGCTACTTTGCTTCCCTCTCCTGTGTCTCAGAGGTTCCCTGTCACTTCCTTGCTAAATTCTTCTGTTCTCTTTTAAATTTCCTATTCATTGTGTTTACCTATATGCTGATTTGGTCCTTCTTTATGGAGGATAAAAGTGCCTCTGTGACTCTGGTCAGTTACCTTAAAGTCCCCTTGCTGCTTTTCTTTCTGTAGATCCAGATTCCTCCCTTATATTATTTTCCCTTTCTGTGAACAAGGCAGGTCTATTGGCAACAAATTCCATCAGTTTCTGTTTGTGTGTGTAAGTCTTTATTTCTCTTTCACTTCTGAAGGATAACTTTGCTACATACTTCTAGGTTGGTGGGTTTTTTCTTTCAACACCTTAATAACCAAAATATTTCACTCTAGTGTCTTCTTGCTTATGTGGTTTCTGAAGAGAAATATAACGTATTTTTTTAATCCTTGTTTCTCTGTGCTAAATGTGCTTTTTATACCCCCCCCCCCCCCGTTTTTTTGAGACAAGAGTCTTGCTCTGTCACCAGGCTGGAGCACAGTGGTGCATCTCCACTCACTGCAACCTCTGCCTCCTGGGTTCAAGCGATTCTCCTGCCTCAGCCTCCCGAGTAGCTGGGAATGTAGGGGCATGCCACCACACCCAGCTAATTTTTGTATTTTTAGTAGAGATGAGGTTTCACCATGTTGGCCAGGATGGTCTCAATCTTTTGACCTCGTGATGTGCCCACCCTAGCCTCCCAAAGTGCTGGAATTGCAGGCGTGAGCCACTGCACCCGGCCTATGTTTTCCTTTTTAAAAGATTTTCTGATTATCTGCAGCATGACTATCTTATGTACAGGTGTGGATTTTTTGGTTATTTGACCTGCTAGGTGTTCTCTGAACTTTCTGATTCTGTGATTCGATGGCTGTCAGGAATTTTGGAAAACTATCAGCAGCTAGTTTTTCAGATATTTCTTCTGTTCTTTTCTCTCTTTATTCCCATTATATGTCTTAAATATTGTTCTTTCATTCCTTTTTCCCTTCACTTTTCAGTTTTTGAAGTTTCTATTGACTTATCTTTAAGTTCACTCATTTTTTTCTCGTGTATAATCTACTGATAAGACCAAAGGCATTCTTTGTTTCTGTTGCCAATGCTTTTGATTTCTAGCATTCCTATTTCTTTCTTTCTCAAAAGGTTTCCATCTCTGTGCTTACATTTCCACCTGTTCTTGTATGTTATATACTTTTTCCATATATTTTCCCTTAGTATATTAATTATAGTTATTTTAAATTTCTGGTATAATACTTCCAAAATTCTTCCATATCTGGGACTGTTTCTCACCCTTGCTTTGTTTCTTCAAATTGTGTTTACTACCTTTTGACATGTCTTGTAATTTTTTGCTAGATGCTGGATATGATACACTGGGTAAAAGAAAGAAGTAAATATGCCTTTGGTGTGAAGGATTATGCTTACCTGGCAAGGCATGAGGCTATGTTTAATGTTTGTGTAAACAAACTGTAAGTGCCAGAAGTTATAATTTTCTCTGATATCTTTTTCACATCCCTGTTGTCTTTGGATTTGCCTAAGGGACTCCTAAATAATCTAAGCCTTACAGTTATTTTAGTTGTGATTCCCTGTTATTATTAATGAGCCAAGTTGACATAGCAGTAAGGTGTGGGATAGGGAGGAATCATTCTTTCATCCTATAATTAGGTCTTAGTGGTTTAGTGGTCTGTGTCTCTTGGCTGTGATCTTCAGTGCTTCTTTGGTCAATCCATCTTTAGGTGAGATAAGAAAGCAGGAGGGGTCTAAACTGGGTATTCTCATTCTCCCACTTTGGTCAGACTCTGATAAAACCCACAATGAATGGTTAGATGCTAGTAAAACAGTTTGCCCTGGGGGCAAATCTCTGTTAAAAAGACTGGAAAGCTCTGATCATCTTTCAAAAATTCCATAAAAGAAAAATTCATAAGCAATAATTTTTAATAATTTTGAAATAAATTATTTTGATGTCTTCCAGTAGATTCTAAGTGGGATAAAGTACAAAGTTTATCTCACAAGTAAAATGACAACATTAAAATAGTTCAACAGCCACTGTTTTTAATATAAATTATTATATTTGGTAATACAGTGGTAAACATAGAAGTATCAATGGATGTTCTTACCATGGAAATGTATTCATTCGTACCCTGTTCTTATAAATCAGAATTCCTCCTGACATCACTCCAATCATAATTTCATTGTTACTCTGATCCTTCAAAAAAAATGAATAAAAACATGATAAATCTAAATTAATGGTCTTTGTTAGAGATATATTTTAAAAATATATATCATTTTTATTTTTTAAACTAAACATGGCATTTTCATAAGTTACAAAGAATTGCATACTGATTAGAAACCCAAATGGTAGTTGTTACCACATAAAAATAAATAACAAATTTTAAACCAAACTGAAATGTGTTATTGAAATACATTATCTAAAGCAAAGGACTTCCCACAATTCATGACTAGAACTGACTCTTTGGAGTAGGAACCTAGAATCTAGAAATCAGAGACCTTTTCCTGTGGTAGAATGATGACTTAGTATTCATTTTACCATTCCTAAAACTATTACAATCCATTTACTAAGTAGATGTGATGCTAACAGTACAAACATGAATAAAACATGGAGGAGTTCAGGGTTTGATGAAGGGGAGCCCAATAAAGCGATATTTAAAACATAGTAAGAAATCTAATAACTAACACAATACCTTAGAAACATCATGAGAGTATACAATAGAGAACAATTCTTAGAGAGCT
Source organism: Callithrix jacchus (assembly GCF_049354715.1). Classification (NCBI taxonomy): domain Eukaryota; kingdom Metazoa; phylum Chordata; class Mammalia; order Primates; family Cebidae; genus Callithrix; species Callithrix jacchus. Next base: position 104,496,591 of record NC_133507.1, on the reverse strand, counting down.
TGGAAGACTCCAGAGAACAAAATTTGAACTGTGCACTGAAGAATAAGTGTTTTCATAGTAAATTACCCAATTTGAATAGCTAACCTACATTAATGAGAGAATGGGTAGAACAAAAATACATTTCTTAGATGCTAATCTACCTTGAAACCATTTTGCTTATTTAAAAGATTCTACAAGTAATCTAATATAGAAGGCATGCTTTTACCAAATACCATTCATTTAATCAGAAGATAGAACTTACTAGTGAAATGTAAACTAAATTTTATTATTGTCTCCTTAGAACAAATACTTTACAGTATAAATAACATCTAATGAAATAAGATCTTATTAAGCTGTTAGGTAAGATAATGCATAATTGGTTAAATGCAACAGTGTATATTAATTTGCATGGCTGCTTTTTTTTGACTAGCAATAATCAACATTATTTCAGTACACTATTATCAGAGTGTTAAAAATCATGTTTTAAAGGACATCAATTAGAAGTTTGGATCAAGATGTGAGACTGAGCCTAAATGATGGAAGGGTAAATACATACTCCTACTAGCCTATCTGCTTCCAACTTCATGAAACATTAGCGAAGATATACAAAAAGCAAAAGAATCTGTAACACTTAAAAAACAATCTATAACATATGAACGTGTTATCAGTGGACCAGACATCTTGAGAAATCCTTAAAGACATAAAGTGGTAAGACTAGATTTACTGACAGGGAAAAAGTTCATAAAACCACAGCCCAAACTATGTAGGAAAGAAACTACTCTATGTGGAGTTAAAAACAGAAACGAAATTTTCAGGTATGTTCAGATATGATAGACAGAAGAATTGAGAGGGGCCTGCAAATTACCGTCAGGATAATCAGGTAGGGAGTAGCTGTGGTAATTAGCTCCTAACAATCCCACAATCCCACTCCAACTGGATTCAACTAGAGGAAATAAAAGTGGGAAGCCTGTCTAAAACAGCTATTGTGGACAGTAGGTCCAAAATTTAGAATTAGGGGTAATCCTCAGAAAGGATAGAAAGCCCCAAACTGAAAGAGGCAAACTACAGGCAAACTGTAGCTGGCTTCATACATATTCCTTCCCATCTTAACCATCAGGTAAGGCAGACTACAGTAAAGAGAAATAGCATTCGCAACCAAGAAATCACAAATACAAAAGAGAGTACATAAACAAATACTTGGTGATAAGTATTTGTGAAAAGCCAATACCATTAGAGAGGTATACCAAACCCAATAAACAGATAAGCCAATCAAGATACAATGTTAGAAGAAAAACAAGTTAAAAAAATAACATGTTCAAAAATATGCAGGAACTCAAGTTTTAAATTACAGATATCTAGACTAAAGTGGCAGTTCCCAAGGCATTCCTAGACATGGGTAAGATAAAACAAGAGAAGTATTACAGCCTTCATGGACACAAATGTTATTAATTCCAATGTCTAGAAAAATACACTTTGATCATCTTAATTCAAAGTATCTTACTTTGCTTTTCTTCATATTACTTATTATTTACTATTGTACTATAAATTTAATAAATAAATTACTCACTAGAACCCAAGTAAAAAAGAGTAGAGCTATTTATTGAGTTCCTAGGAAAAGAAAAAAGTACCTTGTGTTCTTCTGAGGAATGAACTGCTCCCTATTATTGTCTGTATGAAAATGTCTTAGCTGTTTAGCTTGGCATCCAAGGCCTTGATAGAACCATCCCCATTTAATCTTCCCTCTCTAACTAGTAAAAAATCTTCTACTCTTGCCAGGCCATTTTTATGATTGTTTTGTGTGCCCACAATTCCATGTTAATACTGTTCTCCTGCCTTCTTCATATCTCCCTGCCAAATCAAGCCAAACCAAACCAAAGTCTAGATTATACCCATTTTCTCTGTAAAAACTTTATTAGCCCACATCTACATGTTTCTCTCATATTTATCTGTTTCTCAAACCACTTATCTGAAAGACCTAATTATTGTACAGATAACAGCTAAGATTGTGCATAACAGTGTCTTTCAAATTGCATGTGGTAAAGGATCAGTTATGTTTTGTTGTTTTTGTTGCTTCAAGTTTCCAATCGGTTAGCTGCTGATGCTTTTGAAAAATACACTAACATGCTTTATGTCAGACTGCTATAAAAGTAGCTAAATCTTACACTTAATTGCTGTATGTGTCTCTTCATGGAGCAACTACAGTTTACAGAACAGCAACAGTCTGTGGATCACACTTGGAACATCAATGAACCATTACATCATTTCACATTCCTTCAAAGAGCTTACTTGTCAAATAAGTTATTTGATTTCTGATGGTACTTTCATGCTTACACTTAGGCAGTCATATTACTGGAGAATGTTTGATATAAAATCAGATTATAAAGATTTGTGACAAGCTTTAACTATGTAGTTACCTTTGGAACTAAGATTAAATGACAATTCAAGGGGAGAATTTATAATATGCAGTGACTATATGATCTGACAATGTAAATTCATGGCAACTACAAAAAAAGAAAGGAAAAGGGAGAAACAAATTTTAAAAGTTAAAAATTTTAATTGCTCTAGTAATAACTGACATGGTAATTATAAACACTATTTTCAATATAGGATAGGATAAAGCAAGTAAGTAATTATAGGATATGTGAATTCTAGAATTCCTTGAGCCCTAAGAACCAAAATATTCTGTGTATCTCCATATAGATATATAGAAACTAGTATAGATAGATCCCAACTCTATATGCTTAAAAAGCCTACAAACAATGACCAACCCAGTAGGAATAAGCATCCTTAGTACCCACACTGAGATTTCTGAAATATCATTTCCCATTAAAGGGGCTTCTTGAGAAGTGGATAATTCCATGTCTGTGGCAAAACATCTTAAAAACACGCCTGTAATCCCAGCACTTTGGGAGGCGGAGGCGGGCGGATCACAAGGTCAAGACCAGCCTGGCCAACATGGTGAAACCTCATCTCTACTAAAATTACAAAAATTAACTGGGCATGGTGGTGCATGCCTGTAATTCCAGATACTTGGGAGGCTAAGGCAAAAGAACTGCTTGAACCGGGACCCAGGAGGTGGAGGGTGCAGTGAGTCAAGATCGTGCCACTGTGCTTTAGCGTGGGCTACAGAGCAAGACGCCATCTTCGAAAAGAAAGAAAAAAAAGAAAAAAACCTAGATAGCTATCAAAGACTAGAGTAAGGTCATTTTAAAAGGACTTAGGAAGTTGGGTGCAGTGGCTCAGAGATTAAAAGGACTTAAGAGGCTGGGTGCAGTGGCTCATGTTTGTAATCCCAGCACTTTAGGAGGCTGAGATGGGCAAATCACTTGAAGTCAGGAGTTTGAGACCAGACTTGCCAACACAGAGAAACCCCGCCTCTACCAAAATAAAATAAAATAAAATAAAAATTAGTTGAGTGTGGTGGTGTGCACCTGTAGTCCAGCTACTTAAGAGGCTGAGGTGGGAGAATCACTTGTACCCAGGAGGCAGAGGTTGCAGTGAGCTGAGATCGCACCACTGTACTCCAGCCTGGGCGACAGAGTGAGACCCTGTTCCAAAAAAAAAAAAAAAAGCTTAGGAGCCAAAAATAGACACACTCCTCCTCGTGACCAAAGATGGGCTAATTTGAGCTTTAATAAGGAGAATAATTTTACTGTATTAAATCCTATCAGTAATATCTAATCCGCCACTTCATATTCATTACCTTGAAAACCATGTAAATAAAAGGAAAGAATCAAATATTCTTATCCACGCCTTTTCTATATGAACTATACCATTGGGTAACTGAACAGTAAAAGAAAGAAAATGACCCCTTATAAAATTATTCCAGCAAAGAAATGAAAACAAAAAATATTAAGATGTCTCTGTTTTGCAGCCTCCAATAAATTAATGGATCTAGGCATACAGCATAAATGGCTGCTAGCATAGAATAAGAGCAAAACCCAGGCATTATGTACCACCTGTAAAAAGAACATAACAGAGATCAATCTTGAATCTGAACATGCCTCTAGAACAAGCTGCCAATCTGCAGGAAATTCAGAGAACAGCAAATCATGTTGAATTACACTATAAATACGTGATCAAGTAAAATCCAGACTGTAAGAAACTACAGGTGAAATAGTCCAGTGCTTTACAGGTACATTCTAAGTACAAGAGAAGAAGGAACAACCTGTAGATTAAAAAGAGATCTTAGTTACTGTGAGTCAAATAAAATACACTAAACAACAGCAAGACCAAGCTATAGTTTCTAGGAAGGCACACTTAGGTAATAAAAATCATGAAAAAAAATACTATGTAGGAAGGAGCTGTTATTGGGAAAAGGTTTCTAGAGTAGCTGGCAACATTCTACTACTTGAACTGGGTGGTAGTTACAAGGATGTTCGCCTTACAATAATTCAGTAAGATAGATATATATATGTATATATATATACTTGTGTTTTATTTTACATAGTATGTTTAAAAAGAGCCAGAAAAAAATGATATTTAAGCTGAATACAAATGGATGCTCTAACATTTTCTGCACATATCCCAGTTGTCCATTTCACCTTCTCTTGTGGTGTACAGAACGCCATCCCCTCCTTTCTTCTGGAGATTACTACTCTATACACAAACTAATTAGCTAGGGTACTTAAATATTCTGACCTCTCTACTGTCATATGTTAACAGTACAATAACCCAAACCCATTCAATGTTATAATGTGAATAAAAACAGTAATTTTAAGTGGTGGAGACAGCCATTAAAGTAATTTTCTTAATTACTTTTAATTATAAAACAATTTCAAAACAATATACAACAATTTCAAATATCAAATATGAAGTCAAAGACTCCCCTCCTCACCTTCCCTGCCTCTTTCCCTCATTCCCAGACATAACCACTGTTAACACTTTGGTGCATATTCTCCTATATCTTTATGTTTATACAAGTTTTTCTATCACATCTATAAATACTTTAAAGGATGGAGTTTCAGTAATGAAAGTGATCAAAGATCATATTAATATTTGCCCCCACAAAAGATTTTTACAGATTTATATTTCAACACTGTGTTAGTGTCCACTTTCCCATACTCATTATCAAAAATTTTAATCCTTTGAGCTTTGGCTAATCTGATAAAATCAGTATCTTCTTGTTTTATTAGTGACAACAATTGTACAATGTTAAGTCACCTATATTTCTCCTGTGAAAAGTTTATCATATCTCTATGCCATATGTTTCTATTTAAAAGTTTTTAAAAAATTATTCCTTTGGGGAACTCTTTTTTTTTTTTGGAGACGGAGTTTCACTCTTGTTACCCAGGCTGGAGTGCAATGGCGCGATCTCGGCTCACCGCAACCTCCGCCTCCTGGATTCAGTCAATTCTCCTGACTCAGCCTCCTGAGTAGCTAATTTTTTGTATTTTTAGTAGAGACGGGGTTTCACAATGTTGACTAGGATGGTCTCGATCTCTTGACCTTGTGATCCACCCACCCCAGCCTCCCAAAGTGCTGGGATTACAGGTGTGAGCCACCGCGCCTGGCCGGGGAACTCTTTATAAAACATGAATATTAAAAACTTTTTCTGTAATATATGCCGAATTTATTTTCTTCTACCCTGTAGCAGTATGCTCTTTTTGGTTTTTTTTTGAGACGGAGTTTTGCTCTTGTTACCCAGGCTGGAGTGCAATGGTGTGATCTCGGCTCACTGCAACCTCCGCCTCCTGGGTTCAGACAATTCTCCTGCCTCAGCCTCCTGAGTAGCTGGGTTACAGGCACGTGCCACCATGCCCAGCTAATTTTTTGTATTTTTAGTAGAGACAGGGTTTCACCATGTTGAGCAGGATGGTCTCGATATCTTGACCTCGTGATCCACCCGCCTCAGCCTCCCAAAGTGCTGGGATTACTGGCTTGAGCCACCACGCCCAGCCAGCGGTATGTTCTTTTCCAATATGTAATTTCTTTAAAATTTTCATGTCCGTATATTTTTAATGTAGTTAGACATAAAGGCATTAAGTAGGCTTATACATTCATTAATGATGAAAAAATGTTTGTGTGCTTTACATAGGCGTAATGGAGTATGAGAATGCAAACAAATTATTCAGTAAAACTGAAGACAATTAGTGATCTGCTGATGCTTTCATAAAGATGCTTGATATAGAAAGATGGTTGACAAAAAATAAAATAATGTTATGTCACAATGAGTGAAAGCACACATCAGAATTATGGAAAACCACTGTGTGATCTGAGTACAGTAGGGGGACGTGGATAAAATCATATGTACAGCTCCAATCTGACAAAATAGTTCTTTCTCTGTTCCAAGAAATTACATTTGTAAATTATTTGATTATTTTAATGGATCTGTCAAAAAATCTTCAAATATATGCAGGTTAAAAGTGAGGTTTTGGAGAGAAGCTATAAATTAGCTCTTAATACAGAAATAGGGATGATATGGTCAAGTTACTTAGCTTTTCCATGTCTCATTTTCCTCATCTGTAAAGTGGAGATAATAATACTTCTGCCTCACAAGGCTGTTATAAGGATTAAATGGGATTAATATATATAAAACCCTAAGAAGGATGGCAGGCATGTAGTAAATGATATATAGGTATTTCCTGTTAGTATTATCTGCATCCTGCAGAGCAAAAGCCCTCAAAATTACTGTTCTCAGTTTTTCTTGGTATTCTCTCATCACTCTTTGGCCATCAATGCAACTCCAAAACTGCTCATGAGAAGTCACCAGTGACCTCCATTTTTCTAATCCAGTTCTGTGTCCTCATTTTATCTGACCTAATAGCATCATCTGAAAAAGCTCACTGTTCCTGATTTACTTGGCTTCAGAGATATATATTTGTGTCTTTGATAGAAAGGCTCACCTTTCTGAATGACTGCTCCTTCTTGGTCTCCTCTCCTGGTTCTTCTTCACCTCTTCAAATTCTAAACATTGAAGTGTTCCAACTTTGAGGATCTATTCTCTTCATTGTCTACCAAATTTACTCCCTCAGTGCTCTCATCTCATGATTTTAAATACCAACTATCAACTAACAATTTCCAAGTGTATTTCTAGTCCAGACTTTTCCTTTGAACTCCAAGTCCATAAACTGAATGGTCTGACCCTCCTTCAGTAGGATTTACGTCTCTTCAAATTTAACATGTCCCAAGACAAATTCTTGACTCATGCTCCTACTAATCAGCTTCTCCCAGGTCTTTCCCAACTTAGTAAAAGTTCAGGCCAAAAGCTATGGAATAATTACCAAACCCTTATTCTCTCACACCCCATAACCAGTACATCAGTAAAAACTGTCACTTCCATATTCAAAATATATTCAAAATCTGATTATTGTTTACTACCCCACTACTACAAGAACCACTACCTTTCACCTGGATCACTGTAACGGTCTCTTCCTTTAGTATCTTCTAGTATACTCTCAAAAGCCATTGTTATATTTTAAAAATGTAAACCACAACATGTCTTTTATTGCCTAAAAACTCTCTAATGGTTTGGTTTATAATTAAAAGCTGAAGTCCTTAAAATGTTTTATAAAGATGTGGTGGCTCATGTTTGTAATCTCAGCACCTTGGGAGGTTGAGGCAGGTAGGACTGCTTGAGGCTAGAAGTTTGAGATCAGCCTGAACAATATAGCAATACTGCATCTCTACTTAATAATAAAAAAAAAAAAATTCAGCCAGCTTGGTGACACATACCTGTGGTCCCACCTACTTGGAAGGCTAGGTGGGAGGATCACTTGAGCCCAACAGACTGAGGCTGCAGTGGGCTAAGATTGTACTACTGCACTCCAGCCTGGTTGACAAAGCAAGACCCTGTCTCAAAAAAAAAAACAAAACTTAGGAAGCTCTTGTCTGCTTTGACCTCATCTCCTAACACTCACCCATCTCCTTGTTCACACTACACAAGCCATACTAAACTCTTAGCTATTATTTGAACTGCTATATTCACTATTTCATTGCTCTTTCCTCTGCTTAGAATAATCTCCTCCCAGATGTTTGCATGGGTCCTTCAGATCTGTTTATCTTCTCAGTGAAACCTAACCTGATACCCCATTTCTCAGCTTAATTTTTCTTCACAGCTTCTATTAATATCTGACATATTACCTACTTAATTTTTTTTAAAGAACTTAAGTACTATACAGTAAAATGCACAATTCTTAAATGTAAAATTCAAAATTTTACACACATACACACAAACAAGCCTATTTACACTCCAACATAGCCATAACATACCAACACAGAGAATATTTTGGAAAACCCAGAAAGCTCCCTCATGGGCCTTGCAGTTAATAAACATTTCTCCAGAATTGACTACTATTCTGACTTCTATCAATATAGATTGGTATTTCACCAGTTACTGAACTTTAATGGAAATAAATAGTACATACTCTGATATGCCCATAATTGTTCATTTATAGTTTTGTTTCTTGCCCCCCAGAATGCAAGCTTTGGAGGGGTTGAATTTTATCTACTTTACTCACTGCTATATCTACAATGTCTATAAATGAGACCATATTACTTCATGTACCCAGATTTGAAGCCTATGTACCCTACTCAACCCAAACCATCAATATATCCTCTCTACAAAAGCAAATTCAAATGTAAGAAGCAGCAACTCAGTCGTGTAGATATCAATGTAAGCACACAGGGAACATGAAACCGCAAGAAAATATGGTATTTCCAAAGGAATACAATAATTCTCCAGGAACAGATCTTAAACAACAACAACAAAAAATTCAAAATCCCAGCATGAAATTAAAAATCCAAATTACTGACTTTAAAACTCAGTGAGATACAACAGAATTCTGAAAAACAATACAAAGAAGTCAGAAATATTCAGGATACGAAAGAGAAATTTATCAAAGAGATGTTTTTTTTAAAGAACCTAATAAAAATTCTGAAACTGGCACATGCCTGTAATCCTAGCACTTTGGGAGGCCAAGGCAGGTGAATCACCTGAGGTCAGGAGTTTGAGACTAGCCAGTCCAATGTGGGGAAACGCTGTCTCTACTAAAAATACACAAATTAGCTTAGCGTGGTGGCATGTGCCTGTAATCTCAGCTACTTGGGAGGCTGAGGCAGGAGAATCGCTTGAACCTGAGAGGCAGAGTTTGCAGTGAGCTGAGATCACACCACTCCACTCCAGCCTGGGTGATAGAGCGAGACTCCATCTCAAAAAAAAGTAAAAATAAAAAAACAAAACTAAAACTGGAGAATTCAATAAAAAAAATTCAAAATACATGTAAAAACTTCAACAACAGACTATTATCAGTCCAAAGAATGAATCTTGGAACTTGAAGACAGGTCTTTTGGAATAATCCAGTCAGACAAAAATAAAGAGATGGAAAAAAAAATGAGCAAAGCCTTCCTGAAATTTGGGGCAAGTGGTCAAATTTACAAATTATTCATATCCCCAAGGGCAAAGAAACAGAAAGGATTAGAAAACCTACTTAACAAAATAATAGTTAAGAACTTCCCATGTTTAGTAAGAGATTTAGACATTCAGGTAAAGGAAGCTCAATGATCTCCAGGCAGATGTAAAGCGGTCTTCTCCATGGCCATTATATTCAGACTGTCTAAAGTCAGACTTCAAGAGCAAATCTTAAAAACAGCAGGAGAAAAGTAAATTTCTCAGCAGACTATCAGTAAATTTCTCAGCAGAAACTTTATAGGCCAGAAGATAATGGAATGAGATAGTCAAAGTGCTGAAAGAAAAAACCTGCCACTCAAGAATACTATATCCATTAAAATTATCACTTATAAATGAAGGGGAAGCTGGGCGCGGTGGCTCATGCCTGTAATCCCAGCACTTTGGGAGGCTGAGGTGGGCAGATCACAAGGCCAAGAGATCGAGACCATCCTGGCCAACACGGTGAAACCCTGTCTCTACTAAAAATATAAAAATTAGCTGGGCGTGGTGGTGTGCACCTACAGTCCCAGCTACTCGAGAGGCTGCAGCAGGAGAATTGCTTGAACCCAGGAGGTGGAGGCTGAAGTGAGCCGAGATCGTGCCACTGCACTACAACCTTGTGCCTGGCAATGGAGCAAGACTCTGTATAAAAAAAAATATTAATAATAAATGAAGGGGAAATGAAGTCATTCACAGACAAATAAATCCTGTGGGAATTCTATACCACTAGATCAGCTCTGCAAGGTATGTTCAAGGGATTCCTAAACCTGGTGGTGAAATGATGACATTTACCATCATGAAAACACATGAAAGTATAAAACTTAATGGGTAACGAAATACAAAGGAGGAAGAGAAAAAACTCAAACAATATCACTACAGAAACCCATCAAAACAAACTATAAGAGAAAAGGAAAGAAACACAGAATATATATAACAACCAGAAAACAACAATATGAAAAGAACAAAACTTCACATATCAATAACTCTGAATGTAAATAGATTAAATTCTCCTCTTAAAAGATACAGAATGGTTGAATGGATTAAAATACATAATTCAACTATACGTTGCTTACAAGAAACTCAGTTTTTCATTAAAAACACAAATAGACTGAAAATAAAAGGATGAAAAAAAAATTCCACACAAACGAAACCAAAAGTTAAAAGTACCCAGACTTATATAAGATAAAACAGATTTTAATTATTTCAAGATTAAAAAAAAAAGAAGAAAATCCTTATATAATGATAAAGAAGTTGATTCAGTAAGAGGATATAACTATTCTAAATATATATGCACCAAACACTGGAGTACCCAGATTCATAAAACAAATATTACTAGATCTAAAGAGAGACATAGACTTCAAAACAATAATAATGGGGGGAACCAACACACCACTCTCAGCATTAGACAGAATTATCTAGGAAGAAAATAAAGAAACATTGGACATAAACTGAACACTAGATCAAATGTATCAGACAGACACAGAACATTCTACTGAATGATGCAGAATATGCATTCTTTTCATAAGCACATGGAACATCTTCCAAGATAGGCCATATATTTGGCCACAAAACAAGTTTTAACAAATTAGTTAAAAAACATGCTTCTAAATGACCACTTGGTCTTAAGAAGAAAATTAAAAAATTTCTTGAAACAAATGAAAATGAAAATACAACACACCAAAACCTATGGGATACCTCAAAGGCACTGATAAGAGTGAACTTTATAGCAATAAATACCTACGCTTAAAAAAAATCATAAAGATTGTAAGTTAACAGTCTAACGATGCATCTCAAAAACGTGGAATGGCAAGAACAAAGCAAACCTAAAATTAGTAGAAAAGAATTAAGAAAGATCAGAGCAGAAATAAATAGTGACCATAAAAAATGTGAAAGATAAATGAAACAAAAAGTTGGTTCTTCAAAAAGATAAACAACATTAATAAACTGTTAGCTAGACTAACCAAGAAGACAGAATATCCAAATAAGTAATATCAGAAATGAAAAAGGAGACACTGCAACTGATACTACAATAGAAAAGATCATCAGAAACTATTATGAACAACTACAGGCTGACAAACTGGGAAACCCAGAGAAAATAAATTTCTGGAAACATATAACCTACCAAGACTGAATCAAGAAGAAACAGAAAACCTGAAAAGACCAATAATGTGTAGTACGATTGAAATCAGTAAAGAAAGGCTTCCAAAACAGAAACGCCCAGGACCAGATGAATTAAAAGCTGAATTTTACCAAACATACAATAAATTAATAAACATTCTTGAAACTTGTAAAAAAAAAATGAAGAGAAGAGAATTCTCCTAACTCATTTCATAAGGTGAGTATTAGTATGATACTAAAACCAGACGAGGATGCAAAAACTGGAAAAAAGAAAACTACGGGCAAATATCACTGAAGACCACAGACACCAACATCTTCAACCAAATACTAGCAAACCAAATCCAACAGCATATTAGAAAGACAAAACAGCACAATCAGCTATAATACATTATATCAGGAATGCAAGGATGGTTCAATACATACAAATCAATAAACATGATAAATCATAGGAACAGAATGAACAAAAACCGTATGACTATCTCAAAAGACATTGTAAAAGTGTTTGAAAAATTTCAACATCTCAACAAACGAGGCACAGAAGGCACATACCTCAAAATAATAAAAGCCATATATGACAAACCCAAAATCAACATCATACTGAAAATAGAAAAGTTGAAATTGTTCCCCCTAAGAATTGGAAAGAGACAAGGATGCCCACTTTCACACTCATTCAACATAGTACTGGAAGTCCTAGCCAGAGCACCCATGCAAGAGAAAGAATGAAAAGGTATCCGAATTGGGAAAGAGGAAGTCAAATTGCTTCTTTTTGCTGATGCTATGATCTTATATCTTAAAAAACCTAAAGACTCCACCAAAACTGCTTAGATTTCATAAATGAATTCAGTAAAAATCAACATATAAAAACCAGCAGCACTTTATACATCAATAATGATCTAGCTGAGAAAGAAGTCAAGAAGGCAATCCCATTTGTAATAGCTACAAAAAAAAAATACCTAGGAATAAATTTAACCAAGAGGGTGAAAAATCCCTACAAGGAAAACTACAAAACACTAATGAAAAATTCAAGATGAAACAAACAAACAAACAAAAACGAAAAAAAATCCATGTCCTTGGATCTAAAGAGCTAATATTGTTAAAATAACTATATTGCCAAAGCACTGTACAGATCAAATGTAACCCCTGTCAAAATACCAACACTGTTCTTCACAGAATTAGAAAAAAAAATCCTAAAATTCATAGAGAACCAAAAAATTGTCCAAATAGCCAAAGCAATCCTGAGCAAAAAGAACAAAGCATCAGGTTACCAGATATGAAATATATTACAAGGCTACCAAAACCAAAGCAGCATGATACAGATATAAAAACATACACACAGACCAATAGGACAGACTAGAGAACCCAGAAATAAAGCCAAATATTTACAGCCAGCTGATCTTCAACAAAGTCAACAAGAACTTACAGTGAAGAAAGGGCATCCTCTTCAATAAATGGTTCTGGGAAAAATGAATAGCCACATACAAAAAAAGAAACTGGACATCTATCTCTTACCATATACAAAAATCAACTCAAGATAATTAAAGACTTAAATGTAATACCCAAAACTATAAAAATACTAGAAGAAAGGATAGGATCTTGCTCTGTCACCCATGCTGGAGTGCAGCGGCACGATCACAGCTTACAAAAGCCTTAGACTCCTGGGCTCAGCTGATTCTCCTGCCTCAGCCTCCTGGGTATCTGGGACTATAGGTATGCACCACCATGCCCAGTTAATTTTTTTAATTTGTAGAGATGAGGTCTCACTATGTTTCCCAGGCTGGTCTTGAACTCCTGGGCTCAAGCAATCCTCCTGTCTCGGCTTCCCAAGGTGTTGGGATTACAGGCATGAGACATTATGCCCAACTCCTTTTTATTTTAACCATAATTCACATATTTAAAGTTCCAACAGTTTTAAACTTTACAATAATAACAGTAAAAAAAAAAAACTAGTTGCACAAATACTGACCAGGACATTACATTTTGGAGAACCATGTTCAAAATATATAGGCCCTAAATGAGAAAGGAAAGTAAAGGGGCATATTTTATAGAAAGTAGAAAGTTGAACTTAAAATAAAAATTGAAGGGAAAAAAAGAAAGCAGAAAGTTTTTAAGAGACACATTTTAAATGGAATCAGACAAAAAGATTTTTAAGTAACACGCAAAGTTACAAAATAAAATCAACTGAGGAAACCATCTCATCTGGTCTTTTAAAGGAAAGACTGACATAAGCTTTGTGAAACATAAGAACTAATGTTCTCTCCCAGAACATGGTCAGGGTAAGGTCTTAAAGGATAAAACCATTATATGAAGTAGAACTTTTAATACTTAAACAACTATCTGTATACCTGTGAGTGTCTGCATATTGAAATGATTTAAAATATTATCTAAAAAAAAATACTGACTCTGAATTCCCTTTCAGGCTGACATCCTTTTTAGGCTCAACTATTCATTCCCAAGAGAGGATAAACACTATAGTCAACTGATGATTATAATTCCACTTTTCACTTAAAGACAACAGCTGTACTCCAAGTACTTTTGATAAATAACTCAAGAAAAACATGAGGAAACACACAAACACAGAATAAACACTCACAAATATCCTTATACCAGGAGGTTACCAGTTTTCCAAGGCTTTAATGTTTGACACAAGGGAAAAGAAGTTACACAGTTTGATACCAAAGAAGCCAGTGACTATAAATTCCATTTCAATAGAGGGATTGGGTGGAGATAAAAATATGTTCATATGCTCCATGTTGTGCTTCATAAATAAAAACTCGTAATAGTGCTAGTAAATGATAAAAACAAACTAAGTGCGCTAATATAGGCCTCAGTGATGTGAGAACATCTTTAATGATCATTATTATAAAGGATACAAAAGGCACTTTTCCTAAGCTTAATCATTATATTTTAAAATAAATATTCTAGAGGTACTGTATCTTATGGTCTGTAAAAATTATCTTTACATATAAAACACTACCTTAAAGAACAATAACATGAAGAATTTACTTTAACCGTTCTTCTTATTCAGGTATTGAATCTTAAGTTACTGTGAAAATACTTAAATTCAGAGGAAATTTTCAGTGCAGCTGTGTCAGCAGCAATCATAACTTATTCCATTTGTTATAGAATCTTAAAAAATGTTATACTGAGGAACAGAGCCTAACTCAACAACATCTAAGTAAGTTTTCTTCACTTACCCTTGCATAGTGGAATTCAACTCCATAGAGTTCTAAGGTACGTGCTGTGTTTAGGTAACTAAATTCTGCTTCTGCAGGAGATAAGCCTCTATAAAGACATCATTAAGTTAAAAATTAGATCAATCAATCAATCAATCAATCAAATATGGTTAAAATAGAAATAGGCTATTTATCTGAAAAAACTGAGCATTACCCTGCAGGACTACTCCTCTAACTTACTTGGAGGGTACATTTTCAGTAACCCTAATTATTATTTTCCAGAATACTTTCTCATTTTCTAGAAATACAAGAATACACCAAGTTTTAAAAGCCCTTAGCTATTTCTATGAATGGCTATAACAAAGGCCCTCACTTTTGCCTATAACTTAAAAGCAGTATTTCTCAAAATTTGGTTCATACACTGTATCTGCATTTAAATCACACAGGGTATCTCTAAAACTTGTAGATTCTAAGTCAATCACCAGGGCAGTGCTTGTTAAGAGTGTGATGCACAGACAGAAGTTGATTTCACAGTATGGAACCTGAGTGTTGGAGACTTGTATAGCAATCTGGCAGGGTAATTTTATATCTGTTAAATCTAACAGTAAAAAAAAAAAGAGGACTTGTATTTTTTACGTGTTTGTTTTCTTTCTCCACTTTATTTTTCTAGTAATTAATTTTTATTATATTTTCAAAATATATTATGAATAATACAATAATGACAGTTGGGAAGAATTCATCTTTCATTACAGATGGTTTAAGACAACTATTCTGTAGAGTCTGATTTGAAAAGGATGAGGTCAAATCTGTTTATATTTAGCAAGAATCCCAAGTGATTCTTATAAACGTAAGTTGAAGAACAACTGCTCTAAATGTAAGGCCTTTAAAACGAGATTTACTCCTATTTCACATATAGCTTTAACAACCTTAGTTATCTGTTATTATCAGACTACAGCAGAGCAAAAGCAGCAAATTACAAAAACAAAGATACAAACTTTCTATTCACTAATGCTACCAGAAATGGGAGCCAACAGCCTGTTAATGCATGATCATACTCCTCAAAATGCTTGGGATTCTAAGTGTTTCTGATTTCAGATTTTTTCAAGTTTTGAAATATATGCATATATATAATGCAGTATCTTGGGATACAAACTCCTCAAAAGAAGCAGTACACTTCCAATTTCCATAAAATTAAACTATACTCCCTGCAGTTAAACTGAATAATTCTATTTTCCTTCATTTAAAGATCTGATGAATCATTTATTTATACCAAATAGAAATATGTAATCAATAGTTTTTTAAATATACAAGTCTTTTCCTTACGTCTTTTTATTATTAGTAAATTAAAAAAATCTGGCTTATCTTTAAACTCTTGATTCTGATATGCTGCATGTATAACTTCCACTATGAACGGAATTTACTTAGACTAAAGTAGCCCCCTTGCCACATTAGGCAGTCTATTAAAAACTCTTAGACATTAGTCAATTCTAGATCAGGAATCAGCAAATCCTTTACTGCAAACAGCCGGATAGTAAATATTGCAGGCTTTTAGGTCATAAGGTCTCTGTGGCAACTATCTAGCTGGTCATTGTGCAAAAGCAGCCATAGACAACATATAAATGAATGAGGATATCTATGTTCTAGTAAGTGTTTATTCATGAACACTGAATTTTACAAAATGTCAAATGCTGCAAAATGCTATTATTCTTTTGATTTTCTGCAACCATTTAAAATATACATAACAATCTTGGTCTGTGGGCCATATAAAAATAGACAATGGGCCATAGTTTGTTATCCTGTTTTAGAGACATGAGTTAGTAGCAAATGAAAGTAAGTTTTCTTAATAATAACAACACCTAACATTTCTTCAGTGCCTACAATGTGCCAGGTATGGTTTTGAGAACCCTTACGCATATAAACTTATTTAAGACCTACAATAACTCCAGCGATAGACAGGTACTTTTATTATCCCCAGTTTATATAAGGAAACAGAGAAGAAGAGACAATATATATATAAAGCAGTTTCGCCAAAGTTCTAAGATAATAAGTAATATGACAGAATTTCAAACCAGGCAGTCTGGCTCTCTAGTTCAGACTCTTAGCCAATACGCAACACTGCCTTAGTTTTTCCCTGAATATTCTGAATCGTATACTGAAGCACAACTGAATTCTGAGCCAATAAACAATATTACTTTCTATTCAAAGCAACAAATCTCTTTTGAAAAAATAAAATTATACTCACAAAAAAAATCGAAGTCGAATGAATATTTTTAATGAATGAATACTGATAAGTTTAAGTATCCCTTTTCAGAAATGCTAGGGATCATAAGTGTTTCTAATTTCAGATTCCTTCAAGTTTTTAAGTATTTGCATATACATAATGTGGTATCTTGGGATAGAAACCAAGTCTAAACATGAAATTCTTTTATTTTTCATATATACTTCATACACATTAGCCTGAAGTTTAATATTATAGAATGTTTAAAATAATTCTGTGTATGAAACAAAGTTTTGACTGCATTTTGAGATCAGGTGCAGAATTTTCCACTTGTGTAATCTCAGTGCTCAAAAAGTTTTGAATTTTAGAGCACCCTGAATTTCAAACTTTTGGATTAAGGATGTTCAACCTGTACTGTTTTTTTAAAAAATATTTAAAACAAATTAATTAAAAGGAATAGAGTTCCTTTTCTCCTCTTGGCTCACTACCAAACAGAATCAAGTCCTTTATAGCTAAAAACTGAGAAAAAATTACCAAACAGATTAATCTCTGTTCTTTAAATATACTATTTATATTCTAAAATTAGACTATTAGACAATAGTAAATAAATGTTTACAGATAGCTTAATGGCTCTTTTTTTTTTTTTTGAGATGGAGTTTCGCTCTTGTTACCCAGGCTGGAGTGCAATGGCGCGATCTCGGCTCACCGCAACCTCCACCTCCTGGGTTCAGGCAATTCTCCTGCCTCAGCCTCCTGAGTAGCTGGGATTACAGGCAGGCGCCACCATGCCCAGCTAATTTTTTGTATCTTTAGTAGAGATGGGGTTTCACCATGTTGACCAGGATGGTCTTGATTGCTTGACCTCGTGATCCACCCGCCTCAGCCTCCCAAAGTGCTGGGATTACAGGCTTGAGCCACTGCGCCCGGCCCTTAATGGCTCTTAATACAAATGAAAATGAGTCTCATATATTCTGTGAAAGCTTATTTTAGCATAGATCACCTATATTTCTTTACAATATTATTTTAGATGACAGAAATTGTTTTGTATTAAATAAATATCATCATCAAATTAGAAGTAATTTCAAACATTTCTCTAGAAAGAATGCCATTAAGAAGTTTACCAAATAAAAAACTAAAAAACTCTTACATGTGTTGCTGATGTAACTTTGCAATTTCTTTTTCAAAATCTTGAGGTTGATTAGGAATGAAAGAATAATCTGAGAGGTAGCCTGGCAGGTTCTCTGACTGATTGTAGTCTCCAAGTTCAGCTAATAATGAAAGGAAAATATTCACATTTTAATAAATAAATTTTTAAATTATCATAGTCAAATCAGCAATGTCATTAATTCTATTTTTGGATGTAAAATACTTACATTTCTAACAAACACTTAAGCAAGCTACAGTAATCCATTTAACATTCTTGTCTCACACAATTTTAGAGAAAATTCTTTTAAAAAATTATAGTAATTGTTAACTAACTAGACATTTCATTACATTTCCACTGCAGTCACTATTTCCTATATGGTAACATGTCTAAAGAACTACCACATTAAAGCCAATGTACTAGCAACACGAACCACAAAGGTATATGCTATTTGACCTAAAGATAGGCTGATACTTACACTGAACAGCAAATGAAGCTAAAAGGGCAGCAGTATTAGAAGGGCAGGGCAATCTAATAAAATAAAACAAAAATATATAACCAAAGGTTAAACATAGTAATTTCAAAAGTGCTATAATTTGTTAAATAATCACACTTGAAGTTTCATGTGACTTGATTTTAACTATTAAGAAATAAACTTATCTGATGAAAGGAATTCACACTACATGTTACCTTTTTAAATAATTTGTTTGCAATGACCATGAATCACTTAAAACAGATTTTAAAGTATTTTTAAAGTCCATTACAAAAAGTTTTTAAGAAATTTAAAAAGCCCACCTTCCAGTAAGAATGTCTTGTTTAATTTGCAAAAAATACTGGTACCTTAAAAAAAAAAAAAAAAGCATTTACTAGAATTACAACAATTTCAGTTCTAAGAAACTATATACTTACATTAACAAAAAAAACCTTTAAATATTTGCTTTCATAATTTACATATTAAAACATGTGAAGTATAAAAAGATTTCATAAACTCATTATTCCAAATCTTTAAAATTCTTTGATGTATGAAATTTGTATTTTGAATGTCTTATTTCCACTAGCTTCCATTATTGAACCCCTCAAGATTTTAAACAGTTACATGACTGAGGGAGAAATACTCTGAGGGTTGGCATATGCAGAAAGTAGAAGTTGGAAGCACAGAGAATTTGAGCATCACAAACATGGAAGAGGTGATAGTAGCAATGCACTAGAGACCAGTGATGATTTTCTCTGGTTTGAGACAGAAAGCCAGCTCCAAGGACAATCCAGTGTGTTGATCATTTTATCATCAGACAGCAGGAATCTGCCCATTGTAGAAAAGCACCTATCCACTTTCATTGAGTAAAGAATGCTCTCTGACCTAAAGAATGTTATTTGAGCTAATAGCAAATTTGACCAAATTTTACTTACATCTCTATGATCAGGGGTTAAAAAAGAAGGGCTCTTTTCTCTATTATTGCTCTACTATTGTTAGAATTGTTAAGCATTCAATTTCCTGTGAAACCAACAAAAACATAACTTTCCTACAACAAGCCTGCTGTCATTGCTTACAAGATAGCATTGCCCTTTGGTCTCTCTCCTAGTAGGTAACCCATTCACTAGAAGATTTAACAATACTTGGGCAAAGTTATCTGTGCTGTAAACTTTGTGGTTTTAAATGTTTAACCAGGGAATTTAAAAATTTTATTTCACCAAATTAAAAAAAGTACATATTCCTAGAGTCAAAAGTCATTAGAAATTCTAGGCTGGCTGATTAAAGTCATTGAAAAGCTCCATGACAATACTCAAATTACCAAAGACGTTTTCAGAAAATCAGATATTCATTACAAAAACAAAATAAAACAAAAAACAACAACAACAACAACAAACAAAAAAACAAATATCATGGCTTCCTATATAACTTCTTGTGAGGCTTAGTGCATAATATTATAAATATAATCTATTTACTCAATCCAAGACAGTATATTTCTATCAGGCCTGTTTTGGTCTAATAATTCAAAGTTAAGGTTCCTGGTGAGAAACAATCTTATAGTCAGGATTTAAGGTCATGTATATCCTTGCCATAATATGGTAAATCCTACATAAATAACGCTTATACTTGCCAAATTTTACTTACATACTAATTTAACCAAGACGTAAGAACTGTTAAAAGTAGAAACCAGAATTCAAGTCCTAGGCTAGCCTGTGATCTTGGGCAAACTGCTTAAAATGTGGCTGAGCCTTAGTTTCTTCATTTGTAAAAAGAAAGTATTATCACTTGCCTAATATATGTATCTCAGGAATTGGAAAAATTAAATTCTAATGAGGCCAGCACCTGCTAAAGCTAAATGGTGTTTAACCTGGTGGAACCTGTTTGACTCCATTCTCCCCCGCACCACCATTTCAAAATTAAAGAAATATTTTTCACTAATTTTACAAAACTAATTCACTAATTAAAGACATATTTAAAAAATTAATTTAGTATTTGAGTTTCTTTTCTCCTCTTGGCTCACTACCAAACAGAATCAACTTACATATAGCTATAAACTGAGAAAGAATTACTAAGCAGATTGATATGCATATTAGGAATATACTATTTACATTCTTGAAATCTCATGGTAATAATTAAAAAAATTAATTTAGTATCAGAGTTTCTTTTCTCTTCTTGGCTCACTACCAAACATAATCAACTTTCATATAGCTAAAAACTGAGAAAGAATTCCTAAGCAGACTGATCTGAATATTGGGAATATACTATTTATATTCTTGAAATCTCAAGGTAAGGAGGTGTAGCATATTTCCTATTTCCTGGGGTCTAAACTAGTTCTGAAAATTCAGCAACTGTGGCAGAAGGTGCTCTGTTACTAATCATAACCATCACATTAAGGCCACTCAAGCATTAAAGCTTTAGCTAATATGTAGCTTTGGCTAGTAAAATTTTAAAAACTAGACATTTACCACATTTTACCAAATAATACTAATTTTAAGATTCCATAACATTCCATTATAAAAGGTTCTGAGCACAAGTTAATTCCTTGACTGCTATCAAACTTGATTCTACATTCTTCTGCTTCAGGAAGTTATGTCAACTTGTTAGTGAGATACATTTATTTTTTTATTGTGTTTTTAATGCAGGCTATAAAAGAATAACATTATGAAGTAAATTATGAAGATGGCATTTTAACTAACAATATTTTAAGGGCTACAATATTAAACTAAGGTGTATACATACAACACAACTTTGCTTTTCAAGATAAATTAGCTTGGATTCTACTATTACTTGCAAGCATTAGGATTATATAATCCAGACAATACGTCACTGAGTTCTCCCATTAAAAAAAAAAAAAACACTTGCACACCCACCCTAAAACAAACAGAAAATAACTCTCTAGAATTTCAATCTAATTTTTCTCACTTGGTCTACTAATGAAAACTCTGCAAACATCTAAGAACTGGCAGCTGCAGCTAATTAAATATCTTTATCCTTTTGTTTCTCCACTCCAAGACAGTATCTTAAATACATTAAAACCATACATTAAAATTTAACATCCTATCTATGGATTATTTTAGGTATGGATTTTTTTGACACCTATCTTTTTGTTTTTTTGAGACAGTCTTGCACTGCCACCCAGGCTGGAGTGCAGTGGCATGATCTCGGCTCACTGCAGCCTCCGCTTCCTGAGTTTAAGTGATTCTCCCGCCTCAGCCTCCAGAGTGATCGAGATTATAGGTGCCCGCCACCATGCTCAGCTACTATGTTGTATTTTAGCAGAGACGGAGTTTCACCATGTTGGCCAGGCTGTTCTTGAACTCCTGATCTTATGATTCACCTGCCTGAGCCTACCAAAGTGCTGGGATTACAGGCGTGAGCCACTGTGCCCAGTGGACACCTATCTTTTAGAGTAATTCTGAATGTAGTTACTGGCCTATATTCTTATATCTGAGAATTTTAGAGAGTGTAACATGCTAATTTTTAACTGTCTGTTGTAAAAAAAACTAATGACTAATTCCTAATTCTGTCTTTCAAGCAATATGCAAGGTTGTCATGCCGGTTATTTTAATACGGACAATTATCACACTGTTGCTATTTCTCCATTTCTACCTTCAGTATTTCACCTTATATTCAAGAACATTATCAAAATGTTCATCTGGATCATTCATGTACATACTGTCAAATCACAACGATGACAAAATTATATATTAACATAAGCTGGGACTTAAAATGCAGAGTCAAGTGGGCATGTAAAGGCCTCAACATGCTAGTGTACTCCCTGCAACATACCTTATAAAATCCATTATATTTTTGAAACCAAAGATTAAAAACACATAGGGGACAAAAGGTACCTACTGACCTGCACATAATGGTTATATATTTTATAAATTCTATGTTCTCCTCAATAAAAAAGGGTATTAGAATATGCTTTCACATGGGGAAAAAAAAACCCAAAAATTTCTCACTACACAGCATCCTTCGGATACAGTTTCAGCAACATATGATGACCTCAATTAATTTAAGCAGCACTTAAACAGTGTTCACAAGTAGAAATTTTTAATATTTATATGGCTCAAGAGGCTGCTTGGGGCTGGACTGGGAAGCTCTGAGGTTCTGCATCCCCTTGGGCTCTCCCAGCCATCCAAAAAAGGAGGAAAACATCTTGGAATAGCCATAACTTATTCTGTGTACTGACTGGAAAGCTCTGAATTACACCGTAGTAATTTCTTTTTGCCTAATTAATTTCATAATTTCATATTAGTGTTCTGACAATATTTTCAAGAAAAATATGCTCCATAAACCCACCTTGTATATTCTTCTTGTAACTTGTTGGGGTCACTTACAAAAAATTTGACTCTAAAGTTCAAACTGTAAGGAGATCCTCCTAGAATTAATAAAAGTAGTTTCTAATTAATCAGACTATATTAATCCTTTATCTTTATAAAGTATACTTGCAAAACATTAAGTAAATATGCATGCTCACTCTTTAGCTGCTTCCTTATTGGTTTGTTTGGATCCAGCCACCTCTGAAAAATAAATAAATAAAACCGATTTTTTTTTTGTCCTTGAGGACCTACTATATTGATTCTTGCAAATCTGTTCCATTTGGAGATAAATGCTAAAAGCTGCATTTCAGAAAAGGCCTAGGTAGGAAAAAAATCATTACATTACAGACAATATTTTTCATATCAAATGTAATAAAATTATGCTAGAAATTACTGAACATATTTGTTTTAGCATTAAGATTTTGATTTGACTTTTCAATCACATTATACAATGTGCAATAACCTCTATTTCAAAAGTAACAATGCTTAGTAATTGCAGCAACCTGAAGTGATTCACATTAACTTTTCTTCTTAATAGGCTAGCAAGTTTTTGAAATTCTCTTCAACTCTCTCTCTCTCTCTCTCTCTCACCTCCCACCCACCCCCCGGCCCCTCTCTCTCCTGGGCTTTATACTAATTCAGGCAAAATTTTACTACAGAACATGGAAATTCACTCAGGAGAAATTTTATAACATTTACCCTACTCATTTAAAAATAAAATACCTGCTCCCCTTGAAAAAACTCACCAATTTTTAAAAGACAGATGTTTAGTTTTGAGAATGATTTTTATGTGTGAGAAATTATAAGCAGTTTCAATACTTCTGAAGGCCAGTTTAGCTCTGGACAATTATAGCTGAATTCAGAAAAATTTCAACTGCTAAAATGTTTCAGTTAAAAAAAAATCAAAGAAACCAAAATGAGGTACTAGATGTGGCAGAATAAATGGCTGTAACTAAATTTGATTATGTAATTCATTTGCTGAACATTTCTTGATAATTTCTCCGTACTAGATCCCCCGAGTCCTTACACTACGAATAGTATGGCCTCTTCTTACCTCTTCCACCTCAACTCACTAAATTCCAGTCATAATGGCCTCCTTTCTGTTGTGGAAAGATGCCGTTATAAGGACCTCAATTTCAAGCTTCCCTTTCACAGAATGCACTTTAGATTTCCTACAGTACTCTTAATTATCTGTAAGTCTCAGTTTAAAGCCTGCCACCTCAGAAAGGCCTTCACTGATCACCCTACCAGAAGTATGTCATACTGCTCCCATTTGACTTAGTTATTTTTCTATAAACAAGTGAAGATCATTGCATTCCTTCATTACATTACCTCAATTAAGTATGCTTCACCTTTTCTTTTGTCTGACTCCTTCATTAGATTATAATAAAACCAGGGATAAAAGTTGTTTCAGTTAATACTGTACAGTCAGCATCTGGCACAGGGCTTGACATATAATATGAATTATAAATACTGTCAGAAGCAGTGGCACACACCTGCAATCCCCATTTCAAAATAAGTAAGAAAGTAAAGTAAATAAATAATTTACTGAAGGACTAAACGTGCTGAATGACTCAACAGTTGGGGATAGGGTTTTCAGCTTTGTTTAACACACTTCTTTCCTCAATCTATCTACCCATTTATCCATCTTTCCATCTATTTATTTATTAATCTAGTGATTTTTATTCTTCACATCTTCTAGGAAAATTCATAAATTATATCCACTTTAATGGCTGTCTATAATCAAAATTTCATTCAATT
Organism: Callithrix jacchus; assembly: GCF_049354715.1. NCBI lineage: Eukaryota > Metazoa > Chordata > Mammalia > Primates > Cebidae > Callithrix > Callithrix jacchus. Next base: position 104,472,016 of record NC_133507.1, on the reverse strand, counting down.
ATTCTATCAAAAGCCTGCCTTCCTCATTCAGTTCTCCTTCAAAATGTTCTGGTAAAAGAAATACAAACACATTTACATACACAGATGTGTTAAGCTGACAAAGTTTAGAAGTACAAAGATAAGCACTGAGAAATTTAATAGCTCTCATCAATGATATAAATGAGACAGGGCATAGGTTCTTGGTTTAAACCAGGAAGATGGAACAGTACTATAACAAGCACTACTGAATGGTTAAAATAACATTCATTGTAAGAAATCCATCATTAAGTTGCAAAACAAGCTAGGAAAAAATGTAATATATAAACAAGATCTACACATCAATAAGAAAAAAACCAACACTAATGGAAAAACAGGTAATGAATAAGAATAGAAGTTCATAGTCAAGGAAATACAAATGGCATTTACGTATATGACAAGATAGTCAATCTTGATCATATTTATAGAAATACAACAGTAATCTTCATTGGGTTATTATTTTTCAACAGCAATATTGGGCAAAGACTAAAACGTTTGATGACACATACACAAGAAGAACAGGCACTCTCATACATAGCTTCGGAAAGTATAAATTGTACCATCTCAATGGAGGATAACTTCGCAAAATTTATCAAATTATAAAATGCATAAGCCAGGACTCAACATTATTTTTATATAGCATTTTTAGTGAGATATATTTCACGTACCGCGAAATTTACCATTTTAACATGTATGTGTCATTATACTTAAGTATATTCCCTGTGGTGTACAACCATCACTACTATCTAATTCCAAAATATTTCCATCATCCTCAAAGGAAATCTTGTGCCTATCAGCAGTCAGTCCCAATGTGCCCTTTTCCCTGCTGCCCCTAACAATCATTAATCTGCATTCTGTCTCTACAAATGTACCTGTTTTGAACATTTTAAAAGAATGGAATCACACAACTGGTTGTCTTCTTTGTTTGTCTGCTTTTACATAGTATGATGTTTTCAAAGTTCATCTACATTGTAGCATGTAACAGTAATTCATTCCTTTTTATACCTGATATTGGGTTGTGTCTACTTTTTGACTATTATGAATAATGTAGCAGCATTATTCATAATAGTCAAAAAGTAGACATTTGTGTACACATTTTTGGTGAACATGTTTTCAGTTCTCTTGGGTATATGCTTAGGAATAGTATTGTTGGGTCACAGGATAACCATATATTTAACTTTTTGAGAAACTGCCAAACTTGTTTCCACAGTGGCTGTACCTTTTAAGTCTCCGACATCAACATATAAAAATTTCCATTTCTTCACATCCTCATCAGCACTACCTCTAAAAAATTATAGCCACCCCAGTGAGTGTGCCATGGTTTGCGATTCCTTTTTATTGCTGAATAGTTCACTGTTATACCACATTTGGTTTCTCTAGTCATCACCTGATGAACATCTGGATTGTTCCCATGTTTTACCTATTATGAATAATGTTGCTATGAACATCTTCGTATAAATTTTTGTGTGGACATATATTTTCAGGTCTTTTCAATATATATCTAGGAGTGGAATTGCTTACAGTAACTGTTTTAATACATCTTGAAAACATATTATAAACCCTTAATTTTGTTCTTATATAAATGGACATTGGGGTTATATCACTACGTATATTTAGTTACAGGCTGTATATTCTGTGCCAAGAACTGCTGTACTAACTAGATTACTGTGCTATATCTGAGAAAAGCTGAACTGTCTGCAATGCAATATATATAAATTTTAAATGTGATAATATTTTATTAGAGATTATAACTATCTAGTTAATACTGATAGCTAATAAGAGATGGTACTTCATCATGAACTCCATGCATGAAGGAATGTCTATTTAGGGATAGAGCTCTGTTTCTAATCTTTTCAAACCTTTGAAGGTGATTAAACATTGCTAATCACTTACCTCATGGCTCATGGGTTTCTAATCTTTTCAAAGCCAATTTCTCGTTCTTTACCCTGAGAAGAATCTCTTGTTTACTCCATATACTGTTTCACATGACAAAGTTAACTTTTGTATCTGCGAAAATGTAGTATAAAATTTCTACATTTGAGCATATGCTCAATTTCTGCAAAAGTTCCATGAGTATTTGGAAAAAAAGAGAGTATGAAATTCATTAAACTTGATAGTTGTGTTATTAAAATATTCTGTATGTTCTCATTATTTTTATCTGTTTTGTGTACTAATGTTGAAAGATTTAAGCCTTCCACAGTGTCTATGTTATTTATCCTAACTAGTGAGTCTTTTATTGTGACAATTTTATTTTATTTTATTTTTGAGATGGAGTTTCGCTCTTGTTACCCAGGCTGGAGTACAATGGTGTGATCTCGGCTCACCGCAACCTCCACCTCCTAGGTTCAGGTAATTCTACTGCCTCAGCCTCCTGAGTAGCTGGGATTACAGGCACGTGACACCATGCCCAGCTAATTTTTTGTATTTTAGTAGAGACAGGGTTTCACCATGTTGACCAGGATGGTCTCGATCTCTTGACCTCGTGATCCACCCGCCTCGGCCTCCCAAAGTGCTGGGATTACAGGTGTGAGCCACCGGATAATTTTATTTTTAATTTCTAAAATCTTTCATTGTTTTCATTGCATGAATGTGTTATCTTCTCTAATTGTGCCAATGTAAATTAGCCTTGTTCTCTTTGTTTATACTAAAATTTATTGAGCATTTACTATGTTCCAAGCACAGTTCTAAGCTATTTACATGTAAAAATTCATTTTATCTTCTTATCCCCAAGACTGGTGCTATTATTTCCATCTTTACAGATTGTTTTCCTGCTTTCTCTAGTGTAGAATCTTTGTTTTGCTGACTTGGGTGCATCTTTCACAGTGCTGATTTTTTAAAAAATGTTTGTATTTATCTTGTTTAATATGTATTTTTATTTAAAATTCTCTGGAAGATTCTTTGTGAATACTTTATACGTCTGCCACTTGTGGAGAAGAGACAGGATAGATAACTTGACTCCTATAGTTTGTGGGGATAGGCAGAATGTGCTGCCAGTAGGTGTGACAGCTAGTCTCCTGAGCAAAAAGGGGCTTTCCTCATTCTACTGGATGCCACCAGCCAAAACAGGGGCATTGGTGTACCTCTCCAAATCCAAATCCAAGTACTCACAGAGTGATAGACATTGCCAGTTGCTTGACACATGGCTCCTAAGTAGAGACTATGCTGACTCAACTGGCTGTTTTCTATAACAGTACCTCTCCTACCAAACAATAGCCTGTCCATCTCAACAGGTTCCCTCCCTATTCATCACTGAATACGGCACAAACCTTGAACCACTCTATCATTTAGTAGCTTTGAGATCTTTGGCAAATTATTTCTCGGTATCTCAATTTTCTCATCTATAAAATGAGGGTGACAGTCTCCAACTCGTAGTATTACTGGGTCTAAATCTGATAATAAAATAAAAATATTTAGTGCATATTGTGTTTAATATATGTTAGTAATGTGCATCACCACACCTGGCTAGTTTTTAAATTTTTTTTGTAGAGACAGGGTTTTGCTATGTTGCGTAGGCTGGTCTTGAACTCTCCAGTTCAAGCAATCCTCCTGCACTGGCCTCCAAGAGTGCTGGGATTACAGGCGTGAGCCCCAGTGCTTAGCCCAATACTTAAATAATTTTGAAGAATATAAATATAGGATTTCAAGATAGTTTAAGAAACTCATCTTCAAAGTAATCATTAATTATGAATATACAACATAAAAAAATCAAACATGAAATCAGAAGCAGGATAGCTTCTTGAAAATGGATGGTAATGATAGTCTTTCCTCTGCCTACCAGTGGCTAGATGGAGCTGTTGCTGCCTGGGGCTTATGAGCTACACACTAAAGAAACATTTGTCAACCTTTTCAAGCCTGATTTAAACAAAAACCCAAAAACACCCTTTCTGGTGATCTATGTCTTTTGATTGGAAAATGTAATCTACTTGTATGTAAGTGACTGACAGGGCACATATCTTTGGATTTTGTTATCTCTTTTCTGTGTCATAGCTTTTATGTCCTTCGTTTTCCCCGTAACTATCCTCCTTCATGTTCAGCTGATTTTTTGTAGTAGCACATTTTATTTCTCATTTCCTTGTGTGTATATTCTATAAATATTTTTTGTTGTTGTTACCATGGGTATTTTTTATGCCATCCTAAAGTTATGACAATCTATATTAAACTGACACCAACTTAAACTTCAATTGCATACAAAAACTCTACCCCTTTACGTTCATGCTCCTCCCACTCTGTTATAAATTCCAAAAATTACATCATTACACGTCATATACCCTTTAACACAGATTTTATTATTTCTCCATTTGTCTTTAAATCCTGTAGGAAACAGAGTAAAGATACAAATAAAATTATAATGATATTGTTTTATAATTGCTCATGTATTTGCTTTTGTGGGCAAACTCTGTATTTTTATATGGCTTTGATTGTCTAGGATCTTTTCATTTCAACATGAAGAATTACCCTTAGCATTTATTTAAGGGCGGGTCTAGTGGTTAATTCCCTCAGGTTTTATTTGTCTAGCAATGTCATAACTTCTCATTTTTGAGGAACAGTTTTGCCAAATATAAAATTCTTGATTGATAGTGTTCTTTCAGTACTTTAAATGTATCATCTCATTGTCTTTTGGTCTGCAAGGTTTCTACTAAGATTTTTTTATTGAGGAGCACTTGTAATGTGACAAGTCACTTTTCTCTCTCTCTTGCTGCTTTCAAAACTCTGCCTTTTGACCATTTTTATTGTACTCGGAGTTCAGTGAGCTTCTTCTATTTGTACATCTGTGTCTTCCTGTAAATCAGGGGAAAGATACATGGCAAGACCCTGTCTCTACAAAAAAAAAAAAAAAAAAAAAAAAAAAAAAAAAAAAAAAAGAATTTGCCAGGTGTGGTGGTGTATGCCTATATTCCCAGCTACTCAGGAGGCTAAGGTGGGAGGCTAGGAGGTTGAGGTTCAGCCTGGGAGGTTGAAGCTACTGTGAGCCATGATCACACCACTGCACACTGAACACCAGCCTGGGTGACAGAGCAAGACCTTGTCTCAATCAATCAAGCAATCAATCAGTCAACCAACCAATCAATCAATCAATCAAGTAATTAACTCCAGATTGTTCAGTGTTTCTATTGTAAACAGCTTTAGTCTTAAAGAAAATATAATTTGGACAAATTATAGTCATATACTTATCTCCTTCATCTGTCTTACTATCACTTTGGAGATTACATTCTAGCTTACATTCTTTTCCACAGTATGAAGTTTTAGATGTCTATTTTTTTCCCTTAACTCATTCATTATTTGAAGCCTATTTCTATAAGGCACTGTGCCAGGTGATATAAAATCCAAATACGGTCCCTATCCTCAAAAACTGGTAAGTCATGAAACATATCAGCTCAAGAAAGTATTATCACTGCTATAGATAAAAAAGAAAGAGGCAATTGCACCTAGGGAGTAGTGGTAGTCAGGAAAGGCCTGAGAAAGTGACTTTCACCCTTAGTCTTAAAAATGTGAAGGTAAAGGGGTAAATGATGTGGGGGAGGGAGTGAGGAATGTGAGTTAAAGTAAAGGTAAAATACTACAGGAAGAGAGTGTATTTATGTGCAAGATAGCACAGATAAAGTATTGCATACTTCATCTGTAATATATTCCATTTTCTATCAATTTTTAGAAATCTTTAGCTGTAATACCTTCCATTACTCATATTAATGGCAGCTGTATACATTGTGATATTAACCTTTTGTTTCTTTTATAAATCAGTCCTATTTCTTACTAGACATCAAGTTAGAAACTTGGGAGAAAGAATTCTCCCAAGTAATTCTGGAGAGTCACTAGATACAATAAAAAACATATGGCTTAGTAAAACAGTAGAAAGAAAAGGTGTGGAAAACTTAGATTTGATCCCAACTTTACCATTCGCTATGCTGAATAAAATAAAATTAAAACAAAAACAATAGCTAAATAAAATTAAACAAAATTTAATTTAATAAAATTAAAACAAAAACAATGCTGGAGAACTAATGGGGCTGGATAAATCCTCGTCTGAATTCTGTCCTACTACAGTTCCCCTTTCACCTCTCAAGTCTTTCATAATTTTATTATAAAAATCAAGTGACAAAATGGGTGACTGTGAATGATGGTCAATAAGTATCAGACTCACATAGGGACTTTCTTCAGATATTTAGTTGAATAGATCAAATAACCATGAATCTTTGGGCATGGGGTGTCAACAATTTTTAAATGTTTCCCAAGGGATTTGGAAGCATAGCCAAGTTTAGATGAATAATCATTTATCCTTTTGTTTTTCTATAATAAAATTATTGTTAAAATAACAATATCAATATAAAACATTCAAGTTTTTTCCCCTCTCTCTTTCACACACAGATACACACAGCAAAAACCATGAGAGTCCTTTATCATGGCTTTTCCAATTCTAGTCTCCCATCCAAAGAGGTAGCCTTGTTCACACATCAGTAAGTATACCTTCTAATGCTGTAATACACCTGCATATAAGTATTTAAAAATACACACACACAGACACATACACACAGATGCCGAACTTAGTATAGACACTCAATCAGTATAATGCACAATAGTCCAGAACTCCTGGGCTCAAGTGGTCCTCCTGCCTCAGCCTCCCCAGCAGCTGGGGCTATAGGCATACACCTCCATACCCAGCAGATGTCATATACTTTATTCAACTATTCTCTTATGAGTGTTTCAGGTTTTGCCATTACTATTTCCTCTACAAATAATGTTGCAAGAGAAATTCTTGCATACAAGAAATTTTTAATTTTGATATATGCTGCCATCTGCCTTCCAAAAACACTTTTTCACTTTACACTTTCACCAAGTATCTTGAGAACGCACATTTCCCTTAGCCTTTGCCAGAAACAGGTAGTGTGAATCTGCATTTTTGCTAATCTAGTATGCAAAGAGTGTTATCATTGTAATTTTATTTGGCATCTCTCTTATTTATTAGTGAAGCTGAATATCTTGTTACGTTTGTCATTAATACTTACTCTTCTTGTGTTCATGCTATCCTCCCATTTTTCTTTTTTTTGAGATGGAGTTTCGCTCTTGTTACCCAGGCTGGAGTGCAATGGCTCGATCTCGGCTCACCGCAACCTCCGCCTCCTGGGTTCAGGCAATTCTCCTGCCTCAGCCTCCTGAGTAGCTGGGATTACAGGCACGCGCTACCACGCCCAGCTAATTTTTTTTTTTTTGGTATTTTTAGTAGAGACGGGGTTTCACCATGTTGACCAGAATGGTCTCGATCTCTTGACCTCGTGATCCACCCGCCTCGGCCTCCCAAAGTGCTGGGATTCCATTTTTCTATTGGATTATCTTTCATTTATTATTTCTAGAAGCTCTTTTAGATTTTAATATTATGTTACATATGTAACAAGTATTTCCCTCCAGTTGGTATTTTGTCTTCAGCATATATTCGAAATGTTAGGCACTGAAATCTGTCAACATTTCCCCTTTACAAATGCATGGACTATTGTTGCCTAGGATGATCCTAACAAGCAAATATTATTAAAAATGTTTCCAACTTACTCAACATTTTTATACTATTGTTTTAAATTTACATTGGAATTTATTTTTATATATGATATCTATTAAGAATCTAAATATATCTTTTCCCATCTTTAATTGTTCCAACACCTATCCTGATTTGAATGCCATTATTATAATAAACTATGTTTTCATATAGACAAAAATCTATACTTGGGCTGTTTCTTCTACCTCATTGGCTTATATTCATACTAAGAACACACTATTTTAAGTACTATTTCATCATACTACGTTTTTGTATCTGTTAGGACAAGCTGATTACATTTTATATATCTCGCTAAGTTTATCCAGATTCTCTTCCAGAGGAAGTTGAGGGTCATATTGTCAAATATTCTCCCAAAAAATTCCATTCAGATTCTAACCAGCAATACCACTGG